>NC_071389.1:118498065-119775782 GCF_022682495.2 Desmodus rotundus | reverse complement strand
GTCCTTCATGACTTGTAGCTTGGTAACTTATTTATTTTTATCACTGAATAACATCCATTGTATGAACATCCTATTGTTTATTTATCCATTATCCTACTAAAAGATATTTGGTTGCTTCTAATTTCAGACAATTAGTAATACAGCTCTTGTAAACATTGGCAGGCAGTTTCTACATGAACATAAACTTCGACCCATTTGGGAGCGTGATTGCTGCGTTATATTTTAAAACTATGTCTGACTTTGTAAGCCACTGCCAAACTGTCTTACAGACAGTTTGTATTTTACCAGCAAAAAATGAGAGTTTATAAGTAAATATTTTAATTTTAAGAAATACAATCTGAATAAAATTGGTAAAAATAGTTTCTGGGTATGAATCATTTAATAAAAAACATAAATTAGCTTATACTTTGTATTAGGAATTACTTATATGTGATTAAAAAGTTTAACATATGTTTAACAGTGTTTTTCACACTTTACCATGCATTTAAATATAAAAGATATTCCATATATGTAAAAATGTGTTTTTGTAGAGACTTTTAAGAACACTTTTATCACAAACAAATGTTGGAGAGGATGCGGAGAAAAGGGAACCCTAGTGCACTGTTGGTGGGAATGCCGACTGGTGAGGCCACTGTGGAAAACAGCATGGAATTTCCTCAGAAAACTAAAAATGGAACTGCCCTTTGACCCAGCAATTCCACTGCTGGGATTATACCCCAAGAACCCTGAAACACCAATCCAAAAGAACCTATGCACCCCTATGTTCATAGCAGCACAATTTACAATAGACAAGTACTGGAAGCAACCGAAGTGCCCATCAGCAAATGAGTGGGTCAAAAAACTATGGTACATTTACACAATGGAATTCTACACAGCAGAGAGAAAGAAGGAGCTTATACCCTTTTGTAACAGCATGGATGGAACTGGAGAGCATTATGCTAAGTGAAATAAGCCAGACAGTGAGGGACAAATACCATATGATCTCAGCTTTAACTGGAACATAATAAGTAGAAGAAAAAAGGAAACAAAATATAACCAGAGACATTGAAGTTAAGAACAATCTAACAATAGTCACGGGGGAGTGGGGAGGGGACAGTGAGGAGAGGGGATTACAGGAACTACTATAAAGGACACATGGACAAAATCAAGGGGGAGGGTGGAGGTGGGGGAGGGAGGTGGGATTGGCTGGGGTGGGGTGGAGGGATGGGGAGAAAAGGCACACAACTGTAATTGAATAGCAATGAAAATTAAAACAAAAAAAGGGAGTAGGATCACAGGTAGGAGGTGGGGATGGCTGTGGTGGGGGGAAGTGGTGGGGGAAAATGAAGACGACTGTACTTGAACAACAATAAAAAAAGGGAAAAATAAACTAGATAGTTCTAAATTTGTACATTTCAGAAGTTCTAAAATTTCTTCAGTTTTTATGGCATTTTATATGGCAGTTAATCAGAATGTACATGTTATACCAGAGGGAAATTATTCATTTTTTGTATTTAATCATTCTAGAATGAGCACATCTGTTTGATTGCTTTACTTTCTCATTTAGTGTGGGATTTTCCCCAAAAAATTTTAAAAAAGAACACTTTTAGCTATATATACTGATGTTTATTACATTTCATATGTGTCCATATTACTCCAAACAATGTATACAATCAATGAGCCCTATGAATTTCTGTAACACGTCTGAGATCATCACAAATCATATTGATGTTGTTGAATTTCAGTACTTGGCCTCCTCTTGATGCAGATGTTTTTGGTGATTAAACATGTTTTAGTGAAATCCAAGAACATGAAGAATCCCTTTGGGTAAGAAATTAAATTTTTCAGCTTAAACTTTATATCGATTTCCTTTTATAATATAGCTCTTGATATCCCTTCTGCTTTCATTTATTTTCATTCCTCCAAGGCTCCAGATATAAAGAAATAATTTACAGAAGAATTTTAGTCTCCAAGTTCTGCAAGCCAGTGGTACATACTGGATTTGGATGTGGGTCCTAGAGTCAAAGAGCTTGGTTGAGTTCCCAGATTCTGCAACTCTGCTGTTCAAAAATGGGGAAGTCATTTAACTTGTATTAGCCTCAATTTCCCCACTTATAAAAAGCACTTATAAGAAGCGCTTACTTTAAAGAGTTGTTGAGGGATTAAATGAGACAATAGCTGTAAACATTTTAGCACAGCAGAGATGGCAAACAAATGGTAACAAGTATGATTTTGATTAAGTGTTGGACTTGTTTCATTTGACTGACAGTTCTTTTTCTCTACCTCCCTAATTTATAAAAGGCCCTTCAAGGATCTTCCTTGGCACCTCTTCACTGTCCCTCACTAACAGGCTTAGTGAGTTCTCCTTGCTAGATGGACCCATCTCTTTCCGTTTATCCTAAAGCTCACCACTCTACAATTTGTTGCCTTTATGTTTCTGTCACTAACATGTAAATCCCTTGACATTATAGACTCTGATTTTCCTTTGTTATTGGCAGTGCTGGGCATATAGTAGTTGTATCGCTTAGGTATCCTTCAGTTAAGATAACAGAAAACATGACTCAAACTCAGCCTTAAACCAACAGAGAAACTTAGTCAGGTAGGAAACTGAAATCCAGAGGTATGTCAGGCATTAGACAAGGTTTGACCCCGTGTCTCAATGACATCACAGAACTCTCAATTCCTTTCCAAGACTTCTTTTCAGTGCTGTTTCAACCTAAGGCTGCTTTCTTTTGGGGTTACAAGATGGTTGCCCACACCTATTAGTAGTTCCCAGGCTTCTTGCTTACAGTGAGCAGGAGAGAACATTATTCGGAGGAGCTCTGTTGGGAAACTAAGAAATCTTTTTTCTTTGAAGCCCTAAGAAAACATCTCTAACACCCTGACCTAAATTAAAATCACATAGTCATCCCCGAAGGCCAGGAGCACGGGTTGTGCCTATTGGCACAGGTTGGTTTGGTCATACCTAGAGCTGGGTTTGGAGTTATCTTCAGCATTGCATGAGCTGCACGGAGAAGAAGGACCTAGAATAAAATCAGAGTCAGTGTTTTCCATCAGGTAGGAATGAATGTGGCAAACACAAGAACGATATCCTCCCTTTTCAAAGGCACAAAACTGGGTCAGAAAATATCTTGTGACCTTTGCTATGAGAATGTCTATGAAAGAGCATGTTTTCCCCCATGTCCACTCCTTGTCTACTGTGAAATGATTCAAATCACGTGTGTAAGAGCTAGCTTTCAATATCTACATTGTAAGCTGCATACAGGGTTTAAATTTTAATATGAGCTTCACGAGAACCAGATCCGGTTTCATCTATATCCTGGTGAATTCCCAAGTCAGAGAACAATACCTCACACATAGTAATATACAATAAATATTTGTTTAGTTCATTAATTCAATTAATTAATGTTTTCAGTGTTGAAGTTTACCCATAGAGAAGCTACAAACGCAGAAGTTGGGGTATAAAAATTAACATTTGTTCTGTCTAGATGATTAAGGTGTCCAAAATTCCTTTGCTAATGACTAATTTACATGGCATTAGAAGAAAGGAGAAAATAAAGACCATGTGTTCCAAAGAACTTGTTCAAATCATGTGAGCGGCTGCATCATAAGATGACAAATGAAGAAACGAGAAGTGGTGAGGCGAGGACTTCGGACTTCCATGCTAGGGGAGAGCAAGTTAACCCACTCCAGGCTATTCTCACTACAGCAACCTAGGTGAGCTGTTAACCTCTAATTCACAACACAGCCTTGCAGTGGCTCTGCATTTCCACCAAAACAAAACAAGACAAACAACAACAATAGCAACACAAACCAAAAAAACAGTCAAAATAGTTAAAAGGCCTGTGAGACCTTAAGAAGTCCCCCCACACCTCCACTACCACAACCACCACCCCCACTATAACTTCTCAGACGAATCCTGTGATGCTCTGCTTCCCTCGCTCCCCCCCATCATTACTTTCTTGCTGTTGCTCAGATGACCCACGCAGCCTCCTGCCGCAGGGCTGTTGCACTAAGACTTCCCTTGGCCTGAAAAACTCTTCCCTTACATTGCACACCTATGCTGACAGTAACCTCTCTCTGAGGCTAATGTGGCCACCCTATTAAATGCTGAATCCTGTTCCTCCCTTTCACTCTAGCCCTAAATCGCCCTACAAGACTCCAACTGTATTTCCACACCACTTTATTGCCTTCACACATGCTACAGGATGCATTTTTATCATTATCATTCATTTCCTACCTCCCCCATCTGAATGTAAACTCTATGAAGGTGGTGATTATTATTTTGTTCATTGATTTATTCTGAGCCATAGAATCAGACTTTGGCTCATAATATAGTTTTAACACATATTTACTAAGTAAATGATTGAATGAGCTTACATGGCATTAAGCATTTATTCAAGTCAGTGGTTCAGATTATTCCCTACAGAACAGTAACCCAAAAAGGCAAAATGAGTGTCCACTTTTTTCTTCCAACATGCTGACCAGTATTTATCCAGGCCCCTTCTATGTTAGGAAACATTCTTGCCAAATAGAATGTATTTTGAGCACATTTAATACTCCAATTTTTCCTGCATTTTAATAAACTCCCACTGTCAAATGAAACTCAATAATCACATCATTAATAGGCCTAACAGTGACTAGTTCATAGCCAATTTTGGGTTTACCGGGTCAAAGATCCAGGTAAATAAAAAACTTTTGAGCAGAAGCTCAAATACATTTTATTGCTTTATTGTGTGGCCCATTATGGTTGAATCTGTTTTTCCAGCAGAACACTGCTAGGTATGAGGATTGTATACTTAGCCATAGAATGGCACAGATCTTGATCTGACAGAAACCCCTACAATATTATAATCCTGTATTTAAACTTCTTTTTTAAGCACTAGCTGAGAAATTATTGCTAACACATATATAAAGGAGATAACATCTCCTTGGTGCTTTTTTCCCCGATTGAAGTCTTCATTGCTAAACTTTACTGATACCAGTAATATCCTCTTCCTTAGAAAATAGTCAACTGTTTTCATGGGTGGTGGTTGAGTAAGCCCACTCAGGTTGCTATAATAAAAATATATAAACTGGGAGGCTTATAAACAACATTTATTTCTCACAGTTCTGGAGTCTGGAAAGTTCAACATCATAGCACCTGTACATTAGGCACCAGGTGAAACCTAATTCCTCACTGATGATTGTCTGCTCACTGTAACCTCACATGCGGAAGGGGGCGAGGGAGCTCTCAGGAGCCTGTAATTTCATTCATGTAGGCTCCACCCTCGTGACCCCACCTTCTAAGGTCATCCCTTTGGGGGTGAGAATTCCAGTGTGTACATCTTAGGGGGACACAAACATTCGGTCTGTGATAGCAGTGCTTTTTGGCACTGTTTGCCCTGCAGGGCTTCATTCTTTGAAGATACTCGTTATTGTTTTGTTTTGTTTTGTTTTTTTCCTCCAGAATTCTTTATTTATATCTGTTCACCAAATGTTGAGAAAGAATGGTGGCTAAGATATGAAAGGTTGTAAATTGCTTAGATAGCCTGACTGGTGTGGCTCAGTGGGTTGGGCCTCAGTCCACAGACCAAAAGGTCACTGATTCTATTCCTGGTCAGGGCACCTGCCTGGGTTGTGGGCCAGGTTCCCTGGCTGGGAGCCTGCGATAGGCAGCCCATCAGTGTTTTTCTGGCACATTCACATTTCTCTCTCTCTCTCCTCTCCTCCTCTCTTTTTAACAATAAATAAATAAAATCTTTTTAAAAAACTGCTTAGATAGCTTGATTTTCATTAGACTGGGCCCCATATTTCTCTTGTGTGGGGCTTCTGACAGCCTCCTGTGTTCCCTGTGACATCTACATTTGTCAGAAATCTTTCACCTGATTCATCAAGCTTTGTTTTTCAAAACTGGAAATTTTTCATTATCTTATGACAGCCCTTTATTTAATTCCTCCCCTCTTTAATCAACCATTTTTTCCTTATTCTTCATGTACTTTATCCATTCCTTCACTCTATCATCTCAATACATATTTTTACCTCCTAGGATGGGCCAGGCACTGTTCTAGAGAACAGAAACACGATGGTGAACAACATCAACAAGTTCTCCACCCTCTTGGAACGTACCAAACGTGGCACTGTGTTACCCAACGAATCATGACTCCCTGTGCTCCCACCCCTGTGAAGCCCTTCTCCTTAAATCTGGGCTTATGCTGTGACCTACTCTAACCAACACAATGCAGAGGAAGTCCTTCTATGCAAGTGTTAGCCTAAAGGTTAAGAAGGATGGAAGATTCAGTTATCGCACCCTGGGAAAGGTGAAAGGTGCCCACAGGCTTTGACTACCCTGAAACGATCACGCCAGGAGATAGGCACCCTAGCTCCATGAAGAGACCATGTGAGTGAGGCTGTCTTCAATGTAGATATTTAATTGGTGTCCCCCAAATAAGCTGTCTTGGGTGGTGTCACCTTAAAAAGAGAAAAACCTCAGTGACCCTGGCTCAAATAGAAGAATTATCATCAAGTAAACAAAATAATTGATGTTTTAAGGCTGCAATAGATAATCAAAGCTCAAGATATTTTCAGATAAGATTGAGTAGAAAAAAACCAAAATTCACAAAATATCACCACCCTGAACCATCCTACTATATATTTACAGATTTGGGGAATAAAATATGTTTACTAGTAATCATATGAGCAATAAGGCGGTATAAAAATATTACCCACTTCCATGGCGCTCTATTTATTTGGTTAGTTATAATTTCAGTATGTTTTGAGGAATTTGTTATACAATAATAGATAACCAATTCAGAAGCTCTATTTTCCTCCACTCCCCAAACTAACTTCCTGCTAGACTAAGACCCATAGGTATTTGGTTTCTTGAAAAACAGATTCTGAAATAAGGTAGACCTTACTTCTGATTACAGATCCATAACTTCCTAACCATGGGTCTTTTTGAGCAAGTCAGTTGACAGTTTTGAACTCTTTCCAAATCTTAGGAAAATTGAGCTGATAATATTTATTTCTTGTGGGTGTTGTGAAGATCAATTGAGGCAAACATAATTCTAAGCTCCTCCATTTCTGTTCATAGCACATGTCGCTTTAGAAGAAATTCTCTAAGTGCTCAATTTATAATGGAATTGTGGCTTGCGGAACAAGAGTGACTGGGAGAGGACATGTGATTAACTGATGTGGAGGCCCTGGCGTGGCGTGGTGGTGACTCGGAGAGAGGATTGATACTGAGAAAGTCACAGGCCCAAAAATTCATCTTGATATTGTCCACTGATATGTTTTTAAAACCCTTATAGTTCTTTTAATGCAGCTCCACATCTTTAAGCCAACTTCATTTAAACATTTCTCATATATGATTTTTAGTCATGCATATATAAATGTATTTTAACCTGTTGAAATCATTCTAAATTAAGGTACCTAGAACTGAAAGAAATAGTCCAATCATTTACTAACAAGTATGGCGCTGGACTGTTGCTGCCTTAGTTTTAACTACAGTACTTCTCTTCGTGAAGTTTAAAATGATATCATCTTCTTGGTCATTATATCCTTCCCTTACATGACATTGAACTTACTGTTAATGAAAAAGCTGCTTAGTTGTGGCCTCTTTATTTTTACCAGTGAATTCTTTTGACAGCACATGTGTGAAAGTATATTTACCCTTGGCAAATTTCTCCTTATCGCACCACATCTCAGTTTATCACTCTCTTTCTTTTTTTCAGAAATTGATGGCAAATTTTTTTAGGTTTTTAAAAAATTTTGTATTTATTTTTAGAGAGCGGGGAAAGGAGGGAAAAACAGAGGGAGAAAAATCATTTATATGCAAGAGAAACATCGATTGGTTGCCTCTCACATATCCCCAACTGGGGACCGAACCTGCAACCCAGGCATGTGCCTTGACTGAGAATAGAACCGGTGACGTTTCAGTTCTCAGGTTGATGCTCAATCAACTGAGCCACACCAGCCAGCGTTATCACTACCTTTTTGCAAACTGATTTGTCCAGAGGCATATTTATTCTCTTCTTCACAGCTTACCATTGATTTCAATTTACTTAATTTCATCAAAATTGTGACTAACTGCATGCAGGTTTTTTTCCCATGTGTATTGGGGAGATAGAAATAGCTATAATATAATCGGTGCTTAAATGTAGTGATATGTATTTAAAAATCATCTCAACAAGTATCAACCAAACAACCAGACATGCATGATGCACACTTGTTATGGTTACATTTCTTCCATAGCATACATTGGTAGGAACTCATTCATTCACTCATAATTCTTTTTTTTAAAGTATATTTTATTGATTATGCTATTACAGTTGCCCCATTTTTTCTCCCCTTCATTCCCTTCTACTCTTCACCCCACCTCCCACCAGCATTCCCCCGCTCTTAGTTCATGTCCATCGGTCACACATATAAGTTCTTTGGTTTCTCCATTTCCTATACTATTCTTAACCTTCCCCTGTCTATTTTGTACCAACCGTTTATGCTTCTTATTCCCTGTACCTTTCTCCCACTCTACCCCTCCTTCTCCCTGCTGATAACCCTCCGTGTGGTCTCCATTCACACATAATTTTCTTTTGTGTGTGTGTGTTGTATACTTGGCGAGGAGCTGATGCTACAGCAATGAACTTAACAGGCTAGGTCTGTGACATTCCTGAGTTAAGGACAAGCAAAGCATGGCAACCTGTGACATGGGGTCAGTTCTATTTCACTGACTTAATCTTTGCATGAATTTTTCCTGTGTAATCATTTTCAATTGCCAGAATAATTGTAACCTCATCACGTTAAAATGAATTTCAGAACATTTTGTTCTACTACTGAGATAGAACAGTTTATCTTAAAATTTTAGGCTGTTTTTACAATGTCAGCAGGCTATTTCAGAATGTTTATTTTTCTAGCATATTTATGATATTATCAGTTTTGTTTTTCATTGATTTCATATATGTAAAAATATATAAACAAGATAAGTCTAGCCTGTGCTTCTGTTTTGGTACATCAGCAATTTTTTAAGACTTGACATCATTATAATGTTTGAATTGCTATGATTAAAACTATTCTATTGTAAGTTCTGTTTTCTTTTTTAAATTGGTTGTAATTTTGCCTTTGTGGTGTAGGTAGATTATATCCCAAGTGCCTATTTAGAAAGAGAAAGGTCACTGGAGATGCAGGGTGTGTTCCGTGGACTCCACGGACCAACATACTGTGCTATAGCCTCGTGTGTAAGACAAAATTTCAGAGAGCTTAAAGATATTAGCTTATACGTGCGTTATGTGGTAGGTAAGTTACAGAGAAACCAGAAGTTTTCCCAGGGTAGATTAAAAGATTTGGAGCCAGATTTTCTGCTTTTCATCCCGGGCGTTTTTACCTCACTACATTTACTGATTATACTAAGAATGTTTAGACTTCGGCAGATATAGATAAAACAAGAATGGCCGTGTGCTGGTCATAAGTCATAGCGATCCTCAATTTTTGTCTTTGTTGGAAGATATCTGTATAAGAAGTTTAAAGATAAGTAGAAGAGCTCATCTCTCATTTAGTATGTCATAATTTATAATGTAGAGGTAACCAAGTATTATAGTTTCGTGGAAAGCAATTGCAGATTACAAAATATTTTCCTATTCAAAAAATGAGCTCCTAATCATTCTAGCAAGAAGAAACCAGAAGCTATTGGGGGGGGGGGGGGCGGGCGGGAAAGGCATGCTTTAAAGTCACCATTTAAGCTTTGGTAGAAAGTTGTTTTGTTTTCTTTTTGTGTTGATTGAATTTCACTGCTGTTGATAAAGTATTATTTCTACGAAGTCCAACATGTGAACATTTGTGACATCTTACATACCATATATCATCTGATACTCAACTTACTGAAATATTAATCTACCAGAATTCTACTCATTAGGATCCTGTATCAACATTTTGTCCACTCACCTAGGTAACAGTAGAAGGAATACAAATAGATTGATAAGAGAAAATGTAGTCATTGAAAAATAAATTCCAGGATATGTGATTTCTGCAGATTTGTAAAACTTCTTAGAAGAATTCACAAGAACTTATTGCAAATTAGATGGTTTTAAGATATATAAAGATACTGCATCTACACATATAAAGGAAGATTGGGCTGTTTAGCTACACAAAATACAGGCAGGCCACAAAGTGTGTTAATGAATTTTAGAAAGCTGCTAAAACAGAAACAGAAAATAGAGGTTTCTTTGTACATTTTAACTAAGTAGAAAATTTCATAAACAGAACAAATCATTTTCAGGGAATTTGAGGATTATTCAGTGAGCCTCAGGATAGTAATGCCATGGGATATAACACATTACTCAAACAAATACAGTGTTGATAACAGCTCTGAGTGTCAGTCAATAACAGTCACTGAAATTTCCCCGTGCCTTATCTCATGTTTATAGCAGAGAATAAAAGAATGGAAAATTTTGCTAATGACTCTAAGGACAGTGGATTGCTAAACTGTTTCCCAGAATCAAAACTATTCTTGTGGCTTAAAACACCAGCAATTCATATTATTTTAATTACTCATTTTAAAGAGCATCTTGTGTTACAAAACTTGTGGCTATAACTTTGAAGATTTATTTTTTTCCAGAGTTTACAAAATGAGCAAAAATGTAGTGAGCCACTGAACTCTACTGACTTGGAGTTTCCAGACTTCTCCTTCAGAACCACAAACTGCCAACCCTCTATATGTCATCTGAAAATGATCCAGAGGTTGCTCACCCAAGACACATCCCCAAATTCCCAGTTTGGGCAAACACAGGCGTTTGATGAGGAGCCAAAACCAAAACAGCCTTCCTAGGCTCTTTTGAACATGGAATTGCCTAGAATTAAAACTAATTTATTCAGGAACCCCAGAGCAGGTCACAGTTCTTTCACTCATTGAGCTCAGCAACGTACCACAGAACCATTGTATTCATTTGTTCGTTTGTTCGTTCATTCGTTTGTTCGTTCATCAGGCACTTATTGTCGGAAATCAAAGCTCCTGTCCCAGTGAGATCCGTATTCTGGTGGGTGTGATGGAGAACAACTATGGAAGCAAATAAACAAGCAAGGCAGTTTCAGTAGGAATTTATGAAAATGTAATCTCAGATCTCAGAACTCGGAAATGTTTCTCAAACTTTTTGGTATATTAATTTTTAAGATGTCAAGGAAGCAACAGTTTGCTTAGGCTTTGTGTGTGGATTACATTAGATTATGCAACAAAGTGCCTGGGATGTAATATGTGCTCCACTTTCACAGGACATGGCTACGATGTCTGCAGTGCTATCTGTAATGCGGAAAAGGGAAATATCCCGATCCCCTCAGAGGCAAGTGGAACAGATAAATGAGATATATATGTAATATTCATGTGATGCAGTGCTGCCCGGCTGTTAAAATGCACATGGAAAATTTAAAAAAAAGACCTTTATAATTTGAGTGAAAAATATGGCAGAAAATATATAGTATGCTATTAACAATAGAATGTTCACATACATATTAAGTATATGTGGAGCGATATTTTTTAAAGAACAGGAAAATACCTATCAAATTCATGGAGATGAAATGTACCATTAGGGAAGAAAACAGTGTAACTAGGAAGAGGACAGAGGAATTCAGAGTACTTCCCCTTTATATGTACTATTTATTTTATTTTAAAAATAAAGCACATGAAACATTGAATTAACAGTAATAAGATGGGATGATAATACCATCCCAACTGGGGGAGGTAATACCCATTGCATGGATAATTGAGGTACCAACGAAAACAGTGGTCTTGTGAGAGGACAATTCTTTGTGTGTTTGTGGCCGTCCTTCCTACCAGGCAGTGACTCTAAGTTTGACAGCTCATTTCCCCTGACTCAGCAACGTTTCGTGGAATGAATGTGCCCTTCGTTTTAAGGTAGCTTCTGTTTTTGAGGTAAAAACATACTTAGGATAACCAAGTAGATTTTCTCAATACTTCATTTCATTTTTTTCTTATTGTTTTGTTCCTACATTGTTTTCAGCCTAAGACTTCAGCCTAAAAATCACCTCTGGGGATACACCACCAAGTTCCCGACTGCCGTTGTTGACTTTAATTTAAAAGGTCAGATGTCCCAGCGCATTTTAACAGGATAGTCGACAAAATTTCTCCCTGCCCTACGTAATACAAAGACTTGATTGACTTTCACAGATTCCAAGTGGTCTTTCTTCAGGGGCTCTTTACATTACTAAATATACATGTCTGTCTAATGTCTCCTGCCTAAACCTTCCCCAGCTCGGACGGCTGTGAGTGTTCACGGAGTACTAGCGGTCCGTGCACAGAGTTACTAAGTGCAGTCGCTGAGTCCCCATTTTGCACCTCACGGGAACAGTTCCTCTAGCAGATGTGGCCTGGGATGGATGTGCCCCCGGACCGAAGCTCTGGCATGGCTTTGTCTTTCCTTACACAAACAGGGGAAAGGGCTGTGTGGCTAACATTTTCATTCTCCATATTCACCGCTTGAAAACCAGAGTAGCTTAAAATATAAGCGGCTGTTGTGGTAGCTGTTTAAAGTTTTAGTGAAACAAAGCAAAGCAATATTAATTTTACTGCAATAACTTTTCCTTGCTGAGTTCTTATCAAGATCCAGTGGAACATATTTTTCTGTTGTCTTCGGGGACATATTGCTTGTGAGATTTTTGGTATATCTCACAAGATTTCAGGATAAATTAGAATACTCTTAGAGGACATTCATTTAATGAAGCAAGTTGATAAGAATCCAACCAAGAAGGAGGACAAAGTTTAATCTTCTCGTTATCTTCCAAAGTTCAGATGATGGCTTCAGATCCCTGGCTCTGTGGAATTCTTTGCTAAAGAGTAAGGGCCATTTTAAAACCATTAAGTTTATTTGTTTGCATAATTTTTCATTCTGCCTCATCATGTCATATTATCCACGCCACACCCAAGCCCTGGAGTTACACTGTAACAACCTTGGGGAAATGCGACAGAGCCTTCCAGGACCCCAGACTACTTTAGCCATTGAAGTAGATGAATTAATTATTACAACAATAAACAGGACTCTCTCAACTCGTAAAACCTTTGGATAAAATACTTCTGTCGAATGGTCATTTCTATCTGCCCCATATTTTGTTAACATGTGATGTAGCTTCTCTGTCAGACCAAACCACACTTGCCCGCCCTACATTTCTCCTGACACTTCTCACCCTTGTGCCTCTAACCCTCATGGAAACTCCTCCTCATGTTTGTTTCAGTTCTTCTGATACAAGAGAATGTTCCAAACTCGTACCTTTGTAGTAAATTCTCCAAATTCTTTCTCATTCCCCCAATCAATTCTCATTTTACATTCTCTTAATACTTTATATGTACAGGTTTCACCATATTACCCAATACTTTTTCATCTTATCCTTATTAACTGTTTTGTATCTTAAGAAAAGCATGTTTGCTCCCCCCAAACCTTCCCTGTCACCACCAACCTGAGACTGGTACCGAATCTTTTTCTTCTACGTTTTGTCTTTTAAATCACGATTATCGAACAGACAACATGTGGGAGAATTAAGAGAAGATAACATTGGTTATAATCATTAATAACTCACAATCTTAAGGACTAATCAAGGAAACAAAATATAATGTTTATTTTAAAATAATGACAAATATTCAAATAATTTATAACACATACAGAAGAGAAATCAAATGTTGCCAAAAAATTTGCCTCAAAAATACTTTTTTTTGTTGGTGGTGAGGGGCTCAGGAAGGGAGAAATTACTTCTCGATAGATGCCAAGGAGTACTATATTAAGAAAGTAGAGACATTTTAACTCATTCATTTAACTCATGTTTTTAAAGAGGCTAATAGTCCCAGGTACTGTCGTAGACACTTGTCTGATTAGAATTTAATCAGGTGAACAGAAATAGATGGAAGAAGTCTTTGAGCAGATGAGCAACTACCAGGCTGCATAAGCAATGGTAATAAAGCCAGCCCGGTACACATTTATCCATGAACATAGTTGGCAAACAGTTATACTATTTCTATGTACTTGGTATTGTGTTAAGTCCTGGGAATGCAGAAATGACATGGTATAAGACAATCCTCTTTCAAGAATTCACAATGTACTAAGAGAAACAAGTAAACAATTGCCAGAAAAATACATGATACTTGGTGTAACAGAGACATCTAAACTGTGCACTTGGAACTAAGAGATACTAAAAAATAATACACAGCTCCTCACCTTAGTGAGTAACAGACAAGCATAATTTATGATAAATATTGAGACTAAGAATAAACACAAGGTGCTTTGTACTTTGGGAGATTTGCAAATAGATGGGGGAAAACTAGACTATATGTGAAAGATACTGTGGCTAGAAACTGCATTCAGACGAAGTGGAGTCCAGGTCAACAAGGCTTTGTATGATGCCCTAGGGAATCTTGACTTCAGACTATACCCAGTCGGAATTTTTAGAGATGTTTCAGTGAGTCAGAGAGGTGATCAGAATAGGCAAATTCAATGGTTGAGGTAATAAAAATAAAGGATGTCCAGAAGTCCAGGATTCAGAAGATTGATTTAAAAATGAGGCTAAAGTGTAATGGATGGTACCACCAACCTTACAATAAGCAGGGGGTCGATAAAAGCAAAGATTGCTGAATACATGATTCAAGAATTCTTCCCTGGTTATTTGCTTGAGAAGAGAGAAACACGCACCTTAGCAGATTGCACTTTTGTGTCGTGGTCCAAATTCCACTGTGGAGGAGCAGTGAGGCAGGACAAAGGGGAGGCTCTGGGCCACACCACAAGGGCCACTGTGGTCCATAACGCTGCATTAATCCCATCAAAGGGGAGATTGGTTGGCCTGAAGTGAATAAAAATGGGCCTGAGGACCATTTAGTCAGAGTTAATAACATTCTCTGAGGAAATCTACTTGTTATTATAACTTTATAAAAAGTGAAGTTCTGCAGATAATGGCTCATAGTTTCACAGAAGAAAGTTCTGTTTGACATTCCAGAAAGTTCTGCTTCACTTTTCTAGTACTTCAATCACAGGAAATGTTCAGCACTCATTGAGAGTTCTGCATTCTGCAATTCCCTTGTCCTATGACTTGCCGTGAAAACACTGGCATCTCAAACTCTGTGGTCCCTTTCTTCATGTGACGATTTATCTCCATGCCCCTTTTAGTTTTAATGTTTTAGAAATATCTCAAAATAATAAATCATGACTATATCATTTGAGAAATTGAGTAACACGAAATGCTTTTAACATCACCTTTGAGTTCTTATTTTATCATCTTGACTTCACTCAACTTAATGAGTCTTTTTATTATCAGACTCCTAACATTTATCTTTGACTATCTTACTGCTGTTTCTTTGGCTTTGTTTTATTTTTTATTACTTACTTCCCTTCATCACTGACAAACTCTTCTAATTCATTTTAATATATTCTGCCTTCAGTTCCAAATTATTCCTTTTTTGTCCTTTAAGTCTTAGTGAAATTGTATAATGTTAAAGAGGTGGTCCCTAATTTCTGTATAGTCAAGCAAAATTACTTATGAAATTGTTCCACCTGTGACTTGAATAAATTAACCAGTTAGGCTAAATGTATGAAGCAATTAGCCATATAATCTGAGCAACGCACACAGGCACACATACATGCACACATTTATACACACTCCTGAAATATAGGTACTCATTGGACTTATTTACCTATTGCAGTACTGAACGTTTGCAGACAGGGATCACAACTAACTTAATTATATTAAAATCACATAGCAATAACATAGATCCACATTTCTTGCAGGTGTGAATTAGATGTGGGTAACAGTGATGTCATAGCTTGTTACATGATTAGTGCCCTATTATTAAAGTTATTGAACTAGCTAAGGCGTTTTTTTAACCTCATGTTCAACTGAGGCTTTATTTTATTTAATTTTTTAAATCTTTTTCTTATTGTTGACATTATTACAGATATCCCCCACTTTACCCCCCTTTTCCCTCCACCAAGATCCCCCAGTGCTGGCCTTCACCACATTGTTCTCTGTGCCCATGGGCCATGCATATACACATATGTGGTTTTTGGCTAATGCCTTCCAGTCCCCTCCACCGCGCCTCCCCTCTGAGATCTGTCAGTCTGTTCCATGTATCTACGCTTCTGGTTTTATTTTGTTCGACAGTTTATTTTGTACATTAAATTTCACATATGAGTGAAATCATATGTTATTTGTCTTTCTCTGACTGGCTTATTATGCTTAGCAAAAGCTAAGGTTTTAGATTTCTTGTGTAAACATGAATAAATGAGATTACCTTTCTAAAGGGAAAATATGCACCAAAGAAATAAATATAAATATACAGAAAAAACTTCCCACACAACTTACACCATTTTTTTTCTGGTAAGAATACAAACATTTTAAAGGACTATCTAATGAATGGACAATAAATAAGATGAAAACATCAAATTAGCATTTAAATACAAATATTATAACACTAAAGAGCTATATAAAATTTGAATTATAATATTCCTTTGAAGAAACACCATTTTGTTACCATTGTAATCAAATAGGTGTTTAGGGTTGATAAATACACATCTACAGAATGAGAGATAAAGATTAAAATTTTATACCAATGATAGACTTTTTCACTAAACAATGGGTCAGTGGAACTCTTTTTTTTTTTAAGATTTTATTTATTTATTTTTACAGAGAGGGGAGGGGAAGGGAAGGAGAAAGAAGGAAAGAAACATCAATGTGTGGTTGCCTCTTGCACACCCCATGCTGGGGACCTGGCCTGCAACCCAGGCATGTGCCCTGACTGGGGATCAAACCCGAGACCCTTTGGTTCACAGTCCAGAGCTCAATCCACTGAGCCACAGCAGCCAGGGCTCAGTGGAACTCATGACATGTCAGCAAGCATGTGCAATTACAGATTTAACCTATTTTATCTGCCTCTCTCTTTGTTTTTTGAAATATGAGGTTGTCATTGGCCTTGTGAGAAGTATACATTATTGGGGTTTGGGTTATCCCAAATAGCATATGTTAAACTACGCTAAGTAGAGGTTTAAATTTGAAATAACGTTGAAATGCTACTTTGGTTATAGAATGTGGAAAAAGAAGAATGTGCCTTTTCACTGCCAACGTCTTCCACATCAAGGGGCCTGGGTCAGAGATGTCATTGGCGTGCTTCCTTTTATATTTTGCACCTCAGAAGTTCTCTCTCCCTATCACCCTTCCTTTATCCCTATGAATGGGAAAGGTCAAAAGGTCGCAATATTAGGTCATTTGAAATTGACTAAATGTAGGATTTTTGTTTTTGTTATTGTTTTTTTGCTCTTTTTTAAGTCAAGGAAGGGGGATGGTATCTGGAGAAACATTTGCTTAGGTCTGACTTCCTAAAGAGGATCATGGTACAGTCACAGGTGAACCTGCTGAGATACAAATTTATGATTTGTTCTTGTTCTATATTCCCTCTGCTCGAAGAACACAGGCAGACTGTCTGTATTCCTTAGCTCCAGAGAAGTCTGTGGGGTGTATTCTGCCTTAAATTTCCTTTTCAGCTTTTATTTCTTTTTTTTTTTTTTGAAAATTTAAGCTCCTTTAAAATAAGATTATAAGGATGAAAGGTGAGATAGAGTAGTCAAAAGAGAGACAACTAATTCTTTCTCATTCCAAAGTAGAGGCTACAGGTTTACAAATTCTATGAGCAGTGCAGACAGAAAACCTTGAACTATCCAGGAAGGTGAGAGGGACATGCATTCAGGGAGGTGACAACTGGGCTTCCAACCCTATCAAATTATCCTTTGCTCAAGAAGACACAGAATGATAGTACTGTTGTGCACCAAGGGTCCCTGAGATCTTGGCCAATGTATGTGCCAGTGGTAACCCAATATAGACAAAGGGCCCTTGCACCCAAATAATCACAGTGGGAACCAGGAAATAAGTTAATGACTAAAACTTAATTGTTTGTCATCTCTAAGGGGCAGAAACTCAGTTTCAGATTTACTTTAATTTAAAGGGGAAAATCTGACATCTTCTATATTTTCTAATGTGTGGAGGAAGAGTCACATCACGTACAATTCCCAGAATGTGCTGCTATGCTGAACCCATTGTTAAAATCAAAGTACTTCTGTCTGGTGGGTAAAGAGAAAGATAATCATTCATAGAAATTATAATACAAATTCAATTTGTCGCATGTCAAAGTGCACAGTGAAGCTATGCTGTGCATTCCTGTGAGAAGGTTCAACACAGGTCCTGCTTGGCTGGAGGCCCTCCGGGTTTGCGCAAGTTGCCCTGGCAAACTTATTAACAGTACCCACTTTTCATAATGAACTATGGTCCTAGTTTCAGTGATAAATGATTTTGTCAGGCATCATATAAAATATACTGGCCTTAAGATAATCGCCAGTTTATTATCATTATCCTGGACATACACTCCAGCCTCTAAATAGCACATATGTAGTTAATGTCTATTAATTCTCCATTAAATAGGAAATATATGGTGATCTGTTATTCATATTTAAGTATTTGTAAGAAATACTAAAGACAAACAGCCAGAATAGAGAAAAAAGCTATTATAAATTTCTTAACCTCCTTTTTAAGTTTAATAAGATTTAAGCTTTTGAATATGAAAAATTTCAGCCTGACACATTTTCTGTGAAAAAAATGAGAAATCCTGAAATACCATTTGATACTGTGCATGAGTTAGTACAAGACAATGGACAAATTATTTGTATTTCTCATGTAGCATAGAACTATTGATTACTTAAATAAACAAAAAATATATAGATGGCTTTTTGGTGCCAGTACCAAAAATATTGGATATAATGGCATTCTGAATTTATTGCACTAAGGGTGAAAATTATAACACCAATTTGACTAGAATGACAATCATGTTTAATGAACGTTCATGGAAAAAATTTTAAACATTGCAATCATTAAAGGAGAAATCATATTTTTAAAAACTCTGGAACAACTTTACAAAGCATTTAAAATAATAAAAGGTACAGAATGCTTTGTCAAAGAGGTTAGAAAAAGCAGATTAAAAACTGACTCCGAATGTTTTCCACTTGCAGTTATGAAGTTAAAAAAATATCGACAGATGTCATCACAGTCTATGTTCTTGACCCATTTTTTTTGCAGAGTTTTTATCCACAGACTGAGAAAACATGCTTTTTCACAAACTAAAAATGAAATAAAATGTTGACTATCATTGATGACATTTCAACTGCTTCACATAATAATATTCAAATATTTTATTCAAAATGAAAACATTCATGGCTTGGAATGAGCTTCAATGATTTTATTAAACTTGTAAGATAGGAGAAATGATATCTGAAATAATATATCAAATAGCTAATTGTTAGAGAAATAATGTTGTCAGTTGAAATGTAATAATAGGAAAACCTCATTGGAATTTACAGAGGGAAATTTGTAATACTATGGAGGAAGTTGGGAGCTTTGTCAAATTTTTGAAAAATATTCTTGATCTTTTAATTTGGCACTAACAAAATCATTGCATTCAATGTCTTCCAATAATAAAAGAGATGTAAATCAAGTAAAACTCTTTTTTCCTTCAGTAACAGCTTGTCCATGCATTTTGTATCACACATCAAATCAACTTCAGGGGAACTGAATAACATATCTGAAGAGAAGGAAATGGAAATAATGAAATTGGAAGAATATCAAAATCTGACTCTCAATGATCTCTTCACCTGAACTCTACAGATTGACATTTATTTGGTACAAATCATTTACTATCTTACATAACGCATAAGGCCTTGTTCATTTTATTCCTCAATCCTAGTGGGGAAAAGTACGATTTATTATATAAATGTTGTTTTTTAACCCCTCTTATATATATCTTTTCAATACTGTACCAAGGACCTTGCTGAATAAGTTTGCTGGTATGATTTTAACTCAGTACATGAGCATCATGAAATATACTGGAAAATGTCAACTAGAAAATGTATATTTCATGTAGATGGTTTTCCACTTGACAACAAATGGAGAGAAGACCTTCAATTCAAAGAGCTCATGATGTAATTTCTAATATTTACTATAAATTGGAAACAAAATACATTTTCAGAATCAGGGTTTGGGTAAAGTAAAATAAGAAACTCAAATACTAGAATATTAGACATATAGTAAGAATATTTTATGGAAGTTTTAATGACAGAAAATATTGACTTGCTATTCTATGATAAATAGATGAAAGTAACATTCAAAACTATATATGCAATATGAGGTTAATCATATGTATACATGTATTGTGTCTATATTTATATATGCCAATATAGAAAAATGTTAAAATGTTAATAGTTTGACTGCGGCTGACTGCTATCAATTATTATATTATTATATTTTCATGCTTATTTTTTCTTTTATTGTCTACCTTTTCTACAGTGGGTTCGTATAATTCCTTATTAGGAAAAATATGCATTCATTGGTTTTGAGCACTTTCACACCCTTGTTACAATACTAGAAAATGAGATACTATAATAGGCCTCCCCAGGAAAATCCAACCAACAGGTTTAGTTTATAATTAGTAATAAAACCTTCCACCAACTATTTGTACCAATAGTTATTCTATCACCAATAAAGAAAAAAAATTCATACAATTTTCAATGTCTTCATGGGATCTGAGAGATTGACACTGTGGTCTCCGCATCAGTATGTTTTCATCTTATTGGTGATAATTATTGATGGTTGAAATCCTACCCTATGCATTTAATAACACACATACTAATAAGGCTATTGCAAAGATTAAGTTAGTATAAGCATCACACATAACCAGTGGCTGCCTCAGGGCAGTTGGCTAGCTAATCATCCTCTAAAATTTAGACTTAATGTCAGAAAGTTGTCTGGTGTCTTAAAGAGCTAGGAGCTGGGCCTTAAATAAAAATATATATTAAGTACTTTGTACATTTCTATTGAAGTGACTCTGTAGTTCCATTGGATGGTAAATGTTAATTGTGAATGCTGGCTAATAGTCTTGAGATTTTGTCTATTGAGGATATATTAGCACAAATCTGCCAAATTATGTATCTCCCAGGGAATAGTAAGTAGGTAAATTTACAAGTGGCCTCTATAGACTGAGGCAAAATGTAGACAAAAGGTCAAGTAAAACTTGTAGCAAAATAACATTGCAGTTTACATAGTTATGGATTATGGAAATCAAATTCCCATAGTGTACCTTATCCTTTAATTTATTTATTAGCTAATCTCAGTTTATTTATCATTAATTAAATATTTATATAATGAGTTCTTATTAAAGGACATGAACACTTGGGATATATTACTGAACAAAATAGGCGGTATTCCTGACCTTGTGGAATTTACCATCTGGGAGGCAAGTTATCAATGAGACCCTCTTTTTAAACAAACATAAGAATATTTAAGAATTAACTGTGAGTCTAACTAGAATTAATAACCCCTGAAACAACAATGACGAAGCGAGCTGTTCTGAGTATTGTGTGATTGTTGGAAATTGGAGTTTGGATAGTTGCATCCACATGCATGAAGAACATTCAGCATTCATTCTTCATTTATTTAGTAGACCCTGGTAGACAGCATGCTAGCTATTGCAAACACAGTAGGAAAAGATAAGGTCTCTCCAATATAGACATAATTCACTCATGAAATAATCCGTACTGTCGCCATTGGTTCTGAAGACCAAGAATAAAGATAATGTAGGAAAGGAAGGAAAGCGGGGGGGAAGGTAAGCCACTGTTTATGAATCACATACTTTGGGTCTGACAGTTTGCTTAGCATTTTACAGGTTACTTCACTTAACGCCTATAACAGCCAAGGGAAGTGTACATTATTACCCTATATTCATGAGGACAAAACTTAGGGTCAGAATCTAGATACATTGTAAGAGCTACTAATTAGTGGTAAAGCCAGTATTTTTGCACCAATCAGTATTATATCTCACCTATATCTCAAGTCATAGCAATAATACCATTTCCAATGTGTCTTGAAAATCTTTAAAAATATCTGTTGTAATGGAATAATACCCTAGATGCAATATGAAATACATGTGTGAAAATTGCCCATATATGTTCAATTTAAAAATATCTGGAAAACACAGGATCTGCCATGAATGAATGAATGAATGAATGAATACATACATACATACCTACACATGTACATCAGCTTCCAAATTTAGGCTATTTATTTTTTATTGAATTTATTAGTGTGACATTGCTTAATACAATTATATAGGTTTAAGGTGTACAATTCTATAATACAACATTTATATGTTGTATTGTGTGTTCACTACCCCAAGTCAAGTCTCTTATCACCATGGATTGTCTAGTTTTCACATAAGTTTGTCATAGTAAGACAAAAACTTTTCAGATAACACATTAACTTCAGGGCAAATGAAATATTGCAATATTGCTTAGTAACCAAGGTAAAATTTATATTTAAAAATCTAATAAAATTTACCTTTGTCATCATTTCTCTTGGGGAAAAAGAAACTATGTTAATTTCTATGTGAATTGTTAGCCTATAATTTCCACCTATAACTTTATAATAGTTGAATCTTTAGTTGAATATATAAAAATGTGTCAGGTTTGAGAGCTTGACAAAATCAAGTATTTTAGAGTCTCTCGTTAGTGTAGGGATAGAGCTATGCGAACTACTTTTCACTTCTGGCAAAAACAATGGGAAAAAAGCATTAGTCCCTCCAGGATGAGTTTTGGTACATCCCACTCCAGGGAATGCCAAAAACACAAAGTGAGATCAGAATTTTTCACTAATTTTTGGCCGTTTCTTCCCATTCTGGCAATAAAGTGTGGAAAACATATTTGCTCAAGGGCAATGTGAACTTTTTCTGAACCTCTCAAGACACTCACTCTTAGTCATAGACAAACAGAACCTTTTGGTTCTCTCTTAACTTCTATTGAAGCCACTAAAGAATTATAGAATGGCTTCTCCTAGTCTCCATCCAATCAGGATTGTTTTCCTTTCTGTATCACGTTGTAAATAATATTATGTCAAGCTCTGGATTTAGAGAACACTTGATAGAAAGCACAAAATTGGTTTTGTTGCCAGAGTGCCAGAGTCAAGCAGCCAATACTCTTTAAAATGTCCCCTTTTTTGCCTCCAAAGCTATTGAAGCCAAACTGCTGAAGAAATAACATGATGGTTAATTGAACGAATTCCTTTTCAAAAGGTCTCAGTTATGATGTTTATCTTTAATAGCCTCCAGGGTTATTTGATCATTTAAGGGTGGTCATGCAAAAAAGTTAGTTTGGAGATTATTTATTTTATTTTATGAATTGAAAAGAAAAAACTGAAACGACAGAAGGCCGCATTTGTTTGGATAAGTGTTATGTTTGATAGAGTCCCAAGAGTTTCTCAGAGTAAATGCTTCTTTCAGTACAATGATTCTTAAAAACCATTTTGGTTAATAAAAATAGAAATGTGCCCAGTGACTAAATGCAAAAGAACTCACCAACATAAAAACTAAATAGTAAGCTCCCACTAGGAAGAGAGAAATATGCTGAGCAGAAGTCGACAGTATCTCTGAAATGAGGAAAAGAATAAAGTAGAGTGGAGTTACCCTTCTGTCCGTTGCTTGGAGGGGTGTTAAGCAGTTTGGTGTTATGACTGCTCAGCTGAGGATACCACTGTGAGCTGCGAAAGAGGGCCTTAGATATAAGAACTTTTATTTCCTTCCATTCAATTCTTTTGTAGAAAGCATTGAAGATTTTAAGAAAAGAATGGGCTGACAGCCTCTTGTTTGAAATAAATGTATTAATTTATTTGAATTATTTTCAGAAATATGATCCTGATATTTATGTTTTTCTTTGATTTTTTGAATTTAGAGCTTAACATTGTGGGACACAAACGGTGAGCCAAATGACTTGGGCACACACCGAGCCAGACCATGGGTTCTACCAGCTTAAAGGTAACGTGCATTGCTGACCATTCTCACTGGGCTTTGTGCTGTGGCTTGACAAACATCGGGTTCCCATTCCATTTTCCTTATATGGTGTCCAGTACTTAAAAGTACAGAGAACAATTGCTTTAGAAATTCTTTGAAAAGCTGTCTAGTTGTTTTTCTATCTTCAAGAAGTCTCTCAATTCATCTGTTCTTTGCACAGGAGCATATATCCTGGATTGCAAAGCATTAGAAAAGATTCCATCACTTCCTGGAAATGATCTTCATTCCGATTCATACTATTAGGTTGGCCAAAAAGTCCTTTAGTTTTTTCCATAATATAAAAGACACATTTTTCATTTTCAACAATAACTTTATTAATTTGGATATTTTGAGTATGTCAGTTATCTCCTGCTATTGGCTTTTAGTGGGTAGAGGCCACGGGTGCTGCTAAACATCTTCCAGTGCATAAGACAGCCCCACAGCAAACAGTCATTTGGCCAAAATGTCCATAGCACCAAGAAACTTTGCAAACCGCATTTGACATGTTCAATAAGTTACAGTACCTTCTCCATACACTGAGCACATCTTTTTTTCTCTATTTCAGCTTCATTTTTACCTTTCTTGAAATAATAATGCATAATATACCTACAGTATTGGGTATTTTCTTCCATCTTCATTATTAAAATGGCTGCACAAAAATTCACCAATTCTGATGTGTTTTTAAAATATGCATGCTGATATGACAGCTGTCACAACGCAACCTAACAAAATTGTTTCAGATGCAGTTAAAGACAACTAAGCACTACTAGAGCCATCATATGGAAAAAACTAAATAAACTTTTTGGCCAACCCAATAATACATGGGGTGCCCTAGTTCAGTAAGTAAACTCACTCTGCAAAAAATGTTTTAAGTTTTGTGTTCCATATGGTCTTTGTGCAACTGGTCAAATATTTGCAGTTCATACAAGTTTCATATGCTATGAACTATTATTATTTAAATTGTTTTAAACCTTTAAATGGCTAAATATATCAAAATCACTCTTAACTCATGGATCATACAAAGCAGGCTGATACTGGATTTGCCCATGGGTCACAGTTTGCTGACCCCTAACCTGGTGCATTGCTTAGAAACATGAAACTTGAGGTTAGCCATTGTTGAGTAGAACTAAAATCCCATCATTTATTGTGCAAACTTAGCAAATACAAACCCTCTGTGTCTCCTTAATCACAGGCACAATGTCTATTTCATAATGTAAAGATTAAAGTTCAATTCTTATTGTGTATTCATTTTAGTAGCTTCAGTTGAGGCTGTAACTTTTGCAGGTGGAGAAGTAACCCTCTGTCACCTTGGTTCATCCTCTGTACAAACAAGAGCCGCCGACTATCTTTGGTAAATGACCTTTTGGCAAAACTTGAAGCTTCTTCGTGTCACTCTTTCCTATCCCAAACTATGCTGAGTCCTCCAGATTTTACTTAGAAACTACTTTTTCCTCAACTCTTTAGTCATGTTCTGAAATTCTCTTAAGCTCTGAACTGTTTCATAATCCTCTGAACTCACGATGCCAAGAGTGGGCTGAATTTTATGACCAAGTGTGCAGCCCCATATTCAGTCTTTGCACAACCACACGGAACTTTCCCAGAAGATGAATCACTGGCCATTTTCTGAAAATTTAGGTATCATGACTAATGCTTTTTCTTTCCAGAAAAAGGAAGGTGTTTTACATATTAATCATTCATTTTGTTATCTAGGGGGGACTCAAAAATCCTGGAATTATCTTCTGGAGGGCGGACCCCTTGTAGTACAGGCTTACCACAGTGCTTCTCATAAGAATTACCTTTTCATTTTTATTTTCTCTTAATTTTTTACATGTAAATTCATTTATAAAGTATCATTGCAAGGATACTGCTGGTTGTACTTAAATAACAACATCTACATTCCTCTACCATCTTCCCATCCATAACACTTGGCAACCATTAATATTTTCTCTATAATTTTGTCAATTCAAAAAAGTTATATAAATTGAATCATCATGATATGCAACTTTTTGGTACTGGCTTTTTAATTGAACATAATTACTTTGAGATTTATCCAAGTCATGTGTATATAATATATTTCGTTCCTGTTTGATAGCTGAGTTCCATATTCCATGGTATGGGCGTACCACAGTTTGTTTATCCATCCATTCACTGGCTGATTAGATGTAGGAATCATTTCCAGTTTGGGGCTGTTATAAATAAAGCTAATGAGAATATTCTTATGTAGTTTTTTTAACATTACTTTTCATTTTTCTAAGATAGATGGCCAAGAATTCAATAGCTGAGTAATAAAATCACTACATGTTTAATTTTGTAAAGAAACTACTAAACTGTTTCCCAGAGTAGCTTGCACCCTTTCAAATTCTCACCAGCAATGTACGAGTGACGCACTTTCTTCACACCCTCATCCATGTTTTGTTTTGTCACTATTTTTAATTTTAGCCATTCTGATATTTGTGTACTAATATCACAAAGTAGTTTTTTTATAGTATGTTTTCCATTACCATTTAACCACCTTACACACGTCCCCTCCCTGCAACCTCAATGTAGTTTTAACATGAATTTCTCTAAAGCTAATGCCGTTGAACATCTTTCTGTGTGTTTATTTGCTATCTGTATATACTCGTTATTAAAATGTCCATTCACATTTTGTCCATTTTCTAATGGAAAAATTTTAGGTACTAGTTCTTTGTCAGAAATATGGTTTGCAGATATTTTCTCCAAGTATTTAGCTTTTCTGTTTATACTTTTAAAAGGGCCTGCCACAGATCAAAAGTTTTTAATTTCAATAAGGGCCAATCCATCAGTGCTTTGTGCTTGCCATTTAAGTCTGTGATCCCTTTTTAGGTTATTTTTTGTAAAACATGTGAAACATCTCAATATTCATTTAATACCATGGACTACAGTTGCTCCAGTCCCATGTGTTGAAAAGGCTATCCTTCCTGAATCAAGTGGCTTTTGAACCTTTCTCAAAAATTAGTTGTCCAGCCCTGACAGATGTGGCTTAGTTGGTTGGACATCGTCCTGCAAAGCAAAAGGTCACCAGTTCAATTCCTGGTCAGGGCAAATGCCTGGGTGGTGGGTTCAGTCCCTGGTTGGGGCACAGACGGGAAGCAACTGATGTTTCTCTTTCACATTGATATTTCTCTCTTTCTCTTTCTCCCTCCCTTCCTCTTTCTCTAAAAATAAATAAGTAAAATCTTAAAAAAATTAGTTGGCCATATTTGTGTGGATCTACTTATGTTTTCTTTTGATTTTTTCCATTTATCTGTGCTTTTGTCTCTATAACACATTTTTTTTTAGCTTTAGTAAGTCTTAATGTCAGGTAGAGGAATTATTTCATTGTATTCTTATTTGTCAAAATTCTTTTAGTTATTCTTGGTCCTATGTGCTTCCATATAAATTTTAGAATAATCTTAACTATATCACCAAAAACTTTGCTGGGAATTGTACTAGTCACATAGATCAGTATGGGGCTAAATGACATCTTCAGTCTTTTAGTCTATTAACACAGTACTACACTGTATGTATTTATGTCTTATTTTATTTCTTTCGAAAGTGTTTTGTAATTTTCAGCATAAAGACCTGGTGTACACTTTGTTAAATTTATATGTTTCATTTTATTTGGGTGATAAGAAAAGATATTGTATTTTAATTTCCATTCCCACATACACTGTGTGAATATATTTTTGTGTTGCTGTGGTATCTTACTAACCACTGAACTAACTAATGGTTCCAGAAGATTTTAGGAAATCCCTTGGGATTTTCTTTATAGACAATCATGTCATTTCCAAATAAGGACAATTTTATTTTATTTCTTGCATTCCAGTATGTGTACATTTTATTTCTTTTTCTTGCCTTATTGCAGTGACTAGATCTTGTACTACTATGTTGATAAAAAGTGAGAGCAGACATCGTTAATCTTACTAATCTTCGTTGCAAAACTTTGTCTTGCAACATTACATATGATATTATTAGCTATAGGCAATTTTACATGTTTAGCATCATGTTGAAGTATTTAATTTCTAATCCTAACTTGCTGAGAGTTTTTATAATGGATGGTGTTTAGATTTTACCAAATGGTTCTGCTTCAATTGACTTAATTATTTTCTTATTTGGCCTATTCATATGGTAGATTACAGTGATTGTTTTTTGAGTTTTGAACCAGCCTTTCATACTCAAAATAGATGTCATTTGGTCATGGTGTATGATTTTTATGCATTGTTGGATTCAATTTTCTTAGAATTTTTCACATATATTCATAAGTGAATATGAATATATTCTGTCATTTCTTTCTTCCTTTCTTTTTTTTTTTCTTTTTGTGCTTCTTTTGTACAGATTTAGTATCAGGGTAAATTGGCATCATAAAATGAATTGAAAGGTTTCCCCTCCTTTTCTTTTTCCTAAAGAAATTGTGTAGAATTGGTGTTCATTGTTCTTCAAATGATTGGTGAAATTCTCCATTGAAACTCTGGGTGGGGGATTTTTTCTTCACAAGGTTTTAAATTATGAATTCAATGTCCTTAATGATTAAAGGACCACTTAAATGATGTATTCCATGTTGATTGTATTTTTATCCTTTTTGGTTTACAACAAATTGGTCCATTCGTTAATCTAGTTTGCACAAAAGAGCATCAGTTATTAAAGTATTCTCTTCTTCTCCTTTTAGTGGCTGTAGGAACTGTAGTTATATCCCTGATATGTATGATTTGTGTCTTCTCTATTTTTATTTATGTCAGTCCTGCTAGTGTTCATCAATTTTATTTTTTCAAAGAAACAACTTTTTGTCTCATTAATTTTCTTTATTATTTTATGATTTTCAATATTATTGATTTCTGTTCTTTATTGTTGTACTCATCTACTTTGCATTTATTTTACTCAATTTCCTAGTTTCTTGAGTTTAAAATTTAGATGGATTTGAAATACTTCCTCTTTCTTTAACATAGGCTATAATTTCCCTCTCAGATTAGCTTTACCTACATCACACATATTTTGATATATTGTATTTTCATCGAGGTCTATGCAATTTTATTTCCTCTGAGAATTTCTCTTTGAACCATGATTATTAAGGAATGTATTAGTCAACTTTCAAGTGACAGAGATTTTCTGGTTGTCAGTCTGTTACTAATTTTCAGTTTAAATTAATTTTCGTTTTAGTTTTTTTTAAGTTACTGAGGTTTGTTTTATCACTTCATATTTGGTCTGTCTTGGATAATGTTAGATGGGTCCTTCAAGATAACTGTGTATCTAGCTGTTGTTGAGCAACCTCTTTTATAGATGTCAATTATATCATCATAGTTGGTTATGTTGATTTTCTGTATACTTACCAATTTTCTATTTATTAGATCTATCAGTTTCTGAGAGGGAGGTTCTTGAATTGCCCAAGTATAATTTTGATGTGTTATTTTAAGGACACTTAGATTATAGTTTAATCCCTTCATAATTTTTAGAATACTTGGTGGAATGTGGTCTTTTTAAAAAAAATTGAGATAACATTGACATATGGTGTAAGTTTAAGGTATAGAGAACGCTGATTTGATACATTTACAAATTACAATATGATTACCACCATAGAAATAGCTAATACCCCTATCGGGTCACATCATTATTATTTCTTTTTGGTTGTAAGAATGTTTAAGATCTAGTCTCTTGGTAACTTTCAAATATATAGTACAGTACCATTGACTATAATTACTATGCTATGCATTAGACTTACAGAATAATGTGATCTGGAAAGTTCTTTCACCATCGTGAATTCTTCCTCACAAAGTTCAGAATGACAAAGTAACAAAAGTTTGATATGGTCCACAAAGGTAGTGACAAAGCCCACAAATTTGGAGTTGGAAAAAGTAGCAAATTTTGGCAAGGGAAAAGAATATTTGGGGGTCTTCAAGAATCCAAGATTCTGAAGAATTAAGTTTTGTGTAGCCATTTCTGTCCACTATAATATGTGTATAGTATGTGAAAATTACACAGCATTCCTTAATAAACAGAATTGACTTGACTTTTCGTGCTAAGTAAATATTGAGTAATAGCTGTCATACGAGGGCATAGAGTGGAACCATCTCTAACAAAGTTTTGAATGGAATCCAATTTATCTAACTTTTACATTCTGTTTAATAGACTGACCAGGTTTATATACATACGTCTACCTTTACCATCTATCACCGAGACTTCTATTAAATCTAAAGTGAGAAGTCTCTTTTCTTAGCTTGGCCTTTGTGTTCCACAACCACCAAAGATCTGTAAGAGAGAACTTAGAAACATTCTTCCTGGTAGTGTTATTATCTAATGAATCACAGCTGATTTTGTTGGCTAAATTGTCTCAGAAGAAAGTTTTATAATGTGTCCAGGGTTCCATAATTGCTGAATCAGTACATCTTTATATAACAGGAAAATAAGAAAACCTCTGCAATAAACATGTTGAACAAGGTTTTAATTAAAAGCAGCTCTACAGCTGGCAGCAGACTCTGTCCCAACTGTATTTTAACAAAACTCTCCAAAATATTTTAAAGTAATCTCTACCTTTAGTTATTAAAAGGCAGTTACATTCTCTTGACTTACATGAATCAGAGCCATTTTCAGCTTATGTAATTAGTCGGGGAAGAAATTTACTTACACGTTATAGTCAGCCAGCAATGGGTGTGTATGGAATAAGAAGTCCACCACTACATCCTGCGTGTATGACCTCAACTTTGGAAAAGATAATAGAATTGGCTTATGTAAGAGATTAGTTCCTGATGTTTATGGACTGAAAATCCACAAAATGTGCTATTTGTTCAAAAAGCAGAAATGGGGACTGCTCTCACAGTCAGTGCCTTATTCGCGTGTACACGTCATGTTTTTAAATGTCCTCAGGTATAACTCTATTAGCAGCTTCCAACTTCTATCTCACTGGTGTCTTACAACAAGATTTTATTTCTCATCCTCACTTATTCCCAATTATGGCCAGGGACAATCTGACATTACAAAGAAAAGGCTAATCCCAAAAGCCTACAGCATTTTCCAATTTTCAGAAAGAGAGCACACGACATGTTAGGTTTTATAAGCCATGTTAAATGTCCTCAGCCCTTTGGTGACTTTGATAAATTACTTGAAAGGAGTTTTGTTATAAAGAAACAAATCCCCAGATATTCTCTCATTGCCTCATCTCCTTATTTTCCACATCATGGCCCCGGGCGTCTTTGAGCACATCTGGCAGAGCTCTGATTACAGACTCTGAACTGCTTTGGGCGCAGAGCTGTTTGTAACTCGGATTTTCTTTCATGTTAAATCTTGTTGTGCTCTCATCCCTTCTCTGCTCCTTCCAGATAGATACCATGATCCAAGGCCTCTTGTAAATGGGTTAAATAAACACGAGTTCCATGTAGTTAGGCTTTCTCATTGCATAAGGGAAATTGGATATGATAGTTTTCACTATATCTCAATTGGTATCACATAGGGTGAGGCACTTTAATATAAAGAGAGACAAGGGATAAGCTATAGGGATCTTGGGGTGATTGCAAAGCCAATTTCTTAATTGCAGTATTGTAGCACCAGGTATTTTAGGAATTGGTTCATACACTTATTAGGACCTTTTACTTAAAATGTCAACTCGGAATTTATTGAATTAGTGACTGGATTATGCATTTTTCTTGTGTCGTTCCCCAGTACCTACCACAGAAACTAGCACACAATGTCCAATGACTCTTGCTTGAATGGAATTTATACACAATTAATAGATAAATAGGTAAGTAGATAGATTAATTGATATATGCTTTTTTAGAAAATAATAAGTCCTATTCCCATTTTTAAGATATTTAGTAAAATTTAGAGCAACAAAAGTTAAAGATGGGTGTAATTTTTGAGAATCTGTTTTTGTCTGTTATATGTTTGTGATATTCAGGTAAAATCGGCATTATCAGTTTGATACTGGGAAGCTTTGTACTTAATGGTATAATAAATAATAAGTGTCTCTCATTCAGCTTTGTTTTATGTGCCTAGTAATCTACAACAATTATTTAATGACCTCAAAACAATCTATGAGTTGAGGTATTACTATTCTATCACATAAGAAAGGAATTTTAAAAAATGAAAAATTAAATAACTTCCCCAAAACTGAGAGTTAAATTCAGATACGCTTGACTCCAAAGCCTGGATTTCTTAACCATTATTGAGATAACTGGCACTAATTGAAAACAAGATCAAATTTTATTCTAAGCTCTGTGTCACCTTGGGCAAGTGATTTAAAATTCTCACATTTTTCTCACTTTGAAAATGGAAAAAACTAGTCAATGTATAAATCCTTTTTAGTTTTAAATACAGTGGTTCAGTAATCATAGGTTACTGTTCATTTTGGTCCCAGTTATTTCTTTCCTCTCGATGGCAGCAGAGTCGTGACCAGGGCAGAGGGTCGGCCTCCATCCCTGCGCACCCTCACTGGTCAATGTATAGGAAATGAATGACTTACGATTAAGTCGTTTTTGACTCTACAGGAAATACAAGAATATAAGATAGACTTCAGGCATAAAGGGACCCAAGAATATATCCAATTAAAAGCCCTGATTTTACAAATAAGAAAAATTTAGTGTGAAGAATTTATGACTTGCCTAAGTTATATGGTTATTATATTATTATTTCTATTATAATGTGATGCTGATGCCCTTCATAAGAATCTTAAAATTTAGATGAGAATATAAGCATAAATTCTATTACACAAAATCATTAAAAACATCAAGAAATCTGCATCCCCGAAAAATCAGTGTATCTGTGCATTCAGTCAAAAAAAAAATTCCTTGACAATATCTGTCTCAATACTTCTTACCCAAGGCATGGTGCTTGATAACAAAGAGCTTCCTGTTTAGTGGAGGAAGTGGATAAGTAAAAAATTCCAAAAACTCATAATAAATCCTGTGATAGAAGTAAGCACGAATTCCTTGAAGAAGACACATTTTATCCAGATTGGGTGGATTAAATCACTGATCTCTGATTTTTTTCTCATTTACCCTCTAAAATGATTTTGTAAACCATGTACTCTCTAGACTATTTTAACTTAATATCTAAAGTTTAATCAACAATGTACATAGTTGCAAATGATTTTATTTTTAACATATGATAAATATTGTTTTTTAAAAATGAAACAATGTCTTTCGTTTAAATATACCCAATAAGATTTAAATTGCAAAGCAGTATGTCACCACCACCATCCATTAAAGTATACATGAACAAGCTTTTCTTCGGCAGTTAAATTCTTCATCATTTCTTTTAATCCTTGAACTTATATTTCTATTTTAATCCTTCTATTAAAATTTTTCACATGTAATAGATGTTAGCAGTTGGAAATATTTTCCTGATTATCCTGATGTCATTTATACAACAAAAATATTTATATAAATTATATAAACATAAAAATAATTTTAAAATACAATTTGATATAAATATATTTTTCTATATGTATGTTATGCAATGTAATTAAGTTTAATAATATAAAATAATTTATATTGATAATATAAATGAATTATTAAAATTTAATGTATACATTGTTTTCAATTTCCCAGAATTTTATGGCTCTAATTGCTAAGATATTTTGTCTAGAATTATCATTGTAATGTTTATCATCACCAACTGATAAAACAACAGGAATATGTGACTAAATTAATGAGATGGATAAGAATTATTCTAATTATTTCATGTATTTTTCCATAAATATTTTTTATTGCTTGAATAAAGCAAGTTACATTAACTTTATTCCTGATTTTAAAAGTTTATTATTATGGAGGCTAAAGCTTAAAAAGCCTTTTTACATAAATATAAATATATAAACAAAATAATTTTTTGAGAAAAATTACCAATTATTCAAATTTGTTCCATTTATATGCCTCAAATTACATTAATAACCTGCCACCAAGTATTTTTAATGATGGTCATTCCCTTTCCATTTAAAGACACTTTATGAAGCCCAAATTAGGCAAAACTGGAGATAAAAATACCAAAAAATTTGAAATTCCACATTTTATTATTTTTCTTTCTGTTATTTCAGTGTTCTATGTTAGGTCAAAATTCCTTTACAAAGCATGAGAAGTTGACAGAAAAGCAGACATTTAATGACTATATTAGAAATTTCTCTTTATGCTTGACAAAAATCATGTTATAATTATGCCTGGTACAGAATCTATACAATTATGTCAATGGAGGAGGAAGGAACTTAATCCTAATTAAATTAAACTGAATTTTTAGACCCAGAGCATACTTATACGTGGATAACTTCTGTCCCATCCACTATGTTAAAATGGCTGTCATCAATAAGACAAGGAACAAGTATTTGAGAGAATGTGGGGAAACGCTGTTAAGAAGGTAAATTGGTGCAGCCTCTATGGAAGGCAGTATGGTGGGTCCTCAAAAAGTTAAGAACACAGCTACCGTATGACCCAGCAATCCCTCTTCTAGGTTTCTACCCAAAACATTTTAAAACACTTATATTCGTAAAGATACATGTACCCCTATGTTCACTGCAGTATTATTCACATTAACCAAGCACGGAAACAAACTGTCTTTTGACCAATGATTGGATAAAGAAGATGTGGTGCTCAGCCACACACAAAAAATTAACTATTTCCATTTGTGACAACATGGATGGATCTTGAGAGTATTATGCTAAGTGGAATATATCAGACTGAAAAGAGCAAGAACTATGTGATTTATTGGGCTAATTTTTTAAAAAAGCAACACATGAACCAGTGAAACAAACTCTTTGACACAGACGACAATATGGTGGTTACGAGAGGGTAAAGGGACTTCAAATATATGGTGACAGAAGATGACTAGATTTTGGGGAGTGAGCACACAATGGGATGTAGAGATGACACATTAGAAAATTGTTCACCTGAACTTACATTATGTTATGAAGCAATATTACCCCAACAAATTTAATTTTTAGAAAACGTAGTGAGAATTGGAATCATTGGAGGGTTTGCTAAAATACGGATTGCTTGGTCCCATCTCTAGAAATTCTTGATTCAGTTAAGCTGGGGGGGGTCCCACGATGAGCATGTCCCCCAACTTGCAGGGCTGTGCTGCTGCTGCTGCTCCAAGGACCACTCAGGGGACCACGGGTCTAGACCAGGGATTCCCATTTTGTAGATGAGGCGACTCAGTCTGAGAGAGGTGAAACTTCCCAAAATGCACACACCTCATTAACGGAGAGATGAGAACCAAGAGCTAAGTTCCCTGGTTACAGTCAAGTTTTTTTTTTTTTTTTTTTCCCCTACTGCATGCTTCTTTTGAGAAAGATGTGAAAGGAGGAAAAAGATTTCTAAATTGAAATTATGAAGGGTTCTCCACGTGAGAGGTAAGGAATGCCGTGACTAGCTTTAAGGCAGTAACAATGAAGTAACAAATTACTTATTTATGGTTAGAAAATTAGCTATCTCCTTCTTTGAACTAGAAGGGATCCCTAATAATATATTCTGAATAACAAGCTTAACTTCCTGACCTCAAAAGGTCATGAGTATAAAAGAAAGAAAAATATATTTTCAATTGTATTTTAAATATCAGGATTAACTTTTTAATGTTACATAAGAAATAAACTGAGGATTCTAGCATTGCAATGAGGAAGAAAAATCAATAATTTGAAAAGAAACATTTTCTAAGCCAGGTCTAAAATCTTTTTATTAATAACTCAAAGTACATAGAAATCATATTCCCATCTTCTGGCTCCTGATATTCACTTTACTAAATTATCTGAAAAGATAAGAAAATTTACTAATTCTGAGTTTAGAGATCTATGTATATTCTGTTTAAGGGATTAAAGATTTTAAACTCTAAGGCAGTTTTTAGTTAATATATTCAAGTTTATACTTTGGCTAAAATTACGTGAAGATTTTATTTGACAGGAAATTAAAGGAGGATTTTGCTTAAGAACTTAATTTCCTAAATCTGACTTTCATTCTTTTTTTTTTTTTTTTTTTTACCACAGAAGGTCATCTGGAATTATTTTCTACAGAAATACTAAAAACTAAGGGATTTATTGTGTAGCTAAAACTGTATTTACTTACTGGGCTTTAAACTCATGTCTGTGGGATGGTGTCTTGATACTCTATGCAGTATTTTGAGCGAGATCAAGGAGTCAGGGGAAATCATGAGGTTGGAATAAGGATCTTTCATGTTTCTTGAATTAATGGATTGTATGCAACTCTTCTGAAAAATCAGCAAAACTAGTGCAATTTCCACTTACTCTAAGGATTAGACTGTGCCTTTAGTCATCCACCCCAATGCTGTATCAGGCATTCTCCTGTACACGGTGTGGTTTGTGATGCAACTCGTGCTATGCAGATCCATGGTAACTGCTTTACAGTGCAGTGAGCCAGTTGGCCAAACACTAGTATGTGTGAGATTCCTCCATAAGCCCTGAGTAGTCAGGCTGCTTCAGGATCTGTGGAGAGAAAAAGTAAATCCATATCTGGAGTATGTATATATTTCTGAGAAGACAAACGCTGGCCCTTCTAGAATGAAGAAAGTCCAAAGTAGATGACTTGTTGTCAGTACACAGCAAAAGACCAAGAAGGGCTTCCCACTTCTAAGGAGCAGAGGCCCTGGTGAAGATGCAGAAAGTAGTTCAGTCTGGCTAAAGGGCAGAGTGCATTGGCTAGTGGTGGGAGATGGCTATGAGCTATGACTGAATTGCTCACTAAAGCAGTTATATATTGAGTGAACTGTGGGGAGCTGGAAGGAACAGTACACACCAAAATCTCAGTGTTGGTCTCTGTGGCTGGCAGGCTGGATATTCAAAGTTGTGTGTAATCTCAGTAAATGGAAGCTCATTGGGCCAACGCATATTTTTCATCTCTGCCACTCTGTTCATGTGTCCATAGTGTTCGTTCTGTCATAACTAAATACCAAGGCTGGTTGAATCTTGTTTGTTTAGTGCCTCCTCTAGGGTGAATGCTTTCTGGTGGATATTAATTTGCAGTAACAAAAGTATTTGTACTTCACATCCATTCCATAATGTCCATTCCTCTACTCCAAACGCCCTTGTCTCTGATCTTCCAGTCCTTTTCTGGCCAGTATGCATGCAATGCAGACCCTGTTTATTTTTGGTTCACACCCAAATTTTATGTTAATCCCTCCATAAACCAAACTTAAGCTTTTGCTTCTTCTTTTATCAGGAGGTATAAGACCCTCATATGGCCATAGGTGAAATGAAAACTGAAGGGAGATCACTGAGGCCACTCTGGTGGGGGACGTGGAGATCTGGGGCTTCTGAAGAGAGCTGACTCAGGCCTTCTTGTGCTGTGGGGACTCAAGTACATTTACTTCTTATGTTGCTCCATCCTGAGCCCTTCTGACTTTATACTTGGCAGGCCTGACAAAACCCAGCTTATAATGATCAGTTTCAGAGACATGGTTGTGTGGTGCCCCATGCTAAATGTTCTGTACCTTCTAGTGCCCAGTAACTTACCAGAAGCTATTTTCCAAAAGTACAATTCTCCTCTGCTGATGGCTTGGCTATGGTCCAGAACACCAGGGCTTGTCATCATGCCACGCTGCATCTCTGGCTTGCCATTTACTCTACAAACACAACTGGGCTAGATCATACGGCCCAAGTGGCAGGCCTACATTTTCTGCATAACACTTTACTGCTCTTGGCTCTGCTCAGAGCTGGCAGGCTTCACGTCTTCTGGAATATCAGCCAGAGATGTAGACCTAGATGTAAAATCTCTTGACTGCAGAGCCCAACAGCTCCTCCCACCCCAAACATTGTGTTTCCTCCTCTGTAATAACTGGTCAAAATGCAGGAATTTGCCTTTTACTGTGTAGGGGTCACATCAGCATGCTCTTCATCGACCCCTTTGAAAGTTTCCTGAAGTGTCATGCCCTTGAATCTTCATGAGATTGATCTAACTCCCGCAGTAAACTCCTGCTCATTATGGTTGAACTGTAAAATGTCATTCATGGCATGGATCAATGTAGTGTGTATGTGAGGGCGGGTATTTCTCTCATATGGTCTATATCTCTTTGGACCCCATCATGACAAAGGTCTTCAGTTAACATATGAGAAGAATTAACATATTCCTGGGGTAAATAAGAAAGCACGTTATTTGTCTCAATTGAAGGTACACAGTCTCTGATGTTTATTGTTCAGATAGAAAGGAATGCATTTGCTAACTAAATGGCCACATACCATGCACTAAGACTCTGTTAGTACGGTCTTGCAAGGATGCTGTGTCCAACACAGCAGCTCTGATCAGGTCAACTACTTCCTTGGGTTTTGACTACAGCACAGTCATTCTTTGAGATCCGTCTGGTTTGCACAGGGACCTGAGTAGCATACATGATGAGAACCATCACCACTGCATCTTTTAGACTTTCAGATCTTCAAGGATGGTACAATTGTCTTCTTATCCTACCCTTGGATGGAATATTTTTTTGAAAATTTAATATCTTGGTGTGAAAGGGGGAGCAGTTACGGAGCTGTCATCTATTTTCATGTGGTCTGCCCTGCTGTCACAGCTCCGATTCCCCAGGCCTGAGGTCCAGCGTGGGGTTCCCCCAACTGCCAAGTGTGACGATCAAAATTATACATTCAACGACCAGAAAAATGAACCCAGGTGTCTTATTGAAAGGCAGAATTCATCGGAACCTGGCCACTTACTACCTAGCCTGTATATCACCTGTCCAGTGGGGTGCCACAGTGATGATTCTGTTTCCAGGTGTATCCACTCAGACCCCAAATCCAACAGTCTTTGACATGTTTGGATATTATCTTTAGCCCAATGTGTAAACATCTGAGTAAATGGCCACAGTTCCCTTTTTAGATACATAAGAAATGAGAAGCAGCATCACAAATATCTAATAACTATCCTACCAGAAATGGAATCATAACTCATGTCATATATGTCACTTAACTTAGTGGCTTATTCGTGCATACAAAAAAACACTAAGAACTTTGAAGACAATAAAAATATGAAATCATAAAAACAAAAATAAAATGGGGAAATTATGGAAGAGGAGAGAGAAAAACAAGAAAGAATAAAATTAAAAAAGAAAATGACAAGGGATTACTGTTATTTCATTATACTTCTGCATACTTATATATAGAGATGGAAAAATGACATAAGAAATATAGAAAAAATTATATTAGTATGGAAATAAAACTTTCTTTATTCCTCTTGGATAAACTTCCTTTTACATTTTTCCACTAGATATTCTGACTCTGGGCCACCCCCACAGCCAATCCATGAGTGGCCTACTCTAAGCAAATTGTTTCTGCTACCACATAAATGTGGGACCATCTAGCATCTGGGACCATATGATGCAATGTTTTACCATTTTAATTACAATCCCTCCATCCACAAGAATCTTATTGCCTTTCTCTCAAGTCTCCAAAAATGAGGCTCAGCATGTCTTTATTAAGGCTAATACCCTCATCTATACCTTTCATCTCATCTTTAGGCATTGGTTTACCTGTTTTTATTTCAAATTTTTATTTTACAGAGTCTTTTCTTTCAGCATAGATATATGCTTAATCTCTCCATCTTTGAGAAATTTCTCCATAACATTGTGTTGTTTTCTGGTCTACACTTTCTTTTTTTATTTAGACACTATTACTGAAACAGTATTTATTAATTTTTATTTATTATTAGTGTTTTTGGCAAAGATAATAAATGACTTAATGACAAAATCTAAAAAGACTTGACCTCAATGTAACATTTTATTTTCAATTATTTTTTTTCTTTTTAGAAATTCTAAGCCTTGGTTTCTGACATTTTTATTTGGTTCTCTTTCTACACATCACTCATTTGCTGGAATTTTCTTTCTATTTTTCCTGCTATTTAAATGTCTATATTTCTGATGTCAACATAAGAAACAGTCAAACCTGCAAAGAATTTGTGAGTTTATTTGGGCCAAACTGATGACAATTACTGGGAAGCAAAATCTCAATGGGCTGAGAAAACAATGTTCTGGAGAATGGGAATTCTGCACCATACTTTATACATTACAATCAAAAGAGGAGGCATAAGGTGGTTACATGAAATCCATTAGTAATAGATTAAGGAAGAGGGAGAAAGCAAAGAAGAGGAAACTTCTGGGATTAGTTAAAAAGTAAAATGATAGACACATACTTTTACACATGTGGACACAGGATAGTTAACAGGCAACAATTAACCCAACGATAGTGACAATGAGGGATTCTGTGGTCTCTGCTCTCCGTGCTGACAGTATTTTGAGGGGTGGGGGTAGGGGAAGGGAAATTACTTTGTTATTGCAAAAACCTGTTTATCAGGTATGTTATTCCAGATGCAATAAGACAACAGACAGGCTTAGTTAAGGTAAAGATTGACCTTTGTTAGGGAAAAATATTGGCCTAGGACATGATCACCCGCCATGAACTTCTTTTAGAATATTTTAATTTCAGACCATTCTGTGTGGTTACTTTTGGTCTCTGAGTTTGTAAGGCTGCCACACAGGCCTTGTCTGAGTTTTTCAGGTTAATATGTGGCCCCTTTATTTCCACACTGACTTCAGATATAGTCTCAGTCTACACCTTCTCACCTAGGGAAACTGAATTCCCATAACCTACATGCTAGCAACTTTCAACCTCCTATCTCTACTTTAGATCTCTCTGCAAAGTGGAACGTAGAACCTGTTGCCTACTGAGAAACTTGCACTAAAATGTTTCACTAGTGGACAAAGTTAGGTTTCCCACCAATCACTAGATTCTGTTTCTTACTTCCTATTTTGTTTAGGGGCACACAGTTTCTCAAGCAAGAAATGTAGGAATCAAATCAAATCTATTCCTCATTACCTTCCTTCAATTTGTCATTTAGCTTTTCTTGTTTCTTACATACACTACTGCAATATCTTCCTCCTCAACTGTTCTTTGAATTTACTCTCCTTTATCCTTCCTTTATATGCTGCCAAGAGGAATCTCTCTAAAAGTAAAATGTAAGTCTGGTCATGTCATTCTCTTGTTCAGAATTTCCTAACAGCATCCCATCACCTACAGGATTAAAGCTTAATTATTGTTAAATGTCTTTGGCAAGCATACAAGAACCTGCATGCTTTGGTTCTTATATACTTGTCCAGCCACATCTAGCTTATTGAGTAAACCACTTAACATTTTCCAAACACCTAATGCTGCTTTAAGCTCTTGAATTTTTGTTTATTCTATTCCCTCGAAAAGACTAGCCTTCTCTCTCTTTTCAATGTTGGAAAAGTCCTTTGCATCTTTCAAACACAGCTAAACATCATTCACTCAGAGAAATGGGGTTCCTGTCCACTCCCTCCCTCCACCCCCAAAATCCATGCCCCTTCAGACTGTATTATCATTGTATCTTAAACCTACAACTATTCTTGAACTTTTCACATAATAATGCAATTTTTTAGCATCTTTTTTCCCTGTTATCTATGACCTTCTTAAAGGTAGGGACTTTGTCTTACTTGGTTTCTACTCCCAGTACCTAGAACAATCTGATTCATATTTCACTTCAACAAATGTTGATTCAAATTAATTAAATTATAATACATACAAGATTTTTAAGGGAATGTATATTATATGAATGCACTCTACTTAGTAAAGGAATGACAGAAGCTGCCTAGCAATGGGTCATTTAAGGACCTTAATTATTATGTCTATTTGAATATTGTATGTAAGCTTACAAAGATGCTTTTATGTAAACTTCAGATGGTGGGATAACATGGGTTTATTTGGGAGGCTGTACTACCACGAAACTATTAGGAATTGTTCCACATCGCAGACCAATGATAAAGGTCTCTGCTCTTGACTTTCAGTAATGCAATAGTGGGTGATGAAACAACGACTGGATCCTGGTTAAAAGATATCAGGATATGTCACTGGCTTCAGGAAAAGCAACAGATGAATTAGGAGTTCTAGCTGAATAAGTAAAGAAAAGAGAGTTGTTGTAAGGCAAGGTGTCACATATAGCATAGAGACAAGGTATTGTTTTAATCAGTTGACAGTGACCGATTTTGATGGAAACAGGGACTAACCAAAGACATTCTGTAGATGTATCTAAAGAAGTATATGTAAAATGAATTAAGCATGGGGCACTTTTATTTTATACAACAAAGTACTGGATTTGGAAGTGCACTCTAATTGAATCTAGGTAAAACTTCAATAGCACTGAAAGTAACCAAGCAATATACATAGGGACAAATAAGAATTAATGACTTTCTCTTAGAGTTAAAAAAGTGATTTTTATATTCAACTGAATGCAAATTGTGAAATGCAAAATTAAAAATGACACTGGTACCCTGGCTGGTGTGGCTCAGTGGAGGGAGCGCTGGCCTGCAAACCAAAAAGTTGCCAGTTCGTTCTCAGTCATGGCACATGCCTGGGTTGTGGGCCAGGGTCCCGGTTGGGGTGGTGGTGGTCAAGAGGCAACCGATCAATGTATCTCTGGCACATCGATGTTTCTCTCCCTTTCTTTCTCCCTCCTTTCCTCTTTTTCTAAAAATAAATAAATAAAATCTTAAAAAAGTAAAAATGACACTGCTAATGACATTCATTTTCTACACTCAGCCTGTTTCTATCTTAGGTCACTTTCCTGTCTGGTGAGTCTCGGTGAAGGCAGACACTGCCTCCAAAACAAGTGAAAACTCATTTTCCTAGATGCACCTTATGCAGTTTTTAACTCTTTGATTCAAAGGCATTTAATGCCAAAAGCAGATCTGGTTGGGAATCCTCTTTGGCAGGAGCATGGCAGCAATTGGAGCCGCATCCAGTTCCAGAAGAGGCAATGGCTGTGATTCTGATAGCCTATCCAGGTTCCGGCCTCCGTGGTTTCCATAGTACAACAGCTGTGCCTGTGCCCTACGAAGGGGGCTTAGAGTGATTTATGGGACCAATTCTTCTACATCATTTTAGAGATTCTTCCTGATGGGTGGTCTCCAAGCCCAAGCTCTAAATATTTTTAATAAATTCCTTTTCTATTTAAAATAGCCTCAGTTGGTTTATGAGGTCTAAAATTAAAAACCATGACTGATCATCTACCTTTCCAATAAATCCTAAACTGCAATTCTCTATTGAGCATTTACTGCATATATGGGCCTGTATTATGTGCTTGGGTGAAGGGATAGAGTAGAGGGCAAGCATCATAAAACAACTATCAACTGAGGCAGGGAGATGTAAGCACTAAGTTGAAGCCTAAGCTGTGCAGTGTGGGAGAACTAACAGTCATTTGTGATTAATGGAATCACAGAAGGCTTCACAGAAGTGAAAAATTTTTAAAGAAGTTTAGAAGAATGAGTAGCATTTTTCATAGAGCAATGCCTGGAGTGAGGAAGTGGAGATTGATTGCTATTGCAGGATGTGAGGCTTAAAGTATAATACAATTAGGAGTAAATAAGAGAAACCAGAAAATGTAAAGGGCTCACATTTAGGCTACTGTTTCACTCAACTATAATCAAGTACTGAAGAGCACAGACCACTTTGAAGATGATGATCCAATTATCCTTGCGAACAGGAGCATTCTCAGGCACACGTGTGGGAGGGCATGAGATTTTCCCACTGACCTGAGTTCCTAGGGCCACATTCCAAAGCTTCTGGGAAGTGTAAATAGTTCAGTGCCTTGTAGACCCAAATTCCTTTATCAGATATACTAAGCTTACCTCAGCCTGGTTCTTGTCTCTGTTGTACAAACTTGCCCAAATCATTAGTCAAATGATGATCTTTATCTTATTTTTGAAGTGCAGATAGTTTCTTCAAAATAAGTAATATTCAGGAGTCCAATATTTAAAACAAATAAAGAGGATTTCTCTGGTGGATGGACACATGAGAGATCTCATCATTTCTCTCGCCCCCTGCCCTCTACCTCACCATACTCTTTGACACCTCACCCTGGGACTCCTAAGAATATAGAGAATTAACATTTCTGAATCATTGGATTATGCAAAAATGGAATTCCAGGAGATTGCTTTAGGAGGAGACATGATGGAAAAATCATGGTCAAATGTTTGATTTCTATGTGGGCTATGTCATTATGCTTGTAGCCTCTTGGAGCCACCTAACCCTTGTTGTGTTAGCAAGGGGAGAGCAGGAGCGAATAAGCTATATATATAAAGAATGTGTGGAAACACATCAAAATTAAGAAAGACAGAGAAAATACACATTATAATTAGGGGAGTGGAGACATTTTTAGGTATAAAAATAAACAACAACAACAACTGGACTGAGATAAGGAGTGTCTTGAAGGTAAAGATAAAAAAAAAAGTGATGCTATTTAGTTCATTCTTAAAAAGCCAAGATATACACTATGGAAAGGTTGTTGTCACTGGTTATAGAAGTAAAAACATAGGCATAAATATGTGTCTATTGCTTTCATAATGATCTGTGATGATTACAGCTGAAGTTATACTCTTCAATGCTAACAATGTAATGATATAATTAGATAAGTGATTCTTTGATGTCTTTGGGTTCAAGACACTATGAAGAATACACTGAGCTATCTCTGTGAGGATTCTAGTGCCAGACCACCCAGGAGCTAATTGGACTCAGGGAAGGGCGTGCCCTGTTTGGATGATAATTGTGTGTTTTCTGGAAGAAAGAAGTTTTCAGAATGTGGTATACTAATCTATACACATATACCCTGAAGTGTGTGGTGAATTCAAGCATGTTTATTTGCTCTTCTATACTAAACCAGGCCGGGCAAGATGTTTCTAAATTTCTTTAAAGCAACAAATCAAAGTGCTTTCTTTGGATTCTTTGGGGAAAGGAGACATAAGGTGCTAGATTACTACCAGGAACTTCAAAAAACAAGCTAGAGATTGATCAATTATTTCTCTTTACATGAAGGCTCAGTTGCTCTCTTCAATTCTGGAAGAAGGAGAATAAAATGCAAAAGTAAAAAAAGAAAATCTATAAAAGTGTCATTAATGATAAATAGAAGAAATTAGCTTTCTCATGATATTTCCATTAAGAAGATGTATGTATGCAGGGTCCGGGAGAATTAAGGCCACTTGAGTGTGGTTGGTAGAGCAATAATGTAGGTGTAATAATTTATAGTTTTAATTTGAAAATTTCACCTGAAATGTCATATGTTGTGCTTGAGTGTGATATTGTTATGTTACAAGATTACATGCATATGGTTTTGTAATAAAGATTTTGTAATAAAAAGGGGCATTATTTGTGGTGGACCCTGTATACTTACATAAAGCTCTCACATTGCCAAATGATGTTTTAGGCACAGCAAAGGTCCCTGACTTCTAATAAGGTGAGAAAGCTAATAAACAGGAAAACAAGATAACCTTAGATTGAAATAACTGTTAATGAGGAAACATCTAGAAGAGGGTTTTCTTTCTTAAGGCGTTTCAGTTGCTCTAATTAATTTAATTTTATGTTCATTCTAAAGAAGGATCCCAGGGAAGGCCTTTCTGAAAAGGTGCTAGAACAGTTGTGTGTCATGCAGAAGTGCTAAGGAAATAATGGTTCGGCCCCAGGATCAGTGTATGTAAAACATAGCAGGAAAAAGTTTGCTGTGTTTGAGGGAGGCGTAAGTAAGGAGTGCAAAGAGTAAGGTAGATAATGGTATGAACTGGGGCGGAGAGCTAGGCATAGGTTAGAAAATGTAACATATTTTAGGCCATAATAAAAAGGTTGTGTCTAACTGAAGAAAATTCGAACGACACTTCATGATTTTAGTAAGGAAGGCGAAGTAGCCTCACTGGCTCTGTAAAGAGTGTCATGGTTGCCGTGTGCAGTGTGCTAGCGGAACAGACGGGAGCAGGGACATTAACTAGGGACCGCCGCTGCAGGCCCACTGAGAGGTGATGGGGCTTCCTCCGGGAGTGGCAGTGCAAACTGAGAAGGTGCATTCCAGAAACACTTTGGAGGGGAGACTGATGGATTTTCTGCAGTTTATATAGGACAAATTGGGTAGGGTTCACAAGGGGAAATGGGGAATGGTATGGAGAAGAAACAGGTTTGTGGAAGAAATCAAGAGTTCTCTGTTAAGCCTGGAGCATTCTGGAACAAGATTATGATGCCAAGTATATAGATAAATATACAAGCAGGTCTCCCTCCTATTCTTGTGCAGCTCCTACACTACCCCAAGGTCCCTGGTGACCTGTCTGCAGAAGTGGCACTTTTTAGGAATGCTACACAGATACTCCAGTAAGCTGGATGCAGCTGTGAATTACCACTGTGAGTCGGCTCCAGATTCTCAATACCCGAAGCCTCTTCCAAATCTGAGCCCCACTCACAGTATGCAGCACGTACGAACATTAGTACTGCCTCCCCTTCAAGCGTTCTCATCTATGACATATACTGTATTTTGCGGAGTGCAGTGTGCTCCTGTATATAATGCACACTCATGATTTTGGCCCAAATTTCCAGTAAAAAAAACCTTTAAAATAATGTTTTAATTAAATGATTTATTTATATTTAGCTACTTCATTTTTTGCACTATAAAGAAATTTTAAATTTTGCTTTTGAACATATTATGTATGGTACAAGAAATTTTATATAATAAATAATTACAAAACACAAGAACAGATATAAGGTATTTCAGGTCCCACCCGTGTATAATGTGCATCCTTATTTTTCCCTCAAAAATTTGGGCAAAAAAGTGAGCATTACACATGGCAAAATACGGTATAGTTCCATTATGTCCAATTGGAGATATTCTGTTACCCTTCACCTATCTGCTGTTATTTTCAAAAGAGTAATCTTAGGGGTTATATTGCATAACACTGTTCTTTATTTGACCTCAAACATTCCTTTACTTCTAAAAGAAAGACAGGATGTGGCCTAATAAGACAGGGTTCACCAAGCCGCAGTTCTTGGACAGCTGGTGTGCATTGTCTGCCGCCAGCAGGGCTGGGAGATGGCCACTCTCCTGAGCGTGTCTGGCTCTGCAGCTGCGAAGGCACACTTCTCTGGGAAGAGCCTCCAGTCGGGCCCCCAAGTGGGTGGCATGTTTATCTTTTCCCTTGAAAAACAAAAGGTCAACTAGGAACACATGTTTCCAGGACAACAATATATTAAAAAGAGAGGCTAACTCTGAGCAAATGTGGACACAGGGAAGAGAGAAGTTGGCCCAGTTCCGGAGCAGAGGCCTAGGTAGTACATTGAGTTTCTTTTCATTTCAACTCAATTCCCATCAGCATTTCCACAGGAAGAAAGGCTTCAGTCTAAAGAAAGTATGTGAAAGAATAAATAATGCCCCAAAGAAAGTAGCCTGTACACCACGTGAGAGGGGAGGTCTTAATGTGGCATAAGAAACTAGTAAACTGATGTCACTAAATGATACTAGTGATTTTCAAAATAAGTATTATACTTGTTAGTATTGAAATTACTTAATGTAGCCTGCCTCCTGCCCTTATTGAAAAACCACATTTTAAATGTGAAATTAAAAATAAATATTCTGTCATTTGTGTTTTCAATGATCCAACTTACTTTATCCTGCCATGAGTTTGCTATTTTTCAGTACGTGGGCACCGACATATGAACTGTGGAAACACTTCATCAGCATTTGCACAGTAAGAGGGGGAAACAGTGGGTATGGGAAATCGCATGGAAGGGAAATCCTACTCAGAATCCGTATACTTTAAAAGGAAAAGGAGTGGAAGTGATGATCACGCAGAAAAATTAATATCTCCAGAACAGGATTTGTGTCATTTCTTTCAATGTGTGTGCTCAACAGAGTGCTGCGATATGTTCTCCTCTAAATTATTGTAGGAGTAGCAAAATAAAACACGAAGTACAATTTATTTTTATATAAAAAATCACAAGCCTCATGCGTGATTCTGAATTCTTCATAAAATTCACGTGAATACGAGAAAAGGTGAAATTCTCTGCTGCCCCCTCATTGCCACTGTAGACAGGAGCTCCCTGTTTGAAGTGTGTTGTGTAGTGTTCCAGAGTTGTGGCAACTGAAGTTGAAGGGGACTTGGAAAGGGGGCAGCAGGAGGCGAAAAATACCAAGATGGAAACATTCCTTTCCCAAGATGGAAAATTGTGTGGCTTTTGGAGAATCAATTAACTTTGTTGGGACTCCGATTCCTGTTGTGCAAAATAAAGTAGCTCCAGGAAAGGCGGAGTGGAATTTACCGCCATCCAGGGGAGGTCTGGAGGGTTGGTTTGACAATTTTGTTTGTCATAATGACTAGGAAAGACGCCGGACTGCTGTTACCCCTGAGAACAGGAATGCTAAACACTTCCAAAGCACAGTAAAGAATTCTCCCAGTCTAAACCCCGATATTAGCTTGTACCCTGGGGTGGGGGGGGGAGCAGAGCATTACTGAGTTCTTCTAACTGACAAAGCCTGGCACAGAGCAGCTATTGATGATATGGAACAATACTAACCCTTACTGGCTTACCAAGTAAATTTCCTATATGGAAACAATTTTTTTGTGCATACCATGAACATTTTATTTACATTAAAATTCAGCCCTGACTGGTGTGGCTCAGTGGATTGAGCGCCGCTGTGAACCAAATGAACTGGTTACCAGTTCGATTCCCAGTCAGGGCACATGCCTGGGTTGTGTGCTAGTCCCCCAGTAGGGGGCGCATGAGAGGCAACCACACATTGATGTTTCTCTCCCTCTCTTTCTCCCTCCCTTCCCTCTGTCTAAAAATAAATAAATAAAATCCTTAAAATGGTTTTCTTTGTGTTCTAATTCAAAAGAAAAGGTTGTTTTCAAGTCTAGATTTAGTATTTATTTTGGTGATCTCTCAGCATGCATTTTGCTTTCATTTACATTGTTAAGACTGTCTGCTATGGAACCCATTGTTTTGATTATTCTTTTCTTTCCTATTTTTTTTCAGTATCATGTACATCTCAGTTTTTTCCCATCTCAGTTTGCCTCTTTTATCACAAACATAGTGTCAAAGAAAACAACAATACACATTAAATGCACACTACAACCCAGAAGCCTCAAAGCTGATGTTGCGGCTGAGTAATTTTTAAATGATTGTTGAATATGCAATTATTTTCTAAATTGCTCCACACATGCCATGGGGGCTCAATAGTCAAGCCCTTCTCCTATTAATTTTATTTCAAGAAAGCTAAGTTTACAAATTGACTTCATACGAGTGATGCTGATACTCAGGAGGTACAGACCAGTACTTTATAAATGGAAACCTAGAGCTTATTTCTTCTAACGCTGTCTGTCACAAGAATCATCTTATGTGGTCCTCACAAGGACCTCGACGGCCTGGGTAGGCCGTGCACTCGTATTTTCGTGTTGTGTCGAATTAAGGAAAGGGACAGTGCAGAGTTAACTTGACATTCAAAGCATCATATAACAAACCCATTTTCTTCAAGGGTTTAAAAAACACGAATGAGAACTTTATTATTATTTTTTTTGCAAATACAGTTAATCTGGCAAGGTTCTTTCACACCGCAATAAATAGCATTTGTTATCTCTGAGGGAGAGCCAGCTGGTATCCTTCCTAGTCCTGAGGTAAACAGAGGGCTGTCTGCTTGCCGTGCTCTGCTCTTGCTACTGAGAGAACCTGTGGTTTGCTTCACTTTAAGGACCTTCTGGAAAAGTGTAGTTACCTCTTCTCCTTAACTTTCTGCACGGTTCAGCATTGGAAGCCTCTTCTTGAGTACCCTTCCCAAACTCTTTTGAGGACTCGGTGAGAAAATCTCTGAAATCCGTGGATTTTAAGGAGCAGGAGCAAAGCAACACCTGGATAAGGACTTAATCCATATATGGAATGAGAGCCATGAGGAGTTTTCATTTTTATTCCAATTTAAACTAAAACAAAGATCCAGCAAAATTATTTGATTTTAGAGACTTAATGTAAGTCACCTTACTAGTTTTTCAGTCGAAAATCTTGAAGATCAAGTAACAAAAAAGTTTATTTTCTTTCTCATCCACTTCTGCTCAGCTCCCACCAGAATTTATTTGGTCAAGAGTAAGATGTTAAAGCTTGAGTTTTCACAGCTCAATTTCCTTCCAACTTCAGCTAAAGAATATTCTGTCTTTCTAAGACATTTCTGGACATGGTAATGTAAATAAAGATTGCAATAGGTCAGAGGGTAGAATACAGGCAATGAAGGAAAAAATAAGATTAATGTAAGCAAAGGTGAAGGGAAAGTTTGGGAGAAAGAAAGAGAGACATTTGGGAGAGTCTCTTCTTTGTGGGAGATATTTTAAAATAAGAGAATGTGAAAAGACATGTTTTAGAAGGTTTTCTAAGTATTAAAAATGTATCCTCCCTCTCCTCTTCTATAGTAAGTTTGAGATAGACCTCAGTAAGAGCTCAATGTGCTTTTGCCAATGTGCTTCTTGGTTGACAGTCTGTTTTCTTTTGAAAGTGATGTCGGCCCTAGAAATGAGGAAGCTAGTGTTCAATGTGTATCATATTTAATGGTTCAAACTTTCTTTGTGGAAGGGCCATCTCAGGGCATTCATTGGACATACATTCAAAAATGTTAACTGCCTACTGCCCAGAGCTAAAATTTTGCCACATGGCTACGATCAAGCAACACTAAGAAGAAAATGAAATGACAATGAGGTACAAATGCTAACAATAAACATGTCTATATTCATTTTTGGTTATTTTTACTTAGATCTCTTTGAATATTTTTTACTTAATTTCCCTTAAATTCATCTATTTCTTTCTTTTTACCCTCTGAAACATTTCATGGTAGTGCTACATATAGGGAAAATACAACATTTGAAAATGTAGTATTTAAATATCTAGAATATTTGCAGAATGTGGAGGACGTAAAGTCCAACATGAAATGTTCTCTGCCTTTAATAAGGAAGTATTATACAAATGCACTGGCATGGGTCACATAAGAGCAAGTGAGTCAAATGCCTGTTCCACACATACTCATGTAAGCCTGGGCAGAGAAAGGAGCTACATCACAAGCCCTCCTAAAATCATGTTGTTACCTCCATTATTATTCACTGAGTCCTCAACGTGTTTGGGAGAATGAGACGCAGGTCTATTTCCTGCTTGCTTCATGACTTTGTTGAAGAGTCATCTTTAGGTCATTAGGGTTTTCTAAAACATGAATTATTTATGTCTCCCTAGGTCACATATGTGGACCAGAAGTCTAGAATCTCAGGAATCATGTGGTTTCTGAACATCACCATTCCTCCTGAGAAAACTTCCAAGAACTTAGGTAAATTGGGTAGAAACTCTTAAAGCTCTTTTAATATCATTTCTTGTCCTATCCAGGTGGATGTTCTTTATTAGCATTTTTTACATCTCTTCCTTCAGGCATTGTTATATTATTGCATTTATACCTGCTCATGGCCCCTCTTCTAAAAAATGAAATTATATGCAAAACAATATTTGCAAACAGTGATTTCCTTCATTGGAACAAAGTCAAGGTTCTGTGTATTTTATACTCAGACTAGTTATAAAAACTTAGCATTACTTATTTTTCTGCCTACAAATCTGTGAACAAATATGATAACTAATTAGTATGTAGAGTTTCCTAGCTCATTTTTTCCAACAGTGCCTATGTGATCATTCAGGATGATTTCAAGAGCCACATAAAAAATCTTTCCAATTTTCTGGTCTCTCTGTTCCTTGGCATCCACTCCCCCAATGCCCTTGTCCTTCACGCTACCTCATCAACTATTCTCATAGTCATACAGTAGAGTTTGCCATTATCAATAAATGCCATTCTGTCTTAATTTAAATTAGCCCACCTTGGAGCTCCCGTTCCCGAGAATCTCATTTCTGGCAGTCTTACAACTATTGGTCCTGTGAATCTTTCTCTGCTCCTGTTATTTCCATACTTTTTTTGTAGTTTTGATTTTATATTATATTATAACCATTACTGGACCCATGTTTTCAATTCCTTTGACTTCTCTCCCTTCATCTCACCTGGTTAAATCCCCCTTCCCTCTACTCAGCATCTAGATCCACATAATTAAATATGCTGCAAAAAAATATAGAGACATCCTTTGTCACAAATCTTAAGTGGGTCTTTAATGGTGGAAACAATTGTATCATACTCCCTTAGTCCATATACTTTCTGATCTTTTCCAAACTCCAAAGCTTGCCCTCACCCCCATTCTTAGATGATGCCTGTGGATCTTCCAAGGAGGATTTCTCAGCTTGCTATCATAAGTAAATACAAATCAGCACTGGCCAGGGAGCTCAGTTGGCTAGAGTATCATCCTGATACTCCAAGGTAGCAGATTCAATTCCTGGTCAGGACGCACACAAGAATCAAGCAATGAATGCATAAATAAATGGAATGGCGAATTGATCTCTCTCTCCCTCTCCCTCTCTCCCTTCCATCTTTCCTTGCTCTCTCTAAAAAAAAGCAAAAAAAAAAAAAAGTACATGCAAATCAGTACCACAATAATGATATATGTGATAGTCCCAAATTAAAAATAATTTTATACCCATTAACAATTAAATGGATAAATAAAACAGTGAAAATGAAATAAGTAGATATATGTAACATGATTCTGAAATAGAGTCACGTGCTGCTTAACAATGGGGGCAATTCTGAGGAATGTACCATCAGGAGATTTTATCACTGCATGGTCGTGAAGTGTCTCACTCAAACCTAGGTGGTATAACTTACTACACACCGAGGCTATATGTTGTGGACGAGTATTGCTAAGCTACCAGCTTATATAGCGTGTAATTGTGAAAAACAACACAAGATCAAATCAATCAAGAGAAGTGATGCGATCAAGAGACATAGTAAAAGCAAGATATAAAGGCTGCTGCCTTCACAACAGAGCATACTGTTCTACAGCACACTTTTTTATAAGTTGAAAGAGTACACTCTAAAATAACAATACAAGTATAGTACTGTGCGTACAGAAACCAGTAACTTAGTCATTTGTTATTGTTATCACTATCAATTAATATGTACTGTCCATAATAGCATGTGCAATACTTTCATATGACTGCCAGCGCCATAGGTTTGTTTACACCGCATCACCGCAGATATGTGAGCAACCCCTTTCCCTGTGTTGTAACATCAGTAGGCGATAGTAATTTTTCAGTTCAGTTGTAACGGTTCGGGGCCATGTAGATATGTGGTCCATTGTTGACTGACAGGTTGTGATGTGGTGCATGACAGTACATAACATTGCCATCAAAGAGTTAGAAATACAAGAATATACACTGTATTATTACCTTTGTCTATTGCTCAATAAAAAATACACACACACACACACAGTATAAATACAGAAAGAAGTGACCTTTTAGGAGAAGGAAGGGATTTTAATTTGGTAGTAGCGTGACAGGGGACGCTTTGGGTGCTCGTGTGAGAGAAACAGATGGGTTGGCTCTTGCACGCCCCACCTGGGAGCCCAGCCTGCAACCCAGGCTTGTGTCCTGACTGGCGGGAATCAAACTGCTGACCCTTTGCAGGACTGCGCCCAGTCCACTGAGCCACAAGAGTCAGGGCCAGTTTATTTATTTTTTATCTAAAAGTGTTTACTTATTTGTCTGTTTGGGGTTAATTCATTGAAGTGTCTATTTACATTTTCTTGCACTTTTTTTCAGATACACTCTACTTCTTATTTAAAAACATCCGAATTACAACAAAATTGCAAATGCTTACTAACTAAATTACTAACACAGTTAAGTTGCCTATATAAAATATACTGTAAAACAAAACCTGAAAAAATTGGGATATGACTTGGGTTCCAGAATATATAAAGGTATCCTACAAATTGATAAAGAATAAATAAAAAGGAAAACAATAAAAAAATAAAAATGGCAAAATAGATGGACGATTTGCAAAGGAGACAACGTGGAGGTTGAAAAAAATTATTTCAAAGGTGTTTACTACACTTCAAAGAAAAACTCTGGAAAATGAAAGTTAAAACAATAATAACATAATGTATTATACTAATCATATTTGCAAAATTTTATAAAATACCTGTAACATTCAGGTCTAGTAATGTGAGAAAATTGAAACTTTCTTAGTTGCATAACTATTATGAGAATGTAAGCTGAAACTTTTCTGGAAAACATCCCGGTAATATAAATCATAATTAAAATTTTAAATGCCATCGGGCTCTACTGAACTAATGGTACCATGATATTAGGGTTTTTTCTTTGCATTACTTTTTATAATGGCAACATTGGGAACAATCTGAGCATCCATAATTGATAAAATAAATCTCTGTCTACTCATCTTGAAGAGATGTCCATAATCAAAATTTGCAAAATAAAAAACAAACTTGCAGAAACCTATGGTCATGTTTTGGTTCTGTGAAAAGATTGTCACACAAACCATTCTATTACATAATGATTTGTGAAAGACATTGCTAACCTGTTACTCTCGAAATTATAGAAGTGAAGGTGACTGGAGGTCAGCTGGAGATGTGTTTGTTTCTATTCCACTTTATTTGTTTCATTTGTTGTAATGTGCAGGTATTGATACAGCTGAAAGCTAAGGATAGGTATTGATAAATGTTTCTTTCACAGATCAAATGTATGGTACTTTTCATTCTTTTCTGTTTAACATCATTCTTTTGGCCCCAGACATTTAGAGCTCCCAATTCCAGTTGTTTCTTGTCCTCTTTCATTGCCTTCCTTGGAAATTGGTCTAGCTATCCCGGCTTTTCTTTTATTGTAAGAGTTATTTACATCCTGCAAGTACTTACAGAGGGTTGAAATGTCTCTGCAGCCAAGTTTAAAAGGGAATTCTGGTAAATCCCTTCTACTTACAACACTTTAATCTATTAATTTGCTATAGTTCATGCCTCTACTTTGTTTACTTAAAGATTTCATCTAGGTTCTTTATGCTTTGCCAGCACCCAAAGGCACACTTTTCTCTTGATGTATTCCAGTTTCCATGGTAGTATTTGCTAGCTTGATTCTCTAAGAGACACTCCTTTTATTGAATGGCAAAGACTCTAGATTTAAACGAAGATAAATGTTGGATGTTGTTTGGGGTCCTGGAAAGCTTAGATGCTCTGTGAAAGAGTGTCCCAATCCCTCAGTAAAAAGTAGCCTGTTTGAACTTCCAAATACACATTCTGCTTCAGTGTACCCTGTCACCACAAGATTTCTGTATCCTGGGCTCACCTTGACAACCTAAATCCAATCCTTACTGAATCCATTCTTTCCTCTGGCAATTTAACACAGACTCTAAGATCAATAATTTTTCTCTTTCTGAAAACATTATTCTTGTTTTAAATTCCAGGCTTTCAAACTGACAATAGCCCCACATATCCCCAAGGTCAAGCACAGACTCTTTTTATGGCTCTCCAGATGCTACGCTAGTTTACACTAGTAAAATTCCATCAAAAAAGCTGAATTCAACCGGTTGTCCAAACAAATCTGCCTCATACCACATTCCCTCCTCAATACTCGGTGGTTGAAAGAATTCTATAGAAAACGTCCAGCCCATTCTCAATGACCACAGCTTGCTTTGGTTATTTTCACGTCTCTCCTGATTAATACAGTTGGCCTTCTCTCTCCGAGCTTTTACCTCTTGTCTCTCTCACTACATAATCCTTCTATCACACTTCTGCGAATGCCATTGTTTCAAAAACAAGAACCCAAGTTTTTCAATTACCTCCTTAAAGAACTTTGGTGTTTCCCCAATACCTACAGGAAAAGGTTTTAAAGGCCTTAACATGTTAGAAATTCTCCCCAAATTCATGTCTGTCTATCTTTCTGATCTTGACACCGATATTCTGCCAGCTTTGCTCTCTCCCAAAGACGACAGGCTTTGACATGCCCTCTTGCATTTGGATATACTGTTTCCTTTCTGGGAATGCTTGTTCTGCTTGGTGGCCCCTAACTCATCGTTTCAGAGTCTACCCAAGAGTCACAAGCTCTGAAGCTTTCCTAACTCCCTTAGGCAAATAGCTGTTCTTCATTTTTGTCTTCACAGTGCTGTTCAGAGGTCTATTTTAGCATGTATCATATTGTATTTTAATCACTCAACTACTTAACTGACTCCCTCCTTAAGTCATGAGTTCCTCCAAGTCAGAGAGTATGACCTTATACTGACATAGTTATCTTACACCCCAAGGATGGGGTCAGCTCCCGACGTGGAAAAGGAGTCCAGGATGTGCTTCTTTGAGAACTGCAAGAACGATAGAATAAATGGCATTTTCACGCAGGAATCAAGAGTCTCAACATTTCACAATACCTCTTGTTAATACCTGACTAAGTAAGATCAGGAAATGAATCAGAGCAATGCCTCTGTTATTTTGTTTAAAGAATATCCTCCCCTAAACCTCTGTTGAGATTCAGTGGAAAATGACATCAATTTCCCTCATTTCAATTGTGGCCTAAATAGTATTGCCAAAATATTCTACTATTAAAAACTAAAATTTGGTTTCCAGACTAAAAAAATGTCTTAAACTCTTGTCTCCTTTCATCATTCCTAATTCAAGGTTGCATTTGGTTTCCTACTCAACATTTGAGTTTAATCCAGGAGTTCTTAGAGAAACTTCTTGTGTTAGTGATTTGTGTTTAAAGTGCAAATTCTGCAGCTCAATTTACCTCATTTTCACTCCTCTATTATAGCTATAATTTCTCTATTACAATCACGTATAAAGCTTGCTAAAGAATATACTCTTTGGAGCTGGAGAGCATTAAGCTAAGTGAAATAAGCCAGGTGATGAAAGACAAATACTGTGTGATCTCACCTGTAAGTGAAATCGAATGAACAAAACAAACAAATGAGCAAAACAGAACCAGGGATATGGAAACAAGGAACAAACTGACAGTGACCAGAGTTGGGGGGAGAGGATAACAAGGGAAAGAACAGGGTCTCGTCGAGGAACATGTGTAAAGGATTCATGGATGTGGACAATAAGGTGGGGATTGACTGTGGGAGTGTGTTGTGGGTCTGGCAGGGGAGACCAACAGGGGAAAAACTGGGACAATTCTAATTGAACAACAATAAAAAAATAATATAGTTTTAGCCCTGACCGGTGTGGCTCAGTTGGTTGGATGTTGTCCCGCAAAGCAAGAGGTCACCAGTTCAATTCCTGGTTAGGGCACATGCCTGGGTTGTGGGTTCTGTCCCGGTTGGGGCACGTTCAAGAGGCAACCAATCAATGTTTCTCCCTCACATTGATGTTCCTCTCCCTCTCTTTCTCTCTCTGTTCCCATCTCTTGAAAAATAAATAAATAAAATCTTTAAAAAAAAAGAATGTACTTTTATAGGTATTATGGTAGAGTATATCAGTGTATGTAGAAAGAAAAAATTATTTAAATTGCACCTCACATGTACACATTTTAAGTATGAGATCTGATACTTACATATACATTTCAGGTAAGGGGTCTGATACTTAGAAAACTCAAGTCACTTATTGAACTGAACAATTGTCCTGGTTTGCCTAAGACAAAGAGGGTTCCTTGGATGCAGGACTTTTAATTTTAAAACAAGAAATTCTCAAGCCAATCAGGAGGGGTAGTTCACACAATAAGTGGCAGATACAAGGTTCAAAATCAGTCCTTCATATGCTCCCAAATTTTATACTCATTCCACATCCTGCCTCTTTGATTTATATTTCACCCAAAACATGCATTTCTATACTGTAAGGCATATTGTGTCAATAATTAAAGTTTTTAAGAGCAATAGAAAAATGAGAAAATTCTAGTAAGGTATTTTAACTCAATTTTAAATTATGTATCAGTAACCGAGTCTGATTTCAGCTCCAAAAATTTATCTTCCAAATATATGCCAAAATTACTAGCTAATACATTTATTTTACACACTGTCACATTATAAATCATTTAATTATTTATGGAACAGTTGTTGAGATTTTCAAGTTAGACTATCGCTCCACTTAAGATGTGAAAATAAGTAGTTCTTAACTTTTGTGAATGTTCATAAGCCTTTAATGTCCTTCAGTGTGCTTCCATCTCTCCCTCTCAAACCACGGCTCTGAACATGACTGACTGTAAGAGAGATTTACAATCGATGAATAAGAGAAGAAATGATAACATTTGCACTGATTCAAGAAAAAGGGAACAAGTTAGTGGGTGGATTATGGAGAACAATGTCAAGATAAATTGGATGAGGAGATAGTAATTAGTTCCAGTAATCTTCTCCAAAAGACATGTAAGCTTAATATATTTTTTCTTGTGAAATTTTAGCACAAACATCTGTGTGTCTCTACATAAATGTTGCATCTTCTCCTGAATGTAATTTCTAAAGCTTCAATATCTTTTGATAACTTTCTCTCAAGGTATACTTGATAGAATGTTACTGATATGATTATATTTCTAGATGTGTATTTCAAGATAATATGGAACCAATATGTATTAATATTAGAAAATTTTGAGAGAAATGGAAAAAATAATGTTTATAGCATCGCATACTTATCCAACAAACAACAGTATGGTAGTTTGTTGAATAAATACAAATTTTAAGCCAGGGGTTAAGGATTTTGAGACCATGTTGTCATTCTACTTGTGATTAGCTGGGTAACCTAAGAAAATAATGTTTCTCTTTTCAGTTTAATTTTAGTAAAATAAGAAATAAAATAATGGCCTTACCTTGTCCATGGCATAGAAAGAAGTTCTTCTGTGTGACCATGAGGGATGGTGGGAAGGAGAGTGATTGGTAAATCTCAATACAAAACCAAGGGGGAGGGTGGAGAGGGGGGAGGGAGGTGGGTTCACCTGGGGTGGGGTAGAGGGATGGGGAGAAAAGGCATACAACTGTAATTGCATAACAATAAAAAAAAAAAAAAAGAAAAAGAGTAACTATAATAACTATGCATGAACTCCGAAATAAACTGCGAGGTTTTGAGACAATATGATTTGGGCACAAATCATACAATACTTGAGCTTTCTCAGATGATTCTTACACAACCTCAAGTTCATCAATATTGTAGCACACTGGTGCTTCTTACACTTCCAGTTTGAAGGTTTATTACCTAGAGATTTGTTAAAATGAAGACTGTAAATCAGAAGATCTGTCGTTCACCTTGAACATTTGCATTTCTAGCAAGCTCCAAGGCATTTTTAATAATTCTAGTCATGGTGCCACACTTTGAGTGGCAAAGTGGAAAGCTAGACGGTTTCCATACTGATTGAAGGGATGATCAAGACAAGTGGCACAGCGATACAGCTGAGTTTTTCTGATGTACTACACTTTACAACAAGAGACAGATTTGAAATTTAGAGAGAGGGGTATGGATTTGAGGTAGTTATATGACAGGGTAAAGAATAACCAAAAACAGATTGGGAAAAAAACTGAGGCAATCTGTGGCTGAGAAATCTTCGGGTGTACGCAATACAGTGGCAGCGTGATAAACAACACAAAACAGCAAGGGAGAGCAGGTGGGCCACAAAATTTGTGTAGAGAAAAACAAATTTGATCAAACATCTCAATAATAAATCAAAATGAATGGAGACAGATGCAGCTGGGTCAGCTTCAAAGAGTCAGAATAAAAGAGGAATTTAAAAAATTGAGCGGTAACATCTGCACAGTAAAGGAGAGACCCAAAGACAGTAAGGATGAAGTGGCTTAGAAGGGAAAAAGGAAATTAAGATTTTTTCAGGTGGTGGTGGGACAAAAAGGCAAAGGAAAACAGACTCATTATGGATGTCACATGTCATCTCTTTGGGGAATGTAACCCTTGCTGAGGAGAGTGGACGGAGGAGGGAAGTCCATTTGAATCCACTCAGAAGGAACGAAGAAAAGGGGGAGGTTATCTAGAGAAGCAATTAGGGAGAGAATCTATAGAAATGAGATGATGTCTTCTGTGTTTTGAACTGACCAAAAAAAGTCAATGCAGGCATTGAGAAAGAATAGATCCTGAATCAAGAGAGAAATGCTGTAAAAGAAAAGAAAAATTACAAGGGAAAAAATGATATTCAAAGGGTGCCTTTCCCAATTGAAATCCAAAGTTGATTTTTTTATGACTCATTATTAAAAAGGAAAACGATGACATCGATTCAAGTTTTGACAAATTCCAAGTAACTGTATTAAAGACTGATGGGAAGGGATTGCATCACAAGAATAAAAAGTAGTTTTAAAAGCTGGAAAGAAAAACAAAAGTAAACAACATGGTAAAATAATAGTAAAGACCCATGACCAACTGGTTGGAAAGCATGATACAGAGAAAAGGATGAGGGAAAAGAGTCTGGAAATGTAAAAATAAAGAACCCTATTCATTTGGAGGAAGTCGGGAAGTTTCCACTCATCTACAACACAGACGTTGCAGTAGCTGTCTGTGTATTGAGCCTTGTCCTGATGACTAGCAATAGACCTTCCTCTCTTTTGGCTCTGCTCCCACCTTCTCATCCTTACTCATTTATTAACAGTATATTGCCCCACCTTCTTTCAAAAGATAGTTGACGCTGTTAAAGAAAATAAAACCAGACAGTAGTGAAAATGGTAAAAACAGATTTTTTTCAGGAAGTATTGCAATACAGGAAAAGAGACCTCAGTATAGAACTGGGCTCAGTTTCAAGCACAGCAAGGTCAATTGAGGATTTATACCCAAGGAGCAGGTTGAGTAGACTGGCGGATGGAAAATTACTAAGAGGAGACATTACAGGTGGGGAGATTCTTAATAAACAGACCTAAAAGTATTCTTGTGGAAAGCAGGGAGGATAAATCAGATATCACCTGGAAAGATGAGATAAGAGGATGAGGAATTTGATCAGATGTAAATAGTGGTCAGATTTTGAGCTCTGAGGATCCTTGCTAAACTGATCTAACAGGATTTTGGCTAAAACTGAGGTATGTAGGCCTGGACACCCTACAGGTGGGGTCTGGTAGAGGAAATGGGCCTGTAGGAACCACTAAGGTTTTGTCAAGGACAGAGTCTTTCTCAAGCAGAGGATCAACTCTACTCAGTCTCTGCCTTGACTCTGCTGGTCTTCCCGATGTTTGACCTCCCCATTCCCCTAAGACGTGTGTTCTTTTCATCACTGCCAACAGAATACTCAGGCCTTTCTCATATCCTTTTTCCTTCAGGTCCTGGTAGATGACTAATTTAGCATCTGATAAATTAATCTGAGTTATGAATGTAACATTTAATTGTTTCTGTATAATTTCTTCAAGATACATTGGTAAAACTAAGTGATATTTACATAGGGATACAAGATGAGAAGGTATTCATTTTGAGGGTATTTTCAGCTACATAAACTCCCTGAAAAGATCAATCTTATGTGATAGGCAAAGCACTATAATTTTTAAACACCTAATTGGGCTTGGTACATATTCACTTCTGCCATTACCCAATATTCTAAAATCTATATCAGAGTTTATCTGGGGTGGGGGAAGGGAAAATTATCCAAAAAGAAGTAACCACATAAATCATTACTGACTATGATGTATATCGTTCAAGAAGCCTTTGAGAAGTTCAAAAAAGTAGAATGGAGGTAGAATTACTATAATGTTAATGACAAAAGAAAAAAATGACCAAGCATTAAAAATAATTAAAGATATAATAATTTTAGCAAAATATGCACACAAAAATAACTGATCTCTTTTATAATAGTTACCATAGGTGATATCATACAATACTGTTTCTATTGCTTAATACATTTTGAAATACTTCCCAGAAATTTTTATCACAGTCACTTCATAAGTCATACAAGAAAATCATTCCTGTAAAATTATGGTCATTGACTACATATTTGTACATTTTCTCCACAGCATCTGGATCTGTATTTTTACAAAACAAATGAATTTAAATAAATAGTTGAAGGTTAGCTTTTCCATAATAGACCCAAACTGGGAATAAGTCAAAGTCTTTTATTAGAAAATAAATAAATAAATTGTAGTATATTTATAAAATAAAATACTATACTGCAATAAAAAATTACATGGACAAATCTCAGAGACATAATGTTGCTGAATAAAACAAAATAGACACAAGAGAGTTCATATTATATGGTCCCATTGACATGAAGTTCAAGCATAAGCAAAATAAAGTTGTTCATAGAGAAAAAAAATCTGTGCAAACATAAATGAAAGGATCAATGTGGCGTGCTGAAATAAAAATCTATGTAACATTGAATATGGTTTTTAATTTGAATTGTTTTAAAAACCAAATTTTCTGGCTTCTTACTGGTAGTGCTTTTTATTGGCTGCAGTATTACAAGGAAAGAAAGAAAATAAAGATTGATTCAGAATTTCTTTGAAATAAACAGGATAATGTATTCCCTTTGCGATTTCTTTGGGCACGAGAAAGAAATGGTTCTGCAAAAGATTAACTTGGAACAGTAATTAATACACTCACTGTTGTAAACAGCAAGTTGTATATTAAACTACATTTCTGATCATTTTAGAGCCATTATTCAAAATAAAAGTAGCAATGTGTTTTCCCCCAGCATGCACAAGATGGAATCCCTATTATGCATAGTGATCTGGTGTCTTATTTAACAGAATCTGGGTATAATGTTGTCTGTCAAGTGTTATGTTAAGTATTAACACACTATTTTTGTGTTCTTTCCTTCCAGTGTGAATCAAAACCACTTCCTATTAAATTATTTTCCCTTATAAGGAAAGTGTTGATAACAACCACATGCGTAAATCATCCCTTTTTTTATACAATTTTTTTAATTACAAATTTCTGAACTGCTTGCAAACTATGTATAATAAGGCCACCCTAAGATGATATCAGTAAAAAGTTCATTTCTTCAGCAAATTTCCTTTAAACATTTATAGTAAATGGCCTCCCACCTTGCATTTTCCACTTAAGAGCTCTTTAATAATTGTTTTGAGTCAAGCCAAAGAGAAATGGTCATTAGCTTTTGAATAAAACTGCTGTCTTTGCCTTTCATCTACAAACACAGAGTTTATAATAACCTAATCCTGGCCAGAAGTTTGTATTCTTTGAAAAGGAAAAAGTGAGTGTGCATGTACTTTGTAGCAATTAGAAATGAAGGCACCATCTTTTCAAAGAGGTAGAGTGGTCAATAGAATTCTCTCGTTTAACAGAGAGCAGCTGAGGCAAGGTTTTGATCCTATGCAAAGAAGAAGTCAGATTGCGTTTTGTTTGGAAAGCAATGAACAGTTTTAAGTAGTGATATGTAACAAAATACCTAAATTGTTTTGGCTGCCATCTGTAGAAATATCCTTGAAGGAGAACAAACCTGGAAACAGCAAGATCAGCTGGGAAACTAGCACGATGGCAGGTGCACAAGTTCATGGTCGTCAGCAGGGAGAGACTTGGGGCTTTCCATGAGAAGCTAACAGAAGGGGAAGGAAGGCCTGAATATTCTAGAATAACTCTTCATTTTTTATCTTATTCAGCTGGAATAGATAATAGTGCTGTTTAATGAAATGGAGATGTCACAGAGAGAAGCAGGTTAAAGAAAAAACGGATCAGACATTCTCAGTTGGCCGTGTTAAGTCTGAGATTCTTACTAGACACCCAAAGGAGATATCCAAGAGGCAGCTGAACATGCAGGTATTCCATTTAGGAGAAGGGGCAAATTAGAAACAAATTGAGTAGAGTCATCTGCATGGCATTTTAAAGCCAGTTAGTAAGTGAGCTCAACCATGAAAAATAAAACTGACAAGGAAACCCAAAACACTCACACATTTAAAAGTTGAATAGATAAGAAAGAACAAGCAAAGGAAAATGTGAGTATCCAAGAAAGATGAGGAAACTGGAACAGCATGTGGTATCAGAGAAACTTAGAAAAAAAGTATTTCTCAAAGCAGAATGAATGGCGGTGTCAGTGAGGGGCTGTCTGCCGTGAGAGCACCTAGGGCCCTTCCTGGAACACAGTGCTGCTCAATAAATGTTATTTCCCTTCATTTTCTATTCACTTTTCAAGAAGTAGTAATAGTTAGTGGGTAGGAGTGTAGGCTTGGGAGCCAGTCTGCCCGACTTCAAATTCTTCCTCTAGCATTCCGTAGCTGTGTGGCCTTAAACTAGTCATTTCCCCTTTCAATTGTTGGGTTCCTATAGTTCAAAACAATAGTGCCTACTTTGTAGGGAATTTGCTAACACATTGCAATCAATCAGTAAGATTGCTTCCTATCTCCTTTCTTATTTCCTTTTTCCGTGTTATATATTTTAAAATATTATCTGGTAATAAACATGAATTACATTTTAATTTTCATAATGAGTACTTGGCTAAATGACTTCATACTTACTTCTAGTTACATAGCCAGTGAGACAATGAACACAACTACCCTTTTCATATTGTGCACACATTGCCTTTAAATATATTTGATGATTGGGGCCCTGTACGTGGGCACAGTGAAAGGAGCAACAAGGAACAGTGGGGCATCCAGAGGCTGTAACAGTGGGAGGTTGTTTCCACCACAGGACCAAAGGGAGGAGGAGAAACGGTGTAACCAGAGTTCACTGAGAATTAGAATTGCAAAAGAGTGCTTTCCTGGTGGGAAAGAGAAATGCAACTACTACCAGGGACAGGGTGCTGACAAAGGGAAGGCAAGGGGGAGAAACGTACAACTTGCCCTTTCACCTTTGTGTCCTAGTTTACTGGGACTACAGGCCAATTCCAAGCAAAAGCCAGCTTGCAAGGGAGCCAGGATAAAGCAGTTTTCAGAAATTAGCCTGCCGAGGCCCAGATGGGGTAGATCAGGACGGCACAGAGACTAAGGGTACAAAGAGACAACAACCAGGTACAATTTGCTCTTCTCTAGTGTTCTGTTCGTGGCCAAATCCCAGTGAATGATATCTAGATAAGGGCGACTCCTCCCCAGGTCAATACCCTGCTTCCATGCTGGTGGCCAATCCACAACCAAGAGGATAAACTCCTGCATCTAATTTCACATCAGCCAGGCTTTCACAGTAATCAAACAACATGGAATCCCCTTCGCACTTTCCTTCCCATTGTAAATACTGCACACACACACACACATCAGTTGAAAGATTGTTTGTAAATTATAAAATTGAAAGGCTTGATCTAAACTTTTAGGGAAAATAAGCCAAAAATTTTGTTTGTTTCAAAGATTTGGAAAGAGTCCTTGATTTGACTACATCCCAGAAGAATGCCTTCATTCTTGTGTTTTTTTTTTTAATTGAAAACTTTTAAACTGTTGACACTATGGATTTTAAAAAATAAGCAGATGGGCATGTCTTCGTGACTTCATTTCATGTTGAAGGTATAAATATTTATAGAGATAGAAGACAAAGTCTGCATTTTTAATGTTAATAAATAAAAGAATTTGTCAATGTCACTTTATCCATCCATTTATTGTTTACATGTTGACGTTTAAAAGGTTGATGGCTGTGGCAGGAAATTCTTCAACCACTAAGTCATACTAGGTAATTTGTAGTTTAAAAAATAAAAAGGAAATACATTTTTTAAAAACAGGCTCACGGGTCAAGAAATGTGAGATCAGTGAAATTTCCCATTATTGTGACGAGATGATTGAAAATCCTTCTCAATAAAAAGAACAATGTTTCCTTATAAAGAAACCCATTTGTTCATTTTACAGGCCAAGAAAAAGGATTTGGCACAGAGTAGCACTGGACTTTAGCCACAGGAGAGCTTGCTCAGAACCCCGGCCTTCGCTCGACCTGGCCACTTGGGGCTGCGGCAGCATTGCAGTGTCCAGGGTCCCTTGGGTTTCCACTGAGTTCTGTTGAGAAGGAACCTTGGAAGACAGTGACTCTCACTCCTAAATTTCAGACGGGACAGCATAAAAGTTTTGCTGTTTAAACAATATCAGAAAAGCACTTTGTTACCTCTCTCCTTACCATATTTGAGGTTAACGGGCCTTAATCTTTAGATACAAAAATTCACCATCTCCCCAGTTAAAGTCACTTGATGAAGTAATGGAAACCATTCCTGTCACATAATAGGCTGATGATAGTATAAACTATCTTGCATTTCCAAACAAGATCAACTCTTACACAGATCTTTTGTTTCGAAGGGTACTCTACTATCACAAAATAGATGGTAATTATGAATTGCGTTTTATCAAGCATAGAATCTGAAAGAAGCAAAGGTCTTTCATGGAAAATCAATAAGTAGTTATTATGTAACAATTGAGTACAAAGTCTAAATTAATAAAAACAAATATTTATTTTACTATTTTCCTTTATGTCTCATGGTCTTTTTTCTGTCCACAGTAATTTTTGTGCAATGTAACTTGATCAAATTTATACCTTTGGGAGCAGTACTATAGTCTGGTCCTTGCTTTGCCCACGTCATTTTCTCTACCAAGAACAGAGCCCTATTAAAGAGGTAACGGATGAGGGAAAGAACACCGTGACAACGCCGACATGTGCTTTGAGTACTGGCAGAGCAATATGAGCCCAAATACCCAGCCAGCTTTTATGGAGCACCTGAGGTTTGAGCTGATACCACAGCAAGATTGATTGTATAGACATCAGTAACTTTTACTTGGAAGCAAAGTCTATAAAGCCATGGCCTGGCTATTTTGGTTTCCAAAATAGTTTTAAAGTAATAACTCAGATTTAGAATGTATCTGTCCTGTGCAAAATTCCCCCCTAATACAAAGAACCAAAGGCTCAGTGTGATCAAGGTAGATACTTTTCAAAAAATGCCAGGTTGGCTAGTTACGATGTGCTGTGGCTGTTAGCGGAGGCTTAGGTATTGGAAGTTTAACTAAGAGGAAAGTCAGCTCTGGGCTCCTTCACTCAGTGGACAGATTCCCAAGCCACAGAACAAATACAAATGATTCCAGCTGAAACAAGTACAGATGCCATATTTTAAGTACACATCCAATTCCCCAGTGTGAATTGTTTAAGAATATCGTGGCATTTTCTAATGCTATGTCATATAAACTGGGGTACATTCTAATGGTAAAAATTCACTCTTTAGCTAAACACATAAGAATTAAAAAAAATTGTAGCTAGTATCAGAATCTACTCATTTGGTAAAATTTCTAGCTTTAGTTTTACCAGCAGAGAGTCAAACAAATCGTCAAAAAAAATCCCCAACAAATTTTATCTTTGATCAAAGTTCTTGTTTTCCAAAATTACTTGCCCTGGTGATAATACATTCTAGAGAAGAATGTTTTGAGTTATTCTTTGTCAAATAACCTATAAGGGAAAAAATACCAGCTGCAATGTTTTTCTAATTAGAGCCTTTTAAAAGAAAAGTCACTGAGAAAAATAGAGTACCAGCAATATAGATTTCTTTTTTATTATATACTTTTTACTTCATTTTTCAGATGAGAACATTGGGGCCAGAATGATAGTAATTTGCCCAAAGCCACATGGCTAGGGAGTATTCTGCTATGAAAAAGTTAATGTGTTTCAATACATTGGGCACTATGTATCATTGAATGCATTAACATAATTTTATTTTGCAAAAAGAGTATATTTAAAATGCATGAAAATATTATTGGTTATATGCATCTTTGAATTCTAAGGTACTAGAGAAAAACCTTGAAAGAGTAAAGCCAATGAACTGGAGATAAGGGGAAGATTCTTTGAACTGATGAGTTGGGAAGAAAAGAATACGTCACTGAAAGTAGAAAAGTCATTCCAAAGATAATTTTTTCTGGCTTGTTTGTTTTGTTTTATTTGTTTGTTTTTTTGGTGGAAAATATTCCCATATGACAAAGTGAAAAGATAAGAGAATCAGGCCAGTGCTCTATGAAACACTGGAACAAATTTCAAAATAATTATAGTAGATTAAATCTTGCACGACAAATTTGATGAATAGGATAGGAAGTTTCTAATGATAGAGCTAAGGACAATCTGTATCTAGGATCATTTTAAAAATAAACAAAGCACATGACTGATAACTTGTATGTGTGCAGGAAAGTCTATTACACTAACCTCCATACTGAGTGGCATGTCGTGTAGATGGAGCATACCAAATAGTGTGGTGCGGAGACAGTTAGTAATGGGCCCTCTTAAAGCCCATTACCAAGCCACTTGAAGGACCGAGAGGTGGTGTCAAGTTTCTAAGCAAGGGCTGCTATGAAGAGAAAAATCTATGTAAAGCCTAGACTTCAGATAACATCTGGATTTAGGTGTTTCTAAATGAATCACACTGTTGTACAGAAAGACTTGGGGGAAAATCTCAGCCACAGATAACAGTATGGTGGTTACCTGAGGGGAAGTGGGGGGTGGGGGACAGTAAAGGGTAAAAGGGGTTAAATATATGATGGAAAGAGATTGGCTTTGGGTGGTAAACACAACGCAATATACAGGTAATATATCATAGAACTGTATACTTGAAATCTATATAATTTTAACCAATGCCACCCCAACAAATTTAATAAAATATACAAACAGGAAAAAGGCCAGGGAGTGCCAGATCTGAGAAGTTGCACGCCACTGGTGCTGCCCCGCTTGCCAGCAAATGCTGCGGTCTTACACGTCTGAAACTCATGAGAATTAGGTGTATTTTTTAACGTAATGAACATTTGTTTAATTCACATGGAACTTCTGTCAACTCCCAAGAGTTCAAAGTATTGATGTAACATCAAGCACAGATCAGTGCAACACAATGGCCTGCCACAAGCACTTAGCTAAGAGCTACAAAAAGAAGCCCATGTTAAAACATACAATTCTGTCTGTATTCGAAAAAAAAATTCTGAAAATCGGGCTTAAAAAGAAAGTCGATATATAAGGCCTACCCAGAAAATGCCCATCCATGGTTAATATAACGAGAATGGTTTGCACAACATGGATGTAACCGGGCAGCCAAGGAGAGTGGACTGGAATGCACAAGCATGAACAATGAGGACTTCACTGTACTAGTCAGTGGGGGTGGTAGACGCTCTTGAGTGAACACGTGTACTGTGTGGCCATTGTCTTCAAAATGAGTGAGTAGATAAAATAATCTGCATCAAATTTCGCATTAAGCTTGAACATTCCTGTGTGGAAACAATTTGGATGATTCAGAAGGCCACAGCTATGGGCAACTGGTGATTGGCAGCTTCATCACAGCAACACACCTGCTCATGCATCATGTCTGGTGCAGAGTGTTTTGAGAAATCATCAGGTGATTCATCCGATGAATCACCCAGGTGATTCCTCCCCCTTACAGCCCAGATTTGGCACCCTGCAACTGCTCACTTTCCCCCAAACTAAAATCACCTTTGAAAGGGGAAGAGATTTTAGACTGTCGATGAGATTCAGGAAAGTACGACAGGGCAGCTGATGGCGACTGGGAGAACTGTGTGAGGTCCCAGGGTGCCTGCTTGGAAGGAGACTGAGGTGTCATTGTCCTATGTACAGTGTTTTTTGTATCTTGTATCTTCCTTAACAAATGTCTCTGTTTTTCATAGTACATGGCTGGATACCTTCTGGACAGACCTTGTATGCAAGGAACAACTGATTTGATAATTCTTTGACGTAAGTCAGAAAAAATTAGGTAATTGGCATGAATCAATATCTACCCTGTGTTAGGATCAGAAAACATGCTAGACTTGTTGAAAGAAACAAATTTCAGTCTAAAAATACCACTTTTTTTTTTGCCATTTGGGGCAAGTCATTAAACCCCTCAGAATAATCTCCCTTCTCTTAATCTACATAATTATGCTAATAATACTTGCTTTTGCTAATTCAAGGAGCTTATTCCTTGTCCTGACTGGACTTTCGAAACATTTTCTCCTTGCCTGATTCATTATCACAGAGCATCTGATTCTTCCTTTTAGTTACCTGGTGCGATCAATGTCTGTCACACAGTATGTGTTCAATGGACGCTGTGATATCTAATCAAATAATGCACATGAGGGAGAATAAGTAAGGTACTTCCAAAGATTTATTAAACACTAAAAAGTAAAGAACATTAGAGAAGGCAAAAGTAGAAGAAGAAAGGGAGGGAAGGAGGGCATTGAAGTCATAATTGTGCCTGAGAATTTTTCATTGCTGGTTGTAAACTTGCTTACAAACCCATGTAAATTATGAGACAAAAGCTTCAGTAGTTATGCACTGGGTTAACCCATCACTCTATGTACCTGACCTTGTGTTGCACTCTCTTCACGCTCCACAGTGAATAATCTGGAACAGCGCTACCCAGGAGAATTTCCGTAACAATGGAAAGGTCTATATGTGCCTGGTTCAATATAGTAGCTGTGGGGCATTTGAAATGTGGCTGACGTAACTAAGGAACTAAGTTTATAATCGTATTTAATTTTAATTAATTTAAATTGTAGTAGTCACATGTGGCTAATGGCTACTGTATTGAACAGCACAGATCTGTAGCCTGCATGATTAATGAACGACCACAGCCCGGCTTGGAGCAGAGGACGATTTCAAAGACAGCACAGTGGCTCAAAACGACATGTGCCTAGAAGAAGAATCATTGTTAAAGAGACTCCAATTTTCAAAACTATCAGAGATTTTGTTTTCTAGGACTTGTGCCTTAACAGATCTCTTTGTCAAATTATTGCCTTTTTTCACCAGAAGTAGAAACAGAATCCAGTTGTGTTCCATTGAACCAACACTCTCTCACCTTCTTGGGACTCAGTTTCCTCACCTGTGAAAGAAGTAGATGGACTTCATAAGATGACATTTATCATTCTTTTTAGTTGTGGGGGTTGGATGCAAATGCACATACATTTCTGGGGGAAACCTGCATGTTTCATTTTAAGTTTCAGCTCTTTAGTCCTGTTATCTCATCCCCAGAATCTCTCCAGCATGGTTTCCTTTCCCTCTGTGTCTCTACTCCTTCTTGTCTGTTCCCAGTTCAAAAGATTTCTTCTGTCTGAATGATTCATCCCTCTGGATTTGTGCTGTCAGAAAGATAGAGTCCAGACGTACTTTTGTGTTGCTCATGCATCTAACCAAGAAGTACAGCTTCAGAGGGGCCAAGGTTATCTACAAAAAGAATTAGAAGTTTTGTCAAAGAGCAGAAGAGAAGGAGAACATTGTAAAATAAACTTGGGATAAAGAACTCCAAAGTTTAATCTACACTAAGACAGGAAGCATGCTTTACTTTCACAGAGTCAGACTAATTCTCATTTGAAGGGTTCTTTGAGCATAAAGGAGCTACAGTTGCAGAAATTCAGATTTCTGACGTGGCTGCTTTGAGTTTATTTTCTGAAAATCCACTGTGGTCCCTCTGGCTCCCCTGGTTCTCTGCACCCTGAGAAAGAAAAAGATGACATGACTGCCACCTCCTGGAGAAAACAGTAACAACAGCAGAGGGGCAGGATACTAAAAGCATTTATTCTACTTCACTCTCAAAAGGAAAAAATGAAGTGGTGAATATCATTTTAATCTTATTATAATGTTTAGAAGTTATATCCCACAGAGAATAATAAGACTGAATTAAAACCTGGATTTGGTTTTCTTCATTTTTAAAACAGTAGTAAGTTAAGTGTATCTGAATGTTTTAAGACAATATCTCAAATAACCAAAGAGAACAGAGTGCTACCCCAAATCCTGGTGTCATGACTTCATTTTAGCCTGGCAAATGAACACAGTTCTACTGGAAATGCTAGTTACTGTTTCTGCCCCCAGTTACTATTCCCACCTAGCTAAGGTAATCCTTAACTTGAAGTAGTATCCTGTTTCAGTATTTACAATAAAAAAACAGAGAGGCACTCCCCCATTTTGGGGGCGGGGGGCTAGAGAAGAAAATTATTTGTTATTTATCCAGAACCAGGAGAAAGTAGTGCCAGGACTCTGCAAAGTTTCTTGAAGTTGGAAAGTCGAAGGCTTTTGAGATCCTACAAAGAAAGTGTGGTAGAGGACATAGGCATAATTGTTGTTGCCTATATGTAAACACTTTCCACATGCCGCAGGCTCGATGCTCATGCTGTTTCCCGTCACAGTGCCCGCTGAGCAAAAAGCTGCAGCCGCACACTGTGCAAGGCTGACCTTCAATATGCTTCAGGACTAGAGGTAGGGGGATAACCGAACTTCAGTGTTAGCCATGTTGAGATACCCACAGTTTCGGCTTAGAAATACTTCTTATAGAGCAGATATATTGAAATCATAAGTATAAAACAAATCTCTTTGTTAATGTTTTCAACTCTCTTCTCTCTCTGAGGAACCTTTCAAACACCATCAATTAAAGACATAGAGGCAAATCTGATAAATGGCTGATTGCTTCCATATTTTTCTGAGTCCATTCTTTCGGCATATTTTGTGTATGCAAAGTGTCATTTTAATGTTTAAATTAACTTACAGTCCAAATAAGATCCTATATTAGTCTCTGCATAAAATGTATAAAAGCTGCTGTGATTTTTAAAATAGGAAATAAAAGCTACCCTTGTAAATAATAGTGTGGTATTTTAAAGAGCAGAACAACCTTTGCTGAATACAGATCTATTCTACTCACTGCTTGTGTATCACTTCCTCCTCGGTCCATCCTATAAATTTTAACAGAATTCTTTGCCCTGAAAATGAATATGTGAAATAATGGTTATGAAAACAGCATTTTGTGCTTTATGTTCTGCCAACATGGGAGTGTTAGAGTTGGAGTGAAAATTCCTGAGCACGCCCTGCTGTGCTGTCACTCATAGCTCTCCCTCTGCAAAAACCTCAAAATAGCTCATAGTGCCACGTACCATATGTGGAGTAATAATGAGGCTTACCAGGGTGCTTTCTGTTGGACAATCTCTTTGGCATAGACAAAGTCATAAAATCCAGCATTTTGTACAAAGCTATCCAGCTTTCTGTCAAGTGCTTTAAAGATCACAGCTGTAATATCGCTTGACAATTTGGCATATTCAGATCTGACTAATGGGCACTTTTGGCTCTAGAATTTTATGCATTTTTTTAGTTTTGGAACATCTACCAGAATTTAAATCAATAGTACACATCCACAATCTTTGAACCCTGGATATAAAGAGAAGGCAGGCATTTTAACAGTATTATTTAGAACTCATTTTTGCAAGAATAATTAGGAACTTCAAATGAAAAGTAAATATAAAGAATTTCCAATAATTTAAACTTGAATAAGCTTCTGGGGGCCCACAGACAATACCAAACTATTTCCCTACTTATATCCCTGTATCTGGTCTCTCTTAAGGATGCATAAACCTCTGTAACTTTATTTGGGGTTCCTCTCTTGCATTCAATTTGCACCCCCAAAACCATAAACCAAATGCATTCAAAACATGGGTCTTCAGATTCTGCCACATTGGCACTATAAAGAAGAGGAATTAGCCCGGGCTGGTGTGGCTCAGTGGATTGAGTGCTGGCTTGTGAACCAAAAGGTTGCCAGTTCGATTCCCAGTCAGGGCACATGCCTGGGTTTCAGGCCAGGTCCCCAGTCGGGGGTGCGCAAGAAGCAACCACACATCGATGTTTCTCTCCCTCTCTTTCTCCCTCCCTTCCCCTCCATCTAAAAATAAATAAATAAAATCTTTATAAAAAAAAGAAGAGGAATTATCAGAAATGACTGAAAATAATAAAAGAAGATTTAAATATTTATAAGGTAAGATCCGGATAGCTTAAAAGCATTGTTTTGAGATCTAGAAAAGGGGATGAGTCTCAAAAGTCATCTTTAGATGCAAACACACATAACAAGGCATATTTTCTCACACAAACAAGTGTAAAACCGGGTCCTTCGAGACTGCAAGATTATGATGGTGTCAGAATAAAATTTTTAAAAGCTGCTTGTAGTTTTTGATAAACTTATTTTAACCAAACACTAGTTTCTATGAAATCATTGTTTCTTTTACTATATGTTTAATTAAAATTCACAGAGGACATGGCAAACCCCCACCCCAAAAAACAGAAGCATAGATTGCACATTGAACCTATATACCCAGAATGCTCTTGAGAGTTGTCAGCCCCGCGTACAAAACCAGTCCCTTTGTAGTAAATTTTATGTACTCTGGCTTGCATATGTTTCAGTACTGCAGAAAACAAGCATTCAAAACACATTTGGAAGGTTCACTTTTACTTTTTATTTTTTTAAAGATTTTATTTATTTATTTTAGAGAGAGGGGAAGGGAGGGAGAAAGAGAGGGAAAGAAACATCAGTGTGTGGTTGCCTCTAACATAGCCCCCACTGGGGACCTGGTTTGCAACCTGGGCATGTGCCCTGACTGGGAATCAAACTGTCAAGCCCTTGGTTAGCAGGCCACGCTCAATCCACTGACCTACACCAGCCAGGGAAAAAGTCCACTTTTAAAATTTCTTTTTCTGTTTCCAATAACAATGAAAAGTATTTGATATATATACATGCAGATATACATACGTATGCATGTGTGTGTGTGGTATGGTGTGTTTGTTGTATGTGTATGTGTTATTTTTTCAACACATTGTGTGTGGGAAGGGTGAGATTTAGATCCCGGGGTCATTACCAGGAAATATATAGCCTTCTTTTTTACCCCATTAGAAAATTATAACTTAATGCATAAATGTTATAAACTTAATGCATATAAATAAATATCATTTATATTCTCAATGGGGAAATTATTAAAATCCAGAGGTTCTTTGTCTGCTTACACTTTTACAAAATGCAAAAAATAATATTGTGTTCCTTAAAATGATATAGTAGGAGAAGATGGGTATTAAATCAAAAAGATTGGGTTTGAATCTTATTTCTAATATCTTGTGCAATGTCCAAGATCTTGCTATCTCAGAAATTTATTAATCTCCAGATTCTCCCTGAATCTCCAGATTCCTAGTGAGAAAAACCTGATTCCATGGGTTGTGGGGAAGATTTAGTGTGATTACAAAGACACATTTTTTTCTTTTTTTTAAGTTAATTTTTTATTGTTGTTCACATATAGTTGTCTCCATTCTCCTCCCACTCGATCTGCCTCACCCATGCCCACCTCCCACCCTCAATCCTACCCCCCTTTGATTTGTCCGTGGGTCCTTTACATGTTCTTTGATGACCCTTCCCCTTCTTCCCCCCGTTATCCCCCTCCCCTGTCCCTTCTGGTTACTGTCAGTTTGTTCTTTACTTCAATATCTCTGGTTATATTTTGCTTGCTTGTTTTCTTGATTAGGTTCCACTGATAGGTGAGATCATATGGTATTTGTCTTTTAAGGTCTGGCTTATTTCATTTACCGTAATGCTCTCTAGTTTCATCCATGCTGTTGTGAAGGGTAGGAGCTCCTTCTTTCTTCTGCTGTGTAGTATTCCATTGTGTAAATGTACCATAGTTTTTTGATTGATTTAGTGATGGGCATTTAGGTTGCTTCCTGCACTTGGCTATTGTAAATTGTGCTGCTATGAACATTGCCTTTAAGCAGACTCATCAAGGAAAAAGGAGAGAAGACCCAAATAAATAAAATCAGAAATGAAAGAGGAGAGATTACAACTTATATCACAGAAATACAAAGGAATTTACATAGTAAGAAATTACTATGAAAAACTATATACCAAGAAATTTGAAAACCTGGAAGAAATGGACAAATTTCTAGAAAAATATAGTTTTCCAAAATGAATGAAGAAGCAGCGAAAAGCCTGAACAGACTGATAACAGCTGGTGGAATTGAAGCAGTAATCTAAAAACTCCCGACACGCAAAAGCCCTGGCCTGGACAGTTTCACAGGAGAATTTGACAAAATATTTAAGGAAGAGCTAACCACTCTCCTTCTCAGACTACTCCAAAAAATCCAAGAAGAAGGAAGAATCCCAAAATCTTTTTATTGAGGCCAGCATAATCCTAATCCCAAAACCAGATAAAGACACAACAAAGAAAGAAAACTATAGGTCAATATCGCTGATGAACATAGATGCTAAAATCCTCAACTGTGTTATTGGCAAACTGTATCCAGCAATACATTAAAAAGATCGTACACCATGATCAAGTGGGATTCATCCCAGGGATGCAAAGATGGTACAATATTCCCAAATCAATAAGTAATACATCACATAAACAAAAGGAAAGACAAAAATCATGTGATCATATCAATAGATGCGGAAAAAGTATTTGATAAGGTACAGCACCCATTTATGATAAAAACACCCAGCAAAGAGAGAAGGAGTGTACCTCAACCAAGACATATCTTTTAGATGCCCCATAGTTTCCTGTACTTTCCAATAGAGGACACTTAGTAAATGTTAAGTTTACTTATTTTGAAAGCCAAATACTTTTCACTGAAACTAATCTGATGTACAAGATAAATGAACACTAATAGTACCCTAGTGCTGGAATGCAAATAAAGAAATGCTTTTTAGAAAGGCTTTCTTGTTGTTTTTGTAAACATACTTTCCTCCCTTCCAAAGCTTTGCAAAAAGGCCCTTCTTCCAGGATAAACACCTTACAGATAAACTCCACCCAGGTGAATGAACCACATTCTCTCCAGCATGCAGTTACTCAATTTAAAATCCTTAAAAGAACAAGTCACTTCTAAGGTTCTGCCACTCATATTTCATGGTAGTGTCAGGTAAGCCAAGAGCCTTTTGTTTCTTTCATTCACTCATTCATTCACTCACTCATTCATCCATCATTCAGTCAGTTACTTAAATACTAAGGTGTGTGTAGGAGTGTCAGATTTCTCTACAGAACATGGAGAAGAGGAAGGAATGCATGCATGCATAAGTGTTTTACTGAACACCTCAAAATCTGTAGGATGTCTCACTGCTGACAAAGGGCTGTTAGCGCCTTTGATTTTGACAATCTCACGAAGCAATTTTCCGCAGCTCAGAACAGCCCAGAGACATGTGCAGGCTGGTCACAAGCGAAGCTGGCCCCAGTGTTCATTCTTCAGAGGTAGATTTACTCCGAGGGCACTGTACTAATTTTGTATTTATAATTTCTAATTTTACTCCATAAAAAGGCTCCCAATATTAACAGGTTTTCGGACACATAAACCTGGGTCTACTACCTTTGCCTTTACTAGACCTGCTCTTTTCATTTAGTTCTATTTCACTGTACTGTGAACCTATTGCTTTTAGCACTAGTCCTTAAAATATCCAAACAGTAACTCTCAACTATACTATGTGTAATAGTTATATGGGGAATTTTTTAAATATTATTCCCAAGTTTCCACCCTATGGAGCTTTTGTTTTAGTAGTCTAGTTTGCAACTTTAAGAAAAAATATATATATAAACACACACACACAAACACATATCATAGATGATATATGTTATATATGCCATACATGATATGAACAATATATTATTATCTTCATATATTATATTTATACAATGTATCTTATATGCAGTGTGTATTCATTTATGTATGTGCGTGTGTGTATATATATATCCCATATCCTATATACTAGCAGTAAGGTCTGCCAGTCTTGAGATCATATGGTGAGAATCAAATATATGCTAACAATTTAGAATTGAAATGAACCTTAGGATTTGTCTGCTAGTGACAGGGGAAGGGGCTGGGTGGAGGTGAATAAAGGGGGGGAGGTGAGGACATCTGTAATAGTGTCAAGAATAAAAATTAAGTTAGAAAAAGATAAGCTGAAGTTTTTGCTCCTCTGTTAGGTAATTTCCAATGAAAAAATGATGACCACTCCAAGGGGCTAGAAAGGGGGTTGAAGACTGGTTAAATACTCTGTTCCAAATAGTCCTTTGAGCAGACATGTGGAGGTATTCATTATGCTCACGTCAATGCTGCTGTAGACAAAGCTGATTATTCAGAACATTTCAGTCCTGATCTCACCACTAAAACGCAGTTCCACTTTCACAGTGGCCACAGCAAAAATGAAGTCATGTAGTTGGCCCTAAAAGAAAATGTAAACAGTTTCCACATCTCCACTTTGTAGATTCCATCTGTATACAGCACTGTTAGTCCCACTGCTAAGTCACCTTTTTCTCTTTTGCTTCTGTATCAATGCTAACCCCTGTCCTTCCACAGGGCCAGTAATTCCTGCCAACCACCTGGTTTTGCCTCATCCCCGGCCACCTGTTTCTTTACTCCTCCATTCCATCTACCATAAAACAGGCACTGCAAATCTGTTATTAAAATCTTTAGAGATGCCATCTGCTTCCTAGTGTTGTCTATGAGTCATTCAAGTTATAAATATTACCTTCACATTGTGTGGTCGGGACCTCTGAGAGATTGGCTCAAATAGCTGAAACATCGTAATGGCCATCATGGCCTACAGGACTGTAATATTCAAATATCATATCACCAGTAAGAACAATGGCTTTTAAATGAGTACATTGTCCTCGTTTTTACTTATCCCCTTCCCTCCATCCAACCAAATCCAGTCCTGAATCAAAGATTCTAGAAGATACCACCCTTTTTAAGTTGTACTAAGACTCAGATAAGAACTGAAATGAGCCAAGACTGAAATCATTTGGAGATTTCAGATATAATGAAATTATGAGTCTTAAAAAATATATAGAGTACTACAGGCTTAGTTGAAGGTAATTGAAGGCAATCATTGCACTCAACTAGGAATTAAGTGAAGAAAATACAGAGCTCTGTTTCTCCACCATTTCTCTTCCTCAGTGACAAAGATTTCTGTAGTCTTTACCATTTAGCACAATTATTTTTATAATAGTTACAAATTTAGAGTATATAACATAAATATTTAATCCCTAATACTAAATCACATGTGTTACTAAAGTACATATTTAAATCTAAATTGTTTAAATATTTGCAAGAAGGGCAAACCCAACTGAATGACTTAAATGTATGTGTTTTGTACACAGACAATTATTTCTTTTGTTCTAAAAGGTTCACATATGTGCAGTATTTTTATAATATGTATTATTTTATAAACTAATCTTAACAGGATAATGTAAATGGTTCTGAAACCCAAATATAGGTTACATATTACTTGTAACAACATAGCAATACTGATGACTAAGTACTTAAACTCGAAAGAATAACTCAGTCAGTACCACCACCTTCTGTTTGACACAAAAACTTCAACTTAGGGAGTTCAATTTAGAGTTAAGAAAATAAGAGCTTGAAGCGTCATACAATTATAGTCATTATAAAGGAATAAAGTGCCATTATCACCATTATTTCTCATTATTTAAAGATCTGTAAGTGATATATTTTGAGCATATGTGCAGATTTTTAAATATCCTGATATTATGAACAAGAAAGAGTTCAGTGGAAAAAAGAACAAGTAAAGCAAAATCAAATAAAACCTCTCAACTTGAGTACTCTGTTGTACTATAAAGATAAGAGAATTTGATTTTTCTGCCACAAAATCTCATCAGCTTTTATCTCTTACTGATTATTCTTAATGACTAGACATGTTTATTTGTCTATATGTTTATTACTGGTAACAGGTATAGTATCATTGTAACACAGAGGGAAAGCATGACCTTTTAGATTAGGGTGAACTTGGATTTGAATTCTACCCTTTCCACTTGTTAGCTCTGAGCTCAGTCAAGTGATGTAGCCTCTCTAAATCTCCTGCTACAGGCTAACAGCATTGTTCCCTCTCTGGCTCCTCCCCCACAGGCAGCACCCAAGTGCAGCAATAGGGCTGCCCTGCCCTGGTGAATACTGAAGGCCCCAGCCCTTTACAACTTAACAGGTGTGCTGAGACAAAGAAATATGGCCCAAAGGAAAGAACAGAGCAAAGCTTCAGAAAGAAAGCTAAGCGATGAGGAGATAGCCAACTTATCTGCTGGAGAATTTAAAGCCCTGGGAATCAAAATGCTCACAAAACTGACTGAGCTTGGTCGCAGAGTAAAGAAACCAATGAAAGATACCCAAAATGAAATAAAGCAAAATATTCATAGAACCAACAGTAACAGGAAGGAAACCAGGACTCAAAGCAACAATTTGGAGAAAAAGAAAGAAATAAACATCCAACTGGAACAGAATGAAGAAACAAGAATTCAGAAAAATGAAGGGAGGCAGAGGAATCTCTGGGACAATCTGAAATGTTCCAATATCTGAATTATAAGGGTGCCAGAAGGAGAAGAACAAGAGCAAGAAATTGAAAACTTATTTGAACAAATAATGAAAGAGAACTTCCTGGAAATAGACTTACAGGAAGTCCAGGAAACCCAGAGAGTCCCCAAGATGTTGGACCCAAAGAGGAACACACCAAAGCATGTCATCATTAAGTTACCCAAGATTAAAGATAAAGAGAGAAACTTAAATGCGGCAAAAGGTAAGGAGAGAGTTACCTACAAAGGAGCGTCCATAAGACTATCAGCTCATTTCTCAAAAGAAACCTTACAAGTAAGAAGGGGCTGGAAAGAAGTATTTGAAGTCATGAAAGGCAAGGACCTACATCCAAGATTGCTCCAGTAAAGCTTCCATTTAGAATGGAAGGGCAGATAAAGTGCTTCCCAGATAAGGTCAAGTTAAAGGAGTTCATCATCACCAAGCCATTATTATATGAAACGTTAAAGTGACTTATCTAAGAAAAATATCAAAACTATGAACAGTAAAATGACAACAAACTCACAACTACCAACAAATAGACCTAAAAGAAAAGACAAACAACAAAAACAAAAACTAAGCAAACAACTAGAACAGGAACAGAATAAGAGAAATGGACATCACAGGGAGAGATTTCAGTGGGGAGGGGGAAAGGAGGAATAGAGGGGGAAAGGTACAGGGAAGAAGAAGCATAATTGGTAGGAATAAAACAGACAGGGAGAGATAAAAGATGGTATAGGAAACAGAGGACTCAAAGAACTTATATGTACAACCCATGGACATGAACTAAGGAGGGTGCATGCTGAAGGGTTGGGGGGTACAGGAGGGATGGGGGGATAAAGGGGAAGAAATTAGGAAAATTGCAATAGCATAATCAATAAAATATACTTTAAAAATAAAATAAAACTCCTGCTACAGATTTTTAGAATTGGGATATCATCATGGACCTTCTAGGGGTTTATGAAACTCTCAAATATCATATGTAAAGCACTGGGGATACATATTAGGCACTGAGTAAATGGTATCTCTGATTATCCTTTTATTCCACAATTTTTATACAAAACAAACATTTAAAAACTTTTATTTCTGCAATAAGTTGCCACATGCTTTGTTTAAATTGTCTTAATTTAATCTTTTGAGTTCCCTATCTATAGTCTTGGCAACATGGTGAAGCATTATCACTAAAATCCCAAATGTGGGAAGTTCAAATCTTACCAGACCAGGGACAAATCTCAGGGCATGAGACAATGTAAGAAGTCTTACCTTTCCAATAAACATGAAGTAGACACTCAATCAACCTTATAAAAACATCAGATTTACGATAGGCAAACCCTACAGTTTCAGTCTACATTCCCACTGGGGTTGCTCTCTGACGAGGAGGCTGGGAGAGCAGTACAGGCACACACACACTTTCACGAATGCAGTTGCATTCAGTTGAGGATGTTGGGATCACTTCGGAAAGCATGAAGCTCTCCCTCATGGACAAGCCTCCAACAGATTTTAAAGAATGAAACTTGATCTTGGTTTCCGATGTAATCCCATTGATAATAGTAATGTTTTAAAACCTCATGATTACTTAGTTACCTTTAGAGAAATAATATTGTGAGTAGAGCGAGCCTTCACTAAGATTATTTTTTAAACCCTCCGTTGGGTGAGGAAAATGAAATAGGTTTATACCATGGAGCTCTCTGGTTCTATGTAGAACAATGTAATAGATATAAGAAAAAATAGAGAGATGAATGGATAGATAGATACATAGATGGACAGATGACGAGACCTCCGAAAAGTATTGGGGAGAAAAGAAAACTCTATCTTACACTAGAATTTCAACTAATTAAAGTCAAAGAAATAATAGAAATAGAAAATCACCATTTGGAAACTTCTCTTGTAATAATTGTTTCAGGTAAGACTCATCAATGGATTTGTGGATAAAAGTATAGTGAGAAGCAGGATGATTATATAATCTCAAAGCAGGGATCAATAAGCTAGGTATTAATTACAAGGGGAAAAGCGGTAACTTTGCATTAGAGAAAATTAGCAGATCCCGCCTTTAATAAGTTGTTGAAGTACCATTACTGTCCCATTAACGGTACTGTCCCATGATGCATTAAGAAAGACACATCAGCCCTGTGGTATTCGTGTCGAAAACGTGCAACTTGAATCTAATGATAGGCAAATACCAGATAAAAGCAAACTGGAGAACATTTTTCAAAATAACTGGACTGTATTCTTTAAAAATACCCAAGTCTTAAAGACAAAGAAAAACTAAGGATCTGTTCCTATTTAAGGAAAATAAACAGACATGACAGCTGTGTGCAGCATGTGATCCTGGAATGGTCGTGACCATTAGTGGTAAGCGCGACTGAATCTGAATATAGCTTCTAGATTAGGTACCAGTCTTATTGTCAGCTTCTTGATTTTATTTATTATAATATGGTTAAGTAACAGAAGATGTATACTGATGTATTTAGATGTAAAAGGTATCATGTCTTCAATTTATTCCCAAATATTTAAGAAAAATATATTGTCATAGTTGTACTTTAATCTGTATTTATATCTATATCCATAGCTGTACCCATGGAAATTCAGAGAGAGAGAGGTGGGAAAAGGAGAGAGAGAATAGTAGTAAAACATGGTAAAATTTGGGTAATCTGAGTTTGGGCACATGGGAAATTTTTATACTAATTTTGCAGTTTTGAGGGGCATCAAATTATTTCAAAATTACAAGTGAAAATGGTAAAAGAAGAAGGAGGAGGAGGAGGTTACATGACTTCAGCCATATAAGTATGAATTTATTAAATGAGTAAGAAATTTGGATGGGAAACAGTAATAAAGAACCAGGAGGTGGAGTTTGAGATAAACTGCGCATCTAATTGAACGGATTCCTGTACTATGAACTCCGTGAGGACAAGCAAGAGGCTGGTTTTGCTCACTATTGCTCATCTAGTTCCAGTATACTTACTGCCTTGCTTATAGGGAATGCTCGGTGAGGATGTAGTAGAAGAATAATGTACAATACCTACTCTCTGATTTGTTCAACTCTTAGTCTTCTCTTTTGCAATTGTTCTAATGCCTTCCTAAAGTCCTTCCACTAAGCGTGTAGGGATCAAACATATATAATTATTCAACTTGAGCATCCCTTCTAGGAAAGGCAAACCAAATTGCGTGAGACAGAGAAAGATGAAATGTGAGTATTACTTAACAGTGAAACACAAGGATCCCTTTGCTGACCAATGCAAAGAAGAAGGTTTGTGGTTAACTTATACTCTTTTCCCCCTAGTGAGCAATTATACATTTCCTTGAGCATTAATTCAATATGAATAGTCTTGAACAGCTGTCAAAGAGTTGTGGTGAAAATAAGGTTGCTGGTAGAGTATAGCATCATATTTCAAACCAAAATCCAAAGGCTCAGCAACATCTAATTTTTTGGAATGTGAATTGTGAAATTTTAAATTAACAGAATAATTGGAAGTGCTAGAGAAGTTTTAAAAAGTCACAATTAAACTGGACATGGAAACCAGCTGGAGGGGCATCGTGTGGCAAGAAATGTTTCAAACCTGCCTCACTAATTTTGTCTCTATTCTTGGTGACATCTGCATTTTTTTAGTATTAGATGGTGTACTAAACAGTCCAAGTCTGCGTGTGCCTGCAAGCCTTCAACCTAAGACAGTCCCTTAAATAAAAGGTTTCAGAATGACAATGAATGGATACCACATGCACACTCTACTCACAGATGGCAAATCCAACCGCGAGTCCTTTGCCAGCAGACCCCCTCACACAGTCAGTGACACCTACGTGAGGGCCCTGGGAGAAAAATTGGTGTACGTAGATAATGGTTATTGTGGAGTTGCATGCTTAGCTCTTTCTAACAGAATTATTGAGACATCACTGGCATGAAATAATTTCACATATTGATTGCATAAAATATGTTTTAACATATATGTATACATACCATGTTTTAATAGACATAAAACCCATGAAATCATGTCCAACATCAAAATATTGAATAAGTATATTACCCCCAAAACTTCCCTCTTGATCCTTTGTCTCCCTTATTTTGTCCCTCCCCACATTCCTCCCACACAAGGCTACCACATACCTGCTTTCTTCCACTATGTGCTGCTATTCATTAGCTAGAATTGATAGAACTTTCCATTGTGCCCTATTTTATATAGCTTTTATTACTCAGCATAATTATTTGGCTGACATTTATATCCGTGCTGTAGCCTAAATTCTTTCTATTGTTGACCAGTATTCTTTTATAAATACATAGCAGTTTATTCCTGTATCTGCTGATGAACATTTTGGATTGTTTCCTGTTTTTATCTATTATAATAGAACTGATATTAGCATTCATATAAAAGTTGTATAAAGACATATGCATTTATTCTCTTGAGTAAATAACTAAGAATATAACATCTGAGTTTATGACTAACTTTTTAAGAAACTGCAAACCATTTTCCAAAGTGGTTTTACCATGTTAGTTTCCTAACAGAAGTGCATGACAGTTTCAACTCTACAACAGTGTTGCCCAGTACAGTTGGTCTCTTTATGTTAGCTGTTCTAGTAGATGTATAGTGTTAGCTCACTACATTACCTCATTGACTTATGTTTCCAAAAGAGCTAATCATGGTGAGCATCTTTTGGCATGTTCATTTATAATCAGTATATGTTCTTGAGTGAAGCATGTATTCAAATATCTTGCTCATTTTTAGTTGGACTGTTTGTGTTCATTATTATTTCACTTAAAAATTATATATTCTGAAGACCTTTGCTAAATTATATATATCCTTTAACATATATAATTTACAATGTATATGCTATGCATTATATATAAGGGATTTTGCAAATGTTCTCTCCCAGATTGTGACATCTCTTCATTCCTTTGACAATGACTTATAAAGAGTAAATGTTTTGAAATGTAAGGAAATTCAATTTATCACTTTGGCCTTTTATGGACCATGTTTTTGTTCTGGTTTTGTTGTTGTTGTTACAGTAAAAGTTACTAAAAGTGAGCAAAGTTTAGTTCACCTAAAAATTTGTAAAATCTCTCTACCCTAAACTGGATTTTAAGACCCAAAACATATCCCCTTGACAAAAATACACAAGAGGACAATACAGCTTCTAGAATGTATACCTTAATTAGTCGATATTAGTCTTCATTATGCTATGTGGGTGACTACAAGGAAGCCATGACTTCAGAGGGATCCCCCTGCGTGGCAACTGCTCCCTCTACAACCAAATGCATCAGGAAGATTCGAACGTCAGTGCAGGATTGGTCTGTCAAAGCCTGTGTCAGGCAGGAGGGCTCCCAGGCAGCACAGTTCCTTCGAGAAGTCCATTGGTTGTGAAGCACGGAAGGTTTCCAAAAAACGTGCTCTAAAATAAAGTAGAAATAAAGAGACTGCCAAGACAATTCATAAGCCCTTTATTAAATACAATATAAAAATAGAAAACTTTATCTGAATTCTCTACATCAGAAATCTTTTTGGATTGAACAATGAGTGAACTACATTAATAAACAGAAAGCTATAATTGTTTTCATCTTTTTGAAGATAGTAATCTTCAAAACACATTTTTGGCTTTTTAAAGTTTGGATAATATATCCTTCAAAATATTCTAGCAGGTATTATAACATTTGAAATACTCTGGCGAGATCCACTAGATAATAGATATAATAGTTTAAATGATTTGCCCATTCAACATTTATAAGCTGCGTTCCTGTAGAGTCCCAGGCACTGGTGTAGGCATTGGGGCCACACAGCAGATAACAAAATATGTATTAGGTAGTGATAAATGCTCTGAAGAAAACATAAGCAAAGAAGGAGATTGAGGTTGACAGGGATGTGCTATTCAAATAGAAGAATAGGAAATGTATCTCCAATAAAGAAATGTTTGAACAGCATCTAACAAAATGATGAAGCGGGCCATATACATACCTGGGAGAATGTTTCAGGTATGGAGAGGAGCAAATATGGAAAATCCAAAGCAGGGGCATGTTTGGCCATATTCAAGACACACAAAGGTGGCTGGAATGAGCTGGAGTAGAGCACATCAAGAGTTAGATTTAGGCAGTGGGGGTCTGTTAGCTTTCTGCCTCCCACCAAGTGTGCCTCATCTCTCCTTAAATTCAATAACCTCCATGCAAAATAAATTATTTATTTTTTTGATTCTTTCAAGTACCTGTCATCAGTTGCTTTTCACACATATTTTCTGAATTTCAACACATCTCTATCTTTGGGTGTACTTAATTCCACAGAAAAAATTCCTTTGTATTTTCTATAGGATTTTTCCCCCTGCCTTTTTTTTTTTTTTTTTTTTTTTGATGTATATGTGGCTGTGTCCATTTAGGAAAAGCTATGGCAGGTGCAGCTGAGAGAACTGAGCTCTGATCTGTTCAGACTCAATTCACAATATTTCAAGAGGGCTTGTATTTCAACTTCTCATCACCCACTTAAATATACAAGAAGGATAAAAAGCAGGAGCTGAATTTTAAGAAAGAAAATAGAGAAAAGCTGAATATTTGGTGAGTTTTCCTAGGAGCCAGTTTAAAAATTTTAGCAATACTTTGCCATTGCAAGCATAAACAGAGAAAATAAAATTTGTACATAATTATATCTGTTACTTTACTGTAATCTAAGTGGTAAAAAAGAGAAAACATTGTTAAGAATTTTCTTCTTATAAAATTGTCCTCTATAATTCACTTTTAGCTTTTTTCTTGTTACAGAGATATTGTAATAATTTTCTCTCGGTATTTTTTTTTCAGGAGAAAGAGGAAACAAAACAAATGTGTCATGTAGATTATTTCATTGGCTAAGCAAGGGAAAATTTGTTTATGCACCCACAAAGATGAGGCAATGATTTATAAACACTATTTTGGTAACATCAGGCTTTTACCAAAATGATGACCTAAATTTCCTCTGTTCTGTATTTGTAACATATCACTCAATTCATCAGTCATGTGTGGGCATAACCTAAGAACATTTTCTGTCTCCAGTTGTGAAAGTATACTTGCAATATAACTCAGACCAATTTTATAAGAAGTAATATGGACCTATTTTAGGAGATCGAGAAAAAGCTAGGAAGCCAGCAAAATAAAGGACCAATAGGAATAACATGGCTGGGTTTTTTTTTTTTTTTCATGAAGAACACCTTGCTTTAAAGAATCTTGCATTTGGCAAGTAAACTCATAAAATCACACAGGATTCCTGACCCAAAGAGTGAAGCAGTAAGGTATGCTCTAGAAATGGACAATATTCTATATAACCTCTCCTAGCTATTGCTTTATTACTTCTCTCTAAGAATATTGCTCAGCCAGGATTAACACAGGAGAGGCAGACAGTACACACAAATTTTTAAGAGAGTCTGTACTGGTTTTCAAAACATTCATGGAATATATATAGAACTAAATGGGTCCAAAATATTCACACTAGTGATGCTTAATACTAATACACAGCCTTCATGTCAACCTGGCAATTTACCATTTTAAATTGGAAAGGGTGAATATTTGTATTAGCTTGACTTAGAAGATACGGCTTAAGCTACTGAATCATGTGACCTAACCACAAAATTACAAATAAAGTTATTTCAATATAATCTTCACATAAATGTGACTCAGTTAGGATTCAACTTTCTGAATATAAGAATTAAAGCATACCTAACTTGTGTTGTCTTCCCATCCATCAAGTTGCAGGAGATACAACTCCTTATGAAGAACAGTTATTTTGGATTTTGCATGCCCAAGCATTTGCTTTGCATTCTTATTGCAGATAGTTCAGGTCTTCAGAGAATTTACGGATCAAGAAAATAATACATTCTTTCCATTTTATAGAATGTTTCTCTCACTAAATATAGCAAGGCCAATCTCTGCAGTATCCATCTATATTACAAAATAAACACTAGAGTTGGAAACATTTGTAGATTCCTGAGAGAGTTCTGATGTTTCACTGGCAAGAGTCACAAAAGGTTGAAACTTTGTCTAAGATATTGATATTTCACAAAATTGGAATGATTTTTAACTGTGCCTTACTGGTATGAGTATAATAAATAGAAAAATATTTTTGTTCTTATTTTCTTTTTGTTTGAAGAGTGACTTAAACACAGTGTATTTGTTTATATGTCAGTCAAAGTCTTTATCTTAACATGGGGCATATGGTGCAGCACGAGTTTTCCATCACACTTTTGTTGTTATGGTTGTTTTCCCTTGTTTCTCCAAATATTCATGTTCTTGCTGCACCATTAGAGCTATTTTAAACATATACATCACTTCTCCCTCTCCCATGTGCCATGTTTATTCCATTCTGGGCATTTCCCAGTGCTCTAACCTTCCATGTCTTATAATGCTCTTCTCAAATTTTCCAATCATTGTGCAAATGAGTAATAAACAGTCTTTAGGGCTAAATTACATTCAAAGCCTGAGCTGTGTTTTACCATTAACTGATAAATAGTTTCGATTTAGTCATAAATAATTTCATCAGCAATGGCCTAAAAGTCATTGGGGAACATGAATAAACCTAGGTGACATAGGTCACCATGGACCCTGGTTGGGTTTTGGGGGATATTTGCCCTCCCATCTCCCCAAGTCTCATGGGATCCTTATAAATACTACACATTTCGCCAAAATGGAAACATTCCCCCACGAGGCATATAAATTGCACAAAAATCCTAATATAGGGCATAATGATTCTCACTTGCAGCGTTCCAGAAGAGAAACTGAGAGTGCATTCACGGTGCTTCTCCTTTCCATTGTCTTAAAGAACACACACAGGGACACACGTTTGCCAGGAATAGGGAAATTTCAGTTTTCTACTAAGAAAGTACTAATCTCCTTTTTTTTTTTCTGAAGACTGTCGTGGGGCACAATGGTCAGATAAAGCTGGCCAGATGATTAAAACTTGGAGAAGGCTCAATAACGAAAAAAGAAATGATTTGTAAATGCGTGTATTAGTGGCACGGTAAGAATGCCCTTTCATGTAAATAGGGCAGACCACTTCCTGCTGATGTGCACAACCTCCCCTTTCCGCACCCTTCCAGAAAAAAATGATGTGCAAGGTGGGTTTTCTGTGGTTCGGAGGGGATCTGTCCTAGTAGATTCCCTGCTCCATGAGCACTGCTGAATCTGCTTTTGTAGTACCCCTCTGTGAGGCCAAATGAAGGGACCTTGGAGTCAGGCCCATTCACTAGAACCTTGACCATGTGTTTATGCTACTCATTACTTGCTAATTCACTAGTTGCCCAAATCTACTCCAAATCATCATTCTCTCCAGTGTTCACATTTGAACCAACTTAGTGGTCTAGACTCACTCAGGCAACAAAGGTAATTGTTGGTATTTGCTGTAAAGCACTTTATAATTATCAAGGTTTTGTTACATATCTACTGAATTTTATTTTCCATAATTCATGAAGAAATAGTTTCCTTATTTTAATATGAGGAAACTAAGGGCCTAAGTTGTCACATTTCCTATCACAGTACATCACTGATGAATTTGGGACAAGAATCTATGTCTCTTCATTACTGGATGGTCTTACGTACAATACATTATAAATATGACTTATGAAAGTATTACATAGATCCAATTCTTTCCCTAGTATTGGGAACTTTGGGATTCCCATTATATTTCAGCCTGTTTCAAAGCAAATGTTAAAGGGGATATGATCTGCCCAATGGAGAAAAAATCACAGAATCTTGAATACAATTCTTTGCATGTTTAAAAATGCAAGTAGCCAGAACACAGTCTTGGAAGATATTCTAAATAGAGAGTTTGAAGACAAAGTTGATCCAATTAGCTAAGTGTGAAGAAAATATCTAAAAAATAAACCATATGCCATGTAATAGTCTAGAGGTAAATAAAGAAAAGCTGCCTTGGTGTTTAGAAATGAGAAAATCATAATTACATAATAATTGGCACCAAAATATTCATCATTTTAACACATACGTTAAAACAGATTTTCATCCTACGCTGGGTTGGCAAAGAATTAGATCGAGGAACATGGACAAGGACCTGTTGCACAGTGAAAGCTTAATCAATGCTTCTTTAATGTATGAATGAAAGGATGGATGAAATTCTTGCCACAGACATGGTTGAGGAAGGAGAATAGGAGGTGCTTCCCCAAACCCAGATCTCATTCTGTTTCACCCTACAATTTATTCTTCAACTGTTTTTTTTCTTTTGTATTGAATTTATTTGTGTGGCATTGGTTAATAAAATTATATAGTTTGCAGGTGTACAATTCTATAATACCTCATCTGTACACTGTACTCTGTGTTCACCACCCCAAGTCAAGTCTCCTTTCATCACCATTTATCACCCCTATATTCTCTTCTAACTCCTCCCACCCCTCTCACTCTCTGGTAACCACCATGCAGTTGTCTGTGTCTATGAGGTTTCTTTTTGCTTACTCCCTCCACGTTTTTCATCCAGCCCCTCAAATCCCTCTGACAGCTGTCAGTCTATTCTCTGTATCTCTGAGTCAGTTTCTCTTTTGTATGTTAGTTTATTTTGTTCATTAGATTCCACATATGAGTGGAATCATATAGTACTTGTCTTGCTGACTGGTTTATTTCACTTAGCATCATGCTCTCCAGGTCCATCCATGCTGTTGCAAAGGGCAAAATGTCCTTCTTTTTTATGGCCAAGTAATAGTCTCTTGTGTTAATGTACCACAGATTTTTAATCATGCATCTATTGACAAACACTAGCACACAGTTGCAGCTACTATTACTGAAGGCCTAATATTGTACATCTCTCAGTAAATGTCTTCCCTCAGCTGGTTCATTACCACCCTCAATGCCTAAATCTTCTATTCCAACTGGACCTTTCTTCAGTCTTTGCAGAGCTAGCAGACACGTGGATCCATGAGCTGGAGAAAAGTAGAAATTAAAAAAAATTGCAGCAGAACTGAAATTATAACCAATGTCCACCTAAATCAATGTTTTCTGCTATCTTTATTAAACCACTCTCAGACTTTAGGAATACTCCAACTTCTACACTACATGAAGAATGAGAGGTAACTTGACTGATGCCTGAAGATTACAAAAATAGTTATGGATCCAGGTACCTTCAATTCTTTTTGGGTTCTTTTTATATTATACCAAAGCTAGACTTTGGTTGATTGCTTGAAGATAATTGGAAAAGCATGTCATATACACAGATTTAGCATTCTTAATAAAACCTCCAGTTGCATAAGGAAAAGATAAATGAGTTGCCCCTACAGAGGCCTTGCCTCCAATATTACATCATCAAGGTTAACTACTGCTGCTCCCATAAAAACCCTGGTGGCCTCCAGGTCTGGAGAACTTGGTTAGAAGCTGCTACTGGCTCTTGACTCCTGGTGTCCCTCGTCTGCACAGCTGGCTACCCTAGGGCCTGAGGTATTCATTTCAGAAGGTTACAACCCATGTATTTGTCTCAATTTTGTTCATATTATATCACAGAAAATAAAGGTTTGTAATTTTTGTATTAATCAAGATCACAAAACTAAACTGAGTCAAATTTAGTGTTTTTCTATTTTGTTTCTAAAATTATTATAGTAAAAGGGAACTAGAATTGTATTTAAAATATTCTATCCAGCATCTAAGTCCATCCAGAATGTAAAATTCAATAACCTAAAAGATTTTTTCAAACCACATAATTCTAGCTTTTGTTGGTCTTTACATATTTTTAGTATAAATTTGATCTTAGGAGGGGAGGTATTTTTTATTCATTTAGAGGAAAAAGTTATTTTTAATTAGCTATTTAAATAACTTTGACAAGGCTGCTATCAAAATAATATTAAAACAAACAAAACATGATATTCAAATACTAACTTAGGGTCTTGCAACTTAAAATGAGAAAGAAAAATAGAAAATGGCATGTGCTTGGAAACACTAATTACAGACTTGGGCCACTGAATATTCCACAAAAAGCCATAGAACATTCTTTCTTTCAAAGTATCAAAATAATGGCATTAACAGACCATAGTCACAGTGAAAAACTGGCATAACAAAAAAGTGGGAAGAAATTCCAATGTTAACGCCAAAATGCCAAGACAAAATGCAAAGAATTATGATAGTTTTTTAGTTGTCAAAGATTAATTTTCCAGTTCTTCTGGGAATAAGCATGGGAGTGCGTTACACTGGTGGAATGCCGTGCTTCACCCCACCAAATGTGCTGCGAAGGGCAATGACAAAATCCTCAGTGGTAGTTATTCTTGAATGTTTGTTCTCAAATGTCATTACTTACTAACTCAGAGTGAGGACACTGCTGTTAATTTTCTGATCCAAGAAAACTGCTGTGAAATCTCAGAATCTTGGAACTCAAATAGATGGCACTAATGGGGAAGCAAACAGAGGCCTGCCCTCGTCCTCGTCAGTTAGAAGAGGCAGAAGTCCCTGGCTGTCTCTGCGATGGAATGGTTTCCTTCACATCTGCCTTCTTGTATGCGGGGAAATAATCGTTTTGAGTCACTTATATCTTAAAAGTGTCCCTCTTGAATGTAAATACTCCTGAACCCACCTTAAGCCAAAGAGATTTAAATCTCCTATACTGTGATGATTCCGTTAGTAAATACAGCTGCCTGCATTCGAGGAAGATTTTGAGGAGAAGTAGAGACTTAGTATGAAATTATCTGTTGGCTGTTGGCAGGAACAAGGGAGAGAGGGACTGGAGAGGGCTTGGTGGAGGGTGGGGTGGGTAGCAAAGGTACTTACGATGCTTATTTTCCAGCTCTGTTTTAAATTGTAATCGGCTGATAAGTAACAGGAATGTCAAGCATAGAAACTAAGTTGTTGAGTTCAGTTTTTATCAATTTGAATGCTCCCAAAATGTATTTTTATGAAGATAGTGAAAGCAGAAATATTCATCTAACAGACAATGTTTGTACATCCTGACGACTTCTGGACAAGGCAACAGACTAGATATATGTTACGCTTGCTTCTTCCACCATCCCATCAAAATTACAAATAAATTATAGAACAACCACCTTTGAGAACCACCTGAAGGCTAACTGAACAAAACTTCTATAAGTAAAGATAAACAGAAGAAGCCAAATTGAGACTGGTAGGAGGGGCAGATATGAAAAACGGGCTGGTCCCATATCCACACGTGGCAGTTAAGAATCAGAGAAATACTTTGACTGTGGAGGTAGCCACTGAGGAGGAAGGCTCCCAGCCCCAGACTGGATCTCCAGCCTGGAGTACTAGTGCAAGGAAAAAGAGCCCCACAGCAGCTGCCTGTGAAAACCAGCAGGGGCTCAGTCCAGGTGAGACAGAGGAATGCTGTAGACCCAAGCATCATCTTAAAAGGCATGAGCACAAATTCACTTGCTCACAAACAATCACCCCAAACTTCAGAGAAGAGACAGTTGCTCAAAAAGTACCAGAGACATATGGGGAGGAACTGAAATATCTGGCTTCAGGGCAAGGGCCGGAGGGGCAGCTCTCTCCAGCACTGAAGTGCCAGCGGGCATTATTGTTACTTTGTTGAGCCCTAGTCACACAGCCTGCAGGCACAGGCAGGCGCCAAGTCTGAGTCTCCATCAGCCTAGCAAACATCACTCTCACAGTACCCTGGTGATTCTCTGAGAACCCAACCCACCCAGTTCATGTGCCTGACAGGAACCTCTTTCAGAAGCTAATACAACAAGTGGCTGGCTTGGGCCCAAACTGCAGACTTTCTAACAAATCTATCAAAGTTCCACAAAACCCACATAAGCAGTGGCTAGCCTCAGCATCCCCTGTGTCTCTTGCTAAATGGCCCCGAGTTTGGTATGTGGGGCAGCACACCTCGGTTTACAGCATAATCACTCCCACATGTCTCTAAGCTCAGTACATGCAGTTAATACCTGCAGATCATTTTGTAGCTCTTACCAGGTGGCCTTGGGCCGGGCACAGGCAGAGGCTGACCTTAGCCTGCACCAAAGCTCCTTCTAAGAGGCCCCAGAACCAACACACCTGGTAGCCAGCTTCAGACCACACACAATTAATGCCACAAATAACACACCAAAAAGGTGGACTCAGCAGCAAAAAGGTGGGCTCAGCAGACACCAGAGCCATGCTATAGTGAATTCTGCTCCATGGGGTCAGCCCCTGCACAAAAACTTGTCTACCTGAGTCATGGCCAGTCCTCACAGCCAGTCAGCCTGAGGGTCAGTCCCACCCACTGAGGTGCTGATAGCAATAGGGCTCAACTACAACAGAAAGACACATGCATCCCACACAAGGGACACACCTGGAGTACCTGCTCAGGTGACCAGAGAGACTGCACCACTCAGCCTACAGGACACTTACACATAAGGTAACTCTGCCTAGAATGGGAGACATATCATATCTACCTAATGCATTGAAACAAACACAGGGAGGAAGCCAAAATGAGGACAAAACAAAATATCTCCCAAATGAAAGAACAGGACAAAACTCTGGGAAAAAATTAAACAAAAATGGTGACTAGCAGTCTACCAGATGTTGTGTTCAAAACATCTGTTAGAAAGATGCTTCATAAACTTAACAGGAAGAGTAGATGATGTCAGAGATACAAAACATTAAAAAGGTGATAGAAAACATAAAATAGAATCAATTAGAAATGAAGCATACAAAAATTGAAATGAAGAGTACATTAGGTGGAATCAACAGCAGTTTAGAAGAATCAGCAATTTGGAAACAAGATAGTGAAAAACACCCAATGAGAACAGCAGAAAGGAAAAAGAATCCCCCCAAACTGAAGATAGTTTAAGGGACCTTTGGGACAATACCAATGTAACAACATTCCCATAAAGAGGTACTAGAAGGAGAAGAGAGAGAGCAAGGATTTGAAAACCTATCTGATGAAACAATGACTGAAAACTCCCCTAACCTAGTGAAGGAAAAAGATACACACGTTCTGGAAGTTCTGAGTTTCAATCAAAAGGAATCTAAATGGGCCCACACCAAGACATAATATAATTATTGCAAAAGGATAAAGAGAAAGCGAGAATCTTAAAATCAGCAAGAGAAAAACAGTTACCTACAAGGGAGTTCCCATAAGACTGTCAGCTGACTTCTTAACAGAAACTTTACAGGCCAGAAGGGATTGGCACAAAATATTCAAAGTGATGAAAAACGAGGACCTACAATCAAGAGTACTCTACTCAGAAAAGCTATCATTTAGAATTGAAGGACAGCTAAAGAGCTTCCCAGACAAGAAAAAGCTGAGGGAGTTCATCACCTTAAACCAGTATTACAAGAAAGTTAAAAGGCCTTCTTTAAGAAGAAAAACAATAAAAAATATGAATAAGAAAATACCACAAAGAAAAAGAATTTTCACTGAAAAAGGCAAACCCATAACAAAAACAGTGAATCAACAAACACTAAAGCCAGTACCCAGGTTAAAAGGCAAAAGTAGGAAGATCATATGTAATTTCAACAATACATTAAAGGATACACACAAACACACATGTACAGAAGTAAAAAAATAATGACAAAAACATAAATGTGGATGAGTAAAAGTGGCAGTGATTTTAGAATGACTTCAAACTTAAGTGAAAGTGACATCAACTTAAAATAGAATCCTATAAACATATCTTGGTGTACATAAAGCACATGGTAACATCTACAAGAGATAAACAAGAAATAAAGAAAAGAATCCTAACACAACACTGTAGAAAGTTATCAACATACAAGAGAAGAGACCGACAGAATAAGAAAGAAACAGAGCATAATGGTAAAAATCAGAAGACAATGAACAAAATCACAATAACTACATATCTATCAATAATTACTTTAAATGTAAATGAATCAAATGCTCCTATTAACAGACCAATGGATAAAGAAGTGGTGCATATATACAATGGAATATTACTCGGCCATAAAAAATAATGAAATCTTCCATTTGCAAAAACATAGATGGATCTAGAGGGTATTTTTCTAAGTGAAATAAGTCAGACACAGAAAGACAAATACCTATGAATTCACTTATATGTGGAATCTAAAAAACAAAATAAATGAACACACAAAACAGAAACAAACTCATAGATATTGAGCATGAACTTATGGTTGTCAGATGGAAGAAGGTTTAGGGGACTGTGTGAAAAAGGCGACAGGATGAAGAAATACAATTGGTGGATACAAAATAGTCATGGGGATGTGACATACAGCATAGGGAATAGAGTCAATGATATTGTTGTAAGACTTATTAAGGGGACCACTTTGTAAGTTCTATAAATGTCTAACTACTATGCTGTATGCCTGAAACTAAATATTAAATATCATCTGTAATGAGAAATTAATTTAAGATAAATTAACTTAAAAACAAATTAATTAAAATAAAAGTAAGAAATAATAACTATTTGCATCTCCTGTGGGCATGCATTTTATTTTGAGAAGTGGAGCCAACACCCATCACAAAAGCGTATATTGTAGGTAGTTCTTGTGGGGGAATAATGGGTGCGTCCTTTTGTATTCTAATAAATAATTAACAAACCAAAGACTTAAGTTCTAGTTCAACAATGGGAATTTGGACAAATCATTTATCTTTTTTTTCATCTGTTCCCCTGGAGTTAACTATATGCTTGGAGGCAAAAGGTCTGCCTCAAGCTATCCTAAGAACTTCTTTGCCAAATGTTTTGCCACAGTACAAGGACCACCAGGTATCCAGGTTCAATTTGTTTGTCATTCACCTCCTAACTGCTATTTAATTGTCATATTTTTATAATAATGACTAACATACAGGCACTCATTTCTGTATTAGCTAGCTGTTATAACAAAAGTACTTTTAAAATACTATTAAATACTCTCTAATAGTATTTAAGCCACTCTCATAACCAGAGACGAGCTGTTGAGGACTGGGAGCAGCTGCCATCAGCACCCTGCACCCAAGGAAAGAGGGTGACATGGAAGTTGGGCCCATTACTTGCACATGCATGCCCTTGGGAGTTGGGGAATTCAGTGACAAGGCCGCACTTACACTAAAAGGCTTTCATTACTAACAGGAATTAAGGAGAAAGCAATACCGAGAGAGCGTTGGCAGTCTCTTGCACAATAGACTTTGTCAACAAGCAGAGCCGAAATTGAGTATTTACAATATTCGAGAATGTTTGTCTCCTTGGCATGGGCTCTTTGCTCTGCCCAACCTCTGTCCCTCGGTTTGATGTTCTCTTATTTGAAGTCATTTGAAAAAATTAGCCTTGGCAATAGAGACATATTCTTATAAACAATCTCTGCTACCACTCGGTACATAAAAAGTACCACCCTTTGTGGGCAGAGGTTGTTTATTTGGATTTGTTCCTCCCATTTTATCTGGTGATAAAAAATATGATGGGTTTTCAGTTCTTTAATGTTTCATGTAATGGGACTGTCAGTCAATTTTACATTACAAGCCATGGACAAAAAGACCTCTTCTTGTTTTCTTCTTTGTTTCCAGAAATGTTTCCTTCATCTGAGGGGTATAGCAATATACAGAGTGGGGCAAAAGCAGGTTTACAGTAGAGAGTAAGTGAAACACACAGTTTGTTCTTAATTATTAATTACTATATTATTTCCATACATACAACCTTAAACCTACTTTTGCTCAGCCATACACACACACACACACACACAAAGAAGCATTTAAATTGCAGGCAGACTTAAAAGTAATCTATGCAACTTGGTAGAAGGGATCTAAACTTTAAAAAATTTCTATGTTTTGGGGCAAAGAACTTGAACAGACACTTCTCCATGGAGGACATACAGAGGGCAAGAGACATATGAAAGGATGCTGAGCTTCACTAGCCATCAGAGAGATGCAAATTAAAATCACAATGAGATACCCCCCCACTAGTCAGAATGGCCATGATAAACAAATCAACAAATAACAAGTGCTGGCAAGGTTGTGGAGAAAAGGGAACCCTAGTGCACTGTTGGTGGGAATGCAGACTTGTGTAGCCACTGTGGAAAACATTATGGAATTTCCTCAGAAAAATAAATATGGAACAGCCTTTTGATCCAGCAATTCCACTGCTGAAATCCTGAAACACCAATTCAAAAGAACCTATGCACCCCAATGTTCATAGCAGCACAATTTACAATAGCCAAGTGCTGGAAGCAACCTAAAAACCCACCAGTAAATGAGTGGGAAAAAAAAAAAAACATGGTACATTTACACAATGGAATACTACACAGAAGAAAGAAAGAAGGAGCTCTTGCCCTTTACGATAGCTTGGTTGGAACTGGAGAGCATTATGCTAAGTGAAATAAGCCAGGTGGTGAAAGACAAATACCATATTATCTCACCTACAAGTGGAACCTAATCAAAAAAACAAATAAGCAAGCAAAATATAACCAGAGACATTGAATTAAAGAACAAACTGACAGTAACCAGAGGGGAGGGAGGAAGGGGTAATGGGGGAAAATAGGGGAAGATTCATCAAGGAACATGTATAAAGGACACACGGACAAAGCCAAAGAGGTAGGTTAGAGGGTGGGAGGTCAGGATGAGTGGGGCAGGGGACTGAGGTGGGGTGAAAATGTAGACAACTGTACTTGAACAACGATAAAAAATAAAAATAAAAAGTCTATGTTTTAATATAGATTCAAATCAAACCTGGGTTGAGGGAGTCTTAACATCACCCTGGGAACTTATCTCTTTGCCTTTTCTCTAGCCTCTGCATAGGCTGGACAAGTCTTGCCAACAAAATATATTTTCCAGTCTTCAGGCACAACAGGAATGGTTTCAACTGATGTAATAACATTTTCAGGATTAAGGATCACCAGGTGAGGCAGACTAAGGCCACGCATCCCCGAGGAACTGGCAGACGATGGCTAATGCAAGACGAATCAGAAATCCTGCTTTTTCTGAATCCTGCTCTATTCTGAACCCGTGTAAGTGGTTTTCATGAATCAAGGCAAGAATAAGTATTGCAATACAAAAGTTCCCAACTGAATCTCTAGTTACTGTCTAGGATAATGTTGTTATGTTTGCTGGTGCGTGCCTCTCCTCTTCCATTGACATATTCTCCTTGTCTTTCCATTATTGTACCAATGGGAGTCAGTGACCTTGGTAGTGACATCAGCATTTTCCTTAATCTCTCTGAGCCTCCTTTTCATTATCTGTAAATAATAAGGAATAATAGCCCTTACTATGAGTGTTGCCATAATGATTTAAGGGGTTAAGTATTACAGTGCTGAGCAAAGTCCCTGGCATTTAGCAATCAATAAATAATAGTAATCCTTACTTCTATTTTCCCGAGACCCAGCACAGAGCCTGGCACAGAAAGTGTCCAGTAAATGTACACGAAGTATGTGATTCTGATTGTGAACTCACGAAATGGTGGCCATCTCTTCCTTAGCCCTGCCACTCCCAATAGATATTCAGTACATTTATTCTCTGTGTTTCTTGAGAATTCAAAATGGACAAACCTGGTGTCTGCAGTAATGAAGGTTAGTCTGATGAGGACCCAGAGTCTGGAATTTGTTTCTTACAATTACTAAGTGTGCCCTGGCATGGATATTGTACTTTGTTTTCAGTCATTTACATGAACTCCTTCTTATCAGTGTTTTAGCACTGGCCTCAGGTTAATTGTTCCTCAGGCTTGCCTGTGTGAGTGGCTGGCATCCTAAAGCACATTCTCCATAAGGGAAATCCAGGAAGTCACATATGAAAGAGAGGTGTTGGATTCGTGATTGTAATACAGTATCATCTATCTTTCAAAAATTCTGTCTGTGGGAAATTGATCCGGGTGCAGTTTCCTCGGATGCTGTGTTAAGCTGCATCGCCATCTAGTGGTCATATAATGTGGTGCCGAGATGCAGAGTTTTAATGAGTATGTGTGAGTAGGTTTCATAAATTACAATTGAAGGAGTCATCTAGTCTACTTCTCTTACTTATGTATTAGAAAAATGAATCCAAAAAAGTGACCCAAACTTGATGTTACAAAATGGTAATTGCAGAACTGCCATCCCATTTTACTTGCTATTCCTCTCAACAGTGTGTAATATGGAGATCATGGCTGAGGCTGAATGCTCAGGTTTCCTTTCCTATTGGAGCCACATAACCTACAGTGAACCTGAGCATTCTTATTTTTAAAATGGGGATGATATGGTTGTTGTAAGTGTCAATGGAATGATAGAGAATGTGAAGAAGCTTTATAAGCAATAAATTAAAAGAAATCTAGGTTAATATTTAGAACATTCTAATATGAAAACAGATGCATCTCTTTCAAAGCTGCACCTGCAGCTGAAAACCACTCATGCATTTAATTATAACTTACTTCTGCCACCAGTAGCTCAGTTGCTCCGAACATCATCCTGATACACCAAGTTGCGGATTCGATTTCCGGCACGTGCAAGAATCAGCCAATGAATGGGTAAATAAGTGGAACAACAAATCAGTGCTTCTCTGTGTCTCTCTTTCTCTCTCAAATCAATACATGGCTTACTTTCACAAATATGTATCAGGCATCTGCTTTGTAATCACTACAGGAAGAAAGAACACAAAGATTAAGAAAACACACACTGTATCTTTGAAAAAAGAAGTCTAATAATGAAGAAAGACATTAATATGTACAATGTGTTGTGATGGCAGATATTAGAGATGGGCATTAACTTTAGTGCTGGCACATAAAATAGTATTTTATTCTCCCAAGTTAGGTGGAGAGGGGTTGCAGAGACAGAAACAGTTCATGTAGGAAAAAATACCTTGAATTATTCTCAGAGAAATACTAATGGTATGCCAGAGAAATAGGAACGGATAGCAAGTAAGGGAAAATTCTAGACATGGAATACTAAAACCCTAAGAAGAACTAACAAAAAAATATCCACCTATAGTTATGAAAATATTCCAGTTCTGCACACACATCTTTTGAACTCATGATGTCATTCATAACGAATGACAAATTAATCTGGTTTGGAGCTAACGTTTCATAACATAATGAAATTTGATATTTTGTTTGCAGTTATGAAAGCTAAGATCATTTTAAATTGTGAACTATCATATAATCCAAAGAGTCAATAGAAAACGATGGGAATTGAATGGCTTTATGAAACCTTGTCTAGACTAATCATTCCATTGATTTCCCTATTGTACATTTGGGAAGTAGTTCTGTGTTAACAACTGTCGAAGTTTTCTTCTACCTCCGTCTCATGACATGGAGTATTTTAAAGTATACATTAATGTCTTAGAAATCATCCTTTTTCTTTTCCAATCTCTTCTGGTCTTCCTCACCTTCCTCCGACACTCAGAGAATTGCATTTTAGACAGATTGATTGACAGCCGTCTATCCACAATCATTCATTCTAAACAGTTCCCTTCTGGGCTATCTCAGTATAAAAAGTGTTCGTTAGTCCTTCAGAACTTACCTGTAAACACAAATCTGTGAAGAAGACATTTCCATGCACAGCAAGAGTCCAAAATTACAATCTTTCAGGGTCTGTTTTCCTATTCCTGGGCATGTCAAGGAGAAAGAAAAAACTTAAGCTTTCTAGTCAAATAAGGTAACAAAATAATCAAAAAAGGAAGAAATTTCCTTTGATTGAGGGAATAAAGATTTCCAAATTGCACAAAAATCTGACTGTGTTTTAAAAATGTGTTTGGGGATTCTCCCCTTCATTCTTTGATATTCACCCCTCCAATGGCCACTGTGACTCCAGGTTAAGCCTGGAACTCTCCTCCTCTGGGAAAGTCTCCTGACGTGCTTCGCTGGAACACAGGCACATTCCCTCTGCTCCCTTGGCACTTGGTTCTACTCCCTGGGCAGTGATGGCAGGCGCCGTCCCAGCTGTTTCTGCCTCTCTGTTTCATGTTCTTTGCAGTGAAGCTTCGAACCTTCTCCCATCAAGAGTCTAATTCCCCATCCCTTGAATCTGGATTCACCTTGTGACTTGCTCTGGCCAATAGAATTCAAGAGAGTTTTGGTTTGCCAGTTCGAAGCTGGTACTCAGAAAGATTGTATTACTTGATATCAAGAACTGGTGAGATCCTGATAAAAAAAAGTACTAAATAATTTCTTAGTTTATCCAGTAGCTCTCAGGCACCTACTATCATTGTGGTCCATTAAAAAGTTGAGAAATTACAGATGTATTGAGATGTTCCTACACTGAAGAATTTTACTGACATAGACGAGTACACCGTATCCTGAGTCAAGTGGCTTCAGACAGTGTCTCTGAGACCAAATGATTATCAAGTTTGATCCTGCGAAGTGGGTATTATCAAATATGTGGGACTGCAGAGGGCCAAGCCAACGCAAACAAACTGCTTACACATATATCCTGTGCGATTCTCTCAATCTTAAAAAAAAAATCTTGATTGTTTTTTGACCACAGTCAGTGTTCATTACTTAGCAGAAGAGATTACTGGGGAGCTTGGATTACTTTGAACTGTTAGACTATTTAGTCACATAACTAACCTTGGCGAAACTCTGAAAGAACACAAGTAGCAACACCGCGAGGTGCCTGCTAGATGGAATCGGAGGCCTGAGATGGTTTCTTGATGATTGCCATTCTGCCAGACCTCTGGGAAAACTGGACATATAGTGACCCAAGAAGGAGAAATCACTCCATCTGAAAAAAAATATCAGTGATCACTAATGTGTTTGGATCCCTAAATCAAAGGGTATGAAAGGTTTTCTTTGGGTTTTGTGGCCCCTATAGGACATTTCACTGACTCCTCAGTTATCAGAGTAAAGCTGGGACATTCAGTTCAAAGAAGGAAAAAGGCAAAGTAGAACTGGAGCTGAGTCCTCCATTTATGCCAGCTCCCCTGAAGCCCCTGCCTTGTGCTTCATCCTCTCTACGATGCCTTTCAGATGCCAACTTTCAGTCCAAGGAAGAGTGTGGGCATGCTAATAGTTCTCGCCATCTGGGATTTTTCTCAATGTCAGACATACTGTCCTCCTCTCATGTTAACCGTACTGGCCTAAAAACTTTTTATCACAAAAAAATTTTGTGGAGTACCCTTTGAATTATAGCATAGTAATTCATATGCATGTATATATAGCAATGCCCAGATTCCAAGTGGCAAGGGTAGACGCGGGAGCCTATGTAATTCCAGTAGGTAATACAGAAATTCAGGTGCACCTTCCTGCAGACATCATACTCAGGAGAATAAAATTATTCCCAGGGAAGACGTCAGGAAAATCTAGAACTCCAAAGTAACAATATATCTCTGAGAGTGAAAAGTGCCTATAGTTCTGAAAGCAAAGGCTTGAGATGCCTCCCCCCATATCCATGGAGGTAAATATTACCTACACTGCATTATATCACTTTCTACCCTCTCAGTATATATGTTAAGAAATTTGTTGGTAGCTTGAAACAGATATTAGAAATATGAGCTGTCTACCAAGAAAGAAATTTAATTCTCCCTCATGTAAAATCATTCCAAGATGTAAAGTCCAGGGCTGCTAAGTTATCTCTGCAGGGTCTTCCCTGTCTTTCTGCTTCACCATCTTATGCATGTGGCTTCTAACCTCAAGGTCACCTCCTGTCCAGTATAGGTCCTGGATGCCTGGACATGGCGTTTGTAGTCCAACATGGAAAGAAGGAAAGATGGAAAGGAATATCCGATTTTTTTTAACAGCATGAAATTTTTTTAAGGAGTTTTCCTGAGAATCCTTACCAAAAACTTCAACCTAATACTGCTGGCCAGAAGGTACTCACATATCTGTATTTGGCTGGAAGGGAAGCTAAGAAATGTAGTCTGTTAGCTGGGCACATTATTGACTTAAATTAGTTTGGGGCTCAGAAATGAGGAGAGAATGGACATTTGGGGAACAACCAGCCAAATCTGCTAGGGATATGAGAGAGGGAGGTGTCACAATGAGCTGACAATGAGCTGATCGAAATAATAACGGAAGAGGGCAGAAGGGTCAGTTTAGGCACCAAAATCCTCCAATTTCCACTGAAGACTGGAACAATTCAGAAGTCATTAGTGGAATGCTTTTTATTTAGAAGTTCAAGATGCTTTCCAGCCAGCACTGAGCCATGGGCATCTCTCAGGACAAGTGGCACAAATGCTATAAGGCCAGGGGCCAGAGAAAGGCCCACAGCAAGAAGTGAAAATGTGAGCTGGGACACCCCTCAGCCAATCCTGGGTTTAGCCCCTCCATCACGCACACAGTCTGTGTGTGAGGAGGCAGTGAGAAGTACCGAAGCTCGAGGCTGAACATGAGCAGCTTCTCCTGGGGCTCACAGTGCTGTCCATGCAAAGCAAGGATTATTGGTGTTGTCTACAATAAATCCAGCAACAAGGTGGCCTGCCCCAAGACCCTAGCAAAGAACTGCATTGTAACTTAACGACACCGTACCCATGGAAGTGTGAGTCCCGCTATGCATTGCCTCTGGGCCGCAAGAAGGGATCATGCTAACTCCTGAAGAAAAATAAATTTTAAACAAAAAATGATCAAACAAAATGCAGAAGAAATATAATAAAAGGAAAAAGAATGCCAAAATGAGCAGTCTTCTAGAGGAGCAGTGCCAGCAGGCAAGCTTCTTCATGCATCCTTCCTGCATCCTTCAAGACCAGGCCGCTGTGGCCAGTGCAGGTGGGTACATGCTGGAGGGCAGGAGCTGGGGTTCTACCTCAGGAAGATCAAGGCCCAGAAAAGCAAATTAATTCTCTTCCTTCCTATCTTAGAACATGAAATAAAGGTGTTTATTGTCGGGAAAATATTAAAAAAGTAGTTTAAGATTTAGGACAAAAAAAGTAAAATTAAAACTGTGAATACTATTTCTTGATTTTGATAATCTTTTTAGGGAGAGAGCTTTAGGTAAATGTATGTCAATAGTTTGTGCCCAAATTGCAGAAATTTTCAATCAACTCCAAACACAAGCTCTATGCCTCCATATCCAGTTGCAGAGTTTGTTCTCAGAGTCGGTACCTGGCCCGGAACGTGCTCACTGCAAAAAGAAGAGCCAGGTGTGCACTATCTCTAATCCTTGGAACCAGAGAGTCGGGAACTTGAAATGACAGAATGTCACTTGTCACTTGTCAGATTCTACCAGACATGTAGACACTTCCCCCTTGGCACCTGTCTCTCCTACAATATTCCCATAATGACACCAAGAATAATGCCGCTAGCTTTTCTTCTTAGTTTTACCATTCAAGAGGACCCTGGTTTGCTCTTGACCTCCGTTTCAAAGCGGGCAACAGAGGAATAATCTGTGGGCATCTTTTCCAGCGTTCACTTGGCAATAAAAAGGTGTTCTTGAAACTGAAGTTTCCAGGCTCTGACACTGCAGACCACAATGGGCAATGCTATGATGTCAGGGACAAGTGTCACGTCCTACCAGGAGAGAACAGAGTATTCCTCTCCCCCAGGACCTTCTCAGTCAGATTAAAAGAACCCCTGGAGGGAACCCCGCCCCCTTCTAGAATGTAATGGGAAAGTCAAGGTGCAAGAGGAAAATAAAGCGGATCAAGTTAAGGAACTTCACTAGAGTGGGGGCAGATCTTCCAGTCCAGGACGATTTACAAGGAAGACTACCTTCATTGAGAGAGCTGGACGAGAATGTGCACAGCTTTCAGGGGAGAGCACAGGGGCCTCTGACTGTAATGCACCAAGTCATCATCTACCTGAGTGAAGCAGGGAGACGGGGTGTGACCGGGCCTAAGAGGTGCCATGTGCCTGCCCGTGAGCCAGGTTTCAAACCCCACTGCAGGAGCTCCCATCTGCAAGACAGAGCAGGGAAAACTGATACCAAAGGAGTGAGGAAACCAGCTCTGGGAGAGGGCTTCCCACCACGGCAATAATAGGTCTGGAGAAATAAGCAGCGAATGAAAGGGGAGCTACCTGATGGACCTGACAACCTCAGACAGGCCTGTCTAGCTCGACAACCACACCAGGTGTCCCGGTTATAAAAATTCCTAACTGAGCCCGTTATAATGGGAAGTCAGGTCCTAAGGCCCGGATGATAGATTAATCTTCACCTTCCATTGTTTTTGTGCATCCAGGGTAAGACTTAAAATGTCACAGCGATCTTTTCTCCAGCCCTCTGGAGATAAACACCCTGTTAGTGGGACGGAACAACGCCAGCATTCCTGATTGTTATCTTTTATCTGTATACCTCTGTATACCATGTATGGTACATATTAACTGTCCTGCACCCACCAGTGTGAAAGGAATATGTATCTTTTCATTTTATTTTGTATACAGTCTAGAGATTTTCTCACTTTACTTTCTCTTCTCCTTTATTCTACCACCAGTGGATTTCATGTAGTCTTCCTTACCTTCTCTCCTTTGAAATGAATTCATAAAATAAACTGCAAAACTCCTATTCCTGAGATCATTTTCTCTATCCTTTGAGACTTTGCTTCTGGGTCTGGCCTTTAACCCTTGGCTCAGATAAGCTTGTTAAGCATTTCTTTGGATTGGGAATTTCTTTCCTTGACAGTAACTGTTCTCAAAGAGAGCAGTTCAGTTTTCCTCATCTGACTCTTGGAGAACTTGTGGGGAAGCACCACTCACACTGGCTTATGTATCTTTGAGTGGGAAGATACTGTCCTTGAGAAACCAGTTCAAGACCCTTCCTACTTTCTACAAAAGCCAAATATCTAGAAAACTACATGTTATTTTGCAGGGGTGCAATTTTTCCAGGACATGTGGAGGAATACTATTTTGAGATACCTCACAATATCTGTTTGTTTCTTTCCTAGTAATTCACTTTCGTGCTCCTCACTCCTTTTCAATGTGGAGCTGCGCCCAGTGCATCTAGAGAAAAACATGACCAGGGAGAATGCAGACAGAGAGAGAGAGAGAGAGAGAGAGAGAGAGAGAGAGAGAGAGAGAGAAAACAGTGCCTTTCTAACATAAAGACACCTAGCCTTTTTTTTCTCTCCTAGCTTTGGGGGAACACATAGAAAATATTTTCCCGTAGGGTAGAAGAGGAGGAAAAACAAAGAAGGTAGAGATAAGAGAAGTGAAGATTTGGGGTTCTATTTACAGAAGCAGAAATAAAGAGGCTACATGGACAAGAATAAAATGTGCCATGGAACAGAGCCCCCCGTGAAAGTGCTTTCAACCAGAGGTTGTAGGAGAATTGAGTCAGCGTGTGGCCAACTGCCCAGCCTCAGGTGCGGTGCGGACCACACACAGAGGCTGCCCTGCCTCTACACTATCCTTTCTTTCTCCTGGCTTTGGGTGGGGGGACTCCCTCTGCAGGCACCAGATGCAGGTGGAGAGTTCCTGTGTCCTGACAGTGGTGGATATACGCTGCCTCCTGGGCAAGGCTGCTGCGTGGCCTCCCCTCTTATCTACCCACTTACTTACCCAGTCACATTCAATGCCTCACTTCCTTTCTCCCCTGAGTGTGTGGTCCTCCCTTCCACCCCACGGCCATCCCCACTGTCCCAAACACTCCTCCCACCTGCCCGCTTGCCCCAGCCACTACCACGACACACGATTAAGTTACGCTCATCCTTCAGATCTCAGCTGAAGCAGCACATCGCTGGGGAAGCTCTTTTTGAGCTCTGAAGAGCAGTTAGAGTCTTAAGTATATGTGTACTTGAGCTGTCAGCATGCTCAAGTAAAATGCATATCCCAGATTGTGCATAAATCAGTATTGGCGTGATTATCTGGTTAACGTCCTTCTGTTCTATTGGCTGTAAACACACTGAGGACAGGGATCATACCTTCCTGCCAACTATTGTATCATCAACACTCCTCGTAATGTGTGGCGAACAGTAGGTGCCCAACAAATATTTTGTGACTAAGTCTATGAGTCCTCATGTAATAATACCATCTCTGGCATTGATTTTGCATTCATGCAAACACACATGTAAATATATAAACTAAACAGGTCCATATGTGTTACATAAAAGAATTTATAAATGACTTATTTAAGATATCGTGTGGTACAGGGAATGAGCATGAATATCCCAGCCAGCCAGTTTAGGGTTAACTGCATTTCTTCAACTAATTAACTGAGCGAGTTACCTGACCTCTCTGACCTTCAGTTTCCTCATTTGAGGAAAAGGATAAGAGTTTTGAATTTTGTTGTCCAGTTTAGATGAGATAATGTACAACAACCTCCTAGCGCAATGCTTAGCATGTAGCAATGACTGAACTTGTATGCCAGCCGTGTGTTAAACCCAGATACAGAGCTCGCTCAGTTGCATTCTACACAAAGAGAGTTCTGGATACATAATAAGAATTTAATGAACAGTGTAGGATAAACAAATGAATACATTCATTTCGAATGACTTGAGAATGGTATTGTGAACAATTTATCGTTCCAGTACGCTAGAAGAGTTTAGAATTCTGCCACTAGGTGTCGATAAATATACATTTAAAAAACAAGGCCTAGTACTCTTGGATTCTAATTTTGATGTTAAATTTTCTTGTGCAAATAATATTAGAGCAGTACAACTATTTATAACCAAAATGATATGCTCAGTCACTTATTCAAGTTTCCAACTATCTTGAAGTATATCAAATTAGTCAAATTTTTACTCTTCCTTTTTCTCTTTTCTTTCTTCTTCCTTCCTTTCTCCCTCCCTCTTTTCTTCCTTCCCTTCCTCCCTCTCTCCCTTTGCTCTTTCTTTCTTACCAGAGAACAAAGAACAAGGCCTTTACTGTAACTCTCGAGGTGACCTTATAAGGTATGCACATACATAAACCAGGACACTAGGGCTCCTACTGGAAAAGCGAACTTTCCACTAGAGCTTAACTGCCTTCGCCTTGCACCAGTAACTGCGTAATGGCCATTTCATCTCTTTCACCGTGGTTCAACTTTCTTGACTTTTCCCCCAGTTCATCCATAATTCAGATTTCTCCTATTTAATCACTAGCATTTTTTTTAATGAACTACTTACTCTCTTCTGCTTGCCAGCCTGCGGATGTGACCATCCCTCCCTGGCCACACATTTGCATTTGCAAACAGAGGAAGGACAGCTCATATGGTCAGGTGCACTTCTTGTAGCGCATCAGTCTCAGCGCAGGTTTAATATACCGTGCTTTCGATGGCTTACTAATTACGCAAGCTGTGCTAGTTTGTGAAGGCTGGTGCCTCACAGCGCCATATTTAGCACTGCCCTTGATCCCAGACACTGGAGCCTCTGGCCTGGCTTGCATTGACAGCTGTAGCTGTCACTGTAAGGGAGACAAGGGTGCATGGTGTGTGATCATTTGTTACCTACATAAACCATTTTTCTAGGCCTGCCTCCAGGTATTCCCAGCTTGAGGTTTTCTAGCAAAACTGCCCTGAGATTGCTTCTGGGACTTACATAAGCCCCCTCCCTGCACCCATTCTACTGAGAGCACCCAGGGCCATGAGAGGGCAGGAGACACCTTGTGATATGGAAGAGAGCCAGGTGTGGAATGAAAGGGGACAGAGCATGGGTCAGTGGTCCCCACTTGATCTCTTAGCTCTGTGCCCCCAAATACAGAGGCAGGCCTGAATATCTTTGCATACTTTATACTCTACTATTTCACATATTAAATTATACTAAGACTCATAGAAAAGTTTCTCAAGGCTTCCCCCCAGGAAGTCTTCTAGCTCTGTGGAGTCGCAGCTACTGAACATATGGAGTGCCTAGAGCCAGTCAGGCGTAAACTTGAGTCCCAAATCTACCCTTGTCAAATCCACACTATCCGTGGGACTTTGTCAAGATCCTTAAACGTTCTCAGCTTCCGTTTTTCCAACTGAAAAATGGATTTGGGGGAAGTTAAATAAGGTGATGTATTTGCAACAGAATCTTGAGTGATGTTGCCTGTTCCACCGGCATGACCCGCCAGGACCTGAGGCTGAGGAGAAAGAGGCGTCATGCATTTCACACTCAAAGGACAGAGCAGTAAATGCACATTGGGGCCAAACCCTCTCTGCTACCCACATCATTACCCCAACCCTCTCCCTCAGTCATTGTCAGCAGAATCTTGACCAGAGTATGAGAGAGACATGAGAAATGCAAGAAGATGTAAAATATAGCAATTGAAAAATGCATCTACAGCAGAAAAGCTGTAGGAGAAACACTGGTAATGACATACGGAAAATAACAGACCTGGTGTTCTTAGTGAGTCATAAAGTAAGTGGCCATGATAGGCAAAGTTTGCATTTAAAACGTAATTATTTACAGGCTATTGTACTCATAATATAAGCTTTCCTGGTTCATCATGTTGGGCACATGCACTAAGAGCAATGAAGTGCAGTTTTTAGCCTCCAGGGAAGGTGAAGAGACCATCAGCCGAATGGGGAATGCCACGTAAAAAGAACTGAGCAAGCAGGGTTCGGTCAGGGAGGAGAAAAGGAGTATACAAACAACTCACTTCTTTTCTTCAAGTCTGAGAGTATGATTTTTCCTTGTTGCCCATTTGTTTAAAAAGACAACATCATCAGAGGAATTAAATTTCCAGAGTAGTGGTAGGATTGGGGCCAACAATATGTAACTGTTAACCAGAAGTGTGCTCTGAACATCTGAAAGAACCTTTACCACCCTTCTGGTACTTTGCTTGAAATTATAAATTAAACCATATATCAAATTTATCTATAACATAAGCAACCTATGTAAATTAAAAAGGTAGTTTACTGCTCAGAATGTTTAAATGAAGCAAGACGGCCGATTCTAGTGGGAATGCTCCAGCTTTGTGCTCAAATCCTGGCTCTTCCTATGAGCCGAGCGGTTTCAAGTGAGTCACTCGAACATTCTGGGCCTCAGTTTCCTTCTTGATAGAATCTGTCTGGTAGATGTGCTGATGTTAAAAGTGACTTCAGATGCAAAGGACTGAAAGTGTGCTTGCAGAGTCGAAATGCTCCATGTATGCCAATTATTTCTGCCCCGGGAGCTTTGAACTTCTGCACTATGAATAAAATTCAGACAATCTCAATCCATTCAGAGAATCGATAATACCGGAAATGTTAATATCTCTTCATATTTAAGGAGATCAAATTGCTACTCCTCAGACTTTTGAAAATTGCCATAATTTTACTCACATATTGAAAAACAGGGGCCTGGAAAAGTCAAGTTATTTATTTATTTTATTTTATTTTATTTTATTTTATTTTATTTTATTTTGCACAATAGTGAACATTAAGAATCAAATCTAGCTCTATCTTGTTAGGTAAAGGTGGTCTCTTCTTTTCATTTGATTAATACATAATTAAAGAGAATAAAAATTGCTTTGTCATAAATATCTTATTAAATTGATAAAATAGTTACTTTTTGTTTAACCCAGAAGTCAATAAGTAAGCTTCCCATTTATCCGGTGGAAGGTGGTATTGCCACACCGTGATCCACTTTGCCAGCTGTGGCGCCAGCCCCCAGTTGGTGAGATCTCAGGTGCTTACAACTACCCCCTCTCTGGAGAATTTCTTTAAATCAGTACTGCCATCTCTGAGAGGGCACATCTACCACACCCAACACTGCCACCTACAACCCACAGCTACTGACAGACTGGCCAGGGATGAAAATGGTGGTGCATTTGCCTCAACATGTAACCCACTGTGAGACACAATTTGGGCTCCAGAGGTCCCCTGGGATCAGACCGAAGTGTCTCCAGCTGAGAGTTCATCCTTGCTTAGTTCCTCCTTCTGCCCTCACTTTTTCTCTGGGATGCTGTCTCTCAATCAAATAGTTCCACTTCAATCCCCATCTACAGTTTTGTTCCTAAGAATCCTGATCTAAGACACTGAAGGAAGGACATTATTAATTTTAGTTCTGAAAAAAATCCTTAAGGAATAAAAATTAGGATTCAATTATAATACAAAAGGGAAAGCATTTAAAACTTAGAGTTCTCAGACACTTTAAAATCTTTTTGTCACCTGAAATTAGGCAAATTGAAAATGATTATGAATGGAATCTTATAATGTTGAATGCATTCCCATTGCATTTATCACAGATCAATAATGGCATAGACAGGAAGTTTGCCATAAAAACAGCCCATTCATTTTCTCAGTGTTATTGCAATTTAGGGAAAAAAAATACTGTGTTTATCTCCCCCTTTTCAACTGCCAAGCTTTAAGGCACATGCTGCCCAAGTTTGGGGAGGACACTGGGGGCTTCAAGTGGCGAAAAGGCAAACAAAAGTGACAGAAGTACCTGTCTTCCTGATGTATCCCACTTTATGGAGCTTTGGTGGTATATAGTATATAGGATTACAGAGTTCAAATATTCTCTCTTCTTTTTTTTTTTTTAAGACTAAGCTTGAGTATGCTTGAAATGCCATTCAAAGTCTTTAACAATACTTGAGGTCATTCCAGACATGGGATTTCAAAACTGTAAAGAATTAGAGAACTAAGGAACAGAAATTAAGGTCTTAGCATACTACAATGCATGGTTTCCAGTTTCTATGGTGTTTTGCCACTAAGTGAAAATATATTTTTAAATGTGCAATTAAACATTTAGAATAGCTCCTTGCTAACTAGTGACTTATTAACATACTATAGTAGTCTACTTTCTCTTGACCAAAGTATTTTGCTACTGCAACTAGTATTCTTATTGGATTTATCGTCACATTTCTTTTCCAAATCCAGACAGAGATATCTTATAAATAGGTTTAGAAGTTACCAGAGACCGTGGAAATCATGTCCAGGAAGAGTCTGCAACCCAAAACTCAGACGAGCGTATAGGGCTGAATAACAGTTTTAGCCCCAGCTGGACACATGGAGTTTAATCAATACTTACGAAGGATAATTCAGGCCCAAGGAAGACTGACCATACATTTGCACCTGCCCTTGAAAATAGCTGCATGCCTCTTCAGCCTTCTCCACCATGCTCAGATAACATAAACCACTACAGAGAAAATCAGTAGGGGATAAGGTAAATTGGTTAACCTGAAAGCAGATTTTGCTGTTGGGGTATCTTCCTCCTTCTCTCTTTGTAGGTAAGTAAACCAACAAATATCTGCTATAAGATATCGGGGGTCAAAGGGATTCATCTAAGCTGAGATGAACAAGTTACTTCTCTTTTTCAATTCTAGTCCTACTTCAGCAATGAAGAGATACTATTTTAATTCCTTAATATTGAAAAAGGTTGTGATAGAAGAAAATCTTTTGTAAACTAAATGATTCTGTATGATTTCTGGTGGAAACATTTTATCAGATGACTGTCTTCTGACTCCGGATTTCCACCAGCCAAAAATTGTTTATCTTCTTGGAGAACTTTGGCAGGTTTTCTCTCTTTAGGAAATGAGATAGAAAACATCACTGAGACTTCAAAGCAATGGCTCAAAGTTATCTTTTGATTTATGAAATGACGATTTCCATCACTTATCAGAACAGGAAGTCCTTCCTGTGGAACTGCAATCCAAGTATGTAAATAGAATCGGGTAACTGCTGGTTATCATATTCATTGTAGGAAAAACCCTACCAAAATGTCCATGCCAAAACAATTGGGGTTTTTAAAGCTGTGTGGGTACAGGAGAATGCTCGATGAATGTAAAATTTTGGAGAATGGGAAGCACAACCTTGTTTTCCTGAATTTACACTAAGTGTTAAAGTTTTCCAAATGAGGGCATTAGCTCCCACTCTAAAACGTCTGTCGATTCCCCACATTGTCCAGTTCCCCTCACTCCCAATAACTGAGAGTCAAGAACTTCGGGTCTCATTCTGACTGGGCCTCTGTCTCATTTATCTGAGCTTGAGAAAGTTCCAGTACCCCTGTGAAATCATGGGCCAGGAAACCTCGTAATAATAATAAAATATAAAATAAAAAATATGTTTAAAAAGCCTAGATGCAGCCATAACCCTATCAAGTGACTACAATTCTCTCTTCATCTCTGCCCCACAATACATTTCCTAATCTCCACAAAACCTACTCTCCATGTCACTGAATTATTTGTTAAGACCATTTTCTGTAAATGGAGTATTCCTTCCTCTCCATATACTACATTTTCAGTCATGTGTTCCTCTGGATAAATTCTCATCACTTGTGTTGAATTTGGAAAGCCCCCTACTAACTAATCTTGGCAACCCATGTCTTAGAACATGGCACTTTTAATAAAACTTATTTTGTGGATTTTTTGAATATTTAGTTCAAATATTTTGAATGACTTTATTTACAGATTACAGTTGAATAGGGTCTTTTATGTAAAAGCATTAATGTAATATTTGATTTATATAAAACATAATAAAAAAGTGACCCTTATTATGTTTGGCACTGCTACCCATAGTTTACATTTATAAAACTGTTGTATTTTATGCTACTGTGTTACATATTACCTCGTTTACTCTTGTGAGGTAGGTACCAGTAGGACTCTTTTGCTGTTGAAAAAACTAAGACTGAGTGGTTACCTAAGTTTCTCAGACAAGGTCACACAAGATAAAAGCAGCAAATCTCACATTTGAATTCAGCTTTTCTGATTTCCAAATCTGGTGACATTTTGCCATACAATTTTCCTCTGTGGCAACCTGTTTGTATTTTTCTGTGCACTTATTATATCATAATATCCCATTTTCTTTTTCACATCTATGATTTCATCATGGCCTAAATATGAAACCAATCTCTTTTTAGCCTGGGGAACTTTGAGGAACCTCCGTTAGGACCTGGGGACTTCATGTGTTGTTGTCGAAACCGTATTATGGTGTCCCTGTAGGAAGAGGACATTAGAACTCACACAGAGACACTAGGTTTTGCATGCAGAAGGAAGACCACATGAATACACTGCAAGCCGAGGAGGGAGGCCTTATAGAAATCAATATTACCGGCACCTTGATCTCATACTTCTAGGCTTTATAAATGAGAAAATAAAATTCTGTTGTGTAAGTCAGCCAGTCTGTGATCTTTTGTTTTGGAATCCCTAGCAAACTAAGGCACTGTTTCCTTGAGGAGAAGTCCTAACTTGAGCTCACACATGCTTTCTGGGTTATTTTTACTGTTGACTCTCTGCCTGTCTGCCTAGATGGATCCCAGAGGCTCCCTAGCTTCACACGACCAATGGCTTTCCCCACTGGCTTTATTCCTACTGGCTAGACCTTCCAACTGTGAAAACCCTGCCTGTCTGTCACCTCTGACAACAGCCGTGGTTCTTACTCTACTGCTGTCTTCAGGTGCGGTGGTCGGTTTGCCCGCGCTTTGGTGAAAGATGTATACAGTTCCCCACTCACCACCATTCATAATGCCAGCCTCCCTGAACTCCTCCTGAATTCTGGAAAAACTCTGCTATTTTTCACCTCTAGACTGATTCAGTACATGCTTTCCTTGTAACTTAATTGCTGTCTACTGTCACCTTCCCTTTTCTTGGCCAACCCAATCAATCCTTCAACTCCCTACTTAGAAATAACTTCTTTAAGAAGCTTTTCCTGACTGAACAAGAGTGAATTAGCCCCTTTACATGGTCTTCCATACCACTCAACATTTACATTTTATTGTATTATAATTTAATGGTTCTCAAACTTGAGTGCGCATCAGCATCAAACATAGGGCTTGTTACAAGAAAGACTGCTGGGCCCTGGTGGGTGTGACTCATTTGGTTGGAGCCTCTTCCCATAAATGTGAAAGGTTGCGGGTTTGATTCCCGATCAAGCCACATGGTTGGCTCCCAGTCAGAGGAACTTATCCATGTTTCCTAACTCTCTTTCTCTTTCCTTCCCTTCCCCCCTCTCTAAAATCAATAAGCATGTCCTCAGGTGAAGATAAATAAATAAATAATTAAATAAATAACATAAAACAAAGACTGATGGACCCCAACCCATAGTTTCTGATTCGGTACATTTGGGATGGGCTCAATAATTTGTATTTTTAACAAGTTCCCTGATAAAACAAATACTATTTGTGCTGAGACCACCCTTTGAGGACAATTTCTACAGCTAATAGCCTATTTTCTTCCATTGACCTCTGCCATTTTACCATAAAAACTCATCTACTCTTTAAAGGTAAGGACTTTGTCTTTCAAATCAATGTGTGCCCAAGATTTCGCACAGTGCCAGGAGTATGATAATCAACAAATAATTGTTTAATATACTTTTTAAAATATGAGTATGCTCAAGAATATTCCATCATACCAAAGATAATTTAAAATACATAAACAAGAGAATCAGTATTCATTTAGAAAGGGCTAAGTGTCTAAAATCATAATGTTGTTTATACTGCTTGATATATACACAAAACTGTTTTATTGGAACTTTGGCTAGGGTCATTTCGCCTCAGAGAAATGTTGTAGAATGTAAAATAAGATGTGAAAATGAGGCATTAGGAAAACTAGTCATTATCTAATGAACGCAGAAGGGAGCCAGGAAGCAAACACAGAACGGAGGAGAATCCAAGACCCGTGACGACTCTGCTGGTGAAACTTCAGATCCCAAATCAGAGTCCAGAAGACAATAAGTAAAAGCCTAAGGTGTGTACTTGCTCAAGCTGTGGCAGTCTCGCTCTGAAAACGTTGCATGCAGAAGCTGAAACAGCTACACTCCCTTCGGGCTCAGTTGCTTTGCAATAGTGATTTTACTGAAGCTCTGATGCACCCTGAAGCCTCCATGCCTCCCTCCCAACCTCCAGTTCATGGTCCCATCAACCCATTGTGGCAGGAGCACCACACAGGGACCCAGCGGACGCACATCACGGACTCAGCTGCAGCTACACAAATATCAGTGCTCTGGGACCACTGAGAGAGAAGGAAGGAGAGGTGGTTATTCAGCAGCTCCCCAGCCCTCTTCCCAACATTTTTCTTTGACTTTCATGAAATGGCCAGACCGTCAAGTGGAGAGCCCCATTTTGCTGACTAGCTCACTCACCATAAAGATATGGTAGAGATATGAGACTCAGAAGAGCAAAGCAACATCACATCTTGAACATCTGAGAGGGGAAGAAACGTTCTAACTCATGACCTGGTTGAGTTCATCCCTAGCTATCCAGGAAAAGGTGACAGTCAGGTTCATGTGTCCAGCAAAGTGTTGTTCTGAATGCTGGTTCTCAGTGTCTGAAAATCTAATCCAGCCTTCACGCTGGTGTCAGAGTGCTATCAGTCTAACTTTCACACTTTCCTCTTCAAAATTATTTGGTGTTATCCTTTGCCTATAGCTAGGGTAAGCATAGGTCTCAGTTCAACAAGAACATTCCTGGTTTACACTTTCGTTAGGGTAATTAATAATAGCCTTTTTCTCTCAAAAGTGTCCTGGGTTAAACTATAGCTGATTACCGCATGAACACCTTGACATATGAGGCACTTTATGATCTGGCTCCACCTCAGAGTCTGGTTTCATTTTATGCAGTTTTTATCCCCTGCCACAGCCATGCCTAACTAATTGTTTTCTCTGAATAGTTTCCCTCAGTGCCTTTACACTTGCACTTTCTTCTGCCTGGATTGTCCTCTCTGTCCCCACTCAACGGAACCATGCATGGCCTTACCAAACACCTACCTATGCCCAGGGCTTAGTTTAAAGGCTTCACAGTGTCTTCTCTGACTTAAGTTTTCCTGGGCAATGCCCCTGTTGCACAGCAAACATGTTCATTAAAACACTTGATATCTTATTTTGTAAATGCCTCCACATGAATCTGTATCCAAGTCACAAGTAAGGCTCAAGGATAACAGTTATGTCTTTTTGCCTTTACATGACATCTCAATGTTGAATGAGTGAATGAATATAAAGAATAGACCTAAAAAGACCAAAGGTAAGTCAGAAATAGTTTGGAAGGAATATCTACTCTGAGTGTTCTCCAAATCCCCCTTTGAATCCAAGTGCCTAAACCAGGGGTGTCAAACCCGTTTTCACCAGGGGCCACATCAGCTTTGCAGTTGCCTTCAAAGGGCTGAATGTAATTTCAGGACTGTATAAATGTACTTACTCCTTAACAGTTAAGCAAGAGCTCAGCACTGCTGCTGGGTAGAAACAGGGTGCCAGACCGGATAAAACAAGGTGGAGGGCCAGAATAGGCCCGCGCAGGCCTTGTGTTTGCCACCTGTGGCCTAAACCAACATGGAGCAACACAGGCACTGTAGGTCTTTGTTTAGAATCATTGTCATATCTGCATTTCTTTTGGGACACGGCATATCCTTCCTAACTGGGGAACATTCTGTGATCACTTCCTTGCATGATCTTTGTAACTCATGATCTTTTTTTCTGCCTAAGTCAAATTTTACCTTACCAGGAGTTATACCAATACTCTGGTGTACTTAGCTTTTTCTTCCTCTTAGAAATAACTGAAAGAAGAATTCCTTCTAAGTGTTGGGGATGACCCTCTGAGCAGGCTTGCCCTCCAAGTTGGATGAACTGTGTCCACTTTGGACTATGAGAATACTGTATGGTGACGGCATCACTTGTGAACTGAAGTCTAATTTGTGAACATTCCATATGACCCCTGATACTTCTGGGAAATAATAGTTCAAGAAAGGTCAAATGTTAAGAGGGTAGTGCTAAAACGGACTCATTTGCAGTATTTGATTTCTCTTCCAGGTTCTTTAGTTTGAAGTGAATTCTATAAAATCTAACACAGGGTGAAAAGTTGGCAATCTACATGAATGAATACCTTACATTTTTTAGCCTTTAGCACGTGGAATGCCTATACCTTGTATGTTTCTGTCAGAAAATACTTCTATGGTTTCCCATGTGGTCCAATTGCCTTTTGATAATGATGACAACATATAAAGCCAAAATTTCAGAAAGACTGGGATGATTTTAATGAAGGAGATGTGGTCCCAAAGGTTAATGGGGTTGTCCACTGAGTATAAGGCAATGCCTTTCGATGGTGACAAAGTGATACTTGACAGCTTTCAAGCGCCCTCATCTGTCATCAGTTTGGATTATATTTTGCTTTTGATGTAAACTTTAAAAAGAGCCCTCCACCGAGCATCGTGACTCCCTTTCCCATGCTGGCCCCAGTGGCACACATCAGCCAGCATCTGGGCAGTGCAGCTGCGAGGTCAGGGAAATGCCTGTGCAAATGCCTCCTTTCAGGGGTAATGTGATGATCAGAGCATGTGCTCATTAGAAGGATGCTCTCTGGCTTCACAGGCACTGGTCATAGTGCGATGGGTCTTATAAAATATGCAATCATGTATCTTATTAGTTTAATCAAAGGAAACATAACACTGATGTTTTTGTAAGTAAATGAAGGAGCAAAACAGGACCTTGCCAAGGACATTAGTACTCATACCCAAATGAAAAACAGATTGATTAACAGAAGGCCTTTCCAAGACAAATATATGTCATTATGTGTCAAGACAAACTATCATTGTCTTAGTTTTAATGTCTCCATGGAAGGACAAGGAGATGTTCCAGCCAAAATAAAAAGAAAAAATAGTTAAGTAATTTCACAGCATTTTTCCAATTTGGGGCCTTGTGTTTGACATGGGCATTTAAATGCATTCTTTTATAGGTCTGTCAGTAGTAACCAACAAATCGTCCTCACTTTAAAATTATAGAGACTTTCAAAATGCATGAAGGGGTCAGCTGTAAATAAGACCCTTTAGGCATGCAGCTAGGATGAAGGCTCTTAATGGTGCCTCTTTACACTTTTGCTCTCTGTTCACTCGTTCTGGCCATATTTTAAAAGGGAAAAGAGACCTTGCTTCAGAGCTCGATAATCAGATTTGTAAAATTCATAATTATGTGACTGACACCCAGCCATACCTACTTCTGAATTGTTTACATTTTATCATATAATGGATCTTCACATAGTTAATGATTTTGAATGCCAATAAAAAAGAATATTTAACTGGTATTTATGGATTCCCTTGACTTGGTAAAATAAAATGTTTCACTTATATATCATTTCAAAATTGTTTGCACTTTTTTTTGCCCTACCTAAATTTTTTCTCACCTTCTTTATATATGTTCTTCCAATATTTTCCCTTAGTATAAAGGTCATAAAAATAAGCTTTGTTTTATTAAAAACGCAAGGAGTATTGAAATTTTGTTGTATTCTGAAGTCTGTTACTACACTCTCCAGTATTCACTTTTGAAAACATAATTGAGTTTATAGTTACAATATAATATAAATACAACTATTTTCTCATTTGAAGAATGTATTTTAGAGTAAACATTAATTATATGTAATATATCTTTTAATAAAAGCCAGAACACTTAAGGTAGTACAAATTCCAATTACATGTCTAATTTCCCTAATCTTCATATTTCATTTCTCAGATTAGCCATCTTCTCATTTTTCTTTATTGCACAGCTTTAAAAATGTTGACATCTATTTGTTTTTGAAAATATTGTTAAAATAAAATCTTTATTTTCCCTGAAGCATTTACCTTGTTCTAGTTAAAAGTTTCATTTAGATGGTTTGTTTTAAAATTGTTGTTTTAATTTGTAGGCTTCACTGGAACCTATACACTAAAATGTAGAAATATCAGTTGTCCTTGCACAAAGTTACACTTCAACTTAAATAATTCCCCAAACTTGCCCTTATCTCAACTTTGGATATTCTCATGTCATTAAAATTTTTGATTTCCTACAAGGTCCTCAAAATTTTCTATAAAGGTATGTTTCTTTACCTGCTACTAATCTACTAAATTATGCATATGATTCTACTCTTTTCCTCATTATTAAGCTTTTCATATTAACATTGCACAGATCATCTGCTCACCAGTAAATCAATCACAAATTTATTTAAAAGGCCAAGGGACACGTGACAGGCAAATATTAAGCCTGTCAGGGTGAACTGTGGAGCCCGGAGTATTTACACAGACCGGCTTCGTGCACAGTGGGCTCAACAAAGCTCACACAGGTCACACCAGGGAGTTTCTGTGGAGCCGTAAACGTATCAGATTAAAGGATGACAATGCAGGAACACAATGGGTGCGTTCTGCAGCATGTTAAGAACCTTCCACACGGGGCTGTTCCAGAGGCACAGTAACACACACAGACACACAAATATACACACCTGGTAATGAGTACTTTTAGAAAAAGCTGTCATATTTTCAATATAACCTAAACAGAGGAAGAAAAAAAGAATCCTATATTCACTCTTAGATCTGCAAGTTTGGAAGATGGGGGAAGAGTGTTTGGGGGAGTTGGATAGGTTTGGCCTGAGTTGAGTATACACAGAAGGAGAATTAAAACAAAATTGGAAAACACTGTATCCATGAGGTGAAAAGAAAGCTGGAGATGCCAGAGGCACCCATGACAAATTTGGCCCACTTCACAGTTTTGCCAAAAACACAGGAAACTCTGCTATTCTATTAGCAGAGGTGTTAGACCTCAGTTCTTGAATTCAGCAAATAAAAAATTCAGAGCTAAGTACTCTAGCACAAAAAGTTTATTTAGCCTTTTAGAAAGAAAGTCACAGAGGCAGAAGAAGTGAGCCAGATGGGCTGTGTGGACTCAGGAAACAAGTTACAGAGGCAAAAGTAGGGCCCTTGGAGCTTAGGAGAAAGAAAGCAGAGGAAACTTGCCTAGGGAAAGAAGGGGGAAAAGCATGGGCATCCTCTAAAGACAGAGTGGGAAAGGAAGAAATGGACAGGGAGAAAATCAGGGAGAGGAAGAGAGAGGAAGAGAGTGCACTGGGTCCTTTGTGTGAAGGCCTTTTTTTTTTTTTTTTTTTTTTTAATCCATTTTCTAAAGACAGAAACTTTAGGGGAAGTCTCAGGGGAGGATCTCAATAAAATATTCATCAGCTTTCCAGAGTGTCCTTTCAGAGTCATGGTCTCTACTGATTGGTTGGCACTAGGGAAGGGGGTCGTTGGCCATGGCATCTGGTCCTGTCCCAGCCATGGCATCTGGTCCTGTCCCAGCCACGGCATCACTTTGTCTGGCTTTGCTGCTTTTCTGGGATTGGAACTGAAACACAACTGAGGGCTAGCTGTTATCTCTAGTTTGACCACAACTCTATCTCTGTGGTCAACGGACCAGAGGTTTTGTTTTCCTGAGATTATTTGATACCAATCAAAACCTCATTGTCCTGGGGGCTTAGTGCTTCAAGGCCTGGTCGTTGGGCAAGGGAGAAGGAGGCAGGTCAGTCAAGGTGCTGGATGGGGCCAGTTTCAATCAGCTCTCTGTCTCAGTTTCCCTGTTCCACTTGCCAAGGAACTTTCCTGCCTTCTTACTATCCTGTGTCAACTCTAAGAAAGTATCTACTTCATTATAGGAGAAGTATAACTTGGCCTATTATAATTTTGTTTGGTTTGTTGACATTTATAGGTATAAGTGGTAACACCCAGTTATTTCAACTATTTCACAATTAATATTAGCACAATCATCTATCTGTTAGTAAACGTGTATTTTTTTTTACAACTACTATCATAGGTCACTCAGTATTTCTTTATCCTTACATATCTTTATCACTTTAGGCATCTAGGAAACACCCTTTCTCTTTTCTGGCCACCACATCCATGGAGATGTAGGGAAATGCAGATTTGACTATTTATCCTCTTCCAAGCGTCTCAGTACACACAGAAAACAACATGTATACCATGCATGTTGAAGACTAACCGAATGCTAAGTAGAAAGGTGAAGATACAAAAGGAGTAGAGGACATTTTTAATTTAATTTAATTTATTTTACTTTATTTATTGCTGCCTTGAACAAGTTTAAGTACAAAAACATAGAAAGAACTGGAAATAAACATAAGTCTATAATTTTTATTATTATTATTATGTATTATATTTTAAGCAGACAAGCAAAAAACTACTCAGTTGCTCAGGTGACCAAGTTAGGAGTAAAAACACCTGGCACAAGGAGTGAGAAAATAAAATGCAGGTCTTGAATAGAAAAATGACAATGGGTTTATTTCTGCTCAGGTTTAACATGTTATGCACCAGCAAACAAATAAGAATCACACTGGGTCTCAATTTATCCGATTCCTTTAATTTACTAAGACTGCATATTAAACTAAATTGTTAGCAGCTGGTTGTCTACAAAAAACCTAGCTAAACTCCTGGGAGCTATTGTATAGCTGCCTTCTTAAAACCTGTCTCGGTGTACACCAAATTGATGTTGGAAAGAAAAAGATAAGTCTTCCCAAAGTGCCTTATTTCAGCTTAATTTTAGCCATTCACATTCATCTTCAGAAATCCAGGGGACATTTCCCCTGAACACTCTATGCTGTATTGCTTAAGGTAAGAAAGTTTCTCCCCAAACTTCTTTGTGCTCCCTTTGTTCAGGTGGAATTGTTTGTGAATTCCTGGGCCAGTGGCTACCATATACCTGGCTGTTCTTCCTCACGGAAGACAAGAGCAAACCACTTCTACAATCCCAGGCTTGGATCTTAAATTTTATTTTCTTCTTGAAGACTTCCAGTTTTCTCAATGTGCCCATGATCCAGATTCTCTGTCAGCATATGTTTAAATGTCACCCTGATGGCTTGCAAATCAAGTAAAAAGGATTTTTCTTAAAATAAGCCAGCAGCTCTGGCTGGGTAGCTCAGTTGATTAGAGTGTCCTCCTGACATGCCAAGGTTGCAGGTTGGACCCTGGGTCAGGGCACATATAAAAATCAACCAATGACTGCATAAATAAGTGGAACACCAAATTGATGTTTCTCTCTCTCTTTCTAAAATCAATAATTAAAATAAAAATCAAACAACAAATGAGATCACAGTCCAAGCTTGAGTAATAAATATTGACAAAAATCTACAACTGAAACATATTTTAAGAATTTGACAAAGATTTGTTCCTCTTTTGCTTTCTGTTATAAAATTTTGGTTCAGCTTGGCTCTACCTCCTTTGTGCTCAGTTCAACAGATGAGTGACTGAAAATCAAAGTTTAGGGCATGACTTTTCCCATTTGGCAATTTTCATTTCCTGATAATATTGGATAATTAACAAATTGTGTGTTGTAATCCTTTGTCACTTCAAGTGCATTTGGGAGAAATACTTCTTGTGCCCACTGAGTAATGGCTCAAATGAAAAAAGCATGCTTAAAAGAATGCTTTATCTCCACACATAAAACACACTGAATATTTATGATTTTAATTGCTACACACCATGTGCATACTCATTTGTACAATTACATACATCTTTAAACGGCAAGAGGAAAGGGTGGCTTTATGACTTTGTAAATTCATGAGCAAGTCGTTGAAAATTTCTATTTACTTAAGATGAAAATCTATTTAAAATTCTTGGGGAAAAAACACCTAGTATTCTTCATGTAGTAACTGGCATCTTTGTGTGTTTGTGAAATATTACTATCGTGCATTTCTTTTGGATAAAAGAAGGGAATATTAATTATTCCCTTAGACTTGTCTGCCTTTTAACTAAATGGATAATTTGAAACTGGGAGATACGGCTCTAAGTTTGTTGTTTACAAAAAGCACAGGCTAATGCAACGTGTATGGGGAATTACAGGAAAAATGCCAAACACGCTGCGACATGCAAAACGTATTTGGCTGTTTGTTTTAACTATGCTGCTTTCATTCCCCAGCCTACCTCCTCCTAGACCAAGTGTTTTTGTGAGTGAAGCTAAAAATAGCCAGCCAACCCTAACAACTAGCTTCTGATTGGCTTAGTGCAAAAGCCACTCAGCCAATGAGAGCTTCTGGGAACAAAAGCAATTCTTTTGTGTGAGACATGCTCAACCCATGTCAAAACAGCTTCAGGCTGTAGAAATGATTTTGGTTGAGATTTAACAAGGTAATAATGCATTTCAGCCCTCTGAAAGGTAGAACAAAGGGGGTAGTGAAATCTACGGAACACATGGAGCTCTCAGGCTTTCACGGTATGAATCATCCTAGTGCCTGAGCTACACACATTTGCAAACCCAGAAAAGCAAGCGCGCTAAGATGTTTTCCTTTCTTTCTGAGATTTTACCTTGTTCTCCAAGCATTTTCTCTGGTCAAGGAAGTAACTATCAAAGACGTTACATTCTGACTATGCACAAGTTTGTTATTATGCTGTTTGCTGATGAACAGAAAGCAACTTGTCCAAGATTCCTGATTCTTTTAAATCTCACAAAGAGAAAACAACGATTTATGTGCCTTAGGCAGTAGGTAGTAAAGCTTCCGAAACTTTGGACTTTAGCTTTTGGCAATCAAAACCAGCCCCTGTTCTCAAAGTAAAGGCAGTTCTTGTTTAATGCTATGATATCTCTAAAAGCAAAATAAAGCGGGACCTGATTGCAGTTTCAAAAAGGCATTGAGCTTTTTGGGGGCCATTGGCAGGTTTCGGCCACAGTAAAGGCATTAAGCCTCTAGGGGTCGCTGTTGCACAGCCAAGGAACCTCTTCAGTGTGTCTTTAATCTTAAAAGAAAGGAGAAAGGGCTTGGTAGGTGCCTTTCAGGTACGACAAAAGGGAGCAGGAGAGTCAGTGTTAGAAACCCTTAAGCAGGGTTTATGGTCAATCACTATGAGACAAAGCATCCCATAACAACACAGATTATTTCACATGCGACTGAAACACTGTGCAGGACAAGATGCTGTTACAGTAACCACTGGGAATGTTATATAACACTAGGAGCTCATAAAGCCATTTTATGGCTTTAAATTCACTTTATGGAACCGGTGATGATTCAAAGATGGTGTGACGTTTCATGGGCTCCAGGTTTTTAGGAAAGACACAAGTGCACACACTTTAACCTCTGTACAAGTACCAAGTCTGGAACACTGTTGGCAAAGAAATACAGTTAAGTATGTCATTTACATGTTTTCTTTTCAGAAACTCCACATTCGACACATTGTCTTGAATTTAGTTTTTATGATAAATGATTAGTGAAGGAAACCTTAAGCACCATTTTTGTTAGGGCATAAAATACCTAAGAAAATCAAACACCTCAGTACAATAGAATCACACTTTTATTATGTGATCAGGTATAATCAAGGAGCAATATTTCTTTAACAGTTACCTGTTTAAGGAAATGTAGAGTCTGTCATAAAATATGGCATTTGCTAATTATTGGTCCCAACTGCATTTATGAGCCTGTAATAAAACTTTTGCCATAAAACATAGATTGAGTGGGGGAAGGAGAATTAGTTAGAGGAGTATCATATTCACCTAACAAATAAACAGAATGGGAATACCCTCGGTTTTTTCTTGCACTCAGTTTATAATAGTCTCCTTTGGTGAAAGAAAAAGAAAAAGAAAAATCCACCTAGGAATTAAATTACTAAACAACTGGATCTCCAGAGGATTGTGTGTATGTAGGTTCCAATATGCAATGTTTAGAAAGAATGTGGGTTCTGTTCCCTTAAAGTACTTTTGTGAGTTTTATAGTCTTGGTTTGATCGTCTTGGCCCAGAGCCAGTTAAAGGAATTCATCACCAACTGTGTATCTGCAACCCAGGAGGGAGTGTCCAGGGTTAGTATAGAAGTCGGATGGGTGGTTTCAGTGAAGAGGCCTTGGGCTGTGAGAACACCCGTGTGTTATCTCCCAGCGCCTGTCAGCTACTGAATTGCTTAAGCCCCAGCCCTGACAGCTGCCCCTTTGCCATCCTCAGGGTGTGTGGTAAGAGCAGAAGAGAAGGGATGAAGAAAAACAAAAAAAACTCTTTTATCTGCTGGTGCAACTCTGAAGCTGGAGTCAAAATTATACAGGAAGCTACTGGCCTCACCTTCCTGAAGACCTAAAGTGTCATTCAGAGGAAATGAAAGCTGCTTTCTTTTCATAACTTGTTGTAATAGAAAGCCTAATGTGAATGTCTGCATAAACTGCATGTTTTCTTAAAAATATTATTGTCCCATTTTCCCCTTGTTTTTCTTCCATTTTGTCTCCAGGGGGTAACAGATTCTATTCTTCAGGTTCATGTCTTCAGAGAGGAATGTGGTAAGGCAAGAAGCAGAAGGAGACTGAAAGCTTTCCTGGCTTTAGTTTGCAGCTCTACACCAGTACTTTAGAAGCGGGTCTCGTTGACTGTGGACCATGAGTAGTGAGACCATAGCCCTGGTTCCCTAGATGAATGCTGGAGCAACAGGGATACTCCAGAGTTCAGTATTCAAAACTGTAAGCCCAGAGAAGAAAGGTGGCTACAGTGAGAGGTTACCATACCCAGGCTTCCAGCCCTCCAAAATTCCCACTTGAGAATATTAAACAAGCACCAAGACCTACTGGATCTCAAGGAGATCCCTTGGATATTGAGGGAATCAGAAGTGACCACGTTAGCCAGGATATGACAGCTTCTTCTCTGTGTTCGGGAAAATTTAATACTCCCAGGCTATGGCACTACTTTAAGAAAGCTAGAGGAGTCCTTGACAATATGGTGGAACTGAGTCTTAGAGTTAAAAGTAGATTAGTTTAAGAGACGATTTCTGGCCAAGATGGAGGCATAGGTAGATATGCTGTGCTTCCTCACACAACCAAAATAAGAACAACAACAAATTAAAAAAAAAAAAAACAACCAGAACCACCAGAAAATTGAATTGTATGGAAGTCCAACAACCAAGGAGTTAAAGAAAAAAACATTCATTCAGACTGGTAGGAGGGGCGGAGACAGGCAGCCAGGGTGGAGAGAACAGGAGACAAGGCAGCAGTTGGCAGACATACAGTCCCACATTTGTGTGTGGATAAACCATGAGGAACAACTGGGGAACAAGACAGACTGCACAACCCAGGGTTCCAGCGTGGAAACTAAAGCCTCAAAACCTCTGGCAATAAAAACCTGTGGGGGTTGTGGGAGTGGGAGAAAGTCCCAGCCTCATAAGAGAGTCCATTGGAGAGATCCACGAGGTCCTAGACATACACAAGCCCACCCACCCAGGAATCAGTAACAGAAGGGCCCAATTTGCTTCTGGGTGGCAGAGGAAGTGACTGAAAATGGGGCAAGAGTGGCATTGTTCCCTCTCTGACCCCTCAACCACACACAGTGCCAAAACTCAGCAAAGTGGGTTACCCCACACTGGCGAGTACCTAACACATTGCCCCTTACAACATGGCAGGCATGCCAAGACAAAAAAAAATATGGTCCAAATGAAAGAACAGATCAAAACTGCAGAAAAAGAACTAAGTGATGAGGAGATAGCCAACCTATCAAATGTAGAGTCCAAAACACTGGTAATCAGGATGCTCACAGAAATGATTGAGTACGGTCACAAAATAGAGGAAGAAGTGAAGGCTATGCAAAGTGAAATAAAGAAAAATATATAGGGAACCAATAGTGAAAGGAAGGAAACCAGGACTCAAATCAATGATTTCAAGCAGAAGGAAGAAGTAAATATTCAATCAGAACAGAATGAAGAAACAAGAATTCAAAAAAATGAGAGGCTGAGGAACCTCTGGGACAACTTTAAATGTTCCAAAATCTGAATCATAGGGCTGCCAGAAGGAGAAGAGGAAGAGCAAGAATCTGAAAACTTATTTGAAAAAATAATGAAGGAAAACTTCCCCAATCCGGCAAAGGAAATAGACTTCCAGGAAGTCCAGGAAGCTCAGGGAGTCCCAAAGAAGTTGGACCCAAAGAAGCACACACCAAGGCACATCATAATTACATTACCCAAGATTACAGATAAGGAGAGAATCTTAAAAGCAGTGAGAGAAAAGGAGACAGTTTTATGGGAACTCCTACTAAGGAGTTCCCATAAGGCTATCAGTGGATTTCTCCAAAGAAATCTTATAGGCAAGAAGGGGCTGGAAAGAAGTATTCCAAGTCATGAAAGGCAAGGACCTACATCCAAGATTACTCCATCCAGCAAAGCTATCATTTAGAATGGAAGGGCAGATAAAGTGCTTCCCAGATAAGGTTAAGTTAAAGGAGTTCAGCATCATCACCAAGCCCTTATTATATGAAATGTTAAAGGGACTTATCTAAAAAAAGAAAATGATTAAATATGAACAGTAAAATGACAACAAACTCACAACTATCAAAAAGTTAACCTAAAAAAACAAACTAAGCAAACAACTAGAACAGGAATAGAGTCACAGAAATGGACATCACATGGAGGGTTATCAGTGGCAAGGGGACAGGGGAGAATGGGAGAAAAGGAACAGGGAATAAGAAGCATAATTGGTAGGTACAAAATAGATGGGGAGGTTAAGAATAGTATAGGAAATGGAGAAGCCAAAGAACTTGTATGCAGGCCCCCTGGACATGAACTAAGGGTGGGGGTAATGCTGGTGGGAGGGGAGGTGAAGGGTGGAGGTGGATAAAGGGGAGGAAAAATATGGGACAACTGTAATAGCATAATCAATAAAATATACTTTTAAAAAGTAGATTAATTTAAGATAAGTAATATAAAGCCACTTCTTGCATATCTGATATTTAAATAATACAAAATCCATATTTCATATTTTCCAACAGTTACATTATTCATTTCTTCATTTGATCCTTAGAACAATCAATGAAGTTAAATATTTATCATTTAGCAATAGCAACAAGCTATTTTCATTCATATGATATTATTCACATTACTCTCTGGGATTTGTTATTATTATAATTTCTATTTAATAAACATTTTAAAGGGTTTATAAACACTAAGGTGATGGATTTGACAAAGATCATTCAGGCTGTGTCTCCTGTGCCAAAACAATTGATAATTGAGGTACTCTCCTGGGTGATTTTATTTTCAAATCCTCTTCTTTTCTGAATCACCTGTTTTACTTGTGTTCTTAGTGTTCATTTTGGCAATAGAACCACAGGCTCTGGAAAGAGCACTCACTTGGAAGTTAGATTGGGAGGTTAATCATTACATAAGAACTTAGGATTTAGTTACAGGTGCCAGGGAGAAATTGGTCATAGCTAGAAATAGAACAGGATGGTTGCTGTTGGAGAGGCCCTGGTCTGTGAGAGCTAAGTGCCTTATCTCTCTTAGTCCGTAGAGCAGAAAGTACAAATGTGTGGCACTCATGCTGTTGTTCTTTCATTCCCGTTTGTCAGCCGCCAGGCATCACCAGTAGATCAGAGCATCCTTTTGTGGGAAGCCCATAAGTGGCCTGAGAGTCCCTCTCAGGAGTGCCCAAGAAACCACAGGTAATCCACTGAAATGATAATTTTGGATCTATATAAAGAAAATAGGTTAATATAGCCTAGTGGAGAATGAGAACTATGGTTCTATAGGGTATAGTAACTGTATTCCAGATTTCCCCAAAGGGCCTTGATTTACATCTCTTGTAGCATAATTGCTAATAGTCCAAATCACTCTTATAATTATCATAGTATGGACTATAATTTATATGCTCCCATTACTTTGGGGACAAATAGGGAGGCATCTAAGCCCAACTTCTGACTAACCATGTAATCTTAAGGGTCTAAAATCTGTTAGTCAAGTGAGAGAGGAAAATAGACCACTGAGCGTTTGGTACCGTGGGGATTGCACTGGCTTCATGCACACCCATCACATGTAATACGGACTCTGAGCCTCATTTTCCCGTTTCAGAGAGACACACACATTCATTAAAAACTGAAATGGAGGCAGTGATATAAATGGTACTCAGTGGGTTTTGTGCCCTTCAGACCAGAGGCTCTGAGATGTGGCAGAGAATATTTTATCTAATACGTCTGAATAAATTTCAAGTGATATTACCATTAGGTTTGTTGATGTAGTCATTCCCTGAACAAACAGCAAAAGAATGACTGTGATAGAGGAGCAAAGGTTGGGGACATGTGCTGCCAGTCGCAGCGTCCTGGTCCAAGGCAAACATCACTAACTGATCACGGACCTCCTTCCCTCTCAGAACAGGCTCAACCTCAGTATCCTCCTCCATAGGTGCTCCTGGCAGCCACACCAGGTAAATGGAATTGATACTAGAACTGAAATCAACTTTCTGTCCATCCCTGGCCTCCTATGTGTCAGATACTGCGCCAGGGGGTAGAAATGCAGAGAAGCCTAAGAAACTATTATTGCTCTGGAGAGTGTCCCTGTGTGTTGGGGAAAGCAAACACCTGACCATTCGCTGCAGTGGCAGAAGGACTCAGGGATGCTTGTGCAGCAGGTACCGATCATCCCATTGTCTACTGTAATGGACCCGTACTAAACAAGGTGGAAAGAATTATAGGTGAAACTCTGGAGCAGTCCAAGGAATGCTTTGCAGTTGAAAGATATTTAAATTGAAATTTGAAGCATAAGTAGGAATAATCAGACTAAAAAGAAGTAAGGGAGTTCAACGCAGAAAAAGAACCGCATGTGCAAAGCCACTGTCGGACAGGGTGAGTGGGAGTAAAACGGGGTGGGGCAGAGAGGTGGTGGGAGTGAGGGCGGTGTGCTGGTACTGAAGGGTTTGAGTTCAGCGGGGTGGTATGAAACACAAATTAGAGCTATGTCTACATTGAAAACAACCTGCTGGGAACGAAAACAACCACCAATTAATTGAAAGTTCTGCCTACACATGAAACTGTTTTTGATGAAATCTTTTTTTGAAGATTAATTAAACAGTAAAGAATTTACTAAATCACTGGCTCTCCCCCACCCCATTTAGGCTTAATGTAGCCACAGATTGAGATTCTTTATTTCTTGTTCAGTCATTTGCTGTTTTCTTTAAACTCTCATCTGAAATAAAGAAAAACCAGTAACATCTTTCCTAACACATTAGTTAGGTTTTTATGTTTGTCTGTTCTGTGTTCTATCCTAAGGTCAACCCTCCTTTAGCTGCCATATCTACATTTAAATCTCAAACATATAACTGCTGAGGACAAAGTGAAAAAAGGCTGTGGCATGTTAGCATGTAGGAAGTTTAGTTCATGACTTCTAACCCTCCAATACTGTTGGAGATGAAGCTTGAAAGTGTTCCTACCCACAAACCCACGGGCTCTCCAGATCAACCTTCAGAGTATTTTACTAAGCTCCCTTCTTTGGAATCATTCTGTAGTAGTGCCTGCCTTTCCTAGTAAAATCTGTTTAGCTTCGTGCACCTCCACTAACTTGAAGCTCTGCTTGCCATAATGTGTACCTTAAACAGCTGTCTTTGGGTTCTAAGATACCGATTCCTCTAGTCTACCACTAGAATTATCCGGAATTATCTTCTAGATTACCTGGAAAAGCTTTTCATTTCCTTCCAATATCCCAAGTTCCATCCCAAGTACCACAGGGTTTCCTCTCTGTTACCAAAAAAATTGCGCCCTCATGAAATTATAAAATATTTGTAGATCATTAATGTATTGAAATAATTGGGTATATACCTCTAAGGAATTATTATTCTCGGTTTATATTTTGAATCTAGGTTTCCTTGAGGCAAAAAATAAAGTATATTTATACATGTGAGATAACTTGTAAATTTAGAGGTAATTTTTCTCAAGGCAAATATTAAAATAAATCAAGAGGGTTTTTTGTTTTGTTTCATTTTGATTTGTTTTCCATTTTTTTAGGCAAAGGTTTTTTTTTCTTTTTCTTTTCCAGCTATAGTTCTCTGATGGTTATAAGTGATATGAAAACCTCAAAATATTTTGGGTTTGGTTCAGATAAGCATCTGTGACTTTGAATGTTATTCCAAACTCTTGAGTCCATAAATTAAAAATGTATGAGCAAATGGTTCATGCCAGATTTTTGCTCTAAGATACAATCAGAAACAGCAACAAAGCATGGAAATGACAAATGCAATATAAATTTTATCTGACCTACAGGCAATTTCAGGCTTATGAGCAGGTTCTTTTCCAAGAGTTTATTTTTAAGTTGCTTAGAAGCCAGAATCAGTTCCTAGTTGAAACAGTGCTACACAGTGGCGAGGTACCTAGGCCAGCCCATCAAAGCCTGGCATGGAGATCTAAGGCTCCTAACTACCTTTTGCCATGCTTTTTGAGTTGGAATAATTAATAATGTAGTTATTTATTCAGCTCCTCATGTATTTGCTCATTTAGCAACAACTCAGAGATAGACGCTGCTTTCGTTCAGAGTTTATGAGGACAAAGGAGTCAACTCGCACTCAGTTTGTAGAGGAAGAATTTAATTCCAGGATTTCTGGCTCCAGGGCTAATGTTCTCAACCATCTCTTCCAGAAAGAGCTAGGGAGAGTGAGGGGTGGGAAAGGGAGGGATGGGTAGAAGAAGCTGCCCAGATTAAATATATAAGTGAGGGGAGAAGCAAATTGGAATGAGGAGTTTAGAATAGCCAGCCATCAGGAGGGGGTGGAATTTTACCTCCTATTCCTAATTCCTTTTTTAATATTCTCTATTATTTTCATATTCATATCCTCATTTATTCTGTCTTTTTTTCCTTCTTAGGTGGTTTGAGATTCTATTATTAAAGGTGAATTGGAAAAATAGGATTGGAGTTAGACTGGATAAGGGTTACCCATAGTTCTAGTTTGCCCATGCCTCAGAGGTTACTGGGGACAGAATTTTTTGGTTTTAAAACCAGGAAAGTCCCTGGAAAACTAGGGCTAGGTTGGTCGTCTTAGTGTGGGAATAACAGGAAGAAGACTCCATAGAGAAACAAGGAGGAAGGAAAGTAAGGACCAAAAAAAATCCCTCAGGAACAGTGACCGTGGGCAATCTTTGAGAGCTGAACTTCAAGCAGCTGGGTGAATTTTGAACTTTCAAGTCCAAGTGCATTGAGAACATTAATCAAATGTTTCTGCTTGATCATTTCCCCCCAGTTCTTAATTAACATTTAGACATATGAGATTTGGCCCCAACCTAGGTCACGAAAGGTTTTGTGAGACTATGGGTTTTGAAAGAGTATAGGGTAGAGTGGGAAGCAGCTTTAATTTGATGAAAGCAACTGAAAAAACAACTCTGTTAAAAGTATTCTTGTCCCTACAGGAAAGAAGTATTCAGATTACTCAATGGCATTTTATGTTTGCCTTATATATTGATTGAAAGAATAAGTAACACTATCAACTTAAATTTTATATGTAGATAATGAACAATTGTTGTGATAATTATCAAGTTATATCTTATTGAGAAACAGATTAAATGCCCTATAACATTCTATAATATCTACTATACTCTGGTTTACTCTATAAGTACAGATTTATTCACCATGACTTGAATTACTGTTCTTACCTTCTTAAAATTATAATTTGTTAAGGTTTGGAAATATGTTGGAAATACTACATTGGAATTATTAAGTTCAAAATATTATGGCATAGTATTGTAGTCTGTCTAGATAAAACTTTAAAAAGCAGTTAAATAGAAATTTGAAATTGCCATTATTCATGATTTTATAATTAAAATTATATGTTATGTATAGCAAGCTGAGTTTTCTACTAATTTCATTCTTCTGGAGCTAAAAAGAAAAAAAAAGAAAGAATAAAATAATAAATCTGTATCACACCCTCAACTTACACCTTGGTTAATGTATTAGTCAATTCTTGGTTCACTAAGAAATATCTGTAAAATGTCAATGGCTTATGACATAAATATTTAGTTTTTGTTTATATTGCATGAGGACTAGGGCTAACTTCAGCTCTGCTCAGCTCAATTGGACTCAGCTGGATCTTACTCCTCATATCTTATCATTCTGGATCTAAATTAAAGAAGCAGCCCTTCTCTGGAACATGCTATTTTCATAGCAGAGAGCAGAAACTCAAGTGTGAACGGAGTTTGATGAAAACACTTGGTGCCACATATTATATCACTTACACAACTCATATTTTTCTTTTACTCTCACATTACTACCACACCCACCACAATTTTGACACCCAATGTGTGTGGGATTTTCACACACCAAGCAATTCTGGGACACCAGCTGGTTGGCCTACAATTTAACTCAATCCTGACACTATCTACTTGGAGGTAGCATCAGATCCCACAAGTTAAGGCCTTAATCTCCTAAGACTGCTCCACCTCCACTTCAGATGCCAATCACAAATCCCAGTTACCTGTTCTTCTGACCTATAAATCAGAGGTTCCCACCATCCCCTCCTCAGATTAAATTGACTTGCAGAGCAGCTCACAGAACTCAGGAAGCAGTGTACTGACTGTTTACCAGCTGATTATATAAGAATCTGATTAAACCACACAAATGAAAATCTAGATGGAAGAGACGTAAGACAAGGTACGGGGCAAGGGGCACGGACTTCTCTGTGTTCCCCAACCTGGATGCTCTCTTAACGCTGTACTTTAGGAATGTTTCTGGAGGCTTTGTCATGTAGACATGATGATCACGAATTCTGTCTCCAGCCTCTCTTCTCTTTTGGGAGAATGGGGAGTGGAGTTGAAAGTTTCAAGCTTCTAGTCATGGCTTGGCCTTTCTGGTGATTAGCCCCCATCCAGGAGCTATTCCACAGCCTATGAAGAGTTACCTCATTAGAACAAAAGGCACTCCTCTCACCCAGGAAATTCCAAGGGATTTACCTCTGTGTCAGGACCCTGAGTCATATAAAATGTTGAGATAAAAGATGCTCTTATCACTTAGGAAATTATAAGAGTTTAAGGAGTTGGGTGCCAAGAACCCAGGGAAGACCAATACTGTATACATTTTCTGTTATTTCACAGTCCACCACTGACGTCAGCAGTTTTGAGGATGTAGACAGCACCACAACTCAAATTCGGACCATGCCACGCTCAGCCTTTCTGCCCTAGGTCTTTCTCTGTGGCCTTGGTAGGCAGTTCAGTCTGCATGCAGTCCTTGCTGAGCATTCCTCCAACCTGGTGCTTTAGCTTCAGCCTTCAGTGGGTTATTCCAACACTCTGGAGGCTTCTAGATGGTGTGGTATGTGATACAACCAGTGACTCCTGTCTGCACAGTTCATTCTTATATCCCTTTTACTGGGGAGTGTGCTGTCTTTCACTGTACTAATTTGTGTATAAGTCCAACCTGGTAGATCAAATACTCTTTTCTGATAGTGATGCTAGCTGAGAAACTCTAGCCAGGATAGGCAAGCCCATATGATGGGTGGCTATTCCTAGAGTAACAGACCATGGTCTCTTCTGGGAAAGAAGGGGCTCAGTATTGTCAACTTTCAGCCAAGTAGTCAGTTGGCCTACTCAAGAGATAATGCAATGCCAGGACTCAGCATTAATCTCTATTACTGGTAGCTTGGATATTCAGAGGTGGCAGTAGTTAGAATGGCCTTGGTAAGTGGGGACCTGTGCTGTGGAGTCCAGGCTTGGGATCCCCGTCAACCACTCTATGGCCAACCTGTTGATGTGCCCATTGTGCCTGTGTTGGAGTGACCAGTGATGAAGACTGGCTAATATTAACTGACTGAAACATTTTGTTTTCAAAACTTGGTTGTTCAGTGTCTTTTCTATAATAAATGTTCTCTAATAGAAATTAATATGTGGTAAAATGAATTTTACACTTTTTGCCTGCTCCCATATATCCATTAACATCTTTCCCTGCCACTTTTCCATATCTGACATCATTTTACCTACTCCTCTCATTCTTTTCTATCTAGATTACTGAGCAGTGGGCCAGGTTACAGCCCCCTTTCCATGAATCCATATATCTTCTTTCCTCAGGCACTCCTCATTTCTCACAAAGTGGATCACCAGGTGCACCATTTGAAGTTCTGCTTATTGGAAAAATTTCCTGTGATCAGTTTATTTAAAGGTCATTCTGGGTTGTGATTATAATGTAGCTACCATGTATTTTCATTTTATACTCATACACTAAGCTGAAACATCTATAAATAAAGTTCAGACTTTTTCCTCTGCTTTAACTGGTCGTATGGGATCCTTGCACATGACGTTAGATGCACTGTGAGGAAGAGACACCGGTTCAACCCGAGTGGGAAACATGGGACCTGGATTTCCTGCACACATGCTTACTCACTTTCTGCACATCATTGGCTCTTTCCAAGATGTGCTATTTCCATTTTATGACAGAATTCTACTGGGCCCCTTCATTTCAGAAGTGCGGAGTGCACGGTCACTTGTTTTACTTGATGGTCAAATATTCCATCTCTTCAAGTGCCCAGGAGCATGCCAGGAGTTGCTTCTTAAAATATTTATGTCTCCATTTTAAGCAGTACGGCCTTGATCCAAAACCCCAGAATCCAAAGATGGGATCCTCTCACTGGCCCTTGCTAAGTATGTACTTCAAACTGAACCTTTTCCCATAATGGACACCTCCAGCAGTTTGGGGTCTGCAGCATCACATGGGCCAAGCAGCAGGACTGCTTGCACTGCAGCCTTAATTGGCTGCAGGCCTCTTCCTACTCCAAACCCCACTCAACCCTGGCAGGGTTTTGTGTTACAGAGCATATGAGCTAGACACTAGCCTTAGGTGCGGAATGGATTGTCTACTGAGCTTAAGGAGTCCTGTCGACCTTCATGCTTTCTTTTTTGTGGTAGGGATAAAAATATATATACATTTTTTTTTTTTACTTTCAAGGGGATGCTCCAGTACATTTTGGACACAGGACACCTAAATCTCAATGAAAATGGCAGGTCCCTGACACATTGCAGTTTTATCTCACTTTGGAGCCTGTATCACTATATACCAAGGCTTTGAGCGTGTGAACTACTTTTCTCTTAGTTTGCCTTGATGCGCTTGAGTGTAATGGAACAATGTGATGTTCTGTGAGATGTCCCAATGGTTCTGTTTTCTTTATACTATATGATGACAGAGGGCAGGAGAGTTAACATAGAGAAAAAATGTAAATGTATGTTGTTGAGCATTTCATGTGAATGCAAACTGTTTCTCCTCTTCTCTGCTGGTGCTATAGAGGACTCTCTGCAGACAAAGTCTTTGTCATTGTCCCTCAAACCTTGCAGCTTCCCTGTTTCCAGCAGTTTAGCATTGCTACGTGGGCTTGATTTGTTCAGGCTTCCCTTCATCTCCATTTCTGCTAACAAGCTAAGCTGTGTGGCAGACAGTCTTTCCTGCTGTTAGCCCCGATGTTCAGAAAAGAGCCTTGACTGAGTCCATTAGCGGTTCTGGTGTCCATCTCACCAACACAGTCCTCAGGGCTTTAGTGAATTATGAGTCTCATGGGATTTGCCTTGGAAAGTATTACTCTGATGGGTTTCCTGGCACAATATAATGAATTAGGTGAAGAGGAAATTCAGGATCTGTCAGTTAGTGGCCAAGCAACTGCAAAGATGGCTGCATGCTCAGTTGAGGAGCGTTCTTACGCTAATGGACATAATATCCATTCCAACATACCCACTTCCCAGACTCTTTTATTGTTTTATACCTTCTTTCGTCTTTCATGGTAGTTTAGGAATTTCAACTTCAGCAAGACTTTCTCTAGGTGTCTTAGACTCTTTCCAGCAGCAAATTTTCCCCATGCCCCAGGCTCTTTACCAAAGCATTATATCCTATGTTTCAAGAGAATGCTCCCAAGTCAATAAAATCTTGCTTTTCCAGTCATAACCTCCTCCTGTTGATCAAGTACTCTGCAAATTCAATCCCAAAGATACCCTCCTGATTCCTGATAATACATGCTTGCTGATTCTTGGAGCTTCATGGGGTGATTATCTCTTTTCTTATTTATCAGTCTCAGTATGTTTTTATCCCACAACTGAGTTCTCCTAGAATTAAACCATACTTTTACAGCTTAGAAAACAGGATAGAGGTTGGGGCCAACTCCTGAAGAATGTACCTCTACCTTAGGAGGGACCAGCCTTTGTGAGATTGTGCTGCATGAAAAAATTGCTAGCTCTTAATGGAGAAGAGTGGGCCCACTCTGCAGGCTCTCAGGTTATAAATCTTTAGGAAAATCCACCCAAATGTCCTCATCCTATGTTTTCACACCCTAACATTTCCTAAGCAGAGCTCTGACCTCAGCATAAAAATACTCCTCAAGTGAGCATTCAATCATCTTTGCAGTTCAGTGGCCCTGACTATCAATCATAGATTTGCTCTCTAGCTATGTTCATTTCTCCTTTGCAAAAGCTAAAGAACTCTTTATAAGCTACCCAAGACACCTTCTTGCTTTCATACTTATATTTAAACTATCTGTTAACAACATTCAGTTTCTCATTATTTCTTTTTAGGTCTACAATGCAATTTACTAATAATCAGCCAATTCTATTGCCTTTCTATGGATTCTTTGCTCCATATTTTTTCATACACCTAAATATTTCCCAGTTAGGGAATTCACATTTAGCAAGACACTCTCCAACATTACCACTGGTGACACTTTTATTAATTGGACTGAAGATTTATGCCAGAAGAAGTCTATGAACCACACACCCCTTGGGAAGGTATTCATATTTCTTGTTATGTGGCAAAGGATCCAGTCACAAAACTCCATCGTATTCCCTGATACAACATGCCACTTCCAGTATCAATTGTGTCAGTTGGTTCTTCTCAGAAACAGAAGCCAAAATTGAGTTAAAATTGCAAGAGATATATTGAAGAAAAGTATCTGTGGAAAAAAAAAAAAAACAAAAACAAAGGGGACAGACAGGAACATCCAAGGAAAGCCTTCAGAATGTGATACAAGTCTGGCTCCATGAAAGGAGAGAAGGAAGGCCAGAGGATTGAGTGGAATGGGCCTCACACAAGAGTGTAGCTTTTAGAAAAATCTCAGGTCACCTCACAGGGGTGCCTTTAGAAAGACTTTTTCAGGAGTCCCATGCTGCCTCAGAAGTAAGGCCCCCTTACACCACTCCTTGGCTGAGCAGTGTCCAGGGAACAGGAGACCTTCACCCAAATTGGAGGCATAGCTGGCTGTGATCAAACTGTACTTTGTTTTTTGTTTGTTTTATTTTCTTATTTTTCTAAAGTTTACTTCTTTTGATAAGGCTTTAAAAAATATTTCTGATACTCACCCAAGGATAGTTTTCATTGTTTGCTTGTTTATTTATCTATTTTGAGAGAGGAAGGGGGAAAGAGAGACAGAAAGGGAGAGAGACATTAATGTGAAAGAGAAACATTGATTGATTTGGTTGCCCACTGGTAGGCTCACCAACCAGGGACCGAACCTGCAACCTAGGTGTTTGCCCTGACCAGAATTGAACTGCACCCTTTCAGCATATGGAACCATTCTCCAACCAACTGAGCCACACCGGCCAGGGTGGTAGGATTTTTTATGAAAGGAGATCTGGATAGCAAACCTCCATGGCTGACTAAAGACTTCTGAGTAATTCAGAGTCATTGAAACAACTTATTCAACAGCTAAATTTTTTCACAGTTTAAATTAATAAACACTAAAAAATTTGAGGCTAAAGAAAACCACCAACACTGTTTTGTAATAATCTTCTTTTAACAATTTGCTATTTTTATCACTCTTCCTCTACTCTTATTTACTTTCAATATCATTCTAGTTTTATTCTATTTTATCAAAAATATGCCTTCCAACTTTATATTCCTTGAAATAAAACTTACATCATTATAGTTCCTTTCTTCACATATTGTTTTGTATAAAATATATTTTTTATCTTTTTAGTGAGAGAAACCTAATAACCATAATAAAAAAGGTTACACACATATACATACACACCTGTAACCTCTGTAAGATGTGGATTATGAGAAATAAAAGATACGTACTGTTTTGTATATTCAAGAAGCTCACAGTAAGCTAATGAAAGGGCAGAATTAAGGTGCCTTTGCTCACTCTTCCTCCCTTCCATCTCCTGCTATCACAAAAATAACACTACCCTTTGTGGAAGATAAAGACAGCATCCTCTTTCCAGTTCCTTCTAGTTTCTGCTAAGAGAGATTAATTTGCCAGGATGTGAGGATGTTGACCTTCATGAAAGCCAGTCTCTTGCCTAATTAGGAAAAGTTTTTGTGTCCGTATTACTAGCTAGCTTTTTGCTTCTCCCTAATGATAAATAATTTCATGTTGGGTGGAATAAATTGTTCATTCAATTGTTACTAGAGCAAGTATTCCAATCAGGAAATACAGAACATAATAAAGAGCTCATCTTTTCTAAAGCCCGAACCATAAACCCCACCTCCAAATACAGATCTCAAATAACCACATCATAACATTTTAAAACAAATTTAATCAGAATTTCTTAAAGATTTTCAAAGTGATTTCAAGCATGTATTTTTTCAAGTGGACACTAGAAATTTACTTCCGGGTAGACGAGACTGACTTTCCTTTTAGGGTCCTGACTTGGTACAAAATGATATTCTTATCCAAACATGCCATGGCACCAAATCATAAAATTAATCTATCTTTATGATCATATACTTTTTTAGTTCTTTAGCATTATATGCCATGGATTAAGCTAACTACTCAGAAACTTACACACCAGAAATAATGACTGGATCTATGACTCTGAAATATGCAATAGGCACTACTTATTCAATCCTTTCTTTAAAAAAACTGAAAAACTCTGATTGTCCAGAATAAAAATGAACAATTAAGTTTGTGCTAAGCAGGTGGCTATTATAAATTGCTGGCTGTGGAAAATGCAAAAGCCAGAGACCCTCACATGAGGACATGTTTGTTCACTTTGTTTCATGAGTTCAACTTTGCAGCTTTGCTTCGCGTGTCTTACAGAGAACAACTTAGTGAGTACAACCTCCTCTCTTGTTTTTCTCGCCTACCCCAAACCTGTCTCTTCTTCTAAAATAGAACATGACTAATGTGCTTCAGTTGGTAAAGTGTGCAGTTGCATGCGGCCTCCCAGCTTGAGTGTTGCCTCAGAATACTGTGCAGTAAAAGACTACTCACAACGAATGGCCCTCCCTCTGAAATGTGAAATAAATTTCTTCCGTTAAACTCCTGAGGTAATCAACAGAATCAGTAGAAATTCCACCCGAATCTCTTCCCTTTACGCATGTTATCCTTTGTCCAGCATTTCATACAACCAAAGCTACAGATGGCACAGGACTTAGGTCAGACCATGAGTGGAAACAGTAAGCAAAAGGAACACCATTAGCATCGGTTTGGACTGTTAGTATCTTGAGAGTAAAGGAGTTTTAAATGTGGTGAAGTGATAATTTGCAGAGGTTAAAATGAAAGACTTTTGGAGTATTGCACACAGTGACTGTGAGGCTTTGTATAGTATCCAATCAATTTAAAGTATCAATAATACTGTCATTTTGGGTTGTTTTAAAGAGCAAATTAAATTGTCTGTATAAGCTCTGACAACAGCTTTGCACAAAGTACTCAGTCAGTTTTTATTAATCATTGGAATAACATAATGGCTCCAGAATATTATATTTATTAACATAAAAATATTTTGCAAAAAGTGAATCCTTGCTTTTAATGGTCTACCAAAATATACTAAGTTCTAGAAAAGTTATAAAAAGGATTAGAGCAGGTGATCACTTACTACAAATATGCAGAAAGAAATACATTCGAATCCAAGGACCCACTTGGTAATTTAAATAGAATAATAATTTAATAACATTAAGATCAACCAATAAAATTAAATCATTTATAAATTATTTTATACAGTTAAAGGAAATGAGGAAAAAAATCCCTGAAGTCATGGGATTTTAAACACCTGAATATCTTTTTATCTCTTAATTTTCCTGTCTGGACATGTATACGAAAAGCTTTAACAATTTGAAATTTATGGCACACATACGTTGTTTAAAATATTTTGGAGTAAAGGCCATTTAAAAGACTCCTAAAGGGTTTGTGGATGGGCTAGTCTACTCACTCTGACAGTTCATTCTTAGTTGATACCTGGGTTACTGAGCTTTGGGACCTGTCTTTGGCCAGAAGTCCTTTGGCTGAGACTTGAGCCTTATTAACTGGATACAAAGCTTGTGTCTCTGGAGACCTGGATGATCTTTTCGCATATCTGGATCACTTGCAGGGTCAGTCTTAATTTTTAGGATGTGACCTAATGTTAATACTGGCTTCCGTGGGTTTAAGGTCTGGCAACGTGGTCTGCCTTGGAGTGAGAAGAACCCTGACTATAAAAGCTTTATTCTCACAATCTGAAATGCTGACTACACATTGCAGACTCAGAGCTCACACCACGTCTGCACTGTTTGTGACGTATAACCATGTGCTGACGCCAGGCACGGAGTAGGCTTTAAGTGAGTAAATCAACTCTTTGCCTCTGTCCTTTGTTGGATTAGATGCCTACTCAAAGAATTAAGATTTCAAATCAGTTGGATGTTTTTGATCCTTTTGCTTCTTCTGGTGGGATTTTTAGTCCATTCTGGAACCGAATTCTCAGGTTTCTCTTCAGACCAATGGCCACTGGCCCATCCCCTAAACCCTGAGTTACAGGATACTTCTTCCATGATTAATGATTCCAGTCTACAATCTGACCATTTTCATTTGAGGTTAACGGCTCAACATAGTTTCTTGACCCTCCCCTCTAATTTGTTATTCCAGAAGCACTCCACTTTATCCCATCCCTTCCACCTCTACCATGGGAAAGTCTTTTGCAGTTTTACAACTAAGACACATTGTAAACAAACTGCAAAAGCAACAGAGAAAATTTATTTCTTCCCAGAACAAATATTAAATCAATCTCTATGCTTAGCTAAACCAAATAATTTCTGACTTTGCTTTTTGCCACCATAAACATAAAATTCATGAATAAACATAACTAAAGAGGGTAGCAGAAAGGGCTCAGTTGTATTAATTTAACATGAGGCCATAGTTTGATTAATTTTGGCTTCAACTCAGAGAGAAGAAGCAATTTATTGCTATATTAGATGATCCTAACTCAGTAAGAATCTCCCTATAGGTCTTTCTATCTGAATTTACTATTATTTTTATCATCATCATAATTATTTTCCTCTTCTGCTTATTTGCCTACTGTATATCTCATTTATAGAAAACTCTGTTCAAATCTTTTGATTATTTATTTCCTTTGTGTTTTTTTTTTTGTTTTCTAATCATTGGATTTTGGAAGTGTTCTTTGTATATAATGGATCCAAGTCCTTTATCAGGTATGTGATTTGCAAATATTTCTTCCTTGTCTACAGCTTGCCCTTCTCATTCTCCCACGAGAAGACAAGATCCTGGACCTGAGTGACTCTGGTATCATTTCTACAGAGAAAAGTCTCCTCTCTGACTTGCACAGATCAAAATTTGTTTGCTTATTTTTTTTAAATTTAGATAAAGCCATATATGTGTGTGTGTATGTGTGTGTATATATACATATATATGAGGGAGGACCCCCAAACAACCATCTTCTGGAGAGTGGGTCCCTTGTAGTACAGGCTTTTCCCACTAGGTGAGTGTTCTAGGAACCCATCTGTATCAGTATACCAGCTAGCGTTGTTGTGAGAGGCTGCGTTCAGCTCATTGATTTTTTTTTGAAGACTTTTTCAGTGCATTTGCCTGCTTCATGATGCGTTATTTACTAGTGCACCTGCCCACACCACACTGAGTGTTCAGCAGTTTTTGAAGGAAAACAGCATGTTCCCCAAGCCCCACATCCCCATTCACTCACTCTCACCCCAATGACGTTTTTTTTGTTTCCCCAGATGAAAGAAGTCCACAAAGGGATATGTCTTGCCGATGTGGAAGAGGTGAAACAAAAAATGGCAGAAACACTAAAAAGCATCAAAATAAAGAATTTCAAAAATTGTTTTGAGTGGTGGAAAAAAATGCCTCAATAGGTGTATTGCATCAAATGCAGAGTACTTTGAAGGTGACTGAAGTTAAACATGTAAGAATAAATACACAATTTTTTTATAAATTCCATTTTGGGGATTCTCCTAAATACATATATTTAATCAATCATGATTTTGTCATGGTATCTAAGAAATCTTTGCCTAAGAGAACTTTCATAGTTTTATATTTTAAGTTTAGGTCTATAATTCATTTTGTCTTAATTTTTTTTATATGTTGCAAGTTATGATGAACAATGTATATAAATATCTTTTTGCATATGACTATCTATTGTTTTAACACCATTCATTGAAAAATTATTCTTTCTCTACTGAATTGCTTCTGGATTTTGGTCAAAAATCAGCTGAAGATATATGAGTGGGTTCATCTGTAAACTCAATTCTATTCTATTGATATAATATCTAATTTTATGCAGACCCCACATTGTCTTGATGACTATTGATTTATAATGTCTTAATAGCAGACAATATAAATTCTCCTAGCTTATTACTCTTTTTCTCTCCAAGTACAGGTTTTTTATTCTATTTTAGTTTTTTATTATTTTTTATTGTTGTTCAGTTACAGTTGTCCCTCCTCTTTCCCCATTGCTCTCCCCCACCCCATTCCCCCCACTCCCACAGTCAATCTCCCCATTGGCCATGCCAGTGAGTCCTCTATTCATGTTCCTTTGTTTGCTGCTTCCCCTTTTTTCCCCCACTATCCCTTTCCTCCCCTCTGTTCACTCTTCTACAAATATTTTTTAAACCTGTTCTTCATATTTTTTTTTCATTTTTATATGAATTTCAGGATTATCTTATGGTTATGCTGGTTTCATAGAATGTGTTATAAAGTATTTCTTCCTCTTCAATTGTCTTGAGTATTTTTTGTAGTATTAGTATTATCATTTCTTTTGTAAACATTTGGTAGAATTCATAAGTAAAGCCAGCTGGGGATGGAGTTCACTTTGGACTTGGCGGCTGCTTGATCAAGAAGTGAGAGAATTCACTGATTTGGAGACACTCTTTGAAGACAAAAGATAGGTACCTGTGACAGGTATTGGCTTACCTTTTGAGTTTCAGTCAGCTCAGCTGTCCAGGGTTTATAAAATGCCTGACCCATAAGCATTACTTCCTAAAGAATAAAACATCCAACCAATGGGCCCACTTCACAGCAAAGAAGGTACAACAGTGGGCTACATCATACACTAGACAATCCAAAAGAAAATGACTCATGAAACATTGGAACATGCTTCTAAAGACACAACTAAAGCATCAGAGCAGAGAAAAAAAATTAGAAAGGATAGTCAATCCTTTATTTTATGATATCTTTTATTATGCAGTATTGACATTAAATCACGTGTCTCTATACTGCTGCATCCAAAATAGGAAGAATACATGGGATCTTAAATCCAAGGTATGGAAACAAGGTGGCCCCACTTACCATCACTGTTGAGGAAGAGAATACGATCATTTGTGGGTAGAGGCCAATTATGCTAACATTCTACAAGGCACAGGACAAACCTCCTACTACAAAGAATTATTCAGCCCCAAATGACAACAGTGCTGAAGAAACTTTGCCTTAGAGTATATACATTTACTAGGGAACAGCAAGAGAACTGCTATACTACCAGCACTTAGGACTCCTTGTCGCAAGAAGAGTTCCCACCATGCAGGAGTAATTGAACCTCATTGGTAGAAGAGGGTAGGGCTGCTTTTACACAAGGGTTGGTGAAAAATACGTGAAGAACTTGAGACCCTTCTCACACTCCCCATCCCTTAATTATGAATGGACACAGTCAACCACAGCTGCTAAGAAAGGAATGATTGCCGAGGGCGTAGATCTCTCAGAAATTAAGGTTGCCCTGGCTGGTGTGGCTCAGTGGATTGAGTGCTGGACTAAGGGTCTCTGGTTCGATTCCCAGTCAAGGCACATGCCCGAGTTGCAGGCCAGGCCCCCAGTAGGGGGCACATGAGAGGCAACCACACATGGATGTTTCTCTCCCTCTCTTTCTCCCTCCCTTCCCCTCTCTCTAAAAATAAATAAATAAAATCTTAAAAAAAAAAAGAAATGAAGGTTAAGTCAAACCAACTAGGTAAGCCAGGTAGGACTACTAAAATAATAGCTGAGGGTGAGAAAAAGGCAGAATGAATAGTGGAGGAGGGACTGGATGAGCAACAGTTTCTGCCCCAAGACCAACTGCAGTACGGTTTTGTGAGGAGTTGTAGTTTAGCCCATTAACCTCCTTCTGCATATTCCCTCAGCAAAATAGGCCCATGGACACCACTGAGGAGCTTTTCCCTAACACGCAGGGAAAATTGGCACAAGGTGTGGACTGTGATAGCTATCAGGTGCTCAGGTCGGATTTCCCTTTAAGAAAAAACTTGCCACAAGTTCTGCAGCTAGCTGCCTGCCTCTGGCTGCCATGTTGGTAAGATCTGCTTCAACTTCTAATTGCTGGTTTTGCTTTCTTGCTACTTAATATAAAGTGCAATACATGCATATAAAGTTGGAAAAACAGACTGATTTATTATTAACATGAATTATAATATATAATCGGTAGTGGCTTGTCAGATGTCTATGATTGCCGTTAGCATTCAGCTTCCTTGTTAACATTTTCCCCCCTCTGAGAAAGAGCTATTAATTTGCATTTCAATTTATATTTCTTTTGTACACTCTGCAATGGAAAGGAAATGCATATTTAATTGTAACTTTTACCTGTAGAACTTGGCTGGCTAACAGGGGAGATGAAATTAGTAAAATAAACTTATTTCAGGGCACACATTCTCTGCCTTTTGCTCACAGCCCCATAGGCCTGACACACTCTGCCTCGCTCCACAATGACTCTTCCTTACACTCCCGTTCAATCTTGGTCATTGACCATTTCCTGGATGTTTCTTATTTTTTCCTCAGGTGGCATCTCAGCAAACTTGATTTATAATTCATTTATGTGCTTGGATAATTATTGTATTATTTTCCATATGAACAACTCTAAACCTCCTTTTGCCTCACAATATTATATACCTTTCAGATTTGGAATATCCCCTTTCTGCATGATTTTTCACTTTCATTTAAAATTTTTGTTGATATTTCAGCACATCTGTTTGAAGAATAATTTTCTCTTTCAGCAATTTTTAAAATTTTACTTATCTTTCTCTCTTTGGCCCTCTCTCTTCCCCCCTCCCTTATGATATTTCTTTAGCTTCTGCCCACAATGCTAACATTCTATTTTTCTCGCCATGTAGGCCAGTGGAGCCTTATGGCTATGAGTAGCCATAAGCCTCTCAAGGCTTTGAGTATTTGCTTGTTCAGGTCCATTTGTATAATTAAGTGGAATTTTTTAAAAAGTTTCTTTTTATATAATTAAAATTAAAACCTTAAGAAGTCATGGAATTGCAGTATGGATAAAAACAGAATCATTCCCCATTAATTCTAAGAGGACTGAATGGTAATGGAAAAAGAGGTATGAAAAGGAAAAAAAATTGTAATGGGCCCAGACACGTCCAAACTGAGGAAGTCTAGGAGGCATTAGTTTTGGAAAGTGATTTAGCCCCAGGTGACACAGCATTGCAAAGTAGTTCCCGTGGATATTCTAGTGAATATGTGAATAAATTAACACTTGTACTTTATAAGGTAGAAGGATTCAATATTAACAAAGTTGCCACAAATTAATAATCCATTACAAATAGTGCCGGTAAAGTTAATCAGTGATAAGTTATTTTTTTTTGCCTGAGTAATATTGTATATTTTAATAGCTTTTGGGGTTTTAAAAAATATGCAGACAATTAACCAGATTAGAGGATTAAAATATCAAAAGGCTTTTTAGAAATAAAAAAAAAGAAATAACCTTGAGAATGAGAATTAATGCAAGTATAATCCATCACTGTCTGATTTGAGAATTGAACCCAACCACATCCACATAACTTAGTTATTAGCACTGAGCACTGAGCCCACCTGTATCAACATGACTCAGATGTTTGTTCCAGGAAAATTCTCACTCAGGAAGATAAAAATATAACCAATAAATAAGTTCTCTCCTGGCTGCAGGAAATCTGTACAAACCAATCTGGACAAATAGTTTGATCTTCTAGGCCAACAGCTATCCTGTCAGGGCAATAAATTACTCGTGTGGCCAGCAGCTCGTTTTCCAAACAGTGTTTCACGTACTGGGTCGGCTTCCCCTCACCTCACCAGGTCCGCCAAGTCTTTGTCTCAAGCTGCCTGATCCCAATTAGTTTCACATCTTGAAAGATCGACCTTAAGCCCATTGTGACCAGATCACAAACCTGACAGATAGCCTGCTGTGACCTTCCCCTTCAGAGGCAGAATTAAGACTGTTGAAGTGACATTCACACTTAGAGCAGTGGGTCTGATGAACTTAGCTTTGCTTGATGGACATGTTTTCTGTGCTTGTGGGGGGTAGTCGATGGTGATGGCTGTAGCACACCCAGCAGCCCCTCACTGCTACCCACACCATTCACTTACCACTCTCAGCTCCGTCAGACTCTACTTAGATTCCAACTGGATTAATATAAAAAGTTAAATACACATTAAAATTAAGAAAAGAAAAACTGCCCTCTATGAAACTTTTCTCATTCTTCGGAAGAAGGCTTATTTGACCAAACAGGTACGTAAAGTACAAACCTTGTTAATTCTACACTTAGACGAATACATTTGGATGTGAACCAAATATGGGCAATAATATCTGGACTTCATGACCTTGAACTAAGTTTCTAATCTTTCTAAGCCTCAGCTTCCTCAACTGTACAGTGATGATAATATAAAAGTAAAAAGTGCTAATACATACCTATCACTTACTACATCTGATGTGAGAACTGAAATCAATATACTTTGCTGATTTTATGCTAAACAATACTAGCAACAGGCAAAAATAACAGCCTCATGGGCCACGAAATAATTTTTTCCTGAAAGATACACCAACTAAAATAATTCATTTAACAAGACAAATTGCTTTTGCATTAATATTTGTACCAAGCCCCTTGCCTCACTGTGCCCAATAATTCATAACTCTCATGTTATAATCTGCTCAATTCCAGTCAGTCACCTGCTTTGTGAAACTCCTCTCAAAATTATAAGTTCACTTTCTAATACCATATATGTATATACATACATATATACACACACGTATATATACATAGGTATTCATATACATAGTATATATATGTATTTTTATATATTAAATATATATTTTTTTCTCCTGACTCCATTTTTTTGATATTCTCCTTAGACTGTAGAACGATGTTCCCCTTTATTGCACTAGGTTTAAGACATTCAGCTCTACTGGCTCAGCTGGCTTCTGGGGGGTCCTTTTGGGGTTATCAGATAGCACAGGCCTTCTCCTAAGAATCATACATGTAATAAAATTTTAATCCTCAAACTAGCTATATGAGGTAGGTAATATTATCTACATTTTACAGAAGAAGAAACTGAGATATCTAAAATTTAAATAACTTAGGAAACCACTTTTATGGAAATTGAATATAAAATGCAGGAAAAAAGCACAAAGTTAGGTTTATAAAATCTATCTGTGTTTCTGTTATATTAATAATAAAAGCATAAAAATAATCAATTCAACAAAGAGGCCTCTACCATAGTGCTGGGAGAATGGTATACATTTTTCAATTCCTAAAATGTTTGGCCATACAGAAGGAAGAAGTTGGGTAATTGTCAGTAAATGTTCATTTCTTACTGTTATATAAAAAATAACACTTTAAAATTAAATTAAAATTTTATTGACTTTATTGAGGTGACATTGGTTAATAAAATTATGTAGGTTTCAGGTGTAGAATTCTACAATACATCATCTGTATGTTGTATTATATGTTCACCACCCAAAGTCAAGTCTCCTTCCATCACCATTTATCTCCACTTTACCCTCTTTTATCTCCTCCTACCCCTCCTCCCCTCTGGTAATCACCATACTGTAGTCTGTGTCTATGAGGGTTTATTTTTGTTTGTTTGTTTGTTTGTTTAATACCTTCACCTTTTTGGAATTCTACTTGGCCATATAAAAGAAGGACACCTCAGCCTTTGAAACAGCATGGATGGACTTGGAGAGCATTATGCTAAGTGGAATAAGTCAAACAGAGAAAGGCAAGTACCTTACGATTTCACACATATGTAGAATATAATGAACAAAATAAACTAACAAACAAAATAGAAACAAACTCACAGATAGAGAACATACTGACAGGAGTCAGAGGGGAGGAAGGTTGTGGGGGAAAATAATATTTATATGTTTATTAGTATTTTAATCACATCTCTTATTTAAAACATAAGGATGTTTTTATTTTTTATATCCTTCTAACCCTTGATCTAGAATGAGAATGTGGCATTCACAGAAGTTTTGTGTTATTACCAGAGCTGAGAAGCTAAGGGGCATTGGCCACATACCATGTAGACCAGACGTTAGTGATCTTTTCTGAAAAAGTCCAGTAGTACCTGCTCTGGGCTTTGCCCTCCACATGCTTTCTGCTACAGCTACTCAGCTTTGCCGTTGTAGCACAAAAGCAGTCGTAGGTCATAGGCAGGTAAATGAGTGTGAGGGTGTTATAATAAAACTTTACTTACAAAACCAGTTTGTAGGCAGTTTTTCATCTATGGGCTGTAGTTTGCCAACTGCTCTTCTACGTGCAACCCTGAAACTTCCACAGAGGACTTTTCCCTGGTTGTCTCTTACTTAGGTCTGAGAATTTTGAAAAATGCTCGTTCATAGGTGCAACATTGCTTCTCTATTTTCATGTCAATCTTTGCAGTGTTGCCATGACATTTAATATTGCACATTGGTGGCTTCTGTGACAAAATAAAGACATAAGCAAACCCTGGCTTGGAAACAACTCAGCCGCTATACTGTGCAAGATCTGAAAGTCTGGATGGTACAATGCCGGCGCCGCCTGGCTGTCCTTTAGAGAAGGGGTCTCTGTGTGAGCTCAGACCACAGTTTCACTAGGGATAAATGAACTATTTTGTCAAATTCAGCGCCCAGTCCAGTTTCATTATTTTAGAATAAAAAACTGTTTGGTGATAAGCTTTGTTTACACTTGGCAAAGTGTTGCTTCCTTTTCTAAGAGGGAAAAAAGACAAAAAAAAAAGCTCATAAAAATTTCAAAAAGCTTTTGACTTCAAATAGTTCTTGCAAAACTACATTTGGATAAGTTAAGTGTGGAGGAATCAAAACCATATGGATTATACTTTTTAAAAAATAAACACTGATTCAAGCACTGAGGAAAATTCTTAGAAAAGTAGGCTTTAGTCTTCACAGACTCCAAATAGTCAAAAACAACGCTAAGAAATTGGATAAACCCAAAGCACAGCTGGGTTTACCCATTCTTAATTATAGTGTTTTCACTGTATACCATGTAAAAATAAACACTCACAGGAGTGGCCTACACTCAGTTATTTTAGAAGACGGTGAGGATTTTTTATACATCTTCAGAGTAACTTTTGCCCAAATCCTGAATTTGAGGTAAATCACATTATAGTATTTGAAAGATTAAAATATTAAGCACTTGTTACTCATCATATTTTATTTTAAAATGTCCAGTCTTTGCCCCTAATCTAAATTATGTAAGTGTTCAGAATTCTATACATGATTCTTATAAGGTTACTTAATTTGATATAAGTCTATACATCTAAATATTTAGTCATCAAAAAATGAGAACCTGGTACTCCAATTAAATGATGTTTCTGGATTGGAACTAATGCTTATCAGCAATAATCAAAATCAAGTTTTCATAACCACAGTCTTAACTCAAATTAAATTAATTCAACTAATGATTTATTCATTCTCCACCATGTTGCAGGAACTTTGCTAGTCATTGAAGGTTCAAAAGCAAGAAAACATGGTCTTTTGGAGGAAAAAAGTAAACTGTGGTTAGTAAAGTTATTAAAATACAATGTAGTATTTGTTTTAACACAGGGAAATGTAAATCATTATAACTCCAGGGGAGAGATGAGAAGTTTCCTGGAGGAGAGAATTAAGCCCTTTTAGATGAAGGGACATTTGAATTGGGCCATAACAGCTCAGTAGGAGTTTGCCTAATGAAACAAATGAAAGTAAAGCATTCTATGTAAAGGGAACTACATGAACAAAAATTGAGATAATTTGGGAGAATGTGGAACATCCGTGTGGGGCTGGAGTACAAGGTGGGCGGGGAATGACCAGAGATAAGGCTGGAAGGTAGGGCTAAGACACACAGACAATCACTTTGTAGGCCATGCTACAGAGTCTGGAGTTAATGGGTGGCCATATATAGCTTTTAAGATCAGTATAAGATGTAGTGAGAAAGAAGATGTTAATAGCTGAAGGATAATGTGTGTGTATGTATGTATGTGTGTGAGGAGAAGGAGGGAGGTAGGGGAGAGCTTAAAAAATAGGGAATCTTTTTAGGATTCTCCAAAAAAGCACACTGGCTGCTTCAACATAGCTAGTTTTGTCAAATTCAGCTACTATATTGTCACTTCAAAATAGGTTACATGAGTATGGACCTCATCTGGCCTAATTACTGCAGTATTTCCAGCCCATAGCACAATCTTGGCACAAAGGAAGTAAAAATGAGAACTTGTTCTATGAATGAATGGCAAATGGAAATGTTGTATTGTATTGATATGAATCAGTGTGATGATAAGTCAGGTCTAGAAAATCTATAGTAGAAGTGATAAAGGAAACAAATCCGAAAGGGCATCTCAGACTTTCTACCTCGTTTACTCTAATTTGGGAGGAGGAGGAGGAGGCCTGTCCTTATGACAGGGCCAGTGGCTGTGGGGACAACTTCTTAATCCTCTTACCTCCCTTGCTGCCTGACCCGTTTCTATTTGTTCCTTATATGGTGTGCCCCTACCTCCAAAACTGTCCTCCCAGATCAAGAGAAGCATCACTGACCTAGAAAACATTGGGGAGTGAGTAAAAGTCTGTCTTGTGATCCCCCATTCTCCCCTTCCTCTCCCCTTCCCTTGAATGGCATCCATGCCCTTTATATACACAGGTCCAGCACAAATAATGCCCCTTTTTATTACAAAATCATAAGCATGTAATTCTATAACATAACAATATCACACTCAAGCACACCATGTGACGTTTTAGGTGCAATGTTCAAATTAAAACTATAAATTATTACGCTACCAACCACACTTAATCAGGTGTTACTTCTGCTGGGCCCTGTGTTATGTAAAAGCAGCACAGGACTTTGGGTTTCTGGCATTGCATATAAGGAGCATCTGTCTTAACAAATTAAAGAGAAAACACTGAAAAATCAAGATTTTTCCTGGATTAGTATGAGAGGGCAGACTGCTGCCCCTAAGATTGGAGAGTGAGGCTGGTGAATACAGGGCATTATGGCTTACTAGAGCAGAGGCTCCCTACTCGAAACCACCTGAGGAGCCAGTGCTGGGGGAGGAAAAGCAGAACTGGAATTGATGAGTAGCAGGAGGGTCAATGTGGGCAAGTTTGAAAGTTTAAACCTCCAGGGGCACCCAATTTTACTGAACCCCTCACAGTATTGTGTGATTTACCTTCAGGAGTTTGAGCAGAATCCCATAGTGAATATCAGAGAAAAATCCACTATGGCTCTGGCAGGAGGAGGGAAAAGATAGCATTTTTAATTATGCCAGAGCACTCTGATTTTTTTAAGTTAGGCATGCCCTTAAGGAAAATAGTTAACCAGAGCCTAACCTTTTCAGACCTTGTCAGAGACTGACCCAGGGGAAGGGAAATTCCCAAGTCCAGTACCCTGTAGCCACTCTGCTTACCTAAGTGAGTGACGTTACAGTCCAGAGGCATATGCTCCCTGAAAGACTGAGACTTAATCATAGGACCATAGAATGTTTTCCGGACCCCCACATCTCATTGTCCCATTAAGAAATACTTATTTGTAGCAGTTCTTTTTACTCAGCATGTCCTGTCCTGCCATCAACAAAAACTTACAGGGCATACCAAAGGTCAAAAACAACGTCATTTGAAAAGACAGGGCAAGCACTGGAATCAGATATGGCAGGGATTTTGGAGTTATTGGACTAGGAATTTAAAACAACTACGATTAATACATTAAGGGCTCTAATAAATAAATAATACACAAGACTAGATGGAGAATATAAGCAGAGATGGAAATCTTAAGAGAAAACCTGAAAATAAATCCTAGACGTAAAAAATAACAACATTGTAACAAAAGCGAAGAATGCCTTTGATGGGCTTCTTAGGAGACTGGACACAGCTGAGGAAAGAATCTCTGAGGTTGAGGATATATCAATAAAATCCTCAAAAACTGAAAAGCAAAGAGAACACAGACTGAAAAAAAAATAAACAGAATATCCAGGAACTGTGGGAAAATATTAACATATGCTTAATGATAGTAACAAAAGAGAAGAAAGAGTGGTAGGAACAGAAGAAATATTTAAAACTATAATGACTGATAATTTCCCCAAGTTAATGTCAGAACCAAACAACAGATCCAGGGAGCTCAAATAAAATCAAGCATGATAAATAAAAACAAAAAACATATGAACAAAAGGTACACCTAGGCATTCATTTTCAAACTACAGAAAATCAAAGATAAAGAAAAACAATCCTGACAGAAGCCAGAAGGGGTTGGGGGAGAACACCTTACTATAGAGAAACAAAAATAAGAAATACTTTGCAACAGCATGGATGAAACTGGAGAGCATTATGCTAAGTGAAATAAGCCAGGAAGTGAGGGACAAGTACCATATGATCTCACCTTTAACTGGAACATAAGCAATAGAAGAAAAAAGCAAACAAAATATAACCAGAGACATTGAAGTTAAGAACAATCTAACAATAGCCAGGGCGGGGGTGGGGGGTGGGGGCGGGGATAGTGGGAAGAGGGTATTACAGGAACTACTATAAAGGACACATGGACAAAACCAAGGGGGAGGGTGGAGAGGGGGGAGGGAGGTGGGTTCACCTGGGGTGGGGTAGAGGGATGGGGAGAAAAGGCATACAACTGTAATTGCATAACAATAAAAAAAAAATTAAAAAAAAAAAAAGAAATACTTCTGATTTCTCAGAAGTCATACAAAGAAGAACATAGTGGAGTGAAATATTTAGTGTTCGCAGGGGAAAAAATTCACCAATCTAGAATTTTATACCCTGCAAAATTATTCTTTAAAAATGAAGGAAAGCTCTGGCTAGGTTGCTCAGTTGGTTTGAGCATTGTCTTATACACCACAATGTTGTGGGTTCAATCCCCTGTCAGGGCGCATATGGGAGGTAACGATCCATGTTCCTTTCTCACATCAGTGTTTCTCTCTCTCTCTCCCCCTCCCTCCCTGCCTCCTTCTTCTCTCTCTAAAATCAATAAACATATCCTTGGGTGGAGATTTCTTTTTAATTAAAGAGAAATAAAAATTTTGTAAGCAAATGAAAGTGAGGAAAATTTTGTCAGTCGAACTGACTTATAAGGAATGTTTAAAGAAATTCTTTGGTGAGAAGGAAAATACCCAACATAGGTCCAAAATTAGCTCTACATAAAGGAAGGAAGAGCATCAAAGAAAGAGTAAGTGAAAGTAAAACAAAATTGGTTGTTGCTAGGGGCACAGGAGAAGGATGAATATGCAGAACACAGAGGGTTTTTAGGGCAGAGAAAATTCTCTCTATGATGTTCTAATGGTAGATACAAATCATTATACATTTGTCCAAACCTATGGAATGTACAACATTAAGGGTAAATACTAACGTAAACAGTGGACTTTGGGCAATTATAATGTGTCATTTGTAAGAAATATACCAGTTTGGTGGGAGATACTGATGATCGGGGAGGCTATGCTTGTGTGAGTACAGGGGATATATGGGAAATCTCTGTACCTTCCCCACAATATACCTGTAAACTTAAAACTGCTCTAAAAATGAAGTCTTTAAAAAGAAAAGACAGCAGCATGGGATAGAGAAGTGAATACCATCTTTGTTGACTTTGTAGTTGTGTGAGGTTCAATAAGCCTCAGTCTCAACAATGGTAAAACAGACACCAAAAGAATAAGTAATATGAAAATATTTTTTTCATGAGAGCATGGTACCAAATGAGTGTCAGTTCTTTTATCCACTGCCTTTTTTCCCCATCTCATAGCATGCTATGTGCCTGCTTATGTCTTTCTGTTAAAGTAGAAGCAATGTATCTTCAGTTATAGGCATTTAAATGTAAACTTACACTTAACTGTTCAACGTTAGGGGATTTTATGTCCGTGCCTTAAATTTATTTACTTTTTTTTGAAAAATAATTTTGCCAAAGGACATTTTATCTCTCCCTAAAGTAAATAATATATTCAGGGAGACTCTAGTATAAAATCCTAATTAGGACAAAAGAAAAAAAAACCTTTAATTCTGCAAGGACACAGGCTAGCTACAGTATATAACTCAGGACTGTGACTCACAGACCTCTTAACTATATAGGCAGCACCATTGACTACAGGCTTGTACATTGTGCCATACTCCCCAGGGCCACACCCACTGAATACTGGGCACTGTAGGGAGACTGACACAGATTTTTCATGGAAGACAAGGAACTCCTGGGATAGTTGACTTTCTCTCATGGACTCCTGATGGCCTTGCTCAGCTTTCCTTAGCCTGTGAAATGGTTTATGATGCTTCTGCTCAATCTCCCTTTATTCCTGGACAGGGACCAGCTCAGAGCAGGTCTCCCTCTGGCCAGCCTGTAGTGCGTGGGTTCCTGACTTCGGGTAGGAAAGATTTCACTATATGAGTCCAGATGATTTTGAGGGTGCATTTATTAAAGCTGGGGACAGTGAAACAAAGGGAAGACTCAGAGTAGAAGTAATAGGAGAGAGCCTAGGCAGTGCTCTGCTTTGGCTCCCTAGGAAAGGGGTGAGCCTAGGCAGGGCTGCTGTTAGATTGCTGGAAAGTCAGACAGAAAGGGGGTCTTGGAGACAGGATTGGGGTAAGTCTGAGTTGAGCTCCCTCTGCCTGCTTCTCCCCTGGCTGAAAGTCTCATGGGGACCCTTAGAGCTCAGGAAGGAAGTAAAAAGTTCTTGCCCAGGAAGAGGCATGGGCACACTCTAGAGCAGGGGTGTCAAACGCATTTTCACCGGGGGCCACATCAGCCTCGAATTTGCCTTCAAAGGGCCAAATGTAATTTTAGGGCTGTATAAATGTAACTACTCCTTAACTAGGGGCAAGGGCCTCTGCGTTCTAGAGTCTAGAGAGAGTCCTCACTGAGTCTTTGTCCTCAGAGCTTTCTATCTTTTCCTTTTCTAGGGGTGAGAATCTTAGGGGAGGGTGTCAAAAGAATATTCACCAGCTTTCCAGATGCATTTTTAATATGTTGATGCATCAAAATGAGCATATGCGGGGGTGGGAACATTCTTTGGTCTGCTATACTCTTTTACTTTTATCTTGGTTCTGTCTGGCTCTTAAAGGGGTTTTTGTTATTTGTTCCCCTGACTTCATCTGTCCTTGGGTTTAGCTGGCACAGATGGCATTGATTCAGTCTCTGTTCTCTATTTCCCAGACTACATAGCTTAAAAGAGATTTAAGCTATGTAGTCTCTGGTTAGGAAGGAGGGGTATGAACCATTTGCTCTCAAGTGTCCTTGGTTAGGGGAGATAAGATCTGCAATTCACCAGCTGGCTGTAAGTTGCTCAAACTGTTTAGCTCTATTTAATTTTCTTGCCTCAGTTTCCCCACTTGCCAGGGATTTTCCAGTCCACTTGCCAGGAATTTTCCTAGCTTTTTACTTTCCTTTCACACACAGTCTCTCTCTCTTTTGCCAGGGGCCAGATCAGAATCATGTCCGAGCATCATCGCTCAGTCTCTTCTAGCTCCCTGTTCATTTGCTTTCATGCAGTTGAAACCCTTGCAAATTTAATCATATCCTGTCTTTGTTTTGTAGAAATAACATACTAAAAGGTCCCAATGAGAGATTTTGTCCACTTCAAACATAGCCATTAATGTCTCTACCTACAAAAATCAAAATGGTCTCTTATCTATTCCTCCACCACCCACATACCTTACCCTATAAAGTGACTCATTTATAACCTACAGATGCTTCTGTGTTTGACAGTTTTTCCTCTTGTGTTTAACCTGACCTTCACAATTCCAACCTTACCACACAGGTTTAGCTGAATGGCTCCTTGGACGAGAGGCTTCCTCCCAGTCTTTCAAACAGGAGTAGCACCAAAGCAGTTGCTTCATCTGCAGGTGCATGCGCGGCTGAATAACAGGGCTAACTGTATCGCCAATCACACTGTGATCCCTTCCTGTGTTCTCCACAGCGTTTCATCAAGAGCCTGACACACTGTAAGTTCTAAGTTCAGTAAAAAGCCAAATCAGTTAATGTTATGTGAAGAAAATAGAATGAATTTTGGAAGTAGGACAATTTGAGTTTAAATTTCAGATCGCTCACTTACTAGTTCTGTGACAAGGTAAATCACTTAATTTCCCTGAGGTTTGTAAGATGGGGATAATAGACCTCACATTACAGAGGCTTTATGAGGATTAAATGAGACAGTCTACTTATTTTCATTCATCTGAAAAAGTGAGTACCTACTATGTTAAGTCTTATGGATACATCAATGAACAAGAGTTAGGTTACCTAACTTCAGAAACTTAATTAATTTGTGTAGAAAGACAGTAAAAATTTAAACAAAAATACCGCAGATTTACCATAAATTTTTTGAAGACAATGGTATGATGCTGTAATAGATACTGATGGAAAGGGGAGGATAACAATGTTAGGATATCAGCAAAAGGGCCTTCGAGGAAGATCTGGATAGAACATACAATATGCTCTGTGTCAATCAGAGTTCCATTAGACAGAGTCACAAAACAAATGGGACACACACACACAATTATTCCTCAACAAAAATAAATACATATATTTCACAATATGACAGAAAATCCCCTAACTGCAAACACACATATGTACAGTGTGTATGTATATGCATGTTTACAGAAATATATGTAGAATGAATATCTATAGTATGAATATCTATAGTATGATATATGCATAATCTATACTTATTTATTACAAGGATTTGGCTTACGTGATTAGTTAGTTAGGCAAGTTCAAAACCTCCTGTCAGGCTGTTAACTCTAGAGCAAGTGCTAAAGCTGCAGTCACGGGCAGCCGGCCTGCTTGCCTTCCTTCCTTCCTTCCTTTCTCTCTTTCTCTTCTTCCTTCCTTTCTTCCTTCCTTCCTTTCTTTCTCTCTTTCTCTTCTCCCTCCCTTCCTTCCTCCCTTCCTCCCTTCCTTCCTTCCTTCCTTCCTTCCTTCCTCCCTTCCTTCCTTCCTTCCCTCTCCAGGGAAATCTCAGTTGTCCTCTTAAAGCCTTTCAACTAAATGGATCAGGCCCACCCAAAATATCAAGGATCATCTCCCTTACTTAAAGTCGATGGATTACACATGTTAATCACACTTATCAAAAATCTTCACAGCAACATCAAGATTAATGTTTAATTGAACAACTGCATACTATAAAGCTATTTAAATTGACACATAAAATTGACTATCACATGTTCTAAGATGTTAATTGTTTTGCCATAGATCCTTTAATTAAAGCATAATTTGGAGAACCTGGGTGTTCAATCAGCTTTTCAACAAAAATCATTCTCCCATGGCTTTCAGTACATCTCTCTCATCAAAACCACAATAAAAAAGGATTTTTAAAAGAAAGATGTTTCATTTTTCCTGAAATGAAACAACACATTAGTCAGGTTTTTTTGTTGTGAGATTCTATACCATGACAGCTGAACAGGCTCAATTTTAGCTTGTTATTTTTAAATATTAGAAACAAAAATAAGAAAAGATTCCATTGCTCTGTAACACCCATCAAGCAGTGCTGTTACTGAACAGAAGCAAGTGGGGTCCTGCTGCCCGCAGCCACCCTCTAGGCAAAATTCTAGAGTTAAAGATTTGGTGATAAAGAAAAGGAGTCTTTAATGATCTCACCTATAAGTAGAACCAACAAGTGAGCAAAATAGAACCAGAGACACTGAAATAAAGAACAAACTGACAGTAACCAGAGGGGGTGGGGAGAAGGGGATAACGGGGAAAAGAAGAGGAAGAGTTATCAAGGAACATGTATAAAGGACCCATGGACAAAGCCAATGGGGTGGGGGTAGGACTGAGTGCTGGGGGTGGGGGGTAGGATTGAGTGTGGGAGGTGGGGGGTGGGTGGGGTGGGGGAGAGTGGTGTGGGGGAAGTGGGGGCAACTGTAGTTGAACAACAATAAAAAAAAGAAATTCAAACTAGAAAACAAAAAGTAACTATAAAGTTTCTTCCTTCGGAAACTGTTCTACGTTCCCTGTGTCTGAGCCACAGCAGGGCTCATCGCCTTCGCCAACCAGCCTTCTTTTGGAAGGCCTGTGGCAGGTCCGGCGGGGCAAACACAAACAAGGCACTTGGGCACTATGCACTTCATCTCCACGGGGCAGTGTGACAGTGCACGCCCATCTTCCAGCACCGTGTTGACAACGATGACAACAGTCATTTTCAGGCTGCATGATCAGCCATGTTTCATTTGAGAGCACATGACACATACACACAGGAAGACACATGCTTACACATGCATACACATGCCTGTCCATTTATTTGCACACATACACATTCCAAATTCATATTTCAATGACTTACTAGATGTGGGTTAGTCAGTTGTCTACTTTAAAATAATTTGCTATGCTATACATCTATGTTTCATGCATTTTTCTGCATGTGTGTTACATCTCACAAAAGTTTTTAAAAGAGATCTGTTGTTTCCAATTGACAAAGTAAATTATGTATTTGTGAAGATTGTTTGAAGTACTAAAATGTAATAAATGATTAAAAGACAAAAAAAAGAAAAGGACTCTTTAATCAAAAGCTACACAGTTTTGGAATAACAGCTTTCCACATACATAGTCACTTAAGCTATTTATTAAGGCTAAAATCTTTAACTCCTGAGTTCCCCGATCATTCCTCCTGTTAGTTTTTCATTATCTTATTTCTATAGGATTAGTTCACAAATTAAAACAACATAAAATACAAAAGCTAGAGAATTCTGGAAGAACGGCAGGCTTCTGCCTCAGAGGTCATCCCCTCCAGAACACCCAAAGAAAAACCCTGCCACCCTCAGCCAGGTCAGCCTGGTCCTGGGCTGTGCCCAGGGTTCCTTCCCATACAAAATACCATGCGTTGGGAAGCACAGGCAGCTGTGGCACAATCACCCAGGCATCCTAGAGGAAGAAGAGCCTGAGAGCCAGTCTCTGTCCTCCTTTTATTTTATACCTTCTGGCCCATAATTCCATGTGCTCCAAAGGCAATCAGCCTCTCAGCCAATCCTGTCCTGGGCTGTTTACCATTGTCTCGGGCAACCTCCTCCTATGACCTCTCCCTACTTCTCCCCAGGGGTCTGATCAGATCTCTGTGTATCGGTATAACTATCAAATATTTTCAAATGATTAATAGGAAAAACCTGTATTTCCTTCCTTGTGGTGTCTCATATTTTGGTTGCTAGATAAATGTTTTAAATATTCATTTAATATTGATGAAATACTCACATCTTCCATATTAAAACTAAATTGAAAGCATATTTAGTTTGCAAGTAAATATTAAGCAACATATGAGTTGAAAAAAAACAAATTAAAAATCAGTATAGAAAGTTTGTTAAATAAATCACATGTAAAATGAACTAAAAAATATAAACTCTTATTCCTTTTTATTCCCAGGCATAAACGATCTTTTTTTCTTCACATAAAAATATAATTTTAAATTAATGGGTGTTCATTTATTTTTTTTCTTTTTCCCCTTGGTTCTTAAATTCCAAATTGTAGAATCTAAGCTGTTGGTTTCATAAATGGGAATGGACCTTGGTACTTGTCAACTTTTTCCCTGGGAATCAAGGAGCATCACTTTTGGCAGAGTTCCACAAAAATGTCAAATAACACGTTGACCAAAGAAATCAGAATAGCCCCTGGATTCATTAGGCTGCTCTGTCGCGTCAGCTGGAAATGAAAGGTTTCACTGGAGTTTGGAGTCATCCCCTTCGGTGTGAGGGAGCTTGGTCCAGTGCAACTGCTGAAACTTTTCACGTGCATATCCAGCTCCTGGTCTGACCACAGTGTTCTGTACCCTGATGCGGAGGCACCCTGAACACACCAGCGGTAACCCATCATTGGTACTTTGAGATCCAGTTTTTCCCTCCGATCAGAGAATGAAAAGTTGGAGTATTTCTCTAATTTACAGTTATGGTCTCCTCAAGGTGATTTTGCTTTCTTAATACCGTTTGAAACCCTGTTCTTACCCTCAAAATTATTTTTTAAACACATTTTAAACTAAAAGTAATCCCATTTGCTAGGAATCCCATCCTATCAAGTTAAGGAATATTGTGCTGAGACTTTAGAATCACTATAACTGTCATAATGATGCATAGTTTAGTAACGATAAAAATTGTAAACTAATTTTTTATTGAATAATAAAATGCATAATTTTAAATATTAGACTGGAAAAATTGTATTACTGTAAGGAAAAAAGACAAGGAAACTGAGGAATGGGAAGATACCTAAATTACTCAGATTCCCCTGGTGGACATGATGATTTTTAATGCCTTAGTCCTTGTTCAGGGCTTATATCACCAGGCCTGTGCATTTGGTAAATGCCATATGTTGTAACTTCTTCCCGATGATACACGATGCGCATTAGCGTATTAAAAGGTCTGCAGTGAAGAACCTTGAGCTTGTGTTGCCTAAACTTATTTGACAATTTTCTTTTTGTATGCTAATTAATATTCCGAGATGCTCGAGCTTTCTGGAAGAATATTATGCTAGATCCTGCAGCTGGTGTAAAGGAGAATCAAAGAGAATTGGGGGTGAGAACCAGGAAAATGCTGTCCCTCCGATTCAAGGGAGAAGGGGAGGCTTGCAGTGGTGAAAGACCAAAAGCAGCACTAAAGCAAAGAGCGTTAGCTGTTCATCAGGACAGAACACTAGTGACCGGTGGTGAAAAGTTGTAGGCGAAAACTAGAGCTCATGGATGTAAGTGGTGAAAACATATTAACAGCAGTCTGGATCCATTCAATTTGCCAATAGCATCTGGGAGTTTTGAAATTTCCTGTATTATTTTCCTGTAAATACTGTCAAGAAATAGGAGTATTTAGAACAAACCGACAGTAACCACAGGGGAGGTGGGTGGGGACGATGGGGGGAAAAGGGGGAAGGTTTTTCAGGAACATGTATAAAGGACACAGGGACAAAACCAAAGAGGGGTACAATCAAGGGTGGGAAGTGGGAATGGCTGGGGTGGGGAGGAGTGGTGGGGGGAAATGGAGACAACTGTACTTGAACAACAATTAAAAAATGTGGAAAAAAGAAAGAAAATGTTAAACAATTGAGTGAAGTTCATAGGAGAACAACGTAAATGAATCAAACCATGTAAAATAAAAGGAAAAATGTATGTAAAAAAAAAGAAATAGGAGTATTTAAAATAGAATGCAAATATAAAATGTATAAAAACTAATTTTCTTTTAGGACTGCAAAAACAAACAAACAAACAAATGATTAATGACAATGATGTGTAGAGAAATGGTGATGGGCTAAGTGTCTCATTTCCCCCAGCCCCATAAAAGGGAAGGTTTGACAGCATGGTGGGTGATACCAATTTAAGAAGAGTGTAAGATCCCTAGTTGCAAGTGAGAATGTTAAAATAGAAATTTAGAGAAAAGAGATGCCCCGATATGGTCACTATGGGAAGAGAGGCAAGTCAATTACTCCAAATACAAATACCTCGGAATAACTAAAACACACTTCATTTGTGACACCCTATTTTGCTCGGCTATTGGGGTACCAGAGTTACAGTGAATGCTGCTTTTCTTCCTGTGTGGAAATGCACAAACAAATGGCTTGCTTTTTCAGGTTCTGGGTGTCCCGAGCTCCGCTTGTTCATACTGGTCATACGAGCAGAGAACAGAGAAACTGGGCAGGGAAGGATGATGGCTCAGGGCGGCAGCTCTGCCTCCTGCCCTCCTGGGAGCAGGAAACAGCCCAGAGAAAAGCCCCTGGTTTAATGTACCAGCTCAAAGAGCACTGCAGGGAAATCAGGCTCCACTCTGCTTTGAAATCAGGGCCTGAGTGGCTTCTTTGTCACTGGTTTTTTAAGGGATTATATGTTCTAAGAATTGTGTGCAACACTGAAGAAAATCAATTTAGCACAAGTCTTTGGTATTCTCATAATTCTTAATTGCTCTGGTCTCTCCATAGGACTCTTCCTCTGGTGTCAGGATTTTCCAACTCAGCTGTTGAGGAAGATCTGCAGTCGCTCTCCTGAAGACAGATGATATTTTCATGGATACTGAGTGACACTCCGCCTCCTCACAGCATAAACTGTATTCAGAAGTAAAAGATACTTGGTCAATTAAAAGCTCCACAGTGTTTCTTATTATTGAAATTCTCTTATTAAACAGTATGTCATGAACTAACCTCTCCTCAAAAGTAATTTGTTAACAAATCCATGAAACACTTATTTTTATTCAGTCAAGGTACATTTATAGAACACCAAAAATGTGCTTGGTCATGTGCGATGTTCTGATGCAGGCACAAAAAGATTAAAAAGATACATAAATATCATAGAATATTTAAATAACATTGACAAAGAAGTACTAATATTAAAACATGTACAAGAGCACAAAAGGAGATTGCTGGAAAAAGTTTCCCTGAGATGACCTTTGAACTGCTTCCTGGGGATGCATATGGGTTTGCCTGAGATAGAGGGAAGTGCACCACAAACAGAAGCACAGCATGAACAGAAGTACAAACTGAGGGGATTTTGGAACAGCAGGGAGTTTCGTGCAGGCGACCCACAGCTGTACCTAGGGCAGGTGGGGAATAGAGAGCTGGAGAAGGACATTCAGAATATATAAAAAACAAGTAAAATAACTGTTTTTTTCTCCACTGAAGATAAAAGGGAACCAAAGAAAGTTTCTAAGAAAAGAAGTACTATAACCAAGCAGATTAATAGCTTAGAAATACTATTATGGCAAAGTGAGAGAGATGGCCAGAAAAGAGTGGTAAAGTGGGGGAGGCAAACAAAAAATGTAAATCTTTTAAGACTTTTTCTTCTCTAAATATTTACAATTCCTGAAAGATGTTTAGATGAAATTCCTGAGTCGTTCTCAACACCCGGAGCTAAGGGTAAATGCACTTCTGTGCTGGCCACTTGCTGAAGGAGTATGCCCGGCAGACACTAGGTTTGGAGGGAGTTGATAGCTGGAACCAAAGAGGGATATCTCTCCTGAGTCATTCAAAGACAGGGGCGGGATAATTATTTTCACAAGTAAATAGTAACAAATTTGGACCCTAACCTATTTTACGTATTAGATTGAGGGAGACTCTGCTCTCTGAAATGTGTTCCGAGAATTCTTTTTGGTGGAATTGCATCATGTATTATGAAACCTTCGGCATTTCCCAGGTCCGATACTGTTTGGACAAGCTAATTAGGAAAGATTACTGTTGTTTCACGGTGGTATGGAATAGGAAAAAATGTCATTGTATTCTTTGAGGGGGAAAATGTATTTCAGCTGATGAGGCTTCCATTATAGCGAAACTTTACAAAGCTGCATGCCAGCAGGATCCTATATCCTCAACTGCCAATAAGCTCTGGCATGGTCACTCTAAAAATCTCAGAAACACGTGTAACATATCTTATTTTGGTCCTTAAACTCCTAAATTTGATCGATCACGTGATTGGTCAAGAAATGATTGCGCAGAGCTTGATTGTTTAAATACCTGGGGTCCTCAGTGCCTTGTGAAAGGTAGATCTTGTTTCGTTCACCTTCTACTCAAGCCAAACCCAAATTGCAGCATGTGAGAAAATCTTGTATTTTTTGTTTTTCAATTTATTTTCAAACGACTACTTATTGAACATTCCCCAGGGGTTATTTTGGTTCTTGTTTTAATAATTCAATTAAAAATTAATACTCACTATGAGTTAGATACCATGCTGGACACTAATTCAGTGATGACTAAGACCGGTCAAGAAATCATCTGTATCTGTATGTATTGGTGGAAATGTGGACTGACGCATCATCTCGGACAGCTAGTAGGCAGCGGAGGTCCATGATTCCTTACCTGCAGTCCTGAAATTCAGAAAACACTGAGCACATACTTTCTAGCAACACTTGCCCTGAAATGATACGTGAGGTTACTTATGATCTTTACACTGTTCAATGGGAGTATTCATACATTTTTCTGTGCAGGGACTAACATGCACCCCATTCAGACCCCCTAAGCTTCTTGCATGATATATGGCATACATTTTGTATTACCTTTCTAAAATCTGAAAAATTCTGAGTTCTGAAACATATCTGACTTTGAAATTTTCATATAAGGAATTATGGGTTTATATTGCCCTCTTGAAATGTTGTTAAACTGGACTTGTAAAATCAGCTGTGTAAATAAAACTAACAGCTTATACCCTGAATCTTTCATTTTATTGGCTATACTTAAACAGTAAAGTTTCCTTAGACTTCCTACACAGTTTACTTGGAAATGCTAGAAAAAAAATCCTCATTGTAATATTTTAAACGTTTTTCTATACTTTTTTAATGGTATTTTTTCCTATAGTACAAATCATGTGTTTTAAACCAGTCCTTTCTCTCTCTGTTACTTGTATATGGTACTATTTTGCAGATGCTGTGGAGGGCTTCCGTGAGATTCCAGTGAGCCGGAGGACCCATGTTGAAGACCATCATTTGAAAGGACTATTTTAGGTGTTATATTAAATAGTACAAAAGCAAGACACAATTCTGCCCCTCATTTTTGTATATGGCACAGACCCAAGTCCTTTCTCCATTCTTAACTGTGACTTAAGTTAAATTAATTCCTTATGTGCCTGGTGTTTTTCAGTTTTCAGTTCGTCTTGTGCAGTCACAGAAATGAGTAATAAAAGCTGAAATAAGTCTAGCAAGGAAAAGCACAACAAGATTCAAAAGGAGTTAATTAAATTCCTCAAGTGCTGTAGGGCCAATATTGAAAACTATGAAGAAATCGGTCTCTCTTTTATATTTTAGCATATTTCTCCTATTATCTGCACAAATACAGCTTCTTAGCCAGATGGAATCAAGTAGCAAACTATTCAGAGGTCCAATTCAAAGTCTTATTCCTAGTTTTGATTCAAGCCACAAGAAGAATAAAACAAACAAACGAGCTTACAGGAAAATCTACCTGCCACTGAACAAGATTTTCAAGACTGGACTTCCCTTAAAATAACTGATTCGTGTGTGTGTCTCAGTGTTGAAGGTAACAACATCCTTCATGAGGCATTCTTTTCCACTCAGAAAATCTATTCATGGGAAAAATGGAAGATTGACATCCAGAGGTACCATTAATGAAGATTAAAATGTTAAATACTAACCCTAACCTCACTACATGTTTTATGTGTTGTATGTTCTCAATTTTAACCGCATTCTTTGTTTCATACAAATTATTTCTTCCATATCATATTCTTATCTTCAATATATATGGCCTGTCATTAACCATTGGCTTAGGAATTTCCCATGTTTCTCTATAACCTCAGAATCAAAATGTATTGAATACAGATCAAATATATATTCTTTAGATATGTATTGGTTACAGCTGGTTTGGAGAAGTGTGTTTCCATCTGATTGACTTCCTTCGTGCATGCCAATTCTCCAGATCTCTGAGTTAGGCAGACGTGAGAAAAGATTGCAGTTCTTAAATGAAGGGGTTAGTAGTGGATGTGATGCTTTAAGAGGTGATTTTCAAACTTTCTCCTATGGAACCATAGTACTCAAAGGCGTCTTGAGAGGACCACTGACATTTGATTCCAATTTAATATTTTAACTGTAATAAATTGTTAAGGTACATTCAAATGTGTTACACACTCAAATTTAACACATTGTAGACCACCAGCATATTGGCTTCTGTTGCCAGGTTAACTTACTTTTGTGAAGGCCTTAACATAAAATCTTTCCTACCATCTCTGGGACTGTATTTGAATTTGCAGACATGTGTCCTTGATTAAGATGGTAATATGGTTATAGCTCTGGGCTTTGCTTTCTTTCTTTTTTTGTAGCTCACATCTGTGCATGCCTGTAAACACATTCACACACACAAACACACACAAACACACACAGAGACAAGGTTGTCCCCTCCTATTTGTCTGTAAGAGTCAAGATGTTCTATTTTCTAAAGAAGTCAGTAAATTATAAATGGAATGCCAAAGCTGATATGACTTCGGCAGTCACCTAAATTACTGTCTAAAAGGTTCGCACTTGTAAAGCAGGATTTTCACTTCTTTACATGTTGTGCAATTTCCATATTGTCTGAATGTTTACAATGTATGTGCATTGTTATTGTGAAAAAAAGATAAACATTTCCCCAAAAAATGTAATTTTAATCTCTCTTGCATTAGATTTATTTTTAAAAACACTATTTCACTTCAAAAATATTTGAGAAACACTATTTTAGATGAAGTGATTTTAAACATTGTACTTATAGCCATACTAATTTGTAACTGATAAGTATTCAGGAAATTCATTCAAATTATTTTTCCATCTCTTTTACTAGCATTGTGTCCTTAGGTAAGGAATTTAAGGTCATTTCTAATATACTTTCTCAATAGCAAAATAAAGTTCATAATAGTTACCCTCACGGTTGTCATAGGGTTAAATTAGAATGTTGAAAACGGGGCTTAGCTCACAATAAGTCTTCACTCTATGGTGTTTTCACTATAAAGCATTTTGAAAGAATTAAATGTGTAAAATGGTTTTGAGAACTAATCAGTTAAAATGGATAAAGCTTGGTTGCTTGATGCTTAAACAAAACTGTATTACTTAGGCTTCAAACAGTGTTTATTTAAACAGATATAAAGTGGTTAAGAGTTGAGTTTTACTCAAAATATGCTAAGATCAATTATATTTCACATTTTCTCAGCATCTCTGAATTGAACTTCCCAGTTTGCAGATGGCATTAAGCCTTCTCTGAGTAGTGAAATACCAGGCTCAGGGTAGGGAGATGCACACTGTTATTACAAGTGGGTGGAAAAGTACTTGGATGAGTTCCAGACTCAAAGGTAACCAGTTAAAAGGGAAAAAAAATTAAAAAACACTACAGAATACTCATGAAATGTTTCTTCCAAGCAACCCCTCAGAAAGCAGGCAAGCAAAGACAGCCATTATGGGAGGTTCCCCAAGTCACTGAGCTGTCAGCACTAGTGACAATAAAATGATGGGCATCGCCAACATGTTTCCTGCCAGAGAATTTATTTTTACCTGTACTCAACACCGTGCGTATCTATACCTGGAGCACAATTGCCAATGCTGCCCACTAGAAAAAAAAAAAACCCAAAAAACAAATCCAAGGATTTGCTAATGGAGGCAGTCTGTTGCCTCTGGGAATATATATTTGACTATAAAATTGAAATATTTATACCATTTAAAATGTGTAAAATGTGTGTGTATATATACACTGTATATATATATACAGTGTATATATACACACACAATCATCTTAGGAGTTGTCTGGAAGTAAAAAGTCATGATATGAATAGAATTTCCTTCATTTGCCCTTCAGAGAACACCCAGCAGTGGCCTGCCATGAAGCAAAACAAGTTAAATTTACCTAGTGTATGACCATTCACAAGACAACTGTATGCCTGTTATCTCATCTAGTCCTCAAAAGAGTTCAAAGCAGCTCCTGTGGAGCGAGAAGCAAGACTGGCCAGTAGGAGTTACATAGGGTTCTGCACGCCATTCAAATACAGGGTTCTACTCAGCCATTCCTATTATCGAATGCCATCGATACTGACAGTATTCTGTGGAGAAACAGAGGCCATTAAGCCAAGAAAATATTTTTATGGATAGATCTATACATTCTTTTGTCATTTTAAAGAATGCTTTTTTCCTCCCAAGTCCATATCATTGCAGTCACTTTTCCATGACTGGGCAAATGGCCCAGACTTTTGGTTAGTTAGACATAAATAATCTCTGAACATTCTTTTCATATCAGATTTGGTACTGTACAGGTGGAACTAACTGGTCTGATTAAAAACCTTTGATTTTTATTGAAAATATATCATATTATGAGGATTCGAGGAATTCCAAGGATTTAGAATCTCTCCCTCAGGAACCTGGGACAAAGACCAAACACTTTGTTATGCCCTCCTTTAAAAAACAAACACAAGTTTACACATGCACATCACTGAATTATCCTCTGAATTTAATGCTTTTTATCTACTGTTCTTTTCAGGAAGATGAGCATAAAATGTAAGTTTGAAAAAAAAAAAAAAGACCAGGAATAGAGTATATGTGTGAGGAGCAGTCTTGGGCAAAATTGTGACGTACTTGAATGTTAGAACATTAGAACTCTTTAATCTTAATTTATTTTCTGCAGAAAAAAAAAATAGGTCAGGAGAATGAAGTGATTTGCCTAAGGTAGAAAAGAAAAATAACTGTCAAGTAGAAATTAAAATTTTCCAGCTCTTTCTGCCATAGCACACAAGCAATTCTCCGGAGCTGGCCTGGTCTTCATTCAGGGCCCATACTTCCTAGTTTCTCCACTCTGTACTCTCTTTTCCATCACTTGAGAGACTTTACGATACTAAGCTCCCTCATTTCCCTGCTTTTCTTCTCTCCTACCTCTTCCTCTTTGTGCCTTCGCAATTTTAGTGGACCACAAAGTAAACTATAAATTCTCTTCTCTACAAGGGCACAAATGTGCTAATTAACTCATTTACAACTCTCCTAGATACCATGATACCTTAATTCGGTTTCTTAAAATAAACTTTCTAGATTGATGTTAATGAAGGGGTATCAGAAAGGAGGCCCTTAACACTTCTATGTACACAGATGGTTCTGTATGCCACAGAAAGCAGAATCTGAATAAAAAGGCGCTCTCTCTTGCACATAGGGTTGTCAACGGGGTATGCTGCTTAACGTGTTGGGTCAAAGACTCAGAATAACAGAGAAGCTCCTGCTGACTGTCCTCTTCTGGTGTATCTCCGTTCTTCTCCCAGAGTAACCTTTGTAAAATGCAAATCGTATTTGAAACGCCTGTCCATAGCCTTTAGTCCCCTAAATTTTGCAATGGCTTTCTTAATCTGGCTTCTGCCTGCCTTTCAGCCTCATCTCCAGCCACTCCAGCCAACATCATTTGGCACCTCTTCGACCATTGTATGCCATTCCATGCTTTCCACATGCTGTTCCCTAGCCTGTAATTCTCTCCTGCTAATCCTCTTTGGCCTCTTTAATGCCTTAAAAAAAAAAAAAAGCATAAAAATGACCTTTCTTTGAATATTTTCCTAACACTCAGATTGATTAAGGTATCCCTGTCCTAGTCTCTTTAGCAATCTTTAGAAACCCCTGAGTTAGTAGTTTTTTATGCTCTAATGTTTATAATGAGTTATGTGACTCTTCCAAATGGACTGTGAGCTCCCAGAGGCAAGGACCATGTGTTGCTGGATTTGCATTCTCAGCCCCGGGCACATTGCACGAGCTAAATTAGTGTTTGATGAATGAATGCATGCATGAACAGTGTATGTCATATTATCCTCATCCACCTTCATCTTTCCTAGAGAATTATAAAAATATCTTTAAAATGTAGACATTTGGCAATAAGATCCACTTTAGGGTTTGGAGAGTCCGTAACTTCAGTAAAACTGCGTGTGCGTGCAAATGTGAGTGTGACTCAGAAATCTCTCTCAATTCCTCAGTGTTCACAGGATGTTAGTTTGAAATTTCATTTCTTATCATAATTTTTTTCCAAGAGAATGTGTTATGATATTTGTTTTGAGATATAAACAGCACCATTTCAGGGCTGCGCTGAAAGGTAAATGTTAGAAATTGTCATTCTCTGAAGTGGTAAATATTTCAAAAGCACTGAAAGAATCATGTCCCCAGCTGCATCCACAACTTCCAGAGTCACTATTATATTTTGACAAAATACACATGGAATTTTGGCAACGACTTTTACAAATATCATGAGATTGGCTTTTTCCAATTTAAAGGCCAGCGTTTTCTCCTGATTTCTGTGGTCAGGGTGTTATCTTCTTACCTTAAGCCCATTTCCTAATTTGCTCAATTCCATACAGTTCGCAGAATGTATAAAAAATCTAAGTTTGTAACATTGCAAATTCACCAAAATGTAAGGTAAGCATCTATTGACAAAGCTGTGGGTCACCAGGCCTCTTGCCTCTTCTAAAATTCACCATTGTTACGTAGTCTTCACTTCCAGGGGCTAGAACTCTTTGTTTGGATTTTTATTTTTAAAAAATATGTATAAGCATTGGATGAGCTAGTTGAAGTGAGTAAGTTGTTACAAAATACCTAGCTCTTCCAAAAGTGATATTTTGATGACAAGAGCTTATATGCAGACTGAGAATATTTTATGGTATGTAATGTTTTCACATGTGAATGGACAAAGGAATGATAATTGTTTTTTAAAATATAGATCTTAGAAATTGACATTTAATGACATGGAAGTGTAACTATTTGTGTCAGCTATTCCAGGTTTGCTTATCAGATGTTGGCATCAAAAACAATTAATGATATTTGAGCTGTTTATCTTTGGATTGATTTTTATAGTGTTTGTGCAGGTTCACAATAGGTACTGCTTTTTGGAAGTTTGGGCTTCCAAATATACATAGTATATATATATATATGTAGTTTCTATCTGTGGCCCCTACAATGATATTGGCAAAATTTACTTCAGGTATTGTAAATTAGCACAAGGGGAAAAATAAGGCACACACAGATAATATCGCATGAAATATTCCACAGAATTAACAAAAGTTGAGAAACAGTGCTAGTTTCCCTTAGGAAGATCTGAGAATAAAAGAACAGTTCTATTTCCCTTGAATAATTAGATCAGTAGAATTGTACCTTTTTTTGGAGGGGCACATGTTAAAAGTAGGTTTAGCAGTACAATTTTGGCATGTTTTAGATAATTAAGAAATTAAACTAAAACATTATTGAAATACTTTTTCTTTTAAGATTGAAATCTCAAACTTTAGAATACTGTAAATAATAGTCTTTTGGCTTAAATGTATGTGAAAACTATGACAATTTAAGCACTAAACATATATGTTTATGTAGAGAATCTATAGTCTTGAGAAAAGTTGCCAAAGCAAAATAGTATGTATCTTTAGATTTATATTGTCATGTTTTGCTGTATGGCCTAGAAGAAACTACAGTTTTCAAGGTGGGCTCACAAGCTCACTGTAACATGTTACAAGTTTTAGTTATAACCCTGATACTTGGGATGTAGCTCTGTAAATGGCTAGTGAATCATCATTTTCTATTGTATCCATTTATTTTTCTTAATAACTAAATAACTACTGTCTACATAGTCTATTAGAACAGTTGGTAATGTATCTAATATAGTCATTAAAGTTGCTAGAATGTAGATAATATTGGAGGTAAAATAACAAAAAAGTAGGTAATGTAGGTAAAATAATAAAAAACGTAGGTAAAACAACAATAATATTGTTATTGTTATTGTTATTATTGAGATAATACATTCTTTTGGGATAAAAATTGTTATTTTTTAAATCAGTAAGTCTTTTTGTTTCTCTAATTCATTTTTCCAGCTCCACTGTGGCAATTCAGTGGAATTAGACATAAGGAAGAGGATGTGTCCAAAGGATACTTGAACGATGCATTTTTCCTGGTTAAGCTGATGGCTCAAAAGAGGTTCAGAACAGACATGGCTATTTTGCTGGACTTGCAGTAACTTAATTCAAGTGTCTTGTTGATCACAAAAGTGAACTCAAACCAGGTTCTAAATGGTAATAAGCACTAATAGTTCTGCGGGTTGGTGTTGGTAGAGTGTTTTGGTAAAAAAGTCTCCTCCTGTGAGTGTGCTGATGGAAAAAGGTTACAGACCACACTGAGATTGTAGAGATCAACAGTTAGGAACACTGAGTTCTGTTGGTGACTTGCTGTGTGGTCTCCAAGAAAGGTATTTAAACTTTCAGGGTTTTCACTTACCGAAGTATGGAAGAGAAATAATAGCACTTAAGTATTTCTGAGAGTATTGCTGTAATTAACTCTTCTGAAATGCTTTGAAATAAGCATCAAAGAGATTCACTTACATGCTTTGACTTTTGATTTTATTTGTTATGAGACAGAACATATTTTGCATGGGAGAAAAAAATTCTGGAAAATACAAATGGTAAAATTTTACTCTTTCTGTTAAATGTATCCTATGTGATTTCATTAAGATAATTATAAAAAACTAATGAAGCCCTTTCCATCTCATGTGGATGTTCGAAATATGGTGACCTCCCTCCTTGTGGCCATAACCACACCCAGCTAAACATCGGGACTACTGATGCAAGAGTTTATAATGATGTGTCATTAGGAAGTTTTCATGTTGAAAAGGCTTTCCCGATACCACTTACAGTGGATACCATTATTCAGTCGGCTAAAATGTTCTGTTAGTTAAGAAACTTCCAATAAAAAATAACAGAAAACTCATTCTGGCTTCAACAACAAAGGACATTCATTGGCTTCTTTAATGGCAAAGTTCAGAGATAGTCGTAACTGCTTTTCACGAGGGAATGTCATAGGAAGAATGCCAAAACTGCAGTAGCTTACAACATAGGTTTCTTTGAAGCGAGCTACTTCTCTATCTCAAGGGTCTACTTTATTCTGGTGTACATGTTTAAGGGGCAGCCCCTACATAGGACATCTCATGGGATAGTACAAAGAGAAAACTATGGAACTGTACAAGGTTCAGCAGAAGTAATGCCTGCTTGAGTGTGGTTAGTAGGGTAATAACATAGGTGTGATAATTTATAGTGTTAATTTCAACTAAAATTACATATGATATGCTTGAGTGTGATATTGCTATGTTATAGAATTACATGCTTATGATTTCATGATAAAAGATTTTATAATAAAAAAGGGCTGTTATTTGTGCTGGACCCTGTACACTGGCTTTCAAATCTTGTTTTCAGAAATTACATGCATTTCTTTCAACTCACAAAGCAGGTTACTTGGCTGATGTCAGTGGGCAGGAGTGGGTAAATATAATTCTTACAAGGATAGGTAGAGAATACTCTGGAATAATAAAGCAGCCTCCCGCTTTGAGCAAAGTTCAGATGTAGTTTGATTGGGGCCCAGCTCTGTTGCCTGAGTCACTACCCTACTTCATTTACTGACTTTAACCTCAGAAGTCATCTATTGGAAGAATAAGACTTCTTTTTTTTTCAACCATCTTTAAAAAAAGTTGTAGTTTCATTTTGATTGGGACCACTTGAGCCATTTCCTGAACCCAGAAATCAGCACTGTAGCCAGGAAAGGCCAAGCATTGATTGTCTGAGACCATGAATGGAGAGCATCCTGGGTGACTTAGACCAACAGGTGGAACCGTGAATTAGGGATCGATGTTGTTTCCACCCAAACCATATTGTGGCAAGGGTAGAAGAAACACAAGAAACCGATCTCAGATCTAGGTATCCCAATCCATTCTGTGATTGGTCAACCTTCACATCACTCCCTCAGAAGGTTCTGTTCTCCTCCCTGCCCTTAAGTTCTGTGATATAACCCCATATTGTTATCATAATATCCTTAAGCTTAATTTAGTTTATAAGCATTTCCATTGCTTGCAACTTAAAGTGCTTTACTAAGTAAAGAAATACAGAATTTATAGAGAATTGTTACATAAAAGAAGATTCAATAAAAATAAACAAAATTAACCTTGGTTTAAATCCAAATCCTCTATTTCCTAGTTATTTAACTTTCAATAAGTTATTATCTTTTTTAGGCATATTCTCTTATCTTTAAAAAGAGAATAATGGATCTATAAGGTTTTTGGCAAAAATTCAGTGAGCTAATACACAGATGCAAAGGTTTTGCCTTGTATACAATAATAACTGGTGTATGGTGTTTCATAAAGTGTTAAGAGTTAGAGATGATAGAGATCATAGGTTGAGGAGGTAGGGAATCTTTGCAGGGAATATAGCACTTAAGCTTGATTTTTATCATCTACATAGCATTTCCACGTGAGAAGTCTCTGAGAGATAATAGGCAAGTACCCAAAGTCTATTGGATAGTATCCAGCGAAGGTGCAGAGGTGGGCAAACACAAGACATGCTCAGAAAATGGGAAACAGGCAAGTTAGTTCTGTGAAAGTTCTCATTCACATTTTCTTCTATACCGCATGTCTGTTTCCATCCCCAAGACTGAAACAATCCTTTGACACAATCATTCAAGTTTTGTGTGCCTGTGGGCATGTTCAGCTCCAGCATTTTACTCTGTGGTATTTCTTTCTTCTGCACTTTCACACTTTTCATAAATTCTTGATTATTTGAGCAAGGCATTTTCAACACATTTATCTATTTTGCCTTGCAGTTCCCCATCTTACCTACATCTTAATATTTTATAACTTCTAACACATTCTGGGCATGAATAAAATATATGTACCTTTATTTAAAATGTGTTTAATTGTACTTTATGCTGACTTGAGGGAAAAATAACTTCCCAAATGCAATTAATTTCATATCAAAAAGGGCAATGAATACTGCATATTATGTACATTAGAGTATTCTTCATTTAGAGAGTGACACAAAATTCATTTTTTCTAATTTAGTTGTACTTTGTTCAAAAGTGTGTGTGCATTATTTATTGCTGAGCTGATTTTAAGAATGAAAAGAATTAAATACTCTTGGTACCACAATACTATTTTTGGTCTCCTTGAACAGGTCTGTTCTTATATGCTTAACACAATCTGGAAATATTAGGAAGCTAACTGATTCCACAGATTACTTCATCACCAAAATATCAAATTCAATGGTTCCAAAACCCCTCTTATAAAATATATCATTTCAGTTGAATGTGCTCAGACTCCTTTTGTCTGACCTTTATGGTAAGTTTTTCATTTGTTTGAATATTATTTCTCATAGTTTACTGGTGATCTGAAAGGCTTTGCATAGCAAATGGAACACGCTAAGCTTCTAAAGTAAAAACTTGGGTCAATTTTTTTGAAAATAAGCATATACTCATAGCTAAAAATGAGTTAAAGAAAACTAAAAAGGCAAAACAAACAAAAAAGTGAGGGTAAATTTCTTTGACTAAAAAAAAATTGCATATGACACTTAGCCTGGGTCTCATTGTTGCTACTCTTGGTTTGTTAGTGTGTTTGGGCGTTTGCTGGCATTTTTGACCTTGTACTTGCTGCATCAGCCCATGGTGAAAAAGAGAATTTTTGGCATGGTTCTAGGATGATTCTAACTTTAAAAGTGGTCCACAGAGAGATGGATGTATCTAAGTTCTATCTCTATAAAGGTTCACAATCCAGGCACTCCTGAATCCTGATAAAACGTTCTTAGAGTTATGTTTTGGGTTTTTGTCTGCTTTTATACCAGGGAATATAACTCGAGATTAAAGAGTCTCTGGAACCCCTTTGAGTTCTAATGTTCTAACGTTCAAGTATGTCACGATTTTGCCCAAGACTGCTCCTCACACATATACTCTATTCCTGGTCTTTTCTATTCAAACATATTTTATGCTCGTCTTCCTGAAAAGAACAGTAGATAAAAAGCATTAAATTCAGAGGATAGTTCAGTGATGTGCATACGTAAACTTGTGTTTGGTTTTTAAAGGAGGGCAGCTGCATAACGAAGTGTTTGGTCTTTGTCCCAGGTTCCTGAGGGAGAGATTCTAAATCCTTGGAATTTCTTGAGTGAGAAGAGGAGTATCTTTGTTTTTCATGGTGGGCTCCTGGGACAACACCTGAAATTATGCAAATGAGGTGACTCATGATTTGTCTCAGGACAGGTACTAGCCATATGAAAAAGACTGATCATGTGATTATAGGTTTGGAGCTTTGAACCATGTGGTATCAGCCTGACATTTGATCTCTATGGAGTGGGTGGGAGCTAGAGATTGAGTTCAATCCCATTGTCAATAATTCAATCAATTATGACCATGTAATGTCACCCCAATAAGACCTCTGAACACTGAAGCTCTCAGGTGGTGAGCTCCCTGATCGGTAATCATCCAATTACGGACCAAGAGGGTGACATGTCCTGATGACATAGAAGCTTCATATTTGGGACACTTCTGGCTTCACCCAATGTATCTCCCTCTGGCTGATTCAGATTTGTATCCATTCCCTATGAGAAAAGTATAACTATATATATATAGCATTTTCCTAAATTCTGTGAATCATTCCAGTGAATTATAGAATTTGAGGGGGTAGTGAAAGCGCTTGAATTGATAACCAATTGATCAGATTATGACTGGCCTGTGCACCTCTAAACTGTAGCTAATGTCTGACATAAGGCAGCCTTTTTAGGGACTATTCCCTTAACCTCCGCAGCCTGTGCTAGGTATTGGAAGTTGGCATCGGGATTGCATTATAAGGGCTTACTGAATATTTTAGCAGATTTTCAAAATTACTTTTTTGCAAAATATTTGGTGACATATTTTCATAATTAAACCCTCTGGAGTGCCACTGCTTCATTACAGGAGCCACAAAAGAGTGAACTGTGGAGGCAACAGCAGCGCGGAATCTCCTCCCAGGAAAGAGTTAACATTATTGAGTTACTGCTGAAAGGGTTGAACGAAGAGGCAGATACGTTGCCACTATCAAACAGGAGAAAAGGACAGGGAAAAACGTTGTTAAGTCGTGGGGATCCAACTTCTCATAATTTTTTTAAGAGACTCAGTGGTGCACAGCCAAAGAAAAATAATAAATAAGAAAATGGACATCAGGATTCATTAGAATATTATGAATTCAAACATGAGAGAAGTTTAGAGTATATAGCTCACTGGAAAAAACACCAATTAGATTCAAAAAGATAAACACAGTAAGGTTTTATGGGAAGTATCACTTATTTAGCATTATATGAAGAATGTTGAAATTCATTATATTGAAATGTAATTGTGACCCACCTCAAAAATATGATACTGCTTTTCCCATATGAGAGAATACAGATTTCTAGAAAAAAAATTCCAGGAGAACTCAATTGCTTTTTCACACAGTTAATATTCAATAATGCAAATTAACTAGCATAACGCATATTGACACTTGTGAAACGGTTTAAGGTTAGTTTAGCTTAAGAAAAGTTATCAAATCATCATGTATGTTTTTCATAAGTATATTTTCAAATGTTAGGTTATTTACCCGGATGCCAATATTATGCTTTGAAGGGCAGCATTTAATTCAGAGGAGAGGGCAACTCATGTGATACATGATTGTGATCAGTGGTTAATATAAGAGGAATATGTAAAAAGATAAATCATTAAAAGCACCATCAAATTCTGTTAAAGTTCCTTTCAGAAACTCTCTATACACCATGAAAGAAACACAGAGCTCTTTTAATCAAAATCCTCAGTATTCAAATGAATTAGTTGTCTGTGCTAATGCCACTGTCACTTCCAGAAGTCTGGTGATCATCCTCGTGTGAGGTGGGATGCTGCTGAGCAACCTCTCTCTCACTGATAACATCACTGTGACTCAAACAATCACTTCGGCTGTCTGCATAGCTACTGCCACCTCATTCTGGATAAGAGCCTTTGGAGCTGTGAAACCAGAGAACAATCTTCCATTAGTTCATTAATCTTTCTGACAAACTCTTATTCATCATTTAAGGCCCAGAAACCACATTGGCAAAATTAATTACTCCATTATCTAGATCATATAGCTTTTTAAGAAATAATTCTAAAATGGACATGCACTGACTTAAACATTTTTCTCTTTCCACATATCTTGCCTAACCAGAGTTCTGCACATTGATCAGATGCGTGCATGTGCATAAATACACACTTGCATGGAATTGTACATAAATTCTATATATGTTAGGATTCTAACAAGATCTGAAAGACTAACTTTCTGTGACAAAGAGAACATAAACACAGTGGCTTAAATAAAGTAGAAGTTTTTAAAAATCTTTTCCATGTAAGAGTCCCAAGGTGTGTGGTTGAGGCTGCTGAAGCTGTTCTGGTCCACAAAGCAACTCAGGGACTCTGTCACTCAGCAAGTCAGTCCATCCTCTGGTTTTCCTGTCCTCTAGGGCATGGCCGTTCTTGCACCGTCGAAGCTGGTCACCCTTTCATGTTCCAGCTCCAGTAAAAAGGAAAGGAAAAGTTAAATAACAGTCTGCTCTTTATTTTAATGCCAATGCTTAGAAGTGCCACTAATTATCTCCCTAACAGTTTCTAAACTCAGTCATGTGAATGGCCATATCTACCTGCCAAGGAAAATGGGATATGTAGTCTCTAATGGAGTTATCTGTGTTGCCGTGACCATGGAAGGAGAGAAGGGTTTTCTGGGGAAGCACAATCACTTGCCACTTTTACTGCATACATGATGTAAAGTAACAAGGGCTGATACAGGAAAAATCCAAAGAGTAACTGGGAAAACAAATGGACCTGACTGTTCTTCAGCAGTGGTTCTCAAGAAGGGGGCATTCCAATTCTGGAGACATTTTGGGTGTTATAACTGGGGGTGGTTTGCTACTGGCATCTTAACGCACAGAGGGCAAAGATGTGACTAACCATCCTGTACCACACAAGAAAGAGAACAGCCCCATCCCAAATAATTATCTGGCTCAAAATGCAAATACAGCTGAGAAACTCTGTATAATAATTTTCCTATCTCTAAAGTATTGCATGCTATTTGAAACAAATTGGGAACATAAAAGTTACATACGGACAACATATCAGAGAATGTTGTTGCCTTTGCTGTTTTACCTGTCACCTCTACTTGAATTGAAGCAGTTCGAGATTAGAAGTCTCCTTTTGTTATTTTCATTACAGGCATGAGGGCAATCAGTTCATGTTTTTTAATAGATAATCAATACAGAGCATCTCTCTGTGCATTGCCCTATACCGATTTCTGTGGTGATTACTGAAAAACTCATGGACCCTTGTTCTTGGGGTCCTTGCCGTGGATAGCCATTGTTTTCGTTATTTCTTGAGACCCTAACCCTAACCTAATCCCCATGTCAGTTGTATTTCTACTCATTTCTATCACGGGTGGCGATGTCTGTGTCTGAAGGACACACCTTGGCTTCTCACATCTCGGGCCGCCACCATGGAAAGACCAAGTTAGTGACCCATAGCCATGCCTCCATTTCAAATGTTTTCTGTCAAAGCAAGCCAAATCAGGAATCACCTCTAAATCATTAATTTTTTAACAACTCAGCTAGATGGAAACATAATTGAGATTTACAGGACTATAAAGGAGGTGGCTGCTATTCAACCATTCAAAAAGAGAAATGGAAAGAATATCCCAGGCTTTATAAGATCCTGTAGTGTAACAAGCATACTCAACAAACTGAGAGGAGTGAATTAGGGAAATGAACATTTGGTGAATTGCATATGAACTTTTGACCTTTTCAAGAGTTGCAAAATCACTTTTCTACCCCATGAGTCAGCCTCCAAAAGAACTTCTATTTTTACTTTTTCTTCTCTGTCTCTACTTTCTTGTCTGTTTGCATGTCTCTTTCTTTCTCTCCCCTCCCTACCCTCTTTTCTTCTCCCCCTGTTTCCTTCCTCCTTCATTTTTCAAATTGCCCCAACGTTCATTCCCAGCCTATCAATTCAGGCTTGCCTCTACCTGACCTAATGTCCTTTTGCAAAATTTCTTAATCTAGGCTAGAGATAATACAATATGAAGTTTATCTCTTTCAATCCTCATACATCCCTTAATTTGCCCAGAGACAAAATTTGATTTTCCAGTACTGCCTCAGTGTTCTCCATTGGGGAAAAAATACATTATGATCATTATCAACTGCACCATAAGGAATCACAAGAAAGGCAACATTGTGCATGGAGCTTATTGAATTGCAAACAGCTTTCTCAGAAATCAAAGCGCCCCCTGATGCAAATCAGATGCTTACATAATGCTATTTCCTTGGAGGGTGACAAAGGAGTGATGGGATTAAGATGCCCCTTTGTGGCACAGCAAAGCTTTTCTGTCTCCTTGCTTAAAGCAGAATATTTGACATATTAACTGGATTGGCATGAAATGTATCCAAAGCTATTGAATGCACCTATTTTTCTTGATAGAAATTGTAACAAACCTCTTACCAAGAGATTTGAAGCAGCTGGAAGCTACTATGATGTTTCTGCCCCATTTTCCCTCCCACTTCTGTCTCTCCATATCCTTCCCTAGCCTTTCCATAATCCTTAGATATTTAACAAAAACTGGTCACAGCACGAATAAAAAAAATCCACCTTGTTCTCACTGGATTGTATAAGTTAGCATCATTTTATAATATCAATTGTGCACACACGTGCTACAGTGCTTTTTTTGTTTTTTACAGATGGCACACCAAATTAGGACCAGTGATCCAGCAGTCATTTTGCATAAAGCCAGATTCCAGTTTGACAGGGCTATGCATCACCACACACCCTTAAGAATAATGCTCTGCTGTGTTTACACGTGTCTTCCCAGCAGCTGATTTCTAAATATGGGCGCTGATGCGTGGCCTGTTTTGGAGAATGGAATACACCGTCTATTGTGCAATCTAAATGAAGCCAACTGAATTTCCTGCAAGAGTACCCTGCCTTCCTTTCTTTTGTTCTATCTTCTCTCTATTTTCTCTTCCTTACTTCCTTCTTTTCCTTTGTCATCATTCCTTCCATTCATATTTTCTTCTTCTGATCACATTGTTTTCCTTTCCTACTAATTTAGAGACTCCTTAAAAATGGCATTGTATCTTAGACTTTATACCTTCAGGATTTGGCTATAAAAGGGTGTCAATAAATGCTTACTAAATAAACTGTTGATGCTATATTGCTAATAGTTAAAAGCATATTTGTCTATGATGATGGCATAATGCTAATATGTAAAAAAATTATCTTTGTTATTGTTATCAAATCACTACTCTACCATCATTGTTGACATATCATTACTATAATGAGTGCTTATTCTCTGTGCCAAACATTAAAAGTATTATTTATTTAATTCTGCAGTGACTTTGTTAGTATCTCATCTATGAAATGTAGATAGTAATAGTACCTTCTCCATAGGCTTCTTGGGAAGGCTAAATAATATATCAGAAATCATTTATCAGAATAAGAATCATTCTACGTGTTTGTTATTGATATATTGATTATTATTATTTTAATGTCCATATTACAGTTGCAGAAATAGGAACAGAGAGGTTAGGTGGTCTTCCAAAAGTCACTCAGCTGTTAAGTGTCAGAAATTGGAAACAAACTCAGTTTTGGCTCCATTGACAAGGCCATACAAATACTGCTTTTCCATTATTAGAATTTATACAGTTCTTGACAAAAGTAACAATAAGTCAAATAACTAACTGTGACAAGTTTAGCAAGAGAATTTTTTTTCAAAAATAAAGGTGTAGATTGACCATAATTCTAAGAAAAAATAAACAGTGTCAAAAGGCTTTACACTTACCATTAAAGTCTTTTTTATCATAGGTTGGGAGCACAGTGCAATTATACTTATGCAGACAAAGGAAATTTATCTACAAAATTATTGTTTTTGCTAAGCAATAATAGTCAATTTTATATTTTTTATACTTTGATATCAAACAAAACTTTGAATAGTTGATGGATTTAATTTCTATGGCAATTTCTAAAAGGACAGACCTGCTCTAAAGAGAAAAGGCAGCCTCCCTTTATCCAGTTCTCCCTTTCTCCTTTTCTGCATTGATGGTCTCGGATCTCTGTTAATGCTTGGTAGAGTTAATGAGATGACTATAGGTGAAAGTAAATATTTTAGAACTTAAGTAAATATTTACATGAGGGATAAGGGAATTAACATATTTAGAAATCATAATAAAAATGTTTGTTTAGAAGAGAGCTCAAAAACATGAATAGAAAGAATTATTAAAAATTACTACATCTGACCACATGATCAATGACTGCATTGTAGTGAATCTCACATTGTTGCTTATAAAATGTACCTTATTTTCTGTACAGTTAAGAAATAAAAACTCAGCCAATTTTTATTTCTGAGGCCTTTTAATCACTTAGTCTTTTTAAATTCAAATACTAAAAGAGGTTTTTTTTGACTTATTTAAACATTAATTTTGATCTTTTTTATCTTGTGTCTACACACAAGATCAGCAAATTATATTGGTGAAGGCATTCCTAAAATGTCTTCCTGTGTAAGAACAGAGTCTTCTCAATCACCTGTTGAATCATTGATATCCCTGTTTTCCCACATGGTATCATCCCCTATACCAAGAGAACATCAGTGATGTAGCATTTCTTGAGAGTCTTTTTAGGGAATTAAAGTAATGGTGCTTGGGTTTTAAGCCATCTTACATTTGTAAAGATCACTCTGCTTTTAATGCTGCTACACACTTCTGTTTTATCACCTCCCTGCTCCTATTACATTACATATTAAGTGTTTAAAAAGTGTTCCACTGGTGCATTATATCCAGGTTGTAGGTTTTGTTTTGTTTTCCAAAATCACTGGGAACCATTCTGAAAATTGTGAAAATTTTGACACTTGACCTTTCTCAGGCAGTGATAACTGCATCTTTACTCAGGTAATAATAAACGAGATTGCCTGATCAACTATCATTTGAAAGGATTAGTTGTAAGACACATCTTAATTTTAGTGTTAAAATTGGAAAAAAATGTGTGTCTCAGGATCCATGAAATAAATAGAGTAATGGAGAAATACATGGAACAAGGTTTAATCTTTCTAGGATAAAAAAATTTAAAAAGACAAATTATAGCTAAACCAAAAATTCTGATTTCACTTAAGATGTAAAAGGAATGAAAAATGGTCACCTTCCCTGGACAACCAACACTCTTCTAGGTAACACGTGGGACAAAGAAGCCTTGAGAAATTTAAAAATCAAAGAAAAATAGAACAAAATTAACAAAATGTGTACCATTAAAATCATATATTAGAAATTAAGAAGACAATAACCACAACTTCTGCTTCAGTAAAATAGAAAGAAAAGTCCATTAAAACTAAGACAAGCAGAAAAAGAAAAGAATAAAGACAAGACTTTGCAAACAAACAAAAGAAGTCATTACCTACATGTCTGCACTATGAGAAATGTTAAAGCATACACTTTAGAATACCATATAAAAATTTGAATTTACAGGCTGCTGTGGCTCAGTGGATTGAGTGCCAGCCTGCGAACCAAAGGGTCACTGGTTTGATTCCCAGTCTAGGGCACATGCCTGGGTTGTGGGCCAGGTCCCCAGTAGGGGGTGTATGAGAAGCAACCACACATTGATATTTCTCTCCCTCACTTTCTCCTTCCCTTACCCTCTCCAAAAGTAAGCAAAATACAAATAAAATCTTAAAAAAATTGAACTTACATAAATAACTAGTTGAAGATATCATAAAAACTAAATTAAGTATGAGAATTTTTCTTATTTACAATTGATTAAAGAGGCTAAGTAAGTGAAAAATAGTAATAATGCATTATTAGGTTTTTAACATATACAAAAGTAATTGTAGCACAAATATAAATTAAGTGAAAGTAAGGAAATGAATGTACACAGTCATAAAATGAACTGGAATAATGTATTTTGAAGTGGGATAATGTATTTTGAAGGTTGATTATATTATAAGCCATAGAAAAATAACAACAACAAAAACCGGAATGATAAAAATACAAAATAATAGCAAGTTAGTAGATTTATATTCATTCATTTTAATAATTATGTCTAATGTAAATAGCTTAAACCCCTCAATTAAAAGTCAGAGAGTGTCAGACTGGGTCAAAAATTAAGACCAAATGCTTCCCATAAAAAGCCCACTTTGAATATCAAGATATCAGTAGTTTAAAAGCAAAAGGATGGAAAAGTGTGTGCCAAGCAAATACTGATCAAAAGGAAGAGAGAGTAGGTATATTAACACAAAATAGAAAACAAAATGAAAAATATCTCCAGGTGATGCAGACTCCGGCCTGTGGGGTCCATGTGTTGTGGATGCGACGAACAAATTCACAAGGACTACAGAAGTCCTGTGGAGAAAAAGGGACGGCATGGACACTCTCCAAGAGAGAGAAGGCCCTGACCCCTGCCTGGACCAGCTTTTATTGCTTTTCTGGGCCCATTACATCAAGGATGATCCTCATTTACTATGCACAGGTTTGCTTTAGGTGGTTACCTTGTATAGATAACAAAGGAGAGGAAGTTGCTAATTACTAAAAAGAAAAAGTATATTTGCAAATGCAAAGGAAAAAGTGGTTGAACTGACTACACTCCATCCCTGGGAGGTTTAGCATAGATTTTAGGAAGTTACTTTAAAGATATGAAGTAAACATTTGCTGCCTCAATTCAGGGTGAGGGAGTTTTAACAAAAAGCAAGCCTCAAAGCAGCCTAGGTACAATGCAGGCTTGATTCCCCACAGGAAAACTGATCCGTGGACTCAGGTCCTGTGTGCCGACTTGCCCCCCCTGCTGGTTTTCTGAATCAGGGGCTGGGCTACATTCACCATTGTCAGCTGGATAGGTTCCCTATATCCAGGCATAAATGGAGAATTATTACGAAACAATTCTCCATAAGTCTCTAACATATTCTCACATCTTGTGGTACCTTTTATTATGGGCAATTCTTTTTAAGGGCTTTTGTGTAGTGAACAGCTTTGAGAGATAGATCTAGTATGTCCCTTTGCCTCCAGGGTATAGGGCAGATTCACTTGCTATACAAGAGTTTAAGATAATGTCCTCAAGGAAAAATGTTGGGCAGTTTCCTATCAGTCATCTTTATACGATTGGGGTTTTCTGGGTTCAGGGTTACCCAAGTGGACACAAACCCACTCTGTGTATACTATCCACCTGGACTTACATTTGTCTTGCACTTAAGAGATTTAGATAAAAAAGGAAAATTGATGTAAACACAAAATTCACTCTATTTTCTGTGCTGTGAGTAATAAATGGCTTTGTCTCTGACCCAGGGTCTTGTATTTCCTGCCAGAATCTATGAAACCTGTGGCATTGTGATGGTAAATAAATCAATTTGTCAAGAAGACATAACAATCCTAAGCACTTATTCACCTTACAGATCACCAAAATGTATAAAACAGAAACTGACAAACCTAAAAGGAGAAAGAAATGAATCAATCAATATAGTTGGGCACTGAAAAATTTCTTTCTCAGAAATAAAACAAGAAGACAGACAATTAATAAGGATATAGAGACTATAAAATAAAAACACTATCAATCAATTTGATTTAACTTACATTTTTAGAATACTCAGCCCCAAAACAACAGAATGCATGTTCTTTTAATGTACAAAGAATATCTACCAAGATAGACCATATTATGAGCAATAAAACAAACATCAAAATATTAAAAAGAATGAAATCAAAGTAATTTATCTGGCTACAATGAAATTAAAATAGATATTGATAGAAAAAAATAAAAAAGTGTCCAATTACTTGGATTTAAATAATTTGAAATAATCTAATATTTAAAGGAGGGAATTACAAAATATTTTGCAATAGATAAAAATGAAAATATAACTTAAAGAGATGAAGCTGAAGCAGCACATGGAGAGAATTACAACAAATGATTACATTAGAAGTATCTCAAATCAATAAACTAAGCCATCACCTTAAAAACTAAAAAATGAAAATATATACATATATAACTAATGCAATAAAAACTCTTAAAAATACACAACTCTTAAAACTCAATACACAACACTTAAAACTCAATAAAATACACAAACTCTTTTTGAAAATGAAAGATGTGAGAACACTTTCAACTTATTTTATGGGGCCTGCTGATACCAAACTCAGACAAAAACATTATGAGAAAAGAAAAGTTAAAATACACCACTACAAAATGATTTAAAAAAACTCTTCATGAGCCAATATTATCACATGAACATAACTGCAAAATTCTTTAAGAAATTATTAGAATATTAATTTAGAAATGTATAAAAATAATGATACAACATGAATGGCATTTATTTCTAAAATGCAAATCTGGTTAATCATATAAAATCAATCCTTGTAATTCACTATATCAAAAAAATCTAGTAGAAAAATGTACTGTTCAATAAATGTAATGTAAGAATTTGAAAATATTCAACATATTAAAAATAAAAAATATCTCAGAAATCTAAGATTAGAACAGAACTTCCATGATTAATTAAGGGTGTCTATTGTACCTGAATAGTGCTTTCCACATAATGTTGTGAACAACAATAGAATGTTCACTCTTACCACTCTTATGCAAAATTGTGTGGGAGGTCCTGGCCAATGTGATAAGACAAGATAAATATATTAAAAGGTATACAGACTCCAAAGAAAGAAACATGACTATAATTATAGACCATCATAGTCATATACGAATACAGTCCCAAAGAATCTATACAGTACTTCCAGGAAATTGTAAGTGAGATTAGAAAGGTCATAGGATTCATGGTCAACTTATAAAAATTGATTATATTTTTATATACTAGTACTGAACACTTAGATATTGAAATAAATGTAAAAATCTTCATAATTTATATCATAAAAAGAAAACATGAAATATGTAGAGATTAATCTAACTAATCTAATATGTGCAATAATTTTATGCTGAAAATAGAAAACACTGATGAAAGAAATTTTAAATAATCTAAATAAATTGAGAGATACACTTTGTTCATGGATTGGAAATCTTAATATTGCTAAGTTATCAATTCTTCCCAAATAGGTAGATTCAAAAGGATACTAATAAAAATCTAATGAAGCTTATTTTTAGATCATGGGAAGGTGGTTCTATAGTTTATATGGGAACGCAATGGCCCTAGGTTAGTCCAACAAATTTTGAAACAATAGAACAAGTTTGAAGAAAACACAAAGCCCAATTTCTAGACTTACTGTAAAGTTTCAATAATCAAGACAGTGTAGTTTTAGTGATAGGATAGACATATTGATAGATGGAAAAATATAAGTTTTTGTAAATAGACCCATATGTCTATAGTCAACTAATTTTTGCCAAATAGGATGTCCCAAGGCAATTTAAGAAAATATACTCTTTTCAACAAATTGTGCTGGAGGGAAGAAAAAAAAATCCTCATCTCTTGTCTTCCCACACATTGTATACAAAAAAACCCAGATTAACTTCAGATAAATCATAGACATTAATAATTAGGAAAAGTCAAATTTAAATAGCAATGAGATATCACTACATACCTACTAGACTGGCTAAAATTACACACACAAAAAAAATACTAGTGAGGTTGCAAAGCATCTGCAATTCCCATAGATTGTTAATGGAAATAGAAAATGGTATTTCTACTTCACACAGCAATTATTCATTGAGGTAGAAAGTTAAATATATACTTAACATATAAAGCAACCATTCTACAACAAGATATTTTTACAAGTGTTAAAAACACAGTTCTACACAAAGACTTATACCTGAATCATCATAACAGTTATGTTCATAATCCCCCAAAACTAGAAATAATTCAAACTGCAACTGCTGAATAAATACACAAATTGTGGTTCATTCATAGAATAGAACACTTCTAAGCAAAAACAAAAATAAGCTAATGACACATCAAAGCATGATATTCTTAGCCTGAAGCTAAGTGAAAGAAGCTATTCAAAATGTTTACGTATTTCATGCTTTCATTTTATGCTATTCTGAAAGAAGCAAAATTATAGCAACAAAATCAGATCAGTGATTCACAGGGACCGAGAGTAGGTGGAACCTCCGTTACTACATAAGTAATCAAGATGATGTTTTATGGTGATGGAAATATACTATCAATTGATTGTAGTTGTGGTTACACACAGTATACATTTATCAAGTTCAATGAACTGTATAACTAAAACAAGTAACTTTGCTATATATAAATCACATCTCAACAAAAATGAATGAAAACTAAACCAAAAAAAGGTAAATCAAAGTGATACTGTTATTGTGTCTGTATATTTCAGCTGCGACTACCAAAACATTTTGGGATAATATGTATCAAGAGCCTTAAGTATGTACCTATCTTTTACCCATACTTTTCTATTCTGGTATTCAAAAAAATGATCTAGCATATAAGAAAAATTATAACCATAAAGATGTTTACTACAGAATTATTTGTAATTGTGAAACATAGAAGTTACCTTAAGATCTAACAATATGTGAATTACTAAGACTTAGGGAAACATCTTGATTCAGACTTTCAATAAATAAGAAGCCTGTAGAACAAAATAAAAAAGAGCATGGTGCAATGTATTGAAGGAAGTAACCAATTTTATTTAAGGTCTTCTGTTAAATAATGGCTGACCACACACGCATGTACTTCTCACTCCCTAGAGTTGTTAGAGTTGATAATACAGAAATAGGAGTGAAACCTTATCTAAGTGATCTCACATTTTTATTGCTTCTCTTTTCCACTCCAGCCCACTCTCAACCCCACCTCCACATTTGAAGTACCCATTCACAAACCAAAATTCTATGAGCCAAGTTTTAAAATGCTCATGGTAAAGTAATTTCTTCAGACATTCTATTCTGTTTTGAATTTAAATAACAAATCTAAGGCCATGGCTATACAAATGAGACATACTAAAAATGTATCAGCCAACAAACAAAAACAGGTCAACCAAACACACAAAAACATTCCATTGTTGTAAAAGTGATTTTATCATGATAACAAAATCTGTTTGATTATAACATGATCTGATTTAATATTAATTGACCAATTATTGATGGTAAAAATGACTAGTGATAGTTGATGTAGTTAGTATGCATACATGCAATTTAAATAAAATCTGTCATTCTTTTGAGCTTAAATGTAAAAAGATATGATTTTCAAAGGAAAGATGTCATTTGTTTTAAGCTGGGGTTGGGGGAGGGGTGAGGGGGAAAGGCAAACAACTGTACTTGAACAACAGTAAAATTTTAAAAATGGGAAAAAAGTATAGTTTATTGATTATGCTAAAAATAATGCATTTTAAAGATTAAATAATTGGACAGCTAAAAACAATTTAGGATTCCAAAATAATTTCTTTTTCTTTTCAGCTGCAGTGGGATATTACTGAAAAAAGATTTGTATGATATTTAAAGTGTATGACATGGGATCCAAGATGGCAGGGGAATAAGCAGCAGCTACACTAACCTCCTCCAGGACCAATCCAGAATTATGACTAAATTGTAGAGAGCACCTCCTGAACAATCAACTACACAGTAACTGGAGAGAAGCCTTAGAACCACAGACAGACAGTAGGAACCACTTCACCACAATATGACTGGTAGGGAGTATGGAGAGGAGAGAGAATTGGCTGGGTTCCCACTGGTAGTAGCTGAAGGTCTGGAGAGATATTTCAGGGGCTGGGGGAAAGGTGGGGTCTAATCTGCAATCTGGGCTCTCCAGCCTATAGCACCAGAGCCAGGAAGGATCCCAGATAACACATAGCTGTGAAAAGCAGATGGGATTCTGTCTGTCAGGGAAAGACAGCTGGAGACTCAGCTACCCTCTTACAAGGCCAATGCACAAAATTTCATTTATAGCCCCTTTCCCTGACTCCAGCACAGGAAAGGCAGAATGGACCAGAGATACTGGAGGACAGTCTGGGTTGGTGGCTCTGGGGAGAGAACTGAAGGAACAGCCACCAGGAAACCTGCGCTGAATCATTTTCCATACTGCACAAGCCATCTTTTCAGGCAGAGCACTCATCTCCAAGTGGATCAACCTAAGGGGAAGCAATAGCCCTGCCCACAGGCATTACTCTGCCTCACTCTGTGGAGCTTAAACCTGGATGCTGATTACAGTTTGATTAGTTTAACAGTTGATTGGTTTAGCAGCTGATTAGTTTAACTACTACAGGTAAAATACAAACAGCTGAAATGGGGAGACAAAGAATCAGACCCCAAATGAAAGAACCAGAGAATTCTTCAGTAGAACTAGATGAAATATAGACAAACAATTTATCAGATAGAGAGTTTGGAGTAATGATTATAAGTGTACTGTAAAGCATGAAAAATGACATAGAAACTATAAAAAGGACCAGTCAGAAATAAAGAATACAATGTCTGAATAAATAATACACTGGAAGGAAAAAACAGTAGGTTAGATGAAGCAGAGGATCGAATCAGTGATTTGGAAGACAAGGTAGAAAACAACACCCAGCAAGAGCAGCAAAAAACAAAAAGAATTAAAATAAACGAGGAGAGCTTAAGAAACATTTTAGACAACATGAAGCAGAACAGCATCCACATCATGGGAATACCAGGAGGAGAAGAGAGTAAGCAAGGGATCAAAAACCTATTTGAAGAAATAGTGACCAAAAACTTCCTAGTCTGGTGAAGGAAAAAGACACACAAGTCCAGGAAGCTCAGAGTCCCAAACTAGTTGGACCCAAAAAGGCCTAGATGGAGACGCATAATAATTAAAATGGCAAGGCTTAGAGACAAGGAGAGAATCCTAAAAGCCACAAGAGAAAACCAGGTAGTCACCTGCAAGGGAGCTCCAGTTAGACTGGCATCTGATTACTCACCAGAAACACTTCAGGCCAGAAGGCAGTGTCATGAATTATTCAAGGTGATGAAAAGCAAGGACCTACAACCAATGCTACTTTACCCAGCAAGACTATAATTTTAAAAAACTAAAGGAATTTGTTAATACCAAACCAGCACTTCTACAAATATTAAAGGGTTTGGTTTAAGAAGAAGAAGAAAAAGAGAAAGAAAGAAAACAGAGGAAAGCAGTCAATCAATAAAATGTCACTACATACATATCTATCAATAATCACCTTAAAAGTAAATGGCTTATGCTCCAGTCAAGAGACAAAGGGTAGCTGAAGGGATAATAAAACAAGACCCATATGTATGCTGCCTCCAAGAGACCCATCTCAGATTGAAAGATACATACACAGTAAAAATAGAGGGATGAAAAAAGATATTTCCTGTAAATGGAAAAGAAAAGAAAGGCTGTGGTAGCAGTACTTATATCCCACAAAATTGACTTTAAAACAAAGACTATCATAAGAGACAAAGGCCACTACATAATGACAAAAGGAACAATACAACAAGAGGATATAACCCTAGCAAACATTTATGTAGCCAATATAGGAGCACCTAAATATGTAAAGAAAATCTTGATGGACATAAAGGGAGAGATTTTCAGAAATACAGGCATTGTAGGGAATTTTAACACAGATTGACTTCAAAGGACAGATCTCCCAGGCAGAAAACAAACAAACAAACAAACAAACAAGGAGACAGCGGCCTTATATGACACACTAGACCAAATGAATTTAATTGATATCTTCAGAGGATTTCACCCCAAAACAGCAGAATATACATACTTTTCAAGTTCACATGGAATGTTTTCTAGCATAGACCACATGTTAGGACACAAAACAAGTCTCAATAAATATAAGAAGATTTAAATAATATCAAACATCTTCTCTGACCACAATACTATGAAACTAGAAATTAATCACAAGCAGAACACTGAAAATCATGTGAAGACATGAAAGCTAAATAACATGTTATTAAACAATGAATGGGTCAACAACAAGATCAAGGAATAAATCAAAAGATACCTTGAAACAAATGAGAATGAGGGCAAAACAATCTGAAATCTGTGAGACACTGGGGAAGCAATCCTAAAAGGGAAATTCATATAATTACAGGCCTATCTCAAAAAACAAGAAAAATCTCAAATAAATAATCTAACTTTGCACTTAAAGGAACTTGAAAAAGAATAACAAACACAGCCCAAAGTAAATAGAAGGAAGGAAATAATAAAGAACAAAGGAGAAATAAATGAAATAAAGTCTAAAAAAACAATACAAAAAGATCAATGAATCCAAGAGCTGGTTCTTCAAAAAGATAAACAAGATCAACAAATCTATAAACAAGACTCATCAAGAAAAAAAGGAAAGGACCCAAATAAATAAAATCAGAAATGAAAGAGGAGAAATAACAACTGATATCAAAGAAATAAAAAGGATTGTAAAAAAAGATTACAAAAATCTATATGCCAACAAACTGGACAAACTGGATGAAATGGAAAAATTCCTAGAAACATGCAGTCTTCAAAAATGAAATCAGGAAAAATCAGAGAATCTAAATAGACAGATTATACCCAGTGAAATTGAAGCAGTAATCAAAATACTCCCAACAACAACAAAAAAAAGCCCTGGATTGGATGGCTTAACAGGTAAATTTTACCAAAAATTCCAAGAAGAACTAACACCTCTGCTTCTCAAACCATTTCATAAAATTCAAGAGGAGGTAAGTCTCCCAAATTCATTTTATGAGGCCAGCATTATCCTAATTCCAAAACCAGGTGAAGATACTACAAAGAAAATTATAAGCCAATATTACTGCTGAACATAGATGCTAGAATCCTCAACAAAATATCAGCAAGCCAAACACAGCAGTATTTCAAAAATATCATACACCATGATCAAGTGGGATTTATTCCAGGAATGCAAGGCTGGTACAACATTTGCACATCAATAAATGTGATTCACTATATAAACAAAACGAAGGATAAAAACCATATAATCATATCAATAGATGCAGAAAAAATCTTTTGATAAAATCCAGCACCTATTTATGATAAAAGCTTTCAGCAAAGTGGGAATAGAGAGAACGTACCTACACATAATAAAGGCCATATATGATAAACCCACTACCAGTATCATATTCAATGGGCAAAAACTATAAGTTCCCCTTGAGATCAGGAACAAGACAGGGATGTCCAGTTTTACCTCTCTTATTCAACATAGTACTGGAGGTTCTAGACACAGCAATCAGACAAGAAAAAGAAGTAAAAGGCATCCAAATTGGAAAGGAAGTAGTAAAATTGTCTTTACTCGCAGATGACATGATTTTACACATAGAGAACCCTAAAGATTCCACCAAGAAACTACTGAAACTGATCAATGAATTAAGCAAAATGTCAGGATACAAAATTAATATCCAGAAATCAGTTGCATTTTTATATGCCAAGAACAAACTAACAGAAAGGGAAATCAACAAAACAATCCCGTTCACAATTGCTTCAAAAATAATATGATATCTAGGAATAAACCTAACCAAGGATGTGAAAGACTTGTACTAAGAAAATTGTGACACTGAGGAAGGAAATTGAAGAAGATACAAATAAGTGGAAGCACGTACTGTGTTCATGGAGAGGAAGAACTAGCATCATTAAAATGTCCATACTACCCAAAACAATCTATAGATTCAATGCAGTTCGATCAAGATTCCATAACATGTTTCACAGAACTAGAACAAATATTTTAAAAAGTTATATGGATGTACAAAAGGTGCCACTTAGCAATCCTGAGAAAGAATAACAAAGTTGGAGGAATCACCCTACCTAATATCAAGCTATATTCTAAGGCCATAGTAATCAAAACAGCCTGGTAATGGCATAAAAACAGACACATAGATCAATGGAATGGAATAGAGAGCCCAGAAATAAACCCCCACCTTTATAATCAATTAATATTAGACAGAGGAAGCAAGTGCACACAATGGGCTAAAGAGTATATTCAATAAATGGTGTTAGGAAAATTGGACAGATACAAGCAGAAAAATGAAACTACACTATGTTCTTATACCACACACAAGAATACATGCAAAAATGGATCGAAGACTTAAATGTTAGATCAGAAAGCATAAAAATCCTAGAAGAAATTATAGGCAGCAAAATATCAGATATTTCTCATAGAAACTTTTTCATTGGATATATCTTTCCAGGCAAGGGAAACAAAAGAAAAAATAAACAAATGGAACTACATCAAACTAAAAAGTTTTTGCACAGGAAAGGAAATCATCAACAAAATAAAAAGACAACCCACAGAATGGGAGAACATATTTGCTGATACATCTGATATGGGGTTAATATCTAAAATTTACAAATACTTACAAAACTCAACAGCAAAACACCAGACAACCCAATTAAAAAATGGCCAAAATGACCTGAATGAACACTTCTCCAAAGAGGACATACAGTTGGGCAATAGACATATGAGAAAATGCTCAACATCACAAATCAGCAGAGAGATGCAAATTAAAACCACAATGATATACCATTTCACACCTGTCAGAATGTCTATCAGTAAATCAACAAACAAGGGTTATCAATGACATGGAGAAAGGGGAACCCTTTTGCACTGTTGGTGGGAATGCAGATTGGTATGGCCGTTGTGGAAAGCTATTTGGAGCAACCTCAAAACATTAAAAATGGATCAGCCTTTTGACTCAGCATTCCCACTTCTAGGAAATTATACAAAGGAAACCAAAGCACTAATTTGAAAGAACATAACAACCCTTATGTCCATTTCAGTGTTATTTACAATTGTCAAGATGTGGAAGTAGCCCAAGTATGCACCAATAGATGCATGGATAGACCAACTATTGGATATTTACACAATGGAATCCTACTTGGCAGTAAAAAAAGAAATAGAAAAATTTACCCTTTGTGACAGTATGGGTGGACCTGGAGAACATTATGCTAAGTGAAATAAGCCAGTGAGAGAAAGACAAACACCATATGATTTCACTTATATGTGGAATCGAATTAACAGATGGAATGCAGAATGACAGCATGACAGCATGGGGGGGGGTGGTTAGTGGATAGAGAGACTGAGCAATAAAGAAAAAGGACATGTACAATGGGCATGGACAATGGTGTAGTAATTGCTAGGGGCAGACAAGTATAAGGGGACTAAAAGGTAATGTAAAAAATACAAAAAATATGAAAGTAATAAAAAAGAAAAAACAGAAATAAGCAATTTATAATTTTAAATTGCAAACAAAAAATTATACAACATGATGATTTAGATGGTACACTACATGAAAGGATATCCACCAATGAGTTAACACATCCATTACTTTTCATATTTACCTTTATTTTTCTTTTTGTGAGAACACAAGTTCAGCTCTCTTAGCAAATTTCAATTATACGATTCAGTATTATTAACTACAGTCACCTTGTTACATATTATATCATCAAATACCTTATTCACCTTATAACTGAAAATTTAAACCACAACTTTTGACTTTTTTTTTAAGATTCTACATTTAAAAGATGCCATATAGCACAGGTGGCAAACACAAGCCCCTTGGGCTGAATCTGTCTCTCTACCTTGTTTTATCCATCCTGGCATCTTGTTTCTACCTGGCGGCAGCACCAAGCTTTCACTTAACTTTTAAGGAGTAGTTACATTTATACAGTCCTAAAATTACATTCAGCCCTTTGAAGTCAACCGCAAGGCTGATGTGGCCCTCAGTGAAAATGAGTTTGACACCCCTGCCATACAGTATTAGTCTTTCTCTTATTTGACTTAGTATAATGCTCTCCAGGTGTGTGCTTGTTGTCACAGGATGCAGGGTTTCCTTCTTTTTAAAGGCTAAATAATATTCCATCATGTGAATATACTACCTTTTCTCTATCCATTCAGCAGACATTTAAATTGTCTTCCTAACTTGGCTATTGTGAATAGTGCTGAAATAAACATAGAAGTACAGATACCTCTTCAAATATCTCTCATAGAAGTACAGATATCTGTACTTCTATACAGATATCTCTTAAAATAGTGATGTTATTTCCTTCAGATATTTTACCAGAACTGAAATTGCTGAATTATATGGTAGCTCAACTTTTACTTTCTTGAGGAACCTCCATACACTATTCCATAGTGCCTGTATCATTTACATTCCCACCAACAGCATACAAGAGTTCCCTTTTCTCCACAGCCTCACCAGCATTTATTATCTCGTGTCTTCTTTATAATAATACTAACAGGTAAGGGGTGATAATTCATTGTGGTTTTGAGTTGCATTTCCCTGATGATTAATGATGTTGAGCACCTCTTTACGTACTTGTTGGTTATTTGCATATTTTCTTTGGAAAAATATTTGTTTGGGTCCCTTGCCCATTTTTAATTGGGTTGTTGTTATTATTATTAGTAGTAGTAGTAGTAGTAGTAGCTATTGACTTATATGTGTTCCTTGTATAGTTTGGGTATTAACCCTTTATGAGCCTGGACTGAGCTGCTGGTCATGTCTTAAACTTTTGTGATTATCCAAGCAGTTTTGTTCTTTTGGCTCCCAGTAGTTGAGGGTGTGCCAAGACCGAGCAGTGTCCTAAGGGGAGAATGGCAGTCACCACTAGATGCCTAGGTACACGATGACTAGAAGCCAGACCCTCAAGCAGCCACTGGGAAAGTATTTAGTTAAGTTGTTTCCAGGAAGAAAATGGCAGATGGGTGACACTGGTTAATAACATTATATAGGTTTCAAGTGTGCAATTCTATGATACATCATCTGTACATTGTATTGTGTACTCACCACCCAAAGTTAAATCTCCTTCCTTCACTGTACACTCGACCCCCTCTACCCTTCACTATTTCCCACCCACCTTTTCCTCTGGCAACTACCATACTATTGCCTGTGTCTATGATTTTTTATTTGTTCTATTTGTTCATTTGTTGCTTTCCATTTTGTATTCCACATATGGGTAAAATCATATGGTTCCACTATGAAAACAGTATGAAGTTTCCTCAAAAAATTAAGAATAAGTTTACCATATGACCCAGCAACCCAAGTTGTGGGTATCTACATAAAAAAATTGAAAACATTTATTTACAAAGATATATGCACCTTTATGTTAATTGCAGCACTACTCATGGTGGCCAAGGCATGAAAACAACTGGAGTGTCCTTCCATAGGAGATTGGATAAAGATGTGGTACATTATATTACAGAATACTAGTCACTATAAAAGATGAGATATTGCCATTTGTGACAACATAGATGGATATCATGTATGTTAAGGGAATAAGTCAGATAGAAAAATCAAGATGGGCATTTTTATCTGCTCCCTCTGTGCTGAGCCCAGATGTGTAACCCTGGGGGAAAAGAGGGTGGTGAAGAAATAGAGGTGAAAATGTAGTGTTCTGTGCCCATTTAAAACTGCTTCTTTGTTGAGTGTGGGACTCATGAATGCAAGCCCCATTGGCTATCTCAACTAGGCAATCTGGGGACCCATTCCACCACAGGAGTCTCAACAGCTGGGTGCCAGAACTGTGAACAAAATACTACCAAAGACATGCTGTCAATCTGGTTATATTGTTAGAGAGAGCCAGAGGAGAAGGCAGGATGCCCCTAGCTCCCCCAGGCTCAGGGGTAGATTGCAGACAGCCCCTAGAAGTGCATGAAATTAGAAGGTGTACCCTCAGGAAGCAGCTTGTTAAATATTTAGTCAAACCACCTTCAGGGAAATACTGGGAGATGGGCATTTTTGCCTGTTCCCTCCACACTGAGCCTTGAGGTTATGACCTCAAGAGTGCTTGCAGACCCATTAAGAAGTACTTCTAGCTCAGTGGGTTTCATGTACATAGTCATGAGTGCCTTGTCACCACAGTATTTCTGGTCCGCTCCCCCATGCAAAGTGGGCATATAGCAGGTGCTCACATAATTGTTTAACAGATGGATGAACTGAATCAGGAATATCCTAAAAAAGAGGAAAAATTTTATCAAGACAGCCATAGAAAAGGTGAATATCTAGCTAGTTTATATTTTACAAATTAACTCCAAAACAATGGTTTCATTTTTTAAAAAATTTAAAGCTTTTACTTATTTATTTTCAGAGAGAGGAGAAGGAAGGGGAAAGAGAGGGAGAGAAACACCAATTGGTTGCCTCTCCCGAGCCCCCAAATAACTAGGGACCTGATCCGAAACCCAGGTGTGGGTCCTGATTGGGAATTGAACTGGTGATCTTTTGGTCCACAGGCTGGAACTCAATTTACTGAGCCACACCAGCAAGGGCAAAGCAATGGTTTCTAATGAAAGTTACATCAGATTTTTTTTTTAAGTTTTAAAAATTACAGATCTACTGAGTTAGAATCTCTGGTCACTGGTATTTAAAAACAAGTGCCTCATGGATTTTCTAATATGGTTAATAACCTCTGTTCTAAAATGAGTTTTCCTTGTATTATTTGAAATGTTCTAAACTTTCAACCTTAGCCCTGTTACACAAAACTCTATTTAAAAAAAGCTTTAGGATAATCTACTGGTTCAGATTTTTAATTGAGAACACTCTGTCAATGATTTGGCAGAATTATGTAAAATTATTCCAGCATATTTCCTTTGTAAAAATTCTACTAGTTTAAAATAACTTTTGCTCCTCTTTTTCAAAAAATTAGCATTTTATTCACCCCCTTAGCCCCTTAAAGTATAAAAGGTTTCAAGATTTAAAATATGCCCTTGTCATGAATGACTCCAAAGTAAAAGGAACCAAGTAAATTCAGGGGATGTCTTACAGAGTAATTGCCTGCTTTTCATACTAATGAAAGTGGTCTCTCTTGCCTACTTTTCCTGGCTCGTCCATATAACATAGACAACTGTGTCAACATTTAGCAACTTTAAATGTATGCCAGGCACTAACATGCACATAATAAACGTTTCTGTATTCAATAACCATCTTATAAATTATTCTGTGCTCAAGGTGCATATTAAAATGCCTATTTTCCCTCCCAGCAATGACATGTGTTCAAAACTGGATAAATACTGAATATCTGGTATGTATGTTGGCAAATGATAAAACATTAAATAAAATGCTTTGAATGAAGTCTAATGAATAGACCATTTCACATCAAGTTCTTTCCACCATTAACGTGATCTAATCCTCACTCTGAAAAGATATGACCACTGAGTGGAAAAGAAAAACATCACAGCTGGGATATGGTGGGAAAAAGAACCTGCAAAGAAAGAGACAGAAGGTGGTCATTTAAAACTGTGGCTGTAAATGGTGCTTACACCTTTCAATTTTAAATTAGAGAATATGTGTCTGGAGTTGACAATAGACTCTAGTAGTAAAGGCAATTCAGTTCCATACAGAGCCATTTATTTTGCTGGGAAAGAAGGCAGTCATTTTTATCATTTTAAGAGGGGTAAATGTTCTTTCTTTTATTCAATCAATAGAGGAATGTATAAAAATAGAAAGTGAAAAATCCTTCCTTTCAATACCACTGTGATTGAGTCAGCTAAATACTTTCTAGAATAGTACATATGTACACAAAGACATGTATGTGCATGTGTTATGAGCGTGTGTGTGTGTGAAAGGTACCCCATATAGAAATTGTAACAGCTTCCATAAATTTGGTAGTGCCTCTCTGGCAATATGTAATAGAGATGCTCACATCACTGAAGGGAGAACAGAGAAGCTCCTAATTGCCTATCACATTACTTTTCGAGCTAAATGGATGTTCCATTATTCAGGATTAAGAGATATATTTCCAAAGCACCAAGCAAGATGGATGCCTCAGAATCCCTCATTTGCTCCAAAAGCTGTTCATTGTTTGCCTTTTTATTGCTTTGCTATTGCCACAGTGAAGGATACCTTTGGTGCACGATGTTGTTTGCAGGACAATTTTTGCCTCAAAAAAAAAGAATTAATTATTTTCTGCCATTTTCCATTTTCATCACCAATTTCCCAGTGTCATGAAAGTGAGCTCTGTTTTTGCACGACATTCCATTCTTATTACCATCTTCATCCCAAGAATGAAAGTCTGTAATGAGAGCAAAGCCATAGCTGGCATAGGAGGGCTGTTATAATTCACTCTCTTGACAAAGATAGTAATGAGAAATGACAGTGGCACAAAATGAGTCCTTTCTGATCCCATCCCCTTGGATGATAATGAAAACAGAAGATGGCACCAACTTTATTCATCTTCGTGACACCTATTGTGACAGGACTGAAAGCTGCTGCTAAAAACCCATCTGAAGTCACAATTTCCCAGTCGCATTCCCATTGTGTGTTTAACTAACGAAAACAAGCAAACCAAAAACACACCCTGCCATACTACCATTGCTCCTGGGCATCTGGTTACGGGGAAGCTTTCAGAGGCTGCAGAATTTCCTCTACTGTCCACAACTTCCCTCTCCTAAAATCATGTTTACTTTTTTATTATTAACTCATCTTAACATTTCTAAAACTAGCGATGCAAAAATGGAGGGAGAGAATATGGAAATGAAGACATTTTTAAAATTGGAATTTGATTCTCTGACTCGCCTGACAAAAATGCAAATTTAAGCTATAGAATATTCAACTAATGCAACTAATATAGAATCTTACCCACTCTTGCTTATTTTCTCCTCTCCTTTCCCCTCCTCTCCTTCCTTTCTTTTTGAACTATGATTATATCTTTACAAAATCTAAAAGGAATTTAGAGCTAAATTGATCCAATCTCTGCATTTTATAGATGAAAAACAGGCTTAGAAAGGTGGAGCATCTTATCCACAATTATCCAAATGGTGCCGGAATACTCATTCACAATTTTTCATTCTGATTCTTCTAGGATATAAGTTGAAATGCCAAAGAGAAAAGTAGAAGGAAGTATTGAATATGCATTCTGCTTGATTTCTTTGCAGCAGCTCTGTAAAGGGAAGGTGACATTCTCTCAAGGAATACACCTCAGAGTCACAGATTCCTGGTTCTGTCTGTGCCGTTGAGTAAACCATGTATCTGAGTTTCAGTCTTCTACTATAAACCAGTTTAGAAAATATAAGTGGTATACAAAATGGTCTATCTTAAATAGGTAAAGTGATCACCTTATTCTTTCTCTTCCTACTGTTTTCGAATATGACTTTTTTTTTCTTTCCATTTTCTCCTCACTTTACCGCTGACTATTTCTTGGTCATGAGCTAGGGAGCAGTGCAAAGTAGAGTCAAAGGCTCTACTCCCGTGCAGGGTATCTCTGCACTGCATCACTTCATACCAAAGGCAATGGGCCTTTTGGATGACTTCTTACAATCATGCTTCACTTCTGGCAGTAAAGCAAAATGGTCCATTTTCTCCTCTTTGCGAGCACCTGAGTCCTTTCAAAAATATTCAAGCTTGGCTGCTTTTCTGTGAATCTAGGTAGTCCATGTGAAAATGCATACCACCTAGCTCTGACATTCTCAAGGAGAGGAGCCAATCCACTGCATCCTTTATTCTTGCTTTGCAAGTGGGGACTGCTCTAGGAAATGTCCTGCATTCACAATTCCTTAGGCAAGAGACAAGCACCATTCTCTGCCTCTGCAAACTCCAGGGAAAACATGCCAAGCTGGAGGTGTCCGTTCTATACCAGCATGAGAAGGGCCATCTATTTTTTGCAGCTAAAAAGCACTTAGCAAGGAACTGGGAGTATGTTAATGAAATGTCAATATCCCCTTTTGACAGACATTCCAATCTCTGGGTGATTAGTCAGAGATGCCCTTACTTGTCTGGAGAAAAGAAGGAACAGGATAGTCATATACATACCCAATAAATTCCTTTACTGACTTTGTTCTCCAACAAATCTCTAACCTTTTTCATTGGCTCTTACCAATCCAGGTGTTGATCGCTGGACCAGCTTAGCCACTTGGGGATGAATCTTTTGCTTCTTGTTAGATAAGTTGCAAAATGTGTCCTTTATTATCTCAGCTTTCAGACTTTAGAAGAAATTGTGAGACCCAGCAAAAGTTTCATTGCACTGTTATCAGATCACAAATGGTTGTTGTAATAAGCATAACTTTTTATGTAATGGTAGTTTCCTTTATATTTCTACTGAATTCTTATGTAACAAATCCCAAGTTGTGGGGCAATTGAAGTCTACAGAAGGTAAGTTCCATTTTCTGATGCAAGAAATCAGTGCTCTGATTAAATCAAATATTTTAACAAATATAAAGTAAAAATGTGTGCTACAACACACTGTAATTTTTAAGCAAATGAAACATCTAGGATTCCTAGAGGTTTCTGTGTTTTAGGATTAGTTACATTATAGAGCTTAAATATAATCTACATTATAACTCCTTTACTCTGAAGATCCGGCATGACTTCGGCCCAATCCAGAGTTAGCCAGAGCTCTTATTCTTGGGAAGTTATCATCCTGTAAATTACTCTTTGTACATAATGATGCATTCCTGGTTCCAGTGGCTGCCAGGGTACCACCAGATCTGTGCTGCAGTGATACTGAGTCTGAATTCTTGGAGTTCCCTTAAGATAACAGGCTGAGATGTCTTTCAAACTTTTAAGTTTCTTAATCCACCCATAAACTTTTGGGGGCTGATCTTTATAACAACCATTTTCCTTTTACACCTTCCTTTGAATGCTTCCAGGCAAATGAAGAACCTTCAGACAAATAACTAAAAATACATTCCATTCAACAACCACCATAGTTTTGGTGGGAACGATGTTCCAGATTTGTAGATCTTCCCCTTCCACCGATTAATATAACCTCTACTATGGTAACTATATTTTGAAACCTCATGTGTACAAGGCTTTGCGTTCTGTAACCTTGGACAAGTAGCTTTATTTCTTTAGACAAAATTGCTCTGTCACGCAGCTTGACATCACTTGCTCAGTTTTGTCTAGCGAGCAAGCGATAGCACACAAGAGAATGGTTCCTTGCCATACTCATCCCAGGCAAAAAAAAGGCTTTATTTGAAACTCACCCCCTGGGGCTCGAAGTAAACTTGAAAATTGGTATAAACTTGCCAAAAGGGCAAATATTCTTCAGACCCTACCATAGGAAGACACAGAAAAAAGTCAACCGTGATGCACCTGTATAGCTGCCCTGCCTCAATGGGAGCTCTTTCTGTAGTTTCCGATCCTTAGTACCTTTAAGAAAGGAACATTATGTGCAATTTATTTCAAAAATAAATTTATTTTAACTTAAAGATAATTGAAGTATTTTCCATTACTGCAGGTAAAGATAAAAGCGATGCTAACTTAAACTACTATGTTTATTTCTATAGTAATTCTAACTATATACAATTAATATCAAAAGAGTACCAGGAAAAAACAAAAAGTAAATGCATGTAAACATCTTTGATTCTATTTCTAAACCTATTTTGTAGTCATATAAGACATTTTCAGAAAAAAAAATTCATTAGTTTTTAATATTCTTATTTTTCCATTTGTAGTTGAGGGTTTTCTAGAGAGTATATGAGATCTTCACATATTTTTAGTAAATTAATCTTACAGTTGTCAATTAAGGCATCAGCGAGATTAAAAAGATAACTTGAAAATTCCATTCCAGGTGCCTTGGAGTGAAATTGCTTTATCTTCCTGCTTGGTTAAATGCAGTGTTCCCACTACATTTGGATTGTTATAGTAAGTCAAGCTTAAGAAAAATGCACATACAAAAACCTGCTTGCAATTACTTTACCTGACAGTCAGGCAAAATATAATTAAAAGGTTTGAATTGTACAGGTGCTAAAAAGTATATTACAAAATAAGCAAACCATAACGCCGGGCACTCCATTTGGATTATTAACATGTTATGATCTTAATTATGACTTTCCAGAGTTATAATCCCATGTCTACTGCTAAGGAATGGAAGTCATAAGAGTAAGTTGTCAAAATCTTTATCAGAGAATTATTTCAACATGATTTTTGAAGAAAATTTATTGTTTAATTATAAAGGTAATAAAACCACAATCTAGAAAATATGCAAGATGATGAAAAGAAAAAATAATTGTCTACAATGCCAATACTCAAACTACCATTGTTATTATTTTGGTGGAGTTCCTTCCAGGCTTCCTTCATTAGCTTTTATTAATCTTTTTGTTTATAATTCTAATGTGTACAGAGAACATTTTGTACCCTGTCTTTTCACTTTATCGTACATATTTAATAGAGTTTTATATTTTCAAAATGAGCCTAGTTTGTATTAGGAAATTACTGGGTAAGAGAAAGTGGGGAGCACAGCTCCGAGCCTCAGGCCTGGTCCAGAAGGCATTTCCACTGCGCCTTGGAGCTTGCAACACTAGGTCATTTTCATTCCCTGGAACCGTTTTATGAGAATTGCTCTGCTCTACACTGAATACTAAACACAGGACAAAGTCTCCGTCAATTAAGGTTTGGACTGAGGCCAGACCTAAATCACTGAGGTAGACTCTTTGCATCTCAGCTTCACAGGGATCACTGTATAAAGACACCAGAGGATACAGGACACCGTAATTGCTGTCCGTGGAAGCCAAAGGAAGGCACTGGAATCCGGAGAGATGAAAGCACTTCTTTCAAGGACACCTGAAGGCATGTTATGAAACCAAAAGCTGCAATAAAATCAAAATCTCTTAGAAAACTAATCATGATGTATAAACCATTGTATGAATGAGGATGATTTTAACTTAAAAAAAAGGCATATAAGTAACTCAAATACTAAGAGACCCTGCAATTTTGTTCTTTGAGATTGAAAAAATGAACACGGAAACCTATAAAACCAAGTTTATGCGTAGTCACAGTTTGGTGTAAGTGTGTATGGGAACACTGTCCTAGTAATATATAAATTATACACTGTACTTTAAGTGACCCCAAAATACCAAAGTCCATGAAAAATTTCAGAAAAGCTGAATCTCTCCAAAACTTCCAACAGCTTCCCTCATCATTCAGAAGCCACACAGACTAAACATCGAGGAAATGCAATGATTTTACTCCTTAGAATGTTAAACTCACAGTAAGATTTACGACAGTATTTTCAAAAGAATAGGGGAGAAGTGCAGAACTCCTGAAGAAATCTTTAAAACATCATAAACAGGGCCTGTAATGGCACTTCTTGAACTTTTCTTTTCTCCTTCTGGTTACCTTTTACGATTTTACTCTATCTTTGGTTTCAGTAGTTTCCATATACTGTCTCTAAATGTAGTCTTCTTTCTATTTATATGTTATGTGGGGTTTGGAGACCCTTTTGAATCTGTGGGTCTCCAAATAGATATCACCTCTTGATATCTATTTATATCTAGGCAATTCTCAGCCACTATCTTCCTCAATGTTTGCTTCTTTGATTAGACATGTTAAACATTTCTCCTCTACCTTTCACGTCTTTGCTTTTTCCGTGTGTGTTCTCCTTGTGCATTGCCCTGCATACTATCTACTGCTCTATATCCTGATTTACTAATTTTTTTTTGCTATTTCTAATCTGCTAATAAAATACTGTAGCAAATTATTTGTCCTAATCATTATATTCTTTACCTGTAGAATTTCCATTTGACAGGGTGTGAGTGTGTGTGTACTATAGGTGTCTACTAAAATTTCCTATTTTCCTCTATTTTTTTTGAAGTACATGACAGGTTTGTCCAGAAGTTATCAAGCCATATAATATGAAAAATAGAGACATTTATTAAAGAAGATACAAGATACAGAACATTGTACATTGGACAATTAAGCCTCAGTCCCCTTCAAAGTAGGCACCTTGGGACCTCACGCTGTTCTTTCAGTCACCATCAGCTGCACCTTTCCATTTTCCTAAATTTCATTGATGGTCTGAAATCTCCTTCGGAAAAGCCAGAAGTCACAGGGCACCAAATCTGGGCTGTAGGGCCTGAGTCACCTTGGTGATTTGATGTTTGGCCAAAAAACTGCACAAGACGTGATGCATAAGCATGCACATTGTTGTGATGAAGCTGCCAATCACCAGTTGCTGATTGCTTTGGCCTTATGAATGCTTGATAAAATTTCCACAAAGGAATGTTCAACCTTCATGCAAAATTTGCTGTAGATTCATTGCTCTACTTGCTCAGTCATTCTGAATGTGACGGCCACACAGAACACATGCTCACTCAAGATGTCTACTGCCTCCAATGACCAGTACCGTGACGTCATCATTGTTCATGCATGCGCATTCCAGTCTACTCTCCTTGGCGACCAGGTTACATGGCTGTCACACAAACCATTCTGGCTATATTCACAATGGCTAGACTTTTTCCAGACAGACCTCGTATATCAATTGTGTTATTTAGAAATCTCTAATAACTCCAATATTTGATTCACCCATGAGTCTATTTCAATTATCTGTTTTTCTCTTGGTTTTGTTCAATTGGCCTTGTATTTTAACATTTTTAACTTTTAATTTGATACTGAAAATGGTAATTTTTAAAAACGTAATCTATGGATAATATAATCATCTTACAAAGAAGACTGATTACTTTTTATTTATTTTTGTAAAAAACAAAAATAGATACAATATCAGATTACCTTCATCATATGGTGAGTTGACATTAGTTTTTATTTGTTAGTGTTTCTGATCTTTGTTTTTTAAATTGTTGTATTTCCATTTTGTCAATATCTTATTTTGGCCCTTATCGAGCTAGGTATTTAATAAGTCCTTCTGATTTGGTTGAACTTGAAATTTAATCTCTTTCCTTAACAGTAGACAGAATCTAAAGTCTCCATTTTTTTTCCTCCCAACAGTTGCTTTCCATCAGTTTACTCCCATTCATAATTAGGAGTCCATCAGTATCTTAAAGAGAATCAGTAGGAGAGTTGGAACTCATCTGAAGCCTTCCCTCTTTGGGATATCTCCACTCAGTTTGTACCCTCTGTAAGTCTCAAGCTCTGTCTTCTGGCTATATTACCAGAAGTAATATAGTCCTATTACCTCATATAGCAGAAAATTTCTAAAGTACTCTCTGGAGAAAAACCAGCTAAATGTGGAACTCACCTTAAGTTCTTCCATTCTTATAATGGCTCTAGTCCCTTCTGTCCCTAACTGCTGGTAGTATTTCAGTGCCTTCAAACAGTTATGCTTTAATATCTTTCTCAGCTGTAATGATTGTAACAGCAGACAAGCTGTCCTATATAAGTCACTATTTCATAATTGGAATCAGAACTCCACCTCTAGAAAATAAATTAATCAAAGTGAATAATTATCCTATGACAAATATTTAGCTACATGGACTATCTATAACAGCAATCTTTCTGTAGGTAAAACATTGGAAACAACCTACAAGTCTAACAATGGGGAATTATTTAAATAAATCACAATTTATCCAACATAAATAAGAATTGCTCTCACTATTAGGGGCAACTGAGGTGATAAATATCTAGTGTGACCAAGCACACTTTGTGTGTGTGTGTGTGTGTGTGTATTTTCTTCCAATAACATTTACTCCACAGGTGCAAGGGTATATTGGTCAAGAGTTAGACTTAACTTGATCATACTTACACCCAAAACCCCAACTAAGGCCTATATTTGTCTAATTTAAGAGAAACAGAACATAGTAAGCACATTAAATAGCTCACAGAACTCAGGGAGGACAGAGGAGTAAGGATGGGAGGTACACTATTAGGAACAGCTTAAAAAAATTGTGTGTTGAACTGCTCCCAAGAAGACACCATTGCTGACATCCCTCAGCCTTGATATCATTGATACTTGAAACTGGAAGTTATCTGACACTGGTAGAAACATCATCACTTCTGCTTCAGAAAACTAGAAGCAGCTGTGATCACCATGGCACCCCCATTCCTGAGAGATTTGGAATTGTTCCTTAATGATTATCTCATTTCTTAAACAGGTGTGTCCTTCCAAAACCAACCATGTCCAGGTAATTTATATAATAGGAGAGCCATTATCATGCCCGTGGCTATGAATAATTCTCCATCTAATTCATGATTGTAGGTATAAATGATTTAGCTTTTCCTACTCTGAATATACTAAGGATAGACACTGCGGAGATGTTCTCCATGAATCCCTCCTTTCCTCCACCCTCCTGTCTGAAAGGCTGGTTCCTGCAGATAGGATTTGTCTGTGTATGATTCTGCATTAGCTTGATACGTCCTTGCTCCTCAAAGTTGTCAGGCCAAGCTCATTCCAATCAATGAGCTGTCATATTTCCCCCTTAGTCTACACTTAGGCTACTTAATTTGTAAATGGGCCAGAGTTTTATAAAATCTACAGCCATAAACATTATCTCTTGGAAGACTTCTACTTTCTTTTATGTTAGTCACTAAATTTAACATCTCTTTAATATATTTTCATAGTTTGTTTACTGTTGCATGTACCAACACTGTGAGAGTACTTGGAATACATAAAGCACTTAATAACCATTTTAATAAGATTTTATAACATTTTGTATCATTAATTAATAAAGCAGATCTCTCCCTTGATTTTTTAGAGGTTCCATTTCTATTTCCATCTCTTATCCTCTTATACTTTCATGTGGCTTCCTGGAAGGGAAGGTTGCAAATACCATCCTTGTTATTTTCAAAATTATGAAAATAGCAAGTTAATAAGTGTTTATTGAGCTGAACTAGTATTATACAGTAACAATACTAAATGGCTGTCTGCAAGATAAGTTGACAGGAACCACATTTATACTTAAAAAAAAACCTTTGTTTATACTATTACAGTTGTTGTATTTTTTGTCCCTTTGCTCCCCTCCACCCAGCCTGGCCCCACTTCCATAATCAGTCCATGTCCATGGGTCCTTCATATATGTTCTTTGACTAACCCCTTCACCTTCTTTCATTCAGTTCCTACCTCTCCATCCCCTCTTACATCTTTTCCATGATTCTATGCCTCTAGTTCTATTATGCTCATTAGTTTATTTTGTTCATTAGATTCCTCTTATACGTGAGATCATATGCTGTTTGTCTTTCACCAGCTGGCTCATTTCACATAGCATAATAGTCTCTAGTTCCATTCACACTTTTACAAAAGGCAGAATTCCTTCTTTCTTTATGCTGTGTAGTGTTCCATTGTATAAACGTCCCACAAATTTTTTTAATCCACTCATCTACTGATGGGCACTTAGGCCATTTCCAAATCTTGGTTATTGTAAATATACTTCTAATCAAAAATTAATGTCATTATTATTAAATAATCTATTTTTCTTTACTGTACCCATTTTTAAGGAACAAAAGAAAGTGAACTTTCAATATTCTGACAATTGAGTGTTACTGATTACTGAAATCATGGGGTTAAGAGGGTTAAGCTACCTCTACACAACTGTATTTTGGCGATATACATTTCTCCTTCCTACATAACAAATTGCCAAACTATAACCATTGCAGAGCACTCTGGAAACTATTTACTCTGCCTCTAGTTTTGTGAAGTCTGATGGATTCTAAAAAGAAGCAAATGAACAAAAATGATCAAATGAATCTAGAGATGCAAGATAAGACTTGCACAGAATTTAGATGAAATCACGATCATGATTATGGAAGAAATATTTTTTGTCAATAACTTATTCACTAAAAAAGATGACTCAGAGAAAACTATTGAAAAATTATGGCTTTATCCATTAAACTAAAAAACTAATATTTGGAGATAGTATCATTTTTGCCTTTTGCAAGAGGCAACACATAAGACCAAATATCTCAAATTCATACTCCCACTAAGTGGCTCTACATTTGTCAACCTCTGGAACTCTTAGACTTTAAATTTAGTCTTCCTGATGGGTCTCTAGCAATATTTTATGCTGCATTTAATTTTCACTTATTGATTACTAAAGAAGTTGAGCCCCTTTTCACCTATTTATTTGACTATCTTCTCTGAAGTATTTCTTCAAAACTTCTGTATTTTTTCCATTGGGCTGTCCTTTCATTTTTGATTCATGTGTAGGAACTCTTAATGTATCCCAAATACGAGATCCTCGAAAGCTATATATATTGCAATATCTTCTTTCTAGCTGTTGGATTTCCTATTTTGCTTTCAAAATAATATCTTTACTAAGCTGAAACCCTTAGTTTTTTTTTTTAAAACCTGAAACTTTTACTTTTTTGAATTAATTTTACTTTTCAATTACAGTTGACATACAATATTATATTAGTTTCAGATGTACAAGCCAGTGACCAGACATTATATAACATACTAAGTGGTCATCCTGATAAATCTTGTACACATCTGATGCCATACGTAGTTATTGAAATATTATTGACTATATTTCTTATGCAGTACTTTACGTCCTCATGACTACGCTATAACTACCAATTTGTACTTGTTAATTTCTTCACTTTTTTCAGTCATCCCTCATCCCCTTCCCATCTGGCAGCCATCAAAATGTTGTCTGTATCTATGAGTCTGTTCCTGTTCTGCATGTTTGTTTATTTTAGAATCAGTGGTCGATAAATATGTATTTATCATCATTTCATTATTCATATTTTTATTTCTTCTTTTTCTTCCCCCCCCTCCTTCTCCTCCTCCTTCTTCTTCTTCCTTCTTCAGGAAGGCCTTTAACATTTCATATAATACTGGTTTGGTGGTGATAAACTCCTTTAGCTTTCTCTTGTCTGGGAAGCTCTTTAGATGTCCTTTGATTCTAAATGATAACTTTGCTGGGTAGAGAAATCTTGGTTGTAGATCCTTGCTTTTCATCACTTTGAATATTTCTTGCCACTCCTTTCTGACCTGCAAGTTTCTGTTGAGAAATCAGCTGAACAATTGTAAATATTTTATCTGATTCTTTTTGTATCTGTAAAGGAAAACCACACTATCGTTTTCCTTTACACACAATACCCTGTTCTCTAGTCACCAGATGTGTGTTTGTGTGGTTGAGTCCCACACCAGTTAATCCTACAATACCAGCTGGGTATCCTGGAATTTGACTCATTTCTGATGCTATCTAACTGAAGATAGAGTCTTATCCCACATGTTAAGAATGCATTTGCAAGGCTGCTCCTGCTGCCACTTCAGATGTTAATTGTAAGTCCAGGTTGCTACCTTTACTTCTCATCTACCAGTTATAGATCAGAGGTTCCCACAATCCTCTCCTTTTGTTTGATTAATTTCTTAGAGTGGCTCACAGAACCCTGGAAAACATTTTACTTATACTGGTTTGGTTTTGTTTTTATGAAAGGATATAATTCAGGAACAACTGATGGGAGAGATGTACAGGGAAAGGTATGTGGGGAAGGGCATCGAGCTTCCATGCCCTCTTTGAGTAGACTACTCCCTCAGCACCTTCACCTGCTCACCACCCCAGAAGCTCACAGGATCCCAACCTTTTAGATTATTTACGGAGGCTTCATTACATAGGCATGATTGAGTAAATCACTTACTATTGATGATTGAATTCAATATCCAGCCCCTCTCTTTACTTGGGAGGTGGGGGGTAGAAGAATGGGACTGAAAGTTCCAACTTTCTAATCACTTTTGGCTCCTCTGTCAACTAGCTCCCATTCTTAGAGATTTTCCAAAAGTCACCTCAAAAAGATAAAATCAAGTGTGGCTGAAAGGGACTTATTAGGAATAACAAATGACGCTTGTTTCATCTTGAAGTCTCTGAAGCCAGTTCAGGAACAAAGGACAAATACAAAATATAACAGAAGATGCCCTTGTTGCTCTAATCACTTAGAAAATCACAGTACTTTGGGGAACTATGTGCCAGGAATACAGGTCAGACCAAATATATATTTTTATATAAATCACAACATCACAGTATCCTATTTAAGCCATTTTCCCTCCAGACCTTTAAAGTAGTGTCTTATTTCTTTTTCTAGAATGATTATTATTTTACCTTTTACATTTATAAATCTAAATACACCTAAAATAAATTTTTTGAATGCTATGTGCTAATTTGTTTAGAAATACAGATATCTAAATGCTTCAGCAACCTTTGTTGAAAAGAGATATGTAATGCTAAGCTTTGTAATAAATTAAGTGTGAATGTATGTGCAGTTCTGCTTTTGAATTCCTTGTTTTTTTTCCCATTTGGTCTGTTTATATTTTTTGTGAAAATATCACACTGTATTAATAAAGATTTATGAGTCTTGTTAAAAAGAAGACGACAGGCCCCAAACGGAGTTGCTCCTAGTAAGTCCTACATCACCAAACCAAAACTTAACCCATACAATCTTGGCTCTTACAGAAATGGAATTTTAAACCTGCCAATCAGGAGCCAGGGCACTCAGCACTGGTTAGGTCATCCACCGGATAAACCTTTGCCATTCCCTAAAGATAAGTAACGTTGAACTAATCAATCTGCTTTTTTGTCCACTACATATTCCTTGTTCTGGCGCCCTCCCTTCCACATCTTAAGGTCTTTTATTTTGTACAGTTCCTGGGAGCTACTTTCTATCTGCTAAGTTGGACAATACACTATTTGAATTAATTTTTGCTCAAATAAACTCTTTTAAAAGTTGATATGCTTCAGGTTATCTTTTAACTGTTCGTAGTGTCGAGAAGAGAACCAAAGGAACCCCACCCAGACCTTAGGAATAATGAGCACACTTCAGTCTGCACCTGATCAGCCCCCTAAGCCTGGTGCTTCCAAGCTGCCTTGGGACATGGTGGATAAGTCCCTCTGGGATCCTAGCTCTGCAGCTTTTTCATTAGGAGCTTCTAGAATGTGTTTAAGCATTTCATTTTCCCAGTCTGTGTCTGGAAACCTCTAGAGTCAGACTGGGTCTAACTTAAAAACTGGATGGAGTCCAGGGCCAGACTGGTTATGACTAAAAGTTAACTTGGCGTAGTGTGAGACCTCAGGTGAGTAAAATTTTGTTTTAAGGCAGAACAAGCTGGTTGACCTTACTAAATGTAATCTTGAATTACAGTGCCCGCAGCTGATAATTTTTAACCTGGATAAACTTACTCATTTGCAATGTGCTAGAGAATAAAGGGTTTCCGCCAAGCACTTGCTAGAAATAGTTTCAGAGAAAATTATTTTTGCTCCTCTACAGTGCCGATACCAGGTTGAGGCCCTCTGGGGCACCCCATTTGCTCCAGAGTCTGCAAACTAGGTATGAGGAAAACTGGCAGAAGATAGCAAAGGATAAGAGTTCTTTTCTTTTTCTTTTTTAAAAAAATCCTCACCTGAGGATGTTTTTTATTGATTTTGGAGACAGAAGGAGAGAGAGAGACAGTGATACAAGAGTGAAACATCTTTTGGTTGCCTCCCCTGTGCACCTGACCTGAGATCAAACCCGCAAACTTTGGTTTATAGGTGGACGCTCCAACCAACTGTGCCACCTGGCCAGGGAGGGTAAGAATTCTTAGCAGATTTCTATGTGTGGCGCCATTCAAAAAGCAAGATAAAATTTGTTGTTGTCCTATCCCTTCCAAAATCAGGTTGTCCAGAAGAGACATTAGTAAGAATTCGATCTTGGAACTGTGCACTGTAAATTTGTTTTCACATTGGTTGTTGTTCCTTTCTATCACAGAGACAGCTATTGCTGCCTTGTTTGTCTGTTTTGTGTCCTGAGAAATTGGCTTGGCAACTGTTGAGTTGGCAGTTAGCAGTTTTTGACCCCCAAAACATGGTTAGGTCTTGGGGACTGTGGCTTAGACATGGGGAATTATTCTGCTTATAATAATCATAGTAGTTGGTAAGCTGTACTTTTCTCGAAAGCTTTAAATGCATGATTTCTGCTGCTAACCACAAAGCAAATGATCTCCCTAGGAATACAACTTTGGAAAAAACCAAAGAGAATTACCAGCCTAAAGAATGTAAACGGGACCTGCACCAAATGACCAGTGAACACTACACAGAGATTCAGCAAAAACCCCAGAACAGTAGCTGAAAATAGCACTTATGCTTAATTTTTAGAAACGTAAGTGCTATTTTTCAATTACAGTTTACACTTAATAATATTTTGTATTAGTTTCAGGTGTATAGCACTGTGGTCAGACAATTACATACTTTACAATGTGATCACTCTGATAAGTACGGTACCCATCTGGCACCATACATAGTTATTACAACGTTAGCGACTATTTTCCCTATGCTGTACTTTATGTCCCTGTGACTATTTTGCAACTACCAATCTGTACTTCTCAACCCCCTCACCTTTTTCATCAAGCCCTCCAACCCCAACTCCCCTCCGGCAACCATCAGTCTGTTTTTTAATGCCTTAAATATTTTATAACATATCTCAGTTAGTATGAAAATCTTATCAAAAGTGAGTAATTGTTAAAAAAACAAGACAACAGAACCAAAATGGAGTCACTTGTGGCAAATTCCACATCACCAAACCGAGACTTCACTTAATTACAGTTTTGGATCCCCCAGAAATGGAATCTTACACCAGTCAGTCAGGGATGCCCTGGCCAGCGGTAGTGAGGTTACCTGCCTGACGGACTCCTGGCACCCCCTAAAGGAAAGTGATCTTGCAATGACCAACTCACTTTTCTGCCTGGTATAACCTCCTTGTTTTGGCTCCCTCCTTGCTTTTAAAAGTCTGTCATTTTGTATAGCTCCTTGGAGCTCCTTTCTAATTCCTAGGTCATATGATGCCCAATTCAAATCTATTTTTGCTTAAATAAACTCTTAAAATTTTTAATATGTCTCAGTTTGACTTTTAATAGTCTTAATAATTGTTACAGCAAGTTCTTTATCATCGTTATTATTTAAGAATGCATTGGCAGTTTTCTTTTGTTAATAAATTTTAGAATATGTCTGTCATCTTTCACACAGAAATTTCATGGGATTTTGCCTGGAATTAGATAGAATTTTGATGATCAGTTTGAGTAAAACAGATATCTTTACAATATGAAACCATCTAAACCATGAACATGTTATGCCTCCCCATTTATTTATGTGCTGTTTAGTTTTTATTGATACTATTTTGCAGTTTTCAGAAAAGAAGATTTACTCATTTTTTGTTAGTTATAGTTAGTTATTTTATATTTTTATGTTTTAAATAGCACCTCTGATTGGATAAACACTGAATTATATCATACCTACAGAAAAGGGAAAAGTTCATAAGGTCACAGCTCTATGGATATTTTGCAAACCCACCACACCCATATGACGTGCAAGCAGATCATGAAGCAGAGCATAACCAGACCCTCAGGAGCCCCCACTGATTCCTATTCTAGGCACTTATAACTTCTAACGCAAAAACTAGTTTTACCACTTCTTTGGGTTTATGTAAATGAAATAATTCAGTATATATTAAGCAATTTTTCATTTGTTTATTATTCTTTCATTTTACTTTATTGTGAGGTGTCTATTCAGCCTTGTAACAATTTTCTATTCTATTGGTTACTATTCAATATGTTGATCAAATTTTTATTCTATTTGGTTACCTTTTAAATTGATTTGTAAAAGTTCTTTATATATTTATAATACGAGTCCTTGGTTAACCAAATATTATAGAAATATCTTTTCCATTCTATGGACTTTTTTCCTTTTTAAAGAATTTCTTTTGACAAATAGATCTTTAACTTTAATATAGCCCAATTTATCATTTTTTCTTTAAATTGAATTATTTACTGTTTAAAAACATTGTGACTACTCAAGGTTATAAGACATTTCTTATATTTTCTTTTTAAAAAGATTATTATTTGACCATAGCTATTTACTTTTTCTTGCTATCTGGAATTGAGTCTTCTGGATAGTGGAGAATTAGAGTTGAGTCTTATGTATAATGGGGGTTAGTACTATTTATTGCAAAGACCAAATTTTCACTGTACTGCTTATCACTTTTTTCATAAATCAGGTAGTTGCATATGTCATAATCAGTTGGTTCTCTTTTTTCTTTCTAGAATCTATATTTGCCATAGTTTTCTTACTGAGATTCATTTTGTATATTTTATTTTAACTTCTCTGCCAGCTTACTAACTTCCATTTCATTTAGGTCTAATCAACTGCTTAACCCATCTCTAGAATTCATCATTTTAATCATTACATTTCAAAATTTCTATAATTTTATTTTTAAACATTTTTCCTTTGGCTTCCAATTCTGTCCTTAAAGTTTCACTAATCCTACTTAACTCCTTTAACATCAACATTAATATTTAAAATCTGCATCTCACAACTGCAACAGCCTTAAGCCTATCTTCTCATTCTGGCTTTTGCTGCCCAATCCCTTTGTGCTTGTTCAATGTGTTCTGAGGCCTGGACATGCCATATAAAAAATAATTAGAGAAATACAGGGCAGACTTCCAGTCAAAATGGAGGTATAGGTAAATATGGTTCACCTCTTCAGACAGCCACATCAAAATTACAACTGAACTATAGAACAAACATTGCTCAGAACTGTCAGAAATTTAGTTGAATGGAAGTTGGACAACTATGGAATTAAATAGAGCATATCCAGACTGGTGGGAGGGGTGGAGATGTGGAAAGGGCTGAGGCCTCATCCATGTATGGTAGATAAAAATTCAGGAGATATCTTGAGAGCAGGGAGTCCCAGCCCAGCACAAGGTCCCCCAGCCCAGGCTTCCAGTGCCAGGAAGATAAGTCTCCATAACTTCTGGCTGCAAAAACCAGGGGAGATTGAGTTGGTGGAAGAAACTTCAGGAGTCCCATGCAGTATCTCTGAAAGAAACCATACACGGACTTATTCAGACACTCCCTCTGAGCTCCAGTGCCAGGGTAGGGGCTTGAAAGGTACCAGTGGCATACAGGGAAGAACTGAAATGTCTGGCATCAAGGCAAGAACTGGGGGACAGCTTTCTCCAAGACAGAAAGGTGGGCAGAGGCCATTGTCCCTTTTCTGAACCCTCCCCCACAGAGCCACAGAGGTGGCAGGCAAGTGCCATATCTGAGACTCCATCAACCTGGCTCACATTTTTTTGCCCCACCCTGGAGATCCCCTGATGCTCCATCCCACCCAACATATGGACCCACCCGAGCTGTTAACAGTGGCTGTACCCTGTGAATTGCTGGTCTTGACTCATGCTTCATAATTTCCTAAACACTCTCATATAAACAACATTTGGCATCAGTGAGACCACAGCCCCCCATACCACTTTCTAAGTGGCCTCAGGCACAGCACTAGCAGCAGCTAGCCTAGGTTCACAGCTTGGCTTTGCTTGGGAACCTCCAAGCCTCGCGTAAGTAGCATCTATCTCAGATTGCTTGATAGTTCATGCAGGGTGGCCCTCAGCAGAACATAGGTGGTAGCTGAACTTGGCCTGCATCCCCCAGGAAATCCCAGAGCCTGTACACTCAGTGGAAAGCTACAGACCATGTTAGAGTACCACCACCCTGCCCTGCACAACTCATCCTCCACAGAGGGTGGAGGTTGGTGGGTAGTGGTCACAGCCAGCTTGAAGCTGACTGGCCTGGGTAAATCTTCCCATTGACCTGCCAACAGCAATCATGCCTCATCTCTTAGAGGAGGATGTAATTAGCACCCATGAAGGATGAACCTTGAGTACCCAGCTTGAGTGATAGGGGATACTGTGCCATTGGACCCTACAGGACACCTAGTACATTAGGCCACGCTACCAAGACAAGGAGTCATAACAGCTTTACCTACACAGGGAGGCTGACAAAATGAAGAGACAAAGAAACATGGTTTAAATGAAAGAACAGATCAAAACTCCAGAAAAAGAACTAAACAAAATGGAGATAAGCAATCTTATCAGATGCAGAGTTCAAAACACTGGTTATGAGGATGGTCAAGGAACTTAGTGAGGATAAAAATGTGCAAAAATGATGCAGTCAGGATGACAGGTATACTAATTGTAATAATAAACAATTTACAAGGAAACAGCAGTGGAATGGATGAAGCCAATAATCAAGCCAATGGTTTAGAACAAGGATGTCCAGCCTTTTGGCAATACTCAGCCACACTAGAAGAAGAAGAATTGCCTTGGGCCACACATTAAGTACATTGTAATGTGCAATCTCAAAAAAAAAATCTCATAATGTTTTCAGTATATTTATGATTTTGTGTTAGGCTGCATTTTTAGGCATCCTGAGCCACATGCGGCCCATGGGCCCCAGGTTGGACATAAGGAAGCGAAAAACAACCAATTAGAACAAGAAGAAAAAGAATCCAAAAACATGAGGATAGTTTAAGGAGTCTCTGGAACAACTTCAAGCATTCCAACATTTGCATCTTATGGGAGCTAGAAGGAGAAGAGAAAGAGCAATGAAATGGAAATGTATTTGAAAAAATAATGAAAAAACTTCCCTAATCTGGTGAAGGGAATAGATATCCAAGTCCAGGAAACACAGAGAGTCCTAAACAAGATGGATGCAAAGAGGCCCACTCCAAGACACATCATAATTAAAATGTCAAAGGTTAAAGATAAAGAGAAAATCTTAAAAGCAGCAAGAAAACAGCAGTTAGTCAATTACAAGGGAGTTGCCATAAGACTGTCAGCTGATTTCTCCAAAGAAACTTTGCAGGCTAGAAGGGATTGGCAAGAAATATTCAAAGTCATGAAAAGCAGGGACTATAGCCAAGATTGTGCTAGCCAGTGAAGCTATCATTTAGAATGGAAGGACAGATAAAGAGCTTCCCAGACAAGATAAAAACTAAAGGAGTCCATCATCAGCAAACCACTATTATATGAAATGTTAAAGGGATTTATTTAAGAAAAAAAAAAGATCAAAACTAGGAACAATAAAATGACAATAAATACTTATCTATCAACAATTGAATCTAAAAAAAGCAAAGAAAAAGAGAAGGGACAGAATCATAGATATGGAGAGCCTTTTGATGGTTACCAAGTGGGAGGGGAGTGTGGGGGAATGGGTGAGAATGGGGGCATAAGAGGGTTAAGAAGTACAAATAGGTAGTTACAGAATAGCCATGGGGATGTAAAGTACAGTATAGGAAATGGAGAAGCCAAAGAACTTATATGTATGACCCATGGACATGACCAATGGTGAGGGGATTGCCTGAGGGAGTTGGGGTTGCTGGGTAAAGGGGGGAAAAGGGGAAAATGGGGACATCTGTTAACAGCATAACCAATAAAATATAATGTAAAAAATAAAATAAAATAATAACTGTAAGTCAAATCCTTCCAGTAGCTTTCAATTTCATTTAGAAAAAGAAAATCAGAAAGCAAGCATGTTCCTCCTCCAAAGATGATAACCTTTCTCTGTTGCATAGAAATCTACAATCTCTTTAATCTGATTTCAGATTAATTCTGAAATCAGATTAATTCTGATTCAGAATTTGAAGTGTTTCAAAGCGGATTTCATCTCTGCCAGGGCCAGATGACTTCCTAGCTCTCCTTCACTGAATGCATATAGTTTATTTGTGCTGTACCCACTGTCTTGGATCTGGTACCCCAGTTCTCATCCTCACCTCCCTGAAGCACTCAATAGTACTATTACTCAATGGGAAATTATTTTGAATTGGTTCATGATTACTGGTAACAAATGTTTGCTCAAGAACTTTTTAACATATTTTTCTAAACAAGTTTCTATCTGAAAATAACCCTGTTGTTATGAATTCAGGCATTCACAAATATTTCCACCTCATTAGATATAAAGTCCTTGATTGAGGGCATTCGCCTCTACTTCTGAAGATTGTGTGAGAGTTTAGTCATTATGTAAAACTTTAAGATGCCTTAAGCAAGGAAAATGTGCATAATCTGATTCTGCAAATGTTAAGTGTTGATGGCCTTGCATTGAAGGTAGCAGAAAGTAAGTTCTAGAAATGTGTGTGGTAATGGCATCTATCACACATTTATAGAAAGGCTTTGGGGTTTCACCAGAATCAGGAACCAGGATACTACACATGTTTCAGGTCTGGATGAGACAGAGGGAAAAAGAGGCTGCCTTCGCTGTGCACCTGGAAGGTTCCGTGGGGAAAGGGGGGATGGTGAACTGTCGGGATGTGCAGTCAGAATTCTGCCTCTGTGTTGTAACCCATTAGGTTAGGAAACTTATGTTTGTTTGTTTGTGGCATCTCATTGGTATACAATTTCCTACTAGGTGTACATCATAGTGTTTGGTATACATGACAAAAGGATCTTCACAATAAGCCTAGTTACTATATGCATTGTACAAAATTATTGCAATATTATTGACTGTATAGTTTACGCTATACATCCTTATGACTTATTTATTTTAACTGGAAGCTTGTACACCTTAATCCTCTTCACTAATTTCTTGCTTATCCCCAACTCCACCCACCCCTGGTAACTACCAGATTGTTTCCTGTGCCTCTGTGTTTGTCTCTGTTTGTTTAGTTTAAATACAGCAATAAATAAAATAATCTTCCCAGAGGAACTTGTGTTTGAAGGCTGCTAATTCCCTCAGTAGTTTGAGGGCTAGCCTTGGAGAGAGGGTCATAGGAGGAGGGAGGGCTTCAAAGCCTGGGTAACGAGGAGCACTAATGAGGCCTGCTGTACTTTGTGGGTGTCTGGGAGTAATCGGTTGGAATGGAAGAGATTAAGATGGGGGGGCCTCAGCCTTGCCTATTGATTTTGATGCCATAAAAAGAATACCCACATCTCCTGTATTTTCCTTTGCTGAGCTAGTAGGCTAGAACAAAACTTTATAATGCAAATCAGTTAGTACTATATAAGCGGTAAAGGATACACTGGTTTTGTTCATGATGATTTGCTGCCGTGCATCTCGCGCAGTGTTGTAGGTCCTAAGGAAAGAAGAAAGGAAGGATGGAGCAAAGGAAAATTTGTATGTATAGTAGTTCCACTAACTTCAAAGCATCTAATCTAACATTTATTACTGAAGAAGGACAAAAGAAAAGAAAGTCCACAGATTGCAGGTCTTTGTTCTTGTTAAAGTATCAAAACCAATTAAACATGTTTGCCTATAACTAATAAATGTGTTATTTAAAAAGTAGCTATTTTATCCCTCCAGGATCAGTCTGTGATACTTTTCTGGTCAAAGCAATGAACTGATAATTTGTATTCTTTCAAATATAATAAAAGTAGTATTTCAGAGCATGATTTTCTCTTTCATACTTTGAAGCCTGGAACTCTCAGATATCTAATGAGTGTTTTATACAAATACATGTGCAGACCTGAAGGTCCCAATGTGCTTCCCCTTCTCTGCTTCCTCCCCAAGTTCCCCCATCCCGCCCACACACAGAGGCATACCTACCCTCCTGCATCCTACTGTTATGCTTTCTGGAAATTACATGGCTTTTTATCGGGGTAAGAATGCAAAATGAGCTCCATACATTCCAGAAGATTTTGTAAACCCCACCATCTGCACATCTGGTATGTCAGACGCCCGTAGTGCTCTTTAATCAGTAGCACAGATTTCTGTGCTTTGGGCACCTGTCAGAGAGTTACACCACAAATTGACTGCAAATAATCAGGGCTTGTCAAAATTGACTTGAACAGGGGATGATTTAAAGGGACAAGCTAACTAGTTACTCTTACATATTCTCCAAGCTCTGACCTGTGTTAAGAAAATAATCAGGACACAACATCGCTGAATAATGTCATTCATCTTCCTGAAGTTAAAATTGGATTATGTGTAATAAAAGAGGAATTCATCTTTACAAAGATTCTTTGTTGTTGTTGCTGGCGTCCCAAAACATTGTGTGTGTGTGTGTGTGTGTGTGCTTTTTAAGAGCTGTTTTAGGTTCATAATAAAATTGAGGGGAAGATGAGAGATTTCCCACATACTCCCTGCTCCACCACAGGCGCTGCCTCCTCCTACCAGAGGGATGTATTTGTTACTGTACAGTTGATGAGCCTACAATTGATGAGCCTACATGGATACAGCAGAGTCACCCAAAGCCCATAGTTTACATTATGGTTTACTCTAAGTGTTGTACATTCTATGGGTTTTGACAAATGTTCAATGGCATAAATCCATCATTATGGTATCATACAGAATATTTTCACTGCCCTAAAATTCATTTCTGTTCTGCCCATTCATTTTTCCTCGCCCCACCCCCAATCTCTGGCCACTACTAATATTTTCATAGTCTGTCTCCAGTTTCGCCTTTTCCAGAGTGTTACATAGTTGGAATCACGAAGTAGGCAGCCTTTTCAGAACGGCTTCTTGCACACAGGAGTATGCATTTAAGGTTTTTCCATGTCCTATTATGGCTCAGTAGATCATTTCTTTTACTGCTGAATAATATTCCATTGTCTGGTATCACAGTTTATTTATCCTTTCAGCTACTGGAGGACATCTTGGCTGCTTCTAAGTTTTGGCAATTTAAAAATGCAGTTGCTATAAATATCTGTGTGCAAGTTTTTGTGGGAACATAAATTTCAAGCACTTTGGTTAAATGCCAGGAATTACTATTGTTGGACCATATGGTAAGAATATGTGTAGTTTTATATATGTATGTACATATATAAAATATATAATATGTATTATATATGTATTTATAGATATGTGTGTACATATGAATATATAAATACACACACATATATAAATATACACATATATATAAATATATACATATATATAAATACATTTAAGCAGTCTTCCAAAGTACCACATCGCATCCCCACCAGCAATGAGTGAGAGTTCCTTTTGTTCTGCATCCTCTCCAGCATTTGGTGGTGTCAGTGTTCTGGGGTTTTGACATCAACTCGTGGCCTTTTGTGTAAGGTCATGCGTGGATCTGGGGCACTCTCACAGGTGTGTAGTGGTATCTCATCGTTTTAATTTGCATTTCCCAGAGGACACATAATGTAGAGCATCTCTCCACATGCTTATTTGCCATCTATGTATCTTCTTTGGTGAGTTGTCTGTTCATGTATAGACCCATTTTTTAATAGATTGTTTGTTTTCCTCTAGTTGAATTTTAAAACTACTGTATATATTTTGGATAACAGTTTTTAAATTAAAAGTGTCTTTTGTAAATATTTTTTCCAAGACTGTGGTTTCCAATTCTCTTGACATATGTTTTGCAGACTTTTTAATTTTAATTAAGTCCAGCTTATCAACGATTTCTTTCATGAATCATGTCTTTGGTGTTGTATCTAAAAGTTATCACCAAACTCAACATCATCTCAATATTCTTCTATATTATCTTTGAGAAGTTTTATAGTTTTACATTTTACATTTAGGTCTATAATTTTTAAGTTACTTTTATAAAGGGTATAAGATTTACATCTAAATTCATTTTTATTTTTATTTGTGGATGTTCAGTTTTAACAAAGATTTTAAAATATTTTGGAGGATTATGTTTTCACTTGTCTAATTATCACGTAAAAATGTCATAGAATGATCTATGAGATAAATTAATCCTAGATCAAAATAAAGTATATAATATTTCCAAATGACTTTTCCATGCTTTATTAAGTAGACAACTAAATAACAATTCTTTTTGTTCCTTGGTTGTCAGGATGCTTAAATATAACTTAGTATTATATTTCCACATTGTACAATTTAATTAATAAGCAACAACACAAAACAAAGAAATGCGTACCTGGGCACTGTAGGGGAGAATCAGTAAATGCCCCAGTCCATGCGTTAGTGGGGATTGCTGTCCAGCATACTTGTCAGGGGTAGAAGTTCAGGCAAGTGAACAAGCAGGGACAGGTGGGAATGGTGCTTCCTGATGGCTCCTGTAGACTGAACTGGGAGAGTGAAGAGGAAAAGGAAGTAGCTAGATCTGGGACTCTGCAAAGATCTGTATGAAAGGGATTAGCGTGCTTGCTTGGCTTTTTACTTAAGGATTGGAGAAGAGGAAAAGTATTTCTGTAGAAGAAAACTAATTGAGCTACATAGGGATTATTAGATGGTCTTGTCTGAATGGAGCAAAGGATACAAGATACTATGAAGTGTGAAATAAGCAAGCAAAGTTGTTTTTATATTGGATATGACTTTGAAAACTGCAGTGAATAATGCTAGTCATCATTTCATATCATTTTTATGTTTGTGTGAGATGTATTCTGTATGATAATTTAACAATCTTTAATAATTGATTTCTTTTTTTTTGATAGTGTAAGTTGCCTCAAATTCATTTGGCGTTAGCAGAAAGTAAATAGCACAATGCATAAATGTTAGTAAGACAAAAGAAATTCTAATAACATTCCTTTTACATATTTCAAAACAGTTTTCTGATGTAGAATAGAAAGGGAATAAAACCACAACTAAATTTGTCTAGATTCTCTATTAGCAAAGCAATATGCAAAGTATTTTTCCACATTTTATTTGTTCATCATAAAAATCTGGTTGATAGGCAATTTTACCTCTGTTTTATAGGTAACATTCTGAAGCCCAGATAAGTTAATTGACTTTGCCAGAGATCTCTAGCTTGTAAGTGTTCAAACTTATAAGGCACAGCGCTGAAGCTCCTTCTCTTCCCGTGGCACTGCCTTCGCCAGTGCAGGTACCACAGTGGGCAGCTCGTCCTAATTTTCACAGTTCGGCTGATTTTTCTGACAAAAACTAATGCATTTTTACATAAATGTTATCTCATTAATATACATTCAGGTATTTTTAAAACACATGTAACAAAATAAACTGGCAGAGAGGGAAATCTATTTTTGCTTTATCTGCAAGAATGTTTAAGGTAGAATGTTAACCATTCATAGAATGTTAGAGTGTTGACCATATTCTAATTTGTCAACAAAGACAACTGATGAAAGTAGAAAATTGCGTAATGGTTGTATTTATTATTTACTTTTTGAAAAATTTTGAGAATCGAAGCTGTATAGGAACAGTTTCTGTACATGTACATATGCCTCTAACTAATGAGGCTGGTTGTAATTGTTCTCTGCAGAGATTGGTTGGCTATAGTCATCTCGGAAATAGACAACCAGCCTATTCTTATTAGCTAAGACATCCTACCATTGAACAAATCCCAGCCTTCAGAGACTCATACCTAGAAAGATTTAGAAATCCAAGGCTTTTTGGACTTCAGAACAAAAAGGTTGACTTTCTGAAGCTCTATTCAGTTCACTAAGACAAAGATCATTGACATTAGTTCCTTTCAGGGCTCATAACTATGATTTGAAAAAAATGAGCTAATCTCTGTCAATGTAGTATATTTGTCATGACTAAAATGCTCAATTACTTCTGTACATTTGTGTACATTTCAGTGAAACTAAAACAAGATATATGCTGTAAAAAATGGTAGACTGAAGAAACCAGCCCTCATCTATCACTTTCCAATCCAACACCTTCAACAGCTATTGATTAATATGGGAAAAGCTCAACTCCATGCCATGGTATTTACCGTTCTCCATGACACGTCCCCATCTGGTCATTCTAATGATTTTTCACATACTTGGCACACCACCTAAATGGAAATACTTGACATTTCCCCAAACATCACTGTGTCTTGTTAGTATGTCATTGTAAACAAGACCAGCTGGGTCCCTGCTCTCATGAAACTTACTTTTCATTTTTAAGGTATATAAAGCAGGTCTTCCAGCCAGTGCATAAAAAAAGGGACCATACTAGTAGCAATAATAATTGTATCACTCACCCCTGCTAACTAGCAGACTGTTATTCTTTAGATCCCCCCTAGTTCTATTGGAGGAGTTTCAGGAGGTTCTCACTTGACCTCACAAATTTCATCTTGGCTATCATACGACATTGACCATATTCTCTTTTGGTGTCTGTTGTTGATTCCCCCAACGCTGTAAATTATTCACATGCCAAGACAGTACTGTGTGGCCCAGACAGAAACAGAATAGTGTTCTTATTTCTGTCACATTTTTTCCACCTAGCTATGAAAGTGTGTAGCCTGCAAATACATGTCTCACAGAATTATCACAAAATACAGCTTCTCCTGTTCCTGCTCATAGCTCCTACCTCCATGCAGCTGAAATGATTATCTCTTAATAGTAAGTAACAAAGTTATTTTCACAAGAAACATATTTCTGATTCTGTTTGAATAATATTGAACAGAGACTTTTTTCTTAAAGTTATACGGTGCTTTGGTTATAAGGGCTCTGTTTATCTTTTGAATCTAGTGTGTTCACATGTCAGGCAAATTATTTCATTTTTCTTAAGTAATTTGAGAACAACTGTAGGAGAACAAAAACCAGAGAAACTTCCTTGTGTTGAGAGGATTTAGTAGGGAGCATATGATGTCATTCAAATATAATAGGCTCTTAATAAGATAAAATGGTCATTTATTGATTTTTTTTAAATCCATGGGGCCAGTCTTGGGGACCAGTCTTTGAAAACAAGTCCCAGCTGCTCCGCCCAACCCCATCCTTCTCCACCTCAGCCTAATACAATGTGAAGGCCTGCATCTGCTCCTTCCCACCCTTTTGGCCCCAAAACCTCAAGTCAAGTGCTACAAAATAAGCTCTGTTGATTCATTCCAGTGGCGAGAGGATGTCCCAAATGCAGCAAGAAGCAGAGCCATAGATGAAACCATTGCTTCAATTTTTTATATATGTAACTTTTCATCGTTTCTAGTTTTAGATTCTTTAAAAGAAAGAACCAGGTTTTACTCATCACTGTTAATGTCCAGTGATAACATCACATACATTTGAAAAATTATTGTTGAATGGGCTCCTTTTGACCATATTATACTTACTAAATCCAATTATCCTAAATTAAGCATTACCACATACAGCTTATGTCTAATCTCAAATCACTTAAGAAGGCATATAGACTCATACATTACTCAAAACATTAAGCTGATTATTTTTGTTTTATAAGGATTTTCCCATTCTTTAATCATATGTATGATGTTGTGCAGACACTGCCTTTAAAGCAGCTGCTGAATGCACTTGGATTATGTTATGAAGCCATATGATAGAAAAACAATTATATTAGTGTGACTCACAAGATATTGGACAAGGGAGGTTTAAGCCATCAGGTCTCAGGAGCTATGTCTGAGCTTCTGCGAGCTAGAGGGATACAAAGGAAATAGAACAGTGGTTATATTTTGTACAATAGGGGGATTCATATTAGGTGGAAACTTTCCAGGCAAATTAGATTTAAAATAGCATTCTCATCAGAAAAAATAAACCTACAAGACAATGTAGCCAGCAATAGAAACTGAGACTCAGAATTCTTAGAGTAACAGAAAGTTGAAGCCTTATGTTCATTGCCACTTTTGCAGAATGTATTAGAAGGAAGCAAAGCTTCCAGCCAAAATAAAATTATACAACTTTGCACTTAAAGATGGTGGTACTTTGAAACTAGCCATAAAAAAAGCAGTAGGCTTAGTAAGAGATACTCCAAATCAACAAGCACACATCCCAGAAAAAGGTAAGCTGGGGTAAAATTCCATTCACAGGAAGATTCTCTCATTTAAATGAAAATTGCCACTGCCACTCTGGCCACAGGTTACTCTCCTCTACTTACTGAAGGGGAATGGGGAATGGTCTCAGAAAACAACGCATGTCTTTTCGAGTATACCCTATCGTAAACTACATATATTACTTATTATAGTACATAAGCTTATTTTTCTTAACAAATGCTTTTGTTGCCTATCTAAAGTTCTAAACTGAATAAAGTCAAAAGGAAAAGAGTCGTGAAAGGTGTAGCCCAGAGGCAGTGTGCTGTGGAGAACAGTGTGAGAGGGAAGCACAACAATGAGTTCTGGTGTAGACCAGTGCCTTGGCCTTGGTTAAATTTCTAAACCCAGAGAGAATGCTTATTTTCCCCTTAGTGGTCAGAACTGGCCACTCTCAAGAGCCTGCAAAGCTCCCCACCTCCTCCTTTTTACCTTAAAAGCTATACTGCAGACCTTTCTCAACAGTCAATGGCACCTGGGGACCAATTTTTCCCCATTCTCTGGGCTCTGCAGAGTGCATACACAATTATGGGAACTGAGCTAATTCAGTAAGCTGCTCTTGACTACAATGGTCCTACCTCTGTTCCTCACTGAGCACCACCCCACATGAGGTTAAACAAGGTAAGATGCCCTTTTAAAAGTAAAACAAAAAACTTTGTCTTTATATAGCACCTCTGAGCCTTTAGCTGGCCTCCTGTTAAAAAGATTTCAGATACAAACACACTGGTGACACTTTGAAAAGGGCAACTGTTGAAATGATGACTCATAATTCTAAGAATATGAAATTAACAGGGTTCCCAAGTGGGTAAACAAATATTATTTTAAAAAATTTCCTTTGCTTGCACATTAAAATGTATTCTGCTGTGTGCTTGTAAAAGCAATTTTCTTTCCTAAAAGAAAACCTAGTTTTATTTTTTGCAGAAGTAGACTCTGGATCCCAACATATCTGGGTAGTTTATGTAAAAACCTACAAGTCAGGCATCTGGATATTGTAAAATATCTGTAAATATTTCAATGTGAGGGCATTCAACAAAAATATTAAAAGCTTTTGAGATAGAATTATATAATCAATGGTGGATCTAAGGAAGAAGGGACTAAAGTTTATCTAATCTTGATTCGATATTATAAATAAGAGAACATAGGCCCAGAAAGAAATTATAATCTGATTTTCTCCCTGAAAGATTTTTTATCCCAAAAACCTCACAGGTGTTTGTCTCCTGACTTAGCAAACATTAAAAAAAAGACCAAACTAGTAATATAATAATAGCATTTATTTCAAAGAGCATCTGTTGTATAACTTCAGCTAATTGAAACAGAATTAACAATCGGTAATTTAGAAAACAAAGTACCAGGGCACAAATGATCCTTAATGAACCAAAATGAGCTCATTAAATTTTGACACTCAGGCTTCTTCACTTTATCTATAGGTGATCTGTCAGCTCCTCCCTCGGGAAATATTTACAATTGTTTCAGACCTTGTGACAGTAATCTCACCTCCCATTTCTGTAAGTCCTATCAAATTAAAAATAATAAATACAAAAAGCTTAATTCAGCACATCCTATGAGACAACATGCAGTGAGTGTGCAGAGGTGGTAAGAACAGCTCTTGCTCTGGCTTTCGTGGAGTTTCCAGCCCAGGAGAGGAGTAGAAGCAGTGGAGGAGGCAGCACACTGACAACAGGAAGAAGAACATCTATCTGCCCAGCGACAGGATGAAAGAGAATAGAAAATTGTACAAAAATAAGTACAAAATTCCAAGTAGCATCTATTGTTGGACTCGTTTAGCTTAAGGTCACACTGCCCTAAACATGTCAGGGATTTTTGAGCAGATCTTTCCAAGACAGTATTCTCTAGTATTCGGTACTCTAAATGGACTGGGCTATCAAGAAAATGCTTAATAAGCTCTATCTTCAAAGGCAGAAAAATATGAGCACATTATAGACATCTCATCTTGAACCAATCCATTTCTAATGATAGAGGTTAAAGGTTATTTGATTATGTCTGGCAAGTGGTTGAGGGATCCCACAATGTCAGCTTACTATCAGAAGGCATGTCACGTAAAGGAGCTCAAAACTAAGAGATGTAGGGAGGTACAACACATTGACCCCAAAATGAGCCTCACCCAGCAACTAGGTACCAATCTCATGTCACTTCTGGACCTACTCCATTGTTTGAAGCAAGTCACACAGCCACATCCAAGGGTGAGCAGATATACTACTTTATTCCCAGGGAGAGGAGAATCAGAAATATTAGTCAACATCAGTACTTAGCCAGATAATTCCAAATGTTAGTACAGTGTGGCTATGGATAAAAATCCTGGTGTAGTGGTGGAATGCAGACTAGTGCGATTCTGGATGGCAACCTGAAACACACAGTTAAATAAAGTGCTGTGTACTCTACGGTCCAGCAGTTCTTCTAGGTGCGATTCTCAAACAAACCCACACGCGGAACCACAAGGGGACATGATCCCTCCAGCAAATTACAGCACTACCTGAGATGGTGTAGAGCTGGCCACCATCTGAGAGCCCATCACTGGACGTGGATTGACAAAATGCTGTGGTTACACATGCTGAGGTACCATGCAGCAGCCTTCTAGTCTGTAAGCCTTCCAGTCTGGGACCAGACTTCTAGTCTGTTAAAAGCAACAGACTAGAAGTACATATTACAAACTTGAAAGCATAGTGACCAAGAAAAAGAAAAGAAATATCTGTAAAATGTGGTGCTCTAATATGTGGTGCAATATGACATTTGTTCCAAATAACAATATACATTTTTAAAGCGCAGTTATAAGATTAAAAGGATATACGTTAACCACATTAACATTATTGACTATGAAGAGAAGGGGAAATGGAAGTGAGTAACAAAGATAAGAGTATATACAGAAATAATAGATTTGCAAAGGGCTTTTTACAGATCAGCAATAGAAGTGATTGAATCAATGACCTGGACCTAAGACTCAACAGAACAAAACAAGTAAAACTTGAGGTAGTTATTTTCACTGAAACTATAAAACAAATCTCAACCAAAACACCATTGTTTCAGAGTTCCCATTCTATTGTAAGGTTCCCTTTGGCCTTGGCACAATGAATAAAGGGTCCGACAGAAGTAAGGCCTGCTTAACTGTAGTTGGTAGGGTAATAATACAGGTGCAATAGTTTATAGTTTTAATTTGAACATTTCACCTAAAATGCCATATGATGTGCTTGAGTATGATATTGTTATGTTACAGAATTACATGCTTATGATTTTATAATGAAAGATTTTTTTTTAAAAAAAGGGGGGGCATTATTTGTGCTGGACCTTGTACATGGGCATCTCTCAATGAGCCCCAGCAGGAATAGCAGGAAAGATTTTAATACTCAAAATAGCAGCAAGGAATACCAGCAGAACCCTAGTGGGCCAGGATTAGTGGAGTGGCATGTCTGGCAGGGGATGGGACTAAGGAGAAGGGAGAAGGCAGAGTCCATTTTGTGCAATAGGGGCAATAACATTACAGTGTCGCCATCTGGCAAAAATGTTGGAGTTCAGTAGAGCAGGGTCAGGCGCCATACACCCAGTAAAGAAGCAGCCTCAGGGGCAGAAGAGAACTGGACTTTCCCTTAGGGTTAAAGGAGAATGCAGCATTCACTGCAGCAGTATGAGTACTGTGGTAGATACCTAGAAATAATTGGCAAAAATTGCAGGAGTAGAGATGGTACATATGCAGAGATGGGTAAAGGAGTCTGTAAAATACCTTTGCTGGCTTGAGGGCATTTGGGTTACAAATAGTTTTAAAAAATGTTAGTGTATAAAGGAATGCACTTCTGGTAACTAGAAAACTCCCAAACTTAAAATTCCTCATTTCATAATGGTGTTCTGAGTATGAATGAGTCATTGATGTAATTGATTGTTTCAATTATTTTATCCTAACCTTTTCAATGAGATGTGGAAATGCTGCCATGATAAGAAAAACCCTAGCCTTCAGTTTATTGGAGATACACAATGGGAGAGGATGGGTGGAGTCTTTTTCTGAGAATACAAATATATGCGAATATGGTATCTGCCTCCAGATTATCACTTCAAAAAGGGAAGAGGGAGAAAGACAGCATCAAGTAACAGTGTAAGAAAAAAAGTTATTGGATGAATCCATTCCATACATCAAAGAGAATTAAGAGGGGATCTCAAAATCACAGAGGCTGAAATCCTCAGTTACAGGAAGAATAGGTCCATTGTTATCTAATACTAAGATGGAAACAAAGGAGAAGGATGCTCGGAAAAAGTACTATACTTTCAGTTTTTGAAAAAAATATCATCTGTAGCTGAGGCTTAGAACACCCATAACTCAAGAAGATCATTGAAAACACAAGAAATGTCAAAGGGGAAAGCTATTACTTTGAAATGATAAGCTCTATTCCTTGGATACTTTCTGCTACCACAAATTCTGATATTAGAAAATTGGGGCAGGGAGAAGTATCCAACTTTCCAAATATATAATTATACATGTCATGAAAGATATAATATGCTCTTCTACAAATTCAGTATTAGGGGCTCTAATTTATGTATGAAGAGTAGTAGAGAAATGAAAGGGAATGAAATATGGAACGGAGCGCAGATTTCACCATAAGCCAACCTTTGGGTATCCTTTAGCAAAGAACTTTGCCTCTGACCTTCAATTTCCTGGGCTATAAAATGGAAATTATGATACTTACTATTTCTCCCAGAGTTGTTAACTACTCAAATGAAATCACATATTTTAAACTGCTTTCTTAGTGGAAATGTGTTATAAACCATTACCTATTATTCTAAAATATCCTTACATTATTTTTCCCCTAGTAACTATATTTAGTGGGACAGGCAAATCCTAGGAATGTCCATTCCATAGCCCAGAGAACATTCAATAAGTCAAACTGATGTTGCCAATAACTATGAGAGAAATTATTCTTATAAAAGAAACCATTGAAAATAAGAGATAGGCAAAGTTAGGAAAAGTGTTTATACCAGGCATCCATAGATAAATAAAAGGTGAAATGTCCTAATTATTTTCTTTTTATTGTTGTTCAAGTAAAGTTGTCTCCATTTTCCTCCCACCAATCTCCCCCACCTCACTCACCCCCACCTCCTACCCTCAATGCTACTCCCCTTTAGCTTTTCCATGGGTGCTTTGTACATACTCCTTGATGATCCTTCCTCTTCCTCCCCCCATTACCACATTCCCCAACCCTCTGGTTAATGTCAGTTTGTTCTTTATTTCCATGTCTCTGGATAAATATTGCTTGCTTGTTTGTTTTGTTGATTAGGTCCCACTTATAGGTGAGATCATATGGTATTTGTCTTTCACCACCTGGTTTACTTCACTTAGCATAATGCTCTCCAGGTCCATCCATGCTGTCACGAAGGATAGGAGTTCCTTCTTTCTTTCTGCTGTGCAGTATTCCATTGTGTAAATGTATCAGTTTTTTGATCCACTCATTTACTGATGGGCACCTAGGTTGCTTCCAGCACTTGGCTATTGTCAATTGTGCTGCTATGAACATGTGGGTGCATAGGTTCTTTTGAATTAGTGTTTCAGGTTTCTTAGGGTATAATCCCAGAAGCAGAATTGCTGGGTCGAAAGGCAGTTCCATTTTTAGTTTTCTGAGGAAATTCCATACTGTTTTCCACAGTGGCTGCACCAGTCTGCATTCCCACCAACAGTGCACTAGGGTTCCCTTTTCTCCAAAACCTCTACAACACTTGTTTGTTGATTTGTTTATGATGGCCATTCTGACTGGTGTGAAGTGGTATCTCATTGTGGTTTTAATTTGCATCTCTCTGATGGTTAGTGATGCTGAGCATCCTTTCACATGCCTCTAGGCCATCTTTATGTCCTCCTTGGGGAAGTGTCTGTTCAGGTCCTTTGCCCATTTTTTTAATTGGGTTCTTTGTCTTCTTGGAGTGGACTCATGTGAATTCTTTGCATATTTTGGGGACCAAACACTTGTCCAAGGTATCATTGGCAAATATAATTTCCCATACAGTTGATTACCTTTTCATTTTGCTGATGTTTTCTTTAGCCATGCAGAAGCTTCTTATTTTGATGAAGTCCCATTTGTTTATTTTTTTTTCTCTATGTCCCTTGCTCTAGGGGACATATTGGTGAAAATATTGCAGCATGGAATATCTGAGATTTTCTTGCCTGTGTTCTCCTCTAAGACTTCTATGGTGTTATGACTTATATTTAAGTCTTTTATCCATCTTGAGTTAATTTTTGTGTATGGTGTAAGCTGGTGGTCAAGTTTAATTTCTTTGAAAGAAATGAAGAAGTAAAGCTGTGCAGATTTCCCAACCTCGTTTGCTGAAGAGTCTATTTTTACTCAATTTTGTGCTTCTGCCCTGTTGGTCAAATGTTAATTGACCATAGAGACTTGGGTTTATTTCTGTGCTCTCTATTCTGTTCCATTGATCTATGTGTCTGTTTTTATGCCAGTACCAGTCTGTTTTGATTACAGTGGCTTTGTAACATAGTTTGATGTCAGGTATGGCAACCCCTCCTACTTTGTTCTTCTTTCTCAGAATTGGTGGGTCTATTTTGGGTCATTTATGGTTCCATATAAGGTTTTGAAATGTTTGTTCTATGTCTGTGAAATATGTCATTGGTATTTTAATAGGGATTACACTGAATCTATAAATTTCTTTGGGTTGTATGGACATTTTGGTGATGTTAATTCTTCCAATATATGAACATGGTATATACATTTCCATTTACCTGTGTCTTCCTTATTTTCTTTCTTCAGTGTTGTATAGTTTCCTGAGTATAGGTCTTTACCTCCTTGGTTAGATTTATTCCTAGATACTTTATTTTTCTTGTTGCTCTATCAAATGGTATTTTTTCCTGATTTCTGTTTCTGATATTTTTGTTGGTGTGTACAAATATGCCTTCAATTTTGAATATTGACTGTGTATCCTGCTGCATTGCCAAATTCACTTATTAGGTCAAGTAGTTTTTTGTGGAGTCTATGGATTTTCTTTGTACACCATCATGTCATCAGCAAACAATGACAGTTTTACTTTCTCATTTCCAATTTGGATGCCTTTTATTTCTTTTTCTTATGTGAATACTGTGGCTAGGGCTTACAATACTATGCTGAATAAAAGTGGTGATAGAAGACATCCTTGTGTTTTCCTGATATCAGTGGCAAAGTTTTTAGTTTTGGCCCATTGAATATGATGATGGCTGTAGTTTTTTCATATATGGCCTTTATTATGTTGAGGTTATGCTCCTTCTACTCCCACTTTGCTAAGTGTTTTAATCATAAATGGGTCCTGTATCTTATCAAATGCTTTTTCAGCATTTGATTGATCATGATATGATCTATTGATATGATCATGTGATTTTTTGTCTCTCCTTTTGTTGATGTGATGTATTACATTTATTGATTTGCAAATATTGTACCATCCTTGCATCCCTGGGATGAATCTCACTTGATCATGGTGTATGATATGTTTCATGTATTGCTGGATGTGGTTTGCCAATATTTTGTTTAGGATTTCAGGACGTATGTTCATCAGCAATATTGGCCTATAATTTTCTTTCTTTGTTGTGTCTTTTCCTGGTTTGGGGATTAGAATGATGCTGGTTTCATAAAGAGAGTTTGGGAGTCTTCCCTTCTCTTGGATTTTTGGAATAGTCTGAGAAGGATAGGGGTTAGCTCTTCCTTCAGTGTTTTGTAAAATTGTCCCGTGAAACTATCTGGTCCAGGGCTTTTGTGTTCTGGGAATTTTTAAATTACTGCTTCAGTTTCACCAGCTGTTATTTGCCTGGTCAGGCTTTCTGCTTCTTCTTCATTCAGTTTCGGAAGATTATATTTTCTAGAAATTTCTCCATTTTACGCAGGTTTTCAAATTTCTTGGGATGTAGCCTTCTGTAGTAATTTCTTACAATCCTTTGTATTTCTGTGGTATCAATTGAATCTCTCCTCTTTTATTTCCAAGTGTATTTATTTGGGTCCTCTCACTTTTTTTCTCAATGAGCCTGGTTAAAGGCTCGTTGATTTTGTTTATCTTTTCAAAGAACCAGCTCCTGGATTTATTGATCCTTTGAATTGTTCTTTTTGTCTCTATGTTGTTTAATTCTGCTCTGATCTTGGTTATTTCCTTCCTTCTATTTGTTCTGGGCTTTATTTGTTGTCCCTCCAGTTCTTGTAGATGTAGGGTTAGGTCCTTTATTTGAAATATTTATCTTTTTTAGGAAGGCCAATATCGCTATCAACTTCCCTCTCAGGACTGCCTTTGCTATATCCCACAGGTTTTGGACTGTTGTGTGTTCATTTTCATTTGTTTCCAGGAACTTTTTTATTTCTTCCTTGATCTCATTCTTAACCCATTCATTATTTAATAGCATACTATTCAATCTCCATGAATTTGAATGCTTTTGAGTTTTTCCTTGAGGTTGGTTTCTAGTTTCAGTCCCTTGTGGTCAGAGAAAATGCTTGATATGACTTCAATTTTCTTGAATTTTTGAGGCTTGTTTTGCATCCTATCATGTGGTCTATCTTTGGAAATGTTCCATGTGGATTACAAAGAATGTGTATTTTGCTTCTTTGGGATGAAAGGTTCTATATATATCAATTAAGTCCCTTTGATCTAGGGTATTGTTCAATGCTGTAATATCCTTGTTTATATTTTGTTTGGAAGATCTATCCATTGTTGACAGTGGGGTGTTAAAATCCCCTAGTATAAGTGTGTTGCTGTCTTTATCTCTTTTGAAGTCCTCCAAGATTTTCCTTATATATTTGTGTGCTCCTATGTTGGGTGCATGTATGTTTACAATATACACATGTTCTTTATGTATTCTTCCCTTGAGTATTATGAAGTGTCCTTCCGTGTCTCTCTTTATATCCTTTGTTTTGAAGTCTATTTTGTCAGATATAAGTATTGCTACCCAGCTTTTTTTTTTCCTGTCCATTTGCTTGGAATATTTTTTCCAACCTTTCACTTTCACTCTATTTAGTTCTTTTGTTCTGAAGTGGGTCTCTTCTAGGCAACATGTGTGCAAGTCGCGTTTTCTTATCCATTCAGCTACCCTATGTCTTTTGATTGAAACATTTAATCCATTGACATTTAGGGTTATTATTGATAGGTACTTATTCATTGCCAGTTTACTTCCTTCGTACTTGTGTTCCTCTCTCTCTCACTCTTCTTTTTCCTCGTCTTAAAGCAGTCCCTTTAGCATCTCTTGCAATGCTGGTTTGGTGGAGGTATATTTTTTTTAGCCTTCCTTTGCCCAGGAAGCCCGTATTTCACCTTCCATTTTAACTGAAAGCCTTGCTGGGTAGACTAGTCTTGGTTGCAGGCCTTTGCTTTTCATTACTTGGAATATTTCTTGCCATTCCCTTCTGACTTGTAGCATTTTTGTTGAGAAATCAGATGCTAGCCTTGTCAGGGCTCTCTTTTATAGTACTTCCTGTACTTCCTTTGCTGCCTTTAAGATTCTCTCTTTGTCTTTAAATTTTGCCATTTTAATTTTGATGTGTCTTGCAGTGGGCCTCTTTGGGTTCCTCTTGTTTGGGACCCTTTGTGCTTCCTGAACTTAATGTGGCCTTTCTCCGCTCCAGGTTAAGGAAATTTTCTGTCATTGTTTTTTCAAACAGGTTTTCTATCCCTTGTTCCTTTTCTTCTCCTTCTGGTGTTCCTATGATTCAAATGTTGCTGCATTCCATGTCCTGCATTTCCCTTAAACTATCTTCATATATTTTGATTCTTTTTTCATGCAGCTGCTCTGCCTGGGTATTTCTTTCTACCTTGTCTTCCACTCACTAATTCAGTCCTCTGCTTCATCTAACCTGCTTATAATTCCTTCTAGTATATTTTTATATCAGAAATTATATTATTCATTTCTTCCTGGTTCTTGTTTATAGTTTCTATTTCCTTTTTCATACTGTTGTCATTCCCACTCAGTTCCTTGTAGTTACCAGTGAGTTCCTTGAGCATCCTTATAACCATTCTTATGAATTCTATATCTGATACTTTGCTTGCCTCCATCTCATTTAGCTCTTTTCCTGGGGAGTATTCTGTTCCTTTCAATTGAACATTCTTTCTTTGTCTTTCCATTTTAGGTGACTCTTTTTGTTTGTTTCTGTGGTTCTAGATGCTCTGCTTTGCTATCTGTCTTGGTAGGGTGAACTGCTGTGGTAGGGCTTCTGTGGGACTCAGGGGTGTGGTCTCTTTAATCTTGTGCAGATGCTCTAGGGTGGCCCTTTCTTCTACTTCTGTGGGCTCTCTTGTTGTACTTGGGCTGTACCTGTTGGTGGCTCCTTTGTTGGTGGGTTCTCCCCTCCAGCAGGTTTACTGGTGTTCACAACTCCCACCTTGTCTTGTATGCTATTATACTGGTGTTGGTTAACAAAGCAGTATTACCAGACAACCAAACTTATGCCAGCAAAAAGAAGCCCTTACCACATCAGCAGCCTCAACTGCAACTGAACTAAGATTAATAACTGTGAAGTGAGATTGTGGATATTGTAAGATAGGACAAAGCGAATATGAAACAATTAAAAGGGGAAAATGTTTTTGTTTGGTGAGCAGGATGAGAATTGAAAACAGTTGGGAAAAACTGAGGCGAAGAAAGGAAGAGAGCAAAATTTACAATGTAAGTAAAACATGAAAGGGTGATGGGAACAACGGGGTAAGAAGAGGGAAGAGTATACTATGAGGTCTGAAGTAAAATTGAAAAGGTACTCGATTAATGGAAGCAAAATTGCAGAAAAACCACAGCAGGGTCCGCTAGCTGAATAAAGTTTAATAAACATGGAACGGGAATAGGAATATTGCAGAAAAGCAAATAATGAATCTGAGATGTCTATAGTAAAGAAGAATGATTTTGAGAGGATGAGGAAAGCAAACTAATAAGAGTAAGAAGTTAATCCCAGGTTGAGAGAGGGGGACCAAAGAAAAAAAAAGGGAGAGAGAAAACAATGAAATAAAATTGCTCATTCAACTGATCTGGGAAGGGCAAAGGCAAGATGGAGTAAGACAGCGGGAGAGTATTCTATGGGATTTAAAGTAGAAAGAAGTAGTGAACAAATAGGAGGTCCTTTGGAGAAGCACAGCAATTACTGCAATATTTCACCCAACTGGCCACTGTTTATAAAGGGGAAAAAGAAATGACTCTTATTAGAAGGGAAAAAGAATGTGAGCTCATTTAATAAAGAAGAGTGCTTATTCAAGGTTAGTTGGAGGAGGAATAGTGAGACTAAGGGATAGAATCTTGGCCTAGTATAAGAGAAAAAGTTTGCAACAGTAATAAAGCTCAGGAAGATGGTGAAATGGATTAAGACCAGGGAAGGGTGTGTATAGGATTTGGAGCAACAATAGTATGATAAGAAATATGTAATCTGAATTAAAAGAATAAAAAGTAAAAGACTAAGAGTGGTGTGTTATTTGGAATATGAGTAAAGTAAAAGAAGAAAATTAAAATACAATATGAAAGGGACAATAAAAAAACAAATCAAACAATAAAAAGAAACAAAACAAAATAAACTAAATAAACACAAAGAAAAAAATAAAAGTGCATGTTCTGAAGGATAACAAAGTGAAATTTGTCTCAACTGTTGGTGTTTGTTTGCCTCCTAACTTCTTTCTGGATCCAACTCTGAGTTTCTCACAATCCAGGTTTTATTGTCTTACTCTTGAAAAAATAAAAAATGAAGATAAATAAAAATTTTTAAAAAGCCTCCTGCTGATTTTGCAGATCTGCCTGGATCCTGCAGGCAGAGGGGGGCTGGGCTCTGTGTTTTTTCCTTTCCTGTGGTTCTTCATGGGTGGTGGCTCAGTCTGGGCTACAGCAATCACAGGTGCCCAGTTTCCAGCCCACAGCCTCATAGCACTGTGCAGCCCGCTCTGTCCACTCTGCACATTTGTGCAAGTCTGGCACAGATAATCCACCTCGTTTTACACCCCTTTGATCAGTCCATCAGGTGCACTGAGTGGGAGCAAATCCCTCCCACCCTCTTCCGTCTTTGTTGTCCTGGCCATAGCACATGCTCACAAGGGCTCAGTTCCCCTATTGGAAGAACTCTCTCTGGGTGCCACTGCCTCTCTAAATCCCTGCTGCCCTCCTTTAATCAACCCCTGAGTAACCTGAATGGGAGCAAATGGTGCCCACACTCCTCCCTCTTTGCTGGCCTGGCTGTTGCACTTGCGAGGTCCCTGCACAGGAGTTAAGTTTCATTTTTGAGAAAAGTCCCCTTGGGTGCTGCCTGCTTCTCTGAACAAGCACCTAGCTTTCCACACAGTCCAAATCTCTGACCAGTCCAGAATCTATCTGGGTCACGGCCAATTGTAGCCCATCTCTTCTCCCAGCTCCAGGTGTCTCCTGGCTCCCCAATTTCTTTGGTACTGTACCAGCCAGCGAACACCACCCCAGCCAGTGTGCACCACCAGCAGTGTGCCACCACTTACTGCCTTTTTTAAAAAATCCCCCCAGTGACTTTATATGTCGTAGGCCTACAAAATCTCCTTATTGCCCATTTTTGAGCATCCTCTGTGTACTTTGGTTTCCAGACTTCATATCAGCTGGGATTCTGCTGGCTGTTCACTCTGTCCTTCAGAAGATCATTTAGGTGTCCCAGCTGGGTGCACGAGCAAGTGGGCTCAGCTACCATCTACTTGCGACCATCTTCATTCCCTTGAAATATTCTGATTCTTAAGCCACAAAAAATCATAAAAGGGAGCTATAAGAATTTTTTTACAAAATTTGAAATATGGTTCATTTTTAACTTTCACACTAAATTTTAAAGTTATATTGACACTTCAACTTGGTTCATATTTTAATAGAATTTTATGTATTCTTGATATGGAGGAAACCATCATATTTTACAAATGTACATGTTTGCTAAAGTTGCTCTTTTTTTTTCCTTTTTAAAATGAGATCATATATGTTAAGTGATCACTATATCCCAAAATGGAAATCAGTAGAGCAAGTGGTTTTGTGACAACCACAAATAATAAAATTAGTTGCATGGGTAATCTAGCAGATTGTATACAATTTAATAATTATTATAGTATTATATTGTTATCATAATTATTATAATGGCATTTTAATTAAAGATAATTGATTGGAAAACAAATTGATTACATATTTCAAATAAAACAATATGTGATTGAAACACCTTGAGCCACTGCATTTCACTTACATAAAATTTTCACTGTGGCCTACAAGTTCCTGTCGAGTCCCATCTCTCCGCACTTTCCCAGTTCTCATCGCACGTCAAGATCACCCTTCCCTCTTAACCCCAGTCATAACAGCCTCACTCAGTCTTCTCTGTGTGCTGTACTCTTTCAGTTTTTAAGAGGCTTCAGGTACCCTGTCAGCCAAGTTCTTCCCCCACTGCTTTATTTCATTAAATCTGACTTATTCTCATCTTACATCAAGGTCACTTTTTCATTGACATCATCTCTAACCCTCCAAACTTGCTTAGATTCTCCCGTTCTTTCATGGTGTTCATATGTTTTTTCCAGGCACTTATTTTTGTGCTTATTAATATCTGTCTTGCCTACAAAATAATAAATTCCTTATGGGTAGGGACTATATATATATATATTTCTCATTATTTTATCCCTAATACCTTGCCTATCATAGGCCACCTACACACATTTATTACATGAAGGACTTAAAATTTAGCCTCCAAATGGCATAAATCCATATAATTCTCAACTTATAAATGAATTCATTCATTAACTCTAGTAAATCCAAGTGCTAAAAATCATTACATCATATTTTTGTGGGCCATGTTAAACTAGTTATACAAAATCAATAGTAAAAGGAAAATGACAAAATTTATGTTCAAGGGAACAGTTTAACTCAATTTGTAGAGTAGGTAAGGACAGACTGCTCCATTCTCTGTTCATATTCATTCCCATCTCTGTTACCTGTGGTGGGTGACTATTCCTATACATAAGCTGAGGACAAAGTTGTGCGAGTAAGTGTTTCAGTTCTGACTAGGTGTGTGTGACATTGGATCCATCAGTCAATCACCTGAATAAAGAAGTTCTTGCAACAATTTTAAAAAATAATTTGTACTTTTATTTGTGAAACTTAGAAACTCCCATAACAATCAGCACATAAAAACTAATCAATTCCTGTTTCCCTCTCAAGATCTACTCCTGAGTTTTATTATACTGTGGAGCCATTGTGGTCAGAGTGAAGTAAGATGCCCAGTTTATGGGTGGGCTGTAGTTTTCAGGCCACAGCAGCTGCACTGGTACGAGATCTCTTTTGGAGAAGAGTAATGACGATACAGCCCCTGCACCATATTTAAATGTGATTAATCATTAACACTGTATAAGGAAGAGAGTGTTTGTAGAACTATGGAGTTGAGAAACATGCCAACTGAGCCTAGTTCCTCATGATTTAAAAATGAATAAGGGAAGGTAGCATGGGAAAGTAGGATTTCCCTAGAATCATAAGATCTAATTGAATTCCTAGGTTCACTTCTTAATAGCTGCATGATTTGAAGTCCATTTTTTGAGCTCTCTGAACTTTACTTAACTTTTTGTGTGAAGTCGTAAATATAGAAATGACCTCACTGGGTTCTACTAAAACAAAAACAAAGAAAAAAACAAAAAACCTTAATGCCTACTCTTTATTGAGTACTATGCCAAATACATGTTCTTGTAAATTTCATCTAAACTTCCTGTAAAGTGATACTAACATCCTCAGCTTACAGTTAGGAGCAAGGAAGTCAAAGTAAAACAACTAGTATCTCTGAAAGTGAGTGGTATTGAATGAGGTCTTTTGGAACCTCTATCAAGGTTTGGAGATCCTGTTTTGCTGTTGCCACAGCTTCTGAAAGTTCAGACCAAATCACAATAACCCTGAACCAAGAAATTCTCAGGGAGTCTGACATTGGCCCGCAACACTGCTTGCTTTAAGTTATGCACCATTGTGGTTGTTTGTCGTGGGAGTCTCCCCTGTGATTCCTTATCCACCAGATTCAAGTTCAGTTTCTCCAACATGAGATAAATAGGGCAGGGGTCCTCCATGAATGTGAATATCATGATCGTCATCATTAATGCCCTTCTACCTATAGGATATTATGCTGAAGAAATTGTAGAATTGATTTTTTTAATATTTAAATAAAAATCATGTATGTCCTTTGGATTTTGAGAGGCTGAGTTCATCATATGTAAAAATGTTTGGAGTTCAAGCATGCTGTCTTCACAATGCCTGCTGGCCTGGATATTCACTCCGTCTGGCCCAGGAGAGACAACATATGTGACAGGAGAAGCACAGAGAAGGAGAACAGTGAGTTCGGCTCCTTCCGCGGGAAATTACAACATTGTTGTGAAAGTCTGACCCCACCGCATTCACAGAGAAATTATTGAGAGAACATATCAGACATCTGACTAGTACATTTAGGAGAGAAGATTCTGTCCTAAATGTTAGAACACCTGGTTGTAAATCTCGTTTCTACCACTGACTAGCTGTGTCACTCAGTCCAAAGTCAGAAAACATCGGCTTCTTTCCTTATTGTGTCTTCCTAGCCCACCTCCCAGAGTGTACCACCATTAAGTTCAAATGAAATGGCATGAGGAAATGGGGCAAGAATATGATTTTCATATTATTGTTTTGATTTTACATAGTGAACTCTTTTTGTTATAGGTAGTATTTTCCAAAACATTTTCTGAAGAACATAAATTTTATAAGAAAGGTAATGGAAGTTATTTTTATAAGTGGCTTTGTGTTCAAATATGGTTGGAAAATTCTGGTTAAAACAAAGTTATCCTCTTACCTCAAGGCTTTTCAGACTCTCTAATGAGCTAAGGTAAATCTTCAGATAGGGAGAATTCAATTCAAACTTTAAAAAATTTATTGAGCTTCATACCTCTTATCTTATCTTCTAGGGTTATACAGAACACATTTTAGGAGCTTTAGATTTTTTGGAAAATGAATAATACTATATTGAGGTATGGATTTTTAGATCAAACTTTTTATATGCATTACAATAATGGTTACCACACACTGAGTATTTTCTATGTGCCAAAAGCTGAGCTAAATGTTGTAAACTTTGTAACATGATTTAAACTACTCAACAATCATGAATTACATGGTTTATCTCAATCTTATAAGTGAGGGAAATGAAGCTTAGAAGGGTTAAGTGACTCAAGGCCAATATTTAAATCCAAACTGAAGTTCATGCCCTTGTTCACTACTGATCCTTTGTTTGAATGACTGGCTGTATGAGCCATGTAATCATATATGAGACATATTTTAGACAGAACAGAGAAATTCTGTGGAAATTGATAGAACTTAAGAAGGAGATTCTACTGCTTTCTCTGGCAGACCAATGCCTCTAAGCTTCCACTGAGAGAAGTTGTCCAACTCATTGACTAGAATCATGGGCATCCCCTGAGTCCACCAGGACCACTTCTGAGTTATCTGCCCTCATCCAGGTTTGGATCAGTCTGGTGCTCAAGCCCGACTTTACATTCCTCTTCCCCATATTGTTTAGTCTGTCATCATAATAAGAAAGCTAGAGCAGAGCCTGCCTCCTTAAGGTAGACCTGCCTATATGCCTCTTTCATTTTTATATTTTATATACCTGTAATCAGGAGGAGCAGATAGGCTCTAGTCTATACAAACAAGAGTAGGTCAAAGGACAGAAGGTGCTCTGAGAAGCTTCACCTATGCCAAGTGTTCCAATACAGTTCTATCAGAATTCATATTTGTGGTTCAATGAGTAACCACAGCACCATCAAAGTACAATGAGAAATGTCTGAACCTCAAATAGAGAATATTGAGATAAAAATTAATTGCTCAGGAATATGTATGTAACTCAATTCAATAATAGCATGAATATAGAATTTCAGAATTTTGGTATTTTGGGACCTCTTTTTATATAAAATGATCTAATTTTCTTTTATCCAAATCAATTTGATAATTTCCATAGCAAATTATTTAAGAAAATTGATATGAACCATAAAACAAGATGAGTTAATATTATCAAATCTCCTGAAACATGCCACATGTATCTATCTCTGATCTTGTCATAAAATCAAAAGTTTATAATTCAGTTATATAAGAAACACATTGAGTGTAGTATTATTCCATTAATAAGGTTGATCTACTCCTGTCAAATAGCTTTGATCAGCAGTTTTCATATTTTTAAAAATAAAAAATCACTTTTTAAAAATAGTGATGCTTGGGGAAATGGAGTATGGGAGTGGGGGGATGGGGTGGGGTGAGCAAGGGGGAAAAAGGAGGGACAACTGTAATCTGAACAACAATAAATTTTAAAAAATAATGTTTTACAGAAAGTTCAATATGTAAAGCAGAAAGAAAGAGAACCTATCAGTGACAAGAGAAGGAATCTGGACAAGCTGACTGCTGAGAACTTCCTTCTCCTGTCTTCTGCAGACCCTGAGGTCCAAAGACTATAATAAGAGCACTGTCTAGAAACCAGTGGTCCAGATGATGCTTCAGACAAAAATTGGGGAAAGGTCATTTTTCTGTTATTTAAGTTGACAGGTAACACTAAGCACATGCATTAGGCCATGAAATAAAGAAGAAAGATTTTTATAGCTGGAAGGCATCTTGATGATATAAAGCTTATCATCCACCAGTTTTAAAAATGAAGAAACAAGCACAGAGAATTTAATTAACTTGGCCAATATTACACAGCTACTTAGTGGCGAAGTTAGGAATAAAATTCCTGCCTCCTACACAATCTGATGTTTTCCTAATATACTATGTGGACCTGAATAAATTATATAGATAGGATAATTTTTTCTAAAATGCTTCACCACGAGAGAGATGTATAAAATATATTATTTTTATGAAACTTTATTGTAGTTGTTTCATTACCATTTAGCACCCTTATAACTACATCTACCCCCAATCACCACACTATTGTCCATACCTATGAGTTATTTTTCCTTTTTTGCTCAATCCCTCCATCCTCTAAACTCCCTCTCCACTAGCTGTCATCTTCACTCCACCTATGAGTCTGTCTTTGTTTTGCTTTATTCATTAGATTCCATGTATGGGTGAAATCATATAGTATTTGTCTTTCCCTGCCTGGCTTATTTCACTTAGCATAATGCTCTCCAGGTCCATCCACACTGTCAAACATGATAAAATTTTCTTCTTTCTTACAGCCAAGTAGAATTCCATTATGTAAATATCCCATAGTTGTTTTATCCACTCATTTATTGATAGAACTTGGGTTGATACTATATCTTGGCTATTGTAAATAATGCTGCAATGAACAAAAGGGTGCTTATGTTCTTTTGAATGAGTGTTTTGGGTTCCTTTGGATATCAAGATTCCAATGATGTATTTTATAGAACTAGAACAAATATTTCAAAAATTTATATGGAACCACAAAAGGCCTCACATAGCAACAGTGATCCTGAGAAAGAAGAACAAAGTTGGAGGAATCACCCTACCTAATATCATACTATACTATAAGGTCATAGTAATCAAAACAGCCTGGAACTGGCATAAAAATGGACATATAGATCAATGGAACAGAATAGAGACCCCAGAAATAAACCAACACCTTTACAGTCAATTAATATTTAACAGAGGAAGCAAGCACATACAATAGGCTAAAGACAGTTTATTCAATAATGTTGTTGGGAAAATTGGGACAGATAGGTGCAAAAAACTTAAACTAGACCACCTCCTTATACCACACGCAAGAATAAATTCAAAATGGATCAAAATCTTAAATGTTAGACCCGAAACCATAAAAACCCTAGAAGAAAACATTGGCAGCAAACTGTCAGGCATTGCTTATAGCAGTTTTTTATTGTATATATCTCCTCAATGTCCAAAGGAAACAAAATAAAAAATAAACAAGTGGGACTAGATCAAACTAAAAAGTTTTTGCACAGCAAAGGAAATCATCAACAAAATGAAGAGATAATCTGCAGAATGGTAGAGCATGTTCACCAGTACATCTGATAAAGGGTTAATATCCAAAATTTATAAAGTACTTACATAATTCAACACAAAAACAACAAAAAAACAATTAAAAAGTGGGCAAAGGACCTGAATAGATACTTCTCCACAGAGTGCATACAGATGGCAATAGATGTATGAAAAGATTCTCAATGTCACCAATCATTAGAGAAATGCAAATTAAAACCACAGTAAGATACCATCTCATTCCTCTCAGAATGGCTGTCGCCAGCAAATCAACAAACAACAAGTGCTGACAAGGATGTAGAGAAAGGGGAACCCATCTAAACTGTTGGTGGGAATGTAGTTTGGTGCTGCCATGGTGGAAAGCAGTATGGAGATACTTCAAAAAATCACAATACATTATCAGACCATTCCTTCAATTTTAAAGATAAGTGCAATGTCATCAGTGTGCTAACAAAAATTAATGTATATTTTTATATATGGAGTCAACCCTGGTGTTCCACACAGAAAAGTGCTGAGAAGGTACCTACACATCCTTCATCTTGCCTCTTCTCTAGTGAGAAGACACTGCCCAGCTGAGCACTTTTGTCATTAGTCCTTTCTCCATCCAAATCACACAGAGTAGAAACAGGCTGGCAGATGATCCTTTAGCAGTTCTAAAGTACACATTTTTCATGGCCAAAATATTCAAAATAATCAAAGATCATAATAATTTAATTCTCAGTTTATTCTGGAATGTTCCAAATAATTAGAAAATGTTTCTGACAATAATGACATTTGTAATGAGAACATTTCCTGTTTTTTTAAAAATAGAGACATTATTGAAGAAGCCATAAGATACAAGAAATGTTGTACATAGGGCAGTGATGCCTCAGTCTCTTAAAAGTAGGCACCTTGGGACCTCACACAATTCTCCCAATCTCCATCAGCTGCCCCATTGTATTCTCCTGAATCTCATTGATGGTCTTAAATCTCTTCCCTTTCAAAGGTGATTTTAGTTTGGGGAAAAGGCAGAAGTTGCAGGGTGCCAACTCTGGGCTGTAGGGGGCCTGAGCCATCTGGGTGATTTGCTGTTTCGCGAAAAAATTCTGCACTAGATGCGATGTGTGAGTGGGTGTGTTGTCATGATGAAGCTGCCAATCACCAGTTGCCCATAACTGAGGCCTTCTGAATCACCCCAAGAGTTTCCATGGAGGAATATTCAAGCTTAAAACAAAATTTCATGCAGATAGGTTACTCTATTCGCTCAGTCACTTTTTTTATTGTTGTTCATCTGCCGTTGTCTCCATTTTCTTACCACCACCTCTCCACACCGCCCCCACACCCTCACCTCCCACCCTCAATCCTTCCTCCCTTTGGCTGAGTCCATGGGTCCTTAATACATGTTCCTTGATGACCCTTTCCCTTATTTCCTCTGTTTTCCACCTCCCCCCACCCTCTGGTTAATGTCAGTTTGTTCTTTATTTCCATGTCTCTGGATATATTTTGCTTGCTTGTTTGTTTTGTTGATTAGGTTGCACTTATAGGTGAGATCATATGGTATTTGCCTTTCACCACTTGGTTTACTTCACTTAGCATAATGCTCTCCAGTTTCATCCACGTTGTTGCAAGGGTAGGATCTCCTTCTCTCTTTCTGCAGCATAGTATTCCATTGTGTAAATGTGCCATAGTTTTTTGATCCACTCATTAACTGATGGGCACCTAGGTTGCTTCCAGCACTTGGCTATTGTAGATTGTGCTGCTATGAACATGTGGGTGCATAGGTTCTTTTGAATTAGTGTTTCAGGTTTCTTAGGGTGTAATCCCAGAAGCGGAATTGCCACGTCAAAAGGCAGTTCCATTTTTAGTTTTCTGAGGAAATTCCATACTGTTTTCCACAGTGGCTGCACCAGTCTGTATTCCCACCAACAGTGCACTAGGGTTCCCTTTTCTCCACAATCTCTCCAACACTTGTTTTTTGTTGATTTGTTTATGATAGCCATTCTGACTGGTGTGAAGTGGTATCTCATTGTGGTTTTAATTTGCATCTCTGTGATGGTTAGTGATCCTGAGCATCCTATCGTATGCTTCTGGCCCTCTGTAGGTCCTCCTTGGGAAAGTGTCTGTTCAGGTACTTTGCCCATTTTTTAATTGGGTTGTTTGTCTTCCTGGAGTGGACTCATGTGAATTCTTTGCATATTTGGGGGACCAAACCCTTGTCCAAGGTATCATTGGCAAATATAATTTCCCATACAGTTGATTACCTTTTCATTTTGCTGATGTTTTCTTTAGCCATGCAGAGAGGCTTTTTATTTTGATGAAGTCCCATTTGTTTATTTTTTTTTCTCTATGTCCCTTGCTCTAGGGGACATATTGGTGAAAATATTGCAGCATGGAATATCTGAGATTTTCTTGCCTGTGTTCTCCTCTAAGACTTCTATGGTGTTATGACTTATATTTAAGTCTTTTATCCATCTTGAGTTAATTTTTGTGTATGGTGTAAGTTGGTGGTCAAGTTTCATTTCTGTGCATGTAGCTGTCCAGATTTCCCATCATTTGCTAAAGAGTCTATTTTTACTCAATTTTGTCCTTCTGCCCTGTTGGTCAAATGTTAATTGACCATAGAGACTTGGGTTTATTTCTGGGCTCTCTATTCTGTTCTATTGATCTATGTGTCTGTTCTTATGCCAGTACCAGACTGTTTTGATTACAGTGGCCTTATAATATAATTTGATGTCAGGTATGGTGATCCCTCCTACTTTCTTCTTTCTCAAAATTGCTGCCAAAATTGGGGTTATTTGTTGTTCCATATAAGGTCTGTGAAATATGTCTGTGAAATATGTCATTGGTATTTTAATATGAATTGTGTTGAATCCATAAATTGCTTTGGGTTATATGGACACTTTTTGATGTTTATTCTTCCAATCCATGAACACTGTGTATGCTCCCATTTATTTGTGTCTCCCTTAATTTCTTTCTTCAGTATTATATAGTTTTCTGAGTACAGGTCTTTACCTCTTTGGTTATATTTATTCCGATACTTTATTTTTCTTGTTGCTCTATCAAATGGTATTTCTTCCTGATTTCTGTTTCTGATATTTTTGTTGGTGGTGTACAAAAATGCCTTCAATTTTGAATATTGACTGTGTATCCTGCTGCATTGCCAAATTCACTTATTAGGTCAAGTAGTTTTTTGTGGAGTCTATGGGTTTTCTGTGTACACTATCATGTCATCAGCAAACAATGACAGTTTTACTTCCTCCTTTCCAATTTGGATGTCTTTTATTTCTTTTTGTTGTTGTTGTTGTTGTTGTCTGATTACTATGGCCAGGACTTCCAATACTGTGTTGAATAGAAGTGGTGAAAGCAGACATTCTTGTCTTGTTCCTGATCTTAGTGAGAAAGCTTTTAGTTTTGGCCCATTGAATATGATGTTGGCTGTTGGTTTTTCATATATGGCCTTTATTATGTTGAGGTATACCCCCTTCATTCCTACTTTGCTAAACATTTTAATCATAAATGGATGTTGTACCTTCTCAAGTGCTTTTTCTGCATCTATTGATATGGTCATGTGATTTTTTGTCTCTCATTTTGTTTATGTCATGTATTATGTTCACCGATTTGCAAATATTGTACCATCCTTGCATCCCTGGGATGATTCTCACTTGGTCATAGTGTATGATCTTTTTTATGTATTGCTGGATGTGGTTTACCAATATTTTGTTGAGGATTTTAGCATTTATGTTCATCAGTGATATTGGCCTGTAGTTTTCTTTCTATGAAGTGTTTTTGTCTGATTTGGGGATTAGGATGATGCTGGTCTTATTAAAAAGTTTTGGAATCTTTCCATTTCTTGGATTTTTTGGAATAGTCTGTGAAGGATAGGTGTTAGCTCTTCCTTAAATATTTTGTAAAATTTTCCTGTTAAACTGCCCAATCCAGGGGTTTTGTGAGATAAGAGTTTTTTGATTATTGCTTCAATTTTGTCTGCTGTTATTGATCTGTTCAGGCTTTCTGCTTCTTCTTCATTCAGTTTTGGAAGATTATATTTTCTAGAAATTTCTCCATTTCACCGAGGTTTTCAAATTTCTTGAAATATAGTTGTTCATAGTAATTTCTTACAATCCTTGTATTTCTGTGGTATCATTTGTAATTTCTCATCTTTCATTTCTGATTTTATTTATTTGGATCTTCTTGCTATTTTTCTTGATGAATCTTGTTAAAGGCTTGCCAATATTTTTAATCTTTTCAAAGAACCAGCTGCTGGATTTATTGATCTTTTGAATTGTTCTTTTTGTCTCTATGTCATTTAATTCTACTCTGATATTGATTACTTCCTTCTCCTCGCTCTGGGCTTTATTGTTGTTTCTCCATTTCTTGTAGGTGTAGGGTTAGGTTGTTTATTTGAAATGTTTCTATCTTTTTTAGGCAGTCCTGTATCGCTATGAATTTCTCTCTGAGGACTGCCTTCACTGTGTCCCAAAGGTTTTGGACTGTTGTGTGTTCATTTTCATTTGTTTCCAGAAACTTTTTTATTTCTTCCTTGATCTCATTCTTAACCCATTCATTGTTTAATAGCATGCTATGTGTTTGAATATTTTTTAATCTTTTTCCTTGAGGTTGGTTTCTAGTTTTAAGCCTTTGTGGTCAGAGAAAATGCTTTATATTATTTCAATTTTCTTGAATTTGTTGAGGCTTGTTTTGTGTCCTATCATGTAGTCTACCTTTGCAAATGTTCCATTTACATTACAAAGAATGTGGTTCTCTCTTTGTATTTGAATTTTGGCATTTTAATATTGATGTATCTTGGGGTGGGCCTATTTCGGTTCTCCTTAATTGAAACCCTCTGTGATTCTTGGACTTGTATGACTTTTTCTCTCATCAAATTAAGGAAGTTTTTGACCCTGGCTGATGTAGCTCAGGAGATTGAGTCCAGGCTGCAAACCAAAAGGTCACCAGTTCGATTCCCAGTCAGGGCCCATTCCTGTGTTGTGGGCTAGGTCCCCATTGAGGGGCAAATGAGAGGCACCCACACATTGATGTTTCTCTCCCTCTCTTTCTCCCTCCCTTTCCTTCTCTCTTAAAATAAATAAATAAAATATTTTAAAATAATTAAGGAAGTTTTGTATCATTACTTTTTCAAGCAGGTTTTCTATTCCTTGCTCCTCCTCTTCTCCTTCTGGTATCCCTATTATCCGGATATTGTTATGTTTCATGTTGTCCTGTGGTTCCTTTAATCCCCCTTCACTCTTTTTGAGTCTTTTCTTCCTTTTGCTCTTTCAGGGAGTTTTTTCCTACCTTGCCTCCCATCATTGGTTTGATCCTCTGCTTCATCCAGCCTGCTTTTGATTCCTTCTACTGTGTTCTTCAATTCAGAAATTGTATTCTTCATTTCCTCTTGGCCCTTGTTGATTTTTTTCTATGTCCTTTTCCATGGTGATATAGCTTTCACTAAGTTCCTCGTAGTTTCTCTGTACTTTTTGGTAATTTGCAACTGAGCTCATTGAGTTTTGTTATAACCATTGTTTTGAACTCAATATCTGACAGTTTACTTACCTCTATTTCATGTAGTACTCTTTCTAAGTATTCCTCCTTATCTTTTCATTGGGGGTTGCTTCTTTGTCTTCCCATTATTTGTTAGGCTTTTCTTGTTTGCTTCTGCTTCTTAAATTGATCTTTTTTTGACTCCCTGAGTTTGTGGTGTGAACGTCTATGTTAGGAGACTTGTGAGATGCAGTGGTGCAGTCTCTCCTGGATCTCCTGAACTTGATGCTCTTGTGATGACCTTTGTGCCATTTATGTTGGTTCTTTGGATTTAACTGGCTTTTGATTGTTGTTGGGTCCTTCCCTCCAGCTGGTTTACTGATGGTCACCCCACCCACCACATCATATATGCTGTTGTGCAGGTGCTGCTAGAACAAAACCACAAAGCCCAAGAAACAAACCCATACCCACAAAGATAACTCCCTACCACAATCCCACTATCAACAGCAAATTAACCAGTATTAATAAGGGTATAAGGAGATTAAAAACTATTATAAGAAAGGAGAGCAAATATGAGATGACCTACTGAAAGAAAAATGATTTTGAGAAGTAGAGGGAGGGGCACTAATAAGAGGTGGGAGTCAGAGCATTGCAAAGAGAGAAAGTAAATTTTACATCATGCATAAAAAAGGAGTGAAAAATGTGGAATGGAGAATGAGAAGAGAAGCATATAGTATTAGGTTTAAACAGAAAAATAAAATAAAATAAAGTGAGAGAGAGGAAAAAAGTAAATAATAAAAATATAGGAGATAAATTGGAGAGAAAGATCCACCACAACACTATTAACAACAAGTGAGCTAAAATTACTCTAGGTGGTATGGGAATAAAAGGGAAATAAGAAAGAAAGAAAAGCTTAGAGATGTCTAGAGGAATGGGAAGGGCTTTTGAAATAATAGAGGGAGAGGGAATACTAAGAGTGAAGGACAAAAACCAGGGTAAGACAGGGATAAATTAAAATTTGAGATTAAAAAAAACAGTAGGAAAGGGGACCAGTAATTTGATATTTGAAATAAAACATTAGTGAAGATCTAGAGATAAAATTGAAAGAAATGCAGCAACAACTACCCTACCCATAGTCAGCTAGCGAAGATTGCTAAAGGTAGAGGTAGAATGTGGGTATTTTAAGAGTGGGGAAAAAGGATGTGAGATGACCAAATATTTGTTTTGTGTGTCTGGACAGGGGAGAAATAGTAAGAGTGCAGAACGGGAACAAGTTGTAGCAAGAGAGAAAACAAAATTTAAAATTAAAATAATCAGAGGAAAGAAGGTAAAATGGAGTAAGAGAAAGGAGGGGCAAAACATGTGAATTGAAATAAACTATAGTATGAAATCTACTGACAATATGCACAAACTTGCTGGACAAGAAATGAATGTTAAAAGCTACACAGGAAAGAAAATATCACAAATCATGGGGAAGATCACAGTGGATTTTGTCTTGTTAGCCTCTAGTATATACCACTGATTTTTGTTTTTTCTTTCTGGATCTGCCTCTGGTGATGTCAGATGTTGACCCTATCTGATCTTAGGCAACCAGTTGCAGACTTCCAGGGATCTACTGTCTGTGGCTGTCTCCTTCAGTTGTTAATCTAGTCAATCTGCACTCAGTCCAGCTTAAGCACCACAGGGCCAGGGCAGAGTCTCTCCAGGGGGCAGGGCTGTTGTTTCCCCTCAGGGTGCTACTGCTCAGGGGGGTGGTCTGAGTACAATGACTGCCACTGTCCGGGGGATGACAGCACCAGGATCTTGGCTTCTCCTCTCTCAGTTCTCTCCCTAAAGCTTCCATCCCCAGTCTCTCCTCAGACGTCTCCAGCCCAGTCTGCCTCCACCTTTACTGGAGCGCTGGGTAAGTGGAAGCAAATGAAAATGTGTTCATTGGTCCTTTAAACAGCCCTTTGAGTCTCCAGCTATCCTTCTCTGGCAGAGAGCAACCCTGCTGCTTTTCGCCATTGTTATCTGTGTACTTTCTGGGCTCTGGTTCTCTAGGCTGGGGATCCCAGCTTAGGGTTTAGACCCCATTCTTCTCAGGGGGGATCCAACTGGCCACTTAATTATCCCTCCTGTGCTGCTGCCTATGGGTGCCCAGCCAGCCCTCTTGAGTCTCCACCGCACTCCTTACCAAACAGGCTGCGCGGAAGCTGATTCTTCCATCTGTCCTGGGTTATAAAGTTTCTCCCTCGCTATTGCTCAGTTGTTTGTTCTGGGTGATTCCTCCACACTTTAGTTGTAATTCCAGATTGGTCCAGGGAGGAGGTTAGTATGACTTCCACTCACTCCTTCACCATCTTCCTCTGCCTAATGAGAACATTTCCTTTTTTATGTATTATATTTTTCAGATACTCAAATTAATATGTTCATATGTCAATTTAAATTATCTCTGCTACTCCTTCTGTGGGTGCACTTTGTTACAGCAGTCCCAGGAAACTAGCACAGTGACCCTGTCAAGACATGCCTGATTAGGTGGATCCATATTAAATTCTCATTTTTAAAATCAAAGGTAGCCAAAAGTGACAATTTCTTTTTTTTTTAAGTATTGGTGATTTCATATGATTGGCCTGTACAGGGTAACTATGTAGGGCATATTTTATGGCTTGTTACCTGCACACACACACACACAAAAGCAAGTTTTAAATCATGTCACAGTACTTCTTCTTATATGAGGGCATGTTGGGAATATAAAAACACTCTTCATATGCTTTTTTTTTTTTTAATATCTGGCCAGTCCAGAACCACAGAAATGATCTGTAACTGTATTTATTTCTGAGCCCTATCCAATTCCAATAAAAGAAAATGGCCCTTAAAAATATTTCTGTATCTGACTATTATCAGCATTGGGGTTCTTAGGTTCCCCAAGCTAGAAATTGAGAGGAAACTCCAGAGAAATTTCCAGACAAATTTTATTAAGCTTATGCTTAAGCACAAGGGAGGCAACACAGAGGAAAGGACAATCCTCTGGACTGGCTTGTTGCTGAATCATCTTGGTTGAGGACAAAGTAGTCTCTTTGAAAAAGGCAGGCTTATAGAATTTTCCATTTCAGAGTTGGGTGACTTCTTTTTCCAGCTGTGTTTCCAGATAACTATGTTCACACCTGTGTTGTGCGGGCAAGATGGCAGTCTGCTCATTACCACCACAGTAATAAGGTGATAAAGGGATCAAACTTTGATCAGTAGTTTAAGCAGGCAATTAAAAGGTAGATAACATCAGTCACCTCTGCATTTTTTAGTAGGAAGTGGAGGGGTAGTTACGTTTTTTGTGATCCAGTATTTCTTCTGGCCATCTGGCAGGATCCCTATACTGTCTCATGATCTCATGGTTGATCTTCCTGATCACTGACTTCCCTTCCTCATCCACTGTATCTGAAATTCTCTTTCTTTTTATCTGAAAATATTTTCATTTTTGTACATCTAATATACTGAGTTGTTTGTTTAGAACTTTGTAGTATACAAAATAAAATTTTGCAGCAAAATGAATGGTAGAAGTCTACTTTGATAATAAAGTCAAGATGTAACTATGATAGAAGTGTTTCTATATGAGAGTGAGATTGAAAATGCAAGATTAATTATAACTTTCAAAGGCAGAATGAGCAAGGTTTACATAGACCATATTATTACAATTCTAGACATGTCACTGCTCTTGGTAGTGATGCAATGACAGTTTGTAATTTCATTCAAATTAACTGTGCAAATTAAACTGGGCTTTGAATAAATGAAAAATAAGTTGGAGCATTCATTTATTAATATTTATTACTTCCTGGTAAAAAAAAATTTAGAATATCTAGGCCATTTTCTTAAGATATAATGGAATATTTTTTTATAAGTGACACATCCTTTAAAACCTATTACAAAGACTAATCAAACTTTACTTTAAAGGTGTTTTCTTTATCTCCTGTAAGTCCCTCCAGCTGAAAATTAGGCTTCCTTTAGTAAATCTCTTCTTTTTCATATTTCAATTAGTTTTCACAAAGGTATGCTTAATGTGGATTTCAAAGGGACCAGAGTTCCACTCAAGAATGCTTGGAGGCTAAATATTAAAGGAGAACTCCAAAGTAGTTGTGTTACAAAATTTTGTGTTACAAAATTACAAAAAAAAGAAGAGAGAAAAATAAACATCTGATGGGAGTATCAACATTCCTTATGAACATTTTACATATCTTTTTGCCATGTCTAGAAAAAATTTTGAAAATGCAAAACCCATATACATTCTACCAAGTGTATATTTTAAAGGCTCTTTGAAAGAAAAAGTGATTGAGTTTCTAAAATGTGACAGGGAAGGAATACCTTTCTGATGTCTTTAACACTCTTTTAAATATTTCTTTTGTATGTCTGATTTGTTACTTCCTACATCTAGATAGAACCTGGCCAAGTACCGAAGTCTCTAGAGATTACACAATTAGTGTAAAAGAACAGAAATTAAGGTTTTTGATCATAAAACAGGCAAATTTAAGTTTCTGGAAAGACATGGAATTTATATCTTTAAAAATGGTTTAAGGATTGGGATACTGAAGAACAAATATTTTTGGAATTATTAGTTTATACAGTAGTGAACAGAATTTTCCTTAAAGGAGTCTTCCTCAATGTTTGTTATGGAAGTGATACTCTGATTACCTCATAAAAATTGTCTCATTTACAAAGTTGTCATCTTAATGCTTACTATATCCATGAAATGTATATAAGGATTTTTTATCTTTACCCTTTAAATAGCTCTGAGAAGCAGATTCCTCACTCATTTAAAGGATAAGAAATTGTGGAACCGTAGAAATTAAGTAACCTGACCATGGTCATAAAGAAAATGAGTGTCCAAACTACAACCCACATTTCAATGAGTTTATCTCATTCCCATTCTGTGAGAGCAAGCATACTTGGATTCAATTAGGTCTCCAGAGATAAAAACTATTCTGATACTATATAAACATATTCAAAATAATTAGCCCATGAGTAAGAGTGTATTACTCTTTCACCTTCAAATCTTTATTATTAAGGGTCTCTGTTTTGCAGTGAATGAGAGTACTTTCACTGTCAATATACCAAAACTTTAATGTGATTCTATTATACAAATTCACATAGTAATTTTATCCCAATTTCTATTTTGCTTAATTTGACAAGAAAATCCTAGTACTAGTAAAATTTACATTAGAACTCATCTAGGAATACAACTCACCATATTGATAGCCTTAAATTAAGCATCCGCTATTATGTTAAAACAGTGTTAAGCAAATATTTTATATAAAATCTAGGATATATGTGAGGTCTGTCCAGAAAAATGTTCAACCATTAATATAAGGAGAACAGTTTGGGTGACATTGATGTAATCTGGCAGCCAAGGAAAGTGTACTGGAATGCACGTGCGGGAACAATGACAACTTCACTTTGCTAGTCAGTGGGGGCAGTAGATGCCATTGAGTGAGTGTACTGTGTGGCTGTTGCATTCAAAATGACTGAGTGAGTAGGGCAATTTGCATCAAATTTTGCATGAAGCTTGAACATTCTTCCATGGAAACTATTGGGATGATTCAGAAGGCTACAGCTATGGGCAACTGGTGATTGACAGCTTCATTGTGACAACAAGCCTCATGCATTATGTCTTGTACAGAGTTTATGGCAAAATATCAAATCACCCAGATGACTCAGCCCCTACTACAGCCCAGATTTGGCGCCCTGTGATTTCTGGTTTCCCATTACTAAAATCACCTTTGAAAGGGAAAAAAATTCAGACCATCGATGAGATTCAGGAAAAGACAATGGGGGCAGCTGATGGAGATTGGGAGAACTGTGTGAGGTCCCAAGGTGCCTACTTTAAGGGACTGAGGCATCATTGCCCTATGTACAATGTTTCTTGTATCTTGTATCTTCTTCAGTAAATGTCTCCATTTTTCATAGTACCTGGCTGGAAACTTTATGGACAGGTTTCGTATTATAATGGAGGATGATAAGAAGTATCATTATTTATTGGTAGGAAGGATTATTTGTGTTTGCGAGGCTAAATATTAGGAAGCAAAATAAGAATGTTGTACTAATTTGAATATATAAGCCCTAAAAATTATATGCTTATAAACATGTGTATTTGTGTGTGTATGTGTAAAGGATAATTGTCAGCTCTGGTAAAAAACGAATAGTAAGATGAACATTTTAATTGTTGTCAATAGGAATATAGATTGCTTTAGTGTCATTGAGAATATAAATTGCTTCTTTAAATATATGCAATTAGAAATACTTGTCAATAGTATTAAAATATTTAAACTTTTTGGCCACAAATTAGACTTCAAAACATCTCTTAGGATAAAAATAATCACCGATGCAGATAAAACTTATGTACAATGTTGTTGATCATAGCATTATTCTATATAACAAAAAGTTGGAAACAATTTTTATGTCCCACAATAAGATAATGGCTAAAAATCATGCTAGTTTTAGACAATTATATATTTTCATATACTTTTGATAGTATGATGATGAGTAACTTATAAAATTACATACAAATACAATTTTATGTATACATATGCTTATGGAGAAAATAGAAAACTACTGGAATATTAATAGTGGTCATCTCTAATAATATTCTTTATTCTTCCCTATTTTTATTCTAAAAATTTTTATGTTTATGTGTTATATTTTTAACAATATAAGTTATCTTTAGAAACAGATGAGTTCTTAGGAGGTGATACCCATAGAGTTTAGGGTGGAGACCTCAACACTTCACTAGGGTAATTCCAGGGAAACCAACACCCACCTTGAATATTCATCCCAGGTGGATAGAGTTGCTCACATTCACATTCAAAGGCATTGTTTTATGCCAGTCAGACAGTGTTTGAGCACTTTTCACATACCTCTGCTTGGAGAACTTCCACAGCAAATAATGCTACAGAAAGTGTGACAATTGTTTTCTTTCTTATTTATCCCATAACAATTTTAGATGTAAGTATTGTGATTTAAATAGAGCTAGTGGACTGGGCAGAGTAGTTTTAGAGAACCTTTCCTGAGTTCTAGTTTGAGATAAATATTTACATACATTATCTCTTTTAACCTACACAATAACACATTTTACAGGTTAGGAAGCTGAAGCACTTGAAGCCTATGTGTTTTGCCTATATATTCATGGTAAGTGAAACACAGAATAAAAAGGTTTTGCACAACAAAGGAAAACATCAACAAAATGAAAAGAAAACCCACAGAATGGGAGAACATATTCACCAATACATCTGATAAGGGGTTAATATCCAAAATTTATATTTGACAGGTAACAATGGCTTATCTAGCTCAATATATAAAGCTTTCATAAAGGGAGAGATGAGATATTACTCACTTATTTTTATACTGCATTCTCAAAGAGTAAAATGGAAAATTTGAATTTTTGTTTGTAGACAACTAACGAATGATTGGAGCTTAGCACAGGAAGCTCCATTTGGCTCTCTTATCCCCCTCTGATTTTTCTATAAGATGGGGATAATTGTAGGAAGTTGAAAATAATGGCACAGAACTTCAGAGATTTTTGGTTCTTAAATATGTTTTAAGCAGTAGAAAAAAATACTAAGAAAATACTTCAAAGAAAATAGTAAGCAGAGTTCCAAAGTATAACAAGTGTCAAGCTTTTATCCCTGAAATGAACTGGGAGAGAAAGAGTCCTCATGTCTCTGTCCTGATTGACATCTTTATAGAATCCCAGTTCTCTGCAGAACGCAGTCATAAAAGCATGGCTGTGCATGATACGAAAGACTAGCAGAATAAGTGAAGAAATTAGTTTAGGAGTGTCATTACCTTGCTAGGTTAACTTTTATTCAATAGATAAACAAATCTGCAGGAGGTATGATACATAGAAATAGAACTTTGAGTTCAAATAGGTAAGACTTTAGACAAAACCTAGAACTAAAAATAAATTCATGAGGAACATTCTAAATGAAGTATGTAGATATCATGTTTAGATTAAGTTTAGAAAGAAGGAATGATAATAATAGGAATTATGAACTACTTTAATAGTTGCTCAATAAGTCTCCTCTAGTAATTAAACAATACATCTTTTAAAAAATTAATTATTAATATGTTTAGAAATTTTTGTAACTGTCTGGAAACAATTGGAGAAATAAAAGGCCCAAGTTGTTAATATTTGCAAATATTTTTGTCTATAGACTAATAAAAGGCTGAGATGTAAAACCAAAAGTATTATGTGTTGATGAAGAATCAATCTTAATATTCATTTTAATAATTGATGGGAATATGAAGTGTTTCTCCATTAAGAAAATAAAGTATTTTGCATATTAGAAATGATGTATATTATTGGAAATTGTTAATATACTTACTAGACTTGATCAGGATATTTGTATGTTAGCCCATATATTTAAGTCTTTTTTAAATATATTTATTGATTATGCTATTACAGTTGTCTCATTTCCCCCCCTTCACTCCACTCCATCCTGCTCACCCCCTCCCTCCCACATTCCCCCCCTATAGTTCATGTCCATGTGTCATGCATATAAGTTCTTTGACTTCTACATTTCCTATACTATTCTTACCCTCCCCCTGTCTATTTTCTACCTACCATTTATGCTTCTTATTCTCTGTACTTTGCCCCCCTCTGTCCCCCTCCCACTGCCCTGTTGATAACCCTCCATGTGATCTCCATTTCTGTGGTTCTGTTCTTGTTCTAGTTGTTTGCTTAGTTTGCTTTTGTTTTTTGTTTTAGGTGTGGTTGTTAATACCTTCATTATGTTTTTTTCCTCAAAAAATATTTTAAAAGGGTGAAAGAGAAGCTGTGTTTCCCAGTATCCATTCTCCTTTTTTATTTCGAAGGTTTTCTAAATTGAATTTGATAGCCAGGACACTTGACCATTTGGCTAAAGACTTATTTTTCCTATTTTTTTTTCTTGCCCTCAGTGACTATGTTTGGGCCAGTGGGGCACTGCAAAAATATGTGAAATTTCTAGATTGTTCCTTAAAGATAAACCTGCTGTCCCAATATATCCTTGTTTCTCTTATTCTTGGCCAAGAACAGCAGCTGGAGCAGATCTTAGACCCATAGATGGAAGCAACAAGTTTAAAATAATATAGCCTTGTGACCTGTCAGAGCCCTTGGGGACCGCATGTTTATTGTAAGAGAAAAATATTTTTTCTATCTGATTCAAAGTCCTGTATTTTGAGGTTTCCTTAAAAGAAATCTTTAGCCTATGACTTAGCTACCAAAGAACTTGGTGTCGTAAGAGGTGTGTTGCCATAAAAAATAGGTGGCATTATCTCAGTGCCTGGGTTGTCAACTACTAGGAGAAAAATACTCCATGCTGGAAAGCTAATGACCTTTGTGATAGCATGGCACTTTTTTTTAGTAAAACTGTCAACTGTAAAGAAAAGAAGGTCACATCTATGAATTATATTGCTTTAAGAAAGATTATTAGGAAAAGGCCAAATATTTATCTATGTTACTGCACCTAAATACGTTTAGCCAAATTGAAGAGAGAACAGTTTGAGTAAGCATTGCCAGTGTGTGAGTAGAGGTAAAGAGGAACAGACCTTGCTAAGAGAGTCTATTTATGACAGAAATCTAAACATTAACTTGAGGGACTTGACTAGTACCTTTTATAAAATAGAAACCCCATGCAAATAAGTCCTTACTAGCGGATAAGACTGTTATAGACTGAAGGTTTGTGTTCCCCCCCAATTTATGTGTTAAAACCTAATCTTATTGTGATGTGATGTTATTAGGAGGTGGAGCCTCTGGGAAATCACTAGATCATAAGTGGGGAGGTCTCATAAATGGAGTTTGTGCCCACCCAGAGACCACAGAGGGAGCTCCCTTTCCCATTCTACCATGTGAAAATACAGTGAGGAGATGGCTGTCTATCACCCAGGAGTTAGGCCCTCACCAGACATTAAATCTGCCAGCACCTGAGTCTTGACCTTTCCAACCTCCATAAATATGAAGAATAAATGTTTGTTTTTTAAGCCACCCTGTCCATGGTGTTTTTGTCGTAGTAGCCTGAACAGACTAAGACATGCTGAGACTCTTTCTCAAAAGGCTCCCATTTGTATTTCTCAGCTATACAATGGAAGCTCTGCCCGGTTAAAAAGATCAGATAAAGTCTTATTAGCTTCTCACCATAACCTATGGCCTCAGAGAGAGAGTCCTAGAATTGAAAGCAGAAAATAGGAGTGAGGAATCTCCTGGTTTAACTGGTTAAAGAACTTTTTAGGAGAGATCATCAAACATGACAATTTTTACACAGAATCTGTTTGAAAAGCAAATACACAGATGCCCCACTAAATCTTTAAGAGAAATTAATATTGTTAAAAATTAAAAAAGCCCCAAATCTGGCCTATAAACAAGACCTTAGTTTCCCAAATGTGTATCAATTCATCATCAAGACGCAGGCTGTGAAAGCTGTACAGCCCCCAAAGAGAGTGTAGCTTCCAAAAGTCACTTTGGAGTTTGCCACAAAGAATAGTGGTCAAGGGAAAACTTCCAGAGGATTCCAGACATCATGGAAGACAATGGCCAAGAAAGTGATCCAAGGGAGCAAGATCAGGAAGAGTTCAGGAAGTAATGGGATAGTTAATTTTCTTTTTTTTTTTTGATTTTTTAAAAATATTTTTATTAATTATGCTATTATAGTTTTCCCAATTTTCTCCCTCTATCCCCCCTCCGCCCTGCCCCCACAACCCTCCAGCATTCCCTCCCATAGTTCACATCCATGGGTTGTACATTTAGTTCTCTGAGTCCTCTGTTTCCCATACCATTTTTTACCTCTCCCCATCTACTTATGCCTACTAACCATGCTTCTTCTTCCCTGTACCTTTTCCCCTATTCCTCCCTTCACCCCTCCCCACTGACATCCCTGCATGTGATATCCATTTCTCTGATTCTGTTCCTGTTCTGCTTGTTTGCTTAGTTTCTGTTTTCATTGTTTTTCTTTTCTTTTAGGTTCATTTGTTGATAGTAGTGAGTTTGTTGTCATTTTACTGTTCATATTTTTTATCTTCTTTTTCTTAGATAAGTCCCTTTAACATTTCATATAACAATGGCTTTGTGATGATGAACTCCTTTAACTTGACCTTATATGGGAAGCACTTTATCTGCCCTTCCATTCTAAATGATAGCTTTGCTGGATAGAGTAATCTTGGATGTGGGTCCTTGACTTTCATGACTTAGAATACTTCTTTCCAGCCCCTTCTTGCCTGCAAGGTTTCTTTTGAGAAATCAGCTGATAGCCTAATGGGCACTCCTTTGTAGGTAGCTCTCTCCTTTCCACTTGCTTCTTTTAGGATTCTCTTTTTATCTTTAATCTTGGGTAACTTAATGATAATGTGTCTTGGTATGTTCCTCTGTGGTTCCAACTTCTTTGGGACTCTCTGGGCTTCCTGGACCTCCTGGAATTCTATTTCCTTCTCCAGATTGGGGAAGTTTTCCTTCATTATTTGTTCAAATAAGTTTTCAATTTCTTGGTCTTCCTCTTCTCCTTCTGGCACCCCTATAATTTGGATATTGGAACGTTTCAGGTTGTCCCAGAGGTTTGTTAAGAGTCTCTTCACTTTTTTGAATTCTTGTTTCTTCCTTTTGTCCTGGATGGATGTTGATTTTTTCCTTTTGTTCCAAATCGTTGCTTTGAGTCCTGGTTTCCTTCCTATCACTGTTGGTTCCCTGAACATTCTGCTTTATTTCACTCTGGGTATCCTTCATTTGTTTTTTCATTTTTTGACCAAGCTCAATCAGATCTGTCAGCATTTTGATTACCAGGGCTTTAAATTCTCCATCATATAGGTTAGTGATCTCCTCCTGGCTAAGCTCTCTTTCTGAGGCTTTACTCTGTTCATTCATTTGGGCCATATTTCTTTGCCTTGGTGCAGCCGATAGGTTGTAAGGGGGTAGGGCAACCCTCTTTGGTGCGAGGCACCGCTGCCTTTTGGGGAGGAGCCAGAGAGGGAAAAATGCAGCTCGCCTGCTCATGTCTAGCCCCCTTTTCAATGGACTCTCTTGTGAGACTGGGAGCTTCTCCTACCTCTGCTGTAGCCCACAGCCACCTCTGAGTCCCCTTAAGTCAGCCTGCAGAACTGGGCAGCCAGTCCTGCCCCCAAGGTCCACCACATAGCCATGGCTTTTCTGAGTCAGCCCCCACAGTCCGCTGCCTTACCAGTCTGATTGTTCTGGTTGATTTTTTCTTTAATTCCTTTGTTGTCAGAGTTCCATGCAGTTTCATTTTCTGGTGCTTTTGGTTGTTTATTGATTTCAGATTGGTTGTTACCCTCCTTTTGGTTATATGAGGAAGCAAAGGCCCTCTACCTATGCCTCCATCTTGGCCAGAACTCTGATAATTTATTTTCTATACGTAGAGTATAATGTCTATGGGCCATGGGGTGCTCTATATTTTCTATTTTTATTAATGGATTATTATTCTACTTTGTTGCATGTTATGTGATGGGACTCAGGGTAGTGAATATGATCTGTGTGTGCAGAAAAGAATATGAAGAGAGGCAGACTATTGCCAACAATCCCTCAGTATCCCTCAATACCAACACTCCCTAGGTATCCCTCCAAAGAGAAGAGAATGGTCTTCTCTTTTAGTAGTCCATGTGTGTTTAAAACAAGGGTGGGCACAAGGATACCTAGGAAAAGAGGGCATTTCCTGGCAATGCTAGCAACTGGGGTAGCCATGTGATTAAGTTTGGCCAGTGAAATGTCAGTGAATGTTACACATGAATGAATAAATGAACATTGAAAACTATTCTATTCCCAATTACAGGAAAAAATGCTAGAACTGAAAAGGAAAAGAGTATAGATTAAAATTGTGGTATAATAAGAAAAGTCAGTTTCCCACTAAAAATTTAAATTATACCACAAAATTCTTACTAAACTGTCATCAAAGCTTGACAGAGAACCAACAACCAGTTTATAAATTAGCTTAGGTCAAATAATTTGAGTTACCCCTGATTTCTAACTTTAATCCAATTAAAGGGAAAGAGTATTTGATTTAAAATTCAACATTTTTATTCTTTTTGTTCTTTCATGTTTACAAATTGAGCATAAGTTAGGAAAAAGGCAGGCTAACAATTAATTTTTGCCAGTTCAAGTTTTTGAACATCTACTGTAGACATTAAATTCCTTACTTTGCTGATTTTAAAAAGCATCAATATGCTTTTTTACTTGTCATATTTTATTTAATTATATGTTTCTGCATTTTAAATGGCAAAATGTACTTAGTATGTTCTTTTTAAATTTCATAGAAAATCACAGGTCCATTATTAGCAATAAAAGGCAATTTTTTAATAATAAAATTAAGCAAGACCAAAAATAGAAATAAAATTATGCAAAACCCTCTAGAAAGCAATTTATTCAACAGCCATCTTGAGGAAAAGTATGTTTAAAATCTAATGTGATAAGAATTCCTGCTGATACAAGTCATCCTAAAAGAAGTGTTGTATCATCTGACTTTTCTGCTTTTGGCAAGAGGTATACACTACCTAATTAATCTGAATAAACAATAGCTATGAATAGAATTACATTCTCTCATGATTAAGTCCTAATTCCTTATATGATTTGATAGGTAATCACATTCAAAACCACAAACATTTCTGAATCCTGTATCCATGATACATATGATAGAACTTTCCTATTATCTGGAATTATTATGCTTATTAATGTTTCTGTAGGAATAGTGGTTGAGCGGGGCACTGAAATGCAGTGGATACCAATACATTTTGGAACCAAAACACACGGTTCAAATCTCCCCTTTACTCTTTGTCATTATGTCTGTTTGAGAATATCTCTTCACCTTATTTTTCAGCAATAAAATGGCAATAATTAATGATAAGTCTTTAAAGAGTTATAAAGATATCATTCTAGTTGTGAAAATATATAAGCCCAAGCAAATACTAATTAGTAACATATTGGATATATCTAGATTGGAAAGTGAGGAGGCAAGATAAACTAAAGATTTAGTTTATAAGCAAAGTTTCCTGATGCAACTAATTGCCTTTGAGTTAGTTATTTTAGAGGTGTGAGGAACAGCGTAAAGAAAAATTTGTGTCGATGACAGAAAGAAGGAAAAATGACAACCTTCTAAAAGAAGAGATAGAGGAGCAAATTGGCAAAAGACTCAGTGAAGGAAGAAAGCAGTTGCCTGTTGCAAATAAATGCCTCACTGATGCCTTGTCAGAATATTAACATGGAGGAAAAAGGGCTATGGCACAGTAAAGAATTCTGATAGATTATTCTCCTGCAGAAATTCATTCTGTCAATACCCTCAACTTTAGCTTATCTATATGAGTACAAGGATTAAATTAAACATTATAAGACCTGGCTGGTGTGGCTCAGTGGATTGAGCACCGTCCTGTGAACCAAAGGGTCACCGACTTGATTCCCAGTCAGGGCACATGCCTGGGTTGCGGGTCAGGTCCCCAGTTGGGGGTGCGCCAGAGGCAACCACACATTGATGTTTCTCTGCCTCTCTTTCTCCCTCCCTTCCCCTCTGTCTAAAAATAAAATAAAATCTTTAAAAACTGTATAAAACAAATAACATTTTTAAAGTAATTGCTTAGTAGATATGAAAGTTCTCACACTTCAATGAAAATTTATTTTTGGAGATTGAAGGATCAAAGATACTTCAAGCAAGGAGCATAATCAGATTATATCTGATCAATAAAGAAGAAAGCAGGATACCTCGACATTTTTGAAGCAGCTCTGTGGTATTTATACCATAATTAAATTTCTTCATGTGTGTGTTATCTGCTCAGTATTATGTCTTCATCTTATTCAGCAATTTAAAAGAACTTTAATTTCCTGGAAGTTATTTGGAGTTTATTATGCACTAGGATGCTGAGATGCTGAGTTTAGAGCAACTTCCTGTGTTGTTCTTTATAATGCTATAGTTGAATTGCATTCCTTGTATAAAATCTATGTTGAGGTTAAAAAATTAAAGATAAAGCATTCTGTATTCATAACACAAAAGGAACTGTATACTAAGCAGTCTCAATTCATAATATCACTGTGGAATTCTGATATGAAGTCAATTTAAAGAAGGGTGTTTTTCCTGGGGCTCATTTTCTGTTAGCTTATCACTTAAAACGCTTTGAAAGATTTCACAGGATGACCGGTCGGCACCCAGAGAGGAACTGTGGCTGTTTCAGAGCTGCTGGGTTCTGTGACACAGGCTTCATTCTTCAGCATTCTGGGGTACCAGATGCACATTTGTAGCCTTCATCACCATCCTAAAGAGATAAAAGCCTCTTGAAGTCAGTGGGAGATTCATTTTAAAATTAGTTCTGTAGGAAGCAGAGTAATTTGAGATATGGGGCTTTAGATAGTATTTGAATAAGGCAGGCACAGACAATGCCAACTTTGTTATTTGAACACTAGTCTTAGTGTGGGTGGCTCTGTGCATGTGTGTGTATGTGTAGGAGACATGTGGGGAATGTGCATTTGAGCTCTTATTTTGTTTCAGTAACTTCCATAGTTCAGGAAGCCTCCCAGTACTTATTTGTACAATACCTGTGTGCACATAACTTTGCATAAATATCAAAACCCATGCCCATCGGAACAGACTGAGAGTAAGTAAGCTTTCCATATACTTACCTGTATTTACATCTTTAAAATATGGTTTGTTTTTGTTATTTATGGTATGGTCCTCATTGGAAGCAACTGATATACATCAAAAAGGGGTTTTTGTAAATTGTGCTGCTATGAACATTGGGGTGCACAGGTTCTTTTGGATTGGTGTTTCAGGGTTCTTAGGGTATAATCCCAGCAGCGGAATTGTTGGGTCAAAGGTCAGCTCCATTTTTAGTTTTCTGAGGAAATTCCATACTGTTTTCCACAGTGGCCTCACCAGTCTGCATTCCCACCAACAGTGCACTAAGGTTCCCTTTTCTCCGCATCCTCTCCAACATTTGTTTGTGGATTTGTTTATGTTGGCCACTCTGACTGGTGTGAGATGGTAGCTCATTGTGGTTTTAATTTGCATCTCTCTGATGGCTAGTGATGCTGAGCATCTTTTCATATGTCTCTGGGCCCTCTGTATGTCTTCCTTGGAGAAGTGTCTGTTCAAGTCCTTTGCCCATTTTTTAATTGGGTTGTTTGTCTTCCTGGAGTGGAGTCGTGCGAGTACTGGAAGCAACCTAAGTGCCCATCAGCAAACGAGTGGATCCAAAAACTATGGTATATTTACACAATGGAATTCTATGCAGCAGAGAGAAAGAAGGACCTTATACCCTTTGCAACAGCATGGATGTAACTGGAGAGCATTATGCTAAGGGAAATAAGCCAGGCGGTGAGGAACAAATACCATATGATCTCACCTTTAACTGGAACATAATAAATAGAAGAAAAAAGGAAACAAAATATAACCAGAGACATTGAAGTTAAGAACAATCTAACAATGGGCAGGGGGAGTGGGGAGGGGACAGTGAGGAGAGGGGATTACAGGAACTACTTTAAAGGACACTTGGACCAAATCAAGGGGGAGGCTGGAGGTGAGGGAGGGAGGTGGGTTCGGCTGGGGTGGGGTGGAGGGATGGGGAGAAAAGGCACACAACTGTAATTGAATAACAATAAAAAATTTTAAAAAGGGGGGTTTGAAACTGGATTTTAAGAATCTAAAATGAAATAAAAATGAGTATTCTACATTGGGAAGAAACTAGGACATGTTACCCATCTCATAAGTGGAACTTCCAACAATAGCTAAGTTGAAGGAAGATACTGGGAGTCCACACACAATGCAATTCTCCTTTTGCTACATGTCAAAAAGGGAAAATAATTTTGAAATTCCCCAGTAACTGACACATCATGCAAAGGATGAAAAGTGCTTTATTTCAGTTCTACATTTCACCATGGATCTGATCAGTCTGTTTTCGTGAAAGTGTGTAATCCCACCCCTTCATTTCCTTCTTGAAGCAAACACTTAGTAATTGCCGGGGAGCATCTCCAAAGGATAAATTATGGGGGAAATTGTAATAAGCAAGAGATACACTGGAAAATAATTATAAAAGAGACATTCTCACAGATGCTTACTATAAAAGCAAACATGGGTGGCTTCAAGGAGGACCAAGTATAGGTCTTGGCATAACCAGATTAAACTGCAGACCATTTAAAAAATTTAACCCAATATCTCTGGTTGCAACTAGCTCATTCTAAAGAGAAGAATAAAGTAAAATTCAAGGATTAATGTGACTCTGTGTTTTCCCAATTTGGCATCTTGGAGGACTTGAGTTCAAGGAGTATTAAAGGACTGGAGAGAGTTACTCTGAGAAGAATGGGACATCATGAAGGGCTTCAGAGTAGAATTAATGGATTATGTCCCAGAAGCAGGAAATAGAGCAACTCCTGAATGTGGCAAGAGATTAGGCTGGAGAGTCAGAAGTCTTATTATCTATTATATGTATATTTACAGAAATGCATGGATACTTGTATTTTCATATAAGTGACACAAATGTGTGTGCGTATGCAATTAAACATATCTTCCATGAATCTTCACTTTTGCTCCCACTTTCTCTTGTATCCAAGTCTCTCCAAGCACAAGAGCTTCATGGTTTACTTACTCCAGGGCATCTCTTTTATTTCCTAGATCCTTGCAAAATGCTTTGCCAGGAGTGGGCTCTCCATCAAGATATGTTTACAAACATTGTAGCCAAAGTGTTTCAACTTTGAGGACATGCACAAGCCCACCAAATTGATAAGAAAAATCAGGTAAGAAGAGAGAAATAGGAAAGACAGAGTTCTTAACCACTCCAATCAGGCACATTTATGATTGGCCAAGAAACATACTTGCCTCCTACAACTGGCCAGGGACATGGCTAAGCTTCTTGCATCATTATTGAATTTCCTATTTATTTGTCATTTATGGAAGAATCACCTGATTTGTTTGTAGAAGCAAATGAACATATTTAGGATAATAAGAAGAGTACTTCCCTTAAGAGAAAAAAAAGAAAAACTACAAAGCTTGATTCAAAGACAGTGATAGCAGTGGTGTTTGAGAATACAGCGTGGATGTGTGATGAACAGAGACAAATGTGTGCTTCCACTACAGGCCATCTAGTTTTCGCTAATGAAGTGCTGTACGCTGGGGCGGCTGAATTGCAGATGTCAATGCAATCAAGAACTTTAAGAAAAATTGTATTATTATAATATTTCTGCCATGTCACATATGCCTTTCCCTGGAGAAGTTAATTCCTAAAAGGCCTTCAATGATCTATTCTTTAAGTAAAGGTGGCAAATTTTTTTAAATGATAATGTTAACAGCGGGCTCTCTAGGGAGAAAACTATCTTTGTTTAGGAAAACAACTTGATATTCTGCTTTAGATGTGTGAATCCTGAGGGCATGCTTTGGAAGGGTCCTGGAAGGAAAAAAAAAGATAAGTTTATCTGTCCAAAAATTTAACAGAAATTAAAAAGAAGCCAAGAAATAGGAGAGGAGAGAAAACAAGACCTTAGCTCCTCTGAGAGAGAGAAAGAGAGAGAGAGATTTGGGAAACAATTAGTCACCATCACTCTTAGAAGATCTTCATGACAGGATAAAGTGACAGGCAGTTGTCAGTTGCCACATGAGCCTGGCGGTGTCCTGTCTGTCCTTGACCTAGGTCCCTCTAGATTCAGCTCTGCCTGTAGGCTGCTGGAAATTCTGACTAACAATGTCTCCAGGACACTAAAAGATGCTTAACTGAGGGCCCTCAGTGGTTGTAGCTACACTGAGGCAACAGCTTCCGGTAGACTTCACCACATCCCTTTCAGAGTCCCACCTCTGCGGCCGGACTTGCCTGGCTTCTAGATTCTCTACATAAGCACCAACTTGTCTTTCTATATCAGTGATTTGGGAGAACTAGTTAAAGACTCTTTTGCTGAACCTCCAAATCACTGTTCAAGACCTTTACTTACCTGTCTCCTCCAGAAACAATGTAACATCTATTTCTTATAATAATTAATCCTTAACATTCAAAATGGTTCTGCTTTCTTGACCAATCCCTAGTTACTTCATGATTCAGATTTTAAAAGTGGGCTTTTCATCTGAAAAACCTAAAGCATATAGTAATGACTTGGAAATTGGTGGCAGGTGAAGGATGGAAAGGCAGCAACATTTATTAGGAAAGCCTGGGAAAATGGCTAAGACGCCTTGCAGGTTGGAGATAGGATGACCCATATTGTGCTGCAGGACAAAAACATGTCAAAGACCCACCAACAATAATAACAAAGTCAGAAAATGCACCTCATGAACTTCTGGGTCTGGCTGTCTGTCTCCATCTTTACATACAATGTTGAAAGTGTCAACTGGCTTTTAGCTGGTTGCCTCTCATACGCACCCTGAGTGGGGACCAAACATGTATCCCAGGCATGTGCCCTGACCGGGAATCAAACTGATGACTTTTCACCTGGCAGGACAAAGCCCAACCAACAAACTCAGCCACACTGGTCAGGGCTAGTTATTTCTAATTACTTTACTTAAAATAATAAACGTTGAACTAAAATATACTTGATACATAAATCTAAACATGGGCACCCTGACTCCCCCTTTCCTTTTACTCCAAATAAGTTAAATAATTTAGTTATCATAAAGATATTACTCATTATAATTATTAAACCAATTTCTTTTTTAATATATTTTATTGATTAAGCTATTACAGTTGTCCCATTTTCCCTGCTTTATTCCCCTCTGCCCTGCACACTGCCTCCCACCCGCATTCCCCCCTGTAGTTCATGTCCATGGGTCGTACATATAAGTTCTTTGGCTTCCCCATTTCCTATACTATTCTTAACCTCCCCCTGTCTATTTTCTACCTACCATTTATGCTACTTATTCTCTATACCTTTCCCCCCCTCTTTCCCCTCCTTGATGTGTGCTTCCTTGGGTCCAATTTCTTTGGAACTCTCCGAACTTCCTGGACTTTCTGGAAGTCTATTTTCTGTGCCAGATTAGGGAAGTTCTCACTCCTCATTTTTTCAAATAAGTTTTCAATTTCTTGCTCTACCTCTTCTCCTTCTGGCACCCGTATGATTCACATGTTGGAACATTTAAAGTTGTTCCAGAGGTTTCTAAGCCTCTCCTCATATTTTTGAATTCTTGTTTCTTTATTCTGTTCTGATTAACTGTTTATTTCTTCCTTCTGACCCAAACCATTGATATGAGTCTGTTTCTTTCCTGTCACTGTTGGTTCCCTGTACATTTTCCTTTATTTCACTTTTCATAGCCTTCATTTTTCCCTCTATTTTGTGACCATACTCAACCAATTCTGTAAGCATCCTGATTACCACTGTTTTGAACTGCCTCTGGTAGGTTGGCTATCTCTTCGTCTCTTAGTTGTATTTTTTTCTGGAGCTTCGATCTGTTCTTTTGTTTTGGTCATTTTTGTCTCAGCAGGCCTGTTACTTCATAGTAAGGGGCAGAGCCTCAGGTGTTCACCAGGGCAGGGCAATCCATGTCACTGCGTTGTGGTGCTATATGTAGTGGAGGGGTCCCAGAGGGAACAACCCCACTTGCTCCACTCTCTGACAGCTTTAAGTCACTTCCCCAGCTGCCCACAAGCAAATTTGGCCCTTCTGGTGCTGATTCCCAGGTGGGTGATTTGTGTACATTCTAGGACCCTGTGGGTTTCTCCAACGAACTCTCCTGTGAGGCTGGGAGTTTCTCCTGCTGCTGCCTGAACCCTCACATGTTTTTTTCAGTCAGAGGTTTTGACACTTTATTTCCCCATGCTGGAACCCCAGGTTTCCAGGTCTGTCTCGCTCCCCAGTTGTTCCTCCCGGTTTATCTGCACTCAAATATTGGACTGCCCTCTTAGCCAGCTGCCACCTTGCCGCAAGTCTTCTCTGCCTGTCTCTGCCCCTCCTACCTGTCTGGATGAATGCTTCTTCCTTAATTCCTTGCTTGTTGGACTTCCATACAGTTCGATTTTCTGTCAGTTCTGGTTGTTTTTCATTTTTAAATTTGTTGTTGTCCTTCTTTTGGTTGTGCCAGGAGGCACAGTGTGTCTATCTACGCCTCCATCTTGGCTGGAAGTCTAATTATTAAACCAATTTCTGCCACCATTATACTATACAATTCTTCATAATGATGTATTCCTTGCAGATAATGCATGTTTTCATTGTGACGGAAGCTTTGTAGAAGTAATGTTCCCAGTGGTTGAATATATCACCATTGAACACCATAGGAATTCAAACAACAGCTTGATATGTCAACTGCTGATTAGTTTATGCTGTCACTTACTTAACCTGTATACTTCTCTCAGAACCAGAATATATATGGAGACTTTCAAACTAATCCAAAAAAAACCCCTTGATTGTTTATTTTTAAATTCTTAAACACAATGAGTTTTAAATAATGGGTGAATGAATTGCTTGAGCAAATTGATTCTCAATTGGCAATTTTCCCCCATCATTGTTAATCATCCAGTATTAGACTCAATTTGGAAAAAATATTACAAAAAGAAGGTTGTCAGTGCTACCTAAAATATGAGGTATTTATTTTTAAATAACTGAAGCTTTGCTATAATTAGGTTGGCCATTTATTTTTTTTTCATGAGATTATTATGCAAACACAAACTGCAGGTGAAGGAAACTGGTCAACTAGTATATTTCTACAGCACAGAGATGTTTTTCACTAATGAGAAGATAAGAGCTTTATTTTTGTGCTTAAAATAAATTATTTTCACATGTAAATGGCAAAGAGTAGCATCTAAGTAGAGGTGAAATGAGAAGCTTCTAGAATGATTTAGAGAGGGGAGAAGATAAATCACACATGTTCATGGTTAGAAGTCAAAGTGTTATAGGAAGGAGACTTGGCCAGCAAAGTTCCATAGCTGTTTCTGCTCGGTTTTTAAACATTTAAAAAAAGAATATATGTATTAGATTAGATTAGCAAATGTTGAAATTTAGATATACAGCCTTTGGTGTGAATTCCTAGAAATTAGGTTCTACCCTCATGCAGTTATCAATGTCATTCATTAGATATCAGTCAGCTCTCTGGAAAAATCTAAGGGTTGCATTTGGAAAAGTAAGTGCCTTATATCAAAACCTAACTTATTTGAGTTAGCAGGCACAGCAAGTATGAGAACTTAAAACTCCTTCTCACAACTGATTAATCACATTCTCTCTCTGAAAATCCACCTAATTTTCATAATTCTTCTAGATTAAAGCTATTTAAATAATGGTACATTTACAGCTATAGAAATATTTATTACCTTAGACTTGAAACAAAGGACAAATTTGGAGAAGATAAAAGAGGGATTAAGAAAATTGTGATGCCAGTGAAATGAACAAAATTTATGAGACATGGATTCCTTGTGGCTTGGTTAACCCTTCTAAAAATATCAGGGATGCTTTAGAAAATGACAGAACTCTGTTATGATTGCAGATCAAGTGATTAAGCACCTACAAATACTGTATTGGACTCCTTACCTAAGGAGATGGAACTCATGATCAAAATAAGATATGTGTTTTTTACCTCTAAAAGAGGAAGATGGACAAGCTAATGTTTTCCATCTCTAGCCCAAAGTTAGAGTCTTATTCTTAAGTCAATTTATCTAAACTGGAAACATTAATCATTTTTTAAAAGTCATAAATTAATACCCTTAGGAATCTCCTATGGCCCATGGTTGTAATGCATTTCTAGTTATTGATTTAGTCTGGAGCCAGTGTCCAACAATCCCCTGAGATCTTGTGGCTCCCTTTTACTAGTGTGTAGTTTCCTAAACAAGTATTTGCACATTCTGTTGGGTAAAGCTACCTCCATACTCAGAGATATACTTATGATTTTATTTTAAAATTCTTCATGATGCCCATTCATACCTTAAGTGGAGACTCAGTTATTAGATTTCAGGAAGGGCCATGGTTTTCTAAAGTGGTAACTCAGATCAAAACTCTCTTCTAAGTCAAGGCAATTGTCCATTTTACACATCAAGTAGGACCTTAGCAGGCTGTCTACATATTTAGTTTCTGGGAATGTCATGATCGTTAATTATTGACAAATCTCTTTTAAAAACCACATTTAGACTGCCATGGGGGCTCTTTTTTTTTTTTAAGAGTTTATCCATTTGTTTTTAGAGAAAGGGAGGGAGAAAGAGGGGGAAAGAAACATCAATGTATGGTTGCCTCTCGAACACCCCCCACAGAGGCCTGGCCACAACCCAGGTATGTACTCTGACTGGGAATTGAACCGCTGGACCATTGGTTTGCAGTCCAGCACTCAGTCCACTGAGCCACATCAGCCAGGGCCACACAGGCTCTTTAGGCTTTTATAACAAACATGTCCAATTTGCCTCGGCTAGTTAAAAGTCAGGCAAAGTCTTTGCCATCTCAGAATTCACCTATCTCCAAGAGAATTAGGGACCCTATTTTAATTAGAGTCTCCCAGCTCCCACCTACATGGTGATGCTTCCCTTTCCAATGTGGATCTCAAGGTCCCAGTGAAGGGAGTGATCTGGACCCTCTAAGGGAACATAATTGTTGGGCTCATGATGACTCAAGCCTGATAAACTTATTCCAGTCTTCTTATCTATCAGAGTCCTTGTATTTTATCTGGTACATTATACCAGAGAAATTTCTGTAATTTTAACTTTATTTAGGGCAGACTACCATCGAATCATAGTTTTCATCAGAATTACATCATTTAATTTTGGATCTCTGATAAATATATCATGTATCATCAATAAATTCATCATGTATCATCAATAAATTCATCCAGTTCTTTTTATGGGAAATCTAGAAATTCATTCCCACATTCATTACTAATTTTTTATTAATAAAATTTAGCAAACTCTGAAATTCTCTTGTGTATATGCCTTCTCCTTCTGGATATAAATTTGTAATTTGTCTTTCAGATCATGCTGATATTTCTCTCCAAAGAAAGTGTAATCCATATGAAAATAGAGTCTTTGTCCTATTTATTACTGCATGAAGATGGCATTTAATAAGCATTAAGTGAATAAAATATGAAATGAGTATTTTGAGTTCTAGATCTGAAAATATAAACGGTGGTAGAATAAGAGGAGAACTGACTCCTACAGGTATGGCTGTCTCAGGGGAGAAACACTGCAACGTGTTAAAGCTTTGTGGAACTTACGTGCTGAATTCTCTGTGGGAAATTGTAGTTGACACCCAGAATGTGTATAATATGGCTCTTCTTATTACTCAATCATTATATTTATTACTTTTAATCCCAATGGCATTTGTTCCCTATGCGAAGTATATTAAGTAATAATTTTCTTAATAAAATGTAGCATTATAAGTTTCTAAATAAATGCAATATTGACATTCAGAGAAATAAATCTAAAAATTTGAATGACCTCTTCTTAAGCAACAACCTTTCTGTTCAGAGTCTCCTGAAACACGTTTTCTGATACATACTCCAATATGAAAGTAATGTACAACGAACAACTTCTTTGTGTTACATAGTAAAAAAGATTCTTTTAGCTCTTTCTGATGCCCTGCAAGACACTGCAATTTTCCCCAAAACTAAGATCTATCAAAAGTAAATCTTGACCTCATTTAGTCAACTGCTATATATTTTAAATTGGAACTTCTTAGTTGAAAGAAGTTGCTAATTTTCTACTTTTCCTCATGGAGTCTTTACTAAATTAACACTCAACTATGGAGAATAATGCTTTCACTGGCCCCTTTTCTACAAAACAAAGGCCTATATTTTTGAACTGGGCAAAGACTAACCAACAAATAAGACTCGGATCAGTGACCTGATCCAAGTGATACCATCGCTGGGAAGGCAACCTGGGCTTGTCCTGTCTACCTTGTATGACAGGGAAATTCACCTTCAATTTTACTTCATCTGAAACCAAAAAAAACCCAAACCAAACAAAACAAAAACCCTGGTTTCCTAGACTACCATTTTTTTCTTACATCAACTAAATATGAGAACTTCTATTGTAAATTAAGCAGTTTTCCCCCCTGAAGCCTCTCTTTGGAAACTTTCCTATTTAGAAGATGACAGATAGTATCTTCAAAAGCACTGTTCTCCATGAAATTCCTTCTTCAATCTGGACAATCATCCCTGTGATTTCTCTTTGGCTAAATTGCTTTTAATTACATTCCCATTTGCTTTTTGTCTGATCTTCAGAATTAAATTTAGCGTTAATTTGATGTGCTCCAGCAAGCCATACAGTTTTATTTCTTTTCCAATCTGGATTTTTAAACAGAGAGAAGTTTTAAGTGCCCATGTTTCTCCCTACCTTCATCCTCATCAATGAACACTTCCAACCTGGCAGAATATATAAAACAGAATAGTGTATGAACATTCAGAAAATTGTCCCACATTAGTTAAAAGTTTAACCAACTGAAAGCTGGTATCAAAATAAAACTACTTCTCAAAACTGCTGATACCTGATAAAAAGGAAAAGATAATTTTTAACATCCAAAATAAACTGTTAACCTGGAATAATTAGTGCAAATTAGCTCAAACTATTTTTTCCTTTGAGATGAAAGTCAATGTTTTAGTTTGCTATTGCTGTGTAAGAAAGTACTGCAAATGTAACAGCATAAAATGGCACTTTGTCCATATGTAGGTCAGAAGTTTGACATAACATAGCTAGTTCTCTTTTCAGAGTATCACAACGCTAACATCACAGTGTCACAGGGCTGATGTCTAGTGTAGAAGCTCTGGAGGGGAACTTCACCTCCAAACTCTCTTGTTGGCAGAATTCAGTTTCTTGCACTTGTACAACTAAGGCCCATGTTTCCCTGCTGCTTGTCATCCAAAAGTCACTCTCAACTCAGAGGCCTCCCACATTCTTTTCTTGCTATTGCTACCTTCTGTCTTCAAATCAGCAACTAGCTGCATGTTGCGTCCTTCTCGTGCTTCGAATTTCTGACTTTCTCCGTCTCTGTCTTTGATACCCAGATTTAAAAGGCTAATTAATTTTTTTGTCCACCTGAATAATCTCCCTGTCTTGTGATCAACTGATTTGGGACCTTAATTATATCTGCAAAAGCTTCTTTGACATATAATGTAACATAACCATGGGAAAGATATTTAATAATAATCATATGTTCTACCCCCACACAAGGGCAGATTATACAAGATCGGGGGTCATTGGGCATCCTCTTAGAATTCCACCTACCACAAGAGGTAATACATACATTTGACAAAGTCTGCTGAAAATTATCTGGTTTTACTTCTTTTTTAGACAATGTCAAAGTGATTATTTAATATAAAGCATTATTGAATAATATAAAAATTTATTATATCTGGCTATGGAATACTAAAGTGAAATTTTAGTTTTAGTCAAAAAATTATTCATAAATGTGTTGCCCCAATGGCTCTCAAACATCAACTTCCTTTTTTAATTTTTTAAAATAAAATATTTCAATTTATTTAAATCATGCTAGTTTCAGCAGTCTCATATAGAAACAAAAAATTTGACAGCTAAGTAACTAATGAATGCAATAGCATTTTCAGCACCTTGTCATCTGCTGCCATCTCTGCTACCACCTCTGCTCACCAGGTAATTAGCTTTTTGAAGACGGGTCAAATGTCCTAAAATGGTGTTGGAACTTGCATGCGAAATGACACCATCTTGGCTCAATTTTAAATATTCTAGAAAGGAGTAAATTGCCAGAAGTAGCCAGCAGTTCCAAGCAATCAATTTGAAGAAGAAAGAAATGTGCATTAGTGCAATCATGTTAATAAAGATGCAGAAATACATTGCTCTAGCTTTAAAAGATTCATTTGTAAGAATAAGAAAATAATATACAGGCAAATTAGAAATGCCTCTATGTAAATTTCTAATTTTACCTAATAAAAATTATCTTGCCACCAACATTATTTTTTAACATCTGAACAATTTAGTGAGAAGCTATTTCAGTCCTTTCAAATCATATTTTTATGTGACTATTTTGAACTGTCTCTCCTGTTTTCAAATTTACTCGAATTACCCTGTCATGAGAATCTGATATCAAACTGAAATTTCTCGTTTCACTAAAATAACATAGCCATCACAACAGCCAAGTGCCACTGCAGAAATGAACTAAAATAAATAATATTCTTTATATATTCTCTTACATTTCTTAGAATGTGCCTGTAGAATTACTAAGACAAGAATTTTTATCTTACAAATTTTTAGGCACTTGCACAGTAGCAAAATATGTTTATAAATATTCTTCTGAATTTAAAAACATTTTATCTTTTCATTACAAATTGGGTTCTTTCCTCCTTGAACACCTAGGAAATTGCTCAATAGCCTGGGGTTGTTGCTACTTATGTCTTAGTCCCAGAGCTGTAATAATAGCTGCACCTGACTACTAGTATGACCAAGAGACTGCTCAAAGCTTTCTTCCCAAAGACTATAAAGATATTTTATCATTCTGACGAAACAGGTGAAAAACCGAAATCAGCAACAGGTGGCAATTTGCCTGAAGTAACTTTTTAAGCTTCTCAATCACAACCATTGTCCATTTGTACCATATTATTTTCTTCTTTAAAAATTATTTTGGGTTTATATTATAGTCACTGACTCACTAAGTACAGCGTATTGTAGATCATAGAACAGGAAGCTGTCTTTTTCTCTAGTGATCAGTGTATGAGAATTACTCCTTAAAATAGTATTAGAGCACTCTGCAAGTAAGGGGCATGACAGTTCGTCTCTGTGGTAGCCAGATATTATGTGAACAGAATAGCGAACATGGTGAATTTGAGAAGAGGTGAGAACAATCTGGAAATTGTGAAGAGTCCTATAAGGAAACCAGGTTGCACTTGGGGTCTCTTTGGGGACAAGGAGACATTAATAAGGATGCAGATAATGAATATGCCTTTTACTGGGTGAAGCATTTATTAAAGTAACATCATGGTGGAAATGCTGCAAAGGAGAGCTGTTAAACCCAGGAAAATAAATAGTTGAAGGAAACTTGAGATTTGGAAATCTGGAATAGTTTGATCCTAGAGCAAATTATTTAAAGTAACTTTCAATAAGCTAAAAGGAGTCAGTAAGTTTGTCAAATACATATCAAATAAATGATTTGTGTGAATAAAAGGAATGTGTCCCCATTCTTATAGTGAGTTACTACTTCGCTATAGCTTCTTTGAAAGCACTGGTTAGTTGAATACTACAACCATTAAGAGTGTTAGGATACCATTATTTGTATAAACCATCTTTTATGTTGTAAAAAAGTCTCCTTTCATTAAGAAAACTTATATCTTTTGTTAAAAGCCTTGTGTACGAATTTTACATCTTTTAAATTCTTATATTTTAAATGCAGTTTTGGCTAAATTAGCTAGCTTATCTATAACACATGAATTTATAAATGTAATAGGGTTGTCTTATTGATTTCATCTGTCTTTGTAATTAAGTACTGGCATTTCAACATGGTGATGTCCCTGAGATTACACTCTATATGAAAACCTATTCTGAATAGTCAATTATGTGAATTTTTCAATTAAAGAAACCAGTTGAAAGGCAATAATATTTCCTTTTTTACAGCCAAGTAGTATTCCATTGTGTAAATGTATGACAGCTTTTTTGTCCACTCATCTACTTATGGGCACTTGGAATGCTGGCAGATCTTGGTTATTGTAAATAATGCTATAATGAGCATAGAGCTGCATATATATTTTTAAATTAGTGTTTCATGTGTCTGTCTTTGGATATATTCCCAGAAGTGGAATGGCTGTGTCATAGGGCAGATCCATTTTTAATTTTTTGAGGAAACTCCATACTGTTCTCCACAGTGGCTGCACCAGTCTGCATTCCCACTGACAGTGCACTAGGGTGAAATAAGTCAGTCAGAGAAAGACAAATACCAAAGACAATTCCACTTTTATGTGGAATCTAGTAAATAAAAGGAACAAACAAACATAATAGAAACAGATCCATAGATACAGAAAACAGATGGACAGCTGTCAGAGAGGCAGAGGGTTGAGGGGCTGTGTGAAAAAGGTGAAGGGATTAAGCAAAAAATAAAATTTCATAAACACAGACAACAGAGGCAAAGGGAGGTGGAGGGAGGTAAAGGGGAGAGAAATGCTGACAGAAAGAGACTTGACTTTGAATGTTGGACACACAATAGGCAGGTACAGTATTATAAAACTGTACACTTGAAATCTATATAATTGTATTAACTAATATCACCCTGATAAATTTAATAAAAATTGAATAAAGTAATAAAGATAGGAAACTTAAAAAAAAGAGCAAGTCTTCTGGATCACAAAGCCCACACTTCCCCTAATATCCCGAGTCAGTCACTACCTAAACAAGCCAACTAAACAACAAAACTTTTTCTTATTTGTAAATGAAATGATTGAATAAGTTCAAGGTCTTTCACTTTTCTCCTTATGTGCCATTAAAGTTCAAACTATAAGTGAAAGCTATTCATGGGGTCCAGGGAGGGGGGTCACTGCTACTAGGTGGCCTGCTACCAACAGATGCCTTCTTGAAGCCTTTTATTTATATGAAAAATTCTTGAAAAGTTTGCCAAAACATAAAAATAAAAAATAAAATTATAAGTACCACTAATACTTTTGGATATTATTGAAGTTATAAGAGTCTGAGTAGAATTTTTTAAAAATATATTATGCAGTTGTCTTTTAATTTTTAATCACACAGTTATTTAGTGAAATAACCAAACTGCAGGATTTAGTTTTATCTTATAAATTTTCTTTCTTTTTTTAGATTTTTATTTATTTATTTTTAGAGAGAGGGGAAGGGAAGGAAAAAGAGAGGGAGAGAAACACCAATGTGTGGTTGCCCCTCATGTGCCCACTACTGGGGACCTGGCCTGCAACCCAGGCATGTGCCCTGACTGGGAATCAAACTGGCAAACTCTTTAGTTTGCAGGCCCATGCTCAATCCACTGAGCTACAGCAGACAGGGCTATCTTATAAATTTTCATTAAGTCCTTTACAATGGGTATTTCATTACATATTCACTGGCATTTGCCTAGAAAAAAGTGCAGTACTAGGCACACTGTAGACTCCAAAAAATTATTTCTTGATTCATCTGTTTTTATTGACCATTAAGGAAACTGCTTTTTGACATATTTTGTATTAATGAAAACCCAACCTCATCAGGAAAAAAAAAGCATTATGTGTAAAATTGTAAAAATAAAATCTCCTCTTGTTCCAGCAATTCCATTGCTGTGACTGCTGTACCCTAAAAATCCTGAAACACCTATTCAAAAGAGCCTATGCACCCTAATGGTCATAACAGCACAATTTACAATAGCCAAGTGCTGGATGTCACCTGAGTGCCCATCAGTAAATGAGTGAGTCAAAACACTGGGGTACATTTACACAATGGAATACTACACAGCAGAAGGAAAGAAGGAGCTCCTATCCTTCATGACAGCATGAATTGGACTGGGGAGCATTATGCTAAGTGAAATAAGCTAGGCAGTGAAAGACAAATACCATATCTCACTTATAAGTGGAACCTAATCAACAAAACAAATAAGCGAGCAAAATATAACCAGAGACATTGAAATAAAGAACAAATTGACAGTAACCAGAGGGGAGATGGGAGGAGTAATGAGGGGGAAAGGGAAAGGGTTGTCAAGGAACATGTATAAAGGACACATGGATAGAGCCAAGGCGGGTAGGATTGAGGGTGGGATGTGGGGATGGCTGGGGTGGGAGGAAAATGGAGACAACTGTACTTGAACAACAATAAAGAAAAAGAAAAAAAATCTTCTGCCTGTGTTCACAGATCGGATTGTGAAAATAACAACTTAGAATATTTATTCTCTTCTCATCTAACTACATCTTTTATCACAATGACTGAGAAGTCAATAAGAATTAAATAAGCAGTACACCAGGACTTTTTAATATCAGTGCTTTATGTCTCTTTATTACTTATAATTCTTAAAATTTTATTGACTTGCCATTGTCATGTATAAGTGTCAAAATCCTTGGTGTATCAACCACAGTGGATTCATCACGTGGGCCAGTCAAACTCTAGCTCACTTCACATCTATGCCTTGCTAGCTGCCTTCTACCCTGGTGCATTACTGGATTATTATTCAAGGTAATCGGATACCAGAAAAAAAATTGAATCTATGCCCATCCCACTTCATATTTCCCAAATGATAAAAGATTGGTTTGGATAAATATATCCATAATTTTGCAGCCAGAGAATCTAGAAAGAATCTATTTTAATTTCAGCATTCGGGTATGTCTTGTGTCATCTAAAGAAAATATTTTGAATTTCCTTCTAAAAGTCTTCATCTAGCCCTACCCCACTGATTTCACATTTTTCTCTGTTCTTGAAATCCATCTTCTTGATCATCCCATCGTATCTTACCCTACTAGGTTATTTTTTATTTTTCCCTTTGCCTGGCTGACTCTAATTCATTCACCAACACACAGCCTCTGGTATCTTCTCTGTCAGGAAGAATTTCCTAATATCATTTTTTTTGGGCTTGGCATTTTCCCTTCATATTTCCATATGAGCATCATGGACATACATCTGTCTTACATGTACTCCCTCCATATAAACATTTATTTATGCCTCTCTCCTCATTAAATATGAGCTAGTTTATTAAATAAAAGAATAAATAAATGAATAAATGAATGAATGACTTAGTAGAAAAGTGTTTATTTCAACATGTTACACATTTGAATTCTTAAAAAGTATCATTTCTAAAATATTTATATGTATATATTATATACTGTTTATACAATAAAGTGCTAGCTGCTGAATCAAATAGAATAAATTACATTACCTATGTAGTAGAAGAGTATTAATTAATCTTTTTGAAAGTACCATTGATCAGGCCAAAATTGCCAAAAGGAAGAGTGGCATTGAAAAACACACAGTTTTTACTTAATTGGCATTTAAGGCATTTTCAAAGGAGGCTTGGTCAGAGAGATATATAGTAGCCTTATGCTGAGCACTATTTAATTATTTCAGTCCTCATCTGTCACATTATCACTCTCCTGTCTCATTTTCAGTGCCCCCAAAGCAATTCAGTTGATGGATTATGGAAAATAAATCTAGTGTGGAAATACTGATAATTTGCTCAAGGTCAAAAAAAAAAAAAAGAAAGAAAAAACCCAGGCAAGAGTAATTTGCAACTACTGAATTGCTAGATGCAGGGCTTTGGCTTGCTGCTCTGTAAAAGATGGGAGGGGGACTAGATGAGAGTCAAGACTCTTTAGAGAAATATGCAAATCACAAGAGTACCACCTTTCTAAGTCTTTTTAATCCATCAGTTAATCTCAACAATGACCTAGTTTTGAGAACACTGAATACGCTTGGCTACCTAATCACATTATCTTCTAAACTTTGAAGTAGGAAAGATTTTATATATATATGAAACTTTGAAGTAGGAAAGATTTATATATATATGAAAAATTGATAAAGCACAGCTGCCTGTCATATTTCCAATCTTCTCAGAGAAACAAGTAATTTGTAGCATGATGAGATCAAATCTTCCTCCATGGCTAATGGTTGTGTTTTAAAACTCAGTTAGTAGAACTCATGTAATAGCCCAGACTGATGACAATGTCAGATCTTTGAACAAATGTAGTTAATGTGAAAGCAAAAAAAAAGATGATCTCATTTTGGAAACAACAATAAAAATGATGCTGTTTTGTAAGGAATTGAGACCGTGATGGTTTAGTGTTTCATTTATGGGGAATATAGCTCAGAATTGTTATAAAGGGGGTGTTTGCTGCGAAAAGACTGTCATGTGATTATCTTGTTCCTCCCTTAACATCGGAAGTGCTTATCAGAGGCCTACTGTGTTCATGGTATTAAGCAAAGGGCTATAAAAAGACCACAAAGATAAGGAAAAATATATCTTGTTTACAAATATTGGTAAATGGGGAATACAAAATACATAAATATATCTTGTTTAACATATATGTATGTTAAATATAAATCTATGCATTTTTAAATAGGTAATCTGATGGTAAATGCCTTACTTAGTTCAGTTTCCCTAGAAACAGAGCTAATACATAGATTTTTATTGAAGTGATTTGTTGGTGACCTCTCTCAAATGCAAGAAGGTGAGGGAATCAGGGTACAGCAGGGGGAAAAGAAAGCAAGGATGTAGTCTCAGATGGAGACTAGTGTTGGTCTAACCACAAGAGTAAGTTTGGGAAAAAGAATATTCCACCTTTGGGAAAAGGGGGCTGATATTTTGTACCCCCTGCCAGTCAGTCATTGACCAAACTGCCTCCAGGGATGTAGGGGTGGGCTGGAGTACCTTGTAACTCCCATTTGGCTGAAGGAAAAGCTCTAGCAGAGGGTAGGGCTGTGAGTTGTCATCAGTCAACACAACAGGAGGGAATGGGTGCATGGTTGTTGAGGGGGTATCGGAGTGGGGCATCCACAGCATTGACTATAGTTCACTGCTTCCGCCACTCAGATTCTCTTGCCTTTCACATTAAGGTCACTCCATTCAGGCACAGCTATGAGCTATAGGTTGGTTACAATTTCTGGGGAAACTTTCAAGAAGAGACTTACTGGGACAATCTCCAAACTGCATTGTTACAGTTGGTCTTTAGACCATAATTCACCCCTTTTAGATTGTCCTCCTCCTCTTCAAACATTCTTCTCGGTATGGATACTTTGCCTTATAGGTCTACTTAGATCCTCATCTCTGAGAGACCTGAGCTCCTATTATCATGCTCCCAAAACACTGTGGTTGTTGCGCTTGTACACTTAGAATTATAACGGGGGCAGAACGTATGATGAGCCCACTGTTAATCACTGAAGGGATATGTACATGTATCTTTGCCTTCTTTATGAAGCAGCACTTTCATTTCCCCTTGACGATCATGGTTAATTGCCCTTGAAACATGGCAACTCTTTTCTTTGCTTCCTGGTCTGCTGGCACAAAGATCCCAAAGTAATCAGGTAATAGTCAAACTTTTGATTTACTGTGACTCTTACTATGTCACCTGGCAGAACCCTATGTCCTGTAGGGGCCAGAAATTCTAGACCTACATTGCTTAAATGAGCAGAGAGAAGTGATAATGAGTGCTGGAACACCCTTACTTCTCAGACATATACACTTTATTCGTTAATGACATAGCGCTGTACAGTAGTTGCTGGGTAAGGTGTGCACTGCTCTCTAGAGGGGAGAGTCCCATCTTAGCACCACATCCTCTCCAGACTGAAGCTCCTGCTGCTCCTGCAGGAGGTTATTTCATCTCTCTCTCAGGCCAGCAGCTTCTGCTTCTAGACACTACATTCAACATGTGGTAAGATAAATGGATCCTATGTTTCTATGTCCACTGCTACTCTTAAACAATGTCATGCAGGATTCCTTGCCAATGGATCACTCACTCTGAGCCATTTGACAGTGGTACTGTCTAAAGTATTGCAAGCAAGCGAGGCAAAGCTATATATAGATTACACACCAATCCCCTGAGGGAGCTTCCCCCTCCAAAGATGCCCGTGTGCTAATCTCCCGAATGGGTTGTGAGGATTAATTTTGTGTATCAACTTGACTGGCCATGGGGTGCTCAGATTATACATTTTTTTCCTGCATGTTTCTGTGAGGATATTTCTGAAAGAGAAATATGCCCTGTCCATAAAGCCCATCAGAAGCAGTTTGCTTTCAGCTGGCAAAGGTGGTAATGCACCTTCACTCCCCTGCGACTTATTTCAACTCTCCAACCCTATGCCATAATTTAGCTTGCAGAGGTCTTGATCCCCTTTCCTTCTACAATGTACCACACTGGTCCATTACCTTGATGACATTATGCTGATTGGACAGAGTAAGCAAGAACTAGCATCTACTCTAGATTTATTGGTGAGACACTTGTGTGTCAGAGACAGAAAATAAATTTGACTAAAATTCAGGGGTCTTCTACCTCAATGAAATTTCTAGAGGTCTCTGTTGTGGGACAGGTACACATATCCCTTCTAAGTCATGAAATAAGGTGTTGTCCTTGGCCCTTCCTATAACCAAGAAAGGGCCACAATGCCTATGGGACCTCTTTGGATTTTTTAGTAAACATATTTCCCATATAGATGTGCTACTTTAGTCCATTTACCAAAGTGACCCAAAAGCTGATAGTCATGGGTGAGGCCCAGAATAAGACAAAGCTCTGCAACAGGTCCATATTGCTGTACAAGCTACTTCGCAACTTGGGCCATGTGATCCGTCAGGTCCAAAGGTACTGGAGGTATCAATAGCACATGGGGATGCTGTTTAGAGCCTTTGGCAGGCCCCTACATGTGAATCATGGCACAGACCTGTAGGATTCTGCAGCAAGGCCTTGGCATCATTTATGGGTAACTACTTTCTTTTTGAGAAACAGATCTTGGCCTTCTACTGTATCTTGGAAGTGGCTGGATGCTTAGCCATGTGCCACCAAGTTATCATACAGCCTGAGCTGCCCATCATGAAGTTGGTATTATCTGACATGACACGCCATAAAGTCAGGTATGCACGGGAATGCTCTACTCCTGATCCCCACTCCTGCTACACTACCTTCTCTCTCTCAGCCTGTGCTTATGGCTTCGTGGGGAGTGCTCTATAATCATTTGGCAGAGGGAGATAATTCTCAGACAGAGTTTACAGATGGTTGGGCACAGTATAAAGACATACCAGGAAGCAGAGAGCTGCAGCAATACAGTCCCTTTTATAGGCATCACTGATGGACAGTGAAGAAGGGAAATTCTCCCGGTGGGCAGAACTCTGGACAGTGCACCTGGTTGTTTGTCTTACCTGAAAGGAGAAATGGGCAGACATATGGTTATATACTGATGCCTGGGCTATGGCCAAAGATTTAACTGAGTGATCAGAGACTTAGAAGGAACATGATTAGAAATTTGATGACAAAGAAATTTAGGGATGTATGTGGATAGATTTCTCTGTACAGGCAAAAAAAAAAAAAAATGATGATAGCCCTGGCTGGTGTGCTTTAGTGGATTGAGTGCCAGCCTGTGAACCAAAGGGGTGCTGGTTCGATTCCCAGTCAGGGTACATGACTGGGTTGCAGGCCAGGTCCCCAGTAGGGATCACACGAGAAGCAATCACACATTGATGGTTTCTCTCTCTCACTTTCTCTCTCCTTTCCCCTCTCTCTAAAAATAAATAAATGAATAAAATGTTTTTTAAAAATTTAAAAAATGATAATAAATTGTGTCTAATGTGAAATACTCCCCAAAGGGGGATCTCAGCTGAGGAAATTTTTAATAATAAAATAGATAGAATGACCTGTTTTGTGGCTACCAGTCAGCCTCTTTTCCCAGTCACTATGTTATTACCCGATGGGCCCATGAACAAAGTGGCCACAGTGTCGGGGTGAGGGTTATACATGGACCAAACAACATGGACTTTCACTCACCAAGACCCATCTGGCTAGATCACTGCTGAATTTGAATTTCCAATCTGCCTGCAACATAGATCTGAACACCTGATGTGGCACCATTCCACAGGGTGATCTGCCAGATACCTAGTGGCAGACTGATTACGCTGGACCACTTCCATAATGGAAGCGGCAGTGTTTTGTTCTTACTGGAACAGATATTCTGGATACAAATTTGTCTTCCCTGTATGCAGTGTATCTGCCAAAACTACCACTCATGCACTTATAGAACGCCAGTCCACTGTCATGGTATTCCACACAGTATTGCTTCTGAGCAAAGAACTCACTTCACAGAAAGAGAAGTATAATCAAAAGGCTCATGCTTATGGAATTCACTGGCTTTACCAGATTCCCTACCATTCTCAAGCAGCTAGCTTGACAACATGGAGGAACGGCCATATGAAGATTCAATTACAGTGCCAGCTAGGTGGCAGTATATTGCAGGGTTGGGGCAAGGTCCTCCAGAGGCTCTGAGTCAGTGTCCAGTATATGATCCTATTTCTCCAAGAGCCAGTATCCATGGATCCATGAAGGAAGGGTGACATTAGAAGTAGCACCACTCATCAATACCCTTAGTGACCCACTAGCAAAAACTATGCCTCCTGTTCCCAGAATTTTATGCTCTACTGGCCTAGAGTCTTCGTTCCAGAGGGAGAATGCTTCTGCCAGGAGATATGGCAATGATTCCATTGAATTGGAAGTTGAGATTACTACCCAACAACTTTGGGCTACATATGCCTCTAAATCAGCAGGTAAAGAAGGGAGTTACAGTGTTGAGTGCTGGTTGAGGTGATTAATTCTGACTGCCTAGGAACATTTGAGCTACTACTCCACAATGAATGTAAAAAAGAATATGTCTAGAATACAGGAGATCTCTTAGGGTGAGTCTGTGTTAGTCTTTGTATTAACATGACCTGTGATTGAAGTCAGTGAACACAACAATAACCCAATCCAGGCAGGATGGTTAACAGTGCACACTGTTCAGGAGTGAAAGTTTAGGTGACCCCACCAGGTACAAATATCAGGACCGCTCAGGTGCTGACTGAAGGCGAAGGAAATGCAGAACAGGTAGTGAAAGAAGGTATTTATAAAAATGAACACATGATCAGTTACAGAAATGGGAACTGTAAATGTTATAGCATTTCCTCCTTATTTTGCCATAAATAAGCGTGTGTGCATTTGTATGTTCACATATATATGTGTATGTATACATAAACTTGCTTTCTCTCTTATTCCTTTATTGTGTAATATAAGACATAGTTTTTAAATTGTTAGCTTTACATTACAGTTTTTAGTATCTGACATATCAAGGAGAAATGTCATTTGAGATTTTTTAAATCTCCTTGTGAGGAAGATGTTAGTATGATTTGGGTTTTACACAGCACAGTTGTATTAAGTTAGGTGGAATTATGATCTCGTTTTTGTCTTGGAGATTAAGTATGATTTAAGGAGATGTGTTTGAGTGTCAGTTGAAAAAGAGGGGGCTTATAATAGTGAATTTTATGTATATCAATTTGTGTATCGACTTGAATTTTATGTATCAATATGACTGGCTAGCCATGGGGTGCTTAGATTAAATATTTCTGGGTATGTCTGTGAAGGTGTTTTTGGATAAGATTAGGATTTGAATTAGTAGACTCAGTAAAATGGATTGCTCTCCCCAATGTCGGTGGGCATCACCCAATGCTTTGAAGTCTTGAATAGTACAAAAGGCCAAGAAAGGAGGAATTCATCCCTTTTTTCCTGCCTCATTGCTTGAGCTGGAGCATCTCATTTTATTTTCCCCGCTCTCAGACCGGGATTACACTAATTCTTAGCCTTCAGACTCAGACTGATTTGTACCACTGGCTTAACTGGGTTTTCAACCTGCAGATCACAAATCACAGAACGTCTCAGTCTCCATAAACCTGTGAACTAATTACTAGTATATATATACATATAATAACATGCATAATAATAATTATCATCATTATTTCCTACTGGTTTTGCTTCTCTGGAGAACCCTAACTAGTACATCTGTGAATATCATTTTACATAGCAAAAGGGAGTTTGCAGATGTGAACAAATCAATTGTTTTACAATAGGGACATTATCCTGGATTAATCCTGGATTGTGCCAGACTGGCAAGTGCACTATAGGATCCTGAAAAGATGAATGAGGAAGGCAGAAGAGTACGAATCAGAGTAGGAGATGTGATGATGGAAACAGATATCAGGGTGATTGTCCCTTTTAAAGATGAAGGGTCTGTAAGGCAAGGAATGCAGGCATTTCTAGAAACTAGAAAAAGAAGAAAATTCTCTTTTAGAGCTTTCGGAAGAAACACAGCCCTATGTTGTCTTATGTAACGTTAGCCCAGTGAGATCCATTTTTAATTTCTAACCTCTAGACTACAAGAAAATAAATTAGCACTGTTTTAAGGCCCTGGAATTTGGGTAGTTAGGCACAGAAACAAGCATGTTGTAATTTGTAGAACGAAAGGGGGCTGATGTAATAATCCAGGTGTTCACCTAAGGTGGGCTGGTTGTCTTGCCTCCGCTGCTGCTGGTCATAGCTCCTAAAGCCATGGTCGCGATCTGAGGGAGTGGTGTCACGCACCACTTTGGACATAAAGTTCTGGGTCGCCTCTTTGTACAGATTACTGTCGTTTCTGGCCTCTTCAGTTCTAATCCCAGATGTACAATGCCCATTTTATGATACATTGCTTCTCAGTTTGCTTTGCCTGACAGCTTGGTGTGTCTCACAGTAACCAGAACACAGAGGTTACTTGATTTTCCAAAGTCAGGCACTCAGATTCTCTCCTGGCCCTGTAGCCTGTCGGGAGCTATTTTTAAATGATAGGTAAGTTCTCTGCTCCAGATGGTATGGCCTAGTTCCACAACGTAAGAGTGCTGTGATTGTCCTATTGGTCTTGCCAGAGGCTCCATTGGGAATCTTTCTCTACCTTAGAAACCTCCAGTACCATGGTACAGCCTGGCCATATGCTTCAAGTGGCATGGTGGCTGGCAAATGTACCATGGCCTCTCTTGTTCTGACCATGCTTGAAATGAGCAGTCTAGCATGTAACCCTATAAATGTGTCACAGGAGTACTTCTAAGCTGGACCATGCTATCTACATGGATGTCAGTATCAATGGGCAAACGTTTGAGGAGAAATAGAATATTAGCATAACCTCGAAGTATCTCCCCCAGGATATTTATTATTTATTAAGAAACATATAGTAACTCTGTAGTGGAGTTCAACTGACACCACTCTATCAAGTGATCAAAATTAATATACTAGTAATAAGACTTATGGAAATCTTGTACTGCCTGACATTATGCACTGAGGTGGATATAACATTTGTGTGGTATTGTTGCCAAAAATTACTATGATAAAACACCAGACAAACTCAAATATTTTACAAAATAACTACCCAGTGCTCATCAAAAGTGTCAGCTCGTGAAAGATAAAGAAAGACTTAGGACAAATCAGACTGGAATAGATAAATGCAACACAATAACAAAATGTAGTATAAAATCCTGAACTAGATCTTGGAAGGGTAAGAAAAACATTAGGGAAAAAATTGGTGAAATTCAAGTAAGGTTTATAGTTTAATGAATAGTATTCTACCTATGGTATTATCCTTGTTTTTGGTAATTGTACAGTGGTTATGCAAATTATCATCAGAGGACTAAGACTATAGGGCAGGGGTGTCAAACTCATTTTCACCGGGGGCTACATCAGGCTTCAAAGGGCCGAATGTAATTTTAGGACTGTGTAGATGTAACTACTCCTTAACTAGGGGCAAGGAGCTCGGCGCTGCCACTGGGTAGAAAAAATGTGCCTGGCGGGATAAAACAAGGTGGAGGGGCGAATTCAGCCCGCGGGCCTTGCGTTTGCACCTACGCTATAGGGTGTATGTGAATTCTCTGTAGTATTACTATAGCTCTTGTAGCATATTTTGTAAATCTAAAAATACTTCAAAATAAAAAGTAAAAAAAAAGCATAAGATGTAACAAAATTAAATACTCCATATTTTATTCAGACTGGATAAAAGAACAAAACCCAAATATATGCTACTTACTAGAAATACATTTTAAACATAACATACAGATAGGTAGAAATTAAAATGATGTGATAATAATAAGAAGAAAGTGCCCTGGCTGGTGTGGCTCAGTTGGTTGGAGTACTGTCCTGTAACCAAAAGGTTGCAGGTTTGATTCCCAATCAGGGCATGTATCTGGGTTGCGTGTTCTGTCTCTAGCCCAGGCACCTGAAATTCTTGGTCTGGGCATGTGCAGGAGACAACCAATCGATGTTTCTCTCTTACATTGATGTTTTTCTCTCTCCCTTCCTCTCTCTCTCTAAAAAAAATTGCAATGAATAAATGTCTTCAGGTGAGGATAAAATTAAAAAGAAAAAAAGAAAGTGCAACTAAGTTAATATTAGACAAAAATATGACAAGGTATATTAGCAGAGTTAAAAAGGGATGTTTCATAATGATAAAAGGATAAATTAGCTGGGAAGCCACAAAAATTCTTAACATGTATGCATCTAACAAAAGAGCTTCGAAATATATGGAGCAAAAATTGACAGAAGTAACAGAATAGTAGAAAATTCACAGTCATAGCTGGACATTTTAATAAGCCTCCATAAGTAAGTTTTAGAAAAAGTGGACCAAAATATCAGTATAAAATATAAAAGAATGGATCTAATTGACATTTTTAGAATATAACATTCAGCAACTGAAGAATCTATGTTTGCAGGTAGTAAATTAGGGAGAAAACCCTAAAATGGGGAAAGTCTTTCACATCAAGATAAAGAATTTGTACTTAATCCAAAGTAAATGAGAAGGTATTGAAGAATTATAGCAGGAATGTGAATGATATAAATGCATTGTATGGTATATATTGTTTACTAAAGTCCATCTCAAATACCATCAGATGAGTGTTAAACAAAACTTATAAACAGATTTAGGTTCTGAAGAAGAAAGTTCTAAAAACAAAACCAAACCAAACATAGATTATCAACTCACAGTCATTTTAAAAATGTAAAAGTAAAATTTACAGAATAAAAGATTTTTGATAAAATTTAGGCATTATATAGGCCCAAGTGTGAATGAGAAGTAAGGAAGGAGATTATTTGTGCCACTCTCAAAACACAAACACACAGGCGCAGGCACAGCTGAGTCAGTGAGAATCTCCCCTGGCCCAAGGATAGTCCAAGATTTCCTTGTAGGATAAATAAAGTTTCCTAATTCTGTTGGTCTCCCTTCACCACAAACTCCACAATTCAGTCTCTTTATGATTTTTTAAATGACTTTCCACTTAAAGTATGGACAGCAAGAACTCATTTTTTTAGTTATTTTTTTAATCTTCATCTGAGGACACGCTTATTGATTTTAGAGAAAGAGGAAGGGAGGAAGAAAGAGAGGGAGAGAAATATCGATTGGTCATCTTTCATATGTGTCCTGAGTGTGGACTGAACCTTCAACTTAGTCATGTGCCCTGATCGGGAACTGAACTTGAAACCCTTCAGTTTGCAGGACAATGCCCAACCAACTGAGCCACACCAGCCAGGGCAGTCTCTTTATGATTTGCAAAACTTTAGTCATTGTTACAGTAACAGAATGTAGAGATAGTGTGCTTGAGAGTTATCTTTTTAATACTAGGTATTTTTAGGCCACCAGTCAGGAGGCTAACCTCACAGACCAGTACATAACATTGAGGAACCCATTTGGACCAAGTACAATTAGAAAATCGGTGCTGAATACAGATATTTAACAATGAAAATTTAGAGTGCTGTGCTGTGACCCTTCAAGGCCAGGTAGGTCCATGGTATTCATGGAGATGCAAAATATTCACCGAGCTGTTGGGTTGTCTGGCATGCCTTCATGTATGGGTGGGTGAGCCACGCACGCTGCAAGCTACATGTTTCCCTGCATGCATGTCACATGTCATGGCCCTTGCTCCCCAGAGTGTCACCCATCATGGCACCTGTCCCCTTGCAAATGTCTAACTAGTGAGAAGCCCCTACCTGTTTAAGTACTAGAGGGGAACAAAGCCGGAAAACTGCCATAACATTACATAACATAACATAATTCTGCGCATGCGGGCCCACTTCATGTTATGGGGACAGTTTATTGGACCCAGTCTCAAGGCTATGAGAACACTAGTTATCAGGCCCCTCCAAGGCTATGGGAACACTGCTCCCCTTAGCTACCCAGATACCTGGGTGAGGAAGCCAGACTGCCTCCACTTACCCTCCAAGTGCACTTCTGATCCTTTCAGTCTCACAAATTTAAGAGCAGATTAAGATTAGACAACACATTACTTCTTCCCTGAAATTTTTCTTGCCTCTATTTGAGAATCACAGTTTCATGGGGCCACCAGGAAGGATTCGTTTCTTGGCTTGTTTACCCCATGCCTGAAATAATCCTCTTTAACCTTTAGATTTCCAGCCCAAAGAAACTGACAAAGCAAAACCTAACCTGACTTGAAATGTAAATGTTGACCCAGTTTCTCTTTCATGTTACTCCCTCAGTACTGATTTGTGTGAAATGGGAACAGATGGCAATGCATTAGTTGTGGGGGAAAAGGATCCTTGCTTCTAAAACGCCCCTCTTCACTCGATAACATACTGCCGTCAATAAATGTTTCATTGGTTTCATTTAATTACTCTGGCCCAGAAGCCTTTGGCCGTGCAAGTCTAATAAAAACTCACATAGATAATATTGTTCTGGAAGGAAAGTGGAAAAATAATGATAATATAAACCACTTAAAGAAGTATTAGAAACTAAAGGCTTTGTCTTTTAGGCTGAAGGACAGTCGAAGAGACAGTCTCAGGGGCAAGTTTCAAAATAAGCTGTAGAATTAATACCATACAACTTGGTATGTTCAGCAACCAACACAAAACAGGCTTGAAGCAAACTGAGGAATGACGTACACGGAGCTTCAATAGACTGAAGCTGTGCATAGGCTGGCTGACCAACGTGGACCTAGGGTGGGTTATCATGCATGTAAAATGGTTTACTAAAAAAACATGCCTAACATTTCAAATTCTCAAATATAACTGAAAAAAATGCTGAACTTAAAAACACAAGGGTTGTTGTGGAATAAAAGAGTTCGTACAGGAACAGACTAAAGAAAACTGCTGCTTCTGTTTACAATTTCCTCTCCAAAGGAAGGGCATAGAGAAATGTTTTAAAACTCCCTATTTCCCAGTAGTCACACCGGGATAGAAAATTGACTGACTGACTTCCTTCCTCCCTTCCTTCCTTCCTTCTTTCCTTCCTTTTTTACTTCTTACATGTGAGGCTTATAAATAACTCTATTGACTAGAGGTATGACATTGAAAACCAGTATCTCCCCCTGCACTATTGGTCACGATGGACATAAGTTCTAGATGACTCGTGCATTGCTGTCAGTGTGGGTCTCGTTGGAAACTAAATTCTCCCCAGATGTTTCAAATCAAGGGAGTTTACAGAAAGGACTACCCTTGGAGTTCCCAGAGTAGAATGTCCTGATCACAGCCCCAAGATTGAATTTCTAAAACTGTTTTTGTTGCCAGATAATGAGCTGAAATTGTGGCAGGGTACTTGAAACAATCAGGTCGTCAATCCAATGCTCTCCTGACATCAATTCAAATGCTCTTTTTAACATGGTCCGCTGATCTTATTTATGCTGCTGGGAGTGCTCTGGGTGAATTATGACAAGAGCTGCTGGTGGCATAATGGATAGAGTGATATTTTAAATATCAGAAAACCTAGCCTCACTCCTCCACCTTCACTACATACTGAATTTAATAGGATACTATGTTGTTTTATATGTTTTGCTAGGCCTGCAGGTACAAAGCTTAAAAATAAAGATAGTTCCTGGCTCCCAGGTACTGACAATCAAATTAAAAAATTATGGTGGTAAAATACACATAACATAAAACTGACCATTTTGACGATTTTTAGGTAGATGGTTCAGTGGTATTAAATACACTCACACTGTTCTGCCACCATTGCCACCGTGCATCCCCATAACCTCTCACCTCGTAAAACTGAAACTTCACATCCAGTATTCAGCACTAACCCTCCATGCTCCCTTCTCCCCAGCCCCTGGCAAATGCTATTATACTGTCTGTCTTTATGATTTTGACCACTCTAAATACCTTATGTAAGTGGAATCATATATTATTTGTCTTTTTGCGACTGGCTTATTTCATTTAGCATAATATCCTCAAGGTTCTTCCATACTGTAGCATGCTGCAGAACTTCCTTCCTGTTTCAGGCTAAATTGTATGAGGTATGGCATATTTTAAATTATATATACTATATTTTGCTCATTAGTTCATCTGTTGATGGACACAAGTTGTTTCTATGATTAGCTATTGTAAATAATGCTGCTGTGAACATGGGTGTACAAATATCTATTCAAGACTTATTTTCAGCTCTTTTGGGTATATACTAGCAGTGAAATTGCTAGGTCATGTGGTGATTCTCTTTTTTAGGGTTTGAGTCACACAGTAAAAGTTTACATAGGACACAGGGCTGTATGAAAATACGAAGAACGATTTTATGCTAATAAATTTAACACTAAGTGAAATAGTGAAAGGTTTTAAAAGACACAAACTACCAAAACTTAGTCAAGAAAATAAACAGATAACCTGAATAGCCTTTCATTTATTAAAAAAATGAATTTACAATTAAAACTTTTCTAAAGACTTTATAAGAAAACCACAGCTAGATAGCCTTCATGAAAGTATATGTTGTGTCTTTATAAAACATGCAAATAAAGTCCTTATATGTATGTATAGCTTTGTATGCGGGATACAAAAAGAGTAGAACCACGTTGTTCACGTGGTTCTTTAATATGAGGGAGATTCAGGATGGCGAGAAAATCAAGATTTTCATCTCTGTATTGCTTAAATCTTAGAAGTATACATTAGTTTTTTTTAACTTAAAAATGTAAATTAAAAGAATTCTCAAGGAGCTCCACTTTATCATTTGTGTCAGAAAAGAAAATTTGTGTCAGAAAGAAAATTTGAAATCAGTACATCTTTTTAATGCCTATTAGGTCCAACTCCTGTGCCTGGTACTGGTACACAAAAATGACTAAATAAGACACTGTATTAGTCTCCAGGTTCTTAATATAATAGAGTGAGAAGAGACAGTAAGGAATTAAGTTCATGTCTAAACTACACTTATAATTAGTATGCATGAATTTCCTCCCTCAGTATGGCAACACCTAACAGAGTGTCTGGCACACAGTAGATATTATTTAATAAGTGTTTGTTAAACAAATAAATGAGTAATGTGTTGTACAGTAGGACACACAGAAAAAGTGGACTGTTCTACCTGGGCAGTGGGAGAGGAGAGAGTAAAAGAGGCATGCAGGAGATACTTTAGTTAGCCTTTCTGAGTTGCAGTGTTCATCATGACTGCAAAATGTAGGAACTGCAGACAAAACAAGGTGCATTCGAAACAGTGAGAATCACATGGCATGATTAAAAAATGGAAGTCACTCCACACAATCACTGCACATAGTAAAAAGAGATGGCTGTGTTTGGAAATAAGGCAGGAAAGGGGGTAAGGAATGCTTTATCATTTGTCACGATAAAGCATTTAGACTGGAGTTAAGGAGATCAGAGAGAGCACAGGAGGATGGCTCTTGGAGGCAAGAGAGTATTACTTTCTCTGATATATATTCTTAGGAATATATATATATATATCCATGTACATGTACATATATGTATGTATGCGGGGACCATGATTGTTGGTCACACTCTTTCTCTATGAAATAAAAATAAGAGATAGAAGGAGGGTCCTCTACCAACAAGTAAATGTGTGAGGATAACATGAGCTAGGGTGCTTGAAGAGAATGGAGAGAATTTGTTACTACTGCATTCATTGTATGATTCTCTCGAGTCTTCAAGAAGTGGAACCGAAAAATCAAACCCAAAGGGGGTTACCTATGTTATCGTCCTATTGTCTAGTCATGAAGGGAGTCACAGCAAGTGCCTGCCAAGCAAGTCAGGCTGTCACGGCTGCCTCTCTGAACTTCAAGCTTTGGTGATGAATGATCTCAACCCTTCCACTGAACTGGCAACTGTTTCCTGCAAAATAAGAACGCTCATGAGTAAACATGAATGAGCAGAGAGTAGTACCCAGAATTCATTTTTATTTGTCTTATAAAATTTCCTCTAATTCCAAATGCAGATGTAATTTTAGACTGGTAGGCCAAGTAAGTAATTTATGGCTAACTTCTACTGCCTTTAGAGTTTCTGGTTAAGAAATGAGGAAAGTAGTAAATGCTATTGAATTATTTCTCTTTCATTTTAAAGTAAACTGTTGACCAAACTGCCTTCTCATTCCTTCTATTTGTCTAGAGGTATTGAGGGTCAAGAGTGGTAGTTTATTCCTGCCTCCAAATTTTTGAAACAATTATGAATCTCAGGCTATTACAGTTGTCCAAGTAACAAAATTTGGCTAATATTCTACAACTTCATTCCCAACACGAAACCCCCATGACACCACTGATGGGAACCTTAACCTCCTAAACTTTTAGGGATTTTTTTTCCCTTGTGGTCATACTACAGCTTCAGTGCCAGTTCCAGGTTACTATTCAGGTAGGGTAGTTGGAAGGGTGGAGAATGCAGATGTGGGAGGGGGAAGCAACGATGCAACCCGCTTTTCAGTCAGTGGTCCACACTGATTTTCACTGGGGCACCCCTTTCCCCATCTGTCTGGTTTGCATTCTCTGCTCTTCTGAGCCATGGTTCTGGCATGGATTTTTTTTCTCTTTTTCTTCGTTTTTGCCGCACTGCATATGGGACCATCCACTCTATGTGTCCCGCAGCTATTTCCTTCCCGAGTCTTGTGACTTTCCAGCAACACTGTAGTACACAGTTTTTCTCTGCTTTTGGAACACATAGACCTTGTTATTTAGCTTACCACTTTTCCCCACCTTAAACCACAGGTATCTTTATAAGGACATTTGGTATGAAGGTATTTTGGTGTACTAGTTTATCTCAAGATAATCCATCTATCCCTTCAAATTCCATCTTCCAAGTGTGTAGATATCTGTAAACTAGAACCCAGAAAGACTTGTGGGGAGTTACAGGAAAGGAAAAAGATATCTCAAAATGTTTCCCCACCATCTTTTTGTATAACATAGCCATCTTGTCTGTTAGACAATGTTAAAATTGGCAAAGTTAAAATTTGTCATCCATAAATACTTTTTTCTTAAGGGAGGAAAATAAAGTCATATCACACACCTATAGACTCCAACTCAGTTATACTTAACCAATGTTTACTGAACATTCACTATTTTAAGGCACTTTACATAACACAAAGTTGAAGGAAAGTAAGATTTCTTACCTAGAGGAATTTGCAGGCTAGTGAAGAAGAAAGACTGGAATATAAATAACAGTAATACGAAACCTACAATGATTAATCTGCCCACATGAATCATAAACAAAGAGTTTAGGAAGCACCAAGAAGGTGATTAATTTTAACCAAGGGATTGAAGGAAACTTCAGACCTAGCACTGAGTCTATAGCTTACCAGTAAACAGAATGTTGACAATTCTCTGGGCATCTCCTCCACTCTCTGGGCAATTTGGAGGGGGAGGGGCAGATGCAGATGATGACTCACTGCCTCTTCAACCCTTGTGCAAGAGCATTTCTGTGCCCTAGAGGTCCGGATTGTAAAGGCGGTTTTTGCTAAGGGATTCTTCACACACATCCTTGCTTATGCTTAGAGCCTCCCTATGCCATTATCTACTTTTCTAAAGCTTGTCCGTGCCAGGCCAGTTGCTCTCTTGCCTACTTGTCTTTTGTTGGTGTCAGTGTTGATGGTGGTAGCAGTGGTGTTTGTTTCTCTGTCCTTTGTGTGTGTTTGCTGGAGCTCTCTTTTTTCCACCTGAGAGACTAATTTCAAATTCTGAAGCACTTTGTGCTTGGCATTTTCTGATTTGCTCAACTTTGTTCATAAAGCCTTGAAGATTCAGAAGCTTTATGAAAATAAAATGGTCGCTATGGCAGAAGAAGGAAATGGTATTTACTTTTATAAAAATAAATGCTAAAACCTTAAAAGCATATGACTAAGTAAAAGAAGCCAATTTAGAAAGACTGCATACTTGTGATTCCAACAATATGACATTCGGGAAAAGGCAAAATTATGGAGACAGTAAAAAGATCAGTGTTTGCTATTGGTTGTGGACATGGGAAGGGATGAACTGACAGAACACAGAGGATTTTTAGTGTAGTAAAAATACTCTGTATACCATAACGATGGACATATGTTATGATACATATGAAGAAACCCATTCAATGTACAAACCAAGAGTAAACACTATTGCAAACTATGGACTTTAAGCAGTAAAGATGAAGGTTCATTACTTTTAGCAAATGTACCACTCCGGTGAGGGGTGCTGAGAGTGGGGAAGGCTGTGCATATGTTGGGGTAGGGAAAATGGGAACTGTGTACTTTCAGCTCAATTTTGCTGTGAACCTAAACTGCTCTAAAAAATAAAGTCAACTTAGAAAAAAACTTAAAATATTAGTATGCATTGTTTCCTCTATCTCATGCCTCTACCACTTGGCAACTGCTCTTAATTTCATTTAGCTACAATAGTGTCATCTGATTGTCTGTCCTCGTCTCTGTTGTTTCTCAGCACTGGCAAGTGAAGTTGTCTTTCACTTAATAGAACATAAATGGTAGGTAAATATTTTACTGTCTTGGTCCATATAAAAAAATCCAATGTATTTTTGCTTCCTGTAACACGTATTGTGCCTTGATATATAATTCAAAGAGTTATGATGCAGATAAGAAAGGGTAAAAGGAAAGGAAAAATCAATACGGAAAAATATTCTTTCTCATCACTGTGAACAATTTCAATGTTCTCTATTTTTTTTATCGTTCAAAGAAAAACTCTAATGGCACAGGAGACTTATTTAGCACCGTACAAAATGCATTTATGATGCTGGGAGAAGATAGTCTCTACCGGCCAGTCACCATAGTAACCTCTAAAAGCAAAGATTTTGTCTTATTAGGTTGCCCTTCTCAGGAAGAGCTGACCAGAAAGAAATCTTTGAAAAGTTTAAAATGGAGGGTAAGAAGATACTGGTTCTAATTTAGCACAACTGCTCTCCTTCTCGACTCCCCTAATAAGAGTGACTCAGACTATTTTCTAGAACCTTTTTCCAGCCCCACCAAGTGCTTGCAATGACGTCCTCCACTGGTTGAAAATGAACCTCAGCTTGGTTCTATGTGGTTATTGTCTTCAGAGCCCATAATCAGAATTCCAGATATCTTTGTGATTGCTTGAAAAGAGATTAATGAATGTTCTCAAAGAGAAAAAGATCAATACAGGAAATGAAACATAACCTGCTCTGAAGAAGCTGTAAGAGGAAGCAAAGACTCAATTATGTCAGTCCTGCAATGACGTGGGAGGCAGTCAGGAGGTAGAAATGTGGAAACGTTGAAGAAGAAAGAAGGCTGCTTTATGTTAGAATTATTTCCATTGAAACTCTTAATGCTCTTTGCCTTAAAAAATCATCTTTTAAATTTTATTTTTATTTTTTTTAATCCTCGCTTGGGGAAATGTTTATTGATTTTTTTTAAAGATAGAGGAAGACAGAAAGAGAGAAAGAGAGAGCAGAGAAATATCAGTATGAGAGAGAAACATCTGTTAGGTGCCTCCCATACACATCCTGACCAGGGATCTAGCCTATTAGGTATGTGCCCTGAGTAGGATTGAACCTGCAACCTTTTGGTATAAAGAATGACACTCCAACTGACTGAGCCACCCAGCCAGGTCCTTAAAAATATCATTTTTAACAATAATATGTTTAAGTTTCTACTGCCAGTACTAAGACCTATGAAGTACAGTATATATCAGTTATTCTGCTCTTCCTATTTTATTTCTTAAAAAAATGTAATGATCAAATGACTTTATTGGAGACTAGCTGACTAATGTAAAAAAAGGTGCCTCAAGTAGAGGACATGACAGCTTTGCTCCTATTAAACTGAGAGAGTTAAATCCCATTGGGCTGATATGATGTTCTGTAGTGATGAGCTTGGAAAGAATTCAGGTGATGTCTGCAAAATATTTGTAAACCTTTTTGTGTTCTGTAAACCTAAAACATTGGGTGGCATAAGTGTCATTCTAATTACTTACACTGACATAGTAAACCATGAGAGAGTTATTTATTTAACTTAACTTCGGAAAAATATGATCTTTGAGCAAATGTAAGAACTAAGAATCATTCTTTTCTCTCATTATTGAAAGGAAATAGCTCCCTCCACCCACCCCCATTATACATGATTGTTATAACAAATCCTAGAGAGAAACGTGATGATACACATCAAAATTAAATGTGCAAAAGCTCTTTGCCTAGAGATAAATTTCCATGTGTGCACATGGAAACGTGTTCCACAATTTTTCTTGAAGCACGAGACAGGAAGTTATCTAAATGTATTCTGTGGGCAGGACAGGAGGTTTAAAACTGGTGATGCACAATACAAGGAGATACTGTTTGTTTTTAGAAAGAATGAGGCCATGCTATCTAGGTCAGTAAGGAATAATCTCCAAAATAATACTCTAAAATGAGAATATAACAAATAGACATGTCCTAAGTGATTTTTGCATATTATTTGATGTGCACAACCCCCTCAAGTAAAACTCTTTTAATCCCCATGTTGTACATGAGTTAACAGGGGCACAGAAAAGTTATGTAATATGCTGAAGGTCACACAGCTAGTCAAGGGTAATGTCAGGATTTGATTCTAAACAGTCTAACTACAGAGTCTGTGTATTGTAACAGCGGGGAATTCTAATCTATCCCACCATTCTTTTGATATTGCTTCTGTAAATGCTGACTCTGATTAATATGTAGCTTGTAGATGAATAGCATGCTTGTGTATGAATCCTAGGAACTAAGTTCAAAAGATACAGACTCCAACCTTCAGACATCCCAGCTCTGACAGGTTTGCTGACCTTCAATCATGGAGTCAGGATGATGTGGACCAAGGATGACGTGAAGCAGGGATGAGGTGAAGCCAGGATGACTACACCAGGATGATGCACACCGGACCATCACTTGCCTTATAGGAATGCCATGTACTAGGTTACGTGTAGAGAACTTTTCGACCCCCTCCCTTGATCTCTTTGTTCTGTTCCCCTCTTCCTCCTTTTAAACCTGTGCCTCCACTGAGAGGTAGAGATAAACTTTGAGAAATGAGTCCCCCATCTTCCCAGGAGATGGGCTTTGAGACATATATCCTCCATCTTCCAGATGGCTGGCATCTGAATAAACCACTTCATTTTGTATCAGCACCTGCCACTTGGGTATTGGCTTTTGTAGCTGCAGGCAGCCAGACCTGCATTCAGTTACACTATTAAATACTGAGCAATATTATAAAGCAATGAGCAGAGTAATGTATATAACATATTGCTGGTTTATGATAAAGGATCAAACAAGGCAATGCTCCCTTTCTTGTTTCTGCTCCCATACTATAAACAAGTATCTTTCTTGTGGTCTATTTAGTGCCTGTTTTTTCCCATTTTTGTAGCTTTTGTTGGTGATTTTGCTATTTGAAATGGTCTCAAGTGCAGTGTGGAAGTACTGTTTAGTGTTTCTAAGCACAGGAAGACTGTGATGTGCCTTACCAGAAAAATATGTTAGATAAGCTTTGGCCAGGCATGAGTTGCAGAGCTATTGGCTGTGAGTTTAGTATTAATGAGTCATACATAATATCTCTTTAAACAGGAACACACATAAGACAAAGTTATGTGTTGATGGGTCGATGGCAATGTTGTAACCAGAGACTCTCAGGAACCCAACTCTGTGTTTCCCCTAGGAATGATGACGCAGTAGCCGCTCATACAGCATCCACGGAGACTCTATGGAGCACAACTACTGTGACTAACAAGAATCAATTGGATACACATAATGCATACATGTGTTTATTTATGTCTAATGCATAGAAAGATCTGCTAAAAGATGATGAAATAAACTATATACAGTTCAGGGGTGGGGGAAACTAAGATATTGGAGTTCAGATGTGGGAGAAAGACTCATCTGCTTATAAAATTTAACAATGTTCATTTTCTATGGAAATAGTTTTCCATATAATAATACAGAGAAATAAAGAGTTTCCAAAAGTTCTACCTAATCTCACCTTCCTGCAAATAGTTTCATACATAATTTTCTAGACTTTTAAATGCAAATATAATATATACTATCACACTCTATTGTACCTTATTTTTTAAAACTTTACATGCTGCCCTTCTACAAGTCACCGCTAAGACACAGATGTCACACATCTGTCTTTTTAGCCCGCGCTCCCATGACTGGCATTCCTGCAACTGTCCAGCAGCGTTCTGAAGGCAATACCACACCGTGGCTGTGAAATTTAAAAGAGGAGCATAAAAGAGAGTATACCAAGAAAAGAGGAGCATCTCCGGAAAAGTTTTACATGTTTTTGTTTTTACTTCTCAGGCACAGCCAGAAAGTTTATTACACAAAATGGAAAGGAAAAGGAATTTATTCTGAGTCAGTCACATACTTGGCACTGAATATATACTTTTTGATCCTCACACTACTTGAGGTTAATATAATTATTCTTATTTTACAGATAGAGAATATAGGCTTTTCCAAATCAAACCATTCATATCTCTATAAGAAGAGAAAGAGATCCCTTTCCTATGTTCCTCTTCAGCTGAAAGATGGATATTTATGGATATTTTTGTCCACATCCTAATATTTGATTTTCATGTCTGCAGGGTATTGGCCAGTTTTTATTGCAATATCCAATTTATACAACATTAAATGGCATCCAGTACCTCCCAAGGACCACATAACAAATGCAATGTGAATTCGGGCACATAATAGTCAGACTGTTGCAATCACAAAAGCACACCCTCCTTGCATCAGATGCTGAAATTCTAACACTTTCAGCACATCCACTGTTCCAGGGTTAAGATTTTGGTTTTCCTAGTTTAAAACAAGCAAGCAAGCAAACAAACAAATAAAAAAGCCTTAAGATACTGACACTCCAGCTTAAAAAAAATATGCTGAAAACATAGAGCTGCTTAAGATCATGGTTTCTGGAACCGAGTTAAGCTGAATATAAATGAAGTCAAGAAGTTATTTTCCTGATTGTAGTATTTCAATTACACTGTTGGTGTATTAGATTTTTAAAGTTTGAAAGGTAATGTCCACTAACTTCCTCTAGAGGGAGAACAAAACAAGAACAGGCAGATAGAATATGTATTAAAAAGTGGATAAAGCAGAATGATCCTGAAGGTTGCCCCTTGACAGAGACAAAAAATTTTGCCAAGCTGTCATAAGCAGAGCCAGAGTGGTTAGTTTTATTCTGATATGTTTTCTAGGTATAGCTCATTCAACCTCTAAAATAAAAAGGATCATGTTTTAGTTTCCTTTTAAGTCTGAATTAACAAGAAATACTGTATTCACATGCACAATTTCACCCACTTTCTTCTTTATGAATTGCAACAATATCTATATTATTAAAGAGATGATATGCTTAAAGAAGATTTTTAAATTGTGCATTTAATTCATAGTATTTATGAAACAAATACAAGGCTCATTTAATTAAATATGTAATCAAAGCAGTCTAAGAAAGGAGATGTTCTATAAAGCAAATTGTGCTATCTAAAATACTGCATACTATTAAATATCAAGATGATTATTTCTCCTTCCCCCACAATATTCTTAGGATGGACAATGTTCTTCTGAAATGTTCCAATCTTTTAAGATGCAGAGACCCAGAGAAGAAGTACTGAAATTAGTATTTCTGTGCATTTACAGGAACTGAAATCCAGGTAGCTTCAATGTTTTGAAAGAATCTGAAGAAATAAACATCAAGGGGAGATGAGATAACTATCTCCTGAAATAAAGGTTTCCACAAGAGAAACAATCATAGAGGAAAATTATCCTCCGTTCTAACACTATAGTGATCGGCCTTTCCTGCTTTCTCCTCATGATGAGGTGATGTAACTGGTCAGAAGCACTGGCCTATTTTCTGTTCTGCCTATGGTGTGTTGGATTGGATGAAAATAAACATCTTACATAACAGGCCGGCTGTGCACTTCATCTTTTTTTTTTTCCAAGGAGATTTTCCCAGCATGAATTCTGCATGTACAATTAACATTGGAGAAATTTCAGCTAAAGTATCTGTTAGGCTTACAAAGAGATAACAAATACAGTCCATCTACGCTGCCTCCCATTCCCCTCACCCACCGTACCTCCCTTACACATACACACATGCACACACGCACACATCACCATCCCGACCACCACTGCTCCACCCCTCCTGTAACCTAAAGAGCTTTGTACTGAGAGAGAAGGGGGAACAGGCAAGTTAAAATTGAAATTGGTCTGTATACAGATGATGTATTCTAGAAGTGTACACCTGAAAATTATATGATTTTATTAAGTAATGTCACCCCAATAGATTCAATAAAAGTTAAAAAATTGAAATTGGTCTTCAAACAATATTAAAAAAACAAGAAAATACAAGATTAGAGCCATTGTTTTATTTCAGTGATGGAAGCCAGGAGCCCCTCAGGGCTTGCTTTCTCACAATTGAAGCTGATTAATCAAAAGGATTGGGAATCTAACCAAAAAGATGTATCCCTACTTTACTGGCCTTTGTAGTCATAAAAAGAGCAAAACAAGCAAAGGGAATTTTCCACTGTAATTTGTAATAACAAAAATTCTGGAGTTTTTTCCCATAAGTCCTTTATTGTATAAAAGGGTTCATGTATCTTTAAGCCTTGGCCTTTATTATGAAGTGAATTACTATGAAGTGAATATGTTAAACTGAGCATCAACTTGATTTTCCTAATTCCTGAAGATACAATAAAATCAGAGATACCAAACAGCCAGAGGAAACATGTACTTGAACAGTCTGGATAAAAACTCATGCAGAATCAGCAACATAATTCACAGCGGTTTGGAGCCGCAGTGGTCTTAGTTTCATAAATATTTTGACACAGTCTTTCATCAGTAAACAAATATTGTATTTGAATATCTATTATATGCCTTAAACACAACAAATATTAAATAATCTAAACAGTGTAGAGTTGAATTTAGAGTATGAGATAATTTTGGTATTGCTAAGCAATAAATATGTTACTATTCTGGATGTAATTAGAAAGGAAGAGCATTAAAAGCAAATGCAAAGAAGTAGATAATGAATTAAGATCATTTGATCCTTCTTGTCATGAAAGTAATCACCCTTTTTCTGTCCAAATGAAAGCCATTTTGGAAAGGTCCAAAATGCAACTCTCTTTTACTAGGTGCATATACATAACATAAAGTCAAGAAAGCCTGTGCGTGCATTGCTGTGCATTTATTTAGAGGTGTCTATCTATGCGTGGAGGCTACTCTAATTCATATAATGGGAACGAGCATGTTACATACACACAATATATGCCAGTAACAACTACTGGTTTGAATGAAGAATATGTATAGAATGGGAAAAATAATTGAATTTGCATTCTAAAGCTTTGCATTTAAATATTGACTTTGATTTTTACTGTCAGTAAGATCTTAGACAATTAACTATACTTCTCAAAGTCTCAGCTTTCCATCTATAATGTGAAGACAATGGTGCTTTAAAGAAATGTTGTAAGGAATAAAAAACACAAAAAAGTTCTAAAATATATAACACAGTGCATAGCAAATAATTAGATATTGGAGGTATATATATATATATATATATGAATTATCAAAGTCATAGATATTAATCTTCAGTAGTTTCACAAAGAAGCAAGATTGAATTATTTCATATTTACCAAAAAGAAAAAAATAAAGTGTTTCAATAATTAAGCCAATTATTTATTTCCTTGGCTTCAGGAATGATGATGACTCATATTTTGTACAAGATATACAGCTATTGGCATTGAGTAGGTAGTATTCATGCTAATTTCCAACTGTTGAATCAATCAAATAAATTTAATAACTATTTTATGCTTCATAATAGAAGAAAATAAGAATAAATTATTTCAGTATTTTATTTTCTTCGTGGGGATTTCAAATTCCTAGAGAGATAATAAGCTTAAAAATAAACAATTACAAGATATTAACTAATTTTTATATTATGTAATATACAAGCACCCTAGGAGCTAAGTGCATATTTTAGTGAATTAAACAGTTATTGTCGGAGGTAGAGGAGGCTAGAGGGGGGATAAATGGTAATGGACGGAGGCTTGACTTGGGGTTGTGAACACACGATATGGTGTACGGATGGTGTATTGCAGATTTGTGCACCTAAAACCTGTGTCACCCCAATAAATTCATTAAAAAGAAAAAACAGTTATTGTTTTCATATGTATTCCAAGATGTTAAAACATGTTTATATGTGGAGGAACTTTATAAGAATTTTAATATAGGATAATTAATGCTTCATATATTTCCATAGATTTTTGCAGGAAAATATTTCCTTTTTTAAAATATATTTTATCAATTATGTTATTACGGTTGTTTAAATTTTTTCTTCTTTGTCCCCCTCCATCTGGTACCCATGTTCCCTCCAGCAATTCACTTTCTTAGTTCATTCCCGTGTATTGTGTGTATATAAGTTCTTTGGCTTCTCTATTTCCTGTACTATTCTTAACGTCCCCCTGTCTAGTTTCTACCTACCGTTTTTGCTTCTTAATTGCTGCATCTTTTCACCCATTTTCCCCCTTCCCCTCCCTGCTCATAACCCTCCAAATGGTCTCCATATCTATGATTCTGTTCCTGGTCTGGTTGTTCGCTTAATATGTTATTTTTTTCTTTTTAGATTCAGTTGTTGATAGTTATGAATTTGTTGCCATTTTAATGTTCATAGTTTTGATCTTCTCTTTCTTAAATAAATCCCTTTAACATTTCATGTAATAGTGGCTTGGTGATGATGACCTCCTTTAGCTTTACATTGTCTGAGAAGTCATTTATCTGACCTTCCATTTTAAGTGATAGCTTTTCTGGATAGAGTAATCTAAATTGTAGGTCCTTGCTTTTTCATGACTTTGAATACTTCTTGCCAGTCCCTTCTTGCCTGCAAAGTTTCTTTTGAGAAATCAGCTGACAGTCTTATGGGAACTCCTTTGCAGGTAACTCTCTACTTTTCTCTTGCTTTTAAGATTTTCTCTTTATCTTTAAACTTTGGCATTTTAATTATTATGTGACTTGGTGTGGCCCTATTTGGGTCCAGTTTGTTTGGGACTCTCTGTGCTTCTTGGACTTTCTGTCTATTTCCTTCACCAAATTAGGGAAGTTTTCTTTCATCATTTTTTCAAATAAGTTTTCAATATCTTGCTCTTCCTCTTTTCCTTCTGGAACCCCTATGATTCAGATATTGGTATATTTGGAGATGTCCCAGAGGCATGTTACAGCATCCACATTTTTTTAAATTATTTTTTCTTCTTGCTGTTGTGGTTGAATGTTTATTTCTTCTTTATGTTCCAAATCATTGGTATGAATCCTGAATTTATCTCCTCCACTGTTGGTTCCCTGTAGATTTTTCTTTTTTCCATTTAGTGTAACCTTCATTTCTTCCTGGGCCTTTTTTATTTTGTTACCATACTCAGTGAGTTCTTTGAGCATCCTGATCACAGGTGTTTTGAACTCTGCATCTGAGAGGCTGGTTATCTCTGTTTCATTTAATTATTTTCTGGGATTTTGTTCTGTTCTTTCATTGGGGCCATATTTTTCTTTGTCTCCTCAGTTTGGCAGCTTCCTTGTGTTTGTTTCTGTGTATTAGGTAGAGCTGCTTTGACTCCCTGTCTTAGTAGTGTGGCCTATTGTAGAAAAGGCACCTGTAAATTGTGTGATGTGGGCCTTAGCTAATCACCAGGACTGGACAACCCATTTCACCTCTTTGTGGCTCTGTGTGGGGGGAGATGTGGAGAGGGGACCCTGCCGCTGTCTGGCCTCTGGAGGTTTGCCTGGCACTTGCCCTGTGTGACTAGTGCCCTTTGAGCTGTTTTCCTGGTGCTGAATCCCAGAGGCAGTGGCGCTGCATACGTTTTAATTCCATGTGGGCACTTTAAGAGGAGTCTCCTGAAAATCTGGCAGCTTCTTCTGCCGCCCTAACCCCCCACTGGTTTTTACAGCTAGAAGCTGTGTGGGTTTATCTTCCTAGCACTGAAACTCTGGGCTGTGTGGTCTGGCCTGTGGTTGGGATCACTCACTCCCAAGGTATCTCTGCCGATTTTATCCACCACACACGAATGAGAGACCGTCCATTCTGCCACCACCGCCTCTCCATGCCTCACTGCTTCTCCGCGCCTCTCCTCTCATCTCCACGCCTCCATCCCTCCTACCCTTCTGAATGGATGTTGCTTCTTTAAATCCTTTGTCATCAAACTTCTGTGCAGCTCACTTTTCTGATGCTTGTGGGTATTATTTGTTTTGAGGTCTAGTTGTAATTCGTTCTGTGGTTGCGTGAGGAGGCAAAGCTGTTTACCTGTGTCACCATCTTAACCTGAAGTCCAGGAAAATATTCCTTGAAGTAGTGATTTTCCTGTGTTAAAGAACTCAAATCTAAGAAAGTTTAAAGTTGATAATACTTTAAAATAAAATAAAAAAGATGAACATCTCAAATATATATACTTGTAACAATTGAATATCTTTAAAAATGCATGTTCAAAATAAGAACTTACAGATTTACTGAAATGTTTTCTTGTTAGTTATGGAAGAAAATGAAAAACTATGGAATTGTGGTCCTTCTTTATAAACTTTGATCACTAATGTAAAAATTTGTGGTGATGCCTTGTTGATTTTATAGTTTAGGGCTCTATTTTACTATTTCAGAAGAAATTCTAACTGAAGGGAATTTAGGCTTTATGGGATCTGAAGAAAAAAGAAAGAAACCCAAACTTTCTCATTGTGTAGAATCTCAAGTCCAGATGCTGGTTTTTTTCTTCATGAAAATTCATAATGTGTCCCTTATAGCTTCCTAATTAAAGTCACACATACATGAATAGTGTTCAGAAAATTATTCACTATGCACTTTACATATGTTAAATACATTTATACTTTAGAATCATTTTCTGCCAAATAGCTCAGTGTGCTACATAACTTACAATAAAGTGGTAGTTCTATTAATTTTTTACTCATTGATTAGGTTCAGGGATTTTTATCATAGCAAAAAGTAAAAAAAAAGATAGAGTTACTTGTTTTCTAAAATGCATTAAAATTTGTGACTACAAAAGTATGTTTTGTTTGATGCTTCCAAAGAGCTATGAACTTCTAATTTGTTCAATAATTTTTAAAGTGTCAGTCACTTTTGAAAGCATCTGGAATATATCTGTGAACAAAGCAGACAAAATGTCTTTATTTTAGCTTTTATTCCGCATAAACAATAAACTAAAAATACAACAAAGTTAATTTTTAACATATTAGAAGGTAATCAGTGCTGTGGAGAGAATTAGAACAGGGTGAATGGTCAGAGAAGGAGGTATAGTTTTGAGTGGCGCGGTCAGGGTCAGCCTTATTGAAAAACTGACATCTAAACAAAGATGTGGAAGAGGTGAAGGTGAGATGTGAGTGTTTTACTGCCGTTGCACACAGCATAGTACCAATTATCAGGAGTCTGGCTTTACCATTAACTTAACTTGGTGATCCTAGCCAAGTGTTTTCTCCTTTAGCTACAAAATACAAACAGGGAAAATATCTATTTGAGAGTAAGGTGAGGGAAAATAAAGCCATTTATTCCACAAACATATTGTTCAATGCTAACTGGGGGATAGGCATTCAAAATGAACAGCACATAATCTTAAACCTTCGAGAAACTTGCATTCTAATAACGATGGCTTCCTAGAAATAACCAATGACAGTGCATTTCAAGGCTTTTTGGAGACAGCCATGTACTTTGTAATTGAGTAGATATTGAAAACCAGAACTGCCTTAGTATTTGTCATCCTTTTAGACTTTTGCATCATCAAACCTGCCTGTAGTGATCTTCCTAAAGCTTCACTTTTGCTGTCTCTAACTTTCTACCCTTCTGTAGCTTCTCCTGTCTCTCAATGACTCATTCCCCATTTAATTCACTGACATTTTTTCTTTATAAAGAGTATGTTTTAAGAATTCTTTCTCATTACTCTTTTTTACTCTGTTGATTCTTTCCATAGACAGTTTAAAGATTACTAATTTTAAATATCACCTCTAAAGAAACAACTACCCTTCCAACCTTATCCAAAATCTGAGCTGAGATATGAAGCTACAGTTGAAGAAAAAAATAATTTTTTAATAGCTAAGACTAAAAAGGAAGATGCAACTTTATGTGGGAAACCAATGGACTGGCTAATGGAACCTCATAATTCTTTGCCAATTTATGGAGGCAAAACTTTACCTCTACTCTCTTAGGATCTCTGGCTGGGCCTGAGAACTAAGTTGACATAAGAAAAATTAATAAGAGAATGGGAGCCCCCATAGCAAAATGAAGACCTAAAGAAGAGGCAGAGCCTAAATGTTTATATACTGTTAAACAAAAAGAAGCAATTATAGGAAACTAGGTAAAATATATGAGTACACTAAAGGAGAGTAAGTGTTATTTCAACAAGGCCTGTTTTTACAGAACTCTCTTGGGTTTGATACCTTCTCTGATGATAAAAATGTTTCTCCCGTCTTAGTTCAGGGAGAGCATCTTTCACATGGGAGACATATCTCCTACTTTCAGGAAGAAAAGGGAAGATCAGAGCATCCTTCTTGTACCTACTCTTTTCCAAGTGTCTTTAGGTCAAAATAATCCTTATTGCATTTACCAGTTATTGACTGTGGAAAGTCTCTTCATTTCAAATATCCTCCCGGGATTTTTGTAGGCCGTATAAAGTTTGATCAGAAGGCTCTGCACCTAAGGCTGATATTTTGCTCATTATTCTCTTTTTTTTTCTATCTCAAATTATATCCAGCTACAGTGTCCATTGTAGCATTTCAGAGACTCTCAATAAAACTAAATACAACATTAAGATATTCATATAATAAAAAGGCATCAGGATTCTCCAGTAAAAAAACAAAAACAAAAACAAAACTAATCATTATAATCTATAGATGTTTCAAATGTAAGTACAAGGTCCCCAACATTACCAAATTCCCAGACAGACGTTAACTGTTAAATGAATTTTCAAGCAGAGTTCTAACAGTCAATGGCATTAAATTCAAAGTAAAATTACACATGAGTTACAAGTTCACAGAGAGAAGAGTAAATAATTCACTCTCAGCATTTCCTAATCTTCTCAGACTTATCTAGAGAAGTTCTGGATGCCTGGGCATATTGAGGATCTTTTGGCAATTGAAGCCTAGGCTACTTTTTGCTAGGATGGTTATAGTTCTTTCACAATTTGAAATTACACCTCCTATCTTCTAAGTAAAGGTTTTCAAATTGTTATCTATGTTTTATTGAGGCATACCTTACTTTATTAAAGCATACAGATCCTGTGTGTACAGTTAATGAATTTGGACAAATGTATACACCATACTTCTGTTAAGAAGTGGACTATTTCTTGTCACTCCAGGAAGGTACCTTACTTTTGCATCACTTCCCAGGGAATTCCTGTTCCTCCAGAAGCAGTCGATCTAAATTAGCATGCTTCAGTTTTGCCTGATGGAGAGATGCATATACATACAATCATAAGTATGTGCTCTTTTGTGTCTGGTTTCTTTCCCTCAAAATGATTTTGAAATTCATCTATATTGTTATGTGTTTTGTCAGTACATTGCTTTTTATTACTGAGTAGTACTCTAGTGTAGAAATACGCCAGTTTTTTTTTTTTTTAACTCCATTCAACTGTTGATGGTTATTTGAGCTATTTCAAGCTTTTTGGATGTTAGGAGTAAAAGTCACTATGGATATTATTGTACAAAGATTTTTGTGGCTATATTTCATTTTCTCAGATAAATACATAGGAGTGAAATTCCTAGACCTTAGGATTGAAGGATATTTGATTTTATAAGAAACTACCACGAGTTTTTCCAAAGTAGGTATATAATTTTATACTCCTATGGCAATATTTGAGAGTTCTGGTCACTCTACATCCTTGCCAACATTTAACATCCTTTTTTATTTTACACGTTTTAGGTGCATAGTGGTAACTTACTGTGGTCTTATTTTTTCCTCACTGTAATGGCGTGCAGACATCAAAGGTTATTATAACACTGGCCTTACACCAATTGATTTTTTTCAGACAATACCATCCCCAGCTTCTACAACAGTTTTGCTCCAGGGCAAAATTATAAATCTAGTACTCAGCAATGTTAAAAAAAAACAAAATATAGCACAAACTGTTTGGGATTCTAGTAAAGGGAAAAGTAGATGGAGAAATCTACTTTTTTAACCTTGTTTTCAACCTCATTGGAATGCCAGTCAAACTAAAGTACCATAACCTATAGACGTAATCTCCACTGGAAGAAATCTACCAGCAGGAGGTTAAATTTACTAAGCATTGCCCTCAGCATTTACTATTGCTGGAAAGGCAGGAGCCACATGTGTGTTACCTCTTAATTTTAACTTTCCTCCTTAGTTCTACCATCTTTACTGGGTGACCTTTTCCAAGGTCACCTCATTTGTCTCACTGAGTTAGTAGATGGGAATCAAGCAAAGGGATGGCATGAATGTTTACATGAGCCAGGCCTGAAAATAGTACACCGTTTCCACTCATATTCTACTGCCTAAAACTCAATCACAAGGACAGAGTTAACTATAAGGGGGACTGGTAATGAGAAATAGGTGTGCCCTGGAAGATTAAAAATGGGTCGAGATTAGATAGCATCTCTACACACCTCAATATAGGCTGCAATACCCAGTCATACTTTGCCTGCACAGCCAGTATCCGTGACTGCTAAAATTTGCCAGGATCTGCTTGGCTGAGGCCTCTGACATTATCTAGAAAGTCCTCAAACCTTTACTCAGCCCCTTGTATGCACCTTCAGCCCCTGAGCACTTCTGACTGTGACCAAGTGCCTCCGCTGTGACCTGAATGGCCTTATATAAAGCCCATGTTTTGTTCTGGCTGGTGTGGCTCTGTTGATCGGAGCATCCTCTTGTAAACCAAAAGGATGCTGGTTCAATTCCCAGTCAGGGCACATGCCTAAGTTCTGGGTCCAGTCCCAATAGGAGTGTGTGAGGGAGACAACCTATCGATGTTTCTCACTCACATCGATATTTCTCTTCTCTCTCTCCCTTCCTTTCCCCCTCTCTCAAATCAGTAAGCATATCTTTCGGTGAGGCCAAAAAAATATTAAAAGGAAGAAAAATAAAGCCCATGTTTCATAGGTTCCTGCCTCCATAGAAACATCCCATTTTCTTGTGAACAAAATCACCATAGTCTGAAGTAACTCACCAAAGTCCAAACACTTTGACCCAAAGTTTTAAGTTTTTGTTCAGGCTCTAGTAATTCAAAACTGGTCCCATATAAGCTTCCAAAAGCCATCAAGGTTAAAACATTTTGCTCATACACAAATTAATGCCCACCTGTCTTTCAAGTATTAGCTGAAATTTAACTCCCTCAGAAAAGCTTTCTTTCACTGGTTAGAGGGTGCCATATTTTTTCATATATCACTATTCCCCTTGCTTATTTTAAGGAAATACCCACTATATCTAACCTTCAAGACATTCCACAGTACAACCTCCAACTCAGAAATCACCATCTTAGACTTTTGAAAAAGAACATGTTTCCTCAAAACCACGTCACAGTCCCGCTGCGATAATGTGGCTCACAATTAACCTAGCAGTTGAACTCTCCCTGGTGCCTTTTCTAGGTCTAAAAGTGCCCTAACCATCCTGTTATGCCACCTTTTAAAATGATCATTTTTTCCATAAACCCATTCTTGACATTCTTCATGAATTATCATCTCTCCCTTCCTTCTTTAAACTCAAACAGAATGCCAGGCCACAGCACATTCTCTATTAAAGTAGTTATTTGTGTTCCAGCCTTGAGTCTCAGTAACACTATAGATTTCTTTAGGGCAGAGAATTAATCTCTGTAAAGATATCAGTTCTGCTATGGTGCCTGGTACAAAGCTATTGTTCAACCAATGTTAATGCTATTTAATACCACAGAAAATAAATTAAATACCATTCTGTCACAGATCAAAAACTCATTAATAAAGACCACTTTATAAAAGTCATCACCTCAGATTTTGTCAGTACAATGATTGTGAGCTGAGCCCCCTTCTCTTGAAAGTCTCCACTTCTTCCCTTCCCTTCCCTTCCCTTCCCTTCCTTTCCTTTCTTCCATTTTTTTCTCATGTTCTTTCAGAGCACAGACAAAAATGATACCATTAAACAAGCACTCTACTTCAAGTGAGGAAAGTCTATACTGTAATGTTAGCTCTGCTCCTTACCAACTTTTACCTAGAACTGTGATCTGCATAGTTCCAACCAGATATTTTATCTCTTGAAATTGTAAAACACTTTATAGAGTTCATACACTGTTTTCATTGGCATTTAATGAATTACCCCCTACATCCTATGAGGATGCTTTAAAAAGATCGAATTGTCTTCATCTTAAAACCAGTTGTCTGCACTTATTAACCTATGAGTATTTTCTTTTAAAATTATTTCACTCTCTTGAGAGGAAAACTTGTATCTCACATCAAGTAAGAAATCAAGTCCTACAAGTTGCTTCTTCATTGTTTCTTCTATTTCCATGTTACTTCCACCCTTTCTGTTTCAGGCCTTTGTCCATTAAAATCTGGATTGATGAAAATAATCTCAACCAAACTGTTGTCCATGTCTCCTGGGAGAAAATTCTACCAAAGTCATGATAATATCCTAAAATACAATTGTCCTTTGACTACTCCCAGTTGAAAAATATTGTGACTTCTTGTGACTTCCCTCTCAGAATGATCTACATGTTGTGGCATTTTTTGTTTTGGGTTTTTTTTTTTAACTTTTATTATGATTATTATTATCCTAACAATTTTTTGAATAGTTCATTTTTACTGTATTTTTTCTGTTACCATTTATCCCTCTTATACCCCCTTCTATGCCCACCCAGTCCTCTCACCCCCTGCAATCACCACACAACTGTCATCTGTGTCCATGGGTTATTTTTCTTTTTGGCTCGATACTTCCACCCACCCACAGCATCCCCTCCAAAGCTGTCAGCCTGCTCTCTATCTATGAGGCTGTCTTTATTTTTCTTGTTAGTTCAGTTTGCTCATTAGATTCCACATATGTAATAAAAAATAAGTAAAATTTAAAATTCAGTTCTTTAGTAGCACTAGCCACATTTCAAGTGCTCACCAGTCACGTGTAGTGTAGCTAGAGCCTGCCATACTGTACAGTGCAGATGTAGGATGTTGCCGTCACAGCTGAAAACTCGGTTGCACAGAGTCAAGTGGATCTCCTCCACTTTGAAGTAGTTCAGGACATGTCTCTGCAAATACGCTATGTTGGCATATCGATTATTTTGGACTAAAATCACTTGAAAAACAATAAGTGTAGAGAGAGGCTTCCTCTGAACTCCCCGTATCTACCTAAAGACAATTCCTGCAAAAGGAATTCAACAGTTTTAAATCCTTTCTTCTGGAATTGTGTCAACCAGGGAAGATTGAATCAAATCACACCAAAGGAGAGGAGATAAAAGTTGACACTACATTCAGTGAAACATTGTCACAAACTATTATGTCATCTCCCATATGTTCTTCTAAGGACCTGTTCATCTTTTTCTAAATACACACTAAATTGCCTGTTTCTCCACTTCCCTTCCCTTCCCCTATTAAGATGATATTTTTTTTAAAAAAAGAAGATGTACATAAGCTCTAAAACTTCATTATTTTGGGAGGTATTCACATTTTTTTCTTGTGAAGTCCTCATGTACATAATATTAAAAATTAATAAATTTGTATTCTTTTTCTCCTATTCATCTGCCTACTGTCAATTTGTTTCATAGGCCTGGTTATTGAACCTAGGAAGATAGAAGAAAAGTGTTTATTCTCCTGTTGCCAGTATTCAAGACCTGGTGGATCTGGCCTGAATTTATGTTTTCAATCTTATCTTCCATTATTTAAACATTTATCTTCTCTATTTGAATCCTCCATTCCACCAAAACCGGTTTACCTGCTCACTGTGAATTTCTGTGCTTTGTGTATGCTTTCCCCCCACCCTCGGATGTCTTTTCTCTTCTTACTCTTTCCCAGTCTTCCCCTCTTACTGGCCCGGAGGCTCTCACTGTTGGAGTCAAGCCAATGCAGGACCAGCACTTGGGAGTGAGGACCTCAAGTCTTACATACCTCTTCTACCAATCAACACACAGTGACTTTCCTCACCCCTAAACAGCCATAGCACCTGTCAATGTCTTTTTAAAGCCCTTGACAACCTGACTTTATCTTGTTATTTGACCATTTGTGTGATCTCATGGGAAAAAAACACATAGCATGTTTATTCAGAAGATATGTTTTTGCATCTGGGCTCCACCACTTCTTAAACGTATGGCCATGGGCAAGTCACTCTAGTTTCTACATCTGTAAAATGGAGTTAAAAATAGCACCAACCCCATTTCTTTTACTGAGTTTTCATAAGCTTCAGTGAATGTGCCTGAATGTTGTAAAACCCAGTACAAATAGTGGGATAGTAGAAGTCATAAATGTTACTGTTTGTTACTGCTATTGTTTTTCCCAATATGATATCATTAGCTTCTTGTAATTTTCAAATAATAAACCATGTTGAATTGTGCCTTTACCTCCAACAGTGGCATGAGGAAAGCAAGTTTTTAGTATCATTAATAAGTGTTAAATTATTATAAATTATATGTTCTATAAAATTATTATAAATCATGTTCTATAAAAATACATTAAAGTATTTTATACATAATACATAAAATACATTAAAGTATTTTTACAGAGAACATATGAATACATATATAATATATAAACATACTAGTATATATTACATATATATTTACCCTTTTTTCTTCAACTAAAATTAAGAATGCCAATGTCAATATTGTAAGTGTAAACTATGAAGAAGAAAATCCTGTATTACTGTAATGGATTTTTAATAAAATATGAATTTTTTGCCTCTGTATTGATAAGAAACTATAAATATAACTTATGCATATAAATCTATCATTTCTCCCCTACCCAGTCCTTATTCCAAAATTTCTAAACTAAACAGAATTGAAGAAAAACATGACCAAAATTTTTTAAGTAGAGTTAGCCAAATACTCAATTTGAGGTGTCTTTCTGCTTATTTAGACTTATTCTATTCATTAATCTAAAATGTTCATGATTAGGCCCTGGCTGCTGTAGTTCAGTGGATTGAGCACAGTGGGCTAGCAAACCAAAGAGTCACCAGTTTGATTCCCAGTCACGGCACATGCCTGGATTGTGGGCCAGGTCCCCAGCAGGGGACACGTAAGAGGCAACCACACACTGATGTTTCTCTCCCTTCTTTCTCTTTCCCTTCCCCTCTCTCTAAAAATTAATTAATTAATTAATTAATTAATTAAAATGTTCATGATTAGTACAGGTTTTCCTTCTTTTTCTGAATTTTGAAAGATTAAACTTAAAGAGATGGTTAAAAATCCTCACAGCTTCCCTACTGGCTGCGTTTTGTCATTTTCAAGGACTAGCAAAGCCTGCATGAGGAAAGTGTTAAAACTGACTCCCCTGGGGTCTGGGCAGAGGGCACATTGTGTGCCTGCAGGTACGCGAGGAAATGTGTGCCTGTGTCAGTAGGACTGGGCTTTATGGGACTTCCCTGGCTAGCAGGAGAACCCACAGACTTACACCAAGCCAGGGGTGGAAGACTGAAATTGAAAGTAATATTCAGTGTAAGTAAAAATGATCTCCAAGAAAAGGTAAGGATTGAAATAAGCTATGAGAAGAGCCCTCACAAGCCTCAACAAAAGTTTGCCTCTCATGTCTTTATGGCTCATAGCACTGGGAGAAGCAGAAGGAATAAGATGTTTCTATACTCCAGTTGAGGGGTGGGTATTTATACAGTTGATGTCCCTTCCCTTCAAAGTACTGTACTTAGCTCAGCATTAGGAATTGGGCCACTAACCTAATCTTTAGTAGAAAACAAAATTTTGAGAATATCAGAGTAGATAAGGATTCAAGGGTAATTTAGTACCTGAAAAAGACCTGAAGTAAGATTACTAAACCAGACTTTTTTGTATGTTGACTCAAACTTCTTTTTTCCTTTTTTTTTTTTCAAATCCTCTCTCTCAGGATGTGCTTATTGATTTTAGAGAGAGAAGAGGGAGGAGACAGAGGGAGAGAAACATTGCCATGATGAAGGACTGAACCTGCAACCTAGGCATGTGTCCTGATCAGGAATCAAACTCCTGACCTTTCAGTTTGCAGGATGACTTTCCAACCAACTGAGCCATGCTGGCCAGGCCAACTCAAACTTCTCTTTGATAATATTTACTGAGCAACCATTTAATGATTGAGAAGTAATTATTGATCAGAAGATGGAGAAGTATTAGGCCCTCAAGAAATTCTTTTTTTTATTTTTAAAGATTTTACTTATTTATTTTTAGAGAGAGGGGAAAGGAGGGAGAAAGAGAAGGAGAGAAACATTAATGTGTGGTTGCCTCTCATGCATCCCCTACTGGGGACCTGGCCCACAACCCAGGCATGTGTCCTGACTGAGAACTGAACCAGTGACCCTTTGGTTCACAGGCCAGCACTCAATCCACTGAGCCACACCAGCCAGGGCTATGAAATTCATAATTTATTGGCATCCAGGAAGCCAACTGAGTTCATGGAGAGCTATAAAGAACGGACTGCATGAAGTGAGTAATGTCTGGGATTCTCCCCAAAGAGCTTCCTATAGAAACTGAGATTTGGAAATCAACTTTGAGGGTAGGGGGATGCAGCTCAATAGTTCTATAGCCTTATAAGAAGAAAGAAGAGGTAAGCGTCATCCTTCCCAGCAGAGGAAGAAAGAAACCAAACCATCTTTCTTTTCCTCTGGGAAAAATGTGCATTTTTAATCCTGGGAATAAGTGACACAAACACTGAAATAAAGTTTGGTTTGTCAGAAATGGCGATTCCAAAAATATCTCAGGATTGCTTGACATGTTAGTAAATAAATGATTATGAAGAAAATTAACTAGAGCAGGCACATATATATGTCTGGTATATTCTTAACAATCTATTTAGCTTCAGGTAAACAAAGTGTTCAGCGTTGGAGTTGAGAGGGTGATTTAGCCAAGCAACGCAATGGTTTGCAAATGCTTCCCATATGGAAAGGAAACCAAATGTTGTCCTCCAGTAATTGTCCTATAATGTGATTTCTCTGGCTACCCACACACAGAGGCATGCATAAAGGACATGTATACACATATATGTATATGTGTATCTATATCTATATACATGTAGGTATCCATAGTATGGACAGCTGCATATGCACATATGTACATATGGATGAAGCTGCCAAAGAGATGAAAATGTTCAGAAAGGATCACAGTCTTACAGGTCTTTCTAACTAAACTGTAACAGAGCCTGAAGAAGCTGAAACTCCTGTGAGGAGACAAGGAGGGATTATGAATCTTCTTGCTCTGGTCATTTACAATTGTGTGCAATATTAAAGAGCAGTACCATCAAAGCTGCCATTTGGGGTTTAGGGTCTTTCCCTTGGGAGGCACATTTGGTTGTTGAGACTCAATAGGAGGCAGCACAAATGTATCCTGGAGTTGAGGTTTAGGCTAACTCTAAATTAGAGGTTTGAAGGGAGGAAAATAAAGAGGAAAAAAATTTCCTTTCTGTCATTTAACTCCATTTAGCAGGGTAAGAAACCATATCAAAAATTAGTGGGTATATTAGTTTAGATATATTTAATATCAGAATATTAAAATAGATGATGGCCCTGGCTGGTGTGGTTCAGTGGATTGAATACCAGCCTATGAACTGAAAGGTCACAGGTTCAATTCCCAGTCAGAACATATGGCTGGGCTGTGGGCCCATCCCACAGTGGAGGGCATGCAACAGGCAACTGATCAACGTTTCTTTCCTTCTCTTTCTCCCTCTCTTCTCTTCCCTCCAAAAATAAATAAATAAAATAAGTGATCAATAATTTTAACCACAAAGAGAAGTATATTGGAGACAAGTTTGGATAGCCATGGAATTGAGACAAGTACTGAACTAAATCTCTGGAAGAGTAGAAATGAATATAGTTCAGGAGGTCCCAGCAATGGAAATATGTAAAACTTTCCTCTAGACAGCTAGCGTTAGTTGAATTAGTTGTTGCCTTTCTGTTCAAGATTCTAATTTCTTGGGAAAAAGAACTTGATTAGCCTTGTGGCTATAGAAGGAGGTGACAGTCACCTTGGACCTACCTTTGGGCATCAGGGATGGTGACATAGGTGACAAATTGTAAACAGGGCAAAAATGGCTTGGATTACAAGAGATGAGATTCAATTTTGGAAAAAGAAGTATACATTTGGCCAAAACAGTTACATCTTGGGAACCTGAGTGAAGTGCTAAATAGCTGGTTGTGTTACAATCGGTAAGAAAGGAACAACCCACCCCCTCTCCACTGAAACTGAAAGTCAAAGTACCCATATGTTGCCTTTCAGGGCCCAAATGAATGGGGGAGTCACTAGTTAATCACAAGCTAATCCATAGACATTCTAGAGTGGAGAAAGCTTATAAGAGTAGAAAATTGTTTAAAAAGGAAAACAAAACAACCTCAGTTTCTGAGTTCTTGAGTGTAGTGGAAGTATGAAAAAAAGCATGGGATACGTGAGGGGCTTTGCATTAATTGGGGATTTAATAAATTAAAAGTTCCTGACTCAATTACAGTTATGTTCATTACAACAGCTCAAGACATAGAGCCAGCCAATGGGATTTTACAGACATCATGGCTGAATCATCCCTCAAGATCATTTAGATCCCTTTGCTCTAATCCTCTGTTGATCTCAAAGCTTCAGATGGTTGGTTCTATTTCTTTTGAAATAATAGTAGAAGAAAGACAACATGGGTCTCTTAACACATACCAACTGAATTCTGCCATGTGCTGTACTAATTGCCCAAGGATTCAATGGGGCAACGCATGCAAAAATTCTAGGAACACAGTAGGTCCTCTGGAAGTAAAATTGTATTTTTCTTGACTTTCCCCATAAGGTGAAAGAGAAGCCTAGAAGAGCAGTTACTAGCATTCTTGACTCTGAAAAGGTACATTGTCCATCATACACTAGCAAATCTGAGGACCAGTTTATAGAGAAATCCTTTCAGAATTTGCTCACCATGTGTCAGTCTTGCAGAATACTGGGGTGTCAGATGAAATAGGGGCATTTAGTTTCTGGATGCTTAGCAAAACTTAGGTCATCCCTCATCTTTCACATTTGCAGAAAGGTGTTGCCGGTAAAACAAGTAGCAAGGCCCCATCCTTCTTTAAGTAACTTATAGTATGATGCTGTTCATTTATCAAGAAGCCTGGATATTTCATTTATTCATTGCAATCATTGATGAAATTACTGGAAAGCAAAATACAGCAGCTCTTTAGTACATGTTCTGATAGTTCTTAAGTCAAAAGTGGCTTGGCTTCTATCAAACCTTTAGTTGTCGGTTAGTTGTGAGGAATACTGGAGGGATTCCCAGGTGTACCAGAATTACTCAAATATGTACTCAGCTGCTATGTACTGAAGTTTTTGCTAGTGAAATTTTGGGGGAAGATAAATCAACTCATTTAAAATGCACTGGGGATTATAACTGAATTAAAATTTTTTTAAAAACAAAAATAAAATGCACTGGGGAAGTTCATCATTTGAAGCCCCCCAGAAAAAAAGTCCTTTTGTTAAATGATGCTTGTAAATACTGACTTTTTAAATATTGGATTTGCTAAAATATATAACTTATGCTTTACGTGAGTCTACAAATTCTTACGTCAAAGAGGGAGAGTGGCTCCCCAGTGACCATCCGTGTGCATGCGTGTGCACGCGTGTGCACGCTCCCACTCATTCACTCTCCCAGAATACCCATGCAGAATTAACAATGCACGAACCGAAAGTTCCTGCAGTTTGTGTGGCCACTGGTGAAGAAGCCCTGTTCTGCTGCCTCAAATAAATACAACTAAACTTCTGCCAGGGATTGTATCAGACAAACAATAGCAACACTGTCTCTTGACTATAGATTCTCCCAGGCCTTTGAGCTTTAGGAGCCAAGCAGAAGGAATTCATGAAGCCATGACTCTGTCACCAGAAAGCATTTTTGTTATGACAACTGGTGGCTTGTATTCATCTGCCACCTCTGCTGGTGAGAAGGAAAACAGTCTCCACCCCTGAAAAAAATAAAATAAAATTTTAAAGTGGAAAGAATCCTATAGATTGCTTACTCCAGCCAGTGTTTTTCAGACTTCTGGATTTCATGAACTAGTAACAATTGGAAATATAACTATTTTTAGAAAAACAAATAACTAGAGAGAAGGAAGATACTGACGGATTTTTCTCTAGTGAGTAAAAATATTTTCATAAACTACTACTGCCAGTTTAAAGATGGCAGCTTAGATTTAGAACATACCTTCTATTTCTTAGAAGTAATCAAAAGCAGAAAGGAGACAAGGAAACAACAGTATAAAATATAGTTTCAATAAAACAGGAGACAGCTGGAACCCAAATTTTGGGTGTAGGCGAGGATTTTCCAAGCACAGTGGCAATGGAACAGGACTGCGACAGTGAACACAGAAGCGACAGAGCTCAGAATGTCAGAGTACATCACTGGAGCCAAATTCTGAAGTAAAAATCTGATCACCTGTTTCCAGCATCAGAAGTGAGCATATACATCAACAACCCAAAGTCGGATAATTCTCGTTTTGTTTTGGGGAATAGAGGGGGACTGAATAATAGACTTTAGTAAAAATTAGTCTGTTTCCCTAGAAGCAAATATATATATATATATATATAGTCTGTCCAAAAGGCATCCAGCCATGTAATATGAAAAATAGAAGAGGATACAAGAAACATTGTACATAGGACAATGTTGCTTCAGTCCCCTTCAAAGTAGGCACCTTGGGACCTCACACAGTTCTCCCAATAACCATCGGCTGCCTCGTCCCATTTTCCTGAATCAAAAAATGGTCTGAAATCTCTTCCCTTTCAAAGGTGATTTTAATTTTGGGAAAAGCCAAAAGTTGCAGGGCACCAAATCTGGGCTATAGTGGGGCTGAGTCACCTGGGTGATATGATGTGTGGCCAAATAACTCTGCACGAGATGTGGTGCATGAGCAGGAGCGTTGTCATGATGAAGCTGCCAATCACCAGTTTTGCCCATAGCTGCAGCCTTCTGATTGATCTGAAGAGTTTCCATGGGGGAATGTTCAACCTTAACACAAAATTTGATGCAGATTCATTGCTGTGCTTGCTCAGTCATTTTGAATGTGAAGTCCACATGGTACATATGCTCACTCAATGTCGTCTGCTGTCCCCACTTGACTACTACAGTGAAATTGTCATTGTTCACGCATGTACATTCCAGTCCACTCACCTTAGCTGCCAGGTTACATCAATGTCATGCAAATCATTCTTGTTATATGAACAATGGCTCAACTTTTTTCGGACAAATTCTGATTTCTCCTTATGTATGCCTATAACAAATGAATGGTACAAATACACAATAACTTCAAAATTAAGTACTGAAAATATAACCTAAAAATAATTGGCAAAAACATGTTACAAAACTTTTTAAAAAGTAACAGAAAAAGTTAGAGGGTAAACTCTCATAAAATATTTTTCATGGAGTATATTAAAATGAGGCCAGGTATTTTGCCAACATTACAAAAAATACTAAAATATTTCTGCTTTTGAAATAATAATACAAAGAGGAGATGGGGATGTAATAACTTAAGGAGAATATGCCCATAAAAAGGGAGGATATAAAATATGAGTTAGTAGAACTTCCCCCCCAAAAAAGTGGAATAAAAAAATAAAAACAGAAATAAAGATGAGTTTGGACAATCCAATGATTGGATCAATGAAGAAAAATATAGTAGTACACAGAACAAATATTTAAAAATAATTTTCAGTCTGACACATAAAATAGTGTTCAGAACTAGTAGTTACCAGGAAAAAAGTTAAAATCTCAATCAGATATCACTACACACACATTAGGACGCCTACAATTAAGACTGACTAAGCCAATTATTGGGAGAATGTGGAACATGCTGACTCTCATACATTGCTAGTGAGAATGTAAATGGTCCAGCCACTTCGGGAAAAGGTTTGGCAGTTTCTTATAAAGATAATTCTATTTCTAGATATTTATCCAATAGAAATGAAAATGAAAGTCTGTTAAAAAGATGTCTTTCATAGAAGAATATTTATACCAGCTTTATTCAAAATAACCAAAAATGGAAACAATCAAAAATACATTCACAGATGAAAGCATATATAATGCATATTTATTCTGTGGAATGATACTAGGCCATCAAAAGGAACAAATTAGTAACATGTCAAATATGATAAATGAAATATCACAGGCCATATGCTGAGTGAAAAAAAAATCTGCATGTAAAATGTCATATACTGTATGATTTGAGTTATGTGACATTCTAGAAGAGGAAAACTTAACTATATTTAAAAAATGAAAGCATGGCTGTCTCTGGGGCTTGGGGTGGGAAGATTGATTGCAATAGACATAAGAGGACGTTCTGGAATGATAGAAATATTCTATATCCTGATGGATGGGTTAAAGAAGTGTATCCATTTGTCAAAATTATACTGTCAAGATTTGTGAATTTAAATGTATGTACATTGAACTAGAAAGAAGACAACTAATAATAATGAATAACCAAGTGGGAGTTGAAGAGTGAATGGAAGTACAGATAAAATCAAAATGACAGTATTTTGATCATTATTGAAGCTGAGAGATGGCTGCCTGGGGATTCATTGAGTCATTACACTTTCTTTGTATAGATTTGAATTCTTCTCAAATAGTTAAAAATTCTGAAATAAGAGAAGGCTTTATTCTACATATAGAATTGGCATCATGCTCCAAAGAAAACTGCCTTTTTTGGCCTGAATTCTATTTTATCTGTTATTAACATCAGGACTCATTTTTCCTTTATAGTTACATTTGCCTGTGATTTCTTTGCCAGCCCTTTCATTTTAACCATCTAAATTTCTTTCTGTATCTCTTCAGATATCTTTGAGTTGGATTTAGCTTTGTTAGCTAAACTGAAAAAAAAATTTAATATGTACAGTAAACTCATATAATCAATATGGCTTACAGAATTAGTTGTAGTTCTATAATATTGTGTCATTATTTTTCAATGTTTTCTAGTTTGTGGTTTCATTTATTTATAATTTTGAAATTTCTCTGATACTTAGAAGGTATATATTTTTGCTCTCGTGGTTACCTTCATATTAATAATATATCTAATACCTTTAATCACCTATTACTGTGGATACTTAGTTTTACTGTAATACTGAAATTAGCCAGTATCTGCTTATTTTCTCACTTCTCTTTCTTCTTTCCATTCTCATTCTCCAATTTTAATCACTGGCATAATTTTAGTTCTAATGTTTTTATTCCTATGTATATTTATTTTCTCCCTGATTTATTAGTTTCAACTTACACTCGTATACTTCTTAATAACCTCTGTGAAAGTACAGGGTACTAATTCTCTCCCTTTTCATACTTTTACTAGTTGTAGAATATCACCTTTCTTAGAGCAAATTACATTTACATACTTTTTGGTCTAGATTTAACTTTATCTCTTTGTCTCAGTTCTACTGTTAAATATATTCAAGTTATACCCCCACACACCCTACAGTGAAGTATTTCTAGTCATTTAATAGTGGCAGAAGCTCATTCTCCTGCCAATTTCTGAGGAAATGCTCATGGGAATGATATTCCCTGATGTCTAGCTTGTTCATAAGTTTATTTGATTGTTTGTCGATGGCCTTACATTTGAAGGATATAAAAATCCCTGTGCCCTATTTCTTTCTTTGAGTGTGACAAAAAATTTCATCACTTTCCAACTCAAAAATACATTTATTGTTTTCCTGGGTTACTTTTATTGAGGTGAAATTGACATATATTAAAGCTCACCAAATTTACCCTTTCTAAAAGTATACGGTTCTAAAGCTTCGAAACACTTTCAGGTTGTCCAAATTTAGCTTCACGTGGTTATAAGACTGATGACCCCCTTCCCCTTGTTGGATGTGAGCTAGGGTTTATTTTCAGCTATCCATGTTCCTTAGCTCATGCCTTCTTCCTCCATCTGCCAAGCCGGCACTGGTGGGTTGGATCTTTCTTATGCTTTGACTCTCCCTGACCTCCCCTTCTGCCTCATTTGCTGCATCTCTTTGACTGCCTCCTCTGCCTTCTCTTTCTTTTTTCAAGGACTTGTGGGACTAAAATCCTACCTAGATAGTCTCTCTTTTTTAAGGTCAGCTGATTAGTAACTTTAATTACATCTGCAATATCTTTTACCAACAGTACCCACATTCATGTTTGATTAGATTGTCTCTAATATAGAAATGAGAATTTTAGGGGAGCATCTTCAGAATTCTGCCTACTTTATACATACATTTTAAAAATCTCATTTGATTTAATTTGTCAGGTAAATATAAATTAAGTGTATACTGAGATACCATTTTGATGCAGACACCAGCCTGCAGTGTCCCCGGCATTGTGGCTGAGACAAGACAAATTCACATGGACTACCGAGTTCTGTGGAGGAAAAGGGACGGCATGGCCACTCTCTCAGGGGGAGAGCACCTTGACCCTGGCCTTGACAAGCTTTTATTGCTTTTCTAGGGATTTACAGGAGGATGGTCCTCATTTACTATGCACAGGTTTGCTTTAGGTGGCTACTTTTTACAGACAACAAAGGAGAAGATGTTGCTAATTACACCAAAAAGGAAGGATATATGCAAATGTAAAGGGAAAAGTGGTTGAACTGGTTACACTCTTCCTTGGAAGGTTTAGCATAGATTTTAGGAAGTTACTTTAAAGATATACAGTAAATGTTTGCTGCCTCAATTCAGGGTGAGGGAGTTTTAGCAAAAAGCAAGTCTCAAAGTGGCCTAGGTACAATGCAGGCCTGATTCCCCACGGGAGAACCTATCCATGGGCGTGGGTCCTGGGTGCTAGACCTCGCTTTCCACTGGCCTTTCTGAGTGGGGGCTGGGCCCATGCCATGCAGAAAAGTCTCCTATACCATTTTTCACTACCACATAGGCAAACATCAAAGAGTATAATAACATACTGAGGAAAAGAGAAGGGCAATGGGAACTTAGGTAAATTGCTAGTAGAAGTTTTAATTCATATGATATTTCTATAGAGGGTAACATGGAAAAAAATTCTATCAAAATTCCAAATATCAATATCTGTTTATCCAGAAATTCTACTTCTAGAAAATTCTGTGCAGATATCACATATGTATGAAATGACCTAAGTACAAGGTTGATTGTTTCATATTAATTTTTATAACAAACTATTGAAAGAGCCTAAAAGCCCAGATGACTAGTTAAATAGTTAGTACAATTTTATATCAGTAGAACGTAATACATACAATACAATAGGATACATGAAAGCAATGATGAACCTTTTCATATACTATTATAGAAAGATAAGAAAGGCATATTATTTCAAAAAGAAGTTACAGAACAGTAGGTATCATATGCAACCAGTTGTGCAAAGAGGAGAAGCAGAATTTATATCTACACATATTTGCTTGCATTTTCATAAAATATCCCTACAAGTATATGACAAAAGCATGATAACAATGAGTGCCTTCAGAGATGATGGTGAATGATGGGACTATTTGGATTTTTTTAAATCTAAGATCGCATGAATGTATAACCAAGTCAATAGTAAAAATAATAAGCTGTAAAAAGTTCTTTTTGCTGACACTGACATTTAAAAATAAATATTTTTACTGGAAAGGCAGGCATTTAAATTAGCACGTAAGCCCTGGCCAGTGTGGTTTCGGGGGGATGGAGTGACATCCCACAAATAAAAAGTCTGTGCGTTCGATTCCCAGTTTGGGCACAAACCTGAGTTGTGGGTTCGGTCCCCTGTGGGGGTGCCCATGAGAGGCAACCAATCGATGTTTCTTTCTCACATGGATGTTTCTCTCCCTCTCTCTCTTGCTTCCTTCTTCTCTCTAAAATCAATAAGCATGTCCTGGGGTGAAGATAAAAAACAAATAAATAAGCACTTAATATGTACCAAATAGCCCTTCTGGGCATCATCTCTTTCCATCCTTACAATGTATGGTGAGTACTATTCTCCTTATTTTACTGTTGACAACACTGAGGCTCAGAAAGAGGCATCATTGCCCAAGACTGCACAGGTGCTATGATGGTGGGCAGGGTTTGACCCAGGATAATTTTATATCACAGTTTTAAGTACCACATGACAATAACACTATACAACTAAAAAAAAAGAGATCATCTTAAAAAGAATGTTCTTTTAAATAAAATATTTTTCTTTATGTAAAGTAAACGCATTGTCTTCTCTTTCCCATGTTGTGTGTGCAGTGGCATTCGTCCAAATTAGAGTCTAAGAAAAACAGTGATGGACTCCAGTCGGCAGCCAGAGGCTGAACTCTCTTGTATAAAACCTCCTGCAGAGAAACGATGCTTTCCCTGGAAAAACTTCAGTGACAGTGAACGCTTCCGTAAAGTGACTTTCTCTGAGAGCAGTCCACTACCAAGGCGAGTGTCAGTGATAAAGCGCGTGCTGCACTGGTCTTAAGTGTGCTCCCGCTGCCCCTCCCTGCCTGCGTCCTCAGCTTGTCCTGTGGAGCCCCTGTGAAAGTTCTAACTGGCCCCTATTCCTCATGATACCTCTTCAAACATTCAAGGTATGTCCCTTTCGGTGTTAAAACTTCCAAGATTCTCTGCTTCTCATACAAGAACTTAAGCTCTCATCTGCATAAACAATACTTCTCCTCTGGGGCATTCCATTTTGTCGATATTTTTGATAGAGTATTTCACAAGGGAAGATTGACTAGCAGAAAGTAGACAGGAATCACCACCTCCATTTGCTGAGTATTATTCTAGTAACAGAGACAAAAATGATTATCTCATAAGAGGATCACCAGGGTAACTTGTATTGAACAGGCAGGCATATACATCCCTTAATTATTTTTTTTACATTTGCAATTCATAGAATCCCCATCACTCTAAGTGTGTGTGTGTGTGTGTGTGTGTGTGAAAGAGAGAGAGAGAGAGAGAGAGAGAGAAACAGAGAGAATGCCTTGCCTTAAGGGCAACACTTTAATAGTATACCTATTCTATGAGTATTTAATTTCTTTTAGAGTCAGCTGCTTGAAAGAGGAAGCAGCCAAAGGCAAAATTCAGAGAGATAAAGTGGAGAAAGTGAAGAGAAGTTAAAATAGGAAAAAGAAACATAAAAAAGCTAAAATATACACCAGTATGAATTAAGGTATTTTTTCATTAATGGTATATGTATTGAAACTCCAGGATTTTCACATTAAATATTTGAAATACTTTATTAGAATTTAGATTCCAGCTGATTGGTAATTTTACATAGGTGAACTATATAAATGAACATTTATAGAAATGTATTGTGTACCAGGAATTATCACAGGGATTTCAGTAAAGTACATCCTTTATTTCACAACAACCTTATCTTATAGAAAGTATATTCCCTCCTTTTTTGAGGAAACTGAGGCCTACAAGGGTTAACAAATTTGCCTAAGGTCATAGAGCAAGTGGTCAGTGAAACTGGTACTCAAAATCTAGAAGTTCAGTTTTAGAATAAATTACATACTAATAATTACAAAATTGTTCTATAAAGGGCAAGCTTGGTTGAGTTTCTTCTCAAAACAGGTAAAAATAGAGAAATTCAGGAATATGCAGAATTATTAGTAGCTAGAGCCCAGGAAAACTTTACATTTGAAATAGGCAGAAACTCAACCAAGAAAAGAAGCAATAGATGCAGTGATTGGGTGAATTTGCTTTTAAATCACACAGACTGGGTTTGGATTCAACTCACCTTCTTACCAGGGGTGAGGAAATGGGAGAGTGACCTGACCTGGGGGAGCCCTAGTCTCCTCATCTACAAAACAAAAGTATTAATATCTCCTCCAAAGGGCTTTTACCAGGAACAAATGTGATAATATATGTAAATCACTGCACTGTGCTGGATGCATGGTATCCACTTAATAAATGATGGCTATTATATTATTATTATAGTCAAGTTTGAGTCAGGACACTGGAGGGAGCTTATGGCTGTTAAATTCAATTTTCTCCCTCAGCGAAGTTGCTCATGTCCCTAACCCCTAGTAGTGCCTAATTCAGGAATGTGAGCTCAATAATTAATCATAGATTATATTTTATTGCATTAGCTAATGTTGCTTTCTACTTTTAGCTATTTCATAACTTCAAGGGGAATTTGTCATTTTTTTCATTAACTGAAAGAAAATGTAAAATAAGAAATCTAGAGAATACTTTTTTCCCTACCCTTTCTAAATTAAAATATACTTTTTCTTCCATGGTAGAACATTTATCTTTTATTATACAGTCTATCAAAATGTCTCTAACGATGGCAGCTTTTGTGACTGGAGAGCAAATATAGCTTAGAATAAAATGTTCAACAGACTATGTAACTAAGAGGCTAGGACAGTCACATGACTTTTATCAATGCAGAATCCTACGTAAAAAGGAAATAATTTTGTGCAAAGTGGAGTTACTTTATTATTTACTTAGATTTTTGTACTCACTTATTTTTACGCTTTGCAATATTGTTTATTGTTAACATTTTTAATTATAATTCTCAATATCTTTTTCAGGTTTTTGAGGACCTGTCTCTTCCACAAAAAGTCTCTCCAGGCCTGAATGACTAACAACTCTACATATTATTAATTCACAGCCAGTTTCACTTCTCTTTGAGAAGATTGATAAAATTATACTCAAATATGTTTATGACACAACACAGTTTTACCAATGGAGACTATGTCACTGGATAGTGAAGTTTAACAAAATCAGATCTTGTGATATAAACTGGATTATGTTCCTCTCCAATTTAGAATGTGATCCATACTTGTTACCAAAATCTTTAAAACCCTCTGTAGATATGTCCCAGCCTAGCGCTATGACCAAGCGTCTTATGCATCCTCTGTTTCTACCCAGGCTGGCATATTCTCATGACTCCAAAATTGCTTGCCTTTCTGCCTTTGCCAGAGCTTCTCCTGCAAGCCCCCATCTCCCCATGCCTTCACTTGAGTTGTCCTTGTTATCATTCCACTCTGAGCTCAAGTCCTTCTCCTCAGAGATCCCTACCTTGACCGGCCAATTAAACTCAATCCCCCATATACTGAAAAGACTCTGCTACATTTTATTTCTAAAGCTCACTATCTGAAATTATCTTATATACATGTTGATGAATTTGTCTGCCTTCCCTACTAGAATATAAGTAATTGTGTCTCTTTTGAGCCTGGCTGAATCTTTGGAGTCTAGAGAAGCATCTGATACAAAACAGACCCTGAAAAGTATTTGTGCAATTAATGAAGGATGAGGGGGAACCTCCCAAAACCCAGAATTTATTTATTGAAAAACTGTGTGCTGATATTTATTCTTACATGTTTAAACTTCAGTCATCTTCAACATACTGTCCATTTGATGCAATACACTTATCGAGACTTTTTTTCCACTGCTCAAAACAGTTTTTGAACTTGTTGATTTTGATGCCTTTTAGTGCTTCTGCCATTTTTTGTTTCGCCTCTTCCACATTGGCAAAATGTTTCCCTTTGAGGACTTTTTTTCATCCAGGGAAACAAAAAAAAGTCACTTGGGGCAAGATCAGGTGAATAGAGAGGGTGGGGTACTGGGGTCATGCTGTTTTTGGTAAAAAACTGCTGAACACTCAGTGTTGTGTGGGCAGGTGCGCTTGTAAATCACCCAGCATGAAATGGACAAACGTGTTGAAAGAGTCTTCAAAAAACAAAATTCACGGAAGCCAATTCAGCCTCTTACAACAATGTCAGCTGGGGCACCAATGCAGATGGATTCCTAGAACACTGGCCTCACAGGGGAAGCCTATACTACAAGAGATCCTCTTTACAGAAGATAATTCCATTTTTGGGGGGCCCCCACATGGGAGACTTAAATTGTGTTCTTTTACACGCTCAAATCAGCATGGCAGCCCGGTGGCTCTACCTAAATTGGAATTAGGCTGTCTGTGTTTCAAACCCCCGCTCCTCCACTCACAGCTCTTTATCTTCATCTGTCACATAGTCCCTATCTCACAGGCTCATCGAAATGAACGCCTGAAATCATAAATGTAAAGTACTTGGTACAGTAAGCTTTCAATAAGTATGTCTATCATTCTGCATTTCTCTTATATTCAGGAAGTCTTGTTATTGTAAAGGTTTTATCATACACAAATTTAAAGTAGAATAGTTAAAATTCTCTTGACTAATGAGCATATTTTTCCCTATCACCAACTCCTGTTTGCTTTATTCTAGCATTAACAATCACAAGTCAGCACCCTTTTTGCCCTTTGCAACAGTCATGTTGTAGCTGCTCAGCTTCTCCTTGGGTGTAACTTCTTTTCTGGGCCAACAATTCTGGTTGAGTCATTCATACACCAAATATGTGAATTTCTCTATAGAATAGTTTTGTGTTAGGACCAGAGATATGATCCCAAACCACCTAGGAGGGCAGGTAAATATTAAACACATTTTAAAATTATATAAGTACAATAAGATAAGTTCCATAAAGGAATTAATTGAAGTGCAATGAGAATGCATCACAACAAGACCCAATTTAGATTTGCAGGAGGGGATGCCAGAAAGGCAGCCTGGAAGAAATGATATTTGAGCTGAAATTAAAGGCTGACTACAGGTTAGATGGAGAGAACCTGAAAGGTACAGTGTTCTACAGAAAGGGACAAAAATGCAAAGTCATTGAGAAGAAATGAGATTGAAAATTCAAGGGAAAAGGAAAAAACTGGGTGTAAGGTAATGAGTGGGGGGCAGTGGGTTTGAGATGAGATTGTGAAGCAAACAGGCCAAGGCCCAAGTACCTCTCAGGCAGCATTAGGGTTTGGGTTTTTGTCTTTTATGCAATGAACGTTCATAGACATTTTATGTCATGAGTATCAGATTAATTTGCTTGTTTAGAAGCTTGCTTTGGCACGTTGTTGAGAACAGATAGGAAGGAAGGAAGAGGAAGTATCTCATTAGTTTGTGGTAAGGAGATAGTGGCTTAGAGTGGGGCGGGTGGGGGGAGGTGGTGTGAGAGGGAAGTGAACAGATTCTAGACATATTCAAGGCGCTCTCGGTCACAAAACATTGAAGGTTAGTATAAAGTCTGTTGAGTCAATTAAGAGAACTATGATATTGAAAAATCACCTAGCAAAAATTTCTAACTAGTTAATCCACAGATAATTACATTTCTTGGCTCTTAGACTCGAACAACACAGTGGCAGCTGTTATTAGCTCTGGTTAAAACAGGTATGGAAAAGTCACATTAAGTAGCTGGGCTCTTTTAAAAATTTTAACTTAGATCTAAAATATATGTTTTGTACTTTTTCCTAGATATAAAATATGATTGTACCTGAATCCTGTTTGTTTCCTATTTATACATAAATAAAATGCCATTACTGTTACATAAATGGAATATGTGTTCTCTATAAGAAATAGAATGACAGGTCATTTCAACAAAGTTATTTGAATGTGCCTCTATGCCAGCTACTGCAGTATGCAATTCAAAATGAAAAGACATGTCTCTACTAAAGAATGCAGCAAAAATGTCTTCGTCCTGGTATGTGTAGGGGTTTATTATCTTAAACTGATTTTAAGGAACAGCTAAAGCTGCTGGTAACTATTGTCAGAATGGCATTTTTATAGCAATTATACTAAAAATAAAAATCACACTTTAGAGTACTCTTCAACATTTACATGTATGGAATAAAAAAAATAAGTAGATACTTAGATCAAATATCGTTGAGTTCCATGAGAGTAGATGCTGTGTCTATTTTATTCAATATTGTGTTCTCAAAATTAATTCATTGTCCAGGACATGGTGCCTGTCCCTTAAGTTAATAAATAAAAAATAAATTCTGCTATGTGGGGGTAGAATATAAAACCCCTACTTCTAGAAGGGTCCATCAGGACATCTATATATTCAGGTGTTTCATAGGTACCAATGAATTGGGAAGAGTCATCCTTCACCTATTTCTAAATGAAATTGTCTTCCTATTCTTTTCAGCCCCAAACTCTAAGGGATTGACTGAGCTTATTGAAATGTTCAGCAAATGCAAAAAATAAATTTTTTGAGGAACACATCCTTCTCATTAGCTTTGCTAAGGTCCACTTTGCAGAAACTAACTCACTTTATGTCTGGGAAAGAATTAAGTCAGACCGAAGCTTTCTTAAACTTCTCTCCCAGCCTAGTATTTAATTCAATTGCACAATTATTTCCTTATACCAACTATGCATTGGATACTCTGTTGGGAAACAAAAATGAATCCAATGAGGCCTAAACTCAAATATTTTATGATTTTGCTAAGGAAATACACAGTTATAACGCAGTTATAACACACGGTTATAACGCAGTGTGTGGGGGCTATGACAACAAAACAGGGCTGCCATGAAAACCCTGCAGAGGTGTGTATCAGTCATCTGGAGCTTCTGGGAAAAGTACCACAGACTAGGTGCTTTAAACAACAGAGGTTTATAATCTCGTGGCTCTGAGACTGGAAAGTCCAAAGTCAAGGTTCCGGGAGAGTTCTGTTTCTGGGCAGGGGTCTCTTCCTAACTTGCAGAGGACTGCCTTCTTATCATCTTCACATGGCAGAGAAAGGGAGCACACCCTGGTCTCTCTTCCTTTTCTTACAAAGGCACCAGTCCTGCCATGTTTCAGCCCCACTCTCAGGACCTCTTTGAATTTTATTGCCCCTTTATAAGCCTTACCTCTAAGTATGGTAACATCGGGGTTAGGGTTTCAACATATGGATTTTGTGGACACACATTTCAGTCCATAGCAAGGCATCTAAGACAGATGGGTATCATGGGGAAATAGCAACCTGGGAGCAGTCCTTGCCATTGGTCAGGAAAACAGTAAGGACCTTGCAGGTAGAGGGCACAGTTAAGCACATATGGGAGGAAGAAATTGCATGACTTTAGATGGCATACAGAATGTAAAACAGAGTGGGGCCACTCTTGGGGCCTGGAGATCTAAATTCAGGAGTCATCAGCATGTGCCCCCGTGGTGGTGAGTGTGGATAAGAAACAAAGGGTCCAGCGATTACATCCTGGTTTGTGGAGAGGAGGAAAATCCAGCAGGGGAGACTGAGGAGTACCCAGTGAGGCAGTGGGGCAAAAACCCACTGCAGTGTGAGTCCTGCATACCAGGTGAAGCCGGTGCTTCAAGGAGGATGGAGTTGTCAAGTTGTTAAATACCTCTGATAGGTCTAGGAAGATGCACACTAGTAACGACATTAGATTCACAAAGTAGAGGTTATTAGTAACTTGGACCAGAACAGTGTGCCCACAGTTGTAAAGTAAAGGCCTTGCTGTAGTGGGTTGAAGAAAGGTGGGGATAAGCGTGGGAGAGAGCAGGTAGAATAAGCCTTCAGGGAATTTTGCTGTAAAGGGAAACTTTGGAAGGGTATGTAATATGGGGACACCCCAGGTAGAAATAAAGCCTCCCCAAAGCATCTGCCTGCTCTCTCCCACATTCTGTTCTGCAAATGTTAGTTTATATTTATGCATCACACCACCTGGAATTTTGTTTGACTATAATAAAAATGAAAAGGTTAACTGAAAACAACCAAACAAGTCCATGTTTTTAAATATGAACTATATATAGTTCGCTAAGCAGTCTACTAAAGCTTGATTATATATTCAGCTAATAGAAAATTACACATTTTTTGGTTTTGATTTTGACTTCTAATTCCTCTTATAGATAAAAATCAGTAAACTCTTTAGCCATATTAAGGAAAGCAGTTCTTTGTTTATTCTTATTTTTATTCTATCACAGTTGTCCCATTTTTTCCCCTTTACCCCCTCCACCCAGCCCACCCCTCTAGCCCACAGTCAATCCCCTCTCCATTGTCCATGACCATGGGTCACTCATACATGTTCTCTGACTAGTCCCTTCCCCTTCCTCCCACCATTCCCCCTCTCTCCTCCCTTCTGTCTATTGTCAGTCTCTTCTACATTTTTATGTCTCTGGTTCTATTTTACTCATTAGTTTATTTTGTTGGATCCAGTAGTAAGTGAGATCATGTGGTGTTTGTCTTTTGCCGACTGGCTTATTTCACTTAGCATAATGCTCTCCAGTTCCATTCATACTGTCTCAAAAGGTAGGAGCTCCTTCTTTCTTTCCGCTGCATTGTATTCCATTGTGTAAATGTACCAGTTTTTTTAATCCACTCATCTACCAATAGGTACCTGGCCTATTTCCAACAATCAACTATTGTAAGTATCAACATAGGGGTGCATAAGTTCTTTTGAATTGGTGTTTCAGGATTCTTAGGGTGTATTCTCAGCAGTGGAATCACAATGTCACAAGGCAGTTTTTAATATTTTGAGGAAATTCCATACTGTTTTCCATAATGAATATAGTAGTCTGCATTCCCACCAACAGTATACTAGGGTTCCCTTGTCTCCACAGCCTTGCCAGCACTTGTTGTTTGTTGATTCATTAATGATGGCCATTCTGACGTGTGTGAGGTGATATCTCATTGTGGTTTTAATTTGCATCTTTCTGATGGCCAGTGATGTTGAGCATTTTTTCATATATCTATGGGTCTCTGTATGTCTTTTTTGGAGAAGTGCCTATTCAGGTCCTTTTACGATTTTTAAACTGGGCTGTTTGTTTTCCAGGTGTTGAGTCTTATGAGTTCTCTATGTATTTAGGGGATTAAACCCTTACCCAGTGTGTTATTGGCAAATATGTTCTCCTGTATAGTCAGTTCCCTTTTCATTTTGATGATGGTTTCTTTAGCTGCGCAGAAACTTCTTATTTTGATGTAGTCCCATTTGTTTATTTTTTCCTTTATTTCCCTTGCCCTGGGAGATACATTGGCAAGAATATTGCTACATGGGATATCTGAAATTTTACTGCCTATGTTTTCCACTAGGAGTTTTATGGTATCACAACTTACGTTAAGTCTTTTATCCACTTTGAGATAATTCTGATGTAGGTGTAAGTTGGTGGCCTAGTTTCTTTTCTTTTCTTTTCTTTTTTTTTTTTTTTTGCATGTACCAGTCCACTTCTCCCAACACCATTTATTGAAGAGACTGTTTTTACTCCACTGAATTCTCACGCCCACTTCATTGAATATTAGTTGACCATGGAGACATGGGTTTATTTCTGGGCTTTCTATTCTGTTTTGTTGACCTATGTGTCTGTTCTTATGCTAGCACCAGGCTGTCTTGATTACAGTGGACTTATACTATAGTTTGATATCAGGAATTGTGATCCCTACAACTTTGTTCTTTCTCAGGATTGCTGAGGCTATTCAGGTTCTTTTTTGGTTCCATATAAATTTTTGGAATATCTGTGAAGTATGCTGTTGGTGTTTTAATAGGAATTGTGTGGAATATATAGGTCCCTTTAGGTAGTGTGCACATTTTAATGATGTTACTTCTTCTAGTCCATGGACATGGTATATGTTTACATTTATTTGTATCTTCCTCAATTTCTTTCTTCAGTTTTCTATAGTTTTCTGAGTACAGGTCTTTTAAATCCTTGGTTAAATTTATCCCTAGCTTCTTTATTCTTCTTGTTGCTATAGTATATGGGATTTTTTTCTTACTTTCTCTTTCTGATAATTCATTGTTGGTGTATAAGATTGCTATTGATTTGTGAACATTGACTGTGCATCCTGTTACTTTGCCAAATTCGTTCATTAGGTCAGACTTTCTGTTTCCTTTTGATTCAGTTTTTGGAGATTGTATGTTTCCAGAAACTTGTTCATTTTGCCTAGGTTGTCCAGTTTCTTGGTATACAGTTGTCCATAGTAATTTCTTATAATCCTTTGTTTCTGTGGTATTGGTTGTTACTTCTCTTCTTTTGTTTCTGATTTTGTTTATTTGGGTCCTCTCTCTTTTTTTCTTGATGAGTATGGTTAAAGTTTTGCCAATTTTGTTAAGTTTTCAAAGTACCAGCTTCTGGATTCATTGATGTTTTTATTGTTTTTTTAGTCTCTATGTCATTTAATTCTGTTCTGATGTTTAATATTTCTTTCCTACTACTTGCTCTGGGCTTTTTTTTTTTTTTCTGTTCCTCTAGTTCTTTTGGATGTAGAGTTAGGCTGTTTATTTGAGATTTGTCTATAATCTTTAAGTAGGCCTGTGCTGCTATGAACTTCCCTCTCAAGACTGCCTTCACTGTGTCTCATAAGTTTAGGTTGTTGTGTGTTCATTTTCATTTGTTTCCAGATACTTTTTAATTTATTTCTTGATCTCATTAACCCATTATTTCATTATTTAATAACATGTTATCCATTCTCCATGTACTTGAATGTTTTTGAGTTTTTTCCTTCAGGTTCATTTCTAGTTTCAAGCCATTGTGATCCAAGAAGATGCTTGATATGATTTCAATTTTCTTTAATTTGTTAAGGCTTGTTTTGTGTCCTACTATGTGGTATATCTTTGAAAATGATTCATGTGCATTTGAAAAGAATGTATACTTCCCTTCTTCGGGGTGAAGTGTTCTGTAAATATCAATTAAGTCCATTTGAGCTAGAGTATTTGTTCAATGACACAATATCCTTGTTGATTCTTTGGAAGATCTATCCATTGTTGACAGCGGGGTGTTAAAATCTCCTACAATGGCTGTATCGCTATCAATCTACTTGTAAAGTCCTCCAAGATTTTCCTTATGTATTTAGGAGATCCTATGTTGGGTGCATACATATTTACAATAGTTATATCCTCTTGTTAGACCACTCTCTTAAGTATTATGTAGTGACCTTCTTTGTGTCTTTTTATGGCCTTTGTTTTAAAGTCTGTTTTGTCTGATTACTACCACAGTTTGTTTGTTTGTTTGTTTCATACTCATTTGCTGGAACATTTTTTTTCTATCCCTTCACTTAAGGGATAGAAGAAAAAAAAAAGATCTGTGTAGATCTTTGTTCTGAGATGGGTCTTTTGTAGATAGCATATATGCAGCTCATATTTTCTTATCCACTCAGCTACCCTATGCCTTTTGATTGGAACATTTAACTCATTTACATTTAAAGTTATTATTAATAGATACTTGTTCATTGCCATTTTTTCCCTTTGTACCAGTCTCTCTCTCTCTTTCTTCTTTTCTTCTTCTTCTTCTTCTTCTGGCAGTCCCTTTAGCATCTCTTGCAGAGATGGCTCGGTGGCAATGTACTCTTTTACCCTTTTTTTGTCTGGGAAGGTATTTTGCTTTCCATTTTAAATGAGAACCTTGCTAGATAGAGTAGACTTGGTTGTAGGTCCTCGCTTTTCTTTCTTGAAATGTTTTGTGCCAATCCCTTCTGGCTTGTAGTGTTTCTGTTGAGAAATCACCTGTTTGCCTTATCAGAGCTTTCTTGTATATTACTAGCTCTTTCTTCCTTGCTGCCTTAAGTTTGTCTCTTTGTGCTCTCTTTAAATTGTGCTATTTTAATTATGACATGTCTTGGAGCAAGCCTCTTTGGGTTTATCTTGATTAGAACCCTCTGTGTTTCCTAGACTCATGTGACTTTTTCCCTCACCAAGTTAGGAAAGTTTTCTGTCATTATTTTTTCAAAGAAGTTTTCTATTCCTTGCTCCTTTTCTTCTCCCTCTGGTATTCCTATGATACAAATGTTATTATGTATGTCCTGAAGATCTGTTAAACTACCCTTGTTCTTTTCGAGTCTTTTTTATTCTTTTGCTCTGACTATTTTTTTCTACCTTGTCTTCCAGCTCGCTGACTCAGTCTTCTGCTTCATCTAGCCAACTTTTAACTCAACTTTTAATTCCTTCTAATGTATTCTTCATATCAGATATTATACTCTTCACTTTATCCTGGTTATTATTCATAGTTTCTATGTCCTTTTTCATATTATTATTGTTCCCACTAAGTTCCTTGTAGTTCCCACGAAGTTCCTTGTAGTTCTCATTGAGTTCCTTGAGCATCATTATAACCATTATTTTGAACTTTACATCTGATAGATTGCTTGCCTCAATTTCATTTAGCTTTTTATCTGGGGATTCCTCATTAACTTTAGATCGGGGGTTGTTTCTTTGTCTCCCCATTTTGTTACTATATATGTTTCTTTTGCATCTTTGTTTCTCAGATTGCTCTACTTCCACTGCCTGTCTTTGTGGGGTGGCCTTCTGTGGTGGGAGTTCTGTGGGACTCAGGGGTGCAGTCTCTTTGATCTCCTAATCTGGATGCTCTGTGGATGCCCATTATTCGGTTTATGTGGACTCTCTTGTTGCACTTGGGTTTTGACAATACATAGCTCATTCATTGGTGGGTTCTCCCCTCTCACTGGCTGATAGAGAGTCACAACCCCCACCACATCTTGTATGCTGTTGTATAGGTGCTGGCAGAACAAAGCAAAACTACCCAGAAAACCAAGCCCCTGTCAGCAAAAATACCCCCCTACTATATCAGCAATATCAAGAGCAAATGAGCAAAAATTAGTAAAGGTGAAAAGAGAATAAGATAGGAAAAAAGAATATAGGATAACTAAAAGATAGAAAAATGAATTTGAGAGGGAGAAGAGATAATAAAAGTAGGGAATAGAAACAAGGTGAAGAAATGGAGAAAATAAAATTTAAAATATAAGTAAAAAAGAGAATGGCAGTGGCAAAATGAGTAACAAAAGGGAAGAATATAATATGATGTTTGGAATAAAATAAAAACAATAGTGAACCAATTGGAACAAAATTAAAAAAAACAAAATAGGGTCAATAACAATGAGAGATTAATGAAAGAGAAAGAGTAAGAATATTAGAAGAAAAAGAAGATTATATAAGATGTCTACAGTAAATAAAAATGATTTTGAAAGGATAGAGGAAAGAGAGATACTAAGAGTAAGGAATAGAATCCAGGCTAAGTAAAGGAAAAGACAGAATTCTAAACTCAAATTAGCAAGGTCAGGAGGAGGCAAAATGGATTAAGACAAGGAGAGAGTAGCCAATGAAATATGAATTTAAAAAATAGTGAACAAATAGGAATAGAATGGAAGAAAAACAGCATTAAATACCATACCCATGCCAAACAAGCAATGATAAAGGTGGAAAGAAAATAAGAATATTATAAGAAAGGGAAAAAGAATGTGAGCTGACTGAAGGAGAGAAAAATTATTTGGAGAGCATAGAGGGAGGAAAAATAGCAAGAGTGAGGAATAGGAAGAAGGAATAGAAAGAGGGAAAATAAAATTTTAAATGAAAATAAGAGGCACAAAAAAGGCAAAACGGAGTAAGACAAGGATACAATGTAACATTTGAAATAAGGATAAATTTTAAAAAATATAAAAATAAAAATAAAAAAGAATAAAAATAATAGAAAAAATAGTCAATTAGTTGGAATACCTATGGAAAAAAATGTTAAAAGGCTATGTGAGAGAAAAAATAATGCAAATTCTGAAGAAGAACAAGGTAGGATTCATCTCAGCATAGTTTGGTGTTTGCCTTCTGTCTTCTTCTGGATCTGCCTCTGGCTTTTTATCAGCTCAAGTTCTAGGGGTGAGTCATCCAATTTCTCGCAGCACTGCATTCACCACCTTGACCTGTCTCTAGAGGGGGCTTCCATTGCTATGGTGAGAGTGAGACCCCTTGGTCTCTCCCCGGAGGCATTGTTCAGTTTTTTAAAAAAACTGTGGGTGTGTTCCCTTGCCTCTGTACCACCCATCTTGATCTGTCACAGCTTATTTCCAATAATGTGCAGTTTCTGATGAACTAGCTGTCTGTATCAAGGGAGGGGCCAATCTGTTTAAGAGGATCAGCTCTTTCCTGCTTGGTGCTGATGGCAGCTCTGTGTATGAGCCGAGGCTGGGCAGGGCACTGATCCCCCCTTGCTGCACCAATTTCTGATCTCCCTGCCTTGCTGGCCTCCATGGAATAGGGTCCTAGGAACCAGTGTATTTTGTCTCCCTGAGAGAAGTTCAAAATGGGCTTTTTTGGCATTTCTCTTTCTATCTTTCTCCTGTGGATATGCACCCTGCAGGAGGTTCTTGAGCTTGTCCTGCCTATTCTGCAGTGTTTCCCTGCTGGATGCATTCAGTACTTGCAATCCTTCTGGAGGTGGGGGCTGGGCACATCCTTCCCTTCCCAGAGATTTGAACTCTTCCCAGGAAAGCGATTCTGCTTGGCTGTAAATAATCTCAGGTGCTCAATTCTTGCCTGTCTAATTCACAGCCCTCAGCATTTGCAGTACACACAGTCCCAAACTCTCTCTTTTGCATAGCCCCTGGCTTGCTAGTCTCACTGGGCTGTGTCCAGAAGTCCCTTTGCTGTGCAACTTTCTGATCTCCCTGCCCAGCTTTATTCAGTGGAAGCAAACTGTGCTTTTAATCTTATTCCTTTCCTGGCATGGCAGCTACTCACTGGGTTCCTGCCCAGCATGCTTCAGCTCCCCTTTTAAAAAGTCTCTCCGTGACACACCCACTGCAGTATGGAGTCACTGTCCATTTTTTCACACATACCACCTCTCCAAAAAGCCCAAAGTCTCTCCCAGTCACAGCTGGCTGCAGCCAGCCACTGAAAGCAGTTCTGTTCTGGCTCTGCTAACATCTGCATTTTTTACCTGGAGACTTTGATCTACTCTTTACCTCTTTTTATAATTCAGTTTCCTTACATTATGAATTAGAATGGTCATTCTTTATAATGGTTCCCTCATTTTGTGTGTGTGTGTGTGTGTGTGTGTGTGTTCTAATTGACTGGATAATTCTTATTATGTTGAGTATTGGTGTAAATGTTTGACTAAATACTATAGCTTCATCTTGTGTGTAGCTAAGATTTTTGTTTTCCATTCCTATGCTCTCTGGTAAGTTGAGTTTCTCTGAGTATGGTTTCCTTTGATCTGTGTGTAGTTCTTGTGGCTTTATGAATTTTTATTTTATTTCCAAGTGTGGCAGAGACATTCCACAGTGATCCCAATGGCCTGCAATCTGGTGTGACTCTCTCCCCTTGGGTGCAAGTGGAACCTGTGACTTGCTGCTTTCTGATAGAATATGGCAAAGGTGATGGGATGTTGCTCTTGTGATTCTGTTATGTTATACAAGACTAGATTGGAGCACAATTTTCCTGATAGTTTTGAGTAAGCCCATGGCCCTATTGTGAGCTGCCCCTGGCCATATTGTGAGCTGCCCATGGCAAGGTCCACATGACAAGACACTGTGGTGGCCCCTAGGACCTGAGGGTAGCCTTCAGGCACAGCCAGTAAGAAGCAGCCCATTAGCTACACACCCACAAGGAAATAAATTCTTCCAACTGCCTAAATGAGTTTGTAAGTGAATTCTTCCCTGGAATGCTTCTAGGCAGGTCTGGGAGGCCCTGATCAGTGGACCCATGCTCAGACTCCTGACCCACAGAAGCTGTGAGATAATAGACGTGTGTGGTTTTAAGCCACTAAATTTAAGGTAATTTGTTATAAAGCAAAAGAAAACTAATATACAAAACTTTGTTTTTCATTAAGAGTATGTGTCATTACATATACACCCTTGACTGTTTCTAGACCTAATCTGTCTTTCTGTTAAGGAGTAGTTTTAACAAATTTAAATTTATATTTGTAGTTATATCAAATTATTTCTATTATCATATTTTATATTATTCACTTACGGTAATTTGGTTTTGTTTCTTTTGTTGCCTTATTTCTGGTTTTGATTGGAAAGCTTGAGTATCTTCTGCTTACTTAAAAATTACACATTCTATATTTGTTCTTTTAGTTGTTGCTCTTAATATCTGTACTTAGAGTATTTTAACCATACTTTTTCTTAAACCTACTGATATCTATAATTTATCCTAACAAGACAAGTATTTAGCAAGCTGTTATATCAGTTTGGTTCCTCCCCTGTCATTGTACTGGTATCATCTAACATCAAATTAACAATAACTGCACCACCTCAACTTTTCATGAGTCTATAGCATCTCCTGGACTATTTCCTTAAACAGAATTTCTTTTGGAAGTTTTTGATTTGTGTCTTTGGCAAAGTCTATGAGGTCCTTCTTATGTGAATAAGAATATTTACATTGTGCCTTCTCTTTGAACTGACAATTTTATTGGTTATAACTTGGTTCATGGTTTCTTTTCCTTCAAAACTTAAAAATTGTTGTTATGTGACTGTGTAGGTTTTATTGCTTCTATTAACTGTGATCAGACTTAATTGTTATTCTTCCCTGGGTAATCTGCTCTTTCTCTCTGTGAGCTGTGAGATTGTCTTTTGGACTTTGACATTCTTAAGTGTCACTCTCTTATGTTGATGTAAATTTTTTCCTTGTCCTTATTGCTTAAGAACTCAAGGAACTCTTTCAATCTAATGTCTTTAATGTTATTAATTTTGGATTTATCTTGAGTATTTCTCCAAATATTTTATTCTCTTCATTTTGAATCTTCTCTCCTTAAATTGCTTTTATTCTAATGTTGGGACTTCTGTGCTAATGCTCCTCCATATCTCTTAGTTTTCATTGTCTTTTCCTGTTGCTCTCTGATCTTCCATCTCACCATCTCCTTCTCAAATTACATCCATCTTCCTTTTAAAATCCCATCTACTGGTTTGGTTGCTGAACAAAAGTGGGGTTCAGCTGTCCACTGCCAAACACAGGCATATTCTGAAGACAAAGGTTGGTCGGGGAATGGGAGACTCCCTCCCTTCAGGTCCCTCTCTTCTGTAAAACACGGAAAAAAAAAACCCGTTTTTCCCCAAAAGACTGAAACCCAATACCATGCCCAGACATCCTGCTTTACCCTTGTAGCATGAGGCTCTTAGGCGAATGGCTCTTCAGCTTCGGGCTTCTTCCTGAAGTCTACATAGTCAGCCTACACTACTATTGCCATGCTGCAGCTTCCCACTCCGGGACCAGGGCCCATGGTCTGCCGCCTGGCCAGAGGGTTTCCAGAGCCCACCAGTCATGCACACTCCAGCCCGCACATCAGTCACACAGATCTCAGAGGAAGTGCAGGGCAAGTCTCTGCCTTCCCGCCATAAATCTCCCAGTGCAAACTTCCATGCGCTCCGTGAGGATCTAGCTCCCTCTGCCAATTCCATCCTCTTCCCAGGTTAGAATGGCAGATTTTGTTTCAGAGCAGCACCAGAAGGGAGTAGGAGGGCTTTTCCCTCTTGCAAACAGTTCACTAGCCTCACACATACTCTGTGCGGGGGCTCCCCCTATCGTGTCTCTGTCCAGGGGCAGGGAAATCTGGTCATGCATCAGTTAGCTTGTTTACCGCTGCAGGGGGCTGCCTCCACCTGCAGCCCCTCCCCTCTGGGGGGTAGCAGATCTACCTGTATCAGCTTCTCTACTTCATCTATTATAGTATTCATAACTAACATCTATACATGCTTTTTAATTATGATTTTTACTTGCTTAATGCTGCTAATATCATCCTGTATATTCTTTAATATAGTTGCTATGACTATTTTCAATTTTGATCCATCTGTTCCAATAGCTCTGCTTCAAATGTTATGCTAATTCTACTTTAGATAGTATAGAGGAATATGCTGTTCAGTATTTGCCTTTCTATTACAGAAATATCATTCCTCAAGACTCAATTTATTTTGTCTTGTAACTTCATATTTAGTTTTTATTTTTTTGACTCCTATGTTGGGTAAGGAACTAAGGTAGCTTTTGTCTGTGGCAATAGCAGTATATTTGGAAAGATGAGGAGGGTAGAGCCCCATACACAGAGCTCCCAGCACCACGGGCCCGCTTCCCCAGAGCAATTTCCTGGCTCCGACTTAATCTTTAAACACCTTAGGAAAAGCAGTATATGGAGATGAAATCCCCCTAGGTTGTACTCCATCAGCCTGGGAGATGTGGAAGTGAGGGAGTGGAGGGGGATGCTCAGGAACGTCATTTATTCTACAATTGTTTTTATCAACTTCTTGCCCTAGAAAGGATTTGCTTTACTTGTATACTACCCCATGGACACCAGCAGAATGGTCCACGGGGATCTAAAGGTATGGGGTAGTCCGTGACTGTGCCAGACCCCTTGTGCCAGACACCAGGCAAGAGCAGATCCTCTAACTCGAGGCTGGAGGCTGCAGCAGCCTTCTCCTCTTCCACTCCCACCTCCGTCCCTCCCCATCTACACCTTCAAAAAAGCACCAGCTCAAACAACTTTCTTTTTTGGTAGTTGTAGTCCCCTGGAATGTTATTGTTTAATCCATTAATTCATGTGTGTGATTATTTAACACAATTGAACATTCATAGCCTCACCGATAATCTATATGAGAAGCAGAAAGTTCTATAAAATGGTAACACAGCTCATTTATTGTTAGTCCAAAAACATTCATCAAACCATTTGCACATGCTAATCTCTAGGCGTTGGAAATAAAAGTGACTACGATTAAGTACCTGTTTTCAAGGAGATCTTCACTAAAAAAAATATAAGTGGTATTAATAAAGTCTGAAATAATTACAGTTAAATAGATTCATGAAGTTTGTAAAAGTCCCTGGTGGAGCATAGAGAGGGGAATTTCTAGCTTATCAGGGAGGGCACAGACATTTCCCTGTGGAGATATTTCTCCCTGAAGAGAAGAGCCCCCTTATGATGCGGCACACCATCAAGGTCACTGCACTCTGGGCTCTCAGCAAAGTTCTTAGTAACAAAGTTCACCTTCCACTATTCCAAAATCTCTACCCAAGGGCTCTGCCTGCCATGGCAGAAAAACAAAATTAAAATAGTCTGACCTGACCATTACTGCCTGAACCTACAAGTTGTTCTGTATATGGTATATACCAGTTCCAGTCTCTCGAAAGTGCTGTTTGTGGTGTGCCTGCCACCACCTACCTACCTTGTCCAGGTGTGGGCCAGTACGCATACCAAGGGGTAAGTAAGCGCTTGTGCTTTTCCAACCCTGATGTTGGGTCATATACATACACAGATGAGAATGCGAAAACCACACCAAGCTTATCACATGTTTTGTTGTTATTCCATTTTTAGTATTTCCTCTTCCTAGGACCACTGACTGAATAAATCAGGTCTGTGAGCAGAGTTAGAAGGGACAACTCTGAACCTTCAGCATGTACCTTACTGTCAAATTTATATGAGCCCTAATACGACGTATCAAGGCATATCTCACCTATCTGATTTCTTACTTCGACTCTGTGGAAAAAGATTTTGCAAATAAAAAGAACCAATTATAATTAACCAAAATGTATTTGGTGTTCCTGTGTCCTAGGTCTTGGAGTAGGTGCTAGGACATAGAAGTAACTAATACAAAGAATCCCTACTTTGTGAAATGTACAGCCTTCTGAGGCAGACAGACATTGACCAGGTAATTATAAATGTGGTGAGTGCTATGAAAGACAAGTGCAGCATGATGTGGGAACACACAAGGGTGCTGTAAAAAGTGGCTTCCTCTGAAGAACCACTGTGGAAAATTGAGATTTCACATTAAAATCCATAGGGCTAGAATTGTACGCTTCATTTTTTAGAGCTTGTATTGTGAACGGCTGTGCTTCTTATACCAGAATCCTTCCAGGGGGTCTAGAAACCACAGGATAAACACAATGCATATTTCTGAGGCTTGAGTCTCACTTGAAGATTTGGGAAAACAAACATATTTTATATTAAAACAAATATAGATATATTACAAAGCAGACTGTATGCATGTTAAAGATAAAAGATGAAACTTCAAAGAAATTTCACACTTGCTGTGATTCCCTTTGAACTACACCCCCAGACTCCCTAGGGGTGTGTATGCATTCTCTGCTGCTTTTGGGGGCACTTTACTTTTAAAAAATAATGTTTATCAAGCAGTAGAAAGAGCATGAAGTCAAACATATTTAGATTTCAGGCCTGGCACCACTAAGAACAAATGGACAGCCTTCACCACACTAGGAAATCTCTGTGACTCGGCTCCCTCGAGTATAGCATTGACACAATGCTGACTTCTCAACATTGTTATGAAGATTTAACCAGTTAGCAAATGAAAAATTTTCTAGGCAGTGTTTGCTACAAAATAGGCACTCAATAAATATTCGTTACCTCTTTCCAATATTTGTGAAATAAATAGGTTTCTAATACTCTTATTGCTTAAACTCAGCACAGCTAGAATCACAGAAGGAGCAACCAAAGAAACAGGTTTTAGAAAGCCCCGTGTGATGTTCCCATCTGTTTATCCATTAGCATAATAGCTACTGTAATAACAGCTAACAAATGTGAGTATGTGTGGTGAATCTGAAATGCTTGTAAACTGTAATTTAAAGAAACAAAACAAATAGACCTACCCATTTTCCATATGTTGATATATTTTTACCCTGTGTCACTATTTTTAACCATTTCATATTAATTATGCAGAGAAAAACCAAAACCAAAAACAGGACTGCATGACTTCTGTTGCTAGTGGACTATTAGATTAAAGAGTATAAGAGCTCTTGGTAAACTCTGAATCGGTATATAATTTTAAAGTGTGATTATGATTATGATTATGATGATGATAAAGAGCTCTGTGATTCACACTTGTAGATACTACCATATCAGGGCAGCTGGCACAGTCACTTTTTCTTAAATTCAATTGTGACTGAATTTTGCTTTCTCCTACAATGTCCTATGCTCCAATAAATGAGGCAAACTGAAAACCTTAGGAAAGTTAGCTATGGGTAAAAGAGAAAATAGGATCATATCTTGCTATTTTTCAAATAAGAAAATAGATGTAAGATTTAAAATTTTTTCTTAATGCCCTGGCTGGTGTGGCTCAGTGGATTGAGTGCCAGCCTGCAAACCAAAGGGTTGCCACTTCAATTCCCAGGCAGGGCACATGCCTGGGTTGCAGGCTGGGTTCCCGGTAGGGGGTGCATGAGAGGCAAACACACATTGATATTTCTCTCCCTTTCTTTCTCTTTCCCTTCCCCTCTCTCTAAAAATAAATAAATAAAATCTTAAAATAAAAGTTTCTCAAATGTTTTGTATCTAAAGTAAAATTGAATGTCTTCATATTGCAATAGATTAATTAGAGTGTCTACTTGTTTCACTTAAAATAACGAAGCTAAAAGAAAACATATCAGGGCTGTGTTTATTCTCAAATCTCTATTTGTTAATTAAAATGCTATGACAAGAACCTGAGTTGTTCCAGAAAGGACTGCTTATTAGGATCTGCAGTGAAGCAAATAGGGGAAGGTTCATTAGGAACATGGTGGGTCGGAGCCATGCTGCCAATAGAGAAGGTCAAGTTCAGCTCACCAGTTATTAATCACACAGGGAATATTGCCTGCACTAGAGAAGGTCCAGGGAAATGATCCCCAGTGCAGATGAACGTGACTGACTGCCAAGTCTTAAATGAAACCAAGGGAGGCTTTAGTTACACACAGTCCTCTTGACTGGAGTCATTGAGTTACAGTCTTGGTCTTTCCAGTGTGAAAAGAATTCTAGCTGCCTTAAGGCAAGACAATAAACAACTGTCTTTGAACTATTATAAATGGATGGATGTTTGGTGTTTCCTTAAGGTCTCTGATAGTGGGTGGATACTCCACATTATTGTTTACATGCAGGCGTGAATTGTTCTGATGGCCAGGCATGAGGCAGAAATCACAGTGTGCTTCCCACATGGTCCATCATACCAAATACATTAACTTCTGACCCTGACTTAGCCAATGTAAACAGAAGTTACTGCCAGTATTTCTTTCCCTCATTACGATGTCATATGGCCAGCTCTCTCTGATGAGGCTTTTATTCTGTCTGGGTCTGGTGGAGGGTGGGATCTCACCATATGGCCCCCAAACTTTGTCATTTGTAGTGGATCAAGTACAGCAGAGAGGTTGGTCTCCTTCCTCTGACTAGAAAGCTTTCCAGTGAAGCCTCAGGGCCATAGAGAAAGGCAGAGTTTATATGTTAAAAGTATGAAGTAAGAAATGCATGGAAACATGGAATAGACTGACAGCAGCCAGAGGGGAGGGCAAAGGACGATAATGGTGGAAAAAAGGGGAAGGGACTAGTTAAATAACTTGTATGGACATGGACGATGGAGAGGGGAGGGGTGGGCTGGTTAAGGGAGGGCAAAGGGAGGAAAATTGGGGCAACTGTAATAGAATAACAATTAAAAAATAAATAATAATAAGTATTAAAAAGAAACTAATGCTGCACCTCAAGCTTTCATGGCTTTTTATCAATTATTTTTTATGAATATGTAAAGAATAAAGTTTTACAGGATATTTTGGGTTTCTAGAAGTTCTTGAATTCAGTTGACAACTTCAGACATCTAAAATGAAGACTAGAAGTTACACAGTAGGTGTTTAATACACATCTTTAGTAATGGTACATACTTAGTTAATGCACTTTTCTCTTCTGAATAAAAACACCTAAGAGAACTTTCCATTATTCTGTGCCTTTATGTATTTCTTAAAGTAAAATTGGTCTTCATGGGTAAGATGAGCACATTCAAATTTTGAATACTAAACACTAAATCAAGATCTTTTAGGAAGACTTAGTGTAAAAATCCGTGAGGGTTCTTCGGTTGTAAACAACAGAAACTGACTCTTATGTACCTTGAGCTAAAAAGAACATCAGAGATCTTACACAGTGAAAGAGAAAACTGAACAACAAATCAGAGAAATAGCAAGAGACAGGCTGCTTGTTAGGACGGAAGGCACTGGATATGTCCTCTCACCAAGGAAATTTGCCCAGTGGATCAGGGTGCTGTTGGGAAGCAAGAATGCATGATAGGTTAGTCATACATGTTTTGTTTCTGGTTAGAGATTACAGCATTGCTGACAGATTGTGTTGCAGACTTATTTGCACCCTCAAAGATAACACAAAATTGGTGCTAAATAAACAATTATTGATATTAATAATGATCAAGATTTCTTAAGCATTAACCTGCAGTTTTTCAGCAGAACTGGGATCTTTGTGTCTATGTTGTGCCATATCACCCTTTCTTTTGTGACATCCCTACCTTCTTTCCCAGACTAATATTTCCAACTAGAAATCATTGTGAAGGGTATCAAGAACCTTTGCTTTCTTACAATCATAGGAATAGGTCACTTAAAGCCCAAAATTTTGACCACAGATATTCATTAGCATATTGAATTAAATGAGAGCCTGTCTGGGATTTTAACCTGTAAACATGTGTAAATCAAAGACCTGAAACACCAATCCAAAAGAACCTGTGCACCCCAATGTTCATAGCAGCACAATTTACAATAGCCAAGTACTGGAAGCAACCTAAGTGCCCATCAGCAAACGAGTGAATCCAAAAACTATGGTATATTTACACAATGGAATTCTACGCAGCAGAGAGAAAGAAGGAGCTTATACCCTTTGCAACAGCATGGATGAAACTGGAGAGCATTATGCTAAGTGAAATAAGCCAGGGGGTGAGGGACAAATACCATATGATCTCACCTTTAACTGGAACATAATCAATAGAAGAAAAAAAGCAAACAAAATATAACCAGAGACATTGACGTTAAGAACAATCTAACAATATCTGGGTGGGGGGGGAGGACAGTGGGAAGAGGGGATTACAGGAACTACTATAAAGGACACATGGACAAAACCAAGGGGAAGGGTGGAGGTGGGGGACCGAGGTGGGTTCAGCTGGGGTGGGGTGGAGGGATGGGGAGAAAAGGCATACAACTGTAATTGAATAACAATAAAAATTAAAAAAAAAAAAAGAGCAACAGGAGTGCCCTGGCTGTTAGCTCAGTGGATTGAGTACTGACCTGTGAACCAAAGAGTCACCAGTTCAATTCTCAGTCAGAGCACATGCCTGGGTTGTGGGCCAGGTCCCCCATAGGGGGCATGTGAGAAGCAACCACACATTGATGTTTCTCTCCCTCTCTTTCTCCTTCCCTTCCTCTCTGTATAAAAATAAATAAATAAAATCTTTTCTTAAAAAAGAGCAACAGAAACAACCATCCTCTACCAAATGTGGTTCCCTGTTCTTGAAGCAATGACTCCTTGCTTGGATGCCCATGGTCAGTGGGTTCCCCAATTCTCCCAAAGTGATCGGCACATGCCTACATTTTCGATTACATGTGCTCTGTGTCCCGGATGAAGGCTGCTTCTTTTCACTTACATTTTCTCTTCATTTATTTTCTCATTCAGAAAAAGGCTCTGGAGAACGGCACACCTGAAATCATGTCCAGTTAATTTACAGTTCTTGGGTCGTTCTTATTCTGCATCAGCAGTAATAAGTCTTCAAGTTTTTGTCCTCATACACTTTGATCTTAAGGTGTGTAGGAAACTGACTTTTTTTTGAGATGGGTTGGGATGTATTGAGTGATACAGTTTAATTTGAACATCAATCCAACTGTTCACTCACTGTGGAGAAACTTGAGAGGAATCATCATTGATTGGAATGAACCTAGAAATTGTGTCAAGATTCAGGGTTAATCAGATGTGCTTTTGTAAGATAATTTTACAGCCCTGAAATTTCAGTGATGATGCCACTTATCTTATCAGGTGGTTGTGCAAATTATCTGATATGATCTATTTACTCATCCATTTCTTCACGTAACAACTATCTGAGCTCCTACTATGTAGCAATCCCCATGCAGGCACTGGGAACCCAGAATAAAACAAACACTTTGTCTCATGAAGCTTACATTTTATTGGGAAGAAAAGCTATTAAGTACATCAATACACACATATGTAGGATAATTTCAGATAATAATAGGTGACTTAAAGAAAATAAAAGAAAGGAATGGAAAGGGGGTGATTTAATTGGGCTGATTAAAAAAGAATCTCTGAGTAGGTAACATTTGAATAGAAACATAGGTGACGAAAAAAAGCTGGCCAGGCAAAGGGCTGGGGAAACAGCTTTCTGGGCAGAAAGAACAGCTAGTTACAGTTTTAGGAGACAGAGCTTGGCCTGTTGGAAGATTATCTGCCTGGAGCCCCTCAGCAGGATGGTCAGGGCTACAAGCAGTAAAAGGTAACCTGGGACAGGTAAGCGAGAACCACACGTTAGCTCATCACAAGAAATTTATACTTTATTTTAATTATTTTAAAATTACTTATTTTATTTTAATTTTCTATTTTCAATAGAAAACCATTGAAAGCTTTTAATCAAGGAAATATAAGATTTAAATATTAAGATATTTTCTGCTGTTTTAGAACCGGTTGTAGTGGAGGAGAGTAGAAACTGAAACAAATTAGGGAGCTTTTGCCAAGGTGTGAACTAGCCAGGGATTTGGAAAATGGCCATAAAAATAGTCAGAAGTGGTAGGATTTGGTATATAATTTGGAGATGGAGCAAACATTTTCTGATGTACTCAATATTGGGAAATTGTGTTGAAGACAGGAATTCTGGACATGGTATCAGTTTTTGAACATGGAAACTAATTGGATGAATAGTGATTCAAAAGCCTGTTATGTAGAATCCTGGGGAAGATAAGCAATGGGAAGGTGGTGGGAGTGGAGGGAAATAGACAATTAAGTAAAAAAAATGAAGCTTTGGGGGCATATTAAGTTTGAGAAACTTGTTAACCATCCGAGTGGAAACACCTATATGGATTTAGAACTCAGGGCAAGGAGGGAGAGTGGGAGGGACAGTGAGAAGTCACCGCTGTGCATACCAAGCAGGTGCAAACCCAGCCACCCAGCCACCCCGCCCTTCAGCCCTTCACCTGTGCTATTCTGTAAGTCTCCACCTTTGCACTGCTCATCTACGTAACTATTTGTCCTTACAGATACTCAGTAAATGGGAGTGAGTCTGAATCACAAAATGTTATGACATACCCTTTTCCACTATGTTTTCTGCATGTAATCCTTCTGTTCCATGAAATCTGGAGCCAACAATGTAAGATACAATTTCATATTCATTAATATTTAATTTGGTGGAGGACATCATTACATATTACATAAGCTTTTTACCATTTAAATAACTCCAGGTAATCTTAATTTTTTTCTTAATATTTCCATCCATAACTGAGAAACAGTTGTAATCTAGACTTCATTTTAAAATATTAATTTATCTGAATAATGTGTAGGGTTGGTGGGTATTACCATTAGCTTAAATTTATTTTTTTTCTCTCAGGTTTCTTTAATGTATTTTTAGAATTAACATTTTGGAAAACAAACTTTGGAAACCTGCTTAAGAAAGAGGAGAGAAAAAATTCAAACAGTTGTAATTTACAAAAGGAAAAGAATATGCTTGAAAAACCTAAGAAACCAGAGACAGATTCATAGATAGAGAGGAGGATGGCAGCTAAGGGCAGGGGGAGGTTAGAAGGTGGAGGGATTGAGCAGGAAGGAAAAAGGCTCATGGACATGGACAGCAGTGATGATTGCTGGGGCGGGGGAACTAAATGGCAATGGAAAAAGTACAAAAGAATAAAATTAAATTTAAAAAAAGAAAAAAGAAAAACCTAATGAAGATCTTCCATCAGGTTCACATTATATCTATTTATCCATCATCTATCATCTATCTATGTATTTATCTATCTACCTCTCTAGAGAGGGAATGAGAAAATTGATGGCACCATATAATAAACACTTTTCAATTTGGTTTGAAAGACTTTTATTTCTGAGACAGAGAATGAGACTGGGAAAGAACAAGTGTGAAAGGACTGTGAAGTAACCAGAAGCCTGTAACTACAAAAAGAACAATAGGGATCCATACTGATAAGCTGGAAAGATTTTTGTTAAGAAAATATGTAGCAGGTGGTGGAATTTTATTCAACTACAAAATTTCAGGCTTCTTGGGTGCAGAGAATATCATACTTGTTAGTCATCTCAACCATAAGATAGCATTTCAATGAGGATTATATGATTTCACTGGAAGGGAAAATGTTCTAAATCCTTCCACTCAAAATTGATGGCTTGTATTTAAAACTGTTTGACATTCTAAAGTCTGAATATAGACTTAACACTAGGCAAGTGATGCTGGGTCCTATTTTTCAGAAATTTTTGTCTTCCAGAATTGTAGTTTTTGATGTTAGAAATCTAGATTTTTGGTGTAGTTCCCCTTTTTCACACTAGGGCAAGAGATTCTAAATCACTGGAAGCAGTGGAATCCGAAATAATCCTTCACACTTTGTTCAGGTCCTGAGCACCACAGGCAAAGATAGTTCTAAGCTGCCTGCACAGCATTTCCCAGGCTGCCTGTCAGACTGTGAAAAGCTTTTCGGTGGGGGTGGGAGGGTGGGGGTGGGGGTCGGGGAGGAGGCCATGAGTGAAGAGCATTGCCTAGGGAAATGCTGCCTATCAGACAAGCCACATTAAGGGCAAAAAATATGGACCAAGACACAGCTGCAGAAATGAAGGAGGAAAGTGTGTTTAGAAGGAATGAGTCCTTAGTAAGACAGTGAATATTTAAAACAAAAACAAAAAACAAAAAACACCTGGATGCTCAGAGGCAGTAAATGGCAAAGATTAAGAGTTCAGGTTCTGGAACCAGACTGCCCAACCCCCACCCCCCGCCCCTTGGCTCTGCTTTGAGGTGTGACCTTGAGCAAGCAAGCGGCTTCACAAGTTTGTGTCTTGTTCCTCCATCAGTATAATGAAGATAACAATAGTGCCTCCTACCTCATAAGCCACTATGAAGTTTAAATGAGTTAGTACATTTAATAGAGTTAGTATAGTACCAGGCAAGTAGTAAGACCTTAGTAAGCATTTAGCTTTCATTTTCAAATCTTAGGAGAGCTTAAGAGTGAGTTTTAAAAAATTATGAGACAAAGTTTGGAGTAATATTCACAAGCTGTCTTTATCCTCACCTAAGGACGCTCTTCACAGAAAAACACAGCCAGTCAGCCCAACGAGGGGGCAGGTTGAGGTGCATGAGGAACACACCCGAGGAGTCACCTAGTGTGTTTTAACCTAAAAATAATAACCAGAGATTAAAGAACTTTGTGATGGCTCCAGAGGAAAAAGACAAGGTAGACAGTTCTTCAGGGCATATTATTGATATCGTCTGAGAATTTGATAAGGCAGACCATTAGAGGAGGAGCGCTAAATCTGCGCAGAGTAATAAAGGCTTCAGCAGGCAATAAGAATCTTGGACCCTGCACACATGAGGTGCTCTAAGAGGCTCAGTAATTACCTAAATGAAAGGACATTACCATTTCCATAATCACAATTCAAATCTAGGGGTCATTTATGGTTGGTAATGTTATTGACGCCATTCCATCTTCTGTAGTACAAGAAGCTTTTAACGTGAAACGGCTTCCAGCAGCCTCCTGTTCATTTCATCATCATTTCAATGAGATATTTTAGCCTTGTGTATAAAACATTTTCGATTTTAGAGCTTTCTCACAGAAAAGCTTCGTGGTCTGAATACAACACCAAAACCATAAATGTGAGAAACAAAGAAACTTTGATGAAAACAAGTTCCCAAGAGCTTATGATAATGACGTTTTTATTTTCACAGTGCTGAAGATGTTCACGTGTAAAAGGGTGATTTCTAATCACACTTCCTTCTTTTGACAAATTCAAAATATGTTAAGGGGATTCTTTTTCTTTTTATTTTTTTGTGTTTCTGGTAATGTGGACTCTTTTTTCCTATTTATTTTTTTATTTATGCAGGTGACATTGGTTAATAAAATTATATAGTTTTCAGGTGTACAATTCTATAATATACCATCTGTATATTGTACTGTGTGCTCATCACCCCGAGTCACGTCTCCTTCTATCACCATTTATCCCCCCTTTACCCTCTTCTACCTTCCCCCACCCTCCTTTCCCCTGATAATCACCTCACTGTTGTCTGTGTCTGTGAGGCCTTTTTTCTTTGCTTCTTTTATATTTGAATTTGTCCTAAGTAATTTCCATCAAAATTACATGACAAGATCATTACTTTCATGAATTACTATATTAATAATCTATGCCAGTGCATTTTCATAGAAATAATTTAGGCAATAGTAAGAAAATGTTTCCTAATTATTTACTGCATCTGGGGTTCCCAAGATCACCCCAGGTGTGATGATGCCCTAGAAGAACTCTTGGGACTCAGTAGATAGTCATACTCATTGACTCACAGCAAAGACATATTACAGCGAAAGGATACAAAGAAAAATTAGCAAAAGGAAAAGGCACATGGGCTGAAATTCAGAGGAAACAAGACGCAAGCTTGGAAGAGTTGTCTCCCAATGGAGTCACACAAAACATGCTTAATTCTTGTATCCAGTGAGTTGTAGCAACTTGTGTGAAATGTTGTCTACCAGGGAAGTTTGTTAGACACTCAGTGCTTGGGATCTGGGATTGTACTGGGGGCTGGTTACGTGGGCACACTATGTAATAGGTACCAAAATTTCAGGCTCTCAAAAGGAAAGCAGGTGTTCAACATAAACCATATGGTTTACACAAACAGTTTAGGCACAGTGAGCCATTCTTAACATTTACAGAAAGTTCTATATCGGTGTAAGGAGCTTTTTGCCAGTCAAGTAGCTAGCTACTGCCCAAGGAACCACCTTGCAAGCAGACTTTCCTGAGAATAGTGGTCTCCAACTCTTGTCTGCGTATGTACCAAGATAGACTTTCAGACCAGTGTTTGAGACTGAGAAGAAGGGAGCTTAGCTTTTCTGAACTTGGCTGGCCTAATGAAATGGCCAGAAAACAGTATCACCGTTTCACCAGACAAGTCACTGCCAGCTGATCAATACGTAAACTCTGTTATCGTGTGTTATGATTGCCACCTAACCATTGCTTTTCCAGTTCCTTTTTCTCTAAAAAGCCATCATCCCCCTGACCCATTTTAAAGGGGGGGGAACTGATGGAGCACTTAGAAAGATAAGAATCTCAGCTACCAAAACTATGTCTATCTTATTCTCTTAAAGAGTATTTTCACAAGTATCAAAATGATGACACAAATTTCAATGTCAGAGATTTAAGAATCTTCAAGAAATTACAATTTTTGATTTTCTTCAAAATTATAAGTACCAAAATGGGAGACAAGAATCACAGGCATCATTTTTGACACTCTTCATTCTCATCATTTATATTGTTAATCATTAAGCCGTATTAATGTTTGCTCCCACATCTGTCTACCTTTCTCTACCTCCACTCTGCAAATCCAGTCCAAGCTACTATGGTTGCTTTATGACGTACTGAAGTAGGATCCTAACTGGTCTGCCTGTACTCCATTTTAGCCCTGACTTATCTATTATCTATCTCATGGACAGAATGATCTTTTAAAAGTGTTGATCCTCTCAGTTTACTCTTCAACATCTTTCCATGTACTGATGACAAAAGACACCCAAATCATTATCGGGATCTGCGTTTTCTGGCCGTGCCAGTCTTGGTAGGCTCTTCATGCTTTAATACCTCTTGCTTTTTGAGTTCCAGACTGAAAGTCCTCATACAGCCTTGGAGGCTGCCACCAGCTGCTCTTACCACCCTCTTCCTTCTTTACTTAGTTAATTTCTATTCGTGTTTCTGGTTTTGAGTTAAATGTCACCTCCTTGGGAAATACTCTGGAAGTAACCTCTAAGCCCTCAGAATCTCCTGAGTAATTGGAGCATCTTTGTTATTCAGGACAGGCACCTTAGACCACAGCTGACGGTTTATGCTAATGAGGTGACTTATAGTGGAGTGCCCTGGCCCTGTGACATCAGCCTCACATGTGGGGAAACAGAGGGCTGGACACTAAGCTAATTGCATGGGCAGTCAATCAATTGTGCCTATGTAATAAAGCTTCGGTAAGAACTCTGAACGCCAAAGCTTAGGTGAGCTTACTGATTTGGCAATGTTCTTGCATATAGTCACATATTAATGCTAGGAGAGTAGAGTCCTATAAATGATGAAAGCTTAATGAGTGTTTGGAATCCTCCTAGACTTTTCTTTATGCATATCTTTCCCTGGCTGGTGCTAATTTGTATCTTTCCCTGTAACAAAGTATAATCATGAGTATAATAGATTTCAGTGAGTTTGGTGACTTCTAATGAATTACTCAAATTGAGGGTGAGTTTTCAGAGTCCTGCCAAACTTGCAGTTGCTGTCAGAAGTGAGGACAGTCTTGGGTACTGCGCTGCAAAGGTCTGTTTACCTGTACCCATCAAAGCCCCATAAGACATGAATAGGAGTTTGCAGCAAGGAAAGTAAAGATCTATTTTTAGGAAATGGCCCACAGCTGGAAACAGGTTAGCTAATGCTTGAAGGCCTGGCTCCTGATGGCTTCCAGGGGATGGGTCATATAGGGGGAAAATCACTCATCGTGGCGACTAAGGGAATTTGGGTCTTGGTCAGGGTTGTGGTCTCTACTGATTGGGTGGTACTAAGGGCAGGGGTAGTTGACTGGTGCTTCTGGTAATGATGTCAGCCATGGCCTTGCTTTGTCTGGTTTTGCCACTTTTCAGGGCCTGGAGCTGAAACACAACTGGGGCCTAAATATCAACTCTAGTTTGATGGAAACTCTTTCTCAGGGGTCAGCAGACCCAAGGTTTTGTTTCTAAGATTATTTGATGATGATGAGACCCTCACTGTTCTGAGGGCTTTAATGCTTAAGAGAGTGGTTGTATAAGGGAGAAGAGACGGGTAGTCAGGGTGCTGGATGAGGCCAGCCTGAATCAAAAGGAAAGAAAGAAGTAAAGGTCATACTTAGGAAATTAAGTTTCTACACAGTTACAACTGTATGTTCAGAATTTGCAATTTGCCCAATGCCAAGTAATATCTAATAGCAAAACAAAATAGCAATACACCAACTTACATATGCAGTATAAGTATGAAAAACATGTATTAGGAGTCACAGCATGAAAAAGATTTCCTTGATACATCAAATTACTAAGTTTAATAGCCACACGATGCCCCACAAAACAATCCATGTCATGCAGCTTTTTCTGATGTACATTTTAAATTGCCACTTATTATTTTCTCATTTTGTCTCAGTATTTCTTAAAAACAATTCATTAATATAATATTCCTTAAACATAATCCATTAGTGCTGGAGGCTGAGAAGCAAAAATTTCTTTTCTGGAAGCTTGAAAAATAGTCCACATCTGTCAATAGCTTTACCTCAATTTTTTAATATTCATTACCATTGCCTATCTCTTAGTACATATTTCTGCCCTATTTATATAGGGCTTTCTTATTTCAAGACTTGACACTTTTTTTCTATAATAATTGTCTTTCACACTCTCTTATAGGTTAATTGCCACTCATCTTTAAGATGTTATATAACTTTAATTACATATTTATTTATTACCATTTATAATTATATTTATATTATCATAAACATCTATGCATATACTCATATGTATGTGCATATACATATGTATACATGTGTGTGTTTAATAAATTTGACTACTTGACTATAAACTTTGATCTACTTTATTCTCTTTTATATCATAATGTGTCTTATATGCTGCATGGACTATGAAAGATACTATTTAAAAACAAAAACAGAAACTTGCCTCTTAACTGTAATCTTTGCAAACTGGCTTTAGGGTTGGAAGACATTTAGCTGACAGGAGATAAGAAATAATGAGTTGGAAAGCAAACATTTACCTCCAGAGGTGAAGAGATGGGTGGAGCGAGCAGAGAACGTCTGCAGAAGGTGATGGAGAAAGGAATTTGAGGCTCTAGACATTCTTTTGTACTAAGACAAGAAGTCCAGCAGTAGGACAAATCTGAGACAGAGAGAGGGTGCCGAAGCTCGTGGGTGAGAGACTCATGAAGAAACAGCAAAGAACTCTACGGGAGGCAGGCGGCTGTGGGAACAGTCAGTCATTTGGATCTAGACTACGGTGAGGAGATTAGACATTGTTCTTTCCCGAGGTCCAGGACTGAGCTGAAACTATGAAACAGGACTTCAAGGTTAAGCCAAAACGAGCTAAATTCTGTGATATAATGTGTTCCCTTATCCTGTATCATCTATTTATAATTTGTGCCCCAAGATTAATCATGTAAAAAACAACTTTTTTGAAAAACTCCCTCAGACCATCTTTGAGTTTCCTGATGGCACCAATCTTGTCACCCACCGAGAACTGGCACCTGTGTCTGGAACATTTCCCTGCTCTGTCTGGTTAACTCACTAATTCTTCATGCCCCACACTCAATGTGCTCCTTTTACAAGACTTCCTCCATCCCACCCAATTCAAACCAGTGCACTTCTGACTTTATAATAGAGTCCCAATTAGACACTTTTTGTCAATTATTGTTATATAAATTTATGGCAACTTATATAAATGTTTGTGTTTCTATTTATTGAACAACCTGTCTCTCTATTAGACTACTGAGGTTAGAGTTATAAGATTAGAAATGATGTCTATTTTGTTTATAATTGACTCTAACTCTTAGTGCATTGACCAGTACAATGATGAATAAATGCTGACTGAATGCATGAATATGTTTTTAAATGTATGTTGGGGCAACAACCCCATATGGGGGAGAGATGGAGAATTCAGAGGCTGGGAGCACAGTCTAACACATGTGGAAATTCCTACTAACGCTGGAGCGATAGAATAAAGAGTCAAGCATGGGTACCTATTATCATGGGTGCCTTAAAGGTTTCAACATAATGTATCTATACTGTGTTTTCTTTAAGATGTAATTATATTTTTGAGGGCTGAAGACTGTGAATTCATGTTAGTTGGCCTGGCTGGCTGCAAATTAGTAAATACATTTGTCATTTTTACAGGGTACTATCTAAAAGAAGAGAGTCTGTCGGGTGGAAATAAATTTAATTAATCCCACTAAACAAAACCAGATGATTCAGACAAGGCCATATTTTGCAAGAGGTTTCATTTATGCTGAATAACTAAATTGCCCAACAAATGTCCATTAATTTTAGAAATAGAAGAAAAATGAAAGATCACATGAGCGCATATTAAGTTAGATGATTTTTTAAATCATGTTTCTCAAAAGAAATGAACTAAAGGTGTGGAATAAAATTGACCCTCTTATTTTTTTCTTTGAATAGCCATATACCAAATATCAGCGTTAGTTACCTATTGTCATAAAACCCACATTAATTTCTACCAACATTGGTGAATAGTCAGTGGTGGGTGGGCCTAATGAGGACCTCCCTTGTATAATTAGGGATGCCATCTAGCTTTGTTACTGCCTTAGATTTGTTCTTAACTGAAATCACTTATACATGACTGTTACCGTTAATGGGAAAGGATATTAAATATGGATTATATCTTTCATAGTCTAGCTAGCTGGGCATCTTGGACTTAATACTCCCCATCTGTGACCCTTTACAATACATTAAGCACACCTTTTCAGCAGCAGCCCTATGACAATTAATCATGCTGAGGAAGAGATTGCACTAAACCTATTAGCAAGACACTGACGTTAACCAAATGCTAGTCAGATGTGTCAGGGAACAAAGAGCTAAAGCTGGGCTCAGTGTTTCCCATAGACTTTGAGCTTTTAAGTCAATGGTATCTGAGTCTTTCCATCCATCAATATGGGGATTGCTGGTCTCTGAGATTACAGTGACATGTGGCCACGTAGTTTGTTAGTAAAAGTATAATAGTCAATTCATCCACTTGTTTAGGAAATTTAGATGCAAATTTGTCTCTTTATTCCTCAGTAATGTACATATTTTTAATAAAAAAGTAATATGCTGTAACAAGGAGTTGCAGGAAATAGCATAAGGCTTTTAATATTCGGCAAAAATACAAGTCAAATAGAAAAATACATTAATAATCTTAGCAGCATGCAGAATGCACTGCGATGATATTTTTCATTTTTGGAAACTTCATTGCTGCCTTTAAAAATTAGGTGGTTTATTCTTATGGTATGAAAAATGTACCAGTAAATGTTATTGGGAGATACCAAATGTCTGGGAAGAAGATGCTTCTGAAAACCCTGAAGCAGAGAGAAGGAGAGGGGACAAAGTTACTGTACAGGAACCAGGGAACTAGGGCCTGCATGTATCAAGGGTGATTGCTAACCTGGCTTGTGCTTGCTCAGCCTGTACAGTAAAATAAAGGTATGAAGGATGGGGCAGAGGAGTGGGCCTGCCCTATACTGGGGTTAGCCTCATGTTCATAAGTAAGCTGTTTACCAGAGAACAAATATTCGTATGGTTCAGTGTGGGACATAAGCCAGAGTTTAAGAGGAAGCTAGTAAAAGGAGATTGCAGATTTATTGCTATTTAGGAAGAAAATATTATTGAAAAGATGTTAATCTATCCGCATGTAGCTTCAGGCTTTACTGATTCCCTATAGTTTATTAGCAAACTGCATAATCTACTCCACAGAGTAGCATTAGTTCTTCTCAGAAAATCCCTTATTATATTGTTAAGGTCCAAAATTCTAAAAATAGGTTTTGATTTTGCTTTGAGTATTTAAAACCTTAATATTTATATAACAATTCACTTGAAAAATTCCACTCTTAAGAATTCTTATTTTTATTCATAAATTATTAGCTAATATATATATGAAATTGACTGAGCCGGCCACCATCCACATACTTTATATGCATCTAAAACCTCAATTAATGAACATAGCAGCCCTATGAGACAGGTGTGATTACATTTCACAGGGGAGAAAACTAAGACACAGGAAGTTCATGTAGCTAACCGAAGGTCACAGAGCTTTTGGCACTCAGGGCTGTGAACCCATGTCTGGTTTCTGGAGAGCGCAGTCTTAACCACTAGAGAATATTGCTTCTCATTAGAAAGAGAATACCAGCTAACTAAAATGATGAAACCACCTTTGGTGCAATAACTGGGGATTTGTTTTAAAAAAGTTATGGCATATGTACATAACATATGATTTACATATTATGTAATACTGTGAAACATGACCTATATTGCTATATGAATTAATTAGAAAAGTGACTCTAGTATAGAGTACCGATTCTGTGGGGCAAAATCCACAGTTGACCAGAAGAGAACATGTAGCATAAACAAGAATTAAATCTATGTTGCTTTAAGCCATTGATGTTGTGGGTTACTTGTTACTGCAACAAAACATAGTCTATCCTAACTGGTAAAATTGTTAATAGGCATGTGTTCTAAATACAAAAATAGAATCTGAAGAAAAAACCCTACGCATAGTGGTGGAGATAAATTCTGAACACACAAATCGATTATTCTGGAACAGAAGAGAGCACAGAATGACTTTAATTCAGTTGTGGTGACCTATGAAATTAGATGCATTCATTTTTAAACACTACCTTTAAACTGTAACTGATACTTAACTTCAGTCTCCTTGTCCAAAAATGTAAATAATTTGTTGTGAGAATTCAATAAAACACAGAATAAGGCACTTGGCACAGAACCTAGCACACAATGATAATTCAAACCATAGTAGCTTTTATGACCGTGGGGTGTGCATCTCAGCGACACGATAAAGTGACAAGTTAGAGCTAGAGTGTCCCTGAGAGAGGGCCCAGCTCTATTGTCAGACAAGGACACACTTGTCTTTGTCTTTTAGCTACTTTTAGATTCTGGGCTGAAGAGGTGGGGGTGGGGGAGCTTTCTCTACCCGCCATTCATTGATTTAAGGTAAAATGATGGTAGTTTTTACCTACATACATTTCACAAATAAAGAAACTGAAGTTCTTTAGACAAATTCAGAAGTTAGGAAATCAGAATTTCCAGTTTATCTTTGTCCCATACTCACATTATAGGGCATTTTTATTTAATGTCTAGTATTATCAATTCAGAAAGAGAGTAGCAATAACCTGCCAGGCAGGATATTGCTCCCAAGACCTTACTGAAAAATCATGAAAAAATATCTCCAGTCCATGGAGCTTCACCAGAAGCTCTGGATGGTTTTGACCATTAGGAAAGAGGTAATGTTTAATAATAACCTATCTTCTTTGATTAAACTCCCCCATAGTTTGTGTGTAATATGAGAAGAAATTTAGTCCGAGCAATACTAAATTTTGGATTTTTATTGACTTCGCCATTCCTTATAACTAAAAAACAAATGAATAAACAGAACAACCTGTGATCACAGAACCAGGAAGCCTGAGGAGGGATAAATGTTGTATCCACCAGGGAAACAAAGCAGTGGCAAATAGAGGGGGACATAAGTTAATAATAAGATAAAATGAATACCACAATATCAGAATCCACTCCTTCAACAAAAGTATCACGTCTTAGTGTGAACTCTGAACAATTTGATTAAAAATGTCTTTAAAGGGTATGTGGCAAGGAAGAAAATGCTGTTGGCAAATTCTGCTTCTACCAAGGTTTATATGACCATCTTTAATCATGAGAAGTGGGGAAGGGGAGAAAATGTAGACAATTGTAACTGAATAAAAATAAATAAATAAATTTTAAAAAAGAAGTGTTTTATCTTGAGTATTCATTTCTCACTGTATATTAATGAAGAGAACGCTTATCTCTTATATTTTTATATAAATTTCTCTCAAAGTATTTAGATAGATCACACACATATAGAGAAGAAACAAGTGATCACCATCAATACAGTACCATCTACTAAAACACATTTTCTTCTCAAGGGATGCTTCATAAGTGCTGTTTTAAGTTGAGGTACTTGAGTCCCTACAAAAAAAATTAACTTTGCCCCTGGAAATTTAAAGGGATCATGCCTTTTGTTTATTTTTAAAGCAAAATGCAGATATTCCCAGTGTGTTTTTTTTAAGTGTATATGCAAAGAAAAAAATTAGTTGGGAAAATAAATAAATTTAGCCATGGCCAGTGTGGCTCAGTTGGTTGGAGCTTCCTCCTATACACTGTAGGGTTGTGGTTTTGATTCCCAGTCAGGACACATGCCTAGGTTGAGGGTTCAATCCCTGATTAGAGATCATAAGAGAGCCAACCAATTGATGATCCTCTCTCTCTCTCCCCCTTCCTCTCTCTTTGAAAGTAATGATGAAAATATCCTCGGGTAAGGATAAGATACAAAATAATAAAAATAAATAAATAAATTTAACTTAGATATTAAAATTATTGTACACGGTGACACAGGTTACTTAAATTTAATTTTAGATATGATTCTAATATTAAGTCTAGCTTTTATTTATTAGAAAAAACAGACTGATCTCAAGATCAGCATATTTTGATTTTTATGAGCATCTTTGAAAACAGATTTTTTTCTACTATCTAGAATTTTGAATGATCCAATGTTTTTTATGTCTTGTGAATTCCAAGTTTGCTCATTGAAATCCTTGAGTTCTAAATAAATTGCCTGAAGAGGGGATGCATTAAAGTATTATGATACAGTCTAATTATTATCCCTTTTATCTCCTTTATGCTATGGATCTTAGGGGAAAATTCTATGATATGGGATTTGATTCTTAAATTTATCAACCTGACAGAGGATAAATTTATCCTTTATCAACAGATAGAGGATAGAGAGAGGGCAATCACTTGACTTTGGTTTTATATATTCCACTTTTCTCTGAGTATTCTATTGAAGAAAAATGAAGAAATTAGTCCCAGGTATTACTTATTTGCATACCCCATTATGTTCTAAGTCTTTGCAAATGCCTCATATTTAATAATATAATTCTATCAGGTTTATAAGATTTTGCAATATCACACAGACTTCTGTACCTTTCTATTTAATATGTGTGATATAACATAGAGTGTTTTTTTTAAAAATTATAATACTAGTTAAAACACCATGTAGAACAAACAATAAAAGTCTAACATTTATTTTACTCATATTATTACAAAAGGTTAGAAATGTAATTACTTAAGAGAATTGTCAAACTTTAATTTGGAGTTCATAAATTATATTATATCGCATTTATAAGCAAAAGTGTTTATATTTTTCCTGATACAGTGTATTTTCTGGAATTGTGGGCATATTAATGTCGATATATAATCTTACAAGTTTATTTCAAACAGAGAAACGTGGGCACATGTACACATATTACAGGTGTACACAAAATTCTGTAAAGTAAATATTTCCATATCAACAATTATCCCCGGCGTTTTTATATGCAGTTATATGTTTTACTACATAGAAATGGGGAGAGTACTACAGGTAACACAGAAGTGGAAATGCAATCCACCATTATGGTGAAAAATTCTAGTCTGAAAACCTTTCCTCTTGGCCACAGTATGTTGGAAAACAACAACAAGAAGTACAAACTATTTCCAAGATGGTCCTGTATGAGAACAAACACACTTCTCCTGTGTTTCCCCTTTACTCTCACACTAATCCCACACTCACCACACTTAGAACACCAGGCATGTGTTGTTCTCCGCCACACCAAGCAATTCTCTGACACCAGCCAGGGGCCCTCCAACTGAACTGAATCCTCACACTGTCCACCTGAAGACAGCATTAGATCCCACCGGGTAAGGACTCAGTCCACGAGACTGCTTCGTCCTCCCCCGACTTCAGAAGGCAATTGCAAGGCCCAGGTTATCTGACCAACCAGCTATAAAGCAGGGTTCCCACAACTCCCTTGAGTTTATTTGCTTGAATGCCTCACAGAACTCAGGGAAACATATATGTTTATCAATTTCTTATACAGTAAAGCAGTGGTCCCCAACCTTTTTGACACGAGGGACCAGTTTCATGGAAGACAATTTTTCCAAGGATGGGAGGTGGGGGATGGTTTGGGGATGATTCAAGCCCATTACATTTTTTGTGCACTTTATTTTTGTTATTACTACATTGAATATACAATTAAATAATTACACAACTCACCATAATGCAGAATCAGTGAGAACCCTGAGCTTGTTTTCCTGCAATTAGATGATCTCGTCTGGGGGTGATGGAGACAGAGACACCCAAAGTGTGCTGCTTATGCCCAGTCTACTCCGTGATCTCATTTTAGTTGTTGTCACTGCAGAGAACCCTGCTTCACAAAGACAGGGTGTTGGAAATGGAAGCAGGCTTTCCAGTGCTTTTGTGGCAACCTTGGAATAGTTGCCTGGGCTTTGATCCAGAACGTATGGAGATGTGAAGTCACCTCAAACATACCGGATGTCGTTATTGCTTCCTAGAGTTCCACTTTTAATGCATAAGCATAAATAAAAGAATTAAAAACATTTATATAGATATGGAATTAGTACTACCCATGCATAATGTGCATTCTTATTTTTCCCTAAAAATTTGGGCAAAAAAGTGCTCATTATTCACAGCAACAAACAGCACTCTTAAGGCCACAGTCATTTGTGATCTCAAGAAATTGATCCTCTTCTAATATGGATCAAGTTGATTCACCTGGCTCATTCACAGATGGGTTGTGAATCCATTCCTTCCCAATATGGGGGTCTTTTGGGGTTGGGGAGAAATGTTCAAACTCTTTGAAGGCTGAGACAGGTGACCACGCACCAGCTGGGAGAGAGGCCCTGGCTCAGTCTTTCAAAATCTCTGCTAATGTTTGAACTGTCAAATATCCCAATGTTCCCTCGTCGCCCCCATAATTCCAGTTTGGCTTTGAATGCAGCCACTTGTCTGCCAACTTGAGAAAAGTCGTCATTATCCCCTGAAGTGAAGGACTGAGTTCATTGAACAGGTTGAATATGTCACACAAGCAAGCAGGTTTTGCAACCCACTCTGTGTCACTGAAATGTGCTGCCAGTGGTGACTGTATTTCAAAAGAAATCTCCGGAGCAGCTCTCATAACTCAGAAGTGCTGGCTAGTGATCCACCTTTGGAAAGCCATCTCACCTCTGTGTATAAGAGGACGGGTGCTCTGCGTCCATCTCCTCACAGAGCTGCGTGAACAGACGTGAGTTAAGAGCATGTACTTTCACGTGGTCGATAGTTTTAATTACATCCTGCAAAACGTTGTTAAGTTCAGGTGACATTTTTTGGCTAGCCAGCATTTCTCTATGGATGACACAGTGTGTAGACTCACATTCAGATGCGACCTCTTTGACCCGAGTAGTGAAACCAGAAAGCCACCCAGTCCTGGAAGCCACTCCGTCCATGCATATACTGACACAAAATGACCAATCGAGTTTTCCTGATATGTAGTCAAAGACTTGAATAGTTCTGAGGCTGTGGGGTTGATTGGCAACAGAAGTGCATGTGACATACCCTCGCGCACATCCTCCTGAAAACTGTATCACATAAAACAAGCATTATTCCTTGTTGTCAACAGTGGTAGACCAGCACTGCGTACCACGGTGACTCATTAATTCTCTCTAACGATTAGCCTCGGCATCCTCTGCTATTTCACCAGTTTGTCTAGTTGTGGTGCCAGCCCAAAGAGGAACACGTGCCGCCTTCTGACCTGCAGCCTCTCCTAAAAGTACATGATCAATGAATGTCCTTAGCAGCAGGCAGGGTCAACTCTTCTCCAATAGTAAAGGGCTTCGTAGCTTTAGCGATGTGGTGAGCCACTAAGAATGATGTTCTCAGTGTAGACACATTTGATGAAGTGGCAGCCTTCAATAATTGCTTCTGTTTTTTGTGTTCAGTTCTTTTTATTTTGAAAAACTCCCAAGGCTTGTCTTTTAATGCAGGGTGCTTGGTCTCCGTGTGGCAAAGCACTTCTGAAGGTGTCATGGCTTCATTGAATAGACAGTCACCACATGTTATACAAAGGGCTTGGAGAATGTGAATCACCTTCGCAACGAGCCAGTAATTTAAGTAGGATTCTTGGTATTTTCTTTTAAATGCAGCTTTCTTTCTGTGGGCAGTCTTAGAGTCTTCTGCTGTCTCATCATTGGGTCTCTCCCCCTTTTTAAAGCTCTTCAGTGATACTTCGATTTTACTGATTTTGGCTCGGGAGAGCACGTGGGCTTACCAAAACTGTGACTGAGACAAGTGCACAGGGCTCAGGAAGGAGGTGTGGATGGAAGTGGTAAATAAAATAATGGGTGGGCCATGCACAGACAAAAACAGTGTCGGATTATGACTTAAAGCCTGCCACCAGATACACCTTAATTGTTACTTGCCGCTCACAGATAGGGTTTTGATACGAGTCTGCAAGCACCTGACTTATTATGGTCTCTGTGCAGTCCCACCTCTCTGCTAATGATAGTCTGTATTTGCAGCCGATCCCCAGGGCTGGCACCACTGCCTCAGCTCCACCTCAGCTCCACCTCAGATCATCAGGCACTAGATTCTCCTAAGGAGCACACAGCCTGGATCCCTTGCATGCGCAGTTCACAGTAGGGTTGTGCTCCTAGGAGAATCTAATGCCCCCGCTGATCTGCCAGGAGGCGGAGCTCAGGTGGTAATGCAAGAGATGGGGAGCAGCTGTAAATACAGATGAAGCTTCACTCACTCACCTGCCACTCACCTTAGGCTGTGTGGCCTGGTTCTTAACAGGCCACAGAACTGTACCAGTCCATGTCCCAGGAGTTGGGGACCCCTGCACTAAAGGATATGAAAAAGGATACAAGTCAATATCTTAAGAGAAAGAGTAAGATATGGGAAAGGGGCTTGGAGCTTCCCTGCCTTCACCAGGCACGCCTCCTCCCCGCACATCACCCTCCTGGAACCTCCAAGTGTGCAGCAACCCAAAGCAATGCAAACCTCGTACCATTGAGATTTTTACAGAGGCTTCATTATGTAATCCTGTTATATTATTGACTTCACTTCCAGTCCCTCCCCCCTGTTTGGAGAATGGAGGGAGAGGCTGAACCTTTCAAGCTTTTAATCACGGCTTGGTCCTTCTGTTGGCCAGCCCCATCCATGGGCTTTCCAGGAGCCTGCCAAGAGTCACCTCACTGGAACAGAATACACTCCTATCACCCACGAAACTCCAAAGGATTTGTTAAGAATTCAGAGTCGCAACCAATTGGTCTGGTGCAATTTTAAAAGAACAGTATTTATGCTGTTGTTTTCTTCTTTCCCTGTTCCCATGAGATACTAAGTACGTATCTCTATCGAACTAATCTGATACAGTATTGCTATTCTTATTCTTAGTTTATTTGATTTACTATACTGTACACTCCTTAAGCCCAGAGATACATTTTAATTGTGCTTTTACTCAGTAGTATATTTAGCATATTTGACATCTGGAGCAGATAATTGTTTAAAAACCTCCCCTATTTGAAAAATTTTTTTCAGTAATAATTATAAAATTTAACAAATATATTTTATCTGTGAGTTAAATGTACACTTGCCAACCAAAAACACTTCACCTGAAAGTCTGCACCCTACAATACTGGTTAAAATTTAAGCACAAAGTGGCCACACAGAATGATAAGATTTCAAGACTGTGGTAAATGAATTTCTGTTTATTCATCTTTGCAACATGTTATCTTTGTTATTTAGAAACAATTATTTAAATAAAGGAATACAGAGTAATATCAAGGTTGGAAACACAAATGTGTGGCTAACTGTATAATTTGGATTATTTAAAATTAATTATCATGTATTTGTAAAAAATCAGCAGTAGTTCCAACAATTGTTTAAACTATTTCCAACAACAAAAAAATTATTTGGTGGTGGGGGAAATACAGTATTTTATCACAGACTTTCTTTACAATTGTTATTATGTAGTGATAACAAAAAGAAGACAGATCTTTAGTTGCCTTTATTGCTGTTTTCATATTCTCTATGGACAACGCACCCCTAGGTGCCCGCACCTGAGGCAGACAGTTTCCGGCTCTCGGCCCTCGGCACACCATGGGTGGCTCTTCATCCCAGCATCCCTACACTATGTCTATGACATCATATATGCCAAATAAATTTTTCATGAATGAATTATTAACTTTTAAGAAGTATCCTTAAACTTACTATTATTTTATATTTTTGTAGACTTTTGAGAAATGTCATTAGGCACAAGAATAATCTGATTCTGTTTTTTACATAATTATTCTCTGTTACCACTAAAAGCCACTAAGCCACACACTTTATTTCTCATAGTTTGAAAGCTAAAGGACATATGACACTGAGTAGGAACCACTTCTTACTGTAGCTTGTATAGTAGCTTTTAACATCTCAAACAATGTATCACAAATAGGAGAATAAGTGAGATAATATTATTATCCAAGTAGCAGAATGTCTGAAGCGCCGTGCCCATGGAGGGCGTGGAACTGCCTCCTTCTTTGTTGTCTTGCTTGCTTTACGGCATTTGGAAGGTGGGGAGGGGGAGGGAGAGTGTGAGGAAGTGAGAAATGAGCAAATTATCATCACCAAACCTGTGGTCTATTATTAACATAGTTTTATTCACAAGTTGAAATAGCAAAAACTTACAAAAATGTTTTCCTTATCTGTATTTTCATTTTAACTATTGACAATAAATTAGGAACACATTAATATCTACTGTCAAATTGATAACATACTATATTCTACTGTGTTTTCCTTTATACCTGTTTTCTAATATAAAAGCAAAACAGTTGTTTTGCATTTTCTTATACCAATTTGAAAGTTTTATATTTTTTATATTTTAAAGTATAAATGAAGAAAAATAAATGTAATCCTAAATTCTTTATGATTTATTAAGAAAATTTTTAAAAAGCACATTTGAATACTATTTTTTTTCCTTTTCTCACCCAGAATACCTGGCTTCAATTACATTTGTATATTAGAATAGAGTAAGCAGGAAAAAAAGGAGAGTTACTGACAGAGAGTCAGTGCTGTAGGATTTTTTTAAATATTATAAGCCAGACGGTGAGAGACAAATACCATATGATCTCACCTTTAACTGGAACATAATCAACGGAAGAAAAAAACAAACAAAATATAACCAGAGACACTGAAGTTAAGAACAATCTAACAATAGCCAGGGGGGAGTGGGGAAGGGACAGTGAGGAGAGGGGATTACAGGAACTACTATAAAGGACACATGGACAAAACCAAGGGGGAGGGTGGAAGTGGGGAAGGGAGGGGGGTTCGGCTGGCGTGGGTGGAGGGATGGGGAGAAAAGGCATACAACTGTAATTGAATAACAATAAAAATTAAAAATAAAATAAAATAAAATAAAAATATTAAAGCCCTGGATAATGTCTCTGTTGGTTGGAGAGTTGCCCCACAAACCAAAAGGTTGCTGGCTCAATCCCCGGTCAGAGGACATAATAGGTTGAGGGTTTGATCCCCAGTCAGTGTGCGTATGGGTGGCAACCAATGGATATTCTTCTCACAAATGTGAGACATATCTCTCTCTATCTCTCTCTCTCTCTTCCCCTTCTCTCTCCAAAATCAAGAAACATATCCTTGCGTGAGGGTTAAAGAAAGAGAGAAAAAAAGAATTATTTACTCTTTCAAGCAAATATCTTATTTGACTTTGTAAAGGAATGTTAAGATATTGACTAACTTTAATAAGCGCAACAATCATATTTGCATTAGATTTTTTTTTCTAGAATAGGTGCAGTCACTCCCTTTTCTTTGTCCAAGGCCCTGGGTGGGTAGTACCCTCCCCCATTGACTCGAGGCTTAGCCATGTGCCTAGCGTTGGTCAATGGGATAAGAGCAAATGTGACCTAACTTAAGAATTGATTTTTTTGATATGCATTTAAATATTTACATATGTATCAACAATACATCAGAGGACTTTAAACATTTTTACCTTTGAAGTTGAGTACTACATTTCTAGAGAGCAATAGAGGCATTTCTGATCAGATTGGATCTTAAAATAACCAAGTACTCAACCATGAAAAAATATCCCCATAGAGCATAAATTCAACAGACATTACAGGAAATCCTTTCTCCTACATTTTATTATTTCAATCAAAAGTATGTGGTTTTTGTTTTGTTTGGTTTGGTTTGGTTAAAGATCTACAAGATATAGTTTTCACTGAGCATTGTTCGTGGGATTTACGCATGTTGATAAATGTAGGGGCAGTAGTTCACTAATTTTTACTGCTGTATGGTATTTGATTTCATAAAGAATATTACAATGCATTCTGTAGGTGGACTTTGAGAGTGCCTAAAGTTGTGATAGAACCTTCTACGACATTCTCATACAAATCTCCGGGTGAACACATGCAAGCTGCACACGTGAGCTACAGATGTCCCCACGGTTTTGATCTTCTCTCTCCCAGAGCGGCTGGCTCATCAGGACTTGGAGTAAATAGATTTCCCCAAACCTACCCACCTCTGACTTCAAGGAACCTCCTTTTTTATTACAGAGTAAATAGGTGCTGCCATGCCAACATTACCAGAGAAAACCTGTGTCATACCATAGTAGGGGAAAGCTTGGGACTCAGTACTCTAAATACATCCCTAAGAAGTAGAATTGTTTAAAAAGTGTGTTGATTTCAACTTCCACTTAATGCTTGCCCATTTTTTCTAATGTGATCGTGCCCATGGATGGACACTCCCTACCCCTAGTTGTCCCTCACCACGTTTCTCCCCAGGGAAGAAACAAGACTGCCCTCTGCCAATAATGACAGTGTGCCCAGAAACCTCAAGGCTTATTTTTTTTATAACTGAGGAGTGTAAATGCGTGGTTTTAATTTGCACTTTCTTGATTACTAATCTAGTTTGAACATGTTTTCATGTTTGTTGACCATTCATATTTTCTTCTTCTGGAAAATGCTACGTCCTATCTTTTGCTGGCTTTTCCACTGGGTCGTTGTCCTGTTTTTATGGGTTTGTAGGACTTGTTCTTATTTTCTGAACACCTGTCTTCTGTTTTGTGGATTGCTTAATATTTTCCTGGGGTCGTTTGATAAATTGAAGCTTGGATAAAAATTATCAATATTTGTATTTAAAAAAAGAATTGATTTTTTTTGTGTGGGCATTTGAGGATTGCTTTCTCTTGCTGCTTTGGTGAGACTGCTGTCGCCACTGTGTGTGGAAGCCCAGGCCAGCCCTTGGGGTAATGAGAGATCAAGGACCTGCCCCTCTGTGTGCCAGAGGCCCTGCCATCATCTGACTCTAGCGGGATGCAGGTACAGAGGGGAATTGAGCAGAGGTCAGCCCAACCTACCCAGACCAGAGAAACTGCCCAGCCAACCTATGAAACTGAAACCAACTAAGGTTGTTTTATCCTACTACATTTAGAAAGTAGACTGTTACTTGGTAAAAGCTAACAAATACAATATTGTAGAAAATTTTCAAACACCAGCCAATACTGGTAGAGGTAGCAATCCCATACAAAGAGGAAGTTTATTTTAAACTTGAAAACACTGACTAACCATATAGACACAGATTGTCCTCCTAACACCACCTCTAATTGCTATCATTTTTTCTATAAAACTGAAGAAACCATAATGTGATGGCCAAATTCTACTAGGAATCTTGGGAAAATATGAAGCATGGTACATAGGTACATTAGGAAACAATGATTGGATTTTTAACTGCTAGCTATTGAGCTAAGTACTTTCCATGCATTGCTTCATTTACCTTTCAAATAATGCTGTATTTTTAATATCCATTTTAAAGGAAAAAAATGAGACAAAGAGAGTCTCATCACCAGTCCAAGATAGCCCATATAATAGGTTAATGAATTAGGATCAAAATGCATGATTGTCTGACTCAGAAAGTATTTAAATGACTTACAACCTGCAAAACCTCTTAAAGTTTTTGGAAAGACTTAAAATGACCAGAGCTTAAAGAGATTTTAAAAATATGTGATTAACAACATTTTTAAAGATGAAGAAACAATGGTCTAGAGAAGATAAATTCAAGATTTCGTAGCTGCAAAGTAGCATGGTGAGAACTATATGCTTTATTATAGGAAATTAGAGTCTCAATGTCAGCAGGGTCAAATACGATTCCTACACTTGGTGACCTTGAGTAAAAGGAGGGAGGGTGGCAGTGGGTGAATTGCAGGGTTGGGGGCAAAGGCATAAAAAATATCCCATCAGAATTTCTGAGGTTGGCAACTGCCAGTCTCCCTGCTACTATTCCAACATCAGATCATTGTTTATTTATTGAAATCTCAAATTCCTTGATTTTCTATCTTAAGAAATTTTCAGAGACAATTATATGAGCAGTTTTCTAGCAATATACTTTCTTTCATTTCCTATTTTGGGGAAGAAAACACAATCAGTATTTTGACTTACAAGGTTAAAGCAAATTTAAACAAGATTCTCTTTAATCAATTCAATAAGAGCTAGAGCCAGACCCAACTATTGTAAAGAAAACATGTGAAAAGACTCTGTTAGTGTTAAGGAAAAAGAAATGTTAGTAACAGTGGTTTGGCACTGTAATGTCTCCAAGTAAAGAGCAAATGTAAGCCGTTTCTAATCGGACTTTCAATCACCTACTCAGCATTTCTAAATTCTCTCTAATATTAATGGTCTTTTTTTCATTGGATGGTCCCTATTTACAATATTATGTTTAGTAGTGTAATTGAATTTGAGCAAGTAGAAGAATTGCATGATTTTAAAATTTTAATATTAACAAGAGAATTTTATTTCTGATCTGGTCCACAACTTTAATTATCTTACATGCTGTGTTGATTATACCAGGACGGAGGAAACGTAATCAATAGGTTACATTGTCTTTGGAATCATAAATATGCGCAAACAAAGGAGATGCTCAGGCATTGGAGGATCAGGTGTCCACCAGCCATATTTATTCAGACTTTGATTCAGTACCTTTACCAGTAGCCCCTTTAGCAGTGAGGACTTTATTAATATAAAATAACATAATTTGTCCCGCCTTGCCCACCCCCATTCTCTATTCCTCTAACCTTGTTCTAGTTTTCTCTGTAGTACCTATTGTCATCATCTGATATACCACTTATTTACTTGTTTATTTGTTCATTGCTATTCCATGTACATTTCTTAAGGTCAGAAATATCATCTGTCACAACTGTATCTTCAATGTCTAAAATGATTCCTAACACATAGTAAGTGCTCAATAAATAATTTTGCATGGATAAATTAATAGCCTTTCTACTTTTTCTAATTATATAAAATCTTGCAGAGTTACTTACCCTTTAAAAACACTTCAGTTCCTGGAAAAAGAGATTAAAAATACAATCTGGGTTCTCCAGCTACTGTCATAGGATATCTAGTCTTTTTACCCTCTTCTTATATTCTGGCCCTTCACACTTTTTTAAAGGGTTTTTCAAGATATATCATATGTGCCATATGAATAAGTCCACTATATCCTTTTCCTTTCATACCCTCCCCTTCCCTTCCTTACCCTCTCCTTTTCTTTTCTCACCCTCTAATTCAGCTATTGCTTTACTACACTGGTTGATTAGCTACTCCCACTAGGCATTGCTACCTCCTACCAGGTCCCTCAGAGTAGTATCCAGTTCCCAGCACATACAACTAAGTTTTGTGTCTGGGGTTTTAGAATTATTTCTCCTCTACAAGATACCTAGTACACCAATTCAAATACAATCTTAGCAGCTTTGATCAACTTCCTTGTTAAATGTTCTTGATTCTAAGTGAGAGATACAATATAGACTGATTCTCTCTCACTGCATTTTCCTGAAACTCCTGGTAGATGGTAGGCAGCAAATGAATATTAGTTTCTATCCAGAATTAATAATGGAATTATAGTTACTTTGGATATAAAAAGGATTTGATTATTATTCTTTCTAATTTAATGTGTAAGGAATTTAAACCAGCCCTGGATGGTGTGGCTCAGTGGATTGAATGCCTGCCTGCAAACCAAGGGATCACTGGTTCGATTCCCAGTCTGAGCACATGCCTACATTGCAGGCCAGGTCCCCAGTAGGGGGCACTCAAGAGGCAACCACACATGGATGTTTCTCTCCCTCTCTCCTTCACTTCCTCTCTCTCTAAAAATAAATAAAATATTTTTTAAAAAAGGAAACTAAACTAAAAGAGGCTAAAAGTTAAGCTTCAAGTGAGTTAGTGAGTAGTAGGAACAATTCAATTTGAGACTAAATAAGCAAAGTAAGTGTGGAGAGGTAGTCATTTTGAAATATCAATTGGGATATTATGTGTATATTTCTTAGAGTTTTCTTCTACCACTGATTCTTCCTTCTCTTTAGTTAGCAACATGTTCAACAAGGGAAAAAACACACTCAACACTTTAATAAAAGGAATAAGTTTATATCTTCTGTGTTTTAGAAGCTTAAAGTCTAAGCCCAGGAATGGGAGACTTGGATGCTTAGGCAAGATATTTGGAAGAATGTGTGATAAGTAACAGAAGAGATCACCTTTCACAAAACTGGAAAGATGTCTTTGGAAAGAGGTACAGAAGAGAAGTGGCCTGCGGACTCAGAGGTCAGTGGGGCCAAGGATGAGAAAGCAGGAGCTGAAGGAACCACATGAACTGCAGTGAAATCAGCCTCCAGAAAGAGTGAGAACCATCCTTCCCCCGGCAGCCCCATGGAGGAACTCTTACTAACTTCCAGTGAGCATTAAAAAGCGCTTGAGCTCAGGGCCCACCTCAGCTGTCCTACCCATTGTCAGTTAGATTCAACTTTAGACCTTGATCATTGACCACTAGGAGGTATGACCACCCCTGATTCATTTTGTTGTTGTTTGCTTGTTTGTGTCTATGTTTTTGCTTTTGTTTTCCCTGAACATGTACATGTAACCCTTCAGGAAAAGTATTAACTCTACTTCCCGAATTCATCTCCACTTATGTTCACTTCCTTCCATCTTATGGTGTAATTATATCTACACTTGGTTTGGGAATATCACCAATCTGTGTCTACTTGAAAAACCAAACATTCTGGACCAGTACTTCAGTCCAATCTACACTCATATCTGACCTGGAATCCTTTAGTACCCTTCTAACTAATTTCCCAGGGTGTGTTTTTCCTCTTTTCCTGCTAAAATTTATGTTTTATTTAGCATCCAGGATGACTAAAAAAGGTCAATAAGTAAATATAACTTAACTCTCTCCAATGGCTTCTCATATCACTCCAATATCTGTCTTACTCTGGCTTATTGAGTTCTCTTTAGTCTGGACTCCCACTACTTCTCTGAACTTATTTTCCATCTCTGTCCTCCTTGTCTACTGCCACCCTGCCATACTGAACTTCTCTCAATTCCTTAAAAGTGCCAAGTTCTTCCCATGTTAGGTCAATTTCCTCTAACTCTTCTCTCTTCCCACAATACACTTTTCTTTCATTTTTTTCTATAGTTACTATTTTTTTGCCATTCAGATTTCAAATGCTCAGAAGGGCCTTTCCTGCTGACTAGATTTAAAATAGCCACCCTGGTATTCTGCATCCCACAAAGTCCACCTGCTCACACTAATAAACGTGTTTGGTTTATTTGTTTCCTTAATTGTTGTCTGTCTTTTCCACTCAGTTGCTAGCTCCATGATCAGGGAAATTTTGTTTTTTTGTTTTTTTGCCAGTGCTGGCTCTTCTCATGTGGAACGATGTCTGGTACGTAATAAATACTCAATTTGATACCGTTTAAATGAATGGATGAACGAATGATTGAATGAATGACCCTTTGTCTTTGGCTGTGGTTGACCCTACCTGGCTTACTATTTTCAGTGTCCTGGGATGCTCGTAAATACTTGTAAAGAATGCTACCGGAAGGGTGCTGGAAGTTTGGAGGAACCTCCCCTCACTACCCCGCCCCCCACACTTGGGTTAAGTGATTCCGAGGAAACCAGCTGGAGGTCATCTCAGTGGGAAAAACAATCCAACTATGGGGCAGAGACAACCTTAGGGCACGGAAGATGCTCAAAAAATGCTAATTGTTTTTTTTAATTTGTTTTTGAATTATTTGATTACATTCAGAGGCAGAAGCATGTGATGCTTTACATTTTGAAGTTGAACAAACAACGTCTATCTACCCAGTGCTGCCAATTGCTGGTCACATGGTCTTGGGCAATTTATTTGATTTGGGGGCCTTGTATGACCAAGAATCTGTGTAAGGGGGAAACTAAAGGCAGAGTTCAGAAGACTTTTGTGAAATTAAAGCTCTAAAAGTAATGAAAATGATGTATTACAGTACTTATCATAGTTATAATTAATTATATTGTCACCAATGGTAAAAGTATTACTAATAATAGTTTAAAAGCTTATTAATGCTATTATTAATGATAATAGTTATTACTAATGATAGTATACATTAATAGTTATCATAGTTAATACTGATGATGATAGTTATTTTTTAAGTACTTAGGATGTGCTAGACAATATTCTCAGCACTATATGTATATTAACTCTTCACAACAATCCTAAACAGTTAGCTTTATACACATTATGTAGGTGAGGAAACTGAGGCCCAGAGACTTTAAGGAACTTCTATAAGTTCTATAAGTAGTAATTTGTCAGAGTTGGAATTTGAACCCAGAGATTCTGTCTCTAAAGTCTGTGCTCTTAGTAGACAGCCTGGCATATAATAAACATTAAATTAATTTTTCATGCTTTATATCCTTTATTCATTTGAATATTTTTATTATTTATATGAGCTCTTTACATAGCTTTTGTCATATTTGCTACCAAATGCCTTAATATCATAACAAAATATTAAGTATAAAATAATAGCATGTAAAAAACATTTAAAGTTCTTTAGTTGTTTACGACTAAAAAGAAGCAATGCTTTGGAGGGGCAGTGAAGGGGGTAGTTTAAATACAAACCCTCCACACTTGAGTGAACAATGTAACCTCCAGAAGTAGCTGGCCTCCCTCAGCTTTCCTGCTATCCGTGAACAAAGCCACATGCCACTAGAAGTTCTAACATGGTTGTTTTCCTTTTGAAATTTAATTTTGATCTGTGCGTTGGCATCTCCTAAATCTGAGAGACCCGATGATCCAGGTCGCAGAAATGAAGGGCTAACCCACAGTCTCAGCCTCTGGCCAAATTAATTCTCTTCTACAAGCTTAGACCCATGGCCTGTCAGAAGCGTGTTATATCCACTCTTTGTCTCATTATCTTCAAATTGTGCTTTAGGAACACATCTGGGAGTGATACGGCTCCTCATGAAGGGAAAAGATATAATTTGCTAGGCCAATGTGACACAGTGGGAAGATGGGCCACATTCTCTCCCAGTGTGAAAGCACGTGGCAATAAGCTCCAGTTTTGCGGCTCTGCAATGACCTGCTTCCATCCCGCTAAAGACAATCACTGCATACGGTTCTAATAAAAAATAAGAGCTACAGACAGTTCAAGGTCAATGTGGGGGTGATGTTTACAGTAGAGAAGAGAGACAGTTTTGTGAATTTAGCTGATAATTGTTGAAGTGTGAAACCCTAAAAAAGAAAAATCTGAGTCTTATCTTATTCTTTATCCAGGAGTGTAATTAGGCATATGGATACTTAGTGAATTTCAGGATTGTGGCTGGTGTTTCAGAATACACTGGTTTCAAATAGTCAAATATTCTCTCCAATTGTCTCCATCTATTTTAACCACACCTGGATTTTTTTTTTTGAATTGTAAAACTATAGTCACATAACAAGTACTCACATTTCTGTACTTGGTTTGGAAATATCACCAGTCTGTGTCTAACTGAAAATCCAAACAAATATATAGAAACAACCCTTTCTTTATAATGTGAAATGAAGAACCAGAATGTGAATATAATTTGCCTTCTTGAATATTGTCCTTGGAAAACAGAGACAAGACTCAGATTTTGAAAGGTAAGAGGAATTAAGTAATCTCAGTTTGTAACACATTAGGAGAAAAAGCAAAAAATATGATTGATTCTTAAGTTGTGCAATACTTATTGTAATACAATGCAAGCTTATGCATAATTTAATGTAACAGGAAATAAGCTTGATATTTTATATAACGATTTTATCTTTAAAGGCAAAATACTATTCAATAATTTAAATATATTAAAAATTACTTTATTTCTATTTATGAATTGTTTGTAGGACTCCCTGTCTTTGGTTTTCAGACATTAAGTGTGCTAATGTCAACCTGAGGTATTTATTTGAACTGTGGATGCCTGGGTCCCAGTTCTAGAGTATCTGACTTAGTGAGCGTAAGAAGAGTGTGGGAATCTGCTTTTTTTAACAAGTATTTAGGGAACCACTCCTTATATTTTCTACCTGAAAGAAATCTCACCTTCAGGGAATGCCTACTGTGGGCCCTTTTTACTAATGATTTATTTCTTTACTCTTTATATCAGTCTTTTGAATTAAATGTCATTATTCACATTTCATTGACAGGCTAACATTATGTTCCACAAGATGATACCACATAAAAGAGTAGAGTCAAGATTTCCTGTTGATGGACTACCATACTAAAGACACATTCAAAATCAATACTAGGAATAAACAGTCTGACAATTCTTTTAGAGACGTCTTCTAAATTCTCACCAGAAAATCATAAATCATTGCAAGAAAAAGATAAAAACGATCATTGTATTAAGAAAGTAGTTTAAAAGGAGAAACCAAATTACTTTTTTTTTTTATCAGTACTTAACACACACCAGTTTACTTTGTGCTCTCCTTACAGTTTAGCTGGGTGTTTGGCAGATGATCTTCCCCATAATTCAGGAGTCCTGAATTCAGGACTGTTTTGCCACAATCTCTCACGGCTTCCTCAGAGGCTTCCACTGGGTTCTCTCTCTTCATTCAGCCAGTCAGGAGAGCACTGAATAATGAGTCTGCATGACACTTTGTGGTTTTCTGATTTCTTTCCAGAAGTAATCACTTGACCCCAACCAAACTAAAACAGAAACTGAGGAATGCAGTCCTTTTGTGCTAAGGAAAAAAAAAAAGGAGAAAATGAAAGAAAAAGAAAAAAGAGAACTCTCCCAAATTACATTTTTGAATAGAAGATTAGTTAAGGATGAACAAGCATGCCCATAAACTGCTGACTAAATTTTGATTAATCACATTCGTGAGAATAACAATGTCAGCCACTGAAAATTTATTTATGAAAGGGTATATATAACATTAGATTGAAACAAACAAAGGAACAACAAAAATATGCTTTGTAGTGTTTAACAATTACGTTCTATTTTTTCTTCATTTTTTAAATTTTTAGAAATTTGATGCAGAAGTACAGTGGCACCATTTTATAAATTCAGAATTTGCTGGACATACTGTTGCATAATTCTAAATGGCCCGTACGACACACCCTTGGGGTGTTTGCCCCTTGAGTATGGCTGGGCCTGACCTAACCAGGTGACCAGAGACAGAAGACATCCAAGAGGTTCAATGCGCAAGAGAGCCGATGGAGGGGGCTAAGTGCGCAGGAGGCCTGTCGGAGCCCCTGCTCTATAAGCAGAAGCGGAACAGGGCCTCAGTGTTACAACTATTCACAACAGAATTCCTCCAGCAGCCATGTGAACTTGACCAAATGACCCAAGCTCTGGACAATAATGTAACCCAGCTGACAGCCTCATTCCAGCACAGGGGTACAACAATGAACATGACAGACAAAAGTGTCTGCCCCAGTGGGGTGAAACTTGATAATACACATGGAAAATGGTGTGAATGTGTGTGTATATGCAAAAGTAGGTCCACACTCACAACTGTAAACCTACTTTGTCCATGCCATATGTGTGTATTCATTCATTCATTCATTCATTCAGAGTGGCAAGTTCTATAAAGAAAGTAAAATTGGGCAGGAGTGAGAGATTGGCTGGATGGGAATTGGGGTGGCACTTTAACCAGGGTAGTCAGGGGACAACTATCAGAACAGATGAGAATTGTGTCAAGGCCAAACCAAAATGCTAAAAAGAGGCCTCACATAAAATGGGTGTAGGTCTAATTCTAAGCCCTTTGAAGAGTCGTAAGCATGGGGAGGTGCAACATTTACCCGAATTACTCTTACAGAAGATGTCTCATTGGAAGGTGAACTGGAACCAGTGAAGTTGGGGGTGTGGTGGAGTGTGGGGAGGCTGTAGTGGAATCACTGTCTAAGAGGGACCTTGCCCATCACAAAGATTTTGTCATCACCCAGGAAAGGTCATGAAGAATTAGGCAGGAGGATAACCCACAGGCTTGAAAGAAGGACTCCTTGTAATGTTGTCATGAATAATACATTACAGACCTTTTCTTCCATAATTTATAGGAAAGAAAGTTTTGTCTATGGTTTTCTCAAATCCAGATTACAAAGACCTCTAACCCAGTAAGACTGGGAGGAAGGCCATATGGAGGAAGAAAGGCAAAGGTGGAAATTTTAGTAAACTAGTTAAAAATTTTTAAAAACTGACTTAATGTTTTCAACAAATTAGTAGACCAGAGGAAACTAGACACTAAACTTTTATATAAAATATTTCTTCAGATTATCCAAAGTCACATTCAGAGTCTGATGAGCATTTTTTCATCATAAAAGATTATAAGAATTCAGGTCATATTGTTTTGTTTTCAAAGGACATAAATGTCAGCACTATATAGTGAATGCTGCTTTGTTAAAAATTAAATTATGATCATAATAAGTGTTAGAATTTAAAACCATTGAAAACTTCTTTAAACACATTCTTCTCAATAACACAGACATTGTTCTACAATAAAAATGTAGATATGGCGTATATTTGTGAATATTTTTAAGCATAAGCGATTTCACCCTGGCTGGGTGGCTCAGCTGGTTGTAGCATCATCTCATACAGCAAAAGGTTGAGAGTTCTATTTCTAGTCAGAGCATATACCTGGGTTGTAAGTAGAAATATCTCTCACATTGATTTCTCTCTTTCTCTCTCTCCCCTCTCTCTTTCTTTCTCTCCCTTCTTCTCTTCCTAAAATCATAAACATATCCTTGGGTGAGAATTTTAAAAAAATAATAAATAAATCAGTGTGAGCAGTTTCCTCTGCATATCCCACTCTAAGATCAATAAGAAAGACTAACACCAAGAACAGAAAGGTCAACCTAAGGAATTTTCTTCAGAATTAATTAACTACAATATGCAAAACATAAAACATGATTTTCAAATAAAATTCCCAGCTCTAATTAGTGAGAGTGAGAGAGAGAGAGAGATAGATAGAGAGAGAGAGAGAGAGAGAGAGAGATTAGAATGGAAGAGATTAAAGTTTTCTTCTCTTGCTCCCTGCTTTCATCCATCTTTTTACTTTCATCCCCTGAACAAGCTGTAATAAGTAAAACTGTGCCCCCACCCCAACCCCCCAAAAAACCATGTTGAAGCTTTAACCCTCAATGTGAATGCACTCGGAGAAAGAGCCTCTAAGGGGGTAATTAAGGTTAAATGAGGTCATAAGGGTGGGGACCCTACTCTAAGAAGATTCGTGTCATTATAGGATTAGACATCAGATACCTCTCCCTCAGAGGAAAGGCCACAGGAGAATATGTGAGAAGCCAGGAAGAGAGTTCTCATCAGAAACCAACCCTGATAACACTCTGATCTTGGACCTCTGGCCTCCAGAACTGTGACAAAGGAATTTCTGTTGTTTAAGCCACCAAACTCTGTGGATTTTTGGTATGGCACCTAGAGTAGACAGGTACACAAACTGAATTCAAACATTATCAAAATATCATATAATCACAAAATTTGAACGTCAGTTATATTAGTAACTTTAGAGACGTTGAGTTTTATACACACAAATCCATATCCTTCATCCCCTGGCTAGTGAACATGTTTGTTTTTGACTAGAGCCACAAATACGGAGGCCTGACCCTTGGGAATGTTGAGGTTGAGTTGATCATTGGACATTACTTGTGTCTTAGTATTTAAGATTCTGACCAGTTTTTATCATACTCTTAACAAAGTTAACTTTTCCCTTTTCTGAATTGAAATTAGCCACTTCTTTTTCTGGAAAGAGTACTGGTTGTGGAGAAAGCTTGAATTGGATTTCAGTTTATATATTGCAACTCACTATGTGGAAAATAATTAACTTCCCAGAGCCTTAGATTCCTTATCTTTAAAATGGGGAAAAATAATAGTGGCCTCATGGGATTTGTTATATAAGCTCTCAAAAAAGATAGATTCCTTCTGTAATAGAGTATTATTTTTCTAACAGTCTCAAAAGGCAGAAATCTCCACTTTTCCCTGATTCTTTCACCACTTATAAAGATGTTCTAAACCCCTTGGGATTGGGGATGGAGGAAAGCCACTTTTTCTCTCATTGTGTTGAGTAAATCTTTTCCCAAATACTGTTTTATTTTTCCTACACTATTTTTTCAGTTGCTTTGAGCAAGGTTGTTTGTTATTCCGTTATAAACGATCCTTGAGTATTTTCACAATGGATCAATTGCAGTGGGATTCATTAGGATTTTTCGAGTTTGCCACTTTTCTTTGCGTTCTTTCTTTCTGCCCTCTGCAGAGATGCTGACACACTTATTGTGCATAGGGAAGCCAAGATGCTTTTGATTTTTTTTGAACCCAATACTATGCAGAACATATGAAAAACCAACAGTAAATAACTTTTTAAATGCAGCTTTTTGAGATAATGCAGTTTCCTGTTTTAACAAGCCCAAGCTAAAGTAATAAAGGTTTATTCTGACATCCAAGGCCAGCAGTAACTTGACTCTGAGGTCAAGCTCTGACTGAGCTATGAGACAGGAAAGACACCATTCATAACAGTATTTTTAGAAACATTTTATTGAACTTCCAAACCCTTCTAGGCACATTTGCTTCATCTCCCACTCACTTGCTGTGGAAAGGCAATTACTTTGTAGTGATAGCACAGTCAAATCTGTAAACAGTTATTACATTTCAATTAGAAGGGCAGGAAACTCTATATGTTTGGTTTGCTGGGAATTAATGCAAATCTTTTTTGATGTTTCAATTCACAAGGGGTCCTACCCCACACATTTGGCTCCCAGGAACACTCAGACCCATTCAAACATCAAAGACTATTTTTCCAGCATCAAGTAGTTGGCCTGGAGTTAAATTCTCCTAAAGTATCGGTCTGTATTCTAACTCCCAATTCTTCTAGTTACAACAGAAGTTTCTAAGAGAAGTCAACTCAGACCGTCTTTCTGGTGTGGAAGAAAGATCCTGGTAAATCTTTTTTCAGAAAACATGCACTTGATCACACTCGTGATCTGGGCTAAATGCTCATAAATCATGAAACAATAAAAATGTTTCATAATTGATTATAAGAGTGGCAGTAAGATGGAGGGAAGGTCGGAAATACACTAATATTTATTAAATACCGACAGTGTTCCAGTCACTTTTCTTGGATTACCCTTTAAAATCTTACAGCAACACTGTGAGGTAGGTGTTAGGTACCACCATTCTCCAGATGTGAAAATTAAGATTAAGAAGCATGCCCAGATCTCTAGGGAGATGGTGTTCTGGGAACAAGCCCAGTCCTCTGTGTTTCCAAAGTTTATTATAATTCTTCTGTCTCCCACCACAGAGATTTGAAGAGTATACTTAATGTTCATCTGTCTTTTTCTTTCCATTGCCCATCACTCTTTGTACTATTAATAGTATCCGTGATTGTCTTTAAAAATTCTATGTTACTCAAGGGAAAATGCAAGTAACAAAGTCAAACAATGAAGAAACTATTCTCCCACTCCTAGAATGTGTTACATATGGTGGTGGGGGAAGGGAGAGCAAGACAGACTGCAAGCAGGATTTACTAAGGAGGATTTCACACTTCCATCAGTTACCATGAAAGATAACATATGGGCTGAATATTTATTCGAAGCAACAGATTTGTTTCTAGTTACTCTCCAGTAGTTGAATGAAAAAGAAAGAAAAAAAAGACCCTTTTAACAGTCATCTGAAAATACTCCCCAAATGAGAGAAAAAAGGTTGATCTTTTTTCAGACTGCAGAAGTAACATTCTTAAAATATTGAGTCATAATAAGTCAATTTAAACTTATTTAGCGAGCTATTATAACGACGAATCTACCTTTTCATCGGGAATGACGTGCTGACCTTCCTCAAAAGCTCAAGTTCTGTCTGTTTGTCTGTTTGTTTTGGAGGAAACACATCTTTACTGTAATAGACACATTGCACTTTCATTCTGTACTATTTTCAAGTTACTTCTCTTTATTTATTTCAATCATCTTATACATAATCAGCCTTTTCAATATCACAGAAAAGGTGAAAATTTGTATCAATAAGTGGGGCTACCTGTTCCAAATCATTCTGTGTATAACCACTCATTTGCTCTATGCCACCAACTTATTTGTTTGAATCTGGAAAGATTCATAATGGTTGGCATTGCAAAACTCTTCTGGCTGGGAAAAAAAAGCATTGTGAAGGAAACCAAAATTAAAAAGTTAAGTTGAAAATTGTTCCTATCCTCTAGGCTCCTGGCATATAAAAATATTAACAACATATGTCTAGGTTAGATTTTTAAACCACATGAGAGTTAAGTAGAATGAGCCTCTTCAAAATATTGTGCTTTTTAAAAATAGAAAGCAAAAGAAAATGACAGAAAAAGCCTATAGTTGCCTCCAAAAAGACGTATATGAACTTCTCTCACCTAGTCAGGCAACTCGATCATATAGGTGGGTCCTACTCTGTTCCCGAATCATTCTTTATGGAGAAAAAGCAGGCTCTGACACACTAATTCCTCCTCACCGTGCAGACCTCCTCCTCTTTCCAATCGTTGCCCGTGTGTGTACGCGAGGTTCTAGCTTGCTTCGCAATTGCTCCTTTAAATAGTTGCTTATCTGACCTTCTGTAAAAAAAAAAAGAAATTTCTTTTGGAACTTCCTTTCACTTAAGGCTGATCATAGTGGAAAAGAGACTATACAATTTTGAACTCTATAGTCTAAAAATTGCAATAATGGGGAGATAAAAATTCACATTTTTAAATGTAAATAAACTTAGAGTTGGAGGAGCCAGTGTGGATTTTCAAGTGCTGGTGGTTATTTTGAAAACATGCCCTTATCTGGAGACAGTTGATTTTCCAGGCAGTGCAGCCACGTCATGCCGTAGCTTTCACCTGCTTGAGACCGGATGTGACAGATGCTATGTGCTCTGCTTGGTCTTGGACGACGTATCAGTTTACAAGTCTCAGAATTTAACCTACCTCACAGAGTTGTTCTAAGGACAAGATGAAGTGAGGGATGTAAAATGTGCCTGCCATACAGACAATACTCAAAAATAAAAGCTGTACCTTGTTCAATAAACCTACTTATATTTTCTAGTTCTGCCTGCAGAGAAGGTCTAGAAGCAGTGACATCCCTGGACCAATGAGCACAACCATCATTTAAGACTTGGTTTCTAACTATTCTCCAATAAAGAGAACCAGGACTCCTTAGGGTGGGAGGGGGGAGATGATTCTAGTGGCTAAATGGGATTTGGCTGCCTGCTGCCACACACAACCATAAAACAGAGATTGTTGGGGAAGAAGAAATGTTTTTGTTAACAGGGGGCCCATTTGGGGGACCTGGGGACTCCCCTGCTCCAAGCCATTCTCGTCTGCAAAACACAGAAGTCTTCTTGTTTCCAAAAAGACAGAAATCCAAATCCATGCCCCGCTTCATTCTTATCTGCCCTTTTTGAGTCCTAAACCGCTACATGGATGGGTCTCCATCTCTCCAGCTCCCGGTTGTCTCCCTCTCTGGAGTACACACTTGCGAAGCCAGCACCTTACTTGTCCCGCTGCAGCTTTCTCTCTCTCCTGGGGCCGGGGTGCATTGCTTGATCACTGCAGCCAGTTGTGTGAGAGGCTCAGTCCACTGGGCCCTGGCGTCCAGGGCTGCTTGCACCCTTGAGGCCAAGAAACATTCCAGGCTCAAGTATCTGTGTGCTGCTCTGGGGGCAAGAGAATGGGAGCAGTCCAGGACCTGTGCTTCCCCGCACAGGGCTGCAGCATTCCATATGCCCACCCGCCGGCGAGGTGAGCATCCCACACTAGCTTGTTCCAGACCCTTGAGCAGGGCGAGAGCCATGGGCAGCGTACAACCCACAGGCCCAACGCTGGTGGAGTTCACATTCCGCACGTGGGACTCAGCCTCTGCTAACTGGCTTCCAACTGTGCAAGCAGGGGTGAGGAAAACGGCGCTCCAGAGGGGCTGTGCATCCACCAGATCCCTCGAATGCTCAGCACCCAACATTGACGGGACCCAGGGGTGAAAAAGAGTGCGGAGCTTCTGCACACCCACCATTTTAAATCTTTCCCTCAAAATCATATGCGCTGTGGGAGTGTCCAAATTCCCAACCAACTCTGGACTAATGTCTACCGTGAGTGTCAGCTTGCACTGTGTCTCAGTCCCTCTTCTGGCTGCCATTATCTTGGAGCAGGTGGGAGGGTGTTTTAGCCTCTCAGGGGGACCACATCTCTGCCTGAGGTGAGGCGTTATCTCGTTAACACCAGTGTTGTGACCTTTTCCAGCCCCACAGCCATGCGGTTCTGTTCGAGAGGTATCGCAAGCTGCCTTAGGTGTTTACTATTACCTCCGAGCCATGGAATCACACCCCAGCTCCAGTGTCCATCCTGGACTGCCCTGGGCACTTCCCAGACTCTCTCAGAGGTCCCTCTCTTCTTTGGGAAGGCAGGCTCTTTCCTTAGCTGCTACTTGAATCTGCTTCCTTGTGGTTTCCTCCAACCCCTCCCTTCTGAGGGGTGGGGTGGGCGGGGCACCTCTCAAGCCAGATCAGGGTGTCTTCCCATCCCCCAACCATTTGGCCAGACCCTCTTGTTACACCAGGGCTGAGGCAGGGAAAATTCAAGATAAACCTAGAATATTTTGTGAGGTTAAAAAGTAAGAAAGCATGAAATAGAGGTGGTGGGGATCATGCCAAAAAAACACAGGCAGCAACATAAGGCCTTTTAATAGTTAAACCTGGAACAATTTGAACATTAAAATAATTAATAATCATATGAGATTATAACCCAAAATCTGAAATAAATACCCATGAACCTATGTTGATATAACTGTATGATTGAATAGGTAACTAAATGGAGAAGGGAGAAATCTTCCTAACAGAAAAAAAATCTAATTAACAAATGTAGAAGAATTAAGGAGGAGAGAATGTCACCGTTATAATACTACAGCAATCTTCACGGATGGATGTTAAAGGATAAACCTTTAAGGAGAAACAGGATATTTGCATAGCCTCCAAATATCTCACCCAAATTGCTTTTTTAATTACCGTAATGGTTTTAACTTAATGTCTGCAAACTTTTTGAAATTCTTTTCAAGAGAATTTCCTTCTCATTGGAATAGGGCTGAACTGGCCATACACTTTTGAAAGTAGAATTTGGAAAGAAATAAATAGTAACTTTATGGTGGAGAAAGCATCTAGAGAAAATCTTAACGTAGAAATCATGGTCGACAGCACCAGTAATAATGAAGCATATTGATATCATGAGAAGAGAGCATCACCTCTCCTGTGTTGTTTCCACAACGCATTACTCTGTCTAATAATGAGAAAACATCACACAAACTGAAATTGGGGGACATTTTAGAAAATACCTGACCAGTTGTCTTCAGTGTCAAGGTCATGAGACACAAGGAAATACTGGGCCATGGTCTCAGAGCAGAGGAAATGAAGGAGAGAGGAACTAAGTGAAATCTGGTATCCTGAATTGGATTCTAGAACAGACAAAGGGCATTAGTGGAAACAGTAGGGAATCTGAATAAAGACTGGAGCTAACTGCATTGAACCAAACGTGAATGTCTAAGTTTTGACACCTGCACTATATACATTTTTTAAAGATTTTATTTACTTATTTTTAGAGAGAGGGGAAAGGAGAGAGAAAGAGAGGGAGAGAAACATCAATGTGTGCTTGGTTCTCAAGCATCCCCCACTGGGGACCTGGCCCACAACCCCAGGCATGTGCACTGACTAGGAATCGAACTGGCAATCCTTTGGTTTGCAGGCCAGCACTCAATCCACTGAGCCACACCCACCAGGGCTTGACACCTGCACTATAATTACATAAGTTGTAAACATTAGGGAAAGGTGGGTAAGGTATTAAAGGAATTTTCTTTACTATCTTTAAAACTCAAAGGCTAGAGCCATTTAAAATAGATATTTTCAATTAAATTTGTGATTATATGAGATACTGCCTATGCATAATGCCTAGTGCAAACACTTGTAAGTTGTATATGGCTACCATTGTCAGACACTATTACTACTTACATAATAATAATAAAAAACAGTATGCTTAACAATTAAGTGGTTGGAATTGATCAGCCCATTCAGCAAAATCAACAAAATATCCCCAGTGTAGACACAGCATAAGTTTCAGTGAAGACAGTTGCGGGGCCCCTTTCCAAGATGCCCCTCTGTGATCCTTGCCTCTATTTTTTTACATGGTTTTGGCATCCCCTGATACACTGAACAGGGCCAACTTGTGTGAGCAATAGAATATGGAGGAAATGATAGCGCGTGGTTTCCAAGTCTAGGTCATTAAAGACAGCATGGCCTTTGCCTTGCTATGTTGAAGGGACCCTCCCAGAGGAAGTCAGCCACCATTTTGTGGGGTATACAGTCCACAGAGAGGCCCATGTGGGGAGCAAGTGGAGCCACTTTGCCATTTCTAGACATGTGGCTTGGGAGAGTTTCAAATCCCACCCTAAGCGTTTCATTTGTAAAATGGGGGGGGGAGGGGCGGGTAAAGCAGATGCTTTCTGGGCTTCCCGAAGCTTCCTAAGTTGTCAGTACTATTTTGGAAAATTAAAAGTGGCTTTTTTTGAATGAAATAATTTAGCCTTGCTTAATTCAGGTAAAAGCAGTAAATGTCCCAGAATAATCGTTTGTCAATCAAAGTTCTCAGAAAACAGGCATAACTGCAGACTTACCAAATATGTAAAAGGATAAACCTACCTTTGCTGGCTGCAAAAGCAAACCCTTGACTCATGGAAGAGTCTCTGTTTTGTGATGCTGAGGTTGTACGTTTTATCCTATATAATTCTTCCTGGAAGTGGTATTTTAAAATTGAAGAGCAATTTAGTGTGTGGCATAGCCCTGCTCTATTAGCCCAGGCCAACATTAATGACACATTTTTAATAGAATAATGGGCAGTTGGACATCTAAACTTTACACTGCCATGGATCATTCTTGACAGCTGTGCTTTTTATTCATCAGTCTGATTGAAAGTGCCTCCCTGGCAGAAGCAAAGATACTCTCCTTTGTTCAGGACTTCCATAAAAGGTGAAAGAGTCTTTGCAGACACTCTGGCATGCCTGAATAAATTTATTTTACTAGGCTTGTAGCCATAACAGTGAGCAAACAAATGCCTCTTACCTACATCTTTCTGTATACCATAGGATAGCAAATTTATAGGGTTAACTAATGCTCATTTGCTTTGACTTCTTTTTTCTCTGTTTTAAATCATTGCCCAAACTTGCATTTTAAACCCTTCCCTTGTAATTCTTAACCCTTAGCCCTGGGCTATTTCAGTGATGTGCGGCTGTGGGGGTTTGTGTCTGTGTGTGTACATGTACATTGTCTACACTGTTGGGGGAGGAGGACGGGGCTTTCCTTTTAGTCCTCTCTCTTTATAGAGAACAGACCTCAAAGGGTTTCCTTTCCGAGCTTCTTAACTTCTCTTCCAAGCATAATGACTCTAGACAGACCAAACAACTGACCAGTGATCCATCGTGTTTTAATCATTTACAGTTGGATTCCTACACAGTGGTGCCTGATATTTGGTTTTGAAGAATGCTTTTCTGGGGAACACATTCAATCCAGCATTTCTGAGCAATAAATTACCTATGTTTGGGGGCCCTTGACAGCCTGTATTATTTCGCCCATGTTGGGAATAATGGATGATTTGGAACAATGCTCCCCTTTGAATTAAAATACAAAAGGTTTGAGTTTTAGAGTTCAAGATAATGAGTAGGCTTTCAACAAACAGAACTAGACCCAAATCTCCCCAAGAGAGAAAAGATTTTGGGAGTAAAGACTTGGGGGAAAGGGGGCATAAATATAAGCATTTGTACAAACACATTGTTTTTCTTTAGGGTTGGGAAAATCGTTTTGCATCCTGCACTGTCCCAGATGCTCAGTCAACTATACAGTTGTAGTTACACTACCATGAGACCGAGCTCTTTGCAAATATTATGATCATCCTGCATTACTCAGGAGAGATCTGCGGTCTCATTTCTGGCTGGGGAGCTAACCTCTATGTATGCCCAACTAGGAGTGGAGATGGGGGATGGGAGCACTGCCGCCATTGGCTGTATCGATAGATCACAAGGGACACTGATTAGCATCTGTTTGCTCATTGGTATAAATCAATCATCATATATAAATAATAACACTATTGTTTAAATGCTTGTAGAATAAATAATTATTTTCATATGTAAGCATATAGGTACATATAGGTAGTCCCCAGGATGAAAAATAATCCCAGAGTAATGATGTGATTTAATTCCCCTGCCATATAATTAATGATATAAGTAGTGGTTAGGTTTCCAGGCTAAACAAAAGTAATCTGAATTCCCAGATTCATTAAAGTAATTGTAAGATTCACAATAAAAGTTAAGATTACTGCTCAAGAGGCAATATATTGGGTTGGCCAAAAATTTTATTTGTTTATTTCTGTAGGATGCCTCTAGTAGCACTTAGTTGTCTTTAACTTCATTCAAAACAATTTTGTTAGACTGTATTGTGACAGCTGTCATATCAGTGTACATTTAAAAAAACATCAAAATTGGTGAATTTTTGTGTAGCCATTTTAATATTGAAGATGGAAGAAAATAAACAATAGTTTGGCATATTATGCTTTACTATGTCAAAAAAAAAGAAAAATGCAACTGAAATGCAAAAGAAAGAAAGATTTGTGCAGTGTGTGGAGAAGGTGCTGTGACCGATCCAACATGTCAGAAGTGGTATGTGGAGTTTTGTGCTGGAGATTTCTCACTGGACAGTGCTCCACGGTGGGGTAGACCTGTTGAAGTTGGGTAAGGCCCAGGGATCAAATGGAGACATTACTTGAGAACAATTGATGTTATACCACCTGGGAGAGAGCTGACATACTCAAAATACCCACATCAATAAAGTTATTGGTGAAAACGAACAAATGTGTCTTTTATTTTACTAAAGAAAATCATATGGACTTTTTGGCCTGCCCAATACCACCTGGGTTAAGAATCAGAGGTCCTCACGTTTGAGTCTGGGCTCCCTCACTAACTGGTAGTATCACTTTGGGAAGTTTTGTGACTTCCATGAAGCTTGCCCACCTGTGTATTATGGGGATCAGCAAACCACGGCCTGTGGGCCAAATCTGGATTGCCAGCTGTTTTGCTATGACTTGCAAGCTAATGTTTTTATATTTTTAAGTTTAAATCAAAGGAAGAACAATGTTTTTAATAGGTAAACATTGTATGAAATTAAAAATTTGTGATCCACAAATGAGCTGGCTGTGTTCTAATAAACACAGCCAGCTCATTTGTTGCCATATGGTCTGCTTTTCATGCTACCAGTAGAAAGTTATGATAAAGAAGCCTAAGGTATATAATCTATGGCCCTTCACAAAAAAAGCTGGTCTAACCCTGCTGTAATATCTACCTTGCCGAGTTGTCATGAGGACTGAATGTTCTACAGAGTGTTGAGTGCAGGGAATCAGAGTGAGAACATCCTGGGCTAAAACTGCCCCCGAAAGTGGATGTGTGGCTGTGCATGTAAACTTCACCAAGACGGAAGAAAAGACAAAACCGGGAAATAATTACAGCATACTAGCATTTCCCTTCAACTTACAAGAACGCGTGACTCTGTGGGAGGGTGCTTATAGAACAATGGAACTGTCTCAATTTTGTCAATCTGGTTTAACCTAACAGCAACTGGTTTATAAATTTCCATTAGATAATTCAGTGTTCATTTTAATAAGAGGTAAAATGGTGCCATTGATAATATTTTATTAGTTATTATTCTTGTTGTTACTCTTATAATTGAATATTTCATGATGAAAGTCTCCATTTAAATAAATAAAATCACATTAATGTGCCTATTAATGAACAAATCTATTATAAAGATAGATTTTATGCTCAAATTCTTCATTACTGAAGGAAGAATGATGAATGAAATGTAAGGATATATTCCAGGATAGAGGTCCTTTCCCTCTCTTAACAATAGTAAAAGTTATACTACATTGAGTGCTTCCTCTAAGTGCTGGACAGAAATTTAGGAACTGAGAATGAGTATTAATAATTCCACTGATGTGGAAGTTGCATACAAATGTAAGCCAAGGAAGAGCCTGATGGCACCTTTTGAAATGTATCCCCACGCTCCCCACTTTGGTGCAGCCACGAGGGGCCTTTAACGAAGCCAGGACTCTCTCTAATGGAAACAACGTGGCTCTGTTCCTTAATGAGTTTCATTGCGATTGTAATTGTTATTATTAAATCAATAACCATAGTAAGTAGTACTGATGCCACTGTTGGTAGTGATGCTCACTTCTCGGTTCGCTCATGGCCTGCTACGTAACATACACTGGTAAGGAAGGCCCTGGGGATACAATAGAAAACAAGACATTCCCAACCCTGTGGATCTTACACCTCAACGGGCAAGATCAGATCAAAATCAAATTCAAAAACAAAGTAGAAAATATCAGGAAAGATTAAGTCCTATGATTACCTATGCGATGAGAAGAGGGAAAAAAATAATTTTGATTCTATGGTCAGATTAAAATATGGTATAAGACGTTGTGACCTCAGAGAGATTTAAGATTATATCTTAGATACCTTCTCAGCTACAAAAAGGCTTTAAGAATCTGAAAGGCCTTCTCGAAAGATGCCCAAGCTCAACCTGAAATACTGTGAAGACTGTCTCAAAGAGATTTGTGAGTGTGGCTTTGTCTAATGCTATCTACTAGAGTAAGATTTATAAGAAAGCCAGAAAGATTTTAAGAGAATTAAAACTGTGGAAGCACTTGCAGCTTTGACTGAGTAGGACGGAACTCATTTGTATTGGAAAGAAGTCTCTGGGAACTTGCACTTCCATGAACAGGAAGCACCCTGAGAAAATTACTCAGCGGCAAACACAGGCCATTTGTAAAGAAAAGGAGGATGGCTTACCAAGAGCTATGGAGAGCCACCTGTGGAAAGGGGACTTGAGCCCTAATCCAGGTCTGGAAATGGGTGCCCAGTTGGATTTCACAGTTGCTTTTGACCAGTATCTATTATGGGCCTCCCTTTCCCTCAGTTTTTAAATTACAATTGTCCAATTACAGGGTACATAGGGAGAAAGGGTGAGTGAAGTTGGGGGGAGGGGTGCTAATAACTTTTCTCTTGGTTCACAAGCTTTCAAATCAAGATAAATCATACTAGAAAAGCTGTGACTGAAGAACTTCCCCTGAGAAGCCTCCTTCTACCCCGTTCCACTGCAAACTAATTTAGATGATGAAATATTCTGGACTAGAGCCTGAACCTGACTTCATAATGAGATAGGACTTTTAGAGTCTTGGGAAAGGGTAAGTTCATTCTGTCCATGGGAGAACTGTCAATCATTAGGGTCCAGAATTAAAAAATATATATGTATCCTTCCTCTACTCCATCAAATTAGCAAACACTGATCTTTTAGCTGTTACTATAGTTTTACCTTTTCCAGAATTTGATATAGTTAGAACCATATGGTGTGTAGCCTTTCCATACTCACTTCTTTCGCTAAGCCATATGCACTTAAGTTTCCCCCATGTCTTTTTATAGCTTGACAGCTCATATCTTTTTATTGATGAATAATATTCTATTGTATGGATGCATTTTATCCATTTAGTTTTCGAAGGATGTCTTGGTCGCTTCCAGTATTTTGGCAATTATGAACATGCATTTTATAAACATTCATGTGCAGGTTTTTGTAAGGACAAAAGTTTTCAACTCATTTTGGTAAATATCTAGCAGCAAATTGCTGGATCACATGGCAAGACCAAATTTAACTTTGTAAGAAACTGCCAAACTGACCCTGGCTGCTGTGGCTCAGTGAATTGAGTGCCACCCTGCAAACCAAAGGGTCACCAGTTCAATTCCCATTCAGGGCACATGCCTGAGTTGTGGGCCAGGTCCCCAGTAGGGGGTGCACAAGAGGCAACCACACATTGATGTTTCTCTCACTTTCTCCTTCCCTTCCCCTCTCTCTAAAAATAAATAAATGAAATATTTTTTAAGAAAGGAAAGAAATTGCCAAACTGTCTTCCAATAAGGTTGTACCTTTTTGCATTCTCACTGGTAATAAGTAAGAGTTCCTAATGCTTCATATTCTCATCAGCATTTGGTATTGTCAGTAGTGTTGTTGACGTTAACTTTTTGGGATGTTTTACAGAGACAGTCACGTCATCTATGGACAAACACAGTTTTAGTTTTTTCTTTCCCAATCTGTATACTTTTTGTTTCCTTGTCTTATTGCACAAGCTATAACTTCTACTATGATGTACAAGAGTGATACAAGGGCATACTTGCCTTTTCCTCAACATTAAAGGGAAAACATCTGGTTTCTCACCACTAAGAATAATGCTAGCTGCAGATGTTTTGTAAATGTTCTATGTGAAGTTGAAGAGTTACCCTCTGTTTCCAGATTGCTGGAAGTGTTTTTTTCCTTAGTCATAAATCGGTGTTAGATATTGTCAAATTCATTTTTCTTTAATCTATTGATACAATCATTTTTTTCCTTCAGTTTATTGATGTGATGGTTTGCATTAATTGCTTTCCAAATGTTGAAGCATCCTTGCATATCTGGGAAAGACACCACTTGATTGTATAATCCTTTATGTGTATTGTTGGATTTGATTTGTTAACATTTTGTTTAGTATTTTTGCATCTGTGTTCATGAGAGATATGTGTCTCTATTATTTCTAGATTCCTCTTTATGATGTTTCTCTTTGGTTTTGGAGAGTCTAGAATTTTGTCCCCCTTTCTTTCTTGGGGATTTCTTTCTGCTTTGAGTATTTCTCATAAGAAATCCAATTTGGTTCTAAATTCTTTTCTTTCATATGTTAACTTTTTAATTTTGTTTTTTGAAAGTTTTTGCAACTGCTCATTATTGCCAATATTTTGAAATCTCACAGCGATGGGCCTTAGTGTGATCATTTTTAGATAACAATTCTGCTAGAACTTTTAAGCCTTTTTTATTTGGGAACTTAGATGCTTTAGTTTTGGAACTTTTCCTGTATATTTTATTTACTAATTTCCTCACTCCTGTTCTCTTTTTTGTATCTCTTTTGGGTCAGCCTTTGGAGCTCTTCGACTGATCTATTAGTATTATTTTTATAGCTATTGTAATTTCCATTTTATTTTGTTCTACTTTCCATGAAGATAACTTGGTTTTATTATCTAGCTCTTAGATGAACCTTTCATTCCATTTTCATTTTCTAGTTTCAAGAGCCCTTTCTGGGTAGCTACAGTTCCATTTTTGTAGTATTCTATTGGATTCAATGACTTCTTATTTATCTGGGGACATGTTATAGTTATAATCACAGGTATTTTTTTGTCTCTGTATTCCCCATCTTCTGAGTTACTCTTTTTTCTCTTTTTTGTTTTTAGATTGTATTTATTTCTTGGTGGAACTTCCTTCAGTAGTTAGGGATTTTTGTTGTCTGTTCATTTATTATGATTAAGGCCTTACAAACCCAAATGGAAGCATTGTGTGAGGCGATGGAGCCTTCCAGCTGAGGTGCTTCTTCTTAAGAGTGATTTATTGGGAATCTTTCATTTCCTAATGGCAACCTCACCCTAAGACTTTCCATTTTCCTCAAAAAACAACCATCCTGTCTCCTGCTGGCAACATATGCTGAGCAATAGCCGGGGCTATGGCTGCACAGTTCAATGTGTGAACTTTTACTTAATCCTCCGCCTTCCTCTCCTCCAGTTGTCTGTGAGCCCAGGGTTGCTTGTTCTGCTTCAGAATAAGCTTTCAGTCTCCTGCCAGACTTGGGGTGGGTGAGTCTGTTGACTGTACACACCAGGGAAGAAGATCTTACTTAGCTATCTCTAGGGAAGCTTCCTGCCACCTTCTTGGTTGCAGCTTCCCACTTTCTGCTTCATGTGATATTGTCCAGGGTTTTGGAGAGAGAATTAAGCACTGTTCTAGTTGCCTTTCTCTCCAGCCAGCACTTTGACTGAGCTTTCTCAGCTCCACTAACTTCTATGTTCACTTTCCATTTACTGCAAATCATTACCGTTTAAGTCTATTATTGTCTTCTCCTGCATTCTTTTTCTATTGTGCTTTTTAACCATTTTTATCACTTTCACTCTAATGAGGTTTTGGGAGAGAACAGACATTAAAATTATATACTTAATCTGTATTTAATCAGAAAGCTACTGGATCATTACAAACACACGAAATACAATTTTAAAGGTATTACACTACTTTATTCCACGTCTACCAAGAACACGTGATTACTAATCAAGACATGCATGCAGGTAATTTAAACAAAATCGAAATTTGGCCTAAACATTTGTATTATCAAACGTCTCAGTTGCTAAACTCTATAATTCATATAATTCTCTCTCCCTAAAAATGCTATAATAAATAAAGGCAAAATGACTTCCTAGTTGTCTAATATTGACCATTGATCTTTTTCCTTTAATATCACTTATATGAGGTCTTGTTAAAGTATATGGAAGTTGAACTTAGGAATCTTGGAGCCTATACCAATAATAAATTAGGTAGATCTTTCTCATCCTTGCTTCTACCCAGAGCCAGTATTTTCTTTCAAGAAGTGCAAAATTGTAACAAAAAACATATTTGGATTGCTGGGTGTACAATGGATTTTTCTACATATTTTTCCAATACTAAAACCCCTTTTCTTTTTTTTATACTTGTTTACTCTATTACAGTTTTCCCAATTTTTCCCCCTTTGTCATCCTCCGCCCAAGCCCACACCCAACTTCCACAGTCAATTCCCACACTGTTGTCCATGTCTGTGGGTCATTCATACATGTTCTTTCTCTAATCCCTTCCCCTTCTCTCTCTCCACCATCCTCACCCTCCCCCACCCCCTGTCAGTTGTCAGCCTGTTCCCTATATCCATGTCTCTGGTTCTGTTTTGTTTGTTAGTTTATTTTGTTCATCATATTCCTCTTATAAGTAAGATCATATGGTATTTGCCTTTAAATTACCTTCTATATTTTCCCTTTTGGGGAATTCCCCACTGTATGGGGTGCCTACCTCCCACTAAGAATATAAAATGGACCAGGCCCTCCTCCCCTCCCTTTCCTCTTTCAGTCTGGCACCAGCTCAATGGCAAAGTCATGGGAAGAATCATGCAGGTTTACCCTGTTCGTGCAGGCAATAGGTCAAGAAAGTCAATGGGGACTGAAAATTGGCTGGGGTCTGTTTGCCAAGCCTGGTACTTACACAGCTGCCTCTCCCCAGATGAGATGCCATGTTGTAATTCATACAAAGATGCAGTTGGGACTGACAATAGTTGTGGTCACTCATATCTCACTCCTTCCCCGGGGTTTTACATCCAAATGTGTCTTCATGTGCATCTCATCTGTGTCAGCACGTGGATGGACAGATTCTGCAGCATCACCTTTGATGTGATTCCTACTGCCCAGCCCTCAGGGATTCCTGGATCTTGTCATTTTTCTACGTTGACCCTAATTAATGTTGTGAGATCTCATAATAACTTAGTAAATTTTACTTTAGCTGAAAATAGGCAAAACTGATGAGTATTGCTTGAAACAAAAATAAACACAGAGGATGTATGGATACATGGATGGAATACTATTGTTGATTTTTTTTTTTTTTTTTTTTGCAGGAAGGTGGGGAGATGAAGGAGCGGGATGTGGAGCAGAAAGGGAAGTTGATAAATTGTTAAACAGTGTGAGCTCTGGTTCTTTGTAGTATTCTCTATCAAAACTTTCCCCCACCATCCCTTTACCCTGCCTGCCCACCCTCACTGCACCTCCCTGACGTGCAGCCTGGTGACAAATGTGTGAAGCTACCTAGAGCTTTAGGCTGAGCAATTGCTTTGGTTGGCTTTATCCTGGGGACAGCTCTGTCAACACCATAAGAGCAGACAATAGCAACAGGAGCATACAAGATGGTGGGGAGGTGAGCATTAAAGCAAAGAACAACATGCAGCTTGGAACAAGGTCACTGGCTTTGGGGGTGGGGGCTGGGAGGGAAGGAGGATCTCAGACTATAGGTTTTTTTAAGTGATCAAGAAACCAAATGGCGGTGCTTTTTTTTTTTTAATTGCTTTGGGGCAAAAGGCAGTAAAATGAGAGTTTGCAGAATGAAATAAAAGAAAATAATGAAAAGTCCAGTATTTCCTATAAGTCTGAGTTACCACAGCATAAAAAGAACCTATAAAATAAGTTATTTTATCACACATACATTACATTATTAATTCCAGTGTAGAGTGCTCAAAAAGAGAGAGAAAGAAACAGGATTCAAATATACACTCTTAAAAGTGTGGTTCCCTAGGTAGTATTACCCATAAAGGAAAGAGCAGATGAGCAAATTCAATTTGGAAAATAAGGATCAATACTATGAACTGGGATCCACGTGACAAGTTCTTGATACAAAATATGACAAAAGTCCTTGTCATAAAGGCTTATGCAATAACAGAGCACATTTTATTTTCTTCCGTTGGCTTTCCACCTCCCCCTACCCCTCATAAACCTCATCGGACAATAACACACAGGAAGGAATTTATTAAGGAAAAATAATAATATTTCAAAGATGTAACAGCTGCCTATGCTGTAGTTTAGAAGACGAAATCTCAAAGCCTGCAGAAGGAATGGAGGGCGAGTTGCGTGCGGATGCTGGGTATATAGGAGCCTCCCTCGTTGGCTATTACTTGGAGAAGGAAGATCTCTTGGCAATTCACACAGAGGCTAGACTGAAGTTTTCTGTATGCTATTCAATTCACCTGTAAGTTATTTGTGGTGCTGCTAATGGAAACATATGACTTTAGCTAAGTAAATCAATTTAGAAGGTGCTGGGAAATAGCACAGGTGGGCTCTGTGAGAATGAAACTGATGACCTATAACATAATGTGATTTATTTTGCTGATGCACAAATTTGAATCGTGGGGTCCATAAAACTAGAGAGCCTAGGGAGTCATCGGTACATTTTTGTTGTTCACTACATTTCTTTAAATAAACAGTATCTTTTACCTTTCCATAAAGTCCAGGTTTTGTTTCACCCCAGGAAAACAGCTGGATGGTAAGAGCCTGTGTTTAGCGAATAAATTTGGAATGATGGAATTTCACTTTGGAATCCTTTGGGGGTAGTTCAAAAGTTACGTTGTTATCCTCCAGACCATTCGAAACTGAAGACAGATTTTGTACCAGATTTTAAGAGTGTGCCTGTATTGGTCTGACTGCAAAGGTTTGTTTTCCGGTAAACACAAAAGGCATTTGATGGAGAAAGAACACAGGCATCCATCCTCCAAGGGAGCTGGATTTGGGAGCCCTACAGGTGACCCCACTGGAAGACGTGGCACACCCACTGCAAGCTCCACACCGACAATCCCCAGGTCAGGTGCTCTTATTTGCAGGTGTACTTGGTAGGGTTGCTGCTTCTCACATAAGGAGTAGTTTGTTATTTAACAGAGACTAATAATTCCTGGGAGCAACTGAAGGTAGGTCATCCTCAAGAGCGATAAACATGCTTGGTCTTTTATTGGAAGTAGCCGAGAAAATGAAAGACAACAGTTAGTTTTGCCAGGGATTGTGACAGAGGTAAGATAAAAAGTGGAATAAACATTAACCTTTGTGATGTGATGAATTGTATTAACAATGATATTAGAAATAAGAAAAAGGGAAGTTATTTATTGATTTAAGACTTTTCTATAGTTCTAGGGTATGATCATTCAGAATGTTAAAGGGAAGTCATAGTGTAAACAAGACTTGAAAGGGAATTAATTATTCAGCTACTTTGGTGATCAAATGGATCGTAGGTACCTTCAGGCATTACAGGTCACAGATTTGACCTTTGCCAGTCAGACCCTCGGCTAGCATTCCAGCCTGTAGCCAACCCTGAGCCAGTTATTAAGTATCTCTGGGCCTCAGTGATTTATCAGTTATATAGACTTCCAAATGCATTCCCCATCAATCTTACACACATGCTCAGAGTATTAAAAAGAAAATATATCCAAGAAACTTTTCTGTGATCTTTATATTGCCATCAAATACAATGAACTAGTAGTATTTCGTAATGAATCCATACGCTAATTTCAAACTATTCCTATTTGTTCCCTGAAGCAAATTTTTTGACAATGTCTACTAGGATCATTTTCAGTTAACTTAGTTCTAGTTATTCTTCAGTACTCGATGCCAATACACCACTTTTACAAACAAAATTCTATAATCCACACTATTTGGCTTTACCCTCAATGAGTCCGAATGGAATTAATTATTTCTGTTGAAAGTTAGTGTCACGTTTCTTCAATGCCTGACCTTGGTCTATTTTCTGCCATCCCATCTAATTCCTGAAAAATTAACCATGTTTCATATTTCTTTTCATCTTCCTATGCTATTGTTGTAGTTAAAATAATAGCCTCCCAAAAATGTCCAAGGTCACCATGAAGGTGTTACTTTACATTACAAAAGGACCTTTGGAGATGTGATTAAAGATCACGAGATGTGAGAATACCTCGGGTTATCCAAGTGAGTTCATTGTAACCACAGGAGGCCTTGCGTTAGGGATGCAGGAGAATCAGAGTCAGAGAGGCACTGGTTGAAGTAAAGTGGAGCCAGGAACCAAGGAATGCAGGCCGGCTCTCAAAGCTAGCAAAGGCAAGGAAATGGATTCTCTGGGTGAATCCATTTCCAGGGGTGTCCAACCCATGGCCCATGGGCCACATGTGGCCCAGGATGGCTATGAATGCGGCCCAACACAAAATCGTAAATTTGCTTAAAACCGTTTTTTGCTCATCAGGTTTCATTAGTGCTTACGTATTTAATGTGTGGCCCAAGGCAACTCTTCTTCTTCCAGCATGGCCCAGAGATGCCAAAATGTTGGACGCCCCTGCTCTAGAGCCTTCAGAAGTAATGCATCTCTGCTGACCCACCTCAGACTTCTGACCTCCAGAACTGCATGTGAAACAATGTGCCCTGAGCCACTGAGTTTGCGACAGCTAGTCACAGCAGCAATAGGAAACTCATACAGCTATGTTTATGGGTTATTTTTTTTGTGGGGGCAAAGGGTGTTGGTGTTGATGGTACAGGTTTCACAACTGGGTGAAGAAACCAAAGACAGAGAAAACGTCAGGCAGGACCAGCCTGCCAAACTAAGGGCCTCTGTTTCTCACATAGGTTGATAACAATAGAGGAACTTGGCAATTTTAGAGGCTTGAAGCACTTGAGAAGTAATAAAATAATACTTAAATATTAGTTGCTAAGGTATTTTTCAGCTGCGAAATTTGGGGAAGGATGTAAATGTTGTCTAAATATTGTGAATTTAAAGTTACTAAAACCATTTTTTTCTTTACTATATAGAGCTTCTATTTGTACCATGCAGCCATCTATTGTTTAGCTCTTCCAGCAACTGTGGGTGTCAGTGTGGTTAATATCCCCCGCCTTACCCGGGAAATTGGGGCTGGGACGGCATGTTGCTTTCCCAGGCCACACAGCTCATACGTGTTATATTCTCTGAGTACAGCAAGTTGAATTGTACTTTTTAAATACTAGGCATTTCCTTGTCATGAATGATCTGTTTGCTATTTTTGTGTGCCTAGCACCAGGCACAGTGACTGCTACATAAGAGATACTTTTTGGTGGGATAAATAGATGATGTTGCTATTCTGTGAACAATTTTTGGCTTGAGGAATGAACAATCCATTTGGCTTTCAGTCCTTGCTACATTATATCATCTAATATGTACCAAACAAGCCTTTGACCTGCACCCCATGATATGTGTGGAAATATAAAAGTGACCTTATATGAAATGAATCACCTAAATGGCATTTGGAAATTGGACTGCTACATGCAAAAAAAAGTGAAACTAGACCATCAACCTCTACCATACACAAGAATAAACTCAAAATGAATAAAAGACAAATGTAAGTCACAAAACCATAAAAGTCCTAAAAGAAAACATAGGCAGTAAAGTCTCAGACATCCCTCATAGCAGATATGTCTCCTAGGGCAAAGGAAACAGAAAAAATAAACAAGTGGGACTATATCAAACTGAAAACCTTTTGCACAGCAAAAGAAACAATCAACAAAATGAAAAGGGAACCCACTGTGTGGGAGGACATATTTGTCAATGATATATCTGATACATAAAGAACTTATACAACTCAACTCCAAGAAGACAATTCAATTAAAAAATAGGCAAAGGACCTGAATAGATGTTTTTCTAAAGATGGCCAGTAGACATATGAAAAAAAATGCTCAACATCACTAATCATAAGAGAGATACAAGTTAAAACCACAATGAGATATCACATCACATCTGCCAGAAAGGCTACCATCAATAAATCAGCAAACAACGAGTGTTGGTGAGGAGGCAGAGATAATGGAACCCTTGTGCACTGCTGGTGGGATTGGTGTGGCCACTGTGGAAAGCAGCATGGCGTTTCCTCAAAAAATTAAACATGGAATTGCCTTTTGACCCAGTGATCCCACTAGTAGGAATATATCCTAAGAATCTAGAATCACTAATTCAAAAGAATATATACACCCCTTTGTACATTGAAGCATTATTTATGATAGCCAAATTCTGAAAACAGCCCAAATGCCCATCAGTAAGTGAGTGGATAAAAAAGCTGTCGTACATTTACACAGTGGAATTCTACATGGCTGTAAAAAGAAGGAAATCTTGCCACAGCTGGGTGGTTCAGTCGGTTGGAGTGCGGTCCCATACACCAAAAGTTTGCGGCTTTGATTCCTGGTCAGGTCACATACCTAGGTTGCAGGATTGATACCTGGCTGGGGCCTGTACATATGGGAGGCAACTGATCAATGTTTCTCTCTCATATGCATGCTTCTCTCTCCCTTCCTCTCTCTCTAAAATCAATAAAAACACATCCTCAGGTGAGGATTAAAATAAATAAAGTGAAGAAAGAAATTATACCTTTTGCAACAGCATGGTTGGACCAGAGGATTATTATGCTAAATGAAATAAGCCAGCCAGAGATAGACAAGTACCATATGGTCTCACTTATATGTGGAATCTAATGAACAAAACACACTGACAAAAAAATAGAAACAGAGGCATGGATACATGGAACAGACTGACAGCTGTCAGAGAGGAGGAGGGAGAGGGGGACTAGATTAAAGAAGGTAAAGAGATTAGCCAAAAAAACAAAACCAAACATATATACATAGCACATATTCACAGACAACAATGCGGTGACAGCCAGAGGGGAAGAGGGTGAGGGCTGGGGGAGGTGGGCAAAGGTGGGAATGGGAAATGGGGAAGGAAAGAGACTGTTTGGGGTGATACGCACACGATGCAGTGTGCAGATGATGTACCAGAAATCTTTACGTTTTTGCAAACTAATGTCACCCCAATAAATTCAACTTTTTTTAAAAAATAGCAAAAAAAGAAAAGAATCATCTAATATGTAGTAAAACATGTAAGTATTTAGTTTAAAATGGGTTTCTGGATTAGTCAGAAGCCACTTTTAAATTAAATAATGCAATAACAATGACTCTGAAAAGAAACTAAAAAAGGTTCTTCAAAATGTGGTAAGAAATTCACAGGAGTTAAATATTTAATCAAAAACATTCAATAAAACTGGAATTGCTCCTGAAAGCCAGGCTGCATTTTTGGTGGATTAACTGGACAGATTCCACAAACATTTGTCTAAGCCATTATCTGGAAAATCACTTTCACCCCTAATACAATGAAAATATATTACCCATGCTAATAACAATGTCCCATCTGTTTAAGCGCTTTACAACTGAAAAGCCATGCCTGCAGAGAGTCTATGGCTCTGAATTCAAAACAGCTGCAAGTTGAATGCCTGTGGAAGTATATATTACCTGCTAGATAAGCCCTATAAGCTTCCCTTTAATGGACTTCTATAGTACTGTGAACCAACCCTTCAAAATAAAGTACCCTAAATCAGCCAGAAGCAAATTATTGGAGGCAATAGACTATATCTAGCCAGTGATAAGTGACTTCAGTTTTGAAGATATTTTATTGTAATTTCTTCTTCTTCAAGATTGAAAGCTATCTGATATGAGCAGCCAAAGGATTATCAACAGTACAACCCCAAATTAATTCCATCAATAAGCCCTAAGTGTTGCAATGCTCAGCAAAAATGGTTAATCATAGACTACAAAAACTTGAAGGTAAACATGAATGTTTCCTTATAACAATGGCCATTATGTCAGCATTATATCACTTTTAACAAGGCAGGTGGGCACTTCTTTCCTCTACGGAATAGAGAGAATAGGGAAGACATATTTCAATTGGGTAGGAAACTATCAATAGAAGCAAATCAACACAGAAATATCTAAAGAATAAATGAACCACATAAATAAGAGTAGAAAAACAATTAAAATAGTGAATTACTTCTATAATATGAAAAATATTATTCCCTTTCATGGGGAAATGAGTGGATACTGGACAACTAATACATGTAGCTGGATTTTTAAAATAATGCATTTAGTTTACAAAGCACATTTAATATATTGTGATTTCTTTTACAATTGTGTGGTAGGTAAGTTTAGAATTATCTTTATTCTACAGATAAAAAAAAAGCAAAGGCTCGGACTGACTTAGTTGCAACCTAAAGTCACACAAATTTTAAGAGACAAAGTAGAGACTTCTGGCCTAAATTTCAAATCTTTGCCTCTTCTTCACTTTCTCCACCGGTCACACTATATATATTGGCAGAGATTTTAAAGGGATTACTGCACATGATATTTCTTCAAAGAATAAAAGTCTTCATAAGTGGAAAATTCTAGAAGCATTCATACTCAAAGTTTAAAATATTGTATTTTAAAGGATATAAAAAGGTGCTATGCTGTATGGTGATATTTCTTCTGATAGAATCAAACTGAGGCCTGAGTAATTCTCCAAAGTCAGCTGAAAGAAAGCAGTAGAAAGGTGGTATACCAGATGGTTCAATCAATGCTCAATTCACTAAATACATACACACAAATGTAAATTATTGATATGAAAGTACAATCAAACATACCTCAGCAAAAAGGTTTGGCAAATATTCTCTCCCTTCAAAATACTGAAGAACAGAAGTGAAAAATCAAAAGAAGTTTCAGAGTGAGCAACAAATAATTTGATTGTGTCAACAGGAATACTGGTGGATTCTTACAGTTCAATGGGAAACTCTTAAATGTTTCCAGAAATGTGAACTTTTATCTGCAATACTTAAGGTTGATGAATTTGGCAGCAGAAAATCATTCCAGAAAGTAAAAGCCCCACTTTATCATACAGAGAACTTTAAAAGCCTAACTTTATGTCAGAGTTTTAGTGAAAATATTGGGACAGATGATACTACCTTTAAATGGAGTTGTAAGAGTTTGGGGCCCTGAAAAATCTTAGTGGTTGCTCTAGGGGGATTCTGACCAATTTGGTATAGTTAACCCACATTTACTAGATTCATATTTTAAGAAACTGCCACTGGACTCATCTCAGGAAGAGAACATTAAACATTTAATATTTATATCGTTTAGTTTTATCTGATAAATTTTCCTATGTAGTTTTGTCATCAATTGTTTATATTTTCATGGTAAGAAATATATATTTTAGAAAAAGACCTTCTGAAGTACAATATTCTGTCAGTAGAAAATACAGTTAGCATGTGACCACATGAAAAGCTGGATCGTTAGTTGGAGGACCCCCATACGACTGAGGGCTACAGTAAACCTTTCTCCAGGCACAGTACAGGAGTACAGGGAAGGGGATGAGAAGATGTGATCTGCGCCAAAACGATAAGAGAACTTTCATGGAAGAAGTGATCATTGAGAAGGACATTGAAGACTGGGCCGGAATTAGCGATGTGGAGAGGGGTCAAAAAATGTTTCCTGGGCAGAAGAACCTGAGCCAAGGCTTTAAGTTAGAAATGAGCACGATCCAGAACTGTGAGGAAGTCAGGCAGCCTGGAGCTGTAACCAAAAACTCGGGTTCACCTGCCTGCTGCAAGGAAAGCCAAACTCCTGAGACAGGTGCTGGTGCAAAATGAACGAGAATTATTCAGGTGCCAACACTCGGGAGAAGGGTGGACTCCCGTCTCAAACACAATCTCCCTTCCCGCTCAAGCCCTGGGTTCTTATAGGGATGGAGAGGGGAGGGCTTTGGTTTTTCTGGTCAATTATCTTGTTAGTTTTTTCTGTGCTCAGGCCTATCCATTCATCTTTCTATCCTTGGGCATGCTCAGTGTAAGAACCTTCCCCTTTGCCATCTGGGCCAATGGGGGAAATCTCTCCCCCCACACCCCATTACCTTCTAAGGTATCAGGGTCAGCGAGGAGGGGCGGGGCTGTGGAACCTGCCAGCAGGAAGCCTGGAGAAGCCACAGCCCTCAGCTGGCTTCCAGAGGCTGGACTTGACACGCGCCTACATATCCGGGGCAGCCCGTTGGAGCCCATAGGGCACCCCTCGCTCTTGGTGTGCCCATGTTCTCTGCACAGCCCTGCACTGCCCACCCCTCCAAAGTAGCCAGACAGGCTGTGCTCACACTGCTGCAGCTGCGCGCTCTACCGCTGACCCTACGGTAACAGAACAGGGGGTGCTTTTCATTTATTCAAGAAATATTCATTGAGTAACTACTATGTTTTTAGCAGCATACTAGATGAAGAACAAATAATGCATAATTTGGCTCTCTAAAACTTCATTATCCACCTAGAGAAACTCTAATGGTAAGAAATTGTGTTCAGCTTTCTGAGAAAGCAACGTGACTATCATGGCTTAGTCAGCGATTCCAAACAGGTGTGCTGCGTAGCGCATTTCTGTTCTGCCAATGGTTGCAGATGTGACAAGATAGTGACCCACCCTCCCTTGACCCCTGCCTCATTCCTCCACTTGAGAGCAGAGAATTTTGAATATTCAACTTTGTCTGACTTGACTTTTCCTAGAAAGTATTAAGTATTACAATTTTTACAAACGTTGTGATATAAAAAATTCAGAAAACACTAGTTTTACAAAACAGTTTGATATTTTGTCATATTTACAAAAAACACCCATATGCACAACTGGCGTGGTACAGAAGTTTCATAATGTCACTACAGCTTCCTTTCATCTGTTTGTTCATCGTCCTTCACACGTAGATTTTATCTTCATGGTTGCTACATGGCTGCAAAGTGGCGGCTCCATGCCTCACCGCTCACTTGCATTCCTAATATGCCCACATTAGGAGACCAAAACTTATTCAGAAAACACCAATGTTCCACATTGTTCTCATTGACCAGAACTGTTTCATGTGAGTAGCTGTCAGAGAGTCTGGGGAATGTAGATTTTTAGCTGAAATCAGGCCATTCAAAATAGAATCATAGTTCTTTTAGTAAGAAGAAAGAGGGGAATGGTAATTGGGTATGTTGTGTCTGCTTCAGAGGCATAACATAACATAAGCAAACAATTATAATGCCATATGTATTAACTCAAGTAACATACAGAGTATCTTGGCAAAAAAAGTGAAGGGATTCATTACTTTTGCCCAAGGAGGTAACTGATGTTTTATAAAAGGCAGAAATATGAACAGGGTCTTCAGTCTAAAGAATTAACTTAGTGTAAGCCCAAAAACTAAGATAGGACAAAAATTCTGAGGTGAAGGGTATGGCTGGATATTTGACTTTGGTAGCCCAGAAGTCAAAGGCATCTGCTAATCTTTGGTTTTCTGAGGCCCAGAAGATTACATCAGCAAAGGAAGCCCCCTCTGTGTATTCGGATTGGCTTTTTGGGGCTAGGGAGCCAGGGCTTGGTAAAAAAAAAAAAAAAATCTACAAGGAGAATCAGTGGTAGACCCTGATAAGAGTAGCGTAGTACACCCAGTAGGATGGCTACTATCAAAAAAAAAAAAAAGAAAGAAAGAAAAAGAAAAAGAGAAAAATAAACAGAAAAACAGCAAGAAATGATAAGGATATGGAGACATTGGCATCCACATTCATGGCTCAGCTGCTATGGAAAACCATGTGACAGTTCCTCAAGAAATTAAAAATAAAGAACCATGTGGTATAGTTATTCTACTTCAGGTAATATACCCCAAAGAATCAAAAGCAGAGTCTCAAAAAGATATCTGCACAGCCAGTGTTACAGCAGCATATTCACAATAGCCAATAGACGGAAGCAATCTAGTGTCCATCAACGAATGAGTGGATAAAAAATAAACAAGATGTTTGTAAACATACGTATACATAGGATATTATTCAGCTCTAAAAAGGGAGAGAATTCTGATACATGCAGCATGGGTGAACCTTGAGAATGTTATGCTAAGTAAAATAAGCTAGTCACAAAAAGACAAATGCTGTGTGATTCTACTTACATAGGAGGTACCTAGAGTAGTAAAATTCACAGAGGCAGAAAACAGAATGGTGGTTGCCAGAGGCTGGGGAGGGTGGGGAGAGAGAAATGGGCAGTTATTGCTTAATGGTTATAGAATCTTGGTTTTGCAAGGTGAAAAGTTCTGGAGATTTGTTGAACAACATCAATGTACTTAAATTCCACTGAAACTCTACACTTAAAAATGGTTAAGATGGTAAAATGAAAAAGAAAAATAAGGTTGAATGCTTTGAACTAGAAGAATTTTTCAACATTCTGGAACTTTACTCATTTAGCATTTTTATAATGGTGTATATAAATTTTAAATATTACTTAATTTGTGACAGTGATTTTGTATATATTTTTCAAACATTAGCACTATAAAACAAATGTTCTAGAAAATAAAAAAAGAAAAGAGTATTGCCAGATGTTGCGTGATTTCCTACCTTGCCTACCATTTTTAAAAACCATAGTAAAAATATTGCTGTCACAGGTGCTGCTTTGGAATGAAAGTTATTATTCCAGAGATACAGTAGATTCAGAGAAATCTAGTTTTTACTTACTTGGCTGGTAGTTGAAAGTGAAAGTACCTGAAGGAGAAAAGAATTGTCTTTACAGACTTAGACTTTTTTTTCCCCAGGAAGAAAGTGGGCGGGAGGGAGTATGAGAGGAACACAATGTTCCTGGGAAAGGAGAGGGCATGTGCAGGAGCGTGGCGGCATGAGAGAGCACGGCATTCCAGCACTGAACACAGGCAGCATGAAAGGTTCTCGGGCTGCATAAGAAAGAGTTACTGGAAATGAGAGCAGAGAGGTAGGCAGAGATGTTGAGCGCTTACTCTGTGCCAACCACATACAGGCATTACCTCCATTCATCCTTTTGGCTCACTCATGAGGGGGGTACCTTTATTGTTCATAATACAGATGAACAAACTAAAAGTTGAGGAGGTCAAGTAGCCATTAACATTACAAGAATAGTTTACCTCAGGCAGCGTGGAATTTATCTGCCTGGTCCGTGAGGGTATTGTCTTTTAGCACAAAAAGAAGTCAACTCAATAGAGCCAACAGATAAGCTGTTTACTGGGTATAAGACAGTCTAAATAATCCTTTACATGTGTGGAAGGGTACTGTCCACAAAGAACTTTCCAGCACCAAGAAATAGATAGGTGGAACTTATCTTCCCAACTTATAGGGTACAATGTAGAGGGATTGAGTTATCAGAGAGCTATGAGTGCTAGAGGTGTAACCTGACTCTAGGTCTTCTATACTAACCCTCACTGCCTCATTTCTCCAGGTTGGATGTTTTCCTTTTTCATATCCATCAGCTCTTTACACCATTGTTTGGCATCATTAGCAAACTTTCAAAGGCTGTGGTAGTAGATCGCATCTCTAAGATGACAAAGAAAGTCACAAATGCTTCTCATGGTGATTTCTGTCATTCATTACAACTCCTCAGCCACTAAACGGCCCAAGCAAAGCTCATATGTGACAGCCAATTCCATTTCACTTCAGAAATGCCTTTGACTTTACCACAAAATTATTCTGTGACTTCTGCTCTATGTGATTATATTTATTGTTTTATAACAGAAAATTATCAAAAGGATTTACTGGAACTCTGATGAAATATATAAAGAACTATTGACCCAAGTCATGATTTAATATAGAAAAATGATTTAATATAGAGGGGAAAAAAGAAGTGAAATAGTATACTTCATTGATAGTTTGATATAGATGTAAGTTGAATTGTTTTAAAGAAGAGGGAGCATTGTTGAGAATTAATGGTAAATGCAAATTATAGAAAATATTTGTATTAGATAATTTAAGTCCATCCATAATTAGCAGATCTCAATTAAGCAGTTACTATACACCAGGTAATGAGGATCTGTATCCCAAAGCCTGTCTAAGAAAATCAGAAGTAAAATGATAACAGAGGGGATACAGCAGGCATAACAGAAGATGCGACAGAGGAACCCGCAGTGAGGAGGGCAGGGGGAATCCTCCAGCTCCGTGTGCTGTGTGGCTCCAAGAACCCTTGCAGTCACACATAAGCTTCCCCTCATCTCCACCTTAAGCAAGCACAGGTGAAGGAGTCCCCGGAGCAAACAGAAATGAACTGAATTTAGAAGAACAGTGAGGCCAGAGCTGGGCAGAGAACAAGCAAGCAGAGGACAAGTAAATGGAATGTAGTGTGATCCCCTCTTCAAGAAGTTTATATTAACAGAATGAGAGAGGAGAGAATTTGTGAGGATTTCAGTTTATTATGGCCTTTATCTTTTTCATGTCATAGGGACGGGCTTATGTGGTGAGAGTAAGGGTCGCAGAAGTGGGGCACAGAAGTCAGAGAACGGTTGAAAACCAAGGGGAAGATGTGAGCTGTGCTTAGGTAAGATTTACACCAAGATGACAGGAGAATTACTTAATTTCTTAATAAACAGGACCTGTGGGCTCAGAGCGCCTATGCTAGAATGTGTTTTGATGTACAATTTAGTACACTCTACCTAGACACAGGGAGTTCTTTGTTCCATGCACCACAGGATTTCCGTTCCATTAAAGCTGAATTATCTCCAATATTAATGCAAAAAATCTGAGATGCACAATTCCCAGACACCGAGAGCACACTTTGACAGACACATATGTAATAGAGGGCAGCATGCACTCAATATTATCAAAAATAAACGTACACACCAATCTCTCCAGAAGGTCAAAAGAACCTTTCAAAGTAAATTGATGGGCTTACAGACATTCTTTTTGAAATGAGGTGAAGGATCCACTTAAACGAATTTTATTAGACTTGTTTGATCTCAGAACCTCCTAGAGTAAATGCATTCATCCTTTTGTACCAATTACCAAGTCCTAACTTGGGTAACTGTGATGCAGTCCACAGCCCATGAATCGTCTTTAATCTGCCCTTGGAAATGCACCAAAGCACTACAAAGACTCAAAATGAAATTAAATTGTCTTCAAGCTTCACAGCAGACCAAAGTAGAAGCAGGGAAATGCCATGTTAATGCAATCTAGTCTTTTAAATACCAGCCTAGACTAGAATTGTGTATTGTGGGTTTTCTTACCATTTATAACATGATCTCTAGCTATTTAATGTAACTTTAGTCCACAAATAAATACTTTTCTTTCCATATGAGCATATCATACCATCATTTGTGGGCTACAAACCTCCATCAATCAGAGCATTGTACCTTACAGTCCGCCCTTCCTCTCTCCCTTGTAAAACTGCCGCGGATTATGTCAAGTTGCAATTCCCCTCTGCCCACCAGATAATGAGCTGGCACATGGAGGAAAGATCGATGTCAGGCAGAAGGGGGAGATAGTTTTGAAGCTATCACTTTCAGTTGCCATTTCATTCCATTTGCAGAAATCAATCTCCTCCTCCTTGACAACTCTGAATGTGTTACCACTGCAGCTTTAGTTCATTGGGTAACCAAGAGCTCTCTTTCACTCAGGAGAACATTTTCCATTAAAGTCAAATGGAAATGGACTGTTTTTGCAGTGGGGTAAAAAGAAGGTGGAACAAACAAGTAATCAACTGTATTGTGAAAACGGGGCGTGCACGAGTGCGCATGTATGTGCACATGTGTGGCTACAGAGTGGCCATGTGAAATGAGTAATAGCTATAAAGCTGATGCCATCGACATTTAATCCTGAAAAACTCCATGTGCTTGGAGACTAATGGCAATTGCTAATGGGTCACAGCCTATAGTGGAAATGTTCACAGACATATCTGTGTGGATAATAGATGTTAGTCAACTTTTAATTCACTGTGCTAATCCAAGCTACGAAAAAAAAATCTAATACCTATCATTTATGCTTGAATTTATGGTGATGCTTTTATTTTTAGAGGGAAAGTTGCCTCATAATCTAAAAATGGATATTACCCCTCCAAAAAATAATGAGACCACATTGCAAGCCTGCTACTGAACTTGGCAGGAGTTGACAACCAAAGAATAGACTTCAATCAAAACTTGAAGGATTATAATTGTAGAACCCAAAGGCCAAGAGAGGGTGGGAAGGATCTGCTTTGCTGACATCCTGCTTCAGAACATGCATCAGAGCACAGAGTATGAGGCCTTCTGTGTACATTGGAACGACGCTCATTAAGGAAAGTATAATTAGAAAAGGGAATAACTCATGCAGAACTGAGAATTAAGACACTGATCCAGGTAGAGACCAAACCAAAATGTGCAATAAAGGATAATAAAAGCAAAGAGACAGGAAGAAAGCATGAGCTGTGGATTTGTAACATCGAGTTCCAAAAACACTTCGGGAACATTAGGATAGTAAAGAAGGCAAACAATGTCTTGTGGTTACCGTGAAAATCAGCTGCCATTAACCCACGCTTCTTGGAATGAAGGCATGCCCTTCCTGTTCTTAAAGTACTCTGTTCCTGTCCATCGCCAAGAGCTGTGTGTGTCCTCATACCAACTTGTTTTAATCACTTGCTACTCACCCCATTTATGAGGAAGAGATCCCTGTCACGGGATTATGGAAAAGCACACAACACCTGACAGCAGACAGGTGAGACTGACTGCAGTTTATCTGTCATATTTACTCACAGCCCAGGAAAGGAGAACAGCACATGGGATGTAGGAATGCAGGGGGAGGGGCGCACCCAGGAGCAAAGTGAACAACCACGGCCTGTGGAAGGTTTGTAGAATCAAGAGGGTGAGATGAACCTCAGTTCTTCGGGAAGATGTGATTGGCTGTTTGAATAGTACCATAGACTGGCAGGGAACTGAAAGCCACCACTCAGGAATAAGCAGGAATTTTACTTGGTCCCCTTGAAAGGAGGGTAGTTTGGCTAGGAGATTTTAACAATGGAAGTAGAATGGGGTGGAGGGGGGATGCGATTAGGCCATGTAAGGTTCTTGGTGTTTGAACAGAAGTCAAGACAGCAAACAGTACTGGGCCTTAATTTTAGGTCTTAGACCAGGGTGTCAAATTCATTTTCACCGGGGGCCACATCAGCCTCGTGGTTGCCTTCGAAGGGCTGAATGTAATTTTAGGACTGAATGAATGTACCTACTCCTTAACTGTTAAGGAGTTGAAATTACATTCGACCCTTTGAAGGCAACCATGAGGCTGATGTGGCCCTGGTGTATATGAGTGTGACATCCCTGTCTTAGACCATACACCTAAAGAGGGACCAGAATGCTGACAAATGTACCACTCCTGCTTCCTCCATTTAGAGTTCCCTTCTTTCTTAACTCTTTACTGAGAATGGGTAACCTTTCCAACTGAGAAAAGTTATCTACCTAATTGCCTGTCTTTCCCTTTGCATTCATGATTTACAGGAGGGTGCAAGAAGAAATGCAACTTTTGGTTTCTAGTTTTCTTGCTGCTTTCAAGGCTGTGTGAGGAGCATAACGAAAACAGAGGTAGGACAAGAACACAAGGTTCTTAATTAAGTGGAGTAAGTGATAACATCAGCAAGCACTTGAAAATAATATTGGGTGTGCACGTTGCCACGAAACTGCCTACCTTGCAAACTCCTCACTCGCCTAGACTATATTTGAGGAGATGGAAAGAAAATTGATATTCATCGAATTACTCACTGGATAATATGTCATCTAAAAAAGGTGATAAAACGAATTGGACAGAATGCAACAATGGTCACCTTTCAGGGCACGTGGTGCATTGATGCTTCTATTTGTCTCTGTATTTGGGAATAATTCCTCGTGGTGTCTCCCCAAAGATATTAAGCTTAGCTTTCAAAGATCTCATGTATATTTATAAGCTTATTTTCAGAAATTTTACTCTAGTAATTTGGCATCCTTTTTTTTTTACTAAAAAGAAAATACTATCTACTTTAAAATTTCAGCAATTCCTTTACCAGTTTTCTCAGGCAGAAGTGATTGTTCTATCACCTGACATGTGAAGTGCTCTGTTCATTCTTTATTACAGTACTTGCTGCACTGTGTAGTAATGGCGTGTTTATGTGTCTGTCTCCTGCTCTAGAAGGTGAACTTTTTAAAGTCAGGAAATACTTCTTCCATGTATTAACAGCACTATCATAGGTAGTTATCTAAAATATAATAATCTCTTAATAAGATTTTGTGGAATGAGTGAATGAGTTAATAAATGTCATCCCTCTAAACTCTGAATTTATATATACTAATGACTATTTGACATTTCCACTAGGATATTAATTAGCTACTTCAAACTTAAGATATCCAAAATACATCTTAATTTCCATTCCCTCGAATCTTTTTTTTTTCTCAGGACTAGACTGCACCACTCAGAGTTGCTTAGGCCGAAATATCTGCAAGTCAATTACAGGGAAATGTTCCCAACTCCTTAGTCTAACCCCAAAGCATGTGCTGTCTACATCCGAAGTGTAACACATACCCATTTCTGTTACCATCACTCTAGTCCAAACTACCATCATTTTTTTTTCTACCAGATCTCCTCATTTCCACTCTGTCCCAGTCTGTTCTGCACATAGCCTATGGGGTGATCTTTTAAATATATAAATCACATGTCACTTGTCTGCATGACACCCACCATGAAATTCCTAAAGTACCTTATATGTAGATCCTTTCTACTTCTCTTGTTTCATGTTCCACTGACTGCATTTCCCTCAGTCTGTTCCAGCTCCACTGACCTCAGAGACGCTCAGATCAGCCCAGCTTATCCCACCGGGCTGTTTTATTCATGAGTTGTTTCCTTTTCACAATTTATGTGCCCTTTAAATGTGTTCTTGACAAGTTCCTTCTTGCCAGCTTAAATTCCATCTCCTTATTAATACCCTTCTGATCTTTCAATCTAAAGCAGCCCTTGGGTCACTTTTGTTTACATCATCTGGCTTTATTTTTATCATAATATTCACCATGGTCACCTAAAATGTTCTTACTTGTTTACTTATGCTTCTGTTTATTGTTTGCAGCTGAATTTCCAAGCCTTCAAATAGTGCCTAGCACACAAAAGACCTTAAGTAAATGATATTTGGGAATTAGTAGTTTATGGATGCATTAAAAAACTGAATCAATGAATATGTAAATGAGTGCAAATAAATGCAAGAATAAATGAATTTTATTTCTGGACATCTATATTATCTCAATTTTATCACTGCCAATATGAGATAATATGTATTACTAATCGTGAACTATCCATCTCTATATATATAAATTAATGAAATCTGATAAGAATCAACCTTATAAACTCATATGTATTTGGATTAAGAAAACACCTTGAAATACTTTTTTTTTCACTGCCATAATTCATAAGTAAATTTTTAAAACTTCTTGTTGCAATTAGCTATTCTGTTCTTCTTACATTCTCTTTCCTTTATCCTTTACAAGCCTTTAATGCTGCAAAATTCTCCTTTTTCCAAATTTTCTTCAGAAGCAAGACTATCAGGTGGGTAGTAATACAGAGTGATTTGAATCTTCTCAGATAATCTGAATAGTGCTATATTGATTGAGCAAATTGAATTTGAGTTAAAAATCTTACCAAAAAGAATACTCTAGGTCCAGATTAGCTTCACTGATTAAGCCTGTCAAACACATAAGAAAGAAATAATACAAATTCTATGCAAATTCTGCCAGACAATTGCAGAGGAGAAACACTTTGCCTCTCCTCCATGTGGCAAGTATCATTCCCATATCAAAATCAGGCAAAGATATTATAAGAAAAGAAAACTACAGACCGATATCTCTAGTGACCAAAGATACAAAAATTCCTAATCAAATGTTAGCAAACTGAATTGAACACTATATTAGAAGAATAATACATCATGACAAAGAGAAGTTATCTCAAAAGTACAAGATTAGTTAAATGCTTGAAAACAATGTAATTCATTGTATCAACATACTAAATATAGATATTTATATTATATATAAATACATTTATATATAATATATATTTATTATATATATTTATATATAAATATATGTATATTCTATATCTAACTGGATATAGAAAAAATCATTTCATGAAATCCAGTATCTATTCTTTATTTTAAAAATCTCATGAAACTAGGAATAGAAACTTTTTAAATTTAATAAAGGGGATATATAATTAACTTAAATCTAATATTATTCTTTATTGTGAAAGACTGAACTTACTTCCTAATATCAGGAACAAGGCAAGGATGTCTATTCTTACCATTTGTAATCAGCATTGCACCAGAAGTGTTAGCCAGAGCAATAGGTAAGGAAAGGAAATAAAAGAACTCAAGGATCCCTGGCTGGTGTAGCTCAGTGGATTGAATGCGGGCCTGCGAACCAAAGGGTCACCAGTTTGAATGCCATTCAGGGCACATGCCTGGGTTGAGGGCCAGGTCCCCAGGAAGGGGGCACGAGAGGCAACCACATACTGATATTTTACTCCCTCCTGTTCTCCTTCCCTTCCCCTCTCTCTAAAAATAAATAAATAAAATCTTTAAAAAAAAACACTCAAAGAATAAATAGGTTTAAAACAATGTGATATTGGCACGAGGATAAACAAATAACTCTAGTGAAAAAAATAGGGTCCAGAAATACACCCTTACATAACATGGTTTTCCAATTTTCATAAAGAAAAATATTCAGTGGAAACAAATTGCCTTTTCAACACATGATATTGAAATGCTTAGATCTCCATATGCAAAAAATTATAATAAAATTTGATACATACATCATATCATACACAAAAATTAACTCAACATGGACCAGAGACCTAAATGTGAAATCTAAAACTATAAAACTTCTAGAAGAAAATATAGAAAAAGTCTTTGTGACCTTAGGGTAAGTGAACAAGAGGTAAAACATCGCAGCAACTCTAGTCTTACTTTTTAAGTGGGGGGTTTAAAATGGGGTCAGTAGTTCCTCCTTTATAGGATAAATGAAAAGATTTTAATAACTCACAAATGTAACTCGTAAGAAATATTTGGGCTTAGCATTAGTAAGAATTCTACTCTGAAGTTGATAAGTATCTTCTAATTGTTTCAATTTTCTGTTAGCATCATTTCTAAAGTCAGTTGTGCATATATCAAATAAAGATATAGAACTAATCTATTGAACGGAATAATATATATTATTTTCCAAATGAATTTGTTTATAGCGTTTTTTTCACCACTGCTCTTTGCATTCACTAGAAATCCCTGGCTATTTCTCAACCTATATGCATGAAAAGTTCCTTCAACTTACAGCTTCTCCCAATGGTAAGCAGGGAAGCTGGGAAACCTACCACCCGACAACGCTCCATCAGAACACACAGAGGCAGAATTTCCCAAAACTCTAAGGAAGACACTAATGAGAGGGACACCAATGTCACTGAGAAGCTTGCCATCTGGTGGTAGAAGATGCTGTTACAGAACTCATATCAATGGGAAATAAAATCTCAAAATAATAGAGACCAGCTGGTGGTATTTAACTGAGAGAAGGCAGGTGGCTACAATTATAGGAATAAGCAACAAAGTCTGAATGGCAGCCAGAAAATTGGGGCAGTGCTGACCTACAGAGAGGTATGGGGAGGATTACATAGAACACAGTGCCCTAGAAGCAAGATGGATGGACAATCTACAAGGTCCTTGCTCAATCTACACAATCAAAATAATTCTCAGACAGATGATCAGGAAGCTGAGGACATCCCTTCCAATAAATAGCATGACCCCTTGCTGCTAGATTTCAGACCCAGAACCCAATGACGAAAGAAGAGGCCAGGTGCTCAGGAAGAGAACTCTGTAACACCATTACAAGAGGGCATTAAAACGAACTATTTCCTTGGTCTTTCTCCAAAGAAGATCATGGTCATGGGTGCATGGTCATTGACACTGTGAAAAGAAGAACACTCAGACTACCGAGACATTTGAAAATGTCGCACACAGGGCCTGAGTTGATACTGATACTTGGGAACTTGGAAACGTAATTATGCCTCTGTTAGAATGAGGGTGTGTGGGGACTAACTAACAGAATCTGGTCTAGGTTCAACTCACTGTAGGTCTGTTGACATCATGGACCCAGCCAGTGATCATTTCCTCAGCCATTGAATGAATAACTAGAATGGACATGCTTGCTAGTTGGCAGAACTGGTGCATTGGTTCTTGGTCTGTGAGGTAAGAGCTGTCAGAGCAGAGAAAGCCAAGAGGAGGACTCTGAATACCACTCCTCAACCTGGTTAAAATACTAAATGCAAAATGATGTTATGTCCTGGGCATTGGCAGAGATTGGTGCTGCCCTTAAAGACCTAAATGATGCAGAGGTGATGGTTCTAATGATATTTCCAAAAATAGTCTGGTCTTTACACAAAAATAGACCAATGGCGGATTACACTAGATTACCCAATTCTACCAAGTAGTAGCTGCTGTTAAAGATGCAATGAAGGGCCCTGGCTGGTGTGGCTCAGAGGACAGAGTGCCAGCCTGGGAACCGAAAGGTCATGGCCTGGATTCCCAGTCAGGGCTCCTGCCTGGGTTGCGGGCCAGGTTCCCGGTAGGGGGTGCTTGAGAGGCAACCACACATTGTGTTTCTCTCTCTCTCTTTCTCCTTCCCTTCCCCTCTCTCTAAAAATAAGTAAATAAAATATTTTTTTTAAAGGAAGAAAGAAACTGCCAATAAACTTCTGCACAATGATCACGGCCTAAGTCTGTTTCTTGGGCAACTGAAATTATGCGATTCACAGATAATTTTCATCCAATCTGAGAAACTCTTTTGATTAGTAAATTTAATTTACTTACATTTATTGCAATTACAGCTATATTATGCCTGGCTTTAGCAACTTTATTTCATGTTACATATTCAACACTGTTCTCTTTATTTTTTCTCCATTTTTAGTTTTTACTTTTCATTCATTTAAAAGTTACACAATTTTTATACTTTTTAAAATTGGACTTCCTTTTAGACATATTTGTTTATATTCCATATCAATTTTCTAAAGGTATTATTATTTATATCTTATTCATGGAAAAGATAAATACCTAGTAATGTGCCGTATTCATACCTCAGGTTTATACAATAGAATTTTAGTTCTAGATTGTCATATATATACACATTTTAAAGAAAATATTAAGTTATACTAAATTATTTACTTACTTTCCTAATATATTGTCACATCTTCCTATAAACTTATTTTTGTTTTTAATGAAATACTTCCTCTGAGATTCCTTCTAAAATTTATCTTTCTTGTGGAGGGGGACACCAAACACATAACCTCTGCTGCTGTAATACCCCTAAACACCCTACAGGACCTTCTACACTTACGATGCTGCCTCTCACGTCTCTGCCATGTTGAGCTTTCCTTTCATTCTGGAGTGCTCTGAATTTATTCTGGAAGAATAGTGGTAGTGGTAATATCATGAAGTTTTCAGTAAGAAATACTAAAAGCCTGGATTGTGTACAAGGTTGAAGTTTCTATATCACCTGGATCTATCATTCAAGAAATAAAGCCGCAGTAAAAACAAAATATCTTTCTGTTGTAAAACTTTTGAGGTTTTGTATACCTGAAACTAAGTATATGACAACCTCATATTTTTATGAAGTTAAACAAATAAAAAATTCTACATTACAGGTTTTTTCTTTGAAAATATTACATCCTTATTTAATTTAATTTAATTTTATTTAATCTTTATTGTATTTTTTTCCATTACCATTTAGTCCCCTTATACGCCTTCTCCCCACTGTTGTCCATGTCCATGAAACCTTTTTCCTTTTCTCTCATCCCCTCCACATCCTCACCTGCCTCCACCACACCACTGACTGTCTTCCTGCTCTCCATCTATGAGTCTGTCTTTGTTTCACTTGTTAGTTCGGTTTGTTCATTAGTTTCCACATATGAGTGAGATCATGTGGTATTTGTCTTTCTCACACTGATTCATTTCACTTAGCATAATGTGCTCCGGGCCCATCTATACTGTTGCAAATGGTAAAATTTTCTTCTTTTTCATGACTGAGTAGAATTCCATTGTGTAAATGTCCCATAGTTGTTTTACCCACTCATCTACTGATGGGCACTTGGGCTGCTTCCATATCTTGGCGATCGTAAATAACACTGCAATGAACACAGACGTGCTTATGTTCTTTCGAATTAGTGTGTTGGGTTCCTTCAGATATATTCCCAGAAGTGGGATCACTGGGTCAAAAAGCAGATCCATTTTTAATTTTTTGAGGTACCTCCATACTGCTTTCCACAGTGGCTACACCAGTCTGCATTCCCACCAGCAGTGCAAAAGCGTTGTCCTTTCTCCACATCCTGGCCAACACTTGTTTGTTGATTTATTGATGATGGCCATTCTGACAGGTGTGAGATGGTATCTCACTGTGGTTTTAATTTGCATCTCTCTAATGATTAATGATGTTGAGCATCTTTTCATATGTCTATTGGCCATCTGTATGTTTTCTTTGGAGAAATGTATATCATTTTAAAATTTCTAAGAAGTCTGATATCAATCTAAATCTTGTGTCTATGAAAGTAATCTATTTTTTTCTCAATAAGCCTCTCATTGATTGGGGAATCAAAGAATTGATATTCTTAAAATTGAAGTTAATGTTTTTAAGACTCTTTTATTAGTTTAATATTATTCCACTTATTCTTTTTTTTGACATTCTCTTTCTCTCAAAGTAATTTCCTTCCTTTAATCTAAATAAATTGGGTAAATTATTTCTTCAACTATTTCCTCCTATTTATTCATTACTTATTTTTTCTCTCTCTTAGGGAAAATGCATTATATATCTGCTGAGACTTCTTCTAGCCTGTGTATGTCTTAACTTTCCATTTTTATTTTCTATCTCTCTGTCCCTTATTGACCCCTCTCTAAGAGTTATTAAGAGTTTCTAAATCTCATCTTTCAATTCATTAATTTATTCTTTGGGTATTTTCTTTCTGTTGTTTAACATATTCATTGAGTTGTTTGTTCAAATTATTGTTTATCTTATACCCAGTATTTTAATTTCACTTTTTTATAGCTGCTACTCTTGTTATACAAATATCTTTCTCTATCTGCTTGAAAATAATTTATTTTTTAAAAATTATTTTTCCACCTGGTCAAGTAATTCTGCTTCTCCTCATGCAAACTGTTGAATGTTCTGTCTTTTTTCTCAAGGGACTGTCTTTACTCAGGTACGTTGTTATGCTTCCCTGCGGTCAGTTTTCCCTTGGACACATCAGCCACTGGGCTGATTACGAGTATGGGAGAAGTAGCTAAAGCAGCTGACATCCTACTTAACAGCCTCCCATACATTTAGGACTTGGGGATGAAAATGCCTCAAGGTAGAGCTCCTTTACAGACTTTCCCACACCTGGAAACTCCTTGTACCTTTACCAATATTACTTTCCTGGGATATAATTTTCTCACCTTCAGGTTTAGAAAAAGAGGTGTAGAGAAGTCGTAAATGTCAGGGGCCACCGGTCTTCCAGCCCTTCTTATTATCTGCATCTCACCTCAGCTAGATGCTATATATTATCGTACCATCCTACTTTCAAGCTGAAACGATATTACTATTTTTCTATCTTGCATTAGTTACTGGCTGGGCAATGATCTTCCCAAGTCAATACTGGTGTCAGGCAGTGAGTTGGATAATATCATAATTAAAAGTCACTTTGTACCTCTCTGCCTCTCATTGCATCTGGTCCTCTTCCACTTTGGGGGGCTCTTTCCAACGTTACACTAGACTATAACCAGGCTCTGTTTCCCAAGATTTTTTATAATAAATTAATACTCCTACCAAGAAATGAAAAGCATTGAATATTTAATGTCTGATATGCAAGTATTTTCCTTAGATTCCTCAAACTCCCTCCTGCTTCCATGCGTCTCCAGGCTCGGGCTGGCAAGTGCGGCCTCGAGGTCTGTCAGTGTGTCTCCCTGTTTGCCATTACTTGATCTGTGTCACTTAGACATATATTTTTAAAAATAACTATTTTCAAAGCTCTTTCAAATTCTGAAAATACATAAATAATACCCATTTTTTATCTGTGAGTTTCCTATCTCAAAATGACACACATTAATCTATGCTCCCTGTTTAATAGAAACAGGAATTTTAAAAAAACTTGAAGCTAATTAAGCATAAAGAACCTCAAGCTTTAATTTTGGCATGATTTCAATTTTCACTTTTTGTTTATGATTTATATAATAATTTGCTTTAGACAAATTAATTAGTTGTATGTGTCAAGCAAATTAAATGCATGCTAAATATTTTCCCATGAGAACTAGATTGAAACTGGGTGCTATTAAAACCTTCAAATGAACAAAATCTGCTTTTAACAAGTCACACATTATTAATTAGAACTGGACAGGAAGGCATATTTTTGGATGCTTGCCAAGAATAATTATAGAATTTCTTTTTTTATTGGAACAAGATGAGTTAACCAAGAAAAGCTAATCCAGCTCAATATGGCCAAAAGCTTGAAAGCACGACAATAGACTAGTCACATTATCAGTTTGGGTTAGGATTAAAAAGCAAGTGTGGTCCAGGGATAATTCTTATGCTACAATACCTGACAGAGATCTTTGTCCAATTTTTTTTTCATTTTAAGTAGGTGAGAAATGGGATAGACAGAAAAATAATGTTATTGACCCAACATCACACAGCTGGTGGGTGGCAGGGCCAGAATTGTAAAATAAATTTTTATTCCTACCATGGCTAAAAATGGCCAAAAAATCATTGCTTATTCAGTAAGTTTTATTATACATCATTCTACATTAAATCTAAATGATACTTTACTTTTGGAAAATTGTTATAAAATTTGTATATGACTTACTATAAAAATACGTTTCCAAATAATTGAATCATTGCTGGGAAGGACTCACTGTCTTCCATAATGGAATTTTGTTTTTCTGATTTGTGCTTGCCTAACACCCACTCCCTTTTCTTTTCTTCTTTTGGTACTTTAAGGAATTATCTTGCCTCCATGTTGCACATTAATGGTGGGGCTCTTACTCAATATGTCCACACCCTACACCCCTAACCCAACAAGTTCAATCAGATTCTCTCTTTCAAGACTTTGAATCTTGAGAAGTATGATATAAGGGCAGAAAAAAAAATTAGTTGAAATACATTCATTCTGAGTAGTTATTGTTTTCTAAAACCACAGAAATTCCTCAAGTCTAATCTTTCTGGAAGCTTGATTCTCTAGTCTTCTCACCACCCTCCTAATTACCCTTCTCATTGCTCTTCTCCTCATCCAGCTAACCGATACCCTTTTTATTCTCTGCACGCGGTAGCTAGAATCAGTTTTTGTGGCTTGCAGCCACTGGGCTCTAACTGATGCAATTTCCATCTCTGGACCTGATGCAGGATGCAGCCGTAATCAGATTGTTGTGTGTAGCCTTGCATGGCATTGTTCCCAGTAAGAATTAGGCCGGCATTCTTCTTTTGTCCTCCTGTATCATTTCCTTTATATTTTGGAAAAAAATAACAAACCTAGGAGTTGATGAAAACTTTTACTTGTTAGTAAAAACTATGATTACTGAACATATCTAGTCTTAATACTCCCTTAACTCAGTATCCAAAAAACAAACAAGTACTGCCCTCCTGAGTAAGGCTCAAAAAAAGTACAAATGTCTTAAGGGCATTCCATAAAGAAAGCACATAGGAACAAAAGGCTTAGACCTAGAGGGATTCAATACATTCTGCTTTTACTACTGAATTTGTAAATGTTGGTTTCCATGATGATATTTATTTGAAAGATATCACAAACTAAATGCATTTGTTAGAAGGAGATTCTTAAATAAGCCTAGACAGATCATATCAAGCCTACAAAATGCACTCAGTAATTATTTTTTTTAAGTGCTGGGAGTAGTTGGTGTAGGAGATAGGAGCAGCAAGGTGCCCATATCAAAGAGTGAATGATACTTGTGGAAACTGTAAGACACCTTGTTGCTTCCATTCTAATTGAAGAAATTGAATGACAAAGACAAAAGAAAAAGGTGGTGTGGAGCGGAAAATAAGAAGAAAAAAGAAGGAGAAACATTCATTAGAGATCTTAAGGACCTACTATGTGTCAAGAACATTCTTGGTGATTATATTAATTATCTCACTTATTCCCAACTATCTTGTGAGATAGATATTATTATGCTCATTTTATAGTTAAAGAAATTGGTACTGGAAGAAATTAACTTCCCTAAGATTACAAAAACCATCACAAAAGATAGTCTTTAGTGTCAGATCTGTCTGATTTAAATCACATGTGTATACTACTGCTTTAGGCGCTATTCAACTAGTACCACTGCCATTACTACCATTACTATTAGAGCTAAACTAGAAAGATTTTATGTAAAGTGAATGAGGAGTTTGTTAGAAAAACCTCACTGAAAGAAATTTATTTTCCTTCAGTGTGCCTTAGGTACTTATGAAGTCTTATTCTTGTGCTAGAATCTGATATACTCTAGTGGAATTCTTGAGTATTCTTCTTTCTCTTCCCACTCTTTATCAATCTAAAAACATCTTTTTATTTAAAATTAGTTGATTATATCCAATTTCCGCAAGGTGCTTTTGCTACCAAACCATAATTGTATAGTCTATTGAGCATTAGCTCGCCTTCATTTTACTGAAACTTCACAGGCAAAAATGAGTCTTAAGAGCAGCCTAGGAATGGTGTGGTGGAAAAGAAGCACAGCAAATAAAACTCATGCCACTTAATTACACTTGCACCTTAAAAATATAGTAAAAAATGGACCCTGTGCTACCTAAAACAAACTTTCTTCTCTTTGCAATATAACATAATGGTTAGGAGAAATGGACCAAGCAAGGTACTTGGTTCAAATCTGTTTGATTTTAGGCTTTAAATGAAAAATCCTGTCTCTGCCTCAGTTTTCTCATCTTCCAAGTAGGATGCATAGGACAAAAGAGGTCAGTGCATGAGAAATACTTGCTGTTGTACCTAGCAAATAGTACCCCTTAAAAAGTGTTAGCTATTATTTAAATTGTGATTGTAAATTGTGATCGCATTAGCAGTGTGGACAATGCTTTTGAAAGTGTCAGACATCCTGCTCTTTCCATTTTAATTAAAGTTAAATAGCAAAGAGAAAGGGAGAAGTTTGGGGGTAGAGGGAAGAGGTACGCAGAATAGATTTCTAGGAGAGAGTAGGATCTACTGGCCTCTATTTTTCTACCTTTTCTGAATCATTCTGTTGAATTGAGAGTGAGATCTAATTCTTTATTTGAGGCTACATGTTTACTGAGCATCAAAAGATGGTAAACAAAATTAAAATGTGAATTCATGGGATACATTAAAATGAGCAATAAACTTGGGACTGATCTAATGAAAATGCATTTAAATAAAAGAAATAAAAATAAAATCTGCATCTTCATGTATGAAATTTTAAATGTCTTTAAAAATGATTCCAAACTTTTATCCACTCTCCACATCAGAAGATCTTGAAAGATAAAAGGATACACTAGCAATTTACAAGTGTGCTTGGACTGGAAGGCCTTGATGATTCTATTAACACAGGCTTTGAAGTTTAATATAAAGCACACACACTATAGATACAGCTATAGTTAGCAAATATTCTAATAAAATTGATTATGTTCATACCAAGGGAAGTGGCTTAGTGATGGATCAAAAGGCCTTTTAAAATATAGTAAAATATTTTGGTAACTATATCTGCTCTCACAAACTTCAAAATATCATCCAAAAGAAGTCTGTCTTTGTATAACCAAATCTCGTCATCAAGCATGTCAGTAGAGCTATGATATTTTCAGATGTCAAATCGAATAGCTCAGGCAAAACAAAATCAATGCCATACCAACATCAATTTTCCAAAATTTTTAAAACATCCACTTTTCTTTTTAGGAGAAAAAGTCAAATAACAAAAAGTATCAGTTACCCTGGATTGAGTAAAATAACGACAATGACTTTCTCCAGGGAAAAAAATGAAGCAGTGTCTGGTAACTTTTTGCACTACAATAAAAACCTAGCAAATGTAAAAAAGGAATTGTGCTAGCCAGGATTGCCTAGTCTGTGAAGAAAGAGCCAAAGAGTCACTTTAAGAAACTGTTGGTCAAAAGTAAATAGATAATAGCCTTTTGGGAAGAAACTCAACATCTACGATGTGTCTACCCTTTAACTTAGCAGTTGCATTCCTGGGAAAACACTTGTACAGGAGGCATTGGTCCTAGTAGTCCACTGTAGAGTTCTCATGTGAGACTTCCCAAATTCAACCCTGGCTCTGTAATTGACTAGTCAGGGGGCCTTCAGGACCACCACTGGTCCATAAAATGCCTTCGTATATTAGAACAAATTTTTCCCTCTGGACAAAAGCGGCTCAGGGACACAAGGTTTGAAAATCAGAATGTGCCTTTAGGCATTTTAGAATAAGTCCCCCCTTCTGTCTGCTAAAAAAAATTTTATGCCAAGTGTTGGTAACAGAAGTTCAAACTGGATGCTATCCCCAAGTTGCAGCTTTGGCAGGTGCCCCAGTGCAGGAAACAATCTGGACTCCCCGGGCAGAGTGGGCAGGGAAGATGAACCTCACAGGGTTAGTGTGGGGCTCAAATGAGATTATCTGCACAAAATGCTTAGCACAGTGTCTGGCACAGAGAACGTGCTCCAAAAGTGGGAGCCATTATTTTATCATCATGCACCACAGAAAATTGTGTTAAAAAATTATTGTGATATTCATTGCAGTATTGCTTATTAAACTTAAGATTTTGAAATAATGTAAATATTTTTCAATTGTGATAGTTTAAACAAAATCTAGCACAGCCTTGAAATTCTATAAACTTTATTTTTGTAAGTAGATTATCTTACAAAGTGATCCACTAACTCAAAACATCCACGAACAGTCTGTCACCGTACAAAGTTATTGCGATACTGACTGTATCCCTATGCTGTGACTTCCCATCCCTGTGACTTATTTATATTACCTTTGTACTTCTTAGTCCCCTTCACGTTTTCGCCCATACCCCCGCCACCCAATTCTCTGACAATGATCAGTTTTTCTATATTTATGAGTCTGTTTGTTTTGTTTGTTTTTCATTTTTTTAGTTTTTTAGATTCCACACATATGTGAAATGATACAGTATTCATTTTCCTCTGACTTACTTTGCTTAGCATAATGCCCTCTATCTAAGTTGTCACAAATAGCAAGATTTCACTTTTTTCATGGCTGAGTAATAGTCAAGTGTACGCACACACACACACACACATCCACTTCTTTATCCATTTATCTATTGGTGAACACCTAGGTTGCTTCCATAGTAATAGTTAATATTTCTTGCACACTCCCTGTGTCAGCCATGGGGCGAATGTTCACCCAGAATTATCTTATGTAATCTTTACAAGGCTTTGGGATAGATGCTAAAATCCCCTTTTCCATATGTGAAGAAATGAAAGCTCAGGGAAGTTAAGTAGCTTGTTATAATATCACACAATTAATAAGTTTTAGAACCAGGTTATAGAGTCACAAATGTCCTAATTCCAAAGGGTCGTTCTTAATTACCACTAGGTATCATGAGACCATAACATACTATATATCAATGCACACACACAATTGTGCATGTCCATACATGTTTGTACATGTATGTGCTGTAAAGCAACAAAGAATCAGATCAAGGTATAAGCCACACTTTAGAACTAAATCATTTATAATTTTTAAATGTGTTCTGAAGATACAAAATAGATACTCTGTACTTACTATTACATTAAAATTATTTATTTATGTGCAGTCTGTCCTAGACAGGTATAATTTTTTCATCTGTATATACTTCTGGCTTAACAAGTAGTGAGTACATAATAAATTTCACTAAATATTGAAGTAGAAATTAGGACTGTAGCAAATCTTGCAGTTTCCATCCTGCTTACATTTCTGGAGACCTTTGTCTTTGGGATTTGCCTCTCAAATTGAATCTCCTCTGTCTACAACTTCCTCAGAATCAGTTTCCTTGTAGATTTTCTGTACTAGTCACATGTAAGGTTACCTATCTTCCTTGACCAGTGATCAAGCCCTGTCTAGACATTTCCTAAGAAATTTCTACAAAGCAAATTAAAACCACAATGAGAAACCATCTCACACCTCTCAGAATGGCTACCACCAATAAATCAACAAAAAACAGTGCTGTGGAAAGGAGTATGAAAATACCTCAAAAAATTAAAAATGGATCTGCCTTTTGACCCAGTGATCCCACTTCTGGGAATACACCTGAAGGAACCCAAAACACTAATTTGAAAGAACATAAGCACCCCTATGTTCATTGCAGCTTTATTTACAGTCACCAAGATATGGAAGCAGCCCAAGTGTCCATCAGTAGATGAGTGGGTACAACAACTATGGGACATTTACACAATGGAATTCTACTCAGCCATAAAAAAGAAGAAAATTTACCCTCTGTAACAGTATGAATGGACCTGGAGGAATTGTGCTAAGTGAAAAAAGACAGTCAGAGAAAAACAAATGCCATATGATTTCACTCATTATGGAATATAATGAACAAACTGAACTAACAAGTGAAATAAAGATGGACTCACAGATGGACAGCAGGAAGACAGCTAGTGGTGTGGTGGAGGCAGGTTAGGATATGGAGGGATTGAGGAAAAAGGACTCATGGACATAGATGACAGTGTGGTGATTGCTAGGGAAAAGGTGTATAAGGGGACTAAGTGGTAACGGAAAAAATACAATAAATATTAAAACTAACTAAAATAAGGATATAATATTTTCAAAGAAAAAACCTGTAACATAGAATTTTTTATTTGTCTAACTTCATAAAAATGTGAGTGTGTCATATACTTAGTTTCAGGTATATAAGACCTCAAAAGTTTTACAACAGAAAGATAAATTTTAAAAGGAACTCAGAGAACATATTTCATTAAAAACAAAAGTAAGTATTCTAGGAAGATGTGAGAATATATTAGGGAAGTAAGTAAGAGTAAATAATTTAGTATAATTTAATATTTTCTTCAAAATGTGCTCTAAAATATATTTATATGACAATCTAGAACTAAATTTTATTGTACAAACCTGAGGTATGAATAGGGCACATTACCAGGTACTTACCCTTCCATGAGGAAGATGTAAATAATAATACCTTTAGAAAATTGATACGAAATATTAAACAAAAAGGAAAAAGGACTCATGGGCATGGACATCCGTGTGGAGGTTGGTGATGGGGGAGGTATAAGGAAACTAAATAGTAATGGAAATAATATAATAAAGATAAAAAAAAGTCTACACATTCAACTCACTAATCTGTTTTCCCAAACTAAGATGTTAGTATTAACACTTTACCACTAATAACTATTTTTTATATTTTCTTTTTATTAATATTTTTTATTTATTATTTTTAGAGTGTGGAAGGGAGGGAGAAAGAGAGGGAAAAAAACATCAATGTGTGGTTGCCTCTTGAGTGTCCCCTACCAGGGCCCTGACCTGCAACCTAGGCATGTGACCTGACTAGAAATCCAACCGACGATGCTTTGGTTCGCAGGCTGGCATTCAATCCACTGAGGCACAGCAGCCAGGGTTGAGTAACTATTTTTAATTTAAGAGTTCCCTACTCTTTTAAAATACTACCAGCTGAAATGGAATTTCTTCAGAATAATGCATCCAGACTGGTAGGAGGAGCAGAGACATGGAACAGGCTGATCTCATACCCATGTGTGGTGGATAAAAATTCAGGAGGGAGCCCTGGCTGGTGTGGCTCAGTGGATTGAGTGCCAGCCTGCAAACCAAATGGTCACTGGATTCATTCCCAGTCAGGGCACATGACTGGATTGCAGGCCAGGTCTCCAGGCCTGGGATGCACTAGAGGCAACCACACATTAATGTTTCTCTTCTTCTTCTCCCTCCCTTCCCTTCTCTAAAATAATTAATTAATTAATTAAATCTTTATAAAAAAATGTAGTGAGGAGTCCTGGCCTCACACCAGGCCTCCAAGCCCAGAGTTCCAGTACCAGGAAGATAAGTTCCCACAACACGTGGCTGCAAAAACCAGTGAGGACTGAGTTGGTGGAAGAAACTTTTGGAGCCCCAAGCAGTTCCTCTTAAGATCCCGCACATGGACTAACCTACTCAGACTCAGTCCCTCTGGGCTATGGCACTAGGTAGGTGGCTTGAGGGACACTAGTGGGTGTAGGGGGAAGCTGATGTACCTGACATCAAGGCAAGCAGAAGCCATTGTCCCTTTTCTGGGTCTTCCCCCCACAGAGCTGGCAGGTCATCAACCTTGCTAGCACTGTTAGACCCACCTTGGAGGTCCCCAGAGACTCTGCCTCACCCAACTCACAGGCCCACCCAAGCTGTTTTTCCATGTGAATAGCTAGTCTTGACTCATACTGCACAACTTCCTAAATCCTCTCCTACAAGCAACAGCTGGCTTCAGTGAGCCCCATGCTGGCAGCCTAGATTTATAGCTAGGCTTCACCTGGGAATCTCCAAGCCCAGCACAAATAGCACCCATCTCAGATTGCTTTATAGCACATGTGGGGTGGCCCAGGGCAAAACACAGTTGGGGCTGACCTTGGCCTGCACCACTCAGGAAACCCCAGAGCCTGTATACCCTGTGGACTGCTACAGACCACTTTGGAGCACCACCACCCTGCCCCTGAACAGCTGATCCTCCACAGATGGTGGAGGTTGGTGGTCAGTGGTCACAGCCAGTCCTTGCTGCTGATTGGCCTGGGTAAAGCCCTCCCATTGACCTGCCAACAGCAACCAAGTCTCAACTATAAGAGGAGAGTGTACTCAGCCCACATGAAGAACACATTTTGAGTACCCAGCTTGGGTGATTGATACCTTTTTTAAAAAGGAGGTCAGAGAGATGGGCAAGCAGTGCTGCAGACCATGAAAGTCGTGTAGATTGTTGTTAGAACTTTGACGTTTACTCTGCATGGAATGGGAAATCACTGGGAAGTTTCAAGCAAACAAGTGACACCCACTGACTTACGTTCTAACAGAACTGCTCAGGCAGCTGTCTTGAGAATAGGACAAGGTAAAAGCAAGGACAGCAGGTAGGTTCTTGTATCATCTGGACACAAGGTGAGGATAGTTTTGATGGCAGCACTGGAACTGAGAACTGGTCAGATTATGAAAGCAGAGTCAGACAAATATGGTGATGGGTCACATGTCTCATTTGAGGGAAAAAATGGGTCAAGGATTACATCAAAGTTGTTGGCCTGACAACTAAAGAAATGCTGTTCCATTACTTTAAATGAAAGAAGACTGAAGGACAAGAAGGAGTGAACAGTAGTAATATCATTAGGTCAGTTTAAATTATTAAATTTGAGATGCCTTTTTGACATCCAAGTGGAGATCCCACATCAGCCATTAGATACATACATCCAAGCTGAGGAATAAAGTCTGTGCTGGAGAAATACCTGCTCGAGGTCTAAATGGGAAAGTCATCAGAGAAGGTAACTCACAAGGGGGCAGATATAGGTTGGGAAGAGAAGAGGCCCATGGCCTGATTCCAGGCACATTGTTGTTTTGAGGACAGGTAGATAATAAGAAATCACTAAAAGAGATTTGAGAAAGAGTGCCCATAAAGGTAGGAAAATATGGCAAATATGTTTCCTGGCAGAGAATCACCACTTTATCAAGTGATAAGTAAGGTGAACCTGAGCCATGACCATTGAATCTAGCAATATAGAGGCTGTCTTTTGTATAAAAAATGTTAGTTATTAATATTAATCTACATATTAGTATAAAATGAATCTCAAAAAGCCCTGTAGCAAGAGACATGTAATTATTCATTTAATTTTTATTATGTTTACTGCTGCCTCAAATTCCTTTACATTGTACTCTGAACATAGAGGTTGGTAGATTAACACTGGCATGTGACAATTTCATACAAATCACCCTCTTTAAAATAAACTACTATTTGTAGAATATTTCATATTTATAGTGATTACAAGCTCTTTATTGAATGTGTAATGTCCTCCATGTGGAGATAGTTAATATTAACTTATTAATATTAATGTCATGCTACAGATGTGGAGAGAGGCGCTAAGGGGGCAGTGGCCAGTTTCACTCTGCGGGTATTGGAAATGCTATTTAGATCCTGTCATTTGGCTTCCAAAGCCCATTTTCTTCCTCTTATATCTGCTGCTTCTGGCATAATGATGAGTCCCTTGACTCAAAAGAAGTTGAACACGTATCTGTATGTGTGTAAATTTGTGTGTGTGTGTGTATACATATATATTTGTGTATGTACATACGCATGTATGTGCACGCAAGTGGGCACATTCATATATAGCGTCATTGTATCTCTGTTTTTTTATTACTGATCTACTAACATTCTCTTAATCACTTTCCCTATGACCATCACCAAGCGCGCATCTTGGAAAAAGAGAGGGATTGCGATCTCTGTTTTAGCCAATAGAGCAAGTGCTTTGAAACCAGGGGTTAAAATTCCAGCTGTGTGACCCTAGTCTAGTCATTTAACATTGTCGGCTTCAGTTTCTTTATCTGTATAATACAGATTGTCATGTCTAGTTAACATATTTTAAGTAGTCAAGACATGTGTAAATTTGTCCACTTGACCTTTTAAAGGCTAGGCTGGTTATAATTAGTATGTTTTTCTGTACTGCCCTTCTCAGCACTGTCCACACTGCGTTATAACTGTGAGCCTCTTCACGAGCATTTCGAAGACAAGGACTTTGCCATTTTTTCCAAGAATATGGTAAAATTGTGGTTAGATAATGAAAGAATGAAGCCCATGGCATATATTAAATGTATGATAAATGATAATATTATTAACACCATCATTAAATTACCCAGATTCATGAAAAATCAAACCCATCATTTTAGTCCCAATGACAAGGATTAAAAGAACTATATTTCCATAACAAGCATTCTGTATCCAGTCTGGATACCATTTATCTATCATATGGCTTTGTTAACAAATTATTTCTCAAGAATAATTGAACACTCCTGCTAGAACAAATAAATCACTTTTAAACTAATCCTACAGAAGGTGAAACTCAAATTAAAGGTATTCAACTTTGCCTAGACATTCATTCACTTAGCCTTAATGCCTTCCAAGATTCCAGGGTCCCATTTTTTTAATGTGTGATAAACCTATATATCACCTAACCTGAAAGTAGAACTGAGTATATATTGACGGCTAGCCAAATGCTTCTTAAGAGAATTTTTAAAAAAATAAGTGAATGAATAAATAAATGTGACAGTGATAATTATCAGCAAAGTTCAAAATTTAAAAAGTACAAATTTTTTTCTAGGTTATCGAATTCCAGAAGAATGACATCCCTGCTCCTCTTCTAGAAAGAACATATTTTTTTTTAGGCTGCACATGCGTGCTGTGAAATATTTGTTTCTTACTAATTTCCTTTTTAGACCCAGTCTTCAGACAGCTGAAAATTATGAGTTTACAGAACAGGATGTACTTTTCCATTCTTATTTTATGGCCGAGCACTATGGCATGCAGTTATGAAAACAATTCTAAACTGTGCTTTATTATACTATATTGTGCAATTTATATTCAGAAGATACTATCATCACCAGCAAACAGACAAAGTTAATAAAAAACACAGTGTTCCTGTTGTCCTAATAGTTATTAAAATAAACTCTTCCCAGAAGACATCTACAGTGTCTTTCCAAAGATATTCTGCATACTTTGACAGATCAATTGGGGCCTCTAGATATGAACAGAAACATCATAGATCTTAGAAAAATACCTTACTAAGCTGGAGGGAGCCTTTATAGCCATCCAGGGTGACTCCTTCATTTTACAAGTGTGACGGAGGGTGAGGAAGAATAATTGATGCAGCCTAATTTATGTCCAAACTGTGGCTAGAATGAAGGTCCCCTGACATCCAATCAAGGATTCCTTTCACTTTTATTGTCATTAAAGATAGTAGTATGGCAGGGCATATAAGCATTGCCAGATATATCATATCGTCCCTAAAACAGCTCTAAAAGGCAAACAGAAAAGATCTAATTTTCACCATTTCTCAGAGAAGAAACCACAGTCATAAGGGAAGAAATAACTTAGTTACTATCTATGGTTATCCTGGTTATTTATCTGTTTGTGTATTTTTGTGTGTCCCCTGATAGACTGATAGACTGTAAGTTCTATGAGAAAAGTAAGCATGCTCATTTGGGGTCCTTCTGAATCCCCTCTGTTCAGAATGTGTCTGACACATAGCATTTATTCAATAAGCCCTGACTGGTGTGGCTCAGTCCCTCAAGCAGAAAGGTCGCCAGTTTGATTCCTGGTCAAGACATGTGCGTGGGCTGCTGGCCAGGTCCCCTGTTGGGAGTATGAAAGAAGCAGCTGATCCATGTTTCCCTCACAAATCAATGTTTCTCTCCCCTTCTTTCTCCCTCCTTTTGCTTCTTTCTAAAAATAAATAAATGGAATCTTTAAAAATAGAATTTATTCAATAAATACTTGTTAAATAAATGAATCTAAGTTTACTAGATACGATAGGGGTTACAAAAACTTGTTAAAACTTGGGACTGATCTCTAAGGCATGAAGTCAAGAACTACACACACACACATACCCTGCATAAAGCAGAATATACTAAATGTCACACAAATGCCATAAATAACTTATAATTAAAGTAGTCACTTTGACTCTCTTGCATCAGGGAGTGTATGGAAATTGCTAAGTAGCTATGAGGCTTAAGTAAAGTTGCACAGTAAGAAAAATGTAGAGGATACATTGGAATTTTGTGACAACCTGCAGCTACGCTGGCTAATGCTGGGTGCTGGGAGGTCAGAAGGATGAGCACAGCTGATGTAAGGAAGCTCAGCGTGTCTGGAGCCTGTTGGGTGAATAGAAGTCATGATAAATGATGAGAGTATTTGGGAGGCTAACCAGATGTAGCCTGAGGATGGTTAAAAGTTGCTTGATAAATAAACCCAGTTTTTTTCCAGAGATGCTTTAATTAATGACTAGATCAACTCCAGAGTTATTTTTTATTTGGTGGAAAGAAGTAATGAATTCCATAAAGAGCAGGAACTAGAGGTGGTGAAACTGACTTTTTTAAACTGGCTACCGGAGTACAAAATGGGAGAGCTCCAGGTTAGCACGAGTACTCAACAAATATGTAAGAGTTTGGGGGACAATAATAATACCTCACATTTTTAGTACTTGGCAAAGGCCCAAATAGTTACTAAGCAGTTACATTTTTTTGTTAGAAGAACTCTCTTCTATTATTATTAATATATTAAGCTATTTTATTATTTTTAATATATGCACATATTAATTTTATATAATGGTATATAATATAATAATTATATAATTCATATGTTAAATATACTAGAATGTACTCAATATTATTACTTTTATTGTATGTATGGGGAAACTGCAGTACAGAGAAGTTAAATAGTTTGCCACAACACCCCGCCATAGCGGGGACACCGTGCAAATGGCCCTGGTGACGCAGGTAAGCACGCAGGCCCTGAGGTGGACTCAGGCAGGCCTCACACTGTCCTGTCAGGGACCAGCAGGTGGGAAACAGCCTTCCCGTGCCCAAAGCATAGCTCTTCTGAAAACAAGAGAGCCGTGGTCTACTGTATCAAGAAGTTCCTCCCCGTATGAACCAGCACAGTTCTTTAGTGGTTGCTATTCTTTATTTGTAAATTTTCAAATAAAAATACTGGCTAGAGGCTATCCTTCATGCAGATTTCTTGAGTAACAAGTTTCTGTGTCCCACCCAGGGGTGGGGTGTGGGAAGTGCAGAACTGAGGGACAGGTAAACAACACCCGTGCTTCACCCCAGCAGTCTGACCGCAGCCGGCCAAGCCTTGGGCCTGGCCCTGTTTGTTCCTACCTTGATATTTGGACGAAGGGTTGAAATTAAATGTCTTTATACAATTGCATCTCTGGTATAAGCCAACACTATTCTATCATTCATTCATTAATTTATTCATCCTTTCCCTCAGTTTTCTATGTCCTTACAGTTCGGGAAGAGTAACGGAAGAGTATTCATTCATTGTTGATTAAGAACATTAATACCTTTATGTTCCATGCCCATTCAGTTCATTAAAATCATTCATTCATTATTGATTAGGAACATTTATTCATTTTGGTTAAGAGTATTTATCACTGAACATTCCATATCTATCAGCTGGTTAAAAGCATAGGCTTTACTATTAGGCAGTTTCTAATTTTGTCTACAGAATTTCCTAGTTATCTTACCTTGAACAAATTTCTTTCTGCCTGTCTCTAAAACTCATTGTCTCACTGTAAAACCAGGGGGAAAAAAAAACTCTTTTATAAGATCGTTTAACAGCTAAAGTAGATGAAGCAAGTAAATTCTTAACACTCTCTGGGCCCTATTTAGTGCTCAATAAAATACAGCTATGAATATTAATTATTATCTACTTTTTCAATAATAGTAACAACAATAAAGTCACTTACTTCATTGCATATGTTAAATAAAAGACAAATTGTGACTCAGTCCCTGACTATAAGGAAACTGTGGTACAGAATCCTAGTGGTTTACAAGGCTGGAAAAAAAATTGGATGAGACATTAACTAAGTAGAGACCTTAAATACTAAGCCAACTTAAAAGTATTTGACAACAACATACAAAATTACAGATAAAAAGAAATAAAATATTTTGACATATAAAGAGATAAACATAATATAGGGACATTTGAAATGCTAATAATTTTTGAAATTTGTTGATAAGATGGAAATGGTAAGAATACAAAATATATTTTACATTACATATCATAACTCACTCCATTATGAAAGAACACATTCTTCATTAAGAAGAAGTCATGTGCGCTCTCTGTCCACTGGTGTGCAATGTCATTTAAGACATTCCATCATTCTCCGCTTGAGCACTCTTCTGTAATCTGATGAGGTGTCCAGGGAAGAGACAATGATAGCCAAGGCATTAAAATATAATCAAGATATGCAAATTCATATCTAAATGTGATTTGCTAGGAAAAGAAATTAATCTGGGCATGGTCAAATAAACAATGTGTAATATGGATAATTAATCACCAAATTAGCAGCTGCAGTCCCTTGAGGAAATTATGCAAATCGAAAAGGCCCTATCCACTGACACAATTAGACCATTTAATGGCAAACTCTCAACGATATAACCCTGGGGAACATCACAGAACAAATAACCCAATCAACCTCAGTGTCCCAGACTCCACTGGAACTTATTTGGAAGGACCCCATCATGTTTTACTAGAAAATATTCTAGGATTCCACACTATGTATGGATGACTCATTATGTGGTTCCCTCAAAGTTTAGTTTTCCTGTCTCAACCAAATATCTTATTAATGAAAGCTGAAGTCCTGCAAATGATAAGGCTTCATGAATGAGGAAAGGCCAATTATTTATTTCCTGTCAGTAACAGCAGAATCAACAGAATGTTGATGCACCATGAAAATGTGTGTTCTCTGTGGCCTGATGTCAGCCACTGTGTCAGCAGGGAAAAAATCACTACACTTTCCTGATAATATTTTTATCTCGGGGAAGAGTGTTTTGCCTTCAACAATGTTAGAGAGTGTGATCCCATGCCTGCCCCTACAGCGTGTAGCAAGTATTCCTACCTTCGTCCCCTCTACTCCACCTACACAAAAGTAGGTGACAGTAACTGCTACAGAACCTGCTGGAGATTGAGCCTAAGAGCCCCTGAGACTCTACTGCTACGTCTACTCCAGAATGTATCTCTACCTCTAGAGAGATACCAAAGCTTTCTGGATAGAAATAAAAATGCTCCACCCCCAGAAAAAGATTGATTAAGCATTTTGTTATTATAATTTTGCTGCTGAAAAGACTAGTTGCAGAGAAGAAATGATGTTATGGTTGCTGATGGTGTAGTAGTACCTAACATTTATAGATACCATTTATATCGCTTAGCAACACGATTAGGGCTGCCACTTATCTCATTTACTCCTCCAACCACCCTAACATGCCCAAGGTCAAAGACCTAAGAATTAGCAAACTGGGGCTACAAATCTAGGCCTCCTGACTCTTCAGGGGCCATGCTTAATGCCTTGCTAACTGCTATGTCGAATGATACGGTCAAGATCCTGCAGTCAGGAAATAGCTAAATCGGGAACAGAATGCAGCTGTACCGTACACCCTACTCAGCTTCTCCACGTACAGAAAACCATACATGATGTGACAGCAGACACGGCTTATGTTGCTAATGTCCAGTTCCTCAGTCTTCCTGAAGGAGAGTGTTGGGCCTCCCTGGAAGAGAGTGAATCCCCTGACCCTGACAGGGAATTATAGCGTTGTCATATACTTCTGCCTGTTTAACCCTCATTTCTTTGTTATATCCCTAAACTTAAGAGCAGCCCAGTAAAAGCCAGATGGGGGCTGGGATCTTCTTCCTTGTGAAAGAGTTCTATAGAAAGCCATAGACAAACATCATACACTAGAGCAGTGACATACCCCTTGTACCTTCATTAGCAAGTGCAAAAGCCTGCATCTAGAACCATGGTCTCCTAGTATTTTTTAACAGTGGAAGTATGGTTAGAAATCATCTAATCTAGTAGGTTTTAAACAATGATCTGTAGACCATGCAGGATTCTGCAATGTGCTTCAGGGACAACTATTGGGGTGAATGGCAGAGGGCAGGAGACTGGGACCCCTACCAAGCTTCAACCAAATCATGTTCACATCTCTCTCTTTTATGGACTGAGTAACCATGTGTCATATCCTTTGAAAAAAAGACTTGATAGCTCAAAGTACTTTATTAATGCCCTCCCTAGTCCAACAGTCTCTATTTAGCTGAGAATCTGCCTATGTGAGTCGACTCCCCAAAGCCACAGCTGAGTGACCATTGATCCAGCACTCTGCCAGTGCCTGTTGCCCTCTTGGTATTAAATCATATATGACCCAGCAGCGCCTGTGACTCTGTAAAAATTCCTTCCCTGAGTCACAATTATTACTGTTTTCCTAATTTTTATCTTTTAGAGTTGTGGGAGTCAGTTCTAGGCCAAACATTGATTTGACAAGTCAATCTGAGGACCAAGTTCTTTCTTTTACAGTCCAGGAATTATATATAGATGGACAACATTGTCTATTTTGAGTCTGCACCTTTATAGCAATGTGATTTATTTGCTTTTCACACTCCCAATTCATAGACTCCTAACATTTTCCAAGGCCTAGGACTCTCCCGCCTACCTGAACCATTCTCATCTTATTACTAGATCACTCCGGCCACCGCTTTATTGCACATACATGATAGTACGCCAGGCGTTTGGATCTCATCAGCACATCTGATTTCTCTAATTTTTGAATCTCAATTCTTACTCAAGAACTCATTACCAGCTGTATACCTCTGGACAGGCACTGTTTGAAACACATTAGATTAAATGCTGTCTAATCATATATAAACTGCTAAAATATTAGTTATTTAAACTCTTTGTCTCCTGATTTTATGATTGATAAAATAGGATAATATCTGTGCCACCTTCCTTTAGAGTTGCTATGACTATAATATGAGCTGATATATACAGAGTGAAGAAAAGGTAAGTTTACATTTGTTCATATGGAAAATAATACAATATTTAATAAATAATAATGCAAGAACAAGCTCTATATTTTGTACACTAACACCTGTAAACTTACTTTTGCCATGCCCTGTATAAATGTTCTTTGTAAACTGTATTTTATACCAAGGAAATGTTCTGTGACCTCTGAACCCGGTCTCACATTATCCCTATGTAATAACATAAATCGGCAAGAAACACCTGGCTATGCAAAGTTGCATTACTCAGATGTTTCTTTTACATTTTCCTAAACTTCATACCCTCGAATGTTCTGTACACTGAGATATAAAGCCCCTGTGCTCTGTGACATTTCTTTGATCTAAGAGAAGAAAATAACACAAGAAATCCTATCTAAGAGTCAGAAACATCAAAGCAGATAAATACAGTGTGAGATGAAATGTTCATACAACAAACATGTGGACTAAAAATGTGTGTTGTTACAAAACAGTGATATCAACAACATCTTTTTCAGAACAAAGCTTAAAGGTAAGACTGTGAGTCAAAACAAAACAAACTAAGCAGGAAAACTAAAAAATAAAAAAACTGAATTAGGGATTTGATTGTGTCTAATCTCAAATTAATTTTAAATATTGTTTTGCATTAGACTTTATGCATACAAACATTCATACCAACACATACACATATACCCATAGCCTGTACATCCTCCCACATGCAAAATAAATCTTTAAAATAAATATATAACCCTGAGTTTGTTTATTTAAAAATATGAAATGATTAAGAACCAGGCAGTTTACTTAATACCACCCACTTGACACATTCTATTGGAATAAGTTGTGATGGCGAGAACCTCATTCTGCATATTAATTGGGTCAAGCCAGGTGCCCTTGATTCTAGGAACACTTAGTAGAAAAATGTTAAGCCAGAGAATCTCTACTGTTTTAGTCATATGATGACAAACAAAAATTTAATTTTCTCATTAGTTGGCTAAAGCTATTAATTTTTACATCATGTAAAGAGTGCTGATCTGGATGTTAACTGTTATGGTCAAACTACTGGGGAATAGAACAATAAAGACAGACCTAGGAAACCACATAAGTGATTGATAATAAAACCCTCCCTTTAATTTGTGTCACTTTAGCAGCAGTATTTTTGTCAGCATGCCTCTTAATTGTTCTCCTTTGTTCTGAGGTTTCCACTCATTCCCTCTCAGCTGTGACTTTTCAGTAAACTTTATGATGATGATGACGATAATGATAATGATGATGATGATGATGATGGTAGAGGAAGATAAACAAAACATCTTTAAATATACCTAGTATTCATCTTAGTCTTGAATAGAGCACAAGACTCATGGAAGGAAGAGTCTTAAAGGCTAGAAATGCACCTATTTTCTACAATATTCTACAATTTTATTTCTGTATGATAGCTGTTTTGGATAGGAAGAACACATAACATCACCATGCTCTGTGGATAAATAATAGAATAAGTCCATGTAGTACTTTTTTTTGTTTATTTAATTCCAAACAATGTTTTTCCTAGAAGAGGATTATTTGGTAAAGAGGCTTGACTATACTTCAAAAATGACTACGTGATAGCTGAATTTACTGTGGACTTCTGGCTTGCTTAATAAATAGCCTGGATCACTTCATAGTTAGTACAGACTTTATTGTGAAAATGCCGAGAATTCCTAAGAAAATAACCATGTATATGGGCCATCAGTGTAGGGGGCAAAAATCAATCGGAGAGTCACTCAAAGTGTGGCATAAAAACAATAGTTTTTTTTGTTTGTTTTTGTTTTTGTATTTTACTTAGGTAAAGAACATAGGGTTGATCCCCAAACAAGGTCCAAAAGTACAAGTGTCTGTTTTCTTTTCAAGATTTGGTAAATTGATTCTCATATCTGTTTTTCCTTTTTAAAATTTTATTTATTTATTTAGAGACAGGGGAAAGGACGGGGAAAAAGAAGGAAAGAAATATGTGAGAGAGAAACATAGATGGGTTGCCTCTCACATGCTCCCAACTGGGGACCTAGCCTGCAACCCAGGCATTTGCCCTGACGAGGAATCGAACTGGTGATCTTTCCAGTCCACAGGCCAGTGCTCAATCCACTGAGCCACAACAACCAGGGCATTCATACATCTTTTTTCACTTTTCAAAGTTCAGCTACCATATTGAAGATACTTAGGGATCACCAAATAAGTGTTGCTCCTTCCTCTTTCCTAGCACCCCCTACCACTCCTTCAGAAAGGAGGATTTGAATCACTCCACAATGACCAACTGAGGTGCTCACTGAAGGCAAAGGAAATACAGAATAAGTAATGGAAGAAGGTAATTATAAGTACTAGCTACAGAAATGGGGTATGGTGATATGTGACCCATTACAGAAACAAGGACTGTGATTGTCATGAGTATTTTCTCCTTACTTTCTTGGAAATATATTTGTATGTGTATGACTTTAAGAAAATATTTTTACTTTGTTCCCTCTTAGTTCCTTATTGTGTAACATATAGCATTGACTGATTTTATAAAATATTATTCAAGTACTGTGAATTTTATGTCATAGTACTAAGTTACAGAATATCAAGAAGAAGAATAAACATCACTCAAAGATTTTAACTCCTCTTCTAGGAAAGTAGTTAGTGCATTTCTCTGCAGGAGAGCTGTGTCATGTTAGGTGGAATGATGGCCTTCATATTGTCTTTATTTTATACTTAAGTATGGGTTAAGGAGATGTGTATGGGTGCCCAATGACAAGGGGCACACTTGTGATGGTTAATTTTATGGGTGAACTTGACTGGGCCATGAGGTGGCCATATATTTGGCAAACTTTATTATGGAAGGGTGATTTAGATGAAATTAATATTTAAATTGGTAGGTAGACTGAGTAAAGCAGATTGCTCTTTCTAATGTGGGTGGGCCTCATCTAATCAGTTAAAGGCTTACAAGAAACACAAAGGCTAACCTTCCCGTGAGTAAGGAAGAAGTCTTCTTGCCTGACTACCTTCAAACTGGGATATCTATGTTCTCCTGCCTTTGGACTTGAATTAAACCATTACCCCTCCTGGGCTGCAGCTTGCTGATTCTGTTTGCAGATTTGTGGGCTTTCTCACCTCCATAACCACATGAGCCAATTCTTTATAATAAATCTCTTTTATGCAATAGATAGATGATAGATAGACAGATACACAGAGAGATGGTAGATAGATAATTGGTCTCTCCATTGATATACCTATATTGTACTGATTCTGTTGATTCCATTTCTCTGGAGAATGGGGGAGCTTTATCCAGCAGAGCTCTCCCAGCCACCGTGGATGAGAATAAGTCTACCAAGACATGATCTACTTGGAGAGAAAAGGCTGGCCAGTCTCTCAGAGGAAAAAGGTCTTGAGCTTCTCTCTCAATGGGCTTTTATTGAGTTTAGCTTGCATAGGGATGTATATTAAAGAAAGGAGGTATAGTTTACAGATAACATTTCTGGGGTCACAGGGGTCCTTTTGAGTCAGAGTCTGGTAGACAGGGTGATGCCAATCAGCTGTAAAACCTTAGAAAACAAACTTATTTTGTGCTTGGACCCTTAACATTTAAATTGAGGGCATTCTTAGCAAAACAGGTTTCACAGGACTTTATGCATTCTTTCTGAGGCTTGATTGTCCCCTGCCAGGCACTGCCAGTTCTGGCACAGAACTGCACCCCACCTTTGGCATTGTTTCAGACCTGAATCAGGTGGGGGAAGCAAGGAAGCCAAGAGATTATGAGATTTTTTTCAGATAGAACGAAGACTCAGGCTATGATAAAGCCACGGGGTGAGGGTCTTTTGTCCCTCCTACATAATGCCCTAAATCCTTCCCTGATCGCCCCTTTGTGACTGTGCCTGTCTTAGGTTGTTCCTTCCTTGAGGAATCTTGCCCATTCATTGACTATCCAGCCATCCTCCAGGGGCCAAGCAGGGTGAAGTAAAGGGGGCAGAGGCTGCACCCCTGCCAGGAGGATGAGTTTTCTCTCCCTAGTGGCTTATGGTCCCACAGTCCCCTAGCTGTGGGGTCTCTTCACCTGTCAGCAGGGTTACAGCTCCTGAAACCTGGCAGGATGGTTCCCAACACTGGAGAACCCTGACTAATACAGACTTTGATAAAGGAGTGGGGTTCCTCCTTTACCCCTTTCTTCTTTCTTCTTCTGCTGCAATAAACAGAAAAGTCATGGTCCCATGTTGCATAACTCAAAATGAAAGACATCTGACCTACATTAACCTTCACCTGAGTGAGAAACAAACCTTTTTATGTCACATCACTGAGACAGCTAACACCAAGCATCCTAACACAGTATTTTGGGATTTAGGCTTTATTCGGATTATGTTTAGAGCCTTCAGTTAAAACTAAGATAGGCTATACTGGTTGGTTGGAGCATCTTCCAGTGAATCAAAGGGTCATGAGTTAGATTCCTGGCCAGGGCAGTACCCAGGTTGCAGGTTTGGTCCCAGCTGGGGTGCATACAAGAAGGCAAGCAATCAATATTTCATTCACATCATTGTATCTCTCTCTTTCTCTAGCGATGAAAGAAGAAAATGTCCTTGGGTGAGGATAAAAAACAAACACACAAACCCTGCTAATGTAAGCTAAAATGTACAACTCCTAAAATCAGGTCATATCATCTTTAGGCTACAAATAAACCTACAATGAAATCAATAAACCAATATTCCTGTAAGTGCTCTCACTTATGCATGCAGAACCCCAGGTTCTTTGAAACATACCACAAGGAATACTAAAGTGTTTTGCAACCCAAATTATCAGCCACAATAACATGTAGTACCCATCACACTCTGCTTCTGCTCTGGATCTCCCTTTTGAAGAATGATGCCCGACAAGTCACATAAAGAGCCTGTTCCTTGCTGCTACCCCTGAAAACAACATTTGCATGAAGAGGGCTGCCTCTCAATGTTATCAAAGCCACAACATTATTGGTTTCTCAGCATAGGTGGTGAGAACTGCCTTTTCCTTTTTTTTTTTTTTTTGCTAATTTTTCACATTTAGGCACCAAAACAAAATATGTTATATACACAAATTTCCAGTCTTCCATCAAAATAGCTTCTCTAATACTAAATGATCAAAACAATAATAAAAGCAAAAAGTTTGAAGGAAAAAAAGTTATGCTATTCCCGTCCATTCATTTTCTTCTTTACTGCAACAAAACTGCTTCTGTTTTCTTGATTTGCAAAATAAATCCCACATATATTTCAATAAATTCACACATACACTGGTGTATAACACAGGTAAATAAAAGAAAGAAAATAGTTATGAAAAATTATCTTTTACAATGTTAAAAAGTAAAGCTATTTTTTGAAATTCATACGGCTGGCAAAACACATAATTCCTTTCCTCACTTATTGTACATTTTAACTAACACTTCTCCGTATTCGAGTATCATCATGATGAGCTATACTTCTCACCTTTGCTGTCAGTGTTCTTCGACACATAAGAAGACGTGCGCTGTTACTAGTCATGCAAATGAAGGAAGCTACCTGAGCATTGAAGCAAATACAAATTTCAAAAAACATCAAAAGAACCAAGTAGTAATATGTAATGCCCCCGAACATCAGAAGACAATATATTTTAATTATGTCTCTTACAATTATTTATAACGGTCCAGGTCAGAGTAATTCCAAAGGAAAGATAAAACTTGTAACAGAGGGAACTCATTCTAAATTCAAACTACAACAAATTTTTCTATGATACAATTACAATGACTGGATTTTTATCGAATTATTGTTGAAAAATAATGTCATGCAGCAATCAGGAACATTGAATTACTTAAAAGTGACTTTTTATAGAAAAAATATTTTAATTTATATAAATTTGCTGTATTTTTCTCAAATTTCTGAATGATGCCATTATACACTAATGATATACACAGACCTATTTTTAAACAATATCTAGAAAACTGTATTAATCCTTAATATTTGCCATGAATATGAAACATATTTAGAATATTGATGTTTTATTTTATGTATTTAAAATGGGTCCCTGGACCCAATTTCAGCTTGTGTGTGGAGGCATCCCCACACCAACAAGCAATTCTCAGCAGAGTCCAAAAATCCAGCTCAATACTGACAGATCTACCCACAGATAGCATCACATTCCACAGGAAATGGGCTCAGTTCCCAAGACCACCCTTCACTTCAGATGCCAATCACAAGCCCATGTTGTTAACTGTGCTTCTGACCAACTGGGTACAACTTGGTGGTCTCAACAACTCCCCCAACTCAGGTTGCTAATCCCAGGTCCAGATAGTTACCTGTACTTCTGGCTGAGGTTACCCAAACCCTCTCCTCAGGTTAAATTAACTTACTAGAGCAGCTTACTGACTTCAGGAAACATACTTACTGACTATTTTACTGGTTTATTATAAAGGATATAACTCAGGAACAGCCAGAGGAAAGATATGCACAGGGCAAGGTATGGGGAGAGGGCGCAGAGCTTCTATGCTCTCTCCAGGTGCTCCACTCTACCTGAATCTCCACATGTTCGCCACCCTGGGAACTCACTGAACCCAGTCCTTTGGGTTTTTATGGAGGCTTCACTATATAGGTATAGTTGATTAAATCTTTGACCATTGGAAATTGATTCAACCTCCAGCCCCTCTCTCCTCCCTCGGGGAGGGGAGACTGAAAATTCCAACCCTCTATTCACATGGTAGGTTCTCCTGGCAACCAGCCCTTATCCCGAGGCGGGATCCAAAATCGCCTCATTAACATAACAAGACACCTTTGTTACTCTCAACACTTATGAAACTTCAGAGAATTTGTGAGCTATGAGACAGAAACCTTGGACTAAGACCAAATAAATACACATGAGAAATGCATTTTGGTTATTTGAATGACCAAATATACATTTTTCTTATAAATCACAAAATCACAGTATTACTTAGCAGTTAATGCACAGCAGTGGATAAGAGCACAGCAATGTGGAAATAAACATTTCTCACACGGTGTTCTTCTTCAAGGTTGTATCAGATCACTTAACACACAATGTCATTTTCCCTTGCTTTTGTCTCATTTACTATCAAAAAACATCGAGCTCCAGCACCAGCAGAAAAAGATTAGAAATGATAGAATATCTCGGAGATAATTTAACAGGGAAGTGCACAGTCACAAGACAAGAATAATTAATTTTAATGATGGTTGCTTAATCAGTTATGATTTGTTTAGACGACCTTCCCGTGCTACCATGTCGTCATTCTTCTAGCTCATATCTTTTGCTTTTAAGGAGACATGTGGGACATGAGGGCTGATGCCTACATTTGGATGTAAGTATGAATTATGTTGCAGTCTGATATTCTAGGGAAACCTGGTTGTTCTGATTGGCTACAGTCACCTCCTACATTCTCTTAAGTCATTAATTGTTTTACTAGAAGTAAATCTTGAATATTCAGATTTTTTCATTCATATACATGCTTTTGTGGAATTTCTCCCACTTTTAGAAGTCGTAAGGTCTCAGAGTAGGCTTTCAGGTCACATTTAAAATGCACATTACTCATAATTTCTTTTTACTTGATTTTGCTTGTATTTCTCCTTCTGCTCACCAAAACTTAGGACAATCTAGAGTATATTACTATTTATGCTCTAAACTGATGGTCTTAATTTTTATTCTGAACTGTACTGAAAGGAATAACTATGTCCATTGGGAAAACTAGTTACTGTTTTGGGGCAAAGATCCTATGGTTTCACTTAAAATAATTGCTCTGGCCCTGACTGGTGTGGCCCAGTGGTTTGAGTGTCAGCCTGTGAACCAAAGGGTCGCCAGTTCAATTCCCAGTCAGGGCACATGCCTGGGTTGTGGACCAGGTCCCCACTAGGGGGTGCATGAGAGGTAACCACATATTGATGTTTCTCTCCCTCCCCTCCCCTCTTTCTAAAAGTAAATAAAAATAAAATTTAAAAAATAATAATTGCTTTAAGATTTCCTTAAGATGTGTTAAAACTTTCATGGCAGCAGAGTTCAATATCTTTAAAATTAATGGTCAGTGTTTTAAGTACTGGTTTAAGTGGTTACAGAAAAAATAATGACAATTTTTCAGAAGTAGAAAGTAAAAGCAGAAATCAACAAGGTGGGAAAATACCAGGAACTCTGAAAGTTTTCTTAAATCAGTCTAAAGAACAAGAATTGACACACATTAATTTCCTTTTCTCCACATACGTTAAGAGCAAATGACATAAAGAGATTTGTTTCTGTTACCCTTATCAAATGAAAATATGGTGGCCATGGGCAGCTGTTTGATGGCTTAATGGGATACCTGAGATCATAAAATTGCTAACTACTTTTTTACATAATTAGGGTTGAGCACCCATATAAAAGTCACCCCAAAGCAGACATACATTAAGCTTTCCAATACTACTAGATTCTGAGCACAACACGGAAAGATTTATGAACTTCAAGAGTAAAAGTCATGATATGGAAGTTAATTCTGAGATAATATCAGAAGGTAGATTTTATATACCTACATACACGTATATGATCATATATATGGCTGTGTGTGTGTACATATGTTTATATATGTAGGGTGCAGCAAAAGTAGGTTTAGAGTCATGAGTAAGCAAACCACAGAGTTTTTTCTTGTATTATTTATTAACTATTGTATTATTTTCCATATAAACAACTGTGAACCTACTTTTGACCCATGATGTATACATGCATACACCATATACATAAAATGTCTGTCCAGAAAAAGTCCAACTATTGTTAATACAAGGAGAATGGTTTGCATGACATCCACGTAACCTGGCAGCCAAGGAATGCGCATGCATGAACAATGATGACTTCGCTGTACTAATTGGTGGGGGCAGTAGACGTTGTTGAGTGAGCATGTGTACTCTGTGGCTCCAAAATGAACATTCGTCTTATGGAAACTATTTGGATAACTCAGAAGGCTGAAGCTATGGGCAACTGGTGATCGGCAGCTTCATTATGACAGTGTGTCTGCTCATGTACATGTCTCGTGCAGAATTTTTTGGGAAAACATCAAATCACGCAGGTGACTCAGCCCTGTGACAGTTCACATTTGGTGCCCTGTGACTTCTGGCTTTTCCCAAAACTCAAATCACCTTTGAAAAATAAGAGATTTCAAACCATCAATAAAATTCAGGAAAATATGACATGGCATCTGATGTCAATTGAAAGAACCATGTGAGGTCCCAATGTGCCTACTTTGAAGGGGACTGAGGTGTCATTGTTCTATGTACAATGTTTCTTGTATATTCTTCAATAAATGTCTCTATTTTTCATAGTACATGGCTGGATGCATTCTGGACAGATATATGGATGAGATTAAATGCACTAATCTGTGCCTACCTAATTGTAATTGCTTAAATCTTGCTCCATTTTATCTTTTATCTGAGACCTTCCCTTTACAACTTAATCTCACCGATATTTATACTGAATATTTTATTTCAAAGTTTTATTTTATAGAAATGCACCCTTGATTATGAAAACATTGATTTGTGTCTTGCTTCTTAATCTATGACGAGACAGATGAATAGTGAAGTTACTGCACTCTCCCAAATGATAATAACAACTTGTATTTCAGGCAGAGTTCCAAGAGGCCATGGCTTGTTTGAAAGACTTAATATATTTTCATAAAGATATATCACAGAAAGTAACCCTTAAATCAGATACCTACAAAACGTATGTTAGTCTAGTTTATAGATTCAATGAAATAATACTATCTTGGCAGCACACCAATGCTAGGGAAGAAATTATAAAAGGGAAACTTCCTCAAGAGAAACCACCCATGAATGAGTGATCAGAAGCCCAAAAGAGCAGCAAAATAAGCTAATATTCTGGGTCAAGGTAAAATCTTTACTATTGGAGAAATGAAATGAGCTAAGCACAAGGCAGAACATATATAAAGTTACAATCTGCTTAGGTATTATTGGAAGCTTTGTCCCAATTTGGCAATAGTGTTTCTTCCTTAATAATGATTAATACAGAGCAATTATAATTGTGAAGGTTATGCTAGTGACAGTTTGTTATACCCTGATACAGATGATTCTGTCTAGGGAAATGGGACTTAGGGGTTTACGAAGTCACGCAGTTCTGTTGTGATGTTTTATGCTCTCTAAGGGAGCATAGGTCGTATTTTGAGAGAACTTTTGTCGCAGGGAGACCCAGGGTGCTTGAGCACACAGCATCCTGAGAGACTGGCCCTAGGTGAACTGTGTCTGCCGAATATGTCCTCGCATGAGGTTTCTTTCAAGACCAACAGCCCACTGCCTCGAGTTTTATTCCTCTAGAATCAGAGAGAGAATATCAGGGTCAAGCTCGTGTTCTCATTCTAACCCACCCTCCATTCATTAAATGGTTTCCCAACACTCTAACACATACTCAGCGCATTTCAGAAAATGAGAAACAGGAGTTTTCATCAAATCACATGGTATTTTGATGTGGGTGCTCAGTGTGCAAAACACCGTGTGTAACCTGTTTCTCATAGGCTTGCCAGTCTTTGAAATGAGGATAGGACAAACTACCAGCTATGGAAGATACAAGCTCACCAATCCTGAGAGAACTCTAACCTCTCTTCAAGTTTCCCCAAATAGTTTTGGAGAATCCATCTGGACTTGTATTAGCATCTATTACAATGAATTCGAACTATCTCTCTCGGTGACCCCTCCCATTACACTGTGAGTTCTTTGTTGGAGAAGTACCATACTTGACTTCTTTTTTCCATTTATGAGAAAGCCCCACCCTCTCTGCTTATAAAATATATCTCTGTCCCAACCCCTTTTCACCAACTTCACCGCTATCACCTGCTCCAAGTTCTCATCATCTTTACTTTGAATTCGTACAGTGAGTAGCTGCGTAAGTGGTCGTCCTGATTTTGTTTTATCCCTCTATAGTCTACCCTACAGAATGCAGCCAGAAAGATGTTTCTAGAACTTGTATTCAAATCATTGTCCTTAAAGAAACCCTTAAGTAACTTCCAATAAGAATGTGCTATAAAGAAAATGACTTTCATTCTATTTCCTAAATGTTCTACAGATAGTCCCACTCAGGGTGTGTGCCCTTGGCTGCCCTTCTGCTTAGATTCTTTGCTCCAAGACCTTTGCACGACTGCTCCCTTCTAGTCACTCAAGTGCCATCTCCAATGTCACCCTCCCAGGAGAGCCTGCCTGACTCTTTAAAGTTGCTCATCCTGCCCCAGTCACTCTTTCTCATATTTCTTTACTTAATTTATTTCATAACATATTTGGTATCAGGAATTATCGTATTTGTTTTGTGTTTATTGTCTATGTCATTACATTTAAAGATAAATTCCTTGAGAACGGACACTTTTTTCTGCTCATTACTGGATTCTCAGTTCTTGGACCTTGCTAGATAAATAGTAGATGCTTAATAAATATTTTACCTGCCTGCTAATGGGTATGTCTTTTAAGCACTCGACCTCCAGTGGTTAGTATAATCTAGACATATTTTAGATATATAAGAAATATACATTGATAGAATTAGTGTTTCCCCTGATAATTAATCTTCTTGAAAATTATGTGGTGATTTGGGTTGAAATGCATTCCCCAATAGAATATGTCAAAATCCTAACTCTTGCCTATGAATGTGACCTTATTTGGAAATAAGGTCTTTGCAGATGTAATCAAGATAAAGTGAGGTTATTCTCTATTAAAGTGGATGTTAATCCTGACTATATAAGAAGAGAAAAGACATATGAACAGACACACAGGGAAAACACCATGTGACAAAAAAGCAGAGATTGAAATGATGAGTCTACAAGCCAAGGATTGCTGGCAACACCACAAGTTAAGAGAAAGGCATGGAACATACTCTCAGCTTTGCAGGAAGAATCAACCTTGCTAATATTTTGATTTTAGACTTCTGGACTCCAGAACAGTGAGAGAATAAATTTCTGTTGTTTTGAGTCACCCAGTTTGTGACATTTTTTTTAGGGAAGCCCTAGGAAACTAATAATTATGGCAACGGGAAAAAGAAAACATGAGGAAGATGAGTAGGGATTAAAATTTTAGGTGCCAATTTCCATTACTATCATTTCCATTCTGAGATGTAGGAGAGTGTTCCAGTTTTTACTATTGGCTAGGCACATGACTTTAGGTATACATTTTAACCTCTCTGAGCCTGTTTTCCTATTTATGAAATGCATTTTATAATGTGGTTATAAATCCCATTCTATAGACTTACTGTGATATTAAAATAGTTAACTTAATGTGATGTGCTTAAAACAGTGTCCAGCATGCTGTGAATATTCAATAAATACTTGCCATTATTCTTACTCAGGGGCTGAAAACTGACTGTGCGTAAAGACTGGTGCTATCAACAGCCATTAGCTACATAAATTGTGCATTTCGTTCAACAATTTATTCCTCCAGAAAACATTTACAATTTCCAAGTATTGTACTTCTCATTTTGTTCCAATTCCAGGTTGAGCTCTTTAAGCAGTTTCCTCAGAATCTTCTCTTTGCAAGAATTGAGGAAGTTGGAGCCAGATTTCAGCTTAATACAAGGTTCAACACAATATAATAAGTTATTTCTGTCTTAACACAGACAGATACTCACAAGGTAATGACTTGCCTGATTCTGCATGATTATTAATCAAGAGAATGTACATAAGATTCATAAATAGATTTGGTAAAACATGTCCATCACAGTTGACACTGTAATATACTGCCCAAGGCCACTCTAAGGACTGAGGGTCATAATTCCCCAGTGGCTGCAAGTGCTTCTGGCTGTCAGTCCATTCTGGAACTTGTTCTTGTCTGAAGAAAGCTAACTCATGCTGGCTGGATGGCTAAGTTAGTTGGAGCACTATCCTGTACACCAAAAAGTTCAGCGTTCGATCCTTGGTCGGAGTGCATACCTAGGTTGCAGGTGTGATCCCCTTTGGGGGCATGTATGGGAGGCAACTGATCAATGTTTCTCTCCTATTATATTTCTCTCTCTCTCTCTCTTTCTCTCAAATCAATAAAAACATATCCTTGGGTGAGGATTTAAAAAAAAGAGAACTCACCTAAAGCCATGTCTTATTCCAGGGGCAGTCTGCATTCAAGATTGGCTGTTGTAGGTTACGAAGACTCAGTCCCCTTACCCTGACTTCAAACCAACCCTGAGGATCATTCCACTTTACGGTTACTGATGGGATCAGCTGAGACCTTCCCTGAGACTGATTAAGGCCACCTTTCTCCTCTGTTCAATCCTGCTTTCCTGTCCTTCCCCACAGGTGTCAAACCCAAGAGTACTCCCAGATAGACTTCTTATATTAAAATCTCAAAGTCTTCTTCATTATTCCCTTTCAGAAATGAGAAAATGGAACTTCTGAGGTGTTTCGCTTGAAGTGAAAGAGCTAAGAATTGACTCTGAGCTTCTACCCAAGAACCTATTGCTTAAAAACAGCTGAAACTGCAGAGACAACATATTCATTCATGGAATGAATGGTAACAATGAAAAGGTTTCGACTACATGGAAAGATACCCATTAGGTGGTACTGACTGAATTCATTTGTACTCAAGGAGGGTGAGAGGAATGATGGAAGGCGATTAATAAAAAGTTTAACCTAAGAAGACTTTGTTGTTGCTGCTGATGTATCAAGGTTCTAAAGCTAGCATTGATTTTCAGGTATTTGTGTTACATATTTTGCAGGCATTATATAAATTTAGCCCAGGAACAACCCTTGAGGTAGATGCTCATTAGAATATTGAGGATCAGTGCTGTAATGAAGGTCAAGCTTTAGGGAGGCCTTGCTCTCAAATTGTGACTCCATTTTCCTAACACCTTTAAGTGAGACATTGTTGAGACACATAGGAGGTGGTCTGTGTGGCCACATTGTAGTTGGGACTCAGCTCAGTGGGAAGTAACAGATGGCCCCTTCTGTTGTGAATTTCTCCTCCCACTGAGTGAAGAGCCAATATTCTCAAGGGCCACTCTCCCCAATGATGCTCCAGGACTCTGGTTGGCAGCCACTGTCTTAGCTATTGATGCCTTAGGTGTATGCTGAGGCAGGAGAAGGCTGGGAGAGAGAAAAAGAAAGGGTCTTTTGTGGATTGACAGATGGTTTCAAACTCCAGAAATACAGAAATCCAATTTATGAGATATTTCGTATCCAGTGTATTCACCTTCCAAGCACTCTAGATTTTCAGAATGGAAAGGTGGTGCTCAAATTAAATATTTTATTTGTAACTCTCCAAAACACTACTACTAAACAGACTTTCCTACATTTTCTATTAAATAGAATGATCTGAAATTCTGAATTCATCATGTAAGACATAAATAGAATTGGACTGCACACTGAAAATGCACACGCCTCAGTGTTGTACATTTGCCTAGATCATCTTTCAAACAATTAGGTGATGAATGTGTGACTCAATTACCGCATCATGTTCTCTGTTTGATTTCAAGGTCAAAGTGTCTTTCTATCACAAATGTGGGTAAAACCCTAGAATGCTGGGGAACAGAATAGGAATTATTGACTTTCCATGTTATTTTGATTTCCACATATTTTATGACTTTGTGAATTTCAGTAATTCTAAGCTTGCAGCATGCTGATGAGATTCATTTTCAATATCCATTTGCATGAAGTGCTGATCAATTAAAGCCTCTCTGAACAAACAATCAAACAAAAAAAGTTAAATCACCATCCTATCCTGCATCAACAAAACTTAGGTTACTACCAGCCGTCTCTACTCCTTTTTACTAAGGAATCTCATCGGTAAATTCCTATCAATCTTTTCCTTTCTATTCTTATTATACTGACCTAGCCTTTGTTCTTACCCTGGGTCACTTCACTCTTCCAGTCTGATTACTACACTTTTAACACTTATTTCAGGAAATCATTTAATAAATTTGGCCATTATTAGGAGGATATTGTTGATTTCATGGTTGTTTTACTGTCAGCACTAAAAGTACGTATCTTCAAATTCACCTGTGATGAAATACAGAACTCATTCTTAAAATGGGAAAATTTACTTTTTATCTTTCTCATTCTTATAGGAAAACTATGATGATTTATTTTATATGTCACTTGCGTGGGTCACAGTGCTCAGATATGTAGTCAAACATTATTTTGATATGTCTCCGAGGATGTTAAATGAGGATTTAAACCAGTGAACTTTGAGTAAAGCAGATTGCCCTCTCTAATGTGGGTGGGCCTCATTCAATCAGCTGGAGGCCTGAATGGAAGAAAAGACTGATCTCCCCAGGAAAAGAGGGAATTCTGCAACAGGCCTTTGGACTTGAAGTGCAACATTGACTACTCTCTGGATTTCTACCTATAGATTTTAGACTCGTGAGCTTCCATAATAGCCTGAGCCAATTCTTTAAAATAATATATATATATATATTCTATTATATATGTGTGTGTATGTGTGTGTGTGCATGCATGTAAAATAGAATATAGACAAGGGTCTGTCTGGAAAAGTCCAACCATTGTTAATGTAACAGGAAGAGTTTGCCGGACATCCATGTAACCTGGCAGCCAAAGAAAGTAGACTGGGATGTGCATGCGTGAACAATAACAACTTCACTATAGTAGCCAGTAGGGAGTGGTAGACCCATTGAGTGAGCATGTGTACTGTGTGGCTGTCACATTCAAAATGACTGAGCAGGTAGAGCTATGAATCTGCATCAAATTTTGTGTGAAGCTTGAACATTCCTCTGTGGAAACCATTCAGATGATCCAGAAGGCCACAGCTATGGGCAACTGGTGATTGGCAGCTTCATTATGACAATGCCCCTGCTCATGCATCATGTCCCAGGCAGACATTTTTGGCAAAACATCGAATCACCCAGGTGACTCTGCCCCCCTACAGCCCAGATTTGGAGACCTGCAACTTCTGGTTTTCTCAAAATTAAAATCACCTTTGAAAGGAAAGAGATTTTAGACTGTTGATGAGATTCAGGAAAATACGATGGAGCAGCTGATGGTGACTGGGAGAACTGTGTGAGGTTCCAAGGTGCCTACTTTGAAGGAGACTGAGGTGTTATTGTCCTATGTACAGTGTTTCTTGAATCTTGTAGCTTCTTCAACAAACATGTCTATTTTTCATAGTACATGGCTGGATATTTTCTGGACAGACCTTTGGTTTGTGTGTGTAATACATATATACATATAATAGAATATATACACATATATAAAAACAGAAAGAACTGTAATTCAAAAGGTAAACAATAGAAAATGACTACATCTATTTTATAGCTGCAGAGAGAAGGACTTGGGTACCTTAACTGTCTAGAATGCTTTCCCATAGGTAAATGGGTAATAGACATTTCATGTAAAAAGTTTGTGGGCAATTAAGTTTGAAAAATATTAAACTAAGCAAAATTAATCATGTTTCTTTACCATAGGTGTCCAGAGTCCAAAAGAAATGAGGTGAAGTAGAAAAACTGGGGGAGTTAGAGAGAGAAATCCAGGCAGAAGAATGTCATCCAAAGGTAGCTGAGGTGCATGAAGTAAGGGGATTGCGAGTGAGTTCAGTCTCTTCTGAACCTGGATGGGGAGGCTAAATCAGGGTCCTCACTTTGGTACCCCCTCCAGGGGCTTCCTCTGCAGTTAAAGTATATTTCACACTACTTGCTGTGGTCTGTAAGAACAATAGACACTTCCCTAAATAACCTCTTTCCTCTCTCCTCCTACCACTTTTCTCTTTGGGGCTTGTTTTCTCTTTCCCCTAGGGCTCTGAACTTAGTCCCATTTGGGGTCTTTCCACACTTCTCCATTGTACACTCTTACATCATCTCCTTGATGGTCCCCTTTCATTATTCAACTTTCTCTCTCTCAAAGAGATCTTCCCAATCCATTCTGCATAGAGAGCAAGAACCTTCTGGACTCTCCCTCTCTAATACTTTATTCTGCTTTATTGTCTTCATAGAAGAAATCAGTATCAGTATCATATTTCTTTGTTCATTTTCAATGCCTGTCACCTTAACACTGAAAAGCCACCTAAAATATATTACTCAGTGGTCTGAAATAATTTATTAATTTATTTATCAATCAAACATTTTACTGACACCATGTCAATGAGGGGAGTTAGGACTGAAGGCCATTCATACAGTGCACAAATTCAGTAGGTGAAGAGGGGAGGGCGTTCATTAGGACCACTAAGGGCAGAGCTCCAAATTCCCTGGGTAAAATTCAGCCAGAAATAAAGAGAAGCTCAGCAGCAAAATGGAGAGAGGAACAAGTGGACACTAAAGAGAGAGGGCGACCAAGTCTATGCCACTAGGAAAGCAGTGCTGAGCAAGCCAGCCTGGTAAACACGATGGCTTATGGTTATGCATCCGGGTCCTAGACAACAGTTTGCCGGGGTGCAGTGGAAAGAGGCATTGATCTGGAGCAGGAGATAAAACTGTTAAAAGCACATGTCCAAAGTTCAGTATGTGTAGTGCCATTGGCAGAGTTACTTTTATGTAGGATACAGATAGGTTTCTTAATAAATATTAGTTGAGTATTTGTTAATGTGTGCTAGAATGCCTTAGCATATCAAGATGATGGTTTTGTGATATAACAATTATAAATTTTTAAAATGTGTCAATTTAACAAGAATTGTTGGGCATATAATTTTACAGTTATTACGCAACTGTGTACAAAAATATTCGTGCAGGACACAAACAAAAGATGAGTTCAGAATATGAGGTCAAAAAAAAGGAACGTGTTTTGCTTTCACACCATTTTCCTGAAAGGTGTCCTTATCCCAACATGCAACAAATTCAAAACCTGGATCCCAAGACACGTTGCCTTTTACCTGTAATCTGCCATCCAAATCCTAACACTTTTCTAACTCTTTTGACTTAAGCATGGCACAAAGCAAAGAGCCTTGGACTTTGAAGTAAAAACCATGGCTCTGCCACTAACTAGATATATAGCTTATAGAAAGAAAGTGAAGTTCTCTGGTTCACAGTCCCCTTACCTGTGAGTGCTGGATACCTGCCTGTTGAACCTGACCTCAGTACGCTGTCCCCCACAGGCACCTTCTCTGGCCTGTGACAACCATTTCATTTCTTGTACTTTCCACTGCCTCCTCCCCCACTGTTCTCAAACTCTGCCTGTCACCTTGGATCTTGGGGAAATGCAGCTTTCTGGGACCACACCCAGAAATTTTGAATTTTGTAAGTCTGTGGTGAGCTCGGATAGTTGTTATTCTAGCAAGCACTCTCGTGTTTCTGAAGCAGAGGTGACATAGAAAATACTCCTCAGTTCAAGCAGAAGCGTCATGAAAAGAGGTACCTATTCATCAAGTTTTCTTATTGTGAAGTCACCTATGAATCCTCTCTGTCTTCTAACTTTCTATTCCTTCTTGCATGTTGTTCCACTTTCTCTTTTCTTTCCGTGGTGGTTTGGCCAGCCTCGCATCTTGGCTTCTCCAGCTCATCTATCACACCTGCAACCCTGTAGCCGTCTTTGCCATTCCCTCCAGATTGACAGACCCACAAGAGAAAGGCCATTGCTATTGAAGCAGACACATACTAGCTACACAGTCCAAGCCTGACCTTGGATGCAGAAATAGCAGACACCCCTGATGTCACCAGCTCTAGTCTACAGACTTCTATGTTCCCAGAGTCTGGAGCAAGTGTGGTAAACTCCAGATAATTGTTGAGCTGCCCCTCACAGCTGCTGTCAAAACCTGCGTGTGGATAATCAGTGATGCACTGCTCAAGAAGCTAATAAGGTTAATATCTACTTTGGGGGGGAAATATAATGAGAGGAAAGCAGACAGAAGCCATAATTAGAGGGCTCAGTGGGTTGAGGGGGTCCTTTTTTCTTTCCCCATGACATAATCTAAAACTGATTATGGACTCCTTGGCAAGTGCCGGCTGGGATGCTGGATTTTGAAAAGTTGTTACAACACAGGACATAAAGGAGGACAGAGATAGCCTTCTTTTCCACTTCCCCTTTGTTGAAGCATGTTCTCCCTCCCCCAAGCCCTCCTAGAAGATCTGAGCAAAAGCTCTTTTATGCACATGTAGTCTGCTGAGGGCTGCAGAGTTACAAAACAGCCCCCAGAAAAACAACACCCAACACACAATATGCACATTGTTTTGATTGAGACATTGCTGTTTGAAACGCATTTATTTCTGCCTCTCGTAAATACTCCTCCGCAGTAGGAGAAAAAAAATAACAAATGCATTGTAAATAGAGGCCCAGACATCTTACACTTAAATTATAGTCACGTCATCCCAGTCCTATCCGATCTCTTTCAATTATAGTCATTAATTGAGGATGTAACCCAGAAACAATTACATCCATGAAATTCTAATGAGTCTCCTGTAGTTAATATAAAAAGAAAACAATGGCAAATGCATGCTGATGCTGGGGTCTAATCCAATTCTGTCGATTAAAATAAAGAACATCATTTCTGTAACATGTAAATCTGATTTTTTTTCCCTCTACCCAGTTCATTTATGGGGAAGTGACAGACTCTCTGCACAGATTTGCTTGTCTAACAAGTTTATTGAGCTGCCCTCTCACAATTATGCTCTTTTCAAGAGCACATCTTGAAAACTCACCAGTGGGAGATAAATATACTCTGCTCGGGGATCCATTTCAGAGAGTCTCATATTTCCACATGAGAAATCCATTCTTTATTTACCTGACTTAAGTGGGAATGTCTTTCATATTTTCACTATGACAAAAATAATTATATTAATTATAATTCTGGAAGAACATGGTGGCAGCTTAATTCTGAATCTTTCAGCTTTTTCTAGAAATAGAGCAACATGATAATGAAAAGAAAAGGAACACAAATCGCAAACCCCATTTGCATTTAAAATAGGAAACAAAGAAAACCACACACACTTCAAACTACTATGGGTCTGCACTGCCAAAAACAACGAAGAGCAGCACAGCCAGGTGGGCAGGCCCCAGAGCAGCCGCTGCAGCCGTAGGGAACACCGGGGAGTGCTGGCACTGCACACGCCAGTCCCAGGAACCAACAGCAAAGCAAGTGTCTAGTTTCCGATGGGGGTGGGTCCCACACTCTGGGTCACCTGCTTTGCACAGCATTGAAAGATAATCAGGCATGAGAACAGGGACAGAAGACTTCAAAATTGCCCAAACAAGAGCAGAGGAGAATATATTTTTAAAACATCAGTAAAGCTCTGGCCGGGTGCCTCACTTGGTTGGAGCGTTGTCCCATACACCAAAATGTTGTGAGTTTGATCCCTGGTCAGGGCACATACCTGGGTTGCCGGTTCAATCCACAGTCGGGGTGCGTACAGGAGGCAACCAATCTCTCACTCTCTCCCTTCCTCTCTCTAAAGCATATAAAGTCAATAAAGTCAATAAAGTGTACCCTTTGGTTAGAATTAAAAAAAAAGTCAGTAAAGATTCACTCTCTAACAGAAAGTGGGTCACTTTGGAAAGCAAGCCCTGTGTCCCTGGGTAGCAGTAGACAGCAGAATAAGCAGAGGAAATACGGGGCTGGAAGGGAAAGGCCTGCAGAGCCAAGTGTCATTTCAAAAGGCAAGGGAAGAATGCCTACATATAATGCCACACTATAGAGGAAGATGTTTGAACCTAGGGTTGATTGGCAACAGAAACTCTTTTCTGAATATTTTTATTTTATTCTCTAGATCTTTAATGGTTGGCCGAGATAGCTGTTCTGAATAGGTCTGTTGCTGTACCAGTGTCCATACCATACAAGCTTAAGTTGTGAATCAGGAAAACGATCCCTGCCCATCCTACTTCACTGCATACTCACTTACAGGAATAATTTGCTTTCATTTATACATGAGAACTAAGGAAGAAAAAGGAGAAGACCAAAAATAGTGTAGGAAAAAAATATGAAAAATTACAGAGAAAGGAACACTCACCAAAAGTATCTTACTATATAGCAGATAAAAATTATAATCTAATATTCCAATAAGAATTTTTTAAAATAAGTGGATTATTTGCAGCTATAAAGGAAGATCATATTGTATAATGCACCACAGCTTTCGTTTTTATCTGTTCATCTGTTGATGGGCACTTGGGCTGCTTCCATATCTTGGCTATTATAAATAATGTTGCCATACATATAGGGGTGCATATATCTTTCAAGTTAATATTTTGGGTATATATGTATATTTCTTGGGCATAAAAAGGAATGCAATCTTATCATTTGTGACAGCATGAATGGACCTAGGGAGTCAAACTGAGAAAGACAAATACCATATGATTTCACTTATATGTGGAATCTAAAGAACAAAATAAACAAACAAAATCAATATAGACAAACACAGAGAGTGAACTGGGGGTTGGGGAACTGGCTGAAAGAGATGAAAAGATTAAGTACAAGCTGGAGGTTGCAAAATAGTCACAGGGATGTAAAGCGCAGCAAAGGGAGTATAGTAAATTATATTGCAATAACTATGTATGGTGCCGGGTGGGCACTGGGATTATTGGGAGGAACACTTTGTAAAGTATATGATTGTCTAGCCACTACATTATACACCTACATAAATGCAAAATGATATTGCAACAATTTTAAAAAAGGAAGATCACAAAGCAGAAATACAAGAGTTCTGGATAACATAATCAGACAGTAAGAGGCGATGGCTAGAAAACTGGAAAAGGTAGAAAGGAATTGGCAAAATTCAGGGGGAAAAAAGGCAAAATTATTTCAAAAATGAAAGAGAAGGATGACATAGAAACTACAGTAAAATTTCTGACAAATACAAGAAAAAGAAACAAAAAAAGGAGATGGAAACAAACCCCTGTTAAATGATGGATATAGAGTACAGGTAAAGGACACTTAGCACATGCAAAATTGAGGATTTTAAGAAAGAGAATGGAAGAGAATTAATATTTTAAAATATCATTTGAAAATTATTTGAACTACAAGATGTAAATCTATATATTAAATCTGTGTACCAAGACAAACTCGCCCTCACTCATATCCTAATAAAATTATTGAGTTTTGAAAGTAAAGACAAAATTCACTGGGTAAGCAAAAAACATCAATATTCTTATGGGAAAAAAATAGAAGGTTAGTATATGCTATGGGTTTAACGTTTGTGTGCTTCCCCCCAAATTCATATGCTAAATTCTAACATTCAACATGGTGATATTAGGGGGTGGAAACTTTGGGAAATGATTAGGTCATGAATGTAAAGCCCTCACTAATGGGATTTATGCCTTTATAAAACAGATATTGTCCCATACAGAAAATAGTTGCGGATTCCATCTCTGGTTGGGCACGTATGTGAGGCAACCAATCAATGTGTCTCTCTGTCTCTCCCCTCCCTTTCTCTCTAAAATCAATAAACATATCCTCAGGTGATGATTAAAATTAATTAGTTAAAATTTTTTTTTACAAGTGGGTCCAGAGAAATCCTTAGCTCCTTCGCCCTATCAGCACAAAACAAGGAAGTCTGCAAAGCAGAAGAGGGGCCTTACCCTACCATGCTGGCAACCTGATTTTAGATTTCTAGTCTCCAGAACTGTGAGCAATAAATTTCTATTGTTTATAAGCTACCCGGTCTCTGTTATTTTGTTAGAGCAGCCTGGACAGGCTGGAAGAGTAATGACTTTTCCTACAGTATCTTTTCGTGCCAGAAGACAATGGAGAAACAGCTGCATGAAGTTAAAGAAAGTCTAAGGCATAAAAGAAAATCAGATTTGGTACTCTTAATACCTGATTAGGTAGGAATTAGATTTTAAAAGGTATTAAGAAAAACAGAAAGGAAAAAGATAGGAAGGAAGAAAGGAAAAAGAAAAAGAAGGAAGAGAGGGAGGGATGGAGAAAGGAAGGAAGAAAAGAAAGCCATTTTATAATAGGTAAGCTTGCAATAAATAGTGAAAATGTAACAGTTATGACTATATATCAAATTCCATAGAGCAACTTTAAAAAGGGGAGACCATAGAGAATATTTTCTTATTTCAACTGCACAATTTTAATTAATGAAAACACGGAGGTTTTCTGCTGTAGTCAGGAAAAAGGCAAGGATGTGCACAGTCCCATTACATTTAACTTTATACTAAGGCTCATAGCCAACAAAACTCAGCGAGAATATGAAGTTAGAGTAAAAAAAATCACAAAAGTTAAAATGAAAGAGGTAAAACTCTTTCTTTGCTGATTGTCTGATTGTATAATTGCTAACCCAGGAGAATCAAATGTGGACAAAAATAAAGTGACAGAATTCAATAAGGTTGTATTACTGGCAAAGAGGCTCTTCCCATTCTTCAAGGTAGAAAACAGATTCAAAAAGAAGCATTCATTGAAAACAAAGTGAAGGGAAAGGAAAAAGGGAGAGCGCTTGAGGCATCAGGAGAGTACACATTAATGAAGAATTGGCTCTCAGAACTGCTTCCTGCGTCTGGCTTCTACAGGGCTGGGCTCTTCCTGCAGATTCAGAGTAGGTTTCTTTGCTTTCCAGGTTCCCCGCAGTGAGTTGGTACGACCAGCACACGCACAGAGCAGAGCTCTTTGGAGAGTGCCAGAGAGAAACTTTAAATTTATCCAGGAGAGGCTCAAAATAACAATAATAATAACTAAAGAGCATGCCCACCTGTCAAACAGGGGCTCGGCCTATCGCAGTTGTGTGGTATAAAAGTAATATACAAAAATCAGAACTATTCATTAAATATTAACCATTTGGGATATAAAATAAAGGACCGATTTATAAAGGCAACAAAAAAGTCAAAGAAAAATACTTTGGCACATTGTGTTTTCTAAAAATGACTTCATGAATTTTAATCTTCTACTCCGCATATTCTTAAAATGTGACTTGGACACACCTACCAAGAGGTGGGATCCATGTTCCACCTCTTGAAACTGGATGGGCTTCTGATTGTGGTGGAAGTGATGCTGGGTGGCTTATGAAGCTAGGATGTCAAAATTGATACAGCTACCATCTAGTTCTTTTGGGACACTTGTCTTTGATGTCCTGTGTACCATGTAAGATGTCCAGGGCCCCCAGGTGACATAGCAAGGCTACATATGGATTTTTAAGTGACAGCCCAGCTGAGATTATTGACACAGTCAGCATCAACCACTAGACATGTGAACGATGATTACTTCCAGATAATTCCTGCCCCCAGCCATTAAGATACCCCGCTTTTGATTCACCTCCAGTCTTCAAGTCTTTTCAATGGACATCACGGAAAAGATGGAGACCCGCACCATTCTTTCCTTTCTAAATTCCTGACCACAGCATCAATGAGCATAACGAAGTGTTTTTACATCACTAAGTCCGGATGGTCTGCGGCACTAATAACTGCTAGAAATCCTTAATAAGAAATGCTCAGATCTTTGCGAGAAAAATTTTAGAACAAAAGCGTACTTGACACAAAAGTATATTTGACAAAGGGAATGACAGTTCATTTTTTTTTCTGTTTTAGGGTGTTTTAATATGGGGCATTGTTTTCATTGCTGTTGATCTGTTTGTTTTGGAACTAAAAAAGTCATTCTAAAACACATTTTAGAACATTTAAAAAGTAGAAATATTTTAGAAAACCATGAAAATTGATAGATAAATTATTGATGCTAATCCTAGCAGCTATTAAATCATATTACAAAGCTTTTATAATGAAATAATAGATTCACTAATAGAACAATATGAACAGAATATAAACTCCAGAACTAGATCCAAATATCTAGTCCAGAACTAGGAATTTAGCGTATGATAAAGGTGGCATTTTCAAACAGAGGGATTACAAATACATGGTATTGAGGCAATGCCATGGGCAGCCAGTTGGAAAAAAGAGACACGATTGGACCCATACCTCTAATCAATCCTATACCAGAATGTTCTCTGAATGTGTAAAACTGGAATACCAGAAGTAAAACCATAGATGCATTAGACTAAAATGTGAATGAATGAATTCTTTTGTATATTTCAGGGGAAAAGCCTATTTAATCATAAATAAAAAGATCTATGAAGATTTAATAAATTTAAATAATAAATTAAAATATGTAAGAATAATAAAATCTCATAACAAAAATATCAGTGTAAAGACAAAAGTAAATAAAATGGAAATAATTTGCAATTTATTGATTGCAATATTATCACCAACAGAGATTAACCTTTTGTTGATTATCACCAACAGGGGTTAATCTTTTTAATAAAATGCTTTTTAAATAAATAGTATTTAGAGACTACAGTCTGGTGTTGGATGGCCATAGTAGTTGTACTTATTGATTCCAGGGCTTTTTAGTGGACAGAGCTAAACAATCATATATAAAATATATAAATAAATATAAAATAGATATACTTAATAAATATATTAGAAAAATGAGAATTAATGATCATTTTATAGTGTTTGCCAGATCACATTTCAGATTACAGGTTTGAAATTAATGTCTTTGATTTTATAATTTTTAAATGTATAAAAATATTGATTCCTACAAAATTAACAGCATGTTAATAACAATAATAACAGAAGTAAGGATAAGTCTAGTGAATTTGGTCAAATATTTTAAAAATAGGTGTTTATCTTTAGAATTCATTTTATTAGGGTTATAGGCTTAAAATACTCCATTTTAAAACACATAAAATGGTCATTTCATTTCCTATATGGTTATTCTACACACTGTATAAAGTTAAAATTATTTGTTTTATCTTTATTCAGTTTTTAGTGTTTTTTAATTTTATTTTTTAAATTTTGTAAAACGTTAAATGATTTCAAAATAAAAACATAATGCAGTATACTTGCATATTGCAAATTTTGCTTCTATCCTGATTCCTCTACCTTTTCTGCTCTCTCTTTGCTTATAAGAGGGAAAGAATTTTCCTCATTTTTTTATAACTTAGCCAAATACTCTGGAGTCACCTCATGTCAGTATACAGAGATCTTCCTCATCACACTTTATAAAGGATTAGCACTTTCTTATGTAAACATATTCTAATTTGTTGAACCAGCTCATGACGGATGGACATATAGGTTGTTTCTAGATTTTCACTATTTTAAATACTGTCAGAATCAATATCCTTATTACATATACTACTTTGTAATTTTGCAGATTCCCTTAGAGCCACATTTTGTATTTTTTTCCACCAATAAATGAAAGTTCCTCGCCAAAATGTTTATGGTCAAAGTCCTTGATACACTATCGCACTGTGGTTTTCACTTGCAAATTTGTCATTGTGAGTGAATTTAAGTATCTTGCGCATATGTTTGGAGCTATTTTCATTATTTTTATTGAGTTGTTGATTATTAGTATTTTTCTCATTTTTAGGAAACTATATACTTGTGTTACAAATTGAAGATATTTTTCCAATTTGTCATTAATAATTACATTTTGCATATTGAGTTTCTTTATTCAAAGAAATAAAGACGTGTTTAACACGTGTTTATAAACGTGTTTTTAAAATTAATTTTATGGTAGCTTTTCAAGTTCTCAGTAGAGTGATGACTTCCAGTTGTGAGACCGCAGTCCAGGCTGCCGCCCTGAACTTCAGGTACACAGATGCGTTGCCTCCCCGATGTTCCCACTGCTCTAAAACAGGCCACCCAGCTCTTCCTTACCTCCTTCAGCCTTTTCCAATAGCTCTAGATTTTTAAAAGTGGCTTTCTGCATTTTCATTCCTGAATCTATATGTCAATAAATCTCCTTGACTTTAATTTCAAAATAGTTTCAGGGGTTGCCCATTTTTGACAATCTTCACTGTAATATTTTGGCCCGAGAGCAGGTCATCTTTGAATTGGAATACTTCAAAAATCTCCTGACTATTTTTACCTGTGCCCTCCCTGTTGTATATTCTCGAGACAGTGACTGAAATAGTACTGTTAAAACGTTGATCAGATTATTTCATTCTCCTGCTAAAAACCTTCAGATTTACAACTGAAAGCAAAATCATTCCATTGGCCTACAAGGCCCTACACAGTATAATCTACTCCACTTACTTTTCTGACTTCATCTCCTACTACTTTCCTCCTTGGGAGCTTATTTGCAAAAAGACTGGCCTCCCTGATGTTATTGGAATGTACTAACTAGCTAATGTTCTTTGTCAAGGCTTCTCTAATCGCTTCTCAACTCTGGCTGTCCTTTCCAAAGAAACCAGCATAATTCACTCCCTCATCTCTGTTACACCTTTACTCTAAATCCACCATATAACTGAGGACTCCCCTGTCCACTCTGGGAAAATTATTCCACCAAACTTGAAATTGCCTCTCTCTCAGCTATTTTCTCTTTAACACAAATTACTCAATGAACTTAATCAACTATATATATACTTGCTTTTTTTATCATTATTTTCTATACACGCGCACAAGCAATATACAAAACGTGCACGGCTCTAAGCCCTGCTGAGGGCTGTGACTTTCACTGATGTGCTAACTGCTGTCTACAGTTGCTGCACGGAGAGTAGCGCCTGTCAGAGGGCCAGGGCTCAGCACGCATTAGTGAATAAATGAGTGAATGAGTGAAGTAGATGAATAGGTGGGTAGAAGAAATAAGTTAACTTTTTTCTGTAAAGTCCTATTGCATGGAAGGGTTATTTTCTCATCACCTCTCCTAACCCCAAAGCCCTTTTTCTCTTATTTGCAACTTGATTGATGAATTCATATTTTACAGCCTTTAAATGACAAGTACCAATTTTTAAACTAATTACAGTGAGAAACAACAGCAAAAAAGAAACAAAAAAACACCTCATTAGGTCCAAGAAAGAAAATGTTGTATTGATAATGTAACAGGGTAACTCAGGAGTAAAAGATTTTGTCTTCAGTTGATAGTTTGAAGTGATTAATGCATGTGGAAAGCTGGTATTCCAGGAAGTGGAATGCTGGACCTGTAGGACTCCAGGAGGTAGGTCTACAAGCAATTCAACCTTGTTGCCCTGGGGGTCTGCAAGTGATGGAGGTGGCATCTGAGCCATTGCATTCCAAGGAGGGAATGAGTACCTGTGAGGGGATAAAAAATTGTTGATCATTCAATTTAAAAATATATCATGCCTAGAATGTGGTTCACATCCTGGCTTTTTCAATAACTTTCTCCCATAGGCAAGATTATCAAAAAGTTACAGATATCATTTTTCTAAATGAGGCTAATGAGGAATAAAAGAGGGGTCTTAATGAATGTCCTATATAAAAAAGAGAGACCAATCATCTCACATTTGAATTCACCTAGGAAATGGTAAACTTGAAAAGCATGTAATAGAAAGATAACAATAAATATTAATAGAATGAGAAAGGATTTTCCACCCCATTAATTTATCTCAATGTAAAAATTGTTTAAAATAATTTTAATATTGTTATTTTACCTACTGTGTGAGGACTCAGAAGGTCCTTTGAAATAAATAGGTAAAATATTTCAGAAAATAAAAAAAAGAATGTTGATCAGCAGATAAAGAAATACAAGGAAAATCACCACTGGTTTGCAACTTGTATCTGATTAACCTTTTTCCTAAACCGCTTACCTACCCTTTACCTGCCCTATTAAAAGGTCGGCTTGAGATGAGATGCTAAGACAGCTTTTGAGGGTACATAACCCGCCATCTTCTCAGATCGCCAGCATCTGAATAAAGTGCCCATAAAGATTTGATCCCCAGCTTTGCTTATTGATTCTGGTAGAGATAGGCAGCATGAATGCCAACTTTTCTGGTTTCAGAATTACATACTAAAAATAACTAGCATTTGTTTTCAGTGCTTAATGAGCCCTGGGTGCTATAACTTGAGCAAGGTCCCATAACTACTGCATGTAGAACATGGAAGCCAATATGGAAATCCTATCCCCGGGCAAAGGGCTTAGCAGCATCACCACACTGCCTCTATGTCCTTACATTGTACAAAGTATCGCCACTGCCATTTTAAAGACGAGGAAATTGAAGCACGAGATTTTTAAAACCTCCTTTTTTAAAGCTAATAACTATAATCAGGGCTAGAACCAGACTTCTACCCATAATGTGTGCTTTCACTGTTATTCTTTAAGAAAAGTTAAACATTGGAATGTGCTTTAGCACTAGATAAATCCACCTATTTATCCACCTTTTTATTCACCCAGAGTCATCATACATTTACTGACATCTTTTGTATTACAGCATCAGACTCTATACTTGTCAACTAGGGATTCAGATGTGAACGGGACAAACATAGTCTTTGCCTTCCAAGAGGTCACATCCAGACGGTACTATTTGGAGGAACTTGGGAAGCTAGGAATAGGGCAGCCATTCCAAGCATCCTGGTAAGCTATTTGTCATGATAGTGTAGTTTGGTGCCTAAGAGACTTATTTCAATTTATAACTTCCATACAAATTTTAAATTTTTTACATAAGCTATACTAAAAACACGTTTTGTGTAATATTAATTGCCTTTACAATACTTACAGATCAAGGACTAATATTTGCAGAGAACCAAACAGTAATTTTGAAACATAACATATTATTTCATTTCTGGTTAAAAAATTCCTAACTGGAAACAACAACAGACTTCTGAGAAATTGCTTTTTCAAGCACTGAGTACATCTATTTTCAGAGCATTTTCACTCATGGAAAATTAGCTGCCTTTCTTGGTAACCTCTGAGAATGGACATTATAAATATAGTAGACTGACACTTACGATTCGTCTGAGAAGAAAAGCAAATAAATAATTCCCCTTCGGCTAAGGGACCAGTAAGTAAACAGTTCGCATAAATCCACGTGCAATTATAGCTCTTCTGGTATTTTGGAACTCTTCTAAATGTTTATGTTCTCGTTTGGGTCAAGAGTTGAACAGGAATTACATATGCTGTCCTCCTACATAATCATATAGAGGCAGTGTTATTTCTAATACTGCCCTACGGTTTGGTGAAATGTGGAGACTAACCATCTGTCATCAATAATGCTGTCAAGAAGATTTGGAAAGCGTTTGATCGGGTTTTGGCAGCATGTTATCTGTGAAAATACTGTTGGAGGGAAACTTGGGAAGTTCTGATGCATTTAAAGGAGACACAAATGTCTCAGCACATGGGCAGCCTAAATCTGGGATGGTGAAGTGTTTTATTTAATAGAGGCACAGATTTCAGTGCAAGTCAATAAAGAAAAGAGGTATTTCTATGTTTGTATATTCAAGCGTGTACGCTAGGCTCCACAATAGATAGCACTTTTTGGGCCTCGGAAAAGATGGCATTGAGAAGGAGCATCTGTTGAACACATTAAGGGAAACTCCTTTTGCACTGAAGGAGAAAGCTGAGCTTAAGAATATTAAAGGAAAGGCCTGGTTGAGAAGTGGGCATTAAGAGACAAAGTAGGGTTCTACTTACCAGTGCCGGGGAAATGAGTTTAATGAAATTATGCCATTTCAGACTCCAGGGTATTAATATTAGGTCAGAAGAAAAGATGGAGAGTTGGGGTGGGATTGGGGTGGAGATAAAAAGCAGGGATATGAGGGATGAAGAATCTACTTAGAGGTACGACATGGGTAATTTATAGGAAGGTCTTGATGGAACTATCAGGGATTCCCATTCTAGGCTCTGGGAGGCAGCCAAACTAAGCTGACCACAGATGTCAGACAACTACCCCAGGATTGAGAGGGCCAGGCTTTCAAAGCCTTTGTGGGTTTGTTTCTCATGTCCTTTGGAAGCTCTGAAAATTCACCAGGTGAATCTACATTAGTTAGCAAGCCTAATACCCAAGAGCAATTGCAAACATACAGAAATGCTGACAATGAAGGCCTAAATTAATCCGTGGTCACCACATTGTATCAGGGGGAGTATGATTATAAGCAGTTTAAAAAAAAATGTAAAGAAGTTTTTGGTGGAAAAGATAAGGTGTGAAAGAGAAATTATGCCATATTAGGATTTTCATTTGTTCATAATAGTTTTGTAAGAAATGATTTATACTTTAAAAAATAACTTGTATTGACTCTGGCATTAAGTAAAACAAAAAATAAAAACTTTTGGGGGGTGCAATTTAAATCTCTGTGAGATATAGGCAAATCTGCAACTCTTTTTTTCTATAAAATGTAGATAACAATTCTGATTTTACAGAACGATAGTGAGATTGTGCTGTGAGAAGTCAAAAAGAAGCAAATATTCAATAGAAGGTCAAATCAAGTTAAAACTTAATTTGAATTTTCATATATATATATATATATATATATACACACACATATATATATGTGTGTGCGTGTGTGTGTGTGTATGTAATGACTACCCCTTAAATGAGGCATCTTCCTTCCTGGAAATTTGCAAGAAGGAGATAAACACTCATCAATCTGTATTGATTTAATGAAGCCTGATTGGAAGACAGGAGACAACTTAAATGACTTCAGGAATATGGCTCCTTCTAGTTTATATTACTTTATGTTAATTTTATCATTTATACTTATGTATCCTTTAATAGTTATTAATATATTTAAATCAAGTGTGTGTATGTTTCTTGATCCACTTGTAAATCAGAAATTTTTTAGCCACTGATGAAAAGAATGAAGATTGTTTCATCTACATCTTTCAAGTGCATTTCATTGCCAGATTATTAGTAATGATCTAAAGAGAGAACTGCATGACAGAAGATGGAAAGTATCTCCGTCATCCATCTTTCACATATTCAAAGGGGGGGAAAGGAATGTTTTCTTTCAACACTAGTATATGCCTTAGAGACATGATGCTTTATCAAGCAATGGCAAGAGGAATCCAATACGATGGGTGGAAAACAGAAAATAATAAGGCAAAAGCAATGCCTTATGGAATTCCTGTGTGAAAGACACACACACATTCCTCTTCCTGATTGGCAACACTATCTAATTAACATAATTCTGAAATGCCTTCTTTAATAATAAATAGGAATGTGGTAAAAAAATAAAGATTAAATTTAGTCTTGTTCTTGATGAAGGGTTAAAACATACACACATACTTATAAATAAAGCCACCAAATCCCTCCTGAAACATGTGGTACAATTCTAGACCAAACAAAATTTATTTAAGATTTTTATTGAATTACTGTTTTCTTTCATGAGTAAGAAAACCCAGAGTTGGTTCTAATTGCATATGCATTTGCATATGTTACATATCAACACAGAACTCTAACCACCTCTTGGCAGGCAAGGAAAATAGTTAGCAAACTCAAAAACAACATTTTTATTCCCTTGAGTAATAATTAATGCATCTGTCTTGATTATAGCGTTAGTAAATAAAAATATTTTTTATGTTTACCGGTATTTTTGAAATTTCCACATTTCTTATATCCTAGAACCAAAGCAGACAGTCTTTTTTAAACAATTAGCAACCATAAATACTACCTTGGAAATATGCATATTGTAACACTACATCAAGCAACGTAAGCCATCCTCAAAAATTAACAATTGAGTTGTATAGTAGTGAATACATTATTGTGTATCAATTTTGGGGCTGCAAGAGCTGAAGAAAAATATAATCTGTATTTTTTCTCAGGAGTAAGTTAACGACGGGGAGTGAATGAACTGAAGCAATTAGGCGGACAGAGCCTTCATACCAGGACGGCTGGCATTCTTTGAGCACTCACCAGGCACTGTTTTATGCACATTACATGTTTTCATTTATGTCATTGCCAGAAAACCAATCATACAGGGTTGGTAGGTTAATCTCATTCTAAAAGGAAATCACAGAAAGCCGAAGACTAAGTAACTCGACCATAGTCCCCCAGCTGCTAGAGCCAGAATTCAAACTCAGACTCAGGGCAGTTCCAGGCTGCTTAGCTGCCCATACACCTACACACTCAAAAAAACATTTCCAAATATAAACTCCTGGATGTTATCTATAACTTTTTTTGTGTTATTCTATTTTAGAAACTTTTGTGTGGAGAGAACCAATGAAATGTTTCAGGTGATATGTACATAGTGACTCCTATATTTGTCAGGGTTCTCCAGAGAAATAGAACCAGTAGGAACTGCATATGTAGAGAAAGATTTATTGGCTTGTGAGTCTGCGGAGGCTGTCACATCCAAAATCTTCAGAGTGGGCCAGCACGCTGGGGATTCAGGAAAGGGTTGTAGTCCATGTCCAAAGGCTTTATCCTAGCAGAATCTCCTCTTGCCCGGGGAAAGTCAATCTTTTTCCTACTAAACCCTTCAACTGATTGAATGAGGCTAACCCACATTATAACGAATAACCTGTTTAACCCACCTTATAACGAATTACCCAAAGTCTACTAATTTAAATGTTAATTTCATTTTGCAAATACCTTCACACAGGCATCTAGAATAATTTTGACCCACTATCTGTGTATTGTGGCCTTGCCAAACTGACACATAAAATTAACCATCACACCTATACTATTTATAGGTTTGTACATTTATATGTATGGCTGAAAATAAATTAGAAAACTCTTTAATAGGAAAAAATAGTTAGCTAACTGTAAAGCAATACTACTGAGCATGTTGCTCCTTGTGAGACAGTGCACTATGAATAAAGTACCAAGGCTCACGGTTCTCATAATCTGCGTGGGGATAGGTCAGGAGAGAGAGAGATAGAAGTATACACAATCAACTATGCTAGGCTGTGCTGAATTTTAATGTGGTTGGGATAGAGTTGTCAAGGAAGACAAGAAAAAGGTTAAGGCTCTAACTCATGCCCTTCCCAGGGGCTGAGGAGAATCTCAAAGAAGACGTAATGCTTGAGTCCCATTGAGGAGGAAGAGGACTCCACCGGGAGGAGAAAGCCGAAGAACAAACATGTGAAAACACAAACATAGGTAAGGGTTTAAGGGTTTGTAGGAAATTGGGGTACTACATTTATGATGAAGAGAGATTATGACAACTTTATAAGTCCCAGCATAATGCTCGGGCTTTCCTGAAGCTAATGGGAAGCTGTTGACATATCCACCTGAAGAAATGACATGATCATTGATGAGTTTTAGAAAAATTTCATTAATGGCAAAAGGGGAAACAAAATAGAAATATAGGCCAATGGAGGCAGGAAAATCATTCAGGAGACAAGGTTGAACTTTTGAACCCCCCCAAAAAAGTAAGATTGGGGAACAAAGTAGGAAGAAACACTCAAAAAATATTTTCTGTATTAAAATTGGTATATATTTAATTATGTACAATTTATTAGGGAAAGGGAATTCTCTCATTCAACAAACATATATTGGGATCTGCTAGGTGTTTGGTCCTCTGCCAACAAAAAGAGACTATGAAGATGAATAAAAAGATATAAACGAGTAGTTGCAGTGAGACAGAAGAAGATGCAAGACATAACATGACAGAGGAGAGTCCAGAAGGACCACGCCGAGGAGGGAATGCCTGGCCTAGGGCATGACAGATGAGCAACAGTGTGAGGAAGGAAGGTTGGTATGGAGATCCCAAGCAGAGAGGCAGAATTCAGACGGGCACTCAGATGTGAACAGAACTTGTTTTCAGCGGTCATAGGTGGTCAAGAGTACAAGTCAAGGAAGAGAAGCCAGGTTGGGAAGAGTCTTGTTTTTATTTTATTGAAAAACATTAACCAGAGACATGGTATGGGCCTGATTGTTCCAGCAGAAGCACAGAGGATGGACTTATGAGAACACTGTGGGAGATCTGTGAGTTTCCCAGTACTGCCGTGAGAAGTTATCATAAGCTTTATAGCTTCGGAAAATGAATCAAGGTGTCAGTAGGGCCACATTCCTCTGAAGTCTCTAGGGCAGGGTCCTTCCCTGCTTCTTCCAGAGTCTAGTGGCCCCTGGCATTTCTTTGCTTATGGCAGCCGCACTCCCATCTCTGCCTCCATTTCACATGGACTTCTTCCTTGTTTGTATGTCTATGTGTCTTTTTCTGTCTTTTATTGGACACTTTCACCCTAATCCAGTAGTATGACTTTATGTCGATTCTTACTTTTGCACATTTTCCAAGACCCTATTTCCAAATAAAGGCTAATCCTGAGATTCCAAGTGGACGTGCATTCATGTAAAACAGTATTCACACTATGACCAGAGGTCATGGCAATAACACAGTCAGGGGAGTGGAGAGCCTGAGACAAAGCCCGGCAGGAAGGAGGTCACAGTGGCAGGAAGTCATGGCTGCAGGTGTGGAAGAAGAAGTGGTGTTAGGAATTGAGGACAACTGCAATATTTGTGGCTGGGGAAGCCAGGTAGATTTCAGTATCAGTTGAGATAAGAACTATGTGAGTAAGAACAGATTTGAGACATGGGTTCTAAAGTGTGGTGAATGTAGGTAAGTTTTATACAAAGTAAAGCACTTTAATAAGTGAGGATATCCTCAAGGGAAATGAAAGTTTTAAAATGACTTAGATGGCTTCGTAGGTTGTAATACCATTAACTTATTAGATAAATAATGGAATAATATTTTTGTTTTAAGAAAACAAGATCAGTTTTGAAAATCTTAGGTTTGAAGGGCATATGATATATGCAAGGGAAGAAGTAGAGCGTGAAGCAGGAACCAGGCCTTCGGCGCCCTGGAGAAGGACCGACAGCGTTTGGCGGTTTCACGGCAGAAGGTACACATCTCGTAGGAGACGAAGACGTGCGGAAGCGTACGATAAGAGAGCAGTGTCAGTGGGGGTAAGAAAGGAATTCCAGTAAGGGAAGGAATGTAGTGTTACAGACTTCGGCAAGGATGAGAACTGGGTTAAGCATTATAGAGATCGCTGTTTGCCTTTGATCAAGTGTCTGAATGGCAGCGTCGGCGCCCATGCGGTGAGTAAAGACTTAGGAAGCTGAGACACACCATACTGTCAGTGAGAAAACCAAGCTGTTGAATGACTTGAATGGCAAGGTCCTGAATAAAAATCTGGTTAAGGATATGTGCAAAGAAAAGACTAGCAATATACACATCAACTATTAAAAAGTGCTAACATTTATTACTTTATTTACTAACACAACTTACTATGTGTCCTATACCTACTTGCATTAATTTCCAGAGCAATCCCCTGAGGGGCAGCGGTTATATATTTTGCCCTGAAAGATATGAAGGCACAAAGAGGTAAAGCTACTTGGCCAATGTCACACACCTGATGTGTGACAGACCTAGGATTTAAACTTTGAGTGAGTCTAACTCTGGAGGCTACTCACTTAAGCCAATAATATACTGCTTTCTATCATCCCAGCATTTTTCTCTAGGTGGTTGGATTGTGGGTGGGTTTTACTTCTTTTCTTACAACTTTTAAGAATTTCCTTGACATTTCTATATTCATTTTACAATTTAAAAGATTTAAGTAATATATTTTTAAAGAAAGTGGAGCTAATGAGTGTACATCTTTCAAAGATATGAAGCGAAGAGAAGATTGAACTAATTTGATGACTGAATGACATTAAATAAATTGTTTATTTTTTTTCACTTTTGTCATTAGGATGACTTACACCAATTTGAAGGCTAAGCTTCAGTGGAGAAAGAGAAATCAAAGATACAAGAAAGAAAAGGTAAGAGAGGAGGAAGGATGTGGAAGGAGCAGAAGATGGGTTTGTAAATTTGACTAATAGGGTTCCTGCAGGGCAAATGGGAAAGAATGTTCTAGGCTGAGTGGGGCAGTACAGAGCGGCACCAAAGTATGGAACAGCCAGCCGTGTGAATGCGTTACAAGTCGTCTGGATCATAAGCATGGGGGAGCACACCTTAAAAATGAGTAATAGTCTTGCAAGGGATAGGGATAGCATCAAAGGAAGGGAACTGAGTCGAATTAGTCCAAGATATAAATTTTGAGGTAGAGGAGGCAGAAGTTAAGGAAATCTATGATTTGCATGTCTGTTTTCCTTTTTTTAGTGGATAAAGTAAGTTGTAAGATCTCTTGATAAACTTGAGTAGGCAATGGTTTGGTTGAAGGTAAATAAGTATACAATTTGGAAAAGCTTCGGACTCAATGGAAAGCGAGGTTCCAGGTGATGGATGAATGTGAATAATTGAGTAAAAAGAGCATCTGTTTCTACCACTTTAAAAGTGATCTGTTCCCTTACAGGTGAGCTCTCACAAAGTAGGAAGTCTGTCTCTTTCACTCCCATGGCCCACAATCTACAGCCAGGTAATTGTCGTTAATTATAAAATCTTGGGATGGAGTTTCTCCACCTTTATCAAATTATGGATTAAATGAGGCACAGAAATGGAGGTGACTCTGACTTCACTGGTCCTTGCTTCCACCTGCTAAATAGAACTTGCCATAGGGTCAGAGTTCACATTGTGGAAGTCAGGAAGCACACCGAGAAACTAGCATGACGCCCACAAAAGATCCGTCACACATGTGGGAGGTAGAATGCATGCTGCCCCTGTTCTCAGGGTGGAAGCCTGAGCTAGCATTCTTGGTCCTTTGACAATCAAATATACCTGTAAGTCTATCAAACAGACTGTCTGATCTAATTTGATTTTCAAGTTCACTTTCACTATGTGCTACATAATCAGCTTCAAGGAAATTGATCCCATTGCTACCAGCATGTCTCAAAGTTGTTTAGAGGGCCAAAATAATGTTTTGATGGCAAGGCTGGTTTGACATGAAATCAAAACAGATGACTTAAAATATTTCTATTGGTTTCTCCACAAGATGTTCAACTAGATCAACTGACTACAGCAGGAATTGTGTGTTTGTGAATGATGGGTGATATCAGTCTAAGAGTTTTGTTGTCCTTTTCTTTAACTAAATTGGTAAAACTGATGATCAAATCACTGTTGGGTGTTTCGTAAAGCCAGGCTAAGTGAGGAAATGAAATTCTGTGACTCCTGGACCATGTAGCTTAGTTTTTTAAAAAGCAGTTGTGAGTTTAATAACTGCCTAAATTTTGTAGGACTGTTTTCTGAGCAATGCAAAATGCTACACGTACATTAAGTTTCCTTTTTATTAGCAGATGGCCATAAAAGCCTTCTTTAATAAAGATTTATTAAATTTGACTTACTTGAATTTGTAGCCAGGGCCTCGATCCTAAATTGTAAGCCTTCAAGGAAAATGCTGAAAAATACATTCCAATTAAACACGTCACTTCAAGAATTCATCAGATCACGCCTCCAGGAGTGCATGCTTCTGGTTCTCATGAGGGCTCAGATAGCAAGAGCTTCTTAAGCATGTCATCTCTCTATATCAGCCACACATGACTTAGTCTCCAGAAAACAATTAACTTTACAAAGTTACAATGTCCCTTAGAAAAAAAAAAGATAAATGTTTTCCATAACAAGGTACAGAGGCCTTAAGCATTGATTTATGTTTTTTCCCCTCATAAAGCTGGAGGTGGGTGGGGCTGAGGGCGGAGGGTTTTACTTTGGGAATATACCCAATTCCCACGTGTCACATTTGTTTCCTTTTCGATCTGAATTTCTACGACCAGTCATAAAGGGTACAGTCAGCCTTTCCTAAATAACTAATCCTAGGACATTTATTATACCTAGCTCCTTAAATTATGAAAATGACAAGTACATAAAATTTTCTATGCAAGCGCTTCTGTGATTTACTTAGCAAGCATCCTGAGCTAAGTAAGAGCTGAATGAGTTCTACCGCTGGGTTATACACATCAAAATTTAATTAAGTTTCTGACCTAACGTCCCCCTTGTTTCATCGATTAGGGAAGTCATGGGGAGACCACGTCATTCTCAGAAGAACTGGGCAGTTGTGAAATCTGAGCAGGCTCTCTCTATTTTTTGCCCAAGTGTTCTTTTCAAGTCTCATTAGATTATCATGAGCGTTGCAGCTGTGCTAATCTTTTTGTAAGAACTGAACTTTTAAAATTGCACATTTCTAAATTGACTTTTAGAGTTACCATGGCAGCCTCATTATAATGCACAGAGATGAACATTATCACAGCTATGCCTGATCTATCCAGCGTTGTCAGGAAATGAGAATTCCACATAAAGTGCATTCTCCAAAAGGGCCCACAAAACATGGCAGATCAAGTGCCTGGACTTTTAGTGTAACAATTTAAATGAAAAGCTTTTTCATACACTGCACACATCTCTAGTTCCTTAAACGTATTATTGATGACTCAGGTTCTCTGTTAGCAATAGCTTATTGTACTTAGAACTACACACAGTACTGTTTAATTTTGTAGTCTCCTTTTTCATCTCAGTTTGCCAGCTGCTTATGATGACCAGGGGCATTAAGATTCATTTCAGACCCTGAGAGAGGACGTTTTTACCACCACCTCCCAGCAAGAATGGATTTATACAGATGTCACCTAGACATCTTTTTGCTGGGGCCCTTTGCTGGGGGCCTGGCAGGCAGCAATGGCAGATCCGTACTCACACACGATGTGGTTGGTTTCTGAACCCTCTTTCCGGAGGCAGTACTGGTATTGTCCTGGCTTCCCAGCTCTCGTAGTCCAAGATAGTCACTCCTTCCCCACCTGTTAGGTTTACCGCATTCTGATGGGCTGTACCTTAACTTCCCTGAACTGAGTAATGCGAGTAGTTCCTTTAAAAGTTTAGAAATTCCTTCGAAATTCTCTTTAGAAATTTCTAGGGCTCTCAACAAGGGGTTAAGACACACCATTTTTTGTGGAACTTAAGGACACAGATCCTACTTAACCCCCCCAGGCCTAAGTTTTCATCTCTAAAATGAAGATGAAATGCAATTATACGTTTGGAATGCACAGTACTGTCTCTAACGCATAGAAAGAATTCAATCAGTGAAAACAATTACATGTATGCGACATGATAGCAGTTGTAAATAAAAAACTGATAAAAATTTATTGTAAATAAAATTATTTTAGTACCTTCAATTCTCATTGCGGTTTAAGTACTAAGCTGTCATGAACTGGTTACTTAGCTGTCTATGTGGCATATTATTTAGTGTTTGCTGATACTGTATGAAGTCTGTAGTAACAAATTAGTACAGTCCATTCTATAAATAAACTTGTACAGAAATTACAAATTACAGGTGTCTAACATAATGCATTGAGCACAAATTGTGGGAGCACCTTAGTAGAAAGTTGGGACTTTGGCTTTGATTCTTGCCTGCATCACCAGCGCCGCTCTCTAACCACGGGGCTTGACTCCTCATACCCGGCTTTCTTCTTATCTCCTTCGTAGATCAGAAAGGTTTCATACATTGTAAGCACATAATAAAGTTATTGTCATGTTTTCAATTTGTAGATGTAATTACATTTGAAATAAAATTCTCACTTTTGTGCATTAGGTGCAACTGCAAAATAAAATCTGAGTTTACCAAAGGCTGAATATATGACTCACCCGGAAGAATGATATATAAAATCATAGAGCGAGGTTCTCTATTGCCAAAGCAGAGGATGATCGATCATATCACAAGTTACGAAAAGAATGCTTTCCCCCCTGCTCTTCCTTAAGTAAACACATGGAAGCGATTGGCATTTATCATCCACTGGCCAAGAAAATGGGCCTTTTTTACTCTCTCCTACTTTTCTTATTTCCAAGTGTTGCCCCGCTAGGACCTTCACGACTGATCGTCCTGTTGAAAATTGCACCCTCCACTCGCAAACCTGCTCTTCATGGCATTGACCACTTCCAACCTGCTATATAACTTCCTATTACTTTTCATATTTATTGTCATGTTTACACACAAGAATGTAAGATCCATAAAGATAGACTTTCTTTTCTTACACTGCTTATATCTCAAATACCTAAAGCAGTGAACTGACATTGAATAATATTTATTCAATATATGAATAAAGTTTTAGTATTAATTTTTAGAGCCTCTATTTAGAAAGAAAAACAACAACAAAATCATTGTATTATTTTGGGACTAAATTTATAAAAGTTATTAAAGATTAATAACTTTAACAGTAATTAAATGAAATTAGCAACAGAAATATATTGAGAGAAAACAAAGTGAACCTGTTTTTATTTATTATTTTGAGCCCTTAACATCTTTTGGCAACTAAAACTTCTGGTTTTAGTTGAATACTACTCTTGGCCTTATTTGGCCATTATGCAGTAAGTTTTCTGCTCTCGTATCTTAACACAGCTAGGAAGAACTTGGTTGTATGTTTGACATTTTGATTCGATTTCCTCAAGGACATTTCTTCCATGCCTGTCCTGTCCAGAGGATTAACTTGGAGCACTATAATTTTGAGGGCTATGTAGACCCTTGGTAGCTGGCATTAGTCACACAACGGTGTATTGTAAGGGATGAACCATTATGTGTTTCTAGGCAACTTCACAATGGTGGCCTGGATCAGTGTTTCTCCAACTTTAATGTATGTACAAATTACCTGGGCATCTTCTAAAAATGTACATCAACAATGGGTAGATCTCAAATCTCTAGATTTGGCATTTCTAGTCAGCTCTCATACAATGCTGATGCTACTATTTTTACCAAAAACATATTTTGCATAATAATGGCCTAGTTAAACATTTTATTAGCATTGACCTGTTTTCTCCTGAGATGAACTTCAATTTGATTTCTTAAAGGGCAATAAAGAGAGAAATTACGCACATTTTCTCTTTAGTAAAAACTCAAGTCTCATAAAATTTTTACTCATTAATATTAATCATGGACTTCAAGATTTTGTGCTGTAGCATTTCCTATAAAATAGGAGAGTGTTAGTTCTTAGGAATGATCTGTACACAGGTGTAGGTTTTATTCTCTAATCAGGTTCAAATTCACGACTGTAATTGATCTTCACTGAGAGACAAGCAGGAAATGGCAGATTTGTTTTGATAGAGACCAAGAATTTTAAGTGTGTTGGCTTCACACTGTCTTTGAAACTGTGCTATGCAAACACAGGAGCCAGGAAATGAGCCCAGCCAAGAGATTCCACTATGTAAAGATGTCAGTGTCAGTTCTCTGCAATATCCAAATGTTCCTCTTTCAGAAGTGAATGAAGAAAGGCTCCTGTCATTTATAACTGAGTAAACCAAGAGCACTTTTTTCTTATGTAAATCTGTGACAGTCCTTTAATGAAATTCATCTTTCCTCCTGAAGGCCCCTGAAACTTACAACTCTTCTTCTAACTCAATCTTGTTTTCTCTGAAATTGGGAAAGGACTAATTAAACTAATTTTTTTGTGTTCCTTTAAGAAAAATTAACTAGCTTAGAGAACAGAAGAAACTGGGTATGCAAGTGGAGGGGATGGACTAATGTTGGTGTCCCAGGCACCTCACTGTTTCTTGTTTTGACTCAAAGTTACAAAACAGAGATTTCTGAGTTCCCCATTGGTCACTGGGAGATTGGGTTCTGCCTGTGTGCTGACCAAGCATCATCCTCACTATCAGTGACTGTCTTCACTTGGAGTCCTCCTTTATGACTCAGTGAAGCACTCGTGTTTGGGCCGGGCAGAATTCAATCCAACCTGATGCAATCTCACTGAAAACAGACTGTCTTCTCCTTTTCTTAAAAATATTGCTCATATCATTGTGACTGGAGCAGTTAGGGAAATTCAAGGACCGAAATAAGAAAATTATGGCTTAATTTGGGATTGTAATATGACAGAGTTGTTGGAGTTCTTACGGTCATATTACTGTATCGAAACTGAAATATTTCCTTTTGAAATTGGGTAAACCGAGCTTAAAGTTTGCATGACAGAAATTAGATATAATTCTCCTTTCAAAGACCATCTGTTTTTCTGAAGGAAAGTTGGCAGATCCTGTTGCAACTAAAACTGTAGATTATTTATGACAAAAAGATCAACCTCAGTAGTTAATGTAACACTTGAAAACCAGGGTTCTTATGGTATTTGTCCCTCACCGTCTGGCTTGTTTCACTTAACATAATGCTCTCTAGTCCCATCCATGCTGTTGCAAAGGGTATAAGCTCCTTCTTATAAATAGAAGAAAAAAGGAAGCAAAATATAACCAGAGACATTGAAGTTAAGAACAATCTAACAATGGGCAGGGGGGAGTGGGGAGGGGACAGTGAGGAGAGGGGATTACAGGAACTACTATAAAGGACACATAGACAAAATCAAGGGGGAGGGTGGAGGTGGGGGAGGGAGGGGGTTCAGCTGGGGTGGGGTGGAGGGATGGGGAGAAAGGGTACACAACTGTAATTGAATAACAATAAAAAATTAAAATTAAAAAAAGAAAAAAAAAGAAAACCAAGGTTCTTAACATAGGAGCTATGCCCAGACACTTCTGCAATTATTCAGATGTTTGTATAATTCACTGAGAGCTGATACATTGACTTTCATCACATTGTTAAATGGTTCTGTGATTTCTCCCAAAAAGGTGAAGAACCATTTCACTTGTGTCTCTCAAAATTTAAACATTCGTGACTGTGAGCTAAACATTCCATTTCCAAGAATCTATCCCCTATAGATATTGACCTGAGTGAACATATTTCATGTGTGAGCATGTGTATTTCTCAGTTGTTTGTGATAGAAAAAAATTCAGGTATCTATCAATAGAAAATAATTTGAAATATTACAGCATATTTGCAGTATGGAGTACTCTACTGCCACTGAAAGTAATGAACTTACATGGGGAACTGTCCAAGATGCATTGTTAACTTAAGATCTTACGTTTATTTTGTGACCAAATAAACATCTATGTTGTTTTGGGTTTTTTTTTTTAATATTTTATTTATTTACTTTTAGAGAGAAGGGAAGGGAGGGAGAAAGGGAGAGAAATATCAATGTGTGGTTGCCTCTTGCACATCCCCTATTGGGGACCTGGCCTGTAGCCCAAGAATGTGCCCTGACTGGGAATCAAACAGGCAACACTTTGGTTTGTACACCGGTGTTCAATCCACTGAGCCACACCAACATCTATGTTGTTTTAGATGCTTTGGTACCAGGAATAAAAGTAGGGAAATATCGACCCTCAACTATTTTCATTTTATTTGATGTGATCAATATGTGTTTATATATAATATGTGGGTAACAATATAAGTGCTAGTGCTTGCTCATAGGTGTATATTTGCATAAATATATAAAAAGGTTGGAAGGATATAAATGATGAAACAAGATTTCGATATCTGGGATTTGGAAAGGAGGAAGTGAGAAGAGATTTTCAACTGTCTTCTTTAATTTGTTTGAGTTTTAAGAACATACGTGGCCTTTGTAATACTTAAATATTTTTAATCATTTACTTAAAACTCTGATTCGTGAGAAACATTGCTTTAAGCTGAGTGAATAATTAGTTGTTACAGTCTTCATATAGTAAAAAAAAACTTGTGGGCTTTAGATATTTATTTGTTTAATTTTTTAAAATTTTTATTCAGTTTGTTAGGGTAACATTGGTTAATAATATTCTATAAGTTTAAGATATACAATTCAATAATACATAACCTGTATATTGTACTGTGTGTTCACCACTCCAAGTGGTGTGTCCTTCCATCACCATTTAACCCCCCTTTGCCTCTTTTACCTCCCCCACTTCCCTTTTCCTCTGGAAAGCACCATACTGTTGTCTGTGTCTATACGGTTTTTTTGTTTTAATTCCTTCACCTTTTCACTCACCCTCTCAATCCCCTCTGACAGCTGTCAGTCTCTTCTCTGTATCTATGAGTCTATTTCTATTTTGTTTGTTAGTTTATTTTGTTCATTAGATTCTACGTACAAGTGAAACCATATGGCACTTGTCTTTCTCTGACTGACTTATTTCACTTAGCATAATAATTTCCAGTTCCATCCATGCTGTCATAAAGGGTAAGATTTCCACCATTTCTCTTTTTTTTGAGGTATTTGTTGTTTCTTGAGATAAGAGGGGAAGCCATAACAATGTGCAGTGCCATACCTTTCCCTCTTAGAACTGCTGCCACTCTGTCCCATAGATTTTGGGTTGTTGTATTCTCATTTGTATGTGTTTCAAGGTATCTTTTGATTTCTTCCTGATCTTATTGTTAACTCACTAATTGCTTAGTAATATATTATTTAGATTTCATGTCTTTCCGTATTTTTAGTTTTTTTTTCTTGTGATTGATTTCTACTTTCATCCCATTATAGTCAGAGAAGATGCTTGTCATGATTTCAATATTTTAAAAATTATTGATACTTGTTTTGTGTCCTAACATATGGTCTATCTTAGAAAATGTTTTATGTGCACTTCAAAAGAATGTACATTCTGCTGCTTTAAGGTGAAATACTCTGAAGATATCAATTAAGTGCATCTGATCTAGTGTGTCATTTAAGGCCATCTTATCCTTGTTGATTTTATGTCTGGAGGATATATCCACTGGTGTCAATGGGGTTTTAAACCCTGTACTATGACTGTATTACTGTCAATCTCTCCCTTTTTGTCTATCAAGGTTTGCTTTATGTAATTATATGCTCCAATGTTGGGTGCATAAATGTTTATAAGAGTTATATCCTCTTGTTGGATTGTTTACTTTATCATTATGTAGTGTCCTTCTTTGTCTCTTCTTATAATGTATGTTTTAATGTCTATTTTGCCAGAAATAAGTATTGCTCCCCCAGCTCTTTTTTTATGCCATTTCTGTGAATTTTTTCCCCCATCTCTTTAGTTTTAGTCTCTATGTGTCTTCTCTTCTGAGGTGGGTCTCTTGTACACAGCATATATATGGTTCTTGTTTTCTTATCCATTCATCTACCCTATTTCTTCTGACTGGAGCATATAAGCCATTTACATTTAAAGTAATTATTGATAGATATGTTTTTTTGTCATTTTACTCTTTTAATGTGTTGTTGATCTTCTTCTTCTTCTTCTTCTTCTTCTTCCTTCTTCTTCTTCTTCTTCTTCTTCTTCTTCTTCTTCTTCTTCTTCTTCTTCTTCTTCTTCTTCTTCTTCTTCTTCTTCTTCTCCTCCTCCTCCTCCTCCTTCTCCTCCTCCTCCTTCTTCTTTTTCCTTGTCTTTTCAAAGCAAACACTTTAACATTTCATGTAATACTGGTTTGCAGGTAATGAACTCCTTTAGCTTTTTCTTGTCTGGCAAGCTCTTTATTTCTCCTTCACTCTTAAATGGTAGCCTTGCTTGTAAAACAAGTCTTAGTTGTAGGTTCATGCTTTTCCTCACTTTGAATATTTCATACCAATCCCTTCTAGCCTGAAATGTTTCCGTTGAGAAATCAGCTGACTGTCTTTCTTTGCTGCTTTGAAGATTTTCTCTGTCTTTAACTTTTGCCATTAAATTATAATATGCCTCAGTGTGGGCCTCTTTTGGTTCATCTTGTTTGGGACTCTCTGAGCTTCCTGGACTTGTGTGTCTTTTTCCTTCACCAGGTTAGGGAAGTTTTCAGTCATTATTCCTTCAAATGGGCTCTCAATCCCTTGCTCTTTCTCTTCTCCTTCTGATACCACTATAATGCAGATGTTGTTAAACTTCATGTTTTCTACCCTGGCTAGTGTGGCTCAGTGGATTGAGTGCAGGCCTGAGAACCGAAGGGTAACCAGTTCAAATCCTAGTCAAGACACTGGCTCGAATCCCAGTCAGGGCAATTTCCTGGGTTGTGAGCCAGGTCCCCAGTATGGGATATGCAAGAAGCAACCACACATTGATTTTTCTTTCCCTCTCTTTCTCCCTCTCTCCCCTTCTCTCTTAAAATAAATAAATAAAATCTTAAATATAAAACTTCATGATTTCCCAAAGGTCCCTTAAACTATCCTCACTTTTTAAAATATGTTTTTCTTTATGCTGTTTTGATTGGGTGTTTTTTGCTACCTTGTCTTCCCAATTGCTGATTTAATCCTCTGTTCATTTAACCTACTAGTGTAGTCTTCCTTCTAGTGCAGTCCTCATTTCATATATTATATTCTTTATTCCTAACTGGTTCTTTTTCATGGCTTTTATGCCTTTTTTTTCTGCTTTGTGGTTCTCATTAAGTTTCTTCAGCATTCTTATAACCATTTTTAACTCTATATTTGATAAATTGATTTCCTCCATTTTATTTAGCTCTTTTTCTGGAGATTCCTCCTGTTCTTTTATTTGGGTATGTTTCTTTGTCTCACCATTTTGACTGCCACTTTGTGTTTGTTTCTATGTATTGGATAAATCTTCTCTGATTCCCAGTCTTGGTGGTGTGGTCTTATGCTGGAAGGTATCCTGTGGGACCCAGTGCATCAGTCCTTTTCATCACTGGGCCTGAACTTTGTGTGAGTTCTGTGGGCCTGCTTATTGTAACTGATTTTTTTTTTTCTATTGGCCCATTCATGTGTGGAATTGGCCCTCAGGCCAGCTGACTGTGAGGACTAACCCTGACCACAGTATGAGCTGTTGAGCAGGTGATGACCACACGAAGTGGTATTCACCTCGGCAGGGTCTGGTGCCTGCCAAGATCTCCCTTTGGATGTGCTTCTTGCGAAACTAATTGGATCCTACTCCAATGTTGTCTGAAGTTAGCTGCTGGGTATGTTGGTTCTGTGGCCTCTTGGGAAGGATTCTGGCACAAGCCAATGTCAGATACTGCTTGTGACTGGCCCTGAACCACCTGTTTGGAGCTACAAAGTGATCTATACTTTGTGGCTGCCTTTTCTGAGCTTGGTTTCATCTGTTAAGGACAAAGCTGTGTACCAGGGCTGGCTTTTATCAGCACCAGGCCTGGGGGCAGATCAGCACAAGTCCCAAGGCAGCCAAGATCCTCCTCTACCTACCTCCACCTGCAAGCTGCCTGGCTCAGTCACTGAAAGAGTCTCTGGCAGTACACAAGTTGTATGAGATAGGTTCTCAGTGAGTCACCAGGTAGGGGTGAGTGGTGTTCACCAGATTGGTACAGGTTCAAACCTGGTGCCAGTCCTGGGTGTTAGGACACTCTACAAAAGTCCCAGAGTATACCAAGTTTAGCTGCTACACACTGGGTGCTTGCAAAGCTTTGTGGTGGGGCAGGGAGTCATCAGGGTGAGGCCAGCAGAGTTTATCAGGTCCAAACAGATCAAAATTTGACTGTGTGAAAGGAGGGCTCTGTACTGGTCAGGTGTGTGAGGAAAAAATGGCTCTTCGCTTAGACTCTAGAGCCAACCAACTCAGTCAGCCCCATATTCTGACAGGAGCTCGATCTCAGCAAGGCAGGGTCACTTGGAGTTGGGAAGATGGGGCTAGTGGATCTTCTATGAGAGGGAGATGCCCAAAAGGCTTGAGGGAAGGAAAGAAGAGTGGTATTTGCCCCAGAGCCACACAACTCAATCTATTCTGGATTTTTCCCAGACCTCATCAGGGTGACGCCACCTGGAGTTGGTAGAGTGGAGCTGCTGGAAGCCTGGAGAAAGGGGTAGTGGATCTCCTATGAGGGAAAGTCACTATTCAGATGCATGGTAAAGTGGGGGGAATGGTTCCTGCCCCAAAGTGACACAACTCAGTCACTGACACCCCCTGAGTTTCCCCGACCTTTATATCCCAGTCCAGACAGATAACTCTTCAGCAGCACCCAAGTTCTGCACAGTAGGTCAGTAGGGAGTCTGAGGGTGGGGCGATTGCTTTCCTGCAGGCCAATGCCATATGGAAGGGAGTCCTCCAAGAAACATGGTGTCCGTGGTGTGGGAGAGTGATTCAGCAGAGGGATCCTGGTGGCTGTGTCTTTAGCTCTATCCTCAGAGCCACGAACCCCAGTCTCTCCTCACAAGACTCTAGTCAGCCCTGCCTTCCTTCTACCAGAGTCCAGGATGAGTGGCTGCAAATGAGAATTTGTGTATTGGCCCTTTAAGGGGGCATCTGTGTCTCTAGCAGACTCCTGTCTCCCCTTGGTTGTCAGAATGTTATTTGGGCACCTCTTCTCAGGTCTGGTGCTCTTGCCTGAGGAGTCTGGCTTAGGGTTGAGATCCCACACTTCTGAGGGGGAACCCCATCAGTTGAGATATCACCCCGGAATCCCAGCTGCCACCCATGGGAGTGGGGACAGCCCTTTCTGCATCTCTACCTTTCCTAACAGTCTTGACAGGGCTTCCTCTATATATCCTTGGTTATAAGACTTCCCTTCAGCTTGTCCTCATTCATTTATTCAGGTTGTTTGCTCTATGTTTTAGTTGTAATTTTATTTGATCCTGGGAAGAGGTGAGTATAACTAACATCCACCTATTCTGCCTCCATGGTGGATCTCCTTTCTAGATATTTTTAAGGGTTTTTATTTATTTCTTTTATTGTTGTTCATTTACAAGTGTCCCCACTTTTCTCCATTATTTCCCCCGCCCTACCTACCCCCACCTCCCATATTCAACCTTTTGACTGACCTTTAACAGCCAGTTTAACTATTGTTTTGTATTTTTTAAATTTTTATTCTTAATATATTTTATTGATTATGCTATTACAATTGTCCCAATCTTTCCCCCTTTGCCCCACTTCCACCCAGTACCCCCATTCACTCCAGTAAACTGTCCCAACTTAGTTCATGTCCATGGATTGTGCATTTCCTGTACCTTTCTTAACATCCCCCTGTCTATTTTGTACCTACCAATTATGCTTCTTAATTCCTGCACTTTTCCCCCCATTGTCCCCCTTCCCCCACCCAGCTGAATACCCTCCAAATGTTCTATGATTCTGTTCCTGTTCTGCTTGTTTGCTTAGTTTGTTAATTAAGATTCAGTTGTTGATAGTTGTGAATTGGTTGCCATCTTAACGGTCATAGTTTTGATCTCCTTCTTTTTCTTGAATAGATCCCTTTAACATTTCGTATAATAATGGCTTGGTGATGATGAACTCCTTTAGCTTAACCTTGTCTGGGAAGCACTTTATATGCCCTTCAATTCTAAATGATAGCTTTGCTGGGTAGAACAATCTAGGCTGTATGCCCTTGCCTTTCATCACTTTAAATACTTCTTGCCAGTCTCTTGTTGCCTGCAAGGTTTCTTTTGAGAAATCAGCTGACAGTCTTATGGGAACTCCTTTGTAGTTAACTCTCTGCTTTTCTCTTGCTGCTTTAAAGATTCTCTCTTTATCTTTAACCTTTGGCATTTTGATTATGATGCATGTTGGTGTGGTCTTGTCTGTGTCCATCTTGTTTGGGGTTCTCTATGCTTTTTGGACTTGTATATCTATTTCCTTCACCAAATTAGGGAAATTTTCATTCATTATTTTTTTTCAAATAAGGTTTCAATTTCTTGCTCTTCCTCTTCTCCTTCTAGCATCCTGTGATTCAGATTTGGAGATGTCCCAGAGGCTCATTATTCTATCCTCATTTTTTTGAATTCTTTTTTTCTTCTTTCTGTTTAGATTGAATGCTTATTTCTTCCTTATGTTCCAAATCATTGATATGAATCCTGGCTTCATCCCCTCCAGTGTTGTCTCCCTGTAAAGTTTTCTGTATTTCACTTAGTGTGACCTACATTTCTTCCTGGGTCTTTTTTATTTTGTTACTGTGCTCAGTGAGTTCTTTGAGCATCCTGATAACCAGTGTTTTGAACTCTGCATCTGACAGGTTGCTTATCTCCATTTCATTTAATTATTTTTCTGGGGTTTTGTTCTGTTCTTTCATTCAGGCCGTATTTCTTTGTCTCCGTATTTTGTCAGCTACCCTGTGTTTGTTTCTATGTATTAGGTAGAGCTGCTTTGACTCCCTGACTTAGTAGCATGACCTATTATAGAAAATCATCTGTAATTATGTGGGGCAGAGCCTTAGGTAATCACCAGGGCAGGACTTCCCACTTCATGGCTTTGTGGTTCTGTGTTGGGGGTGGGCTCAGAGAGGGGACAATGCTGCTGCCTGGCTCCTGAAGATTTGTCTGGCACCTGCTCTCTGTGATGATGCCCTTCCAGCTCTTTTTGTCATGCTGAATCCCAGAGGTGGTGGGTCTGCATATGTCTGAAGTTTGTGTGGACCCTTTAAGCAGAATGTCCTGAAACTCCAGCAATTTCTTTCTTTGCCCCACCCCCATTGGTTTTTACAGCCAGATATTATCGGGATTTATCCTCTTTGTGCTGGAACCCTGAGCTATGCAGTCTTGTCTGGAGCTGGGATTGCTCACTCCCAAGGTATCCCTCCTTATTTTTTATCCACCATCCATGAATGTGTGACCACCCATTCCCCTGCCACTGCCACCTCTCTGCACTGCACTGCACCTCTGCCCAACTTTGTGGCTCTGTCCCTCTTACCCATCTGGATGAATGTGTCTTCTTTAAATCTGTGGTCATCAGACCTCTGTTAACAGCTCGATTTTCTGACTGTCCTGGGTGTTATTTGTCGTGAAGTCTAGTTGTAATTCTTTCTGCAGTCGTGCGAGGAAGCAAAGCGTTTTTACCTATGCTTCCATCTACTCTTCCTGTTTCATATTTAAGACAATTTTTAACTGTCTAATAGATCTCTATTCTACTCCTATGTGGCAGTGATTACACAGGAACCCTCTTCTCCTTTTTGGGGGGGTATATTGCAGACATATCAGATAGTCAGATAGTTCCAATCCACACAATACTAACCTCAACCATGGAAGAATTAACAGTTGTTTGGGTGAAATCTACAAGTGTTTTGTAAGACTCTAACTACAAATGGCATGCTCGTGGAGACCTTTTCTTCTATGTGTTTAATTTTCTGAATACATTTTTAACCCTCTAGAACTCAGGCTTCAATATTTTATATCATGTGGGAACATCTATAAAGATATGTTCATTTTGTGATCTTGTCATTCATTGATTTTCCCGTAAATACAATGTATTTATGGAAATATGTTGTGTTGCATTTGGGAACAATGTCAGATATGCTGAAGTAGAAGAGTCCATGAATAGTATTTGAGCATTACTAAAAAAATCAAAAAATGCATAAAATAATGACTTTTATAGCCTATTCCCAGATGTTCATCACAATCAATCCTCCCCTCCTTCTGAGGACACCAGCATGTCATGCACTCCAACCACTTTTCGGTAGGTGGGTAGCATGCTAGTTCTGGCCAGTGGACTGGGCGTAATCTGACTGCATTAATTCCAAAGCAGAACCTTCACTTGATAGGGAAAACTGTTCCCAGTGCCTTTTCCCTTCTACGGTGAATTCAAAAGTCATACTACAGCTAGAGTATGCAGCTACAAGCTGAAGTTGTATAATGTTAATGCTTTTTTCAGCCTGGATTTCTGAGTGTTCTTCATGGACACTAGCTGCCCTTGGAGAGAAGCCAGGACCATAAAAATGATGAATAGTCCTGTTAACGACTGAGACTTCAGTGGCATTTCTTCCTGGTGCATAATCCAGCCTGTTTAGACTAACACAGCCATGTCTATACCCAATCACATTTTAGTTTCTTTTCATTCAGTTTGGTTTAAAAGATGATTTTTAAGCATCCAGTAGGTACCAGGTACTGTGTTGGGTACCCAGAATACCTAGATGAAAAATCTCTAAGCTGAAAAAACATTTGCTTTAGAACCACCTAAAATGTTGCTAGAAATAAAAAGTCTTGGAACCTAATTCAGACATACTAGAAGAGAATATTTCATCATGGAGACCCACAATAAGCTTGTCAGGTAAGTCTTGTTGAACACTTTCATGTTTGGGACTGATCTAATGGTAAATAAGAACACATAGGTTATTTTGATTTGTTCTTGTAGATGTAGGTGGGTGGGTACTGTACCTACCTATGAGAACAATGAGACACTGCTGGAGTTCTGCTTAACCAACTGCACCATAATGACACCATTCAGCCATGTGTCATGGGCAGAGCTATTTCAACAACCATCCAAGGACAGCTTTGCTTAAAACAAAATGCAGGTCTCCACTTTGAATTGAAGGGGTTTTCATTGTCATGGACATTTTGCTGATTTAAATTAAAAGCATTAGTTTTTAAGTGAGTATATGTTCTTAGTCTTAGTTCTTGAATTTTAAACAGCAATAATGAAGTAGCTGTACAGTGGCTGAGGTGGTAATAAATATTTTTAAAGGAGCTTCTTGAATATGTATATGGGTATAAAAACAGAAACCAGTAACTTTTAAACATCCATGTTTTAAAAGAAATTAAAACAAAAATGTCTTATTCTCTAGTAATAACATTTAAACTCTGACACATGCTAGGGAGATGTTCTTGTCCTCACTGTTCCTTATTATTATGAGCTTATAACACATTCATGTCTTTGTTCTAGTACTGATCGAAATAGAATGCACTTTGCAGATCAATAAATAATCATATATTGAATGTACTTGTACTTCCTATCACTTACCTGTCTGCAGCCTGTCAACTGTATTTCGGCAGAATTAGAATTTGAATGAATGTAATTGCAAATAGCTTGTCATGACCCATAAGGGTTTTCTGAGATGGGAAAGTGGCACGGCTCTCTTTTCACCATCCCGATGACAGCAGGAACTGGAATTATCTGGAAAGTAAACAAAAATTTCCAGACCCACTGTAAATTGATTTTCTGTCAAGATGATGTACAGCTCTTGGATTATGCTGCCTGTATTCTCATTTATTTGTATATTTATTTACTCATGCATTCATTTTGTGGTGGAGTAGATTTTGCTGCCAAATAAAATAAGCAGCTGGAGTAGCAGAATACATCAAAGCCTTTAAAATGTGCACCCAATATAGGAATGAGGAATGAAGTAAAAGTCATTATGGAAGGTAGATGGTTCCTGTCTACTGTGAACTTTGCACAGAGTTGAACACGCATACCAATAACTTACTAAAAAAAGGTCACCATAGGTACAATTCAGTGGATGTGTACCAAAAAATCACACACTGCTCCCTAAATCCTATTTGCTTTTTTCATTAACATAGCAAAGGTTCTGAGAAGTCCTGAGGGATGACCCACTTTGCCTAAATTTATTTGACTATTTTTTTATACCACCTATTAAGTTCCCACAGAATACACAGAAAATAAGGCCCGATTAAGCTCTCCAGTCTCATCTGTTGCCATTATGTATCTGAAAATGTAGGTCAAAGATACACATCTCTCAACCTCCACAATTTTTACACATGCTGTTTTTTTACCCAGATTTTTTTTCTCCGCTCTATCACACCACTGTCCCAGCTTTACTATACCTTACCTTAGTCTAGGTCACAGCTTAGGTCTCACTTTGCTTGGGAAATTTTCCCTAATACCTCAAACATACACACCTGTGATGTTTCTCCACCTAATCCAGTATTTCTGTCATAACTAAAATCACCTTTCTTTATAATTTATGTTTAATGATCTTGCTTTCCGGTGGGATGATAAGCTGCATAAACTTGTTGTCTTACCCAGTGTTTCAGCTCCAGCACCTCATATGGTTCTTGGCACATCATAAGCACTAAATAGAAATTAAATTTAAATGTGTGTTGAACCACTGGTTGAATATTTTTCTAAAGTGTTCCTGGGGCTTTTAGACTAAGAGAGTCACAGATTCTCAGGAAATTGTGTTTTTGAACTGAGTTATAATTGGGTCATACAAATTGGCTTATTTTATTTTATTTTGCTTTATTTTATTTACTTTTATCTATTTGTTTCACTTTATCTTATTTAATTTAGTTTAATTTTAATTTGTTCCTATCTTGAAGTCACAGTATAGTTTAACCAGCTGAGGTCAAAGGTTTCCAGACGTTGGAAGATGCAACACCCTCTTCTAGCCGATGTGATTCCACGATATGCTCTCCTCACCCTGAAAATGCCATGTGATGTTTATCTCACACATGCGTATAAGTAAATTTACATGGACATGTTCTGCACTGTGGCTACTATCAAACTACTGAGATGGCCACTGTGATGCTTCCTTCCAAGTACCCAGTAGACTTGGGGCTGGGACCTAAAATCCAGAAAAGTAGGTATTGCTATACCCTCGGTGACTCTCTGAAGACATAGATGTAAGAAGCATGTAACTGATGTTTCTTGAATGTTTTGTAGGCACAGCTACAAGTGGGATCATGGCTGATGTTCTGACCAGTCTTTCTTCTTGGAAGAGTTTGGCAACCCTGGCAACCTCGACCAGTCTGTCACAATGCTTCAGTTTCTTCGGACAATGCTTAACACTGAATTTCCGGCACTGGTTAATTTTACACGTTACCTTGACTGGGCTAAGAGATACCCAGGATGCTGGTAAAACATTATTTTTGGATGTGACTGTGAGGGTGTTTACAGAATAGATTTGCATTTGACATGGTAGACTGAGTAAAGAAGATCACACAGACCAGGGTAGGTGGGCGTCATCCAGTCTCTTGAGGGCCTGAATAGAATATGCAGTTGGAGAAAAGGTGAATTTGCTCTCTCTACTTGAGCAGGGAAAAACATCTTCTCCTGTCCTTGGACACTGGCACTTCTGATTCTTGGGTCCTCAGACTCAGACTGGGGCTCACACCATTGGCTCCCCCGGTTCACAATCCTTTGGGCTTGGAGGGGGCTGTACCACTGGCTATCCTGGGCCTACAGCTTGCCAAGGGCATATCATGGGACTTTCCCACCTCAATAATCACGTGGTCCAGTCCCTCATAATATCTTCTTTTTCTAAATATCCATTATATTTTATTGGTTCTGTTTCTCTGGAGAACACTGACTAATATACCCTCCTAACAAGAGAAACTAATTTTTTTAGTGAATAAATATTTTGTCTAAATACGGTATGAGGTGTTGCACTTATAGAGTTAAGGCTGATAATCTCTAAGAAGTATGGATATAGATATTGTGAAAAAAAGAAAAGCTATAGGTATAAATGAAAGTGGTATGGGTGAGAAAAGTTATAATTGGCATCAAGAGTTCTTAGACTGCAATTATAAAACAGGTCCTGTCCTCTAGTGAAGGACAAAGCAGACCATGTATTTTGGAGTCAGTAGAGACCTTCTATCTTAGGAACTGCCTCATTAATGCTTTCTAGTGGTTATGTCCAGGTGTTTGTCTCTGCATAGTGAGAAACATTTTCTAGAATATTTTTATATGCTTTAGAGAATTATGGTATTCTGTGTGGGCTATCTGGAGCCCCAATTTTATGAAAATAAAATTGACTTAAAAGAAAAATAAACAACAACAACTAAACAGAATTTAGAACAATTACGTAGTATAATTTAGGAAAAAATGAAGAAAATAAATTGAAAATAAAATCATTCACAATGGCCCTCTAGGATATGTTATTTCTTCTCACTGCCATTATGAATTTTTTAAATGTTATATAATGGCACCCTGGCTGGTGTGGCTCAGTGGATCAAGTGCCAGGCTGCAAACCAAAGGATCGCTGGTTTAATTCCCAGTAAGGGCACATGCCTGGGTTGCGGACCAGGTCCCCAGTGAGGAGTGTGTGAGAAGCAACCACACATTGATGTTTCTCCCCCTCTCTCCCCCCCTTCCCCTCTCTCTAAAAATAAATAAATAAAGTCTTCTAACAAATGTTATGTAATGGCAAACACTTATACAATTTAATAAATTTTATTTTATTTATTTTTCAATTATAAAATAAAATTGTGCATTATTTTTATAATTGCACAAAATATAAAATACTTTGTTTTTTTAAATTAGGATCAATTTTGTAGACTAAATTTCATATATAATGTACAATGTGAGGCCTAAGTTCTGCATTATCCCTGGAACATGTCCTTTTACATAAAAGAATATTAAAAAGTCTACGAATTCTAACATAATACTCCGAGAGCATCCTATAACTGCTTACCCATCGGCACTTAAGCTGTCCCTGCCCCCACCACACACACACGTGCACGCACGCACACACCTTCTGTCTGCACTCTGCTATATCATAAAAACCTCCCTCTCTCAATTATCCTCTCTAGCATCTCCAAACCCTTGCCTATAAAACTACCTTTCTCATCTCTTGAACCACTCTCTCGGCACACGTAAACACACTCAGAAACATAATTTTCACCCATCATAAAAAAGCGCACTGCTATGTTGGCTGTACATTTTTGTACGTACATTATAATCTCTCACTATGAAACAGCCCATTCATTCAGACTTAATAATGGAAAATGATTTATCCTGTTTATTCCCAATATTCATATTTTATTTATTATTGTAATTAGCTTGATGTGTACCAGAAAGATGGAGTACCATTTGCATTTTCTATGGATAGGTTTCTGTTTTCCCTATATCTTTCAGCTACCCATTAATAAGCTTTAGGAAAAAAAAATAAGAGGCTCAAGTGAAAGGCAGAATCTCTGTACTCCCCATGCAATACTTCTATAAATATAAAATTATTCCAAGTAAATTGTTTTTTAAAAAAATAAGAGATAAGGAAAAAGGAAAACCAGAGTGGGAATAGGAGGAAAAAAAGAGCAAGGGGAACAAAGCAAAGTGTGTGGTTTTAGGGACCAACAGACGGCAGACCGTCATACATTAATGGCACAGTCATTATGCCTGCATTTGTGTGTGTCTGATGATTTGTGGCAATCAGTTTTTAGTATTGAGGCTTAGTGTTAATTAGGGCTTATGCACCTCTAAGTCAATTAAATTTGGTTTATTAATGCATAATTCAATATTGTTATGTATAGCAGAACACTTAAAAGGATTTTAAAATTCCATCTTCTGATGTGCCTGAGATATTTCAAGGAAACACTCACTATCAAGTGAGTGAAAATGAATAATTATGGAAAGCCTAACACCCCACCGTTGAACAGACAAGACAGCTGCTATTATTAAGCACTCCAAGCTGAAAGTATGGATTCTATCATTATAAGAACAAAGACAGAGCTGTGATAATTATGGAAATGCTATAGCTTCCATTTTTGCTAATGTTTTTGTAGAATATTTAAAGCCACAAAGGTTAAGATAGAGAGCTCAATTTCTTTATCTTGTAACTCATTAAGATGAATACACTTTTCTACCACGTGTAGTCATAACAGAGCTTGCAATCTCTGAGACATCATGATAAGAAAGAGCCGATTTGGGTGAGAAATTAAATGATAATAAACATAGTGTAGACTCAGTGGGGGTAATACTGTTTAATGTCAGTGGTGATTGAAACTACCTTCTAGACAACTGAAGCTTTGTTGGCCCCGTCTGTTTATATTAATTTCTCCTTTTCAAAGGCCATTATCTTAAATTGCATGTTATATAACTTGTGCCGCCTCCCTCCAGCCCACAGCACCACTTCTAAAGCAACTGGATGATGCATATTGTGGGGAAAAAACCTTTCCTAGGCTCTGCATCAAGGAGATTACAATCTTGAGACTAATGGGAATGGATTAAACTTTGTACAATTTCCTTTTGTCATGTGAATTCAACCCCGTTGTGCTATTTTCCATACTCCTTTCAATCTTTGTCACAGAAGTGATCTATAAAAGTGTTAGCACTGCTTAAGCGACCCTGGCCTGATTTAACCCATCAGGATCCTACAGTTTGATTGGTTCCAATTTTTTCTTCCCTGGAAAAACAAAGCAAGAACACCAAGACAAAGCCACCCTACAGATGACAGAACATGGAGAAAGCCAACGTCCTTTCGCATAAGCAGGCTTAACAGGGATAATCAATGATCTTCATGTTTATCACAGACAAAAATGGAAAAAAAGAGGAAATGTTGCAACATAAATCCACACTTGTAGCAGCAATTGCACTCATGTGCAAGAAGGAGCCTGAAAGAGTACAAAGGTCTGTCATTCTCAGCACAGCTTTGGGTTTTTGGATTCCAATTGCAAAGTTTCCCTCAGTTGTCAGCCTTGCCACATTTTCATTAACCACCGTTTTTACCTCGGAGGTTAAGATGGAGTCATTCTCATGTCGATGGTATCCACAGACTTTGATATTGCCTTGAGTTGACCCACACCAACAGAGAAAACAAAAACATGCATATTAACAAGGAGAATAAGAGAATTGCTTCCTCAGAACTTGATTTTGTTTTGATCTCCAGAGTGTCTTTGATGTCAGGCAAAGCTGGTACATTCAGTGCACAGTCTTTGGTACTTTGGTTGCATGCAAATTAAACTCATTTGGTTGAAGTTTAAATGTAAAATATTTTTGCTACTTATTTTTATATCAACTTCAAGTAATTCCATGTCCACTGATAAATAACTATTTTTTCCAAATAAAGTCTGTAAGAGTTATCACATTAAGATATGCAGAAATAAAAAATAAAAAAACTACATGCTTTAATTTAGCTAAAACCAAAAGTTGTTCATCTTTTATGTGAACCTATGTGAACTGGTCTATTGATCTCTGCCTTGTTCCAGAATAATTCATTTGAAGGCACAGATTTTTCAGGTGGCAGCTGTTTTCTCAGTGCCATAAGATTAGGAAACATAAGAAACATAAGATTAGGAATCATGAAACCTAGCCTTTCGGTGAAAAAATCTTGGATAGGAGAGCTATTTTTACCACATCATATCAAAGGTTAGCATTCTCTTTTGGACCAGAGATTTGGTCTCTGCCCCTTTCTCAGCAATAGTCCCTTTCAGACTTTAGTCCAATCACAAATCAGTAGAGGCACTGCTGAGTCTTTCTGAAAAGAGGTTTACCAACAGAGAGACCACCCTTCATATCCACTTCACCCTATTTTGCACTCACATGCCATGGAGATGCAAAATCTTAAATAGACAAAATCATAGGTTATACAATCGTATGGTAGATACTCCAACCAGAGTGGTCACAGACTGGCCTAAAGGGTACTACATTAAAATCATATCCCTTTTTCCCTCCAAGACTTTTTCTAAAAATAAAAATTGGCAGAACTTAATTAATATTTACTGAATGTTCATTTTGTGTTAGGGACTCTCTAAGGCACTTTACATGTGAATCTCCTTGCAGTTCGATGTCATTTATGAGGGAGATACTATTATTGTACCATTCTGCAAAAAGAAACTGAAGCTCAAACTAGACACATAATCTACCCATGTTAGCACAGCTAGAAAGTAGGGAGTCTAGGTCCAATATCAATGCTTTATCAGTAATGTTACTGTCTCTCTACACTACCATTGCAGTTTCTATTAAAATAATGAAAGAAAACTTCCCTAACTTGGTGAAGGAAATAGATATGCAAGTCCAGGAAGCACACAGAGTCCCAAATAAGATGGATGAAAAGAGGCCCTTTCCAAGACACATCATAATTAAAATGCCAAAGGTTAAAGATAAAGAGAGAATCTTAAAAGCAGCAAGAGAAAAGCAGTTAGTTACCTACAAAGGAGTTCCCATAAGGCCGTCAGCTGATTTCTCAAAAGAAACTTTGCAGGCTAAAAGGGAGTAGCAATAAAAATTCAAAGTAATGAAAAGCAGCCAAGATTGCTCTACCCAGCAAAGCCATCATTTAGAATTGAAGGGCAGATAAAGATCTTCCCAGACAAGAAAAACCTAAAGGGGTTCTACATCATCAAACCATTGTTATATGAAATGTTAATGGGACTTATTTAAGAAAAAGAAGAAGATCAAAACTATGAAAAATAAAATGGTAATAAGTACATCTCTATCAACAAGTGAATCTTAAAAACAAACTGAGCAAACAAGAAGAACAGATATAGAATCATGGATATGGAGAGTGTTTGATGGTTGCCAGATGGGAGGGGGATGTAGAGGAGAGAGAGAGAGAGAGAGAGAGAGAGAGAGAGAGAGAGAGAGAGAGAGAGACATCGATAGGTTACCTCCTGCACTTGTGTCTACCAAGGATCAAAACCACAACCTAGGTATGTGCCCTGACTGGGGACCAAACCTGCAACAATTTTGGTGTACAGCATGATGCTCCAAACAACCAAGCCACTCGTCCAGGGCTATTTGTACATATTATTTTAATAAAATCATTTTCCTTTTATTTCTTAAAATTATTAAAGCTAGGACATTACATTGATTTTTAAAATTACATGGTTGGTAGTTTTGTTACATATTAATTTCATTTTAGAAAATTAAAGTGTATATTACAAAATATTTGTTATACAAATATTTTTTATCTGATAGAGCTGAGATCTATGAGTAAGAAATAAAGAAGGCATTAGGGTAGTAAAGCATAAGATTAAAATCTTAGAAACTGCTAAACTAGAAAATGTCCAAAAAAGTGCTATAATGGTCATTTATGAGGGATAAAATCTACTGATATCACATTGTAGTACCCAGATTTGATTTAATAGCTTGACCTTCTCAGCTCTGTTAGTGAACCAGGAAGGCAAATATTTATTTCAGTGATATTTTTAATAGTTTCTAGGATTACCATTTTAAACTGTCCAGGAAAGTTGTTCCTTGATGCTTGTCTATGCCAGGATTTTCTTGTGTGTTGGTGGTGGTGGTAGTGCCTTCGTGTCCACTTCTGCTCCTCCTGAGAGTTATCCATGACATTTCCAACTCCAAATGGAACTTTCTAAAGTTAAAGCAACGTCTAAGAAGAATCTGTCCAGAGATCCTTGAATTAACAGCTCAAAGTTTGAAGTATTTACAGTCTTTTGTATTTTATCCATCTGGGCTTTATGACTGAAGTCTTGCCCCCAAATATGACTTTTTGAATAAGCTTCAAATATTCAGTGGGCCAGTTGCAACAAATGTCTGTGAGCATCAAAGAACCATCTTTTTAGAGAACAGAAAGTGAAGTCATATATAACCATCCCCAATGGGATTCTGTCAGTCTCCTTAATAATTCAACCACCTGAGTAATCATAATGCTTCAAATATACTCATCTTTGTATCTCTTTTACTTACTAAGCAAATATTGACATCTAGCTGTATACTATAGAATTATATTCAAAGAACATCTTTTTATGAGTTTTTCCCTCTGAAGCCAAAGGACAATTAACACAGGTAAGAAATAAGAGAAAGCATTTTATTAATTAAAATTCCAAATTGAACAACAGATTGTTTCTAAAGTTTTTCAGGTTCTAGACAATTAATCTAAAACTAACATGGGAGACAGCTAAGAAAAGAAAAAGAAAAAAACAACAGCAGCAACAAAAGCAGCAAGAACCTCTTAGCCCCAATTTAAAACAGTGCAAAATAGGCCTGAATTAGGAATCATGACTGATCCTGCATGAAAGACCTCTCAGAACACTAAGTTATAGATCAGCTGCTTGATAAGAACAGGCACAATCACACAGATAATCACTGGCAGGTGCATTGTCCTTTCTCTGAAGAAAGGACATTTCTGTCTAAATAAGTAGGACAGACCTCTGTGACGAGGGCGTGGTTTCCATTAGGTGGTATAGGCTAGAAACTGAATATCCTTGTTCTTTGTGTGCACAGCCTGCTTTGTCTGGTAGCAGTCGCTTCAGTTATATTTCAGACTTAAGGATATGATTGTGATCTTACTCGAGCATTTCCTAGACGTCTCCATAAAATATCTGCAAACATCTCTTAACATATATAATTTTTCAGAGGGATCTTCTTATTTTTTAATTCTAGTTTTACATCAAAAACTGACTTTTGTGTGTCTGTGGAGGGGGTGTGTATATGTGTGACATGAAATGCAGCTTGATCACTGTCGAGAACACACTGTAAACAAGTATCTAAATAAGAGATGTAGTCAAGAGTCAGGAAGTGGAGGGGGTCAGAACCAAAGTGCACGCAAGTAGGGCCCAAGACCCCTACTTCTGCCCCCTATTCCGCTGGCATGTAAGCTGTCATGTAATGTGCAAACTGGTGTGTCAGATATGTTCAGGTTGGATAAAAACACAAGGTCAAGATGAACCCAGGTGAATACAGCAGAGTGTGGGATGGCCAAGAACTAATCAGTTGGAATTGTGGGGAAGTAATCACACACAATTTATCAAAATAATTGCATTTGGTTGTACGAGTGGTATACTGCATAGGTCTATGGGCCGCTTCATGTGTTAGTTAGAACATATTTGTATGTTTATTACAAATTTATGGCAAATATTAAGAACATATCTTGAGGAAGGGGTGCCTTTTTAAAATTTACATCAAGTTACTCTATAGGCTAACGTGGTACCAAATATCATTTTTATGTAGATAGGATGCAAATGAGATTAAAGGTGATACAGGAAAACCAATTACCTTAAACTCCAATCAGTGTTAATAACTATACTTTTTCCAGAATGGACCATATATCTATGGGTATGAAATTGGACATTTCATCTTTTGCCTACAGCTGATGCAGACTACCAAGTTATCTATCTGTGTGGCTATAGAAACCAGCACTTGATAGCTTATGATTTAGGATCAGTAGATTTTAAACCTCCAGTCTGATTCACAAGAGCTAAATTTCTAGTCTCATAATAAAAAAAATGTTTATATATCAGATTTTGTTCAGAATTCTAAAGAAACCTCCCACATTTCTCTCATTCTCTCTCTCTTCTGCTTCCTCCCTCCCTCTCTCTCTCTGCCTCTGTCTCTCCCTTTCCTTGAGGTAAATTGTGAGACTTTAGAATTTCTTTGAGTTTTCTTAAAATATATGATTTATGTAGTAAACACCAAAGAGAGAAAGAGATCAAAAAGAGCAAGCTTTAATAATTGGCCTTGAGATGTTGAGGACTGGAGGCAGAGGATGCCTTTATTAGCAGCGTGGTTCCTATCACCCCTATCACAGAATTGATTAACCAATGGTTTATTTTATAATTTGAAAGCCAAACTAAAGGTGAAAGAAAATGCCTTTGTCTTGCCAATAATTCCAGGCTTGGAGATGCACATATTCCCATGGGAAGCACACAGCAGGTGTGGGAGCATGGGGCTATTGTTTTGGCTGTTGATTACTCTCTGTGTAATTTGAAAAGCTTTCTATCCCCACTGCTTTATGTAATATATCAACAGTAATAGATTCATAATCATTATCCAGCCTACTGGAGGTCTGGCCACTGTGACAGATGTCTTCTCAATTTCACGTTGTGGGCTCTTACTTATTCTCCCCCCTCTGGAAAATATCTCATAGAAAAATCTAGTTAATACATCTGATAAGATGTTTACATCCAATAGTGACATTACTTATCAATCTCTACTTCAGATGAATAGTGAGCCAAACACAGCAGCACCGGCTCAGCATGCTTTATCCCCAACAGAGTTTACAGCTAATGGTACCTGATGATGCGCAATTAGACTCTAAGGTTTGTTTTTGTTTTTCATATTTGGAATGATACATTTTTATTATACATTTACAGGTGTTATTTTGTCTTACAGTGTTAGAGATTTTGCCTTAGATTTTGTGTGTATGTGTGTCTTCGATTTTTGTCTTAGACATATTCTATCACTGGACAGAAAATATAAAGTAATTCATCCTGACCTATGTGACTCGGTTGGGTGTCATTCCCCAAAGTGAAAGGTCGCCAGTGAAGGCACATTCCTGGGTTGTGGGTCCTCTGTCCCGCCCCTGTGAGAAGCAGCTGATTGATGTTTCCCTCTCACATTTGGTGTTTCTCTTCCTCTTCCCCTCTTTCTAAAAATAAAATCTTCAAAAAAATGTAGAGTAATTCTTAAACATCTTCACCAAGCTCAACATTAACTCCAAGACAGAAGAGGTTGCCTGGACCACCTAAACTGACAACTCTTTACTAGGGAAATTCCACGTGTTTACAACACGCTCAGTATTTATACCTCTTGACCAGTAGACTTCGGGCGAAGATGAAGGGAAAAAAAAAACTATATTTCACCTCTGTTCATTATTTAGTTTCTTAACAAACTCTTGAGTTTAAGACAGATAGATATTTACTATAAATATTTATAACTACTTGCCCTTGAAGAAATACCTTTACTTGTTCTGATATTACTTTTGTCATTGTGATTCTTTTAGCTTTAAGTACAAATTGGTGTTATTTTTTAAGTATTTACTAACTGGATTGTTTCATCTGATTGTTGCCTCTGTTTACATTTTCATGGCATTTTTAATGCGTTGTACTAATTGCTTCTTTTAAATAATTTTGAGAATTTTAGAAACAGGCATAAATTATATTAATGAGAATATACCAGAGATAGAGAGAGAACTCACCACAAAAAGCAAGTTATCTGCAATTTTTGGCCTTTTTAATTTATCATTAGATCACCCAGAAAGTTCGGGTTAAAAGTGTTTTGTTTTGTTTTGTTTTAAATCTGTGTTCCTCAGTTGAGTTCAGATGCTTTTTAAAGAGCTTACGATATTTCTTCCCATTTGCATGCTTTCTTATTTGTCTGCCAGTAAGTGGGAGACCAGCTGGAAAGTACTGTGAAAAATGTATGCTTGGGATGCATAAGTCTGAGATTTCCACACGCAGTTCCATTCTCTAGCATCTGAGATCAATTTCTTATAATTGCATTGAATAAACACCTGTTAATGGATCACTTGTAAGCTTTAGAGTCCATCTACTAAATTTATCCCACACTGACTTTCATTTCTCCTTTACCTCATTAGGAAGTGGACTTAGTTGTAGTAAAACTAACTTACTGAATGACATTAAGATGCCTAAATATTAAGATTGCCTGTTTGTATGTATCATAGGCCCCGGGTATAATTAAAGAGCCAGTGACACTTTTCTATTAGAAAAATAGAAATATCCAGAGGATAGAGAGAACACAGAAAAGCATTTTCCATTGGTAGATCAAAGGTACTTTGCTTAGTGGTTAAGTCCATGGATTCTGGCAATAAGGTCACCTGGTTGCAATTACTATCTCTTCTATTTAAACCCCAAGTAACCTTGGGCAATAAAGTATATTGAGTTTCCTTATCTATAAAGTGGGTATAATAATGGTACCTAGCATTACTGTGAAGGTTTAGTGCAAAGCTCTTGAACAGTAAGTACTGAGGAGCATTAGCTGCAATATAGAATAAGTATACAAAGCACTTCAAAAAGTTATTTAATGCTAGGAGCCTGGATCAATTCTTCTTTCTGAGAGGTGGAAAGAGGGTATTTTATTTGAAAAAAAATGTTTCAACCATAAAACTGTGCAAAATATGGAACACAGTCAGAGCTCTATCACCCAGAGGCTTTACTGAAGACGGCATGCATTGATACCTTTATCATGGATAATGAAGAGATATGCCCCAAATCAGATCAGCTATTCTCTAGCTGACCAGGGAAACTTTCTAACTGGGAGTTTTATGATTTTCCCCAATTTCTGAGATACTTGGAAGGGACAGCCAGAGAACTGCTGGGATAAATTGGCACATAGATGCACATATTTGGTAGCAAATTCTTAAAGAATAACTCCAATTGTTATGTTCCTTTTTCCACTAGAAGTTCTAGCTAAAAAGAGAAAGTGGGCTCTGTGACCCGGGTTTAGAAATCAATCTAGTAAGATTTCGAGTTCCATCATATTTGGTGAAATCTAGCCAATACACCCCTGTGGACTAGAAGAGTGGTCAGATTTGGTCCATCATCTGAAAGAAATCCATCTTTATCCTCAACATGGCCACACAGGCTACTTCCAGGCCACAGAGAGTCAGTCTTCAGTTGCATGCTTGGAGTCCCATAATCTCCTTTTTATTTTTTCCTTTTCTACTTTTTCTTCAGGGTCCAGAGTTTATCTTGCTTTAATGCTTTGCAATCAAAGTTCTATCCTAAAAGGGATATGTTAGACTCTTACACTCTTCTGAAAGGATCATTGCTAATCTTGAGTGATACTTTCAGCAAAATCTTAATGCTTGAGTATGATTTTTTTTTAAAATTCTGCATTTTGCAACAGTGAAATTATAAGGAACATAGGCAAGAGAGAACCACGTCCTGCCACAATTTGATGGAGAATTAGGAGAGCTCCTCTAAGATCACCTTCAACCCTGACATCCCATGATGCTGAAGTTTCTTTCACCAATACTGGAAAACGCAGCCTTGTTTCTGCTAAAGCCAGAATCCTCTATAATCAGACACAGCTTGCCCAGAAATCAGTTGGTAAGTGAGATATCGGTGCTCCAGTCAATTTTAGGGAACTGTTGGGTGAGCCGAGTCTAGATTATAAAGAAATAGCAGTAAAGAGAAGAATAGGGGTGAGGGAAGAGAAAAAGAATTAAAGGGAAAAAAAAGAAGCTGTAAAATAAAATCCTTGGCCTGAATGAATATAGCATATTCAAAGTGCAGAGAACTAAAGTTGCTGCATTTTAAGGTAATTTCTACATTTCACATGATTTAGTTATACTCTTTAGCACTATTTCCTTTTCTTTAAATGGTATTTTAGTGATTAATAAAAAACAAAGAAAAACTTTACATATGTATTTTTTTCCATTTTAGATTAATGTAGTACCTCAAAAAGTGAAATCTAATCTCACATGACCTCGAAGGTCTTTTTGCTCTCTACCCATCAAGATGCTAGGAGTCTGCGAAATGCTAAACATGCCACCCAAATCTGCCATGACCAAGTTGATTTCAGATTTCCATTGTTACCAGGATTGTGGACTAGGTGGATACGGGCTTCATAGAGTGGTTTATAATTTATCTGGTTGTCTTTTTGTGCTTAATCCGTCTGTGGGAGTGACAGCTTGACATAATCACCAACTTCAAATAAGTAATTCCATTCACTATCAGTTTTTAATTTTATTTCCTCATTCCTTTATTGATGCAGTAAAATGCTGGTTAATCTGCAGAGCCCAGGCAAGCCCAGTGTTGTCAGTATTAATTTCACACTATTGCATCTTCATGTTTGGTCCTACCCAGTAATTAAAGGAAATCATTATAAAGTTGAAATTAAGCTGGAAGCATAATCCTTGGTTTTATTTTGCATGAAACCAATAGATGATTCATTGCAATCTTTATTATTTTCTTCACATAGCCAATATATTCCTTCTCTAGTAAAATATTCACTCATATGCATTTCTTTGTCAATGTGTCCTTTGTTTCATAATGTGAAACCTCCCCCCAGAAACCTATACTCTAGGCAGATGGGAGTAATTCTTTTAACTTTGCTAAGATTTAAATTCACTAAGAGCAGTGGTTTTCAAAATGTGGTCCTCAGAGGTGCAGCATTAAAATCCCATGGGGTCTTAGTCAGTTTAGACCATTATAACAAAATACCACAGGCTTGATGGTGTCCAAACAACAGACATTTATTTCACACAGTTCTGGAGGCTGGAAGTCCAAGAACAGAGTAGCAAAACAGTCAGATTCTAGTGAGAGCCCTGCTCTAGGTTACAGACCACTGACTTGTCATTTTATCTTCAAACGGCAGAAAGAGAAGAGAACTCTGGGGCTCCTTTACAAGGGCGCTAATGCCACTCATAAGGGCTCCTCCCTCGTGACCTAATACCTCCCATAGCCCCCCTCCTCACACCATTATATTGGGGGTTAGGATTTCAGCATATGAATTTGGACAGGGGGAGGCTGGGAGACACAGACGTTCAGTCCATAACACATGGAATCTTGTTAAAGTACAAATTACACCAAATCAGGAACACTGGTGGGTAGAGCCCCATCGTCTATGCTTTAACAAGCCTTCTAAGTGTTTCTCATGGACACTAAAGTTTGAGAACCACTGATTCAGATGTTTTAAAGCATTTCACACACCGCATCTACTTTACTTCTCATGACAGCCTGCAGCGTCATCATTAACCCCATTCCACAAAGGAAGAAGGGGAGGCTCAGAAAACCTCAAGGACTTGCTTAGTTCATGGGCTGGTAAATTGTGGCACGAGATCTAACCCTGAAATTTTACAATGTTTTTTTCTATCATATTGAGGGATTTCAAAAATATCTCAAAGAAAATATCATGTGGAGGCCCAATGAATAAACTAGATAAAATCATTTTTATTTTATCTAAATGAAGTTATATGGAAGTGCAAAGCCATATTCAACTTACTCCCCACCCCTATCCTCCCATACACACACATTTTTACCTATTCTTATGATGGACAGTCCGCTATGTTCTGGTAAATTCTTCTAGATTGGTAAATTCCTTCAATGTCATCATGAAGAATTTGAGCTTTACCAACATATCCGTGATTCTGCCCTCTGGGCAATGGATCCTTTGTTATGAAGTGATGCCTGTAATTTTGCAAGAGGTCTGCCAGTCTAGAAGCACAACAAGCAGTGACTTTAGACAGGGCAAATAATATCTCTTTCAAATTTGTAATACAGATATCTAATGTCTAATGATGAATACAATGTCTATTTATCTCAGAGTACACTAAAGTCTGGGCAATTTTATGACATCATGGATTTTTTCAAGCAACCAATACCCATAATTCAACTACGATCTCATAGGCATCTGCATAATTACTGATGTTAAAAGGGAAATTCAGACTCAACATTTGATACTTCTTGCCACATAGTCTTCTTCTTAGTTCTCTATAGTCTGTTTGCAACACCCCATGCTCCTATTTAAATTCAGGACTTACTTTGCCTTGACTGTCAAAATAACTTGGGAGACCATACAATTTGTCATCCAGACTAGGGTATTTCTGAGAGTGAAAGAGGTCATTTTTAATACTTACACCGGGATAGCTGCAGTAAACCAGCGCAGCTCCAAGCAAACAGGGAGGTATGGGGACCCCAGCAAAAACCACTTCCTTCCCTGCCTCTAACATCTGTCTTTTCCTACCCAGCATGCGTATAGTTTGCATGGTTAATACATAAACCTAGTCATGTCACTCCCTTGGTCAAAGTCTCCTCATTCTCCAACACAATAAAAGTGAGATTTCGGATACACACATTTAAGATTCTATAACATTTCAGGGTGCTTATTTTAATCATTTTTCTCTAGTCAGGATAGGCTACATAATTTTAGAGGCCCAGTACAAAATAAAAAGTAGGGTTTCTTATTTACGAGTTATTCAGATTTAAAGATAGCAACAACAGACAACAAAGGAAGCCCTGTGGAACTGTGCATGTCACGTGTCCATGGGCCCTGGCCTGGCCTCCAAATCAAACCAACCCTTTGCACACCTGGCACGCTCCCATCTCTCTCAGGTCCTCCTGAGAACGCCTTATCTCTAATATCTGTCCTTTGAAACTCAATTTGTGCTTTAAAGTCCAGCTTAGAAACTATTTCTTCTTCCACAAAACCTATCTAATTCTGCTAATTTTTTCTTCCTTAAAACCCCCATTTTAATTTTGTTTGTATACTTCTCTTAGGTCATGTATTATTACCTTAACCATCCTCACCACCTAGTTTTCAGTTCAGTTTCATTATATAAGCATAATAAAAATTCTAAGAATGTTTGTTGAATAAATGCATTGGTAAATTTTTTAAATCCACTTCTATTCCAATTATAAAGAATATTATTGAAAGCTAGACAGAGCTGGTACTTGCCACATGACAGGCAATAAGTTGTGTGACAAGGTGTTGGGGCAAGGAAAAGTGACTTTATTCAGAAAGCCAGCAAGCCCAGAAGATGGCAGACTAGTGTCCCGAAGAACCATCCTGAGAAAGTACAGAACTCAGGCTTATTTTATATCAAATGAAGAGGAAATGGGAGGGGCAAGAGGTGATTGACAACCACAGACATACAGGTGTCAGCGGGAGTCTGAAAAAGACTGTGAAACTTCTGTTTCTAGTCTGTTGACCCTAGTTGATATGAGTCTAGTCACAAGGTTCCTGCAAATCTTTGATAAACAATAATCCCAATTTCATCATGCCTGTTTCAATATTGCTTAAACATGTACTGGTTTTTCCTCACTTGGTAAAAATTCTTTAATTTTTACTTCAATATATACAAGCAGTACCCAAAATTCCTTTTGTTTTTATACATTATGGAAAAGGAAAATGTTATTCACTAGGAACATATCAATTATCAAATAACGCAATAGAAGCATTCACAAAATGTATCTAATTTACTGCTTGCAAAACCCATGCATTAATATGCCCATGTTAAAATGAAGGAACTACGACTGAAGGGGTAAAATACCCACCCCAAATCACACAGCCGGTGACAGAGGCAGGATTCCAGACAACGTCTGCCTGTCTCTTATCTGGGCCTCCCCACCACACAACAGTGCTTTTCTAAGAGCAGCTTATGTAGGACAGGTGGTGGCCATCTGTCAATGTAACACTCAGTTTATGAAAAGATGACAGGAAACAGGGAGGGACAACAATTGGGCGTCTCCACAGTGGCAACCATGGGGCCACATCTTTTCCCTACATTTCAGGTAAGGAAGAGAGCGATCCTCAGCTCAGCTATACTGAAGCTACTCTGAAAGATTAGGTGGCCTGGTAGGGAGTCCAAAGGTACCCACACAATACTGATCTCTTTCCCTTCTGATTATAAATGAACAAATTACAATTTTATGCTGACCCTAGTGATGTTCTGCAGCTTCTAAATATTTGTTGGCTAACAAAGAAGAAATAGAGATGTTATAACAGTCTTGAATCCCCACAGTTGACTCTAATGAGAAACACCTCAGCGAACAACTCCAGATGCTTATACACACTCAGGAACCCCACAAGGGTCCACAGAGCTACGCCAGCACCCAAGGCCAGCTCCCCTTAGGGAAGCGCAGTTTCTTTGCAGAGCTCCCAAATCTCGATTACCACATATCTCCAAATCTTTGGTGATGTTAAAGATACTGCCTTTGGACCATAATCCTTATTTGCCTAATAACAGTGCAGTTCCAAGAATCACCTCAGAATCAAAGCCCTATTATTTGCCTTTGATAATTAGGAATAGCTGATGCTTCAAAGAAAAAGAATTCATTGTTATGAGAAACTCTCTTTAGAATAATTACTCTGGGTGGAAGTGATGGTCTCAGGTCCCTGGGAAATGGAAAGAGGTCTGAACAATCAGAAGAAGGGTTTGCTTGACTGACTCATTAGAAACCTGTCTGAAATAAGGAGGCCCTTGTAAACTAAACACTGCCCTGGGGTGAATGGGCTTCTAATACTCCAGAGATCCGCTCCCCTTGTCTCTTCAGGTCCCAGGTTATCTCAAAGCTTGTGGCTTCATTTCCTTTCTTTTTCTTCCAAAATTTGTGTTGATTGCAAAAACAATACCTTCTCACTGGAAAATATCCAAATAAAGGAATAAATAACAAAGTACAAGGTGAGGGTCCTCTATAGTTTGGATCCCTCCTGTGAAGGCAGTTAAATATTGGGGAATATTCTTACAGATAGTTTCAATGCACAAGCTAACATTTTGTATAATATATAAATAGGGTTAAATTATACATTCTATTTTCTCATTGTTTGCATATAAAATACATTGTGGATTCATCTTTTCATTCAAGGACATGTAACTCTTTTAGAAGCCATATACTGTTTTGCTGAGTGGATGTATTAAGCATAATTTATTTAAATACTCTGCTCTTGATAGACATTTGGTTGGTTTTCAGTTTTTCCTTATTTTGAACAACACTTTGACTTTATTTGCTGGTCCATATGTTTTTGGTGGACTTGTGCTGTTTTTCTAGGGATACATTCTTAGAAATTTGTGCACTAGATCAAGGATATGAACATTTTCTAATTGGGTAGAAATTGCCAAATAGCCTCCACAGAATTCTTCTAAGGTAAACTCCCTCCCAAAGTAAATGAGAGTGGCTGGTTCTTTACAATGGTCCCAATACTGCGTATTTTGCTTTCAAAGCATTTATCACCCTGATATCCAAAAAATGAGATTTTCCTTTTTTAAACTGAATTTCTGTATGTGTCTGTGAGGTCAAACACCTCCTTATACTGACAGCCACTTACCATCGGTGTGTTGTCTTTTGCCTTGAATCAATTTTTTTCCTATTATGGACAGTCTCAGTTAATCTATCTTGTAGGTGACACTTCCTCACTTTGTTATTCACCTTCGACTTGGGCAGTGGTGCATTTTTCACTTATTTAAGATTGCAAATTACTATGTAGACAAATAGGTTGATTTTTATTTTATCCTTTTGCTCTGTCTTGCTTAAAAAGGGCTTTTCTATCCCTAAATTATAGTACCCCATTTTTTTCCAGTGCTTGTATAATTTTAGTTTCCACTTCTCTATTTCTGATGCACCTGAAATTTGGTTTAAAGGCAATTATCCTCTTTTTCTTCTTCCCTTCTCCAGCAAGTTAGTTGTCCCCATTTTGGCTGATGTTAAAAACTACATTCACAATGCACTCAGTGTTCATGTATAGCTGAGTCTATTTCTGGACTCCATTATATTGATGTCATCCTATTTAAGTACTAGTACCATATAAGGTGTACCTTCATAATACATTTTAAATATCTCTTTTAAAATCAATTTTTAAAATTTTTTCACTTATAGTTGTCTACCCGCTGCTGACTGGGCAAATGACTTAACTTCTCTGAGCCTCAGATAACTCCGAGGACAATCCTCAGCCAATCAGATTTGTATGTGATGTTAGTTGATTAACAAATCTTGTTTCCCTTCCCTCGCTGCATTTCCATTGTAACCAATACAATCATTAACACATTTTGGACTCTGCCTTGGAGTAGGGTTTAAGTCTGTATCACTTGTCTCCTCTTCTGTGATACATACTGAAGCGGACATGTGCATCCTTGTGAGCTTAGCGTAACTTCAGTGCATGATCTTTGCAAAGAATTAAATTATTTTTTTATTCATGGAAAAGAAATAAACTTTGCTTCAAAAGGCAAAGAAGATCATCATTAATATAGACATTTCTCCAAGGAAGATATAGATGACCAAAGGATACATAAGAAGATTTTCTACCTCCCAAATCATCAGGGAAGTGCAAATAAAAACCACGGTGAAATCACCTTCTCCCTGTTAAAATGGCTGTTATTAAAAAAGAAAAGAAAAAAATTGTTGGCAAAGATGTGAAGAAATTGGAATCCTTGCACACTCTTTGTGGAAATATAACATGGGGAAACCACTATGGAAAACAGTATGGAGGTTTCTTAGAAGTTAAAAATAGAACTATCAGCCCTGGCATGTGGCGCGGTTGGATGGAATACCCTTTCATACACCAAAAATGGTGCAGGTTCAGTCTTTGTTTGGGGCATATGGGAGGCAACCGATGGATATTTCTCTCTCACATGGATTTTTCCCCCCTCTCTCTCTCTCCCCTCCTCTCTCCCTAAAATCAATGAACATGACCTCAGGCAAGGATTTAAAAAACATAAAACTATTATATCATGCAGCTTTTCCACTTCTGGATATTTATTTTAAAAAATGGAAACAAAATCTCCCAAGAGATATTTACACTCCAATGTTCATTGCAGCAGTCATTCCAACAGCCAAGAAATGGAGATTATCCAAATGTCCATTGACAAATGAATGAATAAAGAAAAGGTAGTGTATACATGCAATGCAGTATTACTCAGCTTTAAAATAAACAAGGAACTCTTGGCATATGCCGCATGGTAAACTTGAGAACATTATGTTAAATGATATAAGCCAATCACAGAAGGACAAATACTGCATGATTTCAGTTATAGGAGATATCTAAAGTAATCAAACTCATAGAAACAAAGTGGATGGGTGGTAGCCAAGGGCTAAGGGGGAAGAAATGGGAGTTGCTGTTCAAATGGGTATAGCATTACAGTCAACAAGATAAACTATTTTCTAGAGATTTGCTGTACTGATTCATTGTGCACTCAAAAATTTAAGAGTGTAGATTTCATGTGTTTTTACCATAATAAAAATAATTATTATTAATAATTTATTGCTAGTCCTGATGACTTGTAAATCTTCTTACATTTAGTACTTTCTTTACTAAAAATCTTGAAGGAATGGAAATACTCTCAGTGCCTTGTTACTTTAGTACCCTGGGACTAAAGAAAGTAACAATGTAATCTTCTCTGATGAAAACATGCCTCTAAAACAATGATTCTTGACCTGAGTATCACAATAGTTCAACCAGGAGCTATGCCAAAAGTAAAATCTAAATAATCAAAAGACTAAGAGCACAAGCTAAGAAGGCAAATTCCAATTTCATCTTTTTTCTGGCTTCACTTTGAGCAAATTACCTGGGCTTTGGGTGCCTTCATTTACTCTGATGTAAAATAAAGATAATAATAATGCTTCTCTCATAGTATTCTTATGCTTAGTTTAATATTTCATTTATTTATTTTTACTTTATTTTATTTATTTATTTTTATCTTTGTTCAAGTACAGTTGTCTCCATTTCCCCCCTACCACTCCCCCCAGCTCCATCCATCCCTCCTCCCACCCTCAATCCTACCCACTTTGGCTTTCTCCGTGTGTCCTTTATACATGTCCTTTCCTCCCTTATCCCCCTCCCCCCCTCCCCTCTGGTTATTGTCAGTTTGTTACTTATTTCAATGTCTCTGGCTATATTTTGCTTGCTTCTTTGCTTTGTTGATTAGACTCTAATAGTATTATATAATGATTAAATGAGATAATACACCTCAAGTACCTAGCTCAGTTAATACAACTATTACTGTTAATTTGTACTCACAATAGTTAAAGAACTCAGATGCAAATGATTGTGTGTGTGTGCGTGCATGTAATTGGCTGTTTTATACAGGTTAACCTTATGAAAGCATGATTCACTACTTTTCTGTTACTGTTCAAATAAATAAATTTATTTTTCAAATTCAAATTTATTTCTGAAGTCAGTCACTTTACTTCTTTCATCTATAAATTATGAATTCTTTTAATACAAATTACATGTGCTGTTTTCTTCTCTTCTTAGCTCCTCTCCCCATCCTTACCACAATATCTAGTAGAACAGATTGCCTACTGTCGACTTTCAGTAACATTTTTTTGAACAATACATATTTATAAGTTTAATTTTTTGAAAAAGTATTGCAAGTATTTCATCAGAAGAGAAAAGAACATGCTTATTTTTCTCCAAGCATTTTAAATTCAGCATAATTTAACTGGAATACTTATATAAATATTTGCTTTCTGAGGAAGCTATTGACATTACAGTTTCTATTTTATATAACTATATAGTCAGGAGGATTCTAGGAGGCCTGACATTTCATTTATTATAATTTCTAGGTTTATAAAACAGAAAATTAAAATGCAAATTGATCTAGAGAATTGACTATGAGGGCTCAGGCCATGCATGGTCTTCTAATTCCTGTACTGGGCTGCCTGTGATTAAGATCCCTGACTTCACTGCAGCCTGTATGATAGCTAATAGAACAGCTATCAGTGGATCTCAGAGTATTTCTGTCTATGTAGAAAGAAATACATTAGCATTTGCTCCATCGCACCTCTTAGAGTTTCTCCCCTTTCCTTCTGTCAACATTACACACACACACCTTTTAAACACTCATCCAAAGAATACTTTCAAAGTCTGTCTGACCACCAGGGGGCCACCAAGAGAATTAACAAGCCTAGAAGTAACTTCTGCCTAATATATATCCCTCATTCTGTCAAAGAAACAATTGTGCCAATTAATTAGAATATAAAAATATTCTCATAACTTCTTTTTTAATTTTTATAATACATTTTATTGATCATGATATTACAGTTGTCTCATTTTTCTCCCCTTTATTCCCCTTCACTGTACAACCCCACTCCCACCAGCATTCCCCACCATTAATTCATGTCCATGGATTGTACCTATAAGTTCTTCGGCTTCTCCATTTCCTATACTATTATTAACCTCCCCTTATCTACTTTGTCCCTACCATTTGTGCTTTTTATTCCCTGTATCTTTTCCCCCAATTCTTCCCCCTCCCCTCCCTGCTGATAACCTTCCATGTGATCTCCATTTCTGTGGTTCTGTTTCCGTCTAGTTGTTTGTTTAGTTGTTTTGTTTTGTTTTTTTTATTTCCAGGTTCAGTTGTTGATAGTTGTGAGTTTGTTGTCATTTTATATGGTTCATAGTTTTGATCTTCTTCTATTTCTTAGATAAGTCTCTCTAACATTTCATATAATAAGGGCTTGGTGATAATGAACTCCTTTAACTTGACCTTATCTGGGAAGCACTTTATCTGCCCTTCCATTCTAAATGTAAGCTTTGCTGGATAGAGTCATCTTGGATGTAGGTCCTTGCCTTTCATGACTTTGAATACTTCTTTCCAGCCCCTTCTTGCCCGCAAGGTTTCTTTTGATAAATCAGCTGATAGTCTTATGGGAACTCCTTTGTAGGTAACTGTCTCTTTTTCTCTTGCTGCTTTTAAGGTTCTCTCCTCATCTTTAATCTTGGGGAATTTAATTAGGATGTGTCTGGATATGTGCTTCCTTGGGTCCAATTTCTTTGGAACTCTCCAAGCTTCCTGGACTTTCTGGAAGTCTATTTTCTTTGCCAGATTAGGGAACTTCTCACTCCTCATTTTTTCAAATAAGTTTTCAATTTCTTGCTCTGCCTCTTCTGCTTCTAGCACCCGTATGATTTGCATGTTGGAACATTTAAAGTTGTCCCAGAGGTTCCTAAGCCTCTTCTCATTTTTCTGAATTCTTGTTTCTTCATTCTGTTCCAGTTGAATGTTTATTTCTTCCTTCTGCTCCAAATCATTGTTTTGTGCCCTGGTTTACTTTCCTTCACTGTTGTTTCCCTATATATTTTGATTTATTTCATTTTTTGTAGCCTTCACTTTTTCCTCTATTTTGCAACCATACTCAGCCATTTCTGTGAGCATCCTGATTACCAGTGTTTTGAACTCTGCATTTGATAGGTTGGCTATCTCTTCATTGCTTAGTTCTATTTTTGTTGTTTTTGGAGCTTTGATCTGTTCTATCATTAGAGCCCTTTTTTTTTTTTTTTTTTTTTTTTTTGGCCTTGGCATGCCTGTTATGTAGTAAGGGGTGGAGCCTTAGGTAGTTCCAAGGTCAGGGCAACCCACATTGCTGCATTGTGGCACTGTATGTCGGGGAGGGGTCTGAGAGGGAATAATGCCACTTGCTTGGCTCTCAGCTGGCTTTCAGTCACTTCCTCTGTGACCCACAAGCAATTTGGGCCCTTCTGGTGGTGACTCTAGGGTGGGTGGGCTTGTATGCATTCTAGGACCCTGTGGGTCTCTCCAATGAACTCTCCTGTGAGACTGTGAGTTTCTCCCGCTGCCATAGCCCCCACAGATTTTTACAATCAGAGGTTTTGAGGCTTTATTTCTCCATGCTGGAACCCTGGTTTGCGTGGTCTGTCTCATTCCGCAGTTGTTCCTCCCAGTTTACCCGTACACAAATGTGGGACCGCCTGCTCCACCAGCTGCTGCTTTGCCTGCCCTGGTCCTCCAGCCGCTGCCTTTCAATGTGTCCTCTCTGCCCAGGCTTCCCATCTCTGCCCCCCCTACCAGTCTGGATGAATGTTTCTTCTCTAACTCTTTCGTTGTTGGAATTCCATACAGTTTGATTTTCTGACAGGTCTGGTTATTTTTTGTTTTTAAATTTGTTGTTGTCCTTCTTTTGGTTGTGTGAGGAAGCAGAGTGTATCTACTGACACCTCCATCTTGGCTGGAAGTCCTATTGTCATGACTTCTGGTCAAGATGGTGGTATAGGTAAATAGAGTACTTTCCTCCCCCACAATCACATAAAAAGTATAGCTAAACTATACAACAACCATCATTCAGAACCTCCTGAAATCAAGCTGAGTGGATCTCTTACAACTAAGGATATGAACCACAATCAAGACTGGTAGGACAGTCAGTGATGCAGAATAGACTTGTCCCACACCCATGTGTGGCAGACAAAAGTCAAGAGAGATATCTTGGTTGTGGAGGACCCCTCTTGAGGAAAGAGTGGTCCTAGCCCCCATTAAGGCCCCCACCCAGGGTCCCAGTGCTGGGAAGAAAAGTACCAATAACTTCAGGCTGTAAAAACCAGCAAGGATTGTGGTGTAGTGAGACAGAGGGCTCTGGAGTCCCAGGAAGTTCCTCTTAAAGGACCTGCGCCCATGCTTAGTCAGATCCATTCCTTCTATGGTAATGCTGGGCAGCAGCTTGAAAGGCACTGGGGACATAAGGGAAGGAACCGAACTGTCTGGAATCAGGGTGAGAGCTGGAGGGGCAGCTTTCTCCTAGATAGAAGTGATAGCAGAGGCCACTTTCCCTTTTCTGAGCCTTTTCCCTAAAGAGCTGGCAGGCAGATGCCATATCTGAGTCTCCATCAACTTGCCCAGTGCTCTTTTCCCACCCTCATGATTCCCTGAGACCCTGCCCCACCAACTTGCAGACCCATCTAAGCTGTTTCCAATGGTATTTCCATCTTAATGGCCTGTCTTGGTTCAAACTTCAGACTTTCTTAAAATTTCTCAAACAAGCAGCATCTGACCTCCATGTGCCCTGTCCCTGTCACTAAATGGCCCCAGGCTTGGCCTGTCCTGGGCACCTCCAAGCCCAGCAAAAGTATCACCCATCTGTAGATTACTTTGTAGCTTATGCTAGGTGGCCCTGGACAGAACATATGGTGGCTGACCTTAGCCTACACCTCCTGGACGTCCCCTGAGCCAGCACACTCAGTAGATAGCTTCAAACTATGTGGAAGCACCACCCAACCACCTCCACAAGTGACACACTTAGGGGGCAGACTCAGTGGGCAGGAGAACTCTGCTAAAGCAGATCCTACTTCATGGGGTGGGCCCCTAAACAGCTGATCTTCACTCCATGGTGGTCACGGCCAGTCCTTGCAGCTACTTGACCTGGAGGTAAACCCCTCTATTGATTTGCTGAAAGCAATCAAGGCTCAACTACAACAGGAGGGCATATATGACCCACACAGTTGAGGGGGCACATTTGGAGTGCCTAGGCCAGGTAAACAAGGAGGCTGTGCCATGAGGCCCTATAGCATACCTACTATATATTAGGCCACTCTACCAAACCTAATGTATAGAGCTTCTATAACTAATGTATAGCAGCTCTACCTAATGTATAGAAACAAGCCCAGGGAAGGCTATCAAAATAAAGAGATAAAGAAATATGTCCCAAATGAAAGAACAGAACAAAATTCCAGAAAAAGAACTAAACAAAATGGAGACAAGCAATCTATTAGATGCAGAGTTTAAAACACTTTGTGTAAGGAAGCTTAAGAACTTAGGGAAAAGTAGGTGAAATTAGAGAGAAATTCAACTACATAAAAAAGGTATGAAAACCATAAAAAAGAACTAGTCAGAAATGAACGATACACTAACTGAAATGAAGAATAATTTACAAAGAATCAAAAATAGAGTAGATGAAGCTGAGAATCAAAACAGTGATTTGGAATATAAGGAAGCAAAATCAAAATAAAACAAACAACTCCCCACACCCAATCAGACCAACAAAAGAAAAAATCAAAAAAAAAATTTAAAATTTAGGATAGTTACCAACATTCGGATTATGGGGATACCAAAGGAGAAAAGAAAGAGCAAGAAATTGAAAACCTATTTGAAAAAAATAATGACAGAATACTTTCCTAATCTGGTGAAGGAAATATACAAGTCTAGGAGGCACAGAAGATCCCAAACAAGAAGAAACCCAAAGGTCCACACCAAGACACATCATAAAGAAAGTACAAAAGTTTAAAGATAAAGAGAAAATCTTAAAAGCAGCAAAAGAAAGGCAGTTATTTACTTGCAAACAAACTCCTGTAAGGCTGTCAGCTGATTTCTGAACATAAACATTTTAGGCCAAAAGAAATTGGCAAGAAATACTCAAAGTGATGAATATCAATGACCTACATCCAAGATTATTCAAACCAGTGAAGCTGTCATTTAGAATCAAAAGGCATATAAAGATCTTCCCAGACAAGGAAAAGCTAAAGGAGTTCATGACCACCAAACCAGTATTACATGAAATGTTAAAGGGTTCTCTTTAAAAACAAAAACAAAAACAAAAAAGATTTTTAAAAAGAACAATGAAATGGCAATAAATACACATCTATTAAGAATTGAATCTAAAAAAATAAAATTATGAACAAGCAGAAAAGAAACAGACTCATAGATACAGAGAACATTTCGATGGTTAACAGATGGGAGGGGTGTTGGGAGGATGAGTGAAAAAGGTAAAGGTATTAAGAAGTACAAATTGGTTCACTGACTGGAAAAACTACTTTGAGGCCCAGTTTTAGTGCAGACTTGTGTGAGAAGTTTGAGCCAATTATTCCATGTCGATTTCTACATCTGAAAGGAGAATAAATGTAATAGTACTAATTTCAGTCTTGTTTTGAGGATGAATTGAAATAAAACATGTGAATGTCCTTAATAAATCCTAAAGTGCCACCTAAATATAAAGATTAAAAGATTAAAAAAAGAAGAAGTACAAATTAGTAGTTACAGAATAGTCATGAGGATGTAAAGTACAGCACAGGGGATATAATCAATAATATTCTAATAATTGTGTATGATGTCAGATGGGTACAAGATTTATCAGGGTGATTTCTTTGTAAGTTATATAATGTCTAATCACTGGAGTATACACCTAAAACTAATATAATATTGTATGTTAACTGTAATTGAAAAACAAAAAATCAATTTTAAGTATGTTGCCTTTCAGAAACTGTAATCTTTTTTCAAGTAATAGTACTATAGTTGCAAGAAGTCATTCTGCCAATAAAATACAGTGTAGCCCCCAAATTTAGATTCAATAAATTTTAATTCACTAACAGAATTCAACTTGTCATTTTCTTTCAACACCAACTGGCTATTTTGTAATTTAAAAAATTGTTATTAAGTTTTGATATGATAAATGGCAAAGTGGATAGTTTTTAAACCCTTAGCTTTTAGGAATGTATTTCAATTATTTATGGGTAATAATAAGATAATGTCCACAATTTGCCTCAAAATACTTCTAAAAGAAAGAAAAATATGTGGGAAAATAGATTAAAGAAATGTGGCTATATGCATTATATAATTATCCAAGCAACACCAAATATTTCTCATACCATATCTATTTACATAATATAACATTACATTTAAATGACACAGGTAAATAGTTACAGAGAAATAATGATAAACCTCAGCTGCAAATAATAGCTAGATTTGTAGGGTATGTTCACAGATCATTTTTTTTCTTCCTCGAGTTCTTTCTGCATTTTATATAACAAATATGTGTATAATATAACCAGGAAGACACTATAAATACAAAGTGTTAAAAAATTGTAAGTATTTGGACACATTAAAAATTGGAGACAGAACATATTTGGAGACATTACAAAAATGAATATATGTGTATATAACTATGTCAATTTCCTTTGAGTATGTTATAGAATTTGGCCATATCAAACACTGCTGGAATTTAATGATGGGTTATGTATTTCATAGGCAAACTACAGGTAGATTCCTTATTTTTCCAAGTATATTTATGACTTAAGTTCTTCTTAAAATAGTAGTTTCCAAACAAGGGAGATCCCTTTTAACCAGAGGGCATTTAGCTCTGTTTGAAAACATATTTAGCCATTATAACTTGGTAGGGGGTGCTACTGGCATCTAGTTGGCGGAGGCCAGGGATGCTTCAAAACATCCTACAGTGTATAGGACAACCTCCACAGCACAGTTTCCCAGCCCAAATTATCAATAGCACCAAAGTTAGGAGAACCTGCCTCAGAGTCATGTTATCTCAGATCTGGAAGCAGTTCTGTTGTATATAATACCTTCATACTTGAGATCAAAAAGCTAGAAATAGCTTTTTATTCCTCAGTAAGTATGTGGCCAAATACTATCTGTTAGTGAATTAGACCAGAACCAAGGAAAATCCTATTGAAAATAGCTCACAGAAAACATTTCTTCTGAAATTTATAGTTTGAGCTATGTAGAAAGCCTCAACTGGAAAGATTCTTAACTCAAGAGTATTGGTTGTGATTAGTTTTGGCCTTTCCCTTGCACAAGGCAAATGCTCAGAAAATTCATTCAATCTATTCCAGGCAGTACTCATTACAATAAAAACCCTGATTTTTCTGCTCCAGAATTTGGCTCTAAATTTGTTATCCAGTTAGACCTGGTGAAAGAGATTTTGCTAAGAAGATTCATTGTGAATGTCCATACCCATTTGTAAACATGGATATCATTTCAGAGACCAATTTATCAGTAGTTTTAAATTGAACTGTCCCAGTATCTCTGAGATAACACAGAGCCTCCCCATAGAGTTGTACAGTGGAATGGAAATAACTAAGTTAATCTACTGTACTTAATGTTAGAGAAATAAATATTTCTAAATTGCAGTCCCAACTTAGTATCATAACATAGTTTCAATACATCACTGATTCATGCATGCATTTTAAAGAGTCTCTCATGTAAAAAATCAAGCCCAACACACCCTTCACAGATCCTGGTATCTGAGCGTGGAAAGTCAATGGCTGCCGACATCACAAACAGAGAGATGACCAGGCATTGCGTGCCGCCCACTGGCAGAATAAACCATCGCCACCCCTGCCAGCACCTGCTCTTCACCACGATAAAACACTTGTGTCTAGTCAAGTTTCTAACTATCAGTTTACACAAAATCCAGACAATGAGAAACTGTATGATCAAATTACCTATGTGCTTCCATAAATAAGGTACAAGAAATGTTTTCAAAGAAATGAAGATGGTGAAAATGTTTGGCTGAAAAAGACTTAAGTGGCATATTAATAAAAAGAAAGTGATTAAAGTCTAGGAATGGGTTCCTTTAGGAAGGAAGAAGAGGGCTGGGATTGAGTTAGGACACCTGGAAGAATTCTTGGTGAACTATCAAAAGTCTGTTTCTTAGTCTGAGTGATAGATGCAACATCGCAATCCATTAAGCTCTATGTGCATTTCATGTAGTTTCTTGCACATTTTATAATACTTATTTTTAAATGTTATAAAAATATTTCACTAAGAGATTTATCTTATAGGAAATTATATATGTGTTATATAAGCCAACCACTTACATTTTAAGATTTGCTTAAACATCTCAGGTGATGTTATGCACAGAATTGAGGGAATGACGTACAAGAACCATGTGCAACACCAATGGTGCCGTAGGGTGGGCACTGGCCACTGAGATAACATGGAAGCAGAGTTTGAGTTGAGTGTTCCAACACTCACCCTTTGCTTCACACTCACACTCTCTCACCACATTAACTGCCAGAAGCTGGAAAAAATGACTTTCTAATATAAAAGGTAGGTGGTCCCCTAATTGTAGTGCTTAATCACTGTTTCTATGGCAGTTTACCACCATGGAAAACTCCTATCTCCAATCCATCACATGTAATGATAAGTACTGCATGTTTGGCAAAATTACATTAATATCTCATTGAATATGTAAATGTTAATGTAAAGTCAGTTACATTTCAAAGGCCCTCATGACTTGTCATTTGCTGGAATTGTTTAGGTCAGTAATTCTAATCACATTGTTTATTTGTAGCCAATTCTCAATTATCCATAGGTAGATTATCCACATGAAACATTGCATTAACATCATATTAACAATCATTGCTTCTAGTCTACAGATGAGAGTTTGAGGGGATGCCTAGAACCCAGGGTTGCTTGATATCAGGACCCACATTCCTGGCCACTAGCACCTTTTAAACAGTGTACATACTACGTTCTTTCTCAGGCTTTCAGGATTTAACCTGCTTTTAGTGATATTTATATCACACATGTTACTTGTGACCCAGAAACACTACCACTACCACTACTATGTAGAGAAAAATTATGCCTCGGTGAAGAAGTACACATTGTCTATGTAGCACATCCCTCTGCATTTTAAAAATTTTGATTCTATAGAAGTTATTTACAACTCTGTAAACTATAAAAACTGATAGCAATGCAAAAATAAATTTTGCCTATAGACATGTATGTTCTATGCAGTGGGCATTCAACCGTTATCCCTCCTCCACTATGAAAGAGGCCTGTGTGCCCTCCATTTTCACATTCATTTTGATATTCCTAATCTATGAATGTTTCTATACTTTGGATTCTATTTTTAACTTATAGCATCTGCTTCATTCCTTCATTGACCAATGAGTTAAATAAAATCTAACCCATATTCATTTTTACATCTGTATGAATTCATGATTTACCTGATTTTTTAAAAATTATTTTTCAACAGTTACTAATGCTGTAACAATTGTTACTATCAGAGATACTAATGCTCCTGGATTAACTAAAGGTTTTGTGTTACTAAAAGTTTACCACATTCTTCAGATTGGGCTAATATTTTACTTGCACTAGCTCATGTTATCTTCACAAAAATCCTAAGAGGTAGGTGAATCTTCTTACTAACTTCTTTGTCAAATGAAGGAACTGAAGCACAGAGAGGTCAGTTCACTTGTACATGGTAACACAGCTGGTGTGATGCCTAGACCTTGATGACCAGTTGCATCTGACTCCAGCACTCATACTTTTAGTCATAAAACTCTATTGATTGTCAGCACAATACTACTTAAGCCAAATTATTTCTCCCCCTAGAGAATGGAAGCCGATATACTACTTAGAAAGAAGTTGTACAATGCAAGTTAAGCTGTTGTCCTAGTTTACTCTATGGCTGTCTTTATATCTTGCCTGGAATCTGAATCTGGATCTGTATGGGATGAGGGGGAAATCAACACAAGGTCATGAAACAAAAAAAGAATCTATTTAACTCTTCCAAAGTTTATTTATTATATTTTGATCATTATAGTAAAAATATTTTAATACCTAAGGCATCATAAGTCTAAATAATGTACACATATGCAGGAAAAATATGTTTCACATGGCAATAAAAAGTGTCTAAATTTTGCTGCCAGAGGTTATCTATTTCCTACATTATTACTAAAAATTATCAGGCAATATAACCAAATCCAATAAAATATAACTAAATTATATACAGGTATACCTTATTTATCCAACACAGATACTTTCTAAAGGGTATTTGTAGTGTTTTCATATGAAAAATAATATTGAGCTTCCTGGAGCTATTTGTCCCTATTAATCTTTATGCACAGCCCATTTTTTTTGCTTGTTTGTTTTCTTTGCATTTCTGAATCTTACCAAATTTCTCAATCTTCTAGATAAAAATGGCATTCTTTTACATTTTTCTCTTTTATAGAAAAGAGAAAATCACATCTCACTTTTATTAATTAACAGGGTCATTTCCCCCCTGAATCTTTGCCTTCAAGGGCACTAGCAAGAGGACTGAAAAGTCATGTGGTAGCTTCGAGTCACAGCTCCAAGTTCCATGGATCCCATATATGTCCACTAAAGTAAACATTCTCCATTGAGAATCTGAACCTCTAATTTGGCAGAACCTAAGGTAGAGAGGATGAGAAATACCAGTTCTTAAATGGGTTAGTCATTAAGGGGGATGACAAGAGAGGCCAATGCTACTTCCACCCCTTGTTTCCCAGACTCCTGTGTTCTAGCTATTAGGTCAACAGTGTATCAGTCACAGGTTCAATGTACATCCCAGACTCTGTGAAATGTCCTTGAGCACCACTGACATATTTTCAATACTTATCTTCTCAATTTCTGAATATTTCATGGTTCAGCAAGTGTGACCTATTTTGCCTCTTAAATGTTTCTCACACTTGATTCCGGTACCACTGCCTTATTTCAAGTCTTTATCATTTACTTGGATTTTGTAGTGCTTCCTAATCTCTGTTTGAACCTGCATCTAATCTCTGTTAGCTTCTTACTGCATTACTCATTATCCCACCCACAGCTTCAGCTGGCTCTTCAAACTTGACCATTGGCATTGCTTTCTGCTTATTTTGCCAGCATTCTTTTTCTGTGTTTCAAATCCTGCCTCTGGCTACACTGCCTCAAGCTATCCCGGTCCAGTCTAGACCTAGACCAGACAACTGGGTCTGGACTGGACTACTGTGGACAGTTCTCTTGCCAAATGTGCCCTGGTTAGCCAAGAAGGATCTACACACTTCTTACCCTGAACCAGTTAAGTTATTTTATGTCCTGGATGCTGTGTATTTGCCATTCCTTTCACCTAAATGACCTTCTCTGCTTCCTACTGGCAGGATCACTATTCAAGAATCAACTCATATATTGCTTACTCTAGTAAGCCTCCCTTAGGCATAATAATATTAAGGCTATCTTATAATACTTGACTCATACCAGTAACATAATATTTGTCACATTTGTAATAATAACACAACAATAACACAATACCGTAACATTTATTAAATGCCTACAGTATTCTGGTCTCTGTGTTAATCGCTGGCCTATATGAATCAGTCAACTATGGGGTTCTTAAACACAAGAGCCTATTCTCTTCTTGTTCAATGTCTAAAATGTATATAGTCCAGTTCAAGCCTTCATGATTGGTGTTCATAAATAACTACTGAACTGATTAAATTGAATTTTTGTGATATATTCAATTTGCCACCTTTCTTTCTCCTGGTTAACAAAACAGTAATTCTTTCATACTAAGTCACTTAACATTAAAATTTCAAACTTAACTCTTCTGAACAACTGGTTTCAGTCTTGCATAACAATTCCATTGGCCCTGATGATAGTTTTTGTCTCAGGAATAACAGCTTCCAGGGGAACAGAAAGAACTTTCACACTTGTTATTCCAATAGGGATTGGTGAAGGTGGGGGCAGAGGGGAGCGGGCAAATGCCCCATCATATTTGGCACTGGAAGTGTTTGCTGTACTTTCTGTTATGTATGCCAGGGCCTCTGTGTAACTGGGTTAAGGATTAAAGTATTGAACAAGCAAAGAATTGCTCAACTCCCTGGGTGGGTGGGTCTCATTCAGTATTTGACAGGTAACTCTGTTACTTGAGTATGATCTATACTTGAGACGTCTCTGTATGAACCGTGCACAAAGTCTTTACTGCTCACCAAAGTCGAAAACATTTAGTAGTCTGCTCATGGGAAACTGAGCGTCTGCCTTGCCTCCAGGCACTGAAGCCTGAAATAAATTAAGTTTCCATCTGTCCCCTGGCTATTTGGGTTTTAACAATCTCAGAAGCACTCTAGTAAACAGGCAGACAAGACTCTACTTGAATGCAGCCCTATTTATAATCTAAAGCTCAGGACTTTATGGAATTAGAGACCAGGCTGGGGCATGTTAGATCTGTAGCAAAGAATCAAAGGACTGCAATTTGGAGGTAAGGACAGGGCAAGGCAGTGCTGCAGAATGAAAATGGATGCAATTCTCAACATGTCTTGATGTGAGAATGAGGTCAGAAAAGCTAGAGCGCTCAGAGAGAGATCTGTGTCACAGCAGAATGGCAATGGGCCTATGTAAATGAGAGATCTCAGCCAACGTGGAAAGCACATTTTCAGCAAGTAAATAATGTCATTTAAGAAGACTGATTGCTAAAGAAGCCTCATTGCCTAATGGGAGCCTAGTCAATCATTTAGCAAATATTTACTGCCTGGCCTTGGAGCTGGCACTGAAATACACTTGATGCAGTGGTGAGCCATAGCCTCTGCCCTGAAGTTCCAATATTGTATAAAGAACACTAACAGAAATACACACACACACACACACACACACACACATATAAAGAGATTTTAAAAAATACTACAATTTGTAATAAGGGCCTGAAAGAAACAAAAAAAAAAGTGCTGTTCTGTTTCTGTTGATACACTTGCTTGGGCTAAGGATGCAAAGATTTTTCTATTCTGATCTGTATCCATAGAGTATTGCTAACCACAAAAATTCTAACATACACCAGACCCTAAAACGTGTGATACTTTATTTGAAGTCTGTTCCAACCATACGTTTTGACTACTCTGGACTTTCCTATCATTCAACATGGGAGGCCAGAAGGTCTGAACTTTATGAAGAACACAAGTGCCTATTAAAATATGGCTCTAAGCTTAGAGTTTACAAGTTTAAATTCCCCAGATCAAGATGATATAACTCACATAAAGTAAATGGCCAGTTTTTTATTTAGTCCATGCAGCCACTGATTCTGATTGCTTATTATTGGTGATAGTTATAATGTCACCTTCACACAGACTGTGTGAAGGTGATTCTGTTAACAGACTGAAAGAAAAAATCAATATAGGATAAAAAGAATTGTAGTAGAGCTGACATGAAGTTATACAAAATAAAATCACCATTAAAAGATAAAAACTTCATAGTATTACATTGCAGAATCAGTCTGTGCTGACAGAATGATCCATTATGTTAGAGAACCCTCATCTCTCAGCGGAAACATTCCTGCCCATTCTCTCATCCAAAATAAAACCCTAATAAAATCTCTATTTAGAAGGGTCAGGTGCCTAGCAGTATGCCACGCATCCTGTGATTTTTTTGTTTTTATCCTTATGACATCAGATTGTAAATCCTCCAACACAAATAACCATTACCCATTCAGATGCGCATTTTCATACATCATAAACATATATAAAATCATTGTGCCTTTAATTTCTTCAACTAAAAAAATTAAATAAAATCGACAGTAGCTTTTTAAATTTTTTTTTTTGCTCTCCTGCTTGGTTTAAAATATACCTGTGGTATACAGATTTGAATTAATTTGTGGGTCAGGACACACTGTGAACTCTGATCCTCTTTAACTTTTTTTATTAGTGATTAAACAAACACCCAGGACAAAACCTAGAACATTAAAATTGTTTACACATCTCTCTGCACTCGTCTGATCCTGTACTCTCCCCTATAGATCAAACCCAAGTAATCCTTCTTGCAGCCTGTTGGTTTTTATTCCCTTGTTTGTAAATAACAGTTTTATTCTGTACAGCATATGCTCAAGCAATGCTATTTATATTGAACTGTTATGTCACTTCTTTACAAAAAAAGGCTATCTGGTCATATACAACCTCTGAGATTTTCTTGTCACTCAATAGTAGGTATGATCAGTCCATGTTGTATATAGCTGTGGTTCATTCATTTTCATCACACTTATGAATGATTCTTTTTATCTGTTCTTCTCTTAATGGTTACTTGTTTTATACAAATTGTTTTACTTTCTTTTCATTTAGTTATTATGTACAATGTTGCTATAAACACTTCCATACATGTCCCCTATTGCACATAAGTGTCATTTGAGTTTTTATATAGAAGGACTGATAGATGGGCCATATGATTTGTGAATGTTCATTTTCACAAGATAATTTCAAATTGTTTCTTAAAGTGGTTGTACCACTTTATTTTCATCAAACAATGCAATGAGATATTATTGATATACATCTTGCCAACAATGGGTATTATCAAATTTTTGATTGTTTCAATTGAAAGGGTGTAAAATGCCATTTCCTTGAAGTCATGATTTCTGGGAACCTGATTACTGATTGTTAGCTACCTCTTCTCATGCTTGTTGTCTAATGCTCTCCAGTAGGTTTGTTAGACAATTACACTGAGCAGTTTAATAGTGTGTAATTAATTCTGGGTAGGAAAATGTTTCTAGCTAAACATTCTTTCATTTAGTTTCTAGAATGTTAGCATTTATATAAGCAATTAATTTATAGGCATTCTATCCATATCATTTCACCTGTATGACTGATCTATTTGCCCCTGCTGTGTATTTGTAGTTTTACCATTTAATAGCTCCAAAAATTCCAGAGTGAAATTGATGAATCTCAAAAGCATGGGATGTTCTCTGAATGTTGCTGTTCTTTTCATTTATATATAGAAATCAGTTCCAATTTCTTGGAGATTTATGTGACTTATGAAATTGAATTATATATAGGATCTGCTCTTTGGGTAGGTACAGACTTTTCATCTATGCCTTCAAATATGTCTATGCTTCTTTGGGAATTAAAATATATAATTCAACATTAAAGACCTTGCAAAAGATAATTTTCTATTTCTTTCCTCTTATATTGAGATTTGTCTGATTCCTAGAAGACACAATTTATAAAAGAACTGAAGTAGTCTAAAAAATCCTAAGGAGGCTATAAATCACTGTTCTACTGACACTGTCACTCTCGGGGGTGGAGGAAACATTTACAATGTATTCATGTGCTCCACTATGGAAATTATTCCTCACCGTGCCTGAAGAGTTGCAGGGGGTAGTCTGATATGTTGCAGGGGTTCTTGTTGTTGTTGTCATCCCTTTGGGTTCCTAATACCAACAAAGTCTCTCACCTTTGCTGGGTCAGAACAGATAGAGCAGAAAGTTGAGGAAAGAATTTAGGAGTCAGAACCATAGAATCATGAGAGACAAGTTGTCTCCAGTTCAAATGCAGGGAACGTCACCTACTTAACAGCCTATGGCACCAAGGCAGGTAACATGAAAATATATTCATTCACATCCTGGGTGTGGTACGGCTCCACTGGGGGAAACTGTAGAAACTGTGTAGTCAAAACTCAATCAACTCTTTTGAAATAAAAAGCTTTTTCTTTTTGTATTGAGAATTTGCTATTATTTTTGTCTGAAATTAGAGATAAATTTGTTTTTGGAAGTCATTTCAAATGTACTTTGCTATGTACCAATCAGCATAGGATCATTTAATTGCTTTTCAGAAAGAAAAAGTAAAATGATATTCCAGTTATAAATAATATCTCTTCACAAATTTACTTTGTCAGTTTGAACAATAAATAATTCTTAGATTTCTTACATCTTTCATTGTATGGTTTTATAACAGCCAAACATTAAAATAAGTCGATCTGTATCTTTTAGTTGAATATCTTAATTTCTCCATTGTAACCAATGTAGACTTTTGTGACTATTCCCGGTACAAGTGCATTGCCGTCCACTAACAGAAATTTAACCCTTTTGTAAACTGAATAATTTTCACAAATTGGTTATAATTATGATTCAATTTAAAGTGTTCTCTGCTAGCCCTGGCTGGGCAGCTCAGTGGATTGAGTACAGGCCTGTGAACCAAAGTGAAGCCGATTCGATTCTCAGTCAGGGCACCTGCTGGGTTGCGGGCCTGGTCCCCAGTTGTGGGTGCTTGAGAGGCAACCACACACTGATGTTTCTCTCCTTCTCTTTCTCCTTTCCTTCCCCCCTCTCTCAAAATAAATAAATACAATCTTTTAAATTAATTAATTAAGTGTTCTTTATTAAAGTGCAACTTGTTTTAAGGGATCTTTTATGTATGTAGCATCTTGTGATCAGTAGCTACAAAGAACATCACACAATGGTGCCAGAGTGGTAAATGGCTGGAAGAGAAGAAAACCAGGCTGGAACATCCGCAGTTAGTCACAGCTACAGTTGGAACTTTGGCGATGGGGCAGTAACCTGCAATCACCCTCCAAACCACCTACGGTAAACTCCCACCCAAAGAATCAAATGAATTCCTGACACACAATGTGTGGGGAGGTGTGCCAATGGAATGTAGTGAATTCTGACTTTGGGTTAAAGGATATAGCTCTCAGTCTTCCACTCTCTAGGGTAAAAAAGTGCTCTGGAAGGTCCTCGCCAGTCAACTGACAAATACGTATTGTTTCTACCCTGTGCCTAACACTTTGAGAGAAACAAACAAATCTTATCCTCAAAGAACAATTTGCATATAAAAGACTTCTAAGTATATAGTTAATCAATTTATTTTTTTTAAATTTTGTGCCTCATTTTATCTAGTCATTCAACAAACACACACTTATCACATACTTAATGCAGGAAGAGCCAAGAAGCCTGGTAAAGGATAAAAACATAAATGATATATATATTCTCTTTTCTTAAGAGTTTAAAGTCTACAAAGAAAAGTATATATATGCATAAAACTAATCACAATGATAGCACCAACTTTTGTGTTACATTTAAAATATTCAGAACACAGTGTGGAGGTGAGTGCATGGTAGAAGTGGATGAAGGTGGTCAAAACGTAAAAATTCCTAGTTATAAGATAAATAATTAATGGGGATATAATGTACAACATGATAATGATAATTAACACTGCTCTGTGGCATATTTGAAATTTGTTAAGAGAGTAAATCCTGAGTTCTCATTATAAGGAAAAAAACATTTAAATTTTTTTCTTTTCTGGTTTTTATCTAGAGGAGATGATGGATTTTTACCTAATCTTATATAATCATTTCATTTTTTTATACATATATATACATATATGTATTTTTTATACATATATATATCAACTCATTAGTCTGCCCACCTTAAACTACACAGTGTTGTACATCAATTATATCTCAATATAACTAGAAAAAATAAAATACTACATTTAATTTGAAGTCAAAAAATAAAATAGAAGAGTGTTTGACTCATAGAAAAACTCACATTTATTGCTATTATCATTTAACTAGTATTCGAGCTGGATCTACATGGATGTGCAAGAATGTGTCAAACAGGGAAGAGAGAGGAGGGTGTGGCTTCTAGCTACACTTTATGGCCTTAACTCTGTGTGTGTTTATAACCGCTATCCTGAATTTTAGATCTATGTTCTTAACTTTGTACGGCCCCTCTCCCTGGATGACAGATACAGACAACAGCTGAGGGGAAGGCAAGAGAGATTTTAGGCCTTTAATAGCATATACAAGGAGAAAACCAAGGATATAACTTTGAACATCCTCTAAATTTCAGGGAAAATAGAAGAGAAATTGAAAAAGGAAATAGAACTAGAGCATTCAGGGAACGAAAATATCACAGATGCCAAAGTGAAGACAGAGGCTTTATGGCAAAATAGCGACATTTTATAGTCAGACTTCTTCTTACATGTTACAGGGGGAAGTTTTTTCCTACATTAATACACACCCAAACATAAGTGTGATGTTTTCTAAATGTCTCTGAAGCTCAAACATGTACAATAACAAAGTGCTTTTTTGACCCCATTCTCTTCTAAACCTAGGACATTTACTCATTTGTGGAACTTGTGGGATTATTTTAGATACACTTCTCATCAGCACCAGCAACCATCGTATAGTGATTTAAAATTTGCAAACAAAACCAACAGCTGGTGAGGGCATTGCTGCTTATATTGCAGAGCTGTGCCATCTGTTTCAACAGCGTAATTTGCAGGACTTCTTAGATGACTTATTTCGTGATGGTTTTATATGTGGGCTTTATGATAAATCCTTCGAGCAGTGAGTTTGATGGAATCAAAATGAGCAATTATTATAATATTGAAAAAGCTTCCATCCAATGACATGATATTGCTATATATCACAGAAATTAAAAACAATGTTACATAAAGATCTACAATATACAGGAGGAATTCTTGATGCTGAGAGCTGCTAAAGTAAAAACACATAAACGGAGATATTTTACATATGTGGTCTCCGGCTTCAGCTACTGCCAGGCTGTATTTCTTTGTGTTCATCACCAGTTCCCTTTCACTTTTCCCTCAAAAGCTAGATTACAAAATGTCTCTTCTCCTCAAATCCCAGGCGTGATGTCTCGTCCCTCGCCCTGTGAACATTGTATTTTATTTGGTCAAGAAGGCAAGACCACAAAACAGCAGTTCCTTCCACATTTGTCTCCCAGTGTCTAGTGTTTTTCACCCACCCATATACTCTCAGCATTCCTTCCTTTCCTAGTGAAAGGGAATTTTCTTTTTCTATCTGAAGTGCTCTTTTCTATGAATTCCAGTTTCTCCTCAGAGATCATGTTTCACCAATCATCCTTCATCTCTCCCCTCCCCTTCTCCTCTCCTCTCCTCTCCCTTTTTCCCCCTTCTCTTTTTTTCTTTCTCCTCCCCCTTCTCTCCTCCTCCTCCTCCTTTTCATCATCTTCTTCTTCCTTTCTCCTTCTCCTTCTCCTTCTTCTTCTTCTTCCTCTTCCTCTTCCCTTTCTCTTCTCTTCCTCTTCTCTTCCTTTTTTTCTTCTCTCTCCTTTCCCAATTGTCTTCTCCCTCATTCTTTTCCTGTCTTTCTTTTCCTCTCTCTGCTGGATATTACCCTAAATCTGATTCACATTTTTATGATATACATAGTTAAATCTCTCCAATCTTGAACTTAAAAATTCTTCTCTGTGACCCCCATACTCCCCTCTACTGCTCTATTTTTATTACTAAACTCTTTAAAGAAATCCCTGCTACTTGCTATCTTTACTTCTTAATAAGAAGTTTCTTCCTCACCTTATCATAATCTGACTTTTTTTCCTTGACTCCACTGGAGCTGCTCTTGCAAAGGTCACCAAGAACTTTTGTATTTCCAAAGGCAATGAATAATTCTCAGTCCATATCTGATATAAATCTCTACAACATTTGACCCATTTGATTAGTCTCTCCCTATTCTGAAAACTTTTGTCTTTTCTCTGTCTCTGAAATACCGGGCATTTTGGTTCTTTGAATGTTCATAGACCAGGCCCTCTTATCTTTCATTTGGCTTGTTTTTTTTTCCTCCTGTCTTGGTTTGACTGGTGCCCTGATTCTAGAATACATAGAAGAGACATATGATTCTATTTTGTACTTGCACTCAGTTGCCAAAATATTCAATGTTCTTTTATCACAACTAATATGTTCTTAACTCCTGCCTTTAACAAAAGCATCTAAGCAATACATGCCAGTCACTTTAGCCAGGGTGAGATGTAGAAAAGAATGTAGAAGTTGATCTTGTTCTGCAACTACTGATGTTGGGTTAATTACTATTAAGTGATTAAAATGTGCTACTTGTTTGGCTCTCCATTCAAGGTCAGTAGTGGTAGAATGGTAAGAAGGTAATTGTGCAAGTAGGGGCCCTCATAAAATGTTTGTTATGATTGACAAATGAGGTTCAAAGCAAGGAGCAGTTGGAGATGAAGATGGGAAGGTAGAAAGCAGCCTAATCATGAAGAGCCTTATGTGTTATATCAAGACAGTTGTTCTGTGAATTATAAACAAACACAAAAAACATATGGACATTGTAAAAAGACATATGGCAGGCCTCATATCCAGAAATTTTGAATGAATAGGTCTGAATTCAGAGTCAGAAAAAAACTGTCATATAATTCTGGGAAAAAAAACCCTATAGTTGAGAACCATTACACTAAGTAGTTTGGATTTTAGGAAAAATTATATAACTAAGATAAATGACATAATTAAAAATTCATAATTACCAGCATCAACAGTGCTCTCAGCACCACCAGCAATCTATCTCCAAACATTTCTCCAAAGAGCTTCTACCCTCCCTCTGCAAGTTGCACCATCAGATGCACACGCTCTCATTGCCCCCCAACCAAATTCGCAAACTCTCTGGTCTGTGCCCATCCTTTCATTTTTTTTCTCCTATAACTATAGAATTAATGTCCATTCCCTTTCTAGGACTCTTCTCTCCACCTATGTTGTGAATGCCATTTCCTCCCTCTCCTTTAGGGACTTATTTTCTTTGATAATAGCTTTTTATGCTTGATTTTGAGATTATCTTTTTCCCACTAGATATTTCTTGTTATTATTAAAATGTTCTAGCAACTCTAGAAACCTCAAAGATGAAGGAGGAGGAGGAGGAGGAGGAGGAGGAGGAGAAAGAAAGGAAGGGAGGGGGAGAGGGGGTAGGAGAATTCCTATGACTTGGTAATTCTCTCTACTTATCATTCTTCCTTCCTTTCTTCCCTCCTTTCCTTCCTTCCTTCCTTCCTTCCTCCCTTCCTCCCTTCCTTCCTTCCTTCCTTCCTTCCTTCCTTCCTTCCTTCCTTCTTTTCTTTTTCTTTCTTTGTTTTTATTTTATTTTTCCATTACCATTTAGTCCCCTTATACCCTCTCCCCTCAGCAGTCCCCACACTGTTGTCATGTCCATGAGTCCTTTTTCCATTTTGTTCAATCCTTCCACCCCCTAATACCCCCCACCCATCTGTCATCTGCTCTCCATCTATAAGTCTGTCCCCATTTTCCTTGTTAGTTCAGTTTGTTCATTAGATTCCACATACAAGTGAAATCATATGGTATTTGTCTTTCTCTAACTGGCTTAATTCACTTAGCTTAATGTTCTCCAGGCCCATCCATGATGTTGCAAAGGGTAAAATTTTCTTTTTGCAGCTGAGTAGAATTTCATTGTATAAATGTTCCATAGTTGTTTTATCCACTCATCTATTGATGGACACTCGGGCTGCTTCCATATCTTGGTGATTGTAAATAATGATCCAGTGAACATAGAGGTGTTTATGTTCTTTCAAATTAGTGTTCTGAGTTCCTTCATATATATTCCAAGAAGTGGGATCACTGGGTCAAAAGGCAGATCCATTTTTGATTTTTTGAAACAACTCCATACTGCTGTCCACAGTGGCTATACCAGTCTGCATTCCCACCAACAGTGCTAAAAGGCTCCCCTTTCTCCACATCCTTGCCAGCACTTGTTGTTTGTTGAGTTATTGATAATAGCCATTCTGAGAGGTGTGAGATGGTATCTCATTTTGGTTTTAATTTGCATCTCTGTGATGACTAGTGAAGTTGAACATCTTTTCATATGTCTATTGACCATCTGTATATCCTCTTTGGAGAAGTGTCTATTCATGTCCTTTGCCCATTTTTTAATTGGTTTTTTTGTCTTTTGGGGGTTGAGTTTTGTTAAGTTTTTTATAAATTTTGGATATTAACCCCTTATCAGATGTATTGGTGAGTATGTTCTCTCATCTGTGGGTTGTCTTTTCATTTTGTTGATGATTTCCTTTGCTGTGCAAAACCTTTTTAGTTTGATGTAGTCCCATTTGTTTATTTTTTTTTCTTTTTTCTCCCCTGCCTGGGGAGATATATCAGAAAAAATTTTTGCTATGAGCAATAGCCATGATTTTGAAGCCTATGTTTACTTCTAGGATTTTTATGGTTTCAGGTCTAACATTTAAATCTTTGATCTGTTTTGAATTTATTCTTTCACGGCCAAATAACTTTAGAAGTTGTCTTCTTTCTATCTCTCATTCTGACTTCTCTGAGCACACTACAGACCTTCTCTTGCCATGGTCAGAATGACTAATCTGTGGCTAAAATGGGAACTTCTCAGAATGTTTAAACCTTTCAGCAGAATTCAGTACAATTGACCATTCTTTCCTTTTTGAATCTTTTCTTTTTGTCATTTAGGATTCCACTCCTTCTAGTTTCCCTCCAATTTCTGTAGACTGTCTTTATCAAGATCCTTTTTTGGCTCATTTTTTCGATACTTAAACTGTAATTGTTAGAATTTCTCATAGCTCCACGCTGGGCATTTTTTCTTATCATCTATGTTTGCTGACTTCTTGACCTGTTTTACTCTCATAATTTACATACTGTCTGAATACCAACAGATTCTAAATGGATGCGTATCCTAGACTTCCCTCCTAAGTCCAGATTGATATATCCAACTGCTATTTTAAACATAATTGTATTCTTGTTCTTCTATTCAATGTGTTTCTCTATTCACATTGTTTTGTGATTCAAAAGCTAGTACGTGACCCTTAATAACACTTTATTTGCAATTTCAAGTTTATTCTATACATAAATACTTCTTAAATGTATGTATTTCTCTATAATATTGCATTATATTTAAGCTACCAACCTGTCTTGGCTAGAATGCCGAACCATAAAGTTCCTTCCCTGGTTCCAATTGTGGTTATTCAGGTCATTACTTTAAAACGCAGCCAGAAAGATTCTTAAAAACTGCAGTCAGATTCTGTCACTTCCCTGCTAAAAACCCGATGACAACTTCTCATTGCACTGGAGACAAAATCCAACATCTTGGCCTATTACTCTGCATCATTGAGACCTTTCATCCTAGTCTCATTGTATTCTATTCCTAAAACACATTAAGCTCTTTGCTGCCTTAGGGTGTTCACACTAGGGCCATTCTTTCTATCTGGAAAGTTCTTTCTACCTCATCTATCTCTCTACTATGCCCTCTAACCCTCTGCTTGTGTTTTGCATTATTAATTTTATTCCTACTACTGGGTATGATTTAAATGTACCTAAAAGGTTTTTCTCTTGACCCTTCTTGCTATATGAGGGCTTAATTATATTGTCTCATCACATGCTTTGCTCTCTCCAATACTTATTATTATAAGCAAACTTGTAAAACTAGATTAAGAGGACACAGAAAACATAAATAGATATATAACAAGTAAGAAGATTGAATTAGTAATCAACTTATAACAAATAAAAGGTTAGTTCTAAATGATTTCACAGGTGAACTAAATCAAACATTTCAAAATTAATATCAAAAACTTCACAAAAAACAAAAGAGGGGATAAAAGTATGTTCTTCCCATGAAGTCAGTATTATAGTGACATAAAAATGAGATAAACACATTAAAAAATTCAGACCATTATTTCTTGTGAACATGGATGTGGAAACCTTCAATAATATACTAGTAAACCAAATCCAGCAACATACAAAAATAATTGTAGTCCATGACTAGTGGACTTTATCTCAAGAATGAAGGGCTGGTCTGATATCTGAAAATCAGTCAGTGTAATACAAAATGCTAATAGAACAAAAGACAAAAACCACATCTTCATCTTAACAGAGGCAGAAAAAACATTTGACAAAATCAAGCACTTTTTTTTTTTTGTCTCAGAACAATAAAAAACAAGTAGGACTACAGAGAACTTTTTTAACCAGAAAAAAGGCATCTAAGAAAAACCCATAGCTAACATGCTTAATGGAGAAACACTAAATCTTTTCCCTCTAAGATCTGGAACAAGACAAGGGTGTTCATTCATACCTTTTATATGAAAAATTTATCCTGGCATTAGAATTGATGGCCAGAATAATTAGGAAAGAAAATAAATACAAAGCATACAGATTAGAAAGAAAAACGTTAAACTATTTTCATTTGCAAGTGACATGGTCATGTATATGATAGTACAAAAAAAATCCAAAAAGAAATTTAATAAATAAAGCCATTGCAACAAAGAAACAAATTCAACATTGTGCCTGGGTACTAGCTCAATTTTTTTTAATTGTGTTTCTAAACACAAACCATGAATAATCCAAAAATAAAATTGAAGAACAATAAAAATAAAATTTAAAAATCAAACAAAAACAAGAAAACAATCCCATTTGTAATAGTAAAATCTATAAAATATCTAAGAATAAAAGTTTAAAGTATAATATATACAGTGAAAACTATGAACTATTACTGAATAATTAAAGATCTAAATAAATAGAACAATATATTGAATTTGAGCTAAAACTTCAGTGCCATCTTTATAAGATTTCAGCTGATTTTCTTGTAGTAATTGACAAGATGATTCTAAGATTTATATAGAAATTTAAGAAAGTCATAATGAAGCAGGATAGTAAGAAGCTAGGAAAATTCCTTGGCAGTGGAATTTGAAACGTGAGGCAGATAGTTAAAGAGCCAGATAATAAATCATGAGATCTGATCCTCCCTAACCAAGGACACTTAGTAGCAAATGGTTTCCACATTCCAGACCATTCTGGAGCAGACCTGCCTCAGTCCCGGTCTCTTTCCAGTGACATTGTTTGAAGGTGAAATTATCAGAGAATGGCTCTGATAAGCTCATTTTGATTAATCAGCATATTAAAGGACACACCTGGAAAGCTGATGACGATTCTATTGAGATCTTTCCCTAAGACCTTTCCTAAAATTCCCACCTTTATAAAAATAAATGAAAACCCTTAAGGCAAAGGACCAAGTGTGTGTTATCCCTTAAGGCAAAGGACTTAGTGTGATTAACACTCATATCCCTTTTCCCCTCTTCTTTCCTCAAACATGAATCTTTGATGTTTTTTACCTAAGCTCTAAAAGTTCCCAGGAGATTGCAACCAGGGGTGCAGGAGGCAATGGCAGCTTATTCCGGGCTAACCCCCTGAACCTGTCTCTAAGAGCCCTCCTTTTGCCTCTGTAACTTGTTTCCTGAGTTCACACAGCCCAGCTGGCTCACTTCTTCTGCATCTATGACTTTCTAAAGGGCCAAAGCAGCTGGCCTAAATTCAAGCCTTTCTCGTGTTTCCAAATGGCCAAGGCAGCTTCACCTAGGCTCACTTCTGTTGCTATTAGCTTGCTTCTTCTGTCCTAAGCCCTCTTTTTGTTTCACTATCCACAATTTTAATAAACGCACTCTCAAAATCACCTGGACTCATGTTGCAAAATCTTTCTTGCACAAAATCAAGAACCCACACATTCTAGACCATGCCAAGACAGATCTGCCTGGATCCTGGTCTCCTTCTGGTCACAATAGATAAAAGAACCTTGAAAAGAAGAACAAAGTTGGCAGACTTTCACTTCCCATTTTCAAAACTTACTACAAACTTACAGTAATCTAGACAATGTAGCACTGGTATAAGATTAGACATATAGATCAAAGAAATTGAACTGACAGTTCAGAAAAAAATACTTTTTACATTTATGGATTTGCAACAAGAGTATCAAGACAATTCAATGGGCATAGGACAGTATTTTTAACAAACACTTCTGGGAAAACAAACATCCTCATGCAAAAGAAGGAAGCTAAATCCTTGTCTTATACCATATATAAAAAGTAATTCAAAATGGATCACAGATCTAAATAGAAGAGCTTGAAACTATCAAACTAGAAGAGAATTTAGGAGTAAACCCCTGTGACTTCAGGTTAGGCAATGGTTTCTTACATATGACATGAAAAGCGCAAGCAACAAAAGAAAAAGGCAAATTGGACCTCATCAAACTTAAAAAGAGAACACCATGTACATTGGAAAGATAACCCACGGTCCGAAGAACCAAGATGGCGGCGTAGGTAGACACACTGCGCCTCCTCGCACAACCAGAACTGACAGAGAATCGAACAGCAAGGGGGACCAACACCAAGGAAACAGAAAATAATCATTCATCCAGACTGGTAGGAGGGGCGGAGACGGCACTGGGGTGGAGAGGACTCGCGTGGCTGTGGCGGGACTGAGACTGGCGGAGTGTGGGACAAATGGCGCAGGCAGTCTGAGCACTAGCAGACCCTGCGGCCCCACATTTGCACAGATAAACCCAGAGGGCCGGACTCAGAGTGGCGGAGAGTGGGGCAGGCAGAGTGGCGGATAGCACCTTGCGGCACCACATTCGCCCACAGATAAACCGGACAAATGGCGGGCAGAGAAGCAGACCGCTGCGCAACCCAGGGCTCCAGCTCGGGGAAATAAAGCCTCAAACCTCTGATTGAAAGCACCCCTGGGGGTTGGGGCGGCAGGAGAGACTCCCAGCCTCACAGGAGAGGTTGTTGGAGAGTCCCACAGGGGCCTGGAGTGTGCACAGGCCCACTTACTCGGGAACCAGCACCAGAGGGGCCCAGTTTGATTGTAGGTAGCAGAGTGAAAGACTGAAATACGGTGGAGAGTGAAGCGGGCGCCATTGCTCCCTCTCGGCCCCTCCCCCACGTACAGCATCACAGCCCAGTGACCAGCATTACCCCGCCCCGGTGAACACCTAAGGCTCCGCCCCTTAAAGTAACAGACGCGCCAAGACGGAAAAAAAAAAAAAAAAAAAAAAATGGCCCAAATGACAGAACACTTCAAAGCTCCAGAAAAAATACAACTAAGCGACGAAGAGATAGCCAACCTATCGGATGCACAGTTCAAAGCACTGGTTATCAATATGCTCACAGACTTGGTTGAATCTATTCGAAAAACAGATGAAAAAATGAAGCCTATGCTAAGAGAAACAAAGGAAAATGTACAGGGAACCAATAGTGATGAGAAGGAAACTGGGACTCAAATCAATGGTGTGGACCAGAAGGAAGAAACAAACATCCAACCAGAAAAGAATGAAGAAACAAGAACTTGGAAAAATGAGGAGAGGCTTAGGAACCTCCAGGACACCTTGAAACGTTCCAACATCCGAATTATAGGGGTGCCAGAAGGAGAAGAGGAAGAACAAAAAATTGAAAACTTATTTGAACAAATAATGGAGAACTTCCCTAATATGGCAAAGGAAATAGACTTCCGGGAAGTCCAGGAAGCTCAGAGAGTCCCAAAGAAGCTGGACCCAAGGAGGAACACTACAAGGCACATCATAATTACATTACCCAAGATTAAACGCAAGGACCTACGTCCAAGATTACTGTATCCAGCAAAGCTATCATTTAGAATGGAAGGGAGGATAAAGTGCTTCTCAGATAAGGTCAAGTTGAAGAGGCTCATCATCACCAAGCCCTTATTATATGAAATGTTAAAGGGAGTTACCTAAGAAAAAGAAGATCAAAAATAGGAACAGTAAAAATGACAGCAAACTCACAGTTATTAACGACCACACCTAAAACAAAAACGAGAGCAAACTAGGCAAACAACTAGAACATGAGGGTTGTCAATAAGGGAGTGGGAGGGGGAGAGGGGGGTAAAGGTACAGAGAATAAGTAGCATAGATGATAGGTGGAAAATAGACAGGGGGAGGGTAAAAATAGTGTAGGAAATGTAGAAGCCAAAGAACTTATAAGTATGACCCATGGACATGAACTATGGGGGGGAGTGTGGGAGGGAGGGGGGTGGGCAGGATGGAGTGGAGTGGGGGGAGAAATGGGACAACTGTAATAGCATAATCAATAAATATATTTAAAAAATTAAAAAAAAAAAAGAAAAGATAACCCACATAATGAAAAAGAAACTTGCAAAGCATCTAATTCAAAGAGTTTATAATATAAAATATAGAAAGAACTCAATAATAATTCAATACTAAAAAGACAAATAACCTTCTATAGACTTAATGTTTTTCCCCCAAATTCGTGTGTTAAATCCTAGTGCCTAATGTGGAGGCACATATTTTGAGATATAATTACTTTGTGAGTGCCATAATAAATGGAAGAGACTCCAGAGTGCTTTCTCATCCCTTCTACCCCATGATGCACAGCAAGAAAATAGCCTTCTGTGACCCAGGAAGCAGGTCCTCTCTGGACATAAGGTCAGCCAGCACCTAGATCTTGTACCTCACAGTCTCTGGATCTGTGAAAAACGAATTTCTACTGTTTGTAAATCACACAGTCTATGGTACTGTTGTTAGAGCTGCTCGAATCAACTGGGAAAGAATTTGGTACCAAGAAATGGGGTTGCTGCTATAATGAATATCTAAAAATGTGGAATTTGTTTTGGAACTGAGGAATGAGTAGAGGCTGGAAGAGTTTTTAGGTACATGCTGTAGAGCTTGCCTCAGTCTTCTCAGACTATTTAGGTTTTCCTAAACAGAAAAGCCACCGTGATGAGTCTCAGATGGAAATGAGGACTATGCAACTGGACAATGGAAGAAAGACCCTGAAGGCAATTCAGAGATGATCAGTGTTGTGCCTCCCATGATGGGTTCACAGTTGAAAAGGAATTTGTCTCAGAATAAATCTTACCTTGAATCCCATCGATATGTGATTTAGATGACATTTATATAAGAACTTAGACTTAAAGTTGATTCTGGAACAAGTTAAGAGTTTGGGGGTTATGGAATGTAATTAATATATTTTGCATGTGACAAGGATATAAATCTTGAGGGACTAAGAGCAAAATACTATAGACTGTTTGTGTACTGCCCCTCTCCTCCATTCATGTGTTAAATTTTAATGCCCAATGTGATAATATTTGGAAGTGGAACCTTTAAGGTAATGAGATCATGAGAGTGGAGCCCTAATGAATGGAGTCAGTGCCCCTATAAAATATATCCCAGAAAGCTCTCTCACCCTTTCTGCCATGTGACTCACAGAAAGAAGATAGCTCTCTTTGAACTAGAAGCAGTCCCTCACCACTAGTATATGGAAGCTAGTATATGGAATATACTAGCACCTTGATCTTGGACTTCCCAGTCTCCAGAACTGAGAGAAATAAATTTAAATGTTTTATAAGCAACCCAATCTGTGGTATTTTTTTTATTATAATAACCTAAATTGACTGCTCATAATCCAATGAAAAAATAGGCAACAGATTTGAATATACATTTCTGCTTTACATCATTAGTCATTATAAAATGCAAGTCAAAACTACAATGAGTTACTATTTCATACCCATTAGAATGGCTAAAAAAGTAGACAGTAACAAATGTTGATGAGGATGGAGAGAAACTGGAACCCTCATGCCCTGCTTATTAAGATATAAGATAGTACAGATAATTTTAGAAAACTGTTTGGAAGTTCCTCACTGGTTAACCATGGAGTTACCACAAGAACTCGTCATTCTAGTAGTAGATATATTCAAGAGGAATGAAAACGTGTTAGCACAAAAACTTATTCATAAGTGCTTATAGTAGCATTATTTATAAGGTGGGACAAAGGTAGGTTTATAGTTGTGGTGAAATAGCTTATTCTGGTATTATCATTTATTAATTATTGTATTATTTCCATAAAAACCTTTTGCCCCACCCTATATAATAGTCAAAATGTGATAACAATCTAAATATCCATCAATTGATGAATCAATAAACAAAATGTGGCATGTTCATGTAATAAAATATTATTTAGTGATAAGAAAAAAGTGAAATATTCACCCATGCTACAACGAGTTTTGAATATATTATGCTAAGTGAAAGAAGCCATTTACAAAAGACCATATATTATACAATTCCATTTATGTGACATGTCCTGAATAGTTAAATTCATGGAGACAGAGTAGCTCCTGTGTGCTGGGGAATAGGAATAAAGAGTGATTGCTAATGGATATAGGTTGAGATCTTTTCTGGGGGTGGTTTATAAATCTCAAAATTAGAACAGTGGAGATGGTTGTAAAACAATGAATGTACTAGAAACTACTAGGCTCTCAGACAAGCAAATAAGCAAAACCAGTTTATAGTAAATAATAATAGAAACAATAAACTTTTAGAAACTTGGTCCAGTACCACAAATATTTTACACAAATAAATAAAAATACCACATATTTGATTGATTGATTGATTGATTTGAAATTTTATTTATTTATATTTAGAGAGAAGGGGAGGGAAGGAGGAAGAGAGGGTAAGAAACATCAATGGGTTGCCTCTCACACACGCTCTGACTGAGGACTGAACCTGCAACATAGGCATGTGCCCTGGCCAGGAATTGAACCAGCAACCCTTCACTTTGCAGGATGATACCCAACCAACTGAGCCACACCAGTCAGTGCCCAATACCACAATATTTTAAATAGCTGAGAAAAAAAGCAGAAACTATATCTCAAGGCATAAATGGTGAAATCAGCCAGTACATGTCCAAGTACCCAAAGGGTATCCAGTAAATCTAAACTGATGATTGATTCCAAGTTCCTTGATCTGGCAAGGTCCTCCTGAGAGCATAACATTCATTCTTCTGCACCATAAAATCAAGCCCAGATAAGGTGACCATTTTCAGTGCTGCTTTTAAAGCTTACAAAAAACACAGATTCACAACGTCCTTGGGTTATGGTAACTTGACCCTGGTGGAATGCTGAGTGGCAGGGGCAAGAGTTTTGTCTCTAAGTCTTTTTAATCATGACATTGAGCATTCTGATAAGAGATGGCAGCAGGACAAGAGAAGAGAAAGAGTAAATGCTTCAGAGCAAAGACTTGAAGGTTAGTGAGTGAGATTCAGAAAGAACAGGAAGGAGAAAGTAAAGAAAATAGCAGGCAAAAGAGCACAGGCACAAGAAGCAATGAATAAAATAGTGATCAAAGAATAAAATGGTGTCAGAGAAACTATGATAAGGCTGAAAAATTTAGAGGAGGAAAAAACAAGGTAAAATTTGGGAGAAAAACAAGAACAAAGGGTACTCCTTTTTTGTTTAAATATTCCTATTTTTTTCTCCCAAATGTTGATAAATATGAAGCAAAACATGACAATTGGCCAGGCTATTGCTCTTTACTCTACTAGTGGAAGGGGCATTTTAAAATGCAATGCTCAAAATGATGGGAAAATATACAAAATTGGGTTAACAATACAGTAGTCCAATCCTCTGTAATATAATAATCCTGAAACAGGAGGTGAATTGCTTACTATTTTCTCAAGAATCAGCTAAGATATATATACAAACTATTTTCTTCTATCAATTTATAATTAATATTAATAATAAAATCAATTACACAAAATTAAAAAATTGCACATAAATTTGTTATTGACTGAAACTTTACAGAAACAAAATTTTTAATAAAAAATTTGGTTTTGACTAAATGGACTTGGCAGACAGTGTCCACAAAACAAAAAATTTAATTGTAGATGTTATAGTTATTGAAATGAATAAAAACTTGATTGGCAAAAGAACTCATTTTCATTGAAAATTTTACATGGAAAATAATACCTATGAGAACATTTTTATCAGACTATAAATGAACATTAAAAAATTTGGCATGAATTGAGTGCTAGGTAAAAAATTTCTTAAGGAATTAAATTGGTTTGAGAAAAAAATCTCAGTATAGATTTCTTTTGTCTGAATACATTCCTCACATGTTCTGGGGATATTTCTGGATGTGTATCTGCTGACACATTATGAGCCCTTTGCATCTATTTCTGAGGAAGCTGATGCAGTTGCCTTTCTGGTAAACAGTAAATTCAAGAGGCTGATTAGCCCATATTCCCTGGTCTGGGCATGAGGATGGAACAGATGAGCTGATAGGTTCTGTTGCCTCTAATTCTTGTAACTAAAAAAGAGGTTCTGATTGAAAGAACCCTGATCTGGCTCCCATTCTGGTTTAACTAAGAACAAATTTGGAGCAAATGTACTCTTTCCTGAGAGCCAGGTCCTCAGCACTATACTAAGGATAATTTTGAAAGGCATAAGCAAATTGAAAATAGTTCAGAGTGGCCATGAAGCTTGCCAAAGGCCCAAAGAAAATCAAAATGTCCTAATTAAATTTAGACATGGGGTGAATGAAGTCCTTATGTGTTTACTCGTGGACTCTTCCTATTCCCTGTCCTAAAGTCAGTCATCACTCCCTCTCTTGACTATGCCCTCTCTCATTCCTCTTTATGTGATGGGCAAATTGAAAGAAGGAAATGGGAATTCACTTCTCAGCTTCCTCCTCTAACTCTCTTTGGAAGACAGTTGACCCTTGAGAAAAAAGCAATCTGTATTATTATTATTATTACCATTATTATTTTTTTCTATAAAATTTACAGCAGCACATATGTCTCCTGCCACTGTTTCCATGTCAGGAACAGCATGATTTTTCTGCCTTTGCCTGAGACCAAATTGAGAAGTCTTTCTGGGGTATAGAATTAGCAAATCCCTTTGCCACATATGTAAACCATGTCCTTCACTGGAACTTTGTCAGAAATTAAGCTGATATGTTGACAATCATCCAGAATCCCATTTCTTAGATGGTTCCAGACTCAGGCAGGGAAGAGAGGAGTGTTATTAATTGACTGCTAAAGTTCCCACAGAAGTCTAAATTTTCCCCTCCTCTCTAGCTATTTTCTTTCATGGAACCTCTGGAATTCTTTTTTATGTTTTGAGTGTGGGTATTCTTTGTTCATTTGTTTATTTCCTCTTTATTTTTAGGAAAAGGAAATAAAAGTAGGAATTTGGGATGTACCTAGCGTTTTGGAAACCTTGAAAAATTTAAAAGTCACAAAACTTCTTTAAATTTAAAGGACATGACATTCTAATGAGAAAAAAAAGAGGGATATGAGCAATGAAAGCAAACTGAGGTAGATAGGGCAGGGAGACATGATGACCAGGAATAGACTTATGTGGAAAGGACATTTGAAAGAATAAGACATATTTTAACATGCAATCCATGGGAAGTATAAAATAAACAGCATTCCCTTGACTAAATTTTCTCTTAAAATCTCAGAGCATACCCATATATTTTTTGTAAAATTGATCTCATATTTGGAAAATGGGTTCAATCTCATGAGACTTAACTTTCAAATAAAAGTGGCATGAGATCCAAGATTGTGGAGGAATAAGTAGAAGCTACACTAACCTCCTCTGAGACCAATCTGGAGTTACAACTAAATTATAGACAAATCATCCAGAATAACCAACTGAACTCTAGCTGGAGAGAAGCCTTATAACCAAGGACAGACAGAAGACACCACTTCACCACAATAAGACTGGTAGGCAGTATGGACAAGGCAAAAGAGGGCTGGCTGGGCTCACACGGCTGGAAGGATATTTCATCAGCCTGGGGTTTCCACCTGGGAAGTGGAACACCAAGCTGGGCTCCCCAGCCTACAACACCAGAACCAAAAAGGAATCCTTACCACAGTGCTAAGATAACAGATAGTATCCAGCATAAAAAGCAGCAGGGTTTCTGTCTGCCAGGAAGAAACAGCTAGTGCAGAAGCCATCTTTCTCAGGCAAAGCACTCCTCTCCAAGTGTCATCAACCTGAGAGGAAGCAATAGCCCCACCTACAGGAATTACTCTGCCCCACCCTGTGGTGCTTAAGTCCAGCTGATGATTATAGCTCAATTACATTAACAACTGATTGGCTTGGTGGCTGATCAGTTTATCAACCAAGGTGAAAAATACAAAGAAGCAACCAAAATGGGAAAACAAAGAAACAGACCTCAAATAAAAGAACCAGAGAATTCTCCAGAAGAACTAGACGAAATGGAGGCAAGCAATTATCAAGTAGAGAGTTTAGAGTAATAATTATAAATATATATAAAAGCATGAAAAAAGACATAGAAAACATAAAATAGGAACAGTCATAAATGCAATATCTGAGATAATTAATACACTGGGAGGAATAAACACTAGGTTATATGAAGCAGAGGATCGCATCAGTGTTTTTGAAGACAGGGTAGAAAAAAACACTTAGGTAGAACAGCAAAAACAACAAAAATAAAAATAAAGAATTTTAAAAACTAAAGTGAGCTTAAGAAACATGGAAGTTTTGGACACTTGAAGCTCATCTTCTTCATTTATCAACATCTTCATCACTGGAATACCAGAAGGAGAAGAGAGAGAGCAAGGGATCGAGGCCTGTTTGAAGAAACCTACAGGCAAGGCTACTTTACCCAACTAGGCTATCATTTAAAGTCAAAGGGGAAATAATGAGCTTCCCACACAAGAAAAAGCTAAAGGAGTTTGTTAATACTAAACCAGTACTGCAACAAATGTTAAAGGGTTTGCTTGGAGGAGAAGAAGAAGGAGGAGGAGGAGGAGGAAGAGGAGGGGGAGGGGGAGAAGAAGAAGAAGGATGAGGAGGAGGAGGAGGATCAGGAGAAGAAGGAGGAGGAGGAGGAGAAGAAAAAGGAAAAAAACAGGAAAACAGTCTAACAATAAAATGGCACTACTTACATATCTATCAATAATCACCTAAAATGTAAGTGGTTTAAATGCTCTGACCAAAAGACATAGGGTAGCTGAATGGACAAGAAAACAAGACCCATATATATGCTGCCTCCAAGAGACCCATTTTAGATCAAAAGATACACACAGACTAAACATAAAGGGTTGGAAAAACATACTTCATGCAAATAGAAAAGAAAAAAAAGCTGGGGTAGCAGTACTTGTATACAACAAAATAGACTTTGAAACAAAGGTTATAGTAAGAGACAAAGAAGGACACTACATAATGATAAAGGGAACAATCCAACAAGAGGATATATATATAACCCTAGTAAAATTTTACGCACCCAACATAGGAACTCCTAAATATGTAAGGCAAATCTTGATGGACATAAAAAGACAGATCAACAGAAACACAATCACAGTTGGGGATTTTAACAGCCTATTGATTTCAATGGGTAAATTTTTCAGGCAGAAAATCAACAAGGACAGTGGTCTTAAACAACTCAGTAGATCACGTGGATTTAATTGATATCTTCAGAGCATTTCACCCCAAAGCAACAGAATATACATACTTTTCAAATTCACATGGAATGTTTCACATGGAATGCATAGACCACATGTTAAGACACAAAACAAGTTTCAATTTAAGAAGATTGAAATCATACCAACCATTTCCTCTGATCATAATGGTATGAAATCAGAAATGGATCACAAGAAAAAAACTGAAAAACACACAAATACATGGGAGCTAAATAGCATTTTATTAAACAAAGAATGGGCCAACAAGGAGATCAAGGAAGAAATCAAAAGATACTTTGACACAAATGAAAATGAGAACACAACAACCCAAAATCTATGGGACACAGCAAAAACAGTCTTGAGAGGGAAATTCATAGTATTACAGGCCTATCTCAAGAAATGAGAAAAGAATCACAAATAAACAATCTAACTTTACACTTAAGGGAACTTTAAAAAGAAAAAAAAACAAAGCCAAAAGTGAGTAGAAGGAATGAAATAATAAAGATCAGAGCAGAAATAACTGAAATAGAATCTAAAAAGTGATACAAAAGATCAATGAATCCAAGAGCTTCTTCTTTAAGAAGATAAACAAGATTGACAAACCTTTTTCCAGACTCATCATAAAAAAACACAAAGAACCCAGATAAATAAAAGCAGAAATGAAAGAGGAGAAATAACAACTGACACCAAAAAAATACAAAGGATTATAAGAAAATATTATAAAAAATTGTATGACAACAAACTGTACAACACGGACAAAATGGATGAATTCCTAGAAACATACAATCTTCCAAAAATAAATCAGGAAAATCAGAGAATCTGAATAGACAGATAACTCCTCATGAAATTGACTGAGTAATCAAAAACCTCCCGACAAACAAATGCCCTAGACCAAATGGCTTCACAGGTAAATTTTACCAAACATTCCAAGAAGAAGAAAACCTCTGGTTATCAAACTATTTCATAAAATTCAAGAGGAGAGAAGCCTCCCAGAAACATTTTATGAAGCCAGCATTATCCTAATTCCAAAACCAGATAAAGGCACTACAAAGAAAAAAAATTATAGGCCAATATCCCTGATGAATATAGATGCTAAAATCCTCAACAAAATATTAGCAAACTGACTATAGCAATGCACTGAAAAGATCATACACCATGATCAAGTAGGATTTATTCTAGGAATGCAAGGTTGGTGCAACATTCACACATCAATAAATGTGATTCACCACATAAACAATATGAAGGATATAAAAACCACCTGATCATATCAATTGATGCAGAAAAAGCTTTTGATAAAACCCAACACCAATTTATGATCAAAACTCTCAGCAAAGTGGGAATAGAGGGAACATACCTAATCATAATAAAGGCCATATATGACAAACCCACAGCCAGCATCATACTCAACAGGCAAAAACTGCAATGATTCCCCTTAACATAAGGACCAAGTCAGGGATGTCCGGTTTCACCTCTCTTATTCAACATAGTACTGGAAATCCTAGCCACAGCAATCAGACAAGAAGAAGAAATAAAAGGCATCCAAATTGGTAAGGAAGAAGTAAAACTGCCTTTACTTACAGATGACATGATACTGGACATAGAGAACCCAAAAGATTCCATCAAAAAACTAGAGAACTGATCAATGAATTCAGCCAAGTAGCAGGATACAAAGTTAATATCCAGAAAACATTTGTATTTTTACATGCCAATAACAAACTAAAAGAAAGGGAAAATAAGAAAACGATCCCATTCACAATTGATTCAAAAATAATAAAATACCTAGGAATAAACTTAACCAAGGATGTAGAAGACCTGTACATCGAAAATTACAAGACACTGAAGAAATTGAAGATGATACAAATAAATGGAAGCACATACTGTGTTCATGGATAGGAAGAATTAACATCATTAAAATGTCCATACTACCCAAAGCAATCGATTGATTCAATGCAATTCCTAATACATCATAATGATGTATTTCACAGAAATAGAACAAATATTTCAAAAATTTATATGGAACCACAAAAGGGCCTGCATAGCAACAGTGATCTTGAGAAAGAAGAACAAATTTGGAGGAATCATGCTACCTAATATAAAACTATCCTACAAGGCTATAATAATAAAAATAGCCTGGTACTGGCATAAAAATAGACACAGAGATCAGTGGAATAAAATGGAGAGCCCAGAAATATGCCCATGCCTATATGGTCAATTAACAGAGGAAGCAAACACATACAATGGGCTAAAGGTAGTTTATTCAATAAATAGTGTTGGGAAAATTGGACAGATATGTGCAGAAAAATGAAACTAGACCACCTTCTTATACCACATACAAGAACAAATTCAAAAGGGATCAAAGACTTACATATTAGACCCAATATGATAAAAATCATAGAAGAAAACATAGGCAGCAAAATCTTGGATATTGCTCATAGAAATTTTTTATTGGATCTATCTCTGCAGGTAAGGAATACAAAAGAAAAAATAAACAAATGGGACTACATCAAACTAAAAAGATTTTGCACAGCAAAGGAAAACATCAACAAAATAAAAAGACAACCCACAGAATGGGAGAACATATTCGCCAATGTATGTGATAAGGGGTTAATATCCAAAATTTATAAAGAACTTAACAAAACTCTACCCCAAAAAGACAAAAAAAAATGAGAAAATGGGCAAAGGACCTGAATAGACACTTTGCCAAAGAGGACATACACATGGCCAATAGACATATGAAAATCATTAAAGTCACTAATGATCAGAGAAATGCAAATTAAAACCACCATGAGATACTGTCCCACACCTGTCAGAATCAATAAATCAACAAAAAAAACAAGTGCTGGCCAACATGTGGAGAAAGGGGAACTCTTTTGCACTGTTGGTGAGAATGCAGACTGGTGTAGCCACTGTGGAAAGCAGTATGGAGATATCTCAAAAAATAAAAAATGGATCTGCCTTTTACCTAGCAATCCCACTTCTGGGGATATATCTGAAGGAACTCAGAACACTAATTTGAAAGAACATAAGCGCCTCTATGTTCACTGCAGCATTATTTACAATCACCAAGATATGGAAGCAGCCCTATAAGTGGATAGAACAACTGTGGAACATTTACACAATGAAATTCTACTCAGCTGCAAAAGGAAAGTTTTACCCTTTGCAACAGCATGGATGGGCCTGGAAAACATTAAGCTAAGTGTAATATGCCAGTTAGAGAAAGACAAATGTCACATGATTTCACTTGTATGTGGAATCTAATGAACAAACAGAATTAACAAGCAAAACAAAGATAGACTAATAGATGGAAAGCAGATAACAGCTAGTGTGAAATTGGGTTAGGGATTGGAGGAATGATTAAAAAGGAAAAAAGACTCATGGACATGGACAACAGTATGGTGATTGCTGGGGGAAGAGGTGTATAATGGGACTAAATGGTAATGGAAAAAAATACAATAAAGATTAAATTAAGAAAATAAAAAAGAAATAATAAATAAATAAATAGAAGGTACATTATTAGTAATAGTATTACTTTGCAAACAGATTGATAATTTTTCCTATATTCCCAGAATATATTGGATTTATTCAATAATGTAATGGAAAATACTCTATAAGGCAAGTGTACAAACCATACCCCAAGGAATAATTTTTATTTATCCTTGTATTTGCCATTAACATCAATAAACATCAAAAAATGTTACTGCAATTAAATGCAGAAAACAATTTAAAAATCATTGACAAAGTAAAAAAATCTGAAATACGAAAAAAAATGAAGAGTTCTTCTCTGGCTACAAAGAGAAGTCACTGCAGAGGAAATTGTAAAGTGGGTGGAGTTTGTCACTCAGCTCCCTCTTGGTTCCTCTTCTTAAGCACTCATAAGTAATGTGCCACCCTTTCAGGACTTTGAACTCAGCCTTTCTTGGCTGAGGCAAGAGGAAGAAAGCATTCCTACCTGCTTTTCCCCAAACACTCTGGTCCATTTGGCTTACTTCTACAGGTCCTTCAAGAATTTGCTGAAATATTCCCTTCTCTGAATTAGAGAAGTGTCTCTTTGTTTCTACAACCCAAACAGGGATGATTAAAAGGGATGTCTTGACCTACTGCAGGTATAGGAAAAGACTGAGCAGAGAGAGCTTCTCAGACCTTTACTATCAGCACAGACATATTTGTTTGCCCTGCTTTTCCCTAGTCTAAACTCACTCCATTATTTCATTCCAAGCTGAGAGAAATCGAGATATAGAAGCATTATACATGGGCATTCTTCTTATAAGAGGAAAGTCCCTATTTCCTGAAACCTATGGTCAAGTTTCATTGAGATTACTAACAGGTGTGGAACCAATTAACTGATTTGAATTTTGTCACCATCATTGGCATTGCCAACAGACACTTAATGGGCATACCTAGAGCACTGTACATTGCACTGGATGCTAAGAGCTCATCGTCTTTCCTCTGGAGGACATTTTAATGAACAGTGCAACAGATAAAATTAGACATGAAAGAGAAAAGGTGAGAGAAATAAAAGGAATTAATAATTGGTCCCTAAGTAAAGGGATGCCTGGACTTTTCTCATTTCCTCTTAATATCAATCAATAGTCATAAGACATTTAAGTGTACACACAGACTGAATAGAGAGAGACAGGTGATGCTATAGATTGAAAGTTTGGTTCCTTCCTGAATTCATTTTGTTGAAAACCTAACACCCAAAGTCACAATATAAGGAAGTCGAGCATTTGGGAAGTGATTAGCTCATGAGAGCTCTGTGCTCATGAATGGGATGGGTGCTTTTTATAAAAGAGGCCTCAGAGAGCCCCCTTTGTCTGTCTGCCATGTGAGATCATAAAAGGTGATGAACCAAAAATCAGACCTTTATCAGATATTAAATCTGCTGGCCCTGTGATTTTGGATTTTCCAGCCTCTAAAACTGTAAGAAATATCTATTGCATATAAGCTACTTAGTCTATGCTATTTTTGTTTTAGCATCCTGAATGGACTGTGATGACGATGATGATGATGATGGTGATGAAAGAGATAGATATAAACAACATGCAAATGCACAGAAAGATCTGCAGTTACAAAGATAGATATGACACGCCTATGTCCATAAGTCTTTAGATCTACATGCATTAACACAAGGTGTGAAAAATATTGTTAATAACACAATATACTAGAAGAAGTGGACAATGCTTTTGATTTTATTGATTAAAATTGGGTGGCATGAAGGATTTTCTTAAAACATCACTTAAGTATTTTAACTCAAGTGCAGTGCACTTGGATAAAATCCAGACAAAGACATTTCAAGGCTAAATACAAATAGTAAAGGAAAGATGTCAGCCTAGACCTCATTTAATCTGTAAGCCCCAAAGTAGTATGGGGTTAGTTACCTAGTAAAAATGAGTTCCAAAAGAACTTTAGCTTTAGCATGAATAGTGGAAAGTTAGTAAGCCCAGAACATGTTAGAGATCTAAACCACTGGTCAATAAAACAGTTCTCCCAAGCCGCATGTTAATACTGAACAGCCCTGGCCAGTGTGGCTTAGTTGGTTGAAGCTTCACCCCATAACCAAAAGGCTCTGGGTTGATTCCCAGTCAAGACACATATCTAGTCCAGGAGCAGACACACATGAACCCTGGTTCAGACGTGAATGATCCTGGGTCTGGGCACCAATTCTCAGTTCGGGAAAATACAGGAGTGACCAATCAATGCTTCTCTCTCCCATCGATATTTCTCTTTCTCTCTTCCTCTCTCTCTAAAAAGCAATGAAAAAAACAAAACACTGAACACATTTTAAACAAAATTAAACATTAGCACAGACCATGTTCCTGGGATGCATCGAGTATTACCTGAGCAGTGTACTAGATAAACATAAAAGCTTCATGCCTAATGTGTGATATGTTTGTTTATTCATTTAAGTGGAACAGTTTTTCTTTCTCTTTTTTTTTAAGGTAGGGTCTATTTAAAGACTGGTCAAAGGGTGGGAATATTGTCTAAAGATGGGGTAGGTCATAGAAGACGTCACAATATGTAAATATTTGAGCTGGTTCTTGAAGAGAAGGATGTTAGGAGGAAACCTGGAGGGGTACTCAGAATTGTTGGAGAGAAAAATATTTCAGACAATGGAAATGGGATTAACAGATGCCATGGGGCAGGTGAACACATTGTTTGTTTGAGGGACGTGGAAGAGTTAAGAGTGGCTAGATTATACAACACACAGGAGTGTAAGATTGAAGTCTGAAAAAAGGTCCATTCCACCCTAAAAAGTTAGATTAAGTCACAGGCTTAAGGATCCTATCTTTGGCAATAGAAATCATGTTGCATTTTTCACTACCACAATTATATACTATTTAATGTCTGGTATATTCACCTCTGTTAACAATGGAACATTCATCAAAATTTTAATACCACTTGGCAAAGAAAACACACTGCCTTGGTTATAAAATTACATAAACAATTAAAATTAGAAAACTTAAATGTGTGTGTGTGTGTGTGTTCACCAAAAAAATCTGCCTTCCATTTTTACCAAATTCTTTTCTCTATCTACCAAGAGACTAGCCTCATTTATAGGCCCCAGGAGTATTCTATATTCCCCACAAAAGAGAGGGGGAAAAGATAAATTTCCAGAGACAGTTTTGTACACAAATGACAGACACAGGTTTCTAAGGGATGGTTTCCAACCTGTTAATAGTTTTCAATGCACAACAGCTGCAATCCATGAAAGAGATAAATATTCATGGCACAAATGTATATTCATGAACAAATGGCTTCCCCTGCCTTTAATCGTGTTTGTTGTGCAGTCAGTGAAGAACGGACCAAGCTTCCCCTGGCTGTTATTGCTGAGTCTCTACTGCTACGCCTCCTGAATGTCAGCTCTGCACTAGTTATAGACAGGACAATAGCCACGAAAAGCACAAAAGTGTACGCAGAATAACTCCCCACTCATTCCAGATTGGCTCGTAGCACCTCCTTGCATCGAGTGTTAATGGCAGGTTTTATATGGCTGCCAACTTAGTTTTCAGGAAAAGCATTATATATGCAAATGTTGGATGGTCGTATATGTGCTGTAATATCCATGGGTGACCCCCTTTATCAAACATGCCTTGTTACAGCACTGCCCTCCCAAAGGGCTTTCCTAAGGATACTGAAGGGTGATTTGCATACACTGAATAACATTCTGAGGGGAGCATCAGCACCCAGTCGCCATGGCCTTGATCAGTGTGCTGTGCAGCACACTGCACAGCAGTGCTTCCATTTTCCTCCCATGGCATTTGCTGCCCACCCACCCTAAGAGATGCTCTCTTAAGACGATTATGATAAGCTGAAAATATGGCTTCATACCATTCCCTCCCATCCATTTGTTTTTAATAAAAAATACTTATGTGTATCTGAATTTTAGTTTGCAAAGTTAAATTATACCTTCTCTTTCTTGGTAGTTTATACAATATATTTTATCAGAATTTAATTGTAATATCTTATAAAATATGAAAATATTTTAGCTCTTTGTGTTATGAGACTGAAATTGCATAAAATAATGAGTGAGAAGGAAACAACATTTTGGATATGTCAAGCATCCAGAAGTAACTAAAAGAGATTGCCTAGAGGGTGATGAATATCTACATACCTACAGTGAATTTCCTAAATCCCTCCTACTTCTGCTTATTTGATTTGAGGCATGTTGCTATCTTTTTACCTCGCCTAAATAAGTGCTTAGTATATATGTCACATTCTTTGTCAACTTTATATTCTCCTTACCAATGAGGAGTAGTCTATTTTGCCATCCAATATCATACCACAATTGTTGGTTACATTATCAGAAGTAAAAATAATATAAACGGCATAGACTTGATCTCATCTAATTTGTTTACTTATTTGCATTATTTCTTCCATGTCTACCATGTTCCAGGATTTGTGCTGTTTGCTATAGACGCAACACCTTCTCTCAAGATGTTTTCAGTCTAACAGAGAAACCAAGGGAAGGAGTCGTAAGTTACAATGCAATTTGCTAAGTGCTCCAGTGGAGGAAGTATACGGTGTTAAGGGATTTGGAGAGTTTAAGACACTTGCCCAAGTTCCCAACCCCACCAAGAAAGCAATGAAGCCTAGATTTGAACCTCAATTTTTCAACTCTTAACTCTATACATACTGCTTATATGAAATACCAATTTAGTTATGCCCAATACCTAAACATAGGAATAGACACTTGAGAAATTCTACTCCCCCGCCCCGCTCTTTGATACGACTGGTTAGAATTACGTCAGAGAGTTGATCTGAGCCACAAAGGAAGCCAAATCTTGGAAGTGGAAAACAGGAATCTCATGACTCACTGAGCAAGGATTGCATTAGAAAACAGGAATGGCAGAAAGGCTCTGGGGACAGGTGGGGCCTGTTCCTGTTCCCATGATGTTCTTGAATCTCCTTTGGTCTTGGAGCCAGTCTAGCTGCTAATTACATGGATTGAGGCTGGAATGACTGATCCAAGGGAAAACTGCTGCCCACTACTGTCTGTGGCTTCACTTGATAGGAATCTGTTGTCTTGGGGAGGCAGGGGTGGTGGTACAAACCCAGCCTCTCACTGGCTCCATTGCTTTGTATTCCCCACCCTAATATCTACTGGAGCCCATAGTGGAATCCCATCATTCCCTTCATCACCCTCCCCAACTCCCACAAGTTAGTGGTTAGATTCTCAATCAACTTATAGTCTAATACCAACCATGATGTCTTAGAGTAAGTTAATAAACTAATCATGGCACAGAAACTAAGCATAACATCTCACAATGTTTACAATCGTGGCAAGCCACAGAACCATCTCCCAAAAACCTGAGTGTGTGGAACGACTTCTTTGCATTGTTTAGCACTTCAGAATTAAGAGGAGGGCCAGGAAGGAATGGAAACTAGAACAGGGAGAGAAAAGGGGCTAACTATAAGCCAAATACCATGATGAGCACTTTCTAATACTTGACCTCATCAACAACTCAAAATAATGCTTGCAGGCATGTGCTATTGATTGAGAAAAAGAAGTAGTGAGATTAGATATCATTGCTAAAGACACACAGCCAATAAGTGATGTAAGATTTAAACTCAGTTATAAGCCCTTTCCACTACTGGTGCTTGCTCCTGAAGACAGATGTGTCCTGGCACTCAAGTTGAAAGAGGCAATGAATTCACGTTTCCATAGAAACTGACGAGCACCTTGATGCATCTTTTCTGCTCCAAATACAAATGACAGACCAATTTTTTTTTTAAGATTTGCAAAAAAAGGCATAGAACTACATTGAAAAACTACTCATGTACCACAAGGAGTTCAGTGCTGCTGAGTCACCAGAACTAAAAGAGCTCCATGAGATCTGGAGCTAGGCTCCTCCTCCTCATCTCCAGGGAAGACTACTGCCTGCTGTTCCCTGCAACCAGAGGAAGATGTTGACTTGGGAGAGGAGGGGTGGTGACTCAGACCCAACTGGCTCTGTAACTGAATTTGCAACATCCCTAACACCTCAGCACAGAATCCCTTTGTAAGTGCTGATTCTGAACTGGGAGCCCAAGGGCTGAGGGTAGGCATCAGCTAAGGTCTAGATGGGGAGAGGTGATCAGAGAGTAAGGGTAAGAATAATACGGAAATATGTGGTTAGTTTCTCTAATTAGTTCAATGCAATTACTTTATCCTAGGACATCATGGATTGGTAGAGCTAACAGTTGACTTAGAATCTAACAACCAACACATTCTCAGTCCTAAACATTTACCTTTATAAATGACTATTAGAACTTAACCCTCTTGCTATTTCAGAATTTTACAGGTCTTTCATTTTATATATACTATATATAATATATATTTATGTACAGTAAATATATCATACATATGTATGCATACACACACACACATGAAATTAACTAACCTTGGAGAAACTCTCAAGAGAATTTGCAATTGAAGAGGCATGCAGCTACTTAAGACCACTCATAATGGAAAATTTGCCACTATAGTTCTCATCAGTCATCTATAGGTGTAAATGAATACCATAATTTTTCATTGTTGGGACAGAGGAAGTTGGCTATTGAATTTAGGACTTTTAAACTGTTAACAGTATGACAGCTTCTACACCAATGTCTTGAGCCAATGTTTATTGTTCACATTCTATTGACCACCATCCAAGCACCAGGAATTCTGTGCAAGATGGACCATGATGCCTTTGTGTAGTGGGAGCAAAGCTTTCACTTGCATTGTGTATTAGTCAAGGTTCTCCAAGAAACAGAACCAATAGGAGATATAGAGATACATAGAAAGTAATTAATAATGAGGCATTGGCTCAGGCCATTATGGCGTGAATGCCCCACAATATGCCATCTGTAAGCTGGAAGCTGAGGAAAGCCAGTGGTGTAGATCCAGTCCAAATGCAAAGGCCCAAGAACCAGGGGTATTACGGTGTAAGTCCAAGGACAAGTGTACCAAAGTTCAAGAGCATGAAGAATATGGATATCCTGTCTGCTCAGGCAGCAGGAAATTTGCTGTTTCTGGCCTTTTTGTTCCATTCAGGCCCTCAGTAAACTTGATAGTGCTCACCTGCATTAATGAGGACCATGTGGTTTACTCAGTTCAGCAATTCAAATACTAATCTCTTCCAGAAACACCCTCACAGACACACCTAGGAATAATGTTTTACCAAGGATCTGGGCATCCCTTAGCCCAATTAACTTGACACATAAAATTAACCATTGCAGAGGGAAATTTAAAAAAAATTAATGTAAATCTTTACATGGCTATAAGTTACCTGATTGTAATGTAGTTACACATCCATTTCAAATGACCAGTGGGATTATTCAGAGCTCCTGATTCCTTCACATTATAAGTTCAAATCTGTAGAAATTATCAGCTTTTGGTCACCTAGGCTCTAGCCTAATCAATTTCTCACCAAACCATATGTCTAGCTTATAAGAACTCTGTGTTCACCATGGACAGAAAAATTAGCAATTTAGTTTTTGCTTCACTGATAGAAGTGACTCAGGAGATATGGGAAAACTGGCCTGAGTGGATTCAAGCTGACATTTATTGTTTCCACACCATAGAACCCAAAAGCAAGAATGTAAATATGCTTTTCCCATGTCTTAAAATCCCATGAAAGTATACAAAAATAAGCAAACAAGGCCAAATATAATGACAAAGAATAGATATGAATTAATTGGTATTAACTAATTAATCCTATAAGCATTAATTAAACACAATGCTGTAATTGTTCTCCAGCCTTGAACAGAACAGGCATGTGTCTTTAGAAAACAAAAGCTTTTCTAATAATGTTGGCATAGCTGGTTGTTCACGGTGGATGTGACCATGACTTTTTAGAATTGGCGGCTACAAAGGCCCTGAGGGAGCTGATGTCAACTTCCATGTCCAATCCTGTCACTCCCCATTTTGAAAATTCCCTTGTTAGAAAGGGGCATTAAGCAAGGAATTCTTCCAGTGGACTCGTCACCATAAGAAAACCGACGGAGGCAGATGTGTGAAGTGAATTCTCTCAGCAGTATTTGAGGAAGCTCCTCTGTCTGTTTTCCAATGGGAGCTGGATACCCTCCTCTGAGGCAGGCAAGCAGCAGGTGTCAGAGCAAGGGTGCTACACAACAATATTGAAACAGCACAAACACTGTTTAGTACACACCTTAGGGTTTTGTACACTTGGAGTGAAGCAAAATAAAGCCAATTAACTATTTCGGGTTATGGCTCTCTGAGAAATACAGAAAAATCCCACTCCATCCATCATACGTTATGTAGAATTTACAAAATATGTGAAACTAAGGGGGCTCTAACTTAGGATTACACACTGCTCCCCCGGCCTGACATTCGTAGGTAGGTCTGTATTTCCGTCATGTATCATTTAGGCTTTTGCATCAGCAGACTCTATTTTAATTTATACAAACACACACTTTTTTAACAGGATGGTAGAGCAGTCTCAAAGTTTCCATTTGCCAATATTCGAAATAGATTTATTCCACTTCAATGACTCCTGTCAGGAAAAAAAGCTGATATTTTTTCTGTGAAGTAAAAGCCACTTTGGGGTGGATGCAGCCGTTATTCCCCAATATATAAATTATACTGATTTAGTCCTTTTTGAAAACCTAGGAGTGAACTATGGCAGATATGTATGTATAGGACTCATACTCCTAGAAGTTCTTTCATATGATTTTATTTATTCCTCATGTTATTAGTCTCTACTTAATAATATTTAATAATGAAGAAACTAAATCAGGAGAACCAAAGCAATGTTACCATGTAATACATGTTGTATCTTTTGGTACTAAAACCAATGTTCCTTTCATGATACTACACTGTTTTCTTCCATCTTCACACCTGTATGTATTTATTCTTCTCTCACTTCCTCAGTATCCCACAACTAACATAGGGTTAACCAGACAATGGAAGCAATATTTTAAAAGGGCAAGAATAGCAAGAAGTGCTGAATAAGAAGCAAGCCCCCAAGACTGAAAAGAAGTATAGCAAGCTGGGAAACCTTGTAAAACAGGAACAAAAATGATATTGGGGAGAGAAAGTATGAAGAGGAGAAAAAGGGTGATGCTTGAAGCCCTAAGGGCTGGCCCCAATTTATTTTGAAATAAGGTCAGTGAGAACTAATACCATTTCTTTTCCAAATTCTTGTAACTTCCTCACTAGCTGTATGTAGCTGTGGTTTTTTTTTTTCTTTTCTTTTCCTAAGGTACTTGAAAGGGAAAAAAATCTTTTTAAAAATGAGAGCATTTTGACTTAGCACTGCTGAGCTGAGGAGCAATTGGAACTTGAATTAGGGGTACAGAGCATCTGGCATCTGGAGGAGGCACTTCAATGGAATGGCAGGTAGTGGTCATGGAAAGGGGAAATTTAATGAGTCCCAAGACCTTGGGATGAGAGAAAAAAATAGCTTTACTTCTCCTTCAGTAATTCTAGTTGACAATTTTTTAAGTCTTTCCATGTTCCCAAAATAGTTTCAAACATATAAAATCTGTTAATTTATTTAATTCTCATGAAATTGTAAAGAATATGGACTATTACCCCATTTTATAGAGGAAGAAACAGAGCCCCAGAGAAATAACTTGCCCACAGTTATCTAAGTATTTTTCCCCGTTTTCTCTGCTGTACTTCTCAAACCATTTCTTAAAGGAGAGGCTTGACTTTACTTATCTCCCATTTACTCTTTGGCTCCCATCCTCTCTACCCACCCCCAACACTACACACAAACAGACCCGTCAGAAGCAGCACAAATGACCTCTTACTTCCCAGTTCCAGTGACCTTTCTTTATTCCTCATCCCACTGTACTTCTCCGAAGCTTTTCATGATGTCTTGAATGCATGGGAGGCTGTTACTCTGGGTTTTACTATTCTTTTGCTAGCCACTTGCCCTCAGTTCCCTTTGTTGTTTCAGCCACTTCTTACATTTCTGACAGCTCCAGCTCTGTCCTTCATCCACTTTCCTGATTCTAACAAGTGAGTATCAGTTAAGAAATAAAAGGTGTAGGCAGGAGAACATCAGAATTACCCAGGAGACTTTTTAAACTATTTACGCCCTCTTTCAATGTCCTGGTTGTTCTGATAGAGCCAACACCTTGTTGGGGAATAGAGACAGGGAGAAGTATGTCACTCCTACTGTAGTGCCTAGTGAATTTAACCAGATAGATATTTGGCAAAGAAGAGCTGAGCCTTCTTTTTTGTTGTCGTTGTTGTTGTTTTGTTATTGTTGTTTTAAAACATATATTGAAGATTTTATTTTTTTTTTCTTTAGACAGAAGGGAAGGGAGGGAGAAAGAGAGGGAAAGAAATGTCAATGTGTGGTTGCCTCTCACATGCCCCCTACTGGGGACCTGGACTGCAACCCAGGCATGTGCCCTGATTGGGAATAGAACCAGTGACCCTTTGGTTCACAGGCTGGGGTTCAATCCACTGAGCCACACCAGCCAGGGCTGCTTTTTTTTTTTTTTTTTGGCAAAAAGTTATACCTCCTTCACTCCCAGCTCCAAAAGGCTTATAACACCCAAAAGCCACTTTGCTTCTCTTTTCCTGAATTTTAAAAAAAGAGAAATGTTTTAAATGATACATATTGAAACTAATAAAAAGAGGGAACTAGAAGTGGGAAAGAGAAAGAGAAAAGAAGGTAGCCCAGGCATTACGTGTTTCTGCAGAGCAACATTGAGAAGAAATATATAACGGAAGCTGCAGGCGTGGAATCCAGGTCTGTGGATTATGAGGAAAATGGGTTGGCACATGTAGCCATGTCTGAAGGGTCTGGAATGTTCTGGCATGCTGTGGCAGGACATCATCAAGGGCAGACAGAGTCTTGGTTATGCTGTGTTTTGAGGTGAGAAAGGGGTATTTGGGATTGTGGTGTAAAAGATCCCCTCCTTTAATTCGCACCTTTTAAAAATAATAATAAATTACCTACTTGACTATTTGTGAGTTGAATGTAGTTCATTAGATAGTCTTCATGAGTAGTAAAATTATTCTTTATTGGGCCATGGACTTCGTTAAGAACTTTATATGTATTGCCTCCCTTATCACAACAAATCCATGATGACACTAAAATTATATTCCTTTTGTAAAGAAGTCAAGAATCTTGCTTGGCAAGAAGCAGAGCAGGGATTTGAAACAGGGTTAGTCTGACACTAAAGCAGATGCTCTTAAGCAATACTATTCCACATCTTAATATGATTGCCCAATATCATTAGTCATCAAGGACATGCAAATTAAAACCACAATGACACACCAGTACACTCATCAGAATGAGTAAAATTAAGATTGGCAACACCAAGTGTTGGAGAGGATGTAGAGCAACTGTAACTCACATATTGCTGGTAAAAGCATAAAGTTCTAAAAGCACTTCAGAAGAAAGTTTGCAGTTTCCAATACATTTAAATATAAACCTGCCCTTTGATCAGGCAATCCAACACATAAATTTACCATTTCCCCCAAAATGAAAATACATGTCCATATAAAGATGGACAATATGAGAATTTACATAGAAGCTTTACCTGTAATAGCTCCAAACTGCAAATAGCCCAGATATATAAAAAATGAAAAAACAAATTGTGATATATTCCTTTAATGTAATACTACGGAAGAACGAACTGAATATACTCAAAGACATGCATGTGTCTCACAGACCTTATACCGCCAAAAAAAACCTCCCAAAAAAACAGAAAAACACACAAGAGAGAACTTTGTTTGCGCAAAGTTCTAAAATTGGCAAAACTAATTTATGAGTAAAAAAATTGGGAGCAGTGGCTGTCTCTGAATAAAGTGAGAGGAATTGATTGGAAAGAGATATGGGAGAACTGTGTGAGGGGACACAAATATTTTGTCTCTTGATAAGAGTATGGTTTACATAGGTATATCAATTAGTCAAATTATACAGTTAAGATTAGTACACTTTAATATATGTAAATCTAACCTTAAAGTAACTGTATAAAGAAATAATAATAAAGCTGGGAGATGCGAGAAGAGGAGAGGTATAGATGAAACAAGTATAGAATAGTGTTGGTGTTATTGAAGACTGGTGATAAGTGCATAGGGAAATGTTACACAAATCTATTTACTTGTGTATGTTTGAAAATTTCCATAATAAACCTTATAGAAGTGAGCATCAAATTCTTAGTATCTGGGAGAACTAAAATACAAATAAGTAGTTGTCTTGAGGCCAGATTGTTGAACATCAGGACCTACTGCAAAACAAACAAAAAAAAGCAAATCTGATCATGTATTTTTCCCTCTTCTGAGAGACTCTGATGAGTTTCTTACTCCCGGCCCTAAAGAACTGAGTGTAAGTTTCTCAGCTTGACCTACAAAATTTTTTATACCAACCATATATACCCAAAGTTGTGTGCAGAGTTCTTTGTATTATACAGTGTGTTCACTACTTAGACAATCTCTATGAAGGTTATTACATTTTATAGTAGAATAATTTATATCAATTAAGGGACCCAAAACTGGATAGATAGTAAGTTGTAGGACCTGGAGAAAATACAGGTTTTGAATTCCTTCCATTTTTTTCTCTGCCATTTATTCTACTTCTATTGTAGAAAGAATTCTAAGACAGCCAACTACTTTCCAACCTACATGTGTTCCCTGTTATAACACCTCCCTTTGAGTGAGGGCATGTGTAGTGAATATGATGGGATCTGTATTTACTTTTCACTTGACTTTGAGTTAATTGAAAGGGAGACTAGGAAAACTGAAGCCAGGGACCTGAGTTGAGAAGTAAGGTCAGGATGAATCATCCAAGCCACACACAATGCGTGTGATCAGGTGAATATAATGTCTTCATGCAGTAAGGAAAACAACCTTCTCAATCCTAACCATATATTGACCCAGTGTTGACATGACTGGTTCCCTACTCTCTCAGTTTTGAGGAGCTGGCAATATGAAATTAATGGCTGGAACACTGATAACTTCTGGAAAATGCTGTAGCTGAGAGTTCATGGATTCCACTGGCAAAACTAAAGAAATCTTTGCTGATAACATTAGAGGAAGGGCAGCATGAGAGATCCCCTTTGTCTGTTGTGCTGAAGTTTAAACAATTTGAACCACTATAATTCAACAAAGGATTCCTTGCTCAACATACAGACACATTTGAGAGCTCTGTGCATTTAAACATCTAAAGGTGGGTAAATGGGATCAAAAGGGGGAGGTGAGAGGGAGAAGGGCTGAGATGAGCCATGGACACAGCCCTACAGAGGGGAACTAATGGCAGAGATCAGCCCAGAGAGAGGAGGAATCAGGTTGCTCACCTTCCTTCACCCTTGGTGTTGGGTTGCAGAACACATTATCTGCAAATCTGAAAACTGATACTACAGACTCACTGTCCCCTGAGCAAACAGCACACTCTGTGTGACTGGTATCAGGATCGGGAATACAAGGTAGACTTTACAGAGGTTTAAGGTCACTATTAATGGGAAGGCAGAACAACTTAGAAGACTACCAGGTTATGCCAGCCCACCCTATCCCCACATATTGTGCCTACACTGACAGCAGCGTCTGACTGTGAGAAACAGCACTGGGATTTCATAGATTTAGAGCTCCATTACCCACCATGTTCTTCTGCAGAGTTGGTCACTTGGGACTGGAGCAACTGAATCAGAGGAGCAGCACCCACCTTCCCATTTCCCACCACCCCACAGAGATCTGAAAAGCCAGAGAACTACAAGAGAGCTGGGGGGGGGGGAGCGGGGGACTTGTGATTCAGTGCCATCTACTGGAAAATAATAGAAAGACTTCTTTGTGTCAAGCTACTAGAAATGTGCTACTCTTATGAAGATGCCTAGACAGAGAAGGAATCCATCCAATACCATGAATAACCAAGATGGTCAGGCAGCTCAGAAAGAAAATAAAAAATCTCCAGAGAACCAACTGAAAGACATGAATATATGTGGTTTAAATGACAAAGAATTCAAGACTGTAGTTCTGAAAAAATTCAGTGAGATGAAAGAAAATATATATAGACAGTTTAATGAACTCAGAAAATAAATCAATGAACCAAATGAGTACTTTACCAAAGAGATTGAAACTTTAAAAAAGAACCAAGTAGAAATTTTGGAGAGGAAGGACTCAATAAAATAGATCAAGAATGAACCAGCAAGCACAGGAAACAGAGCAGACCAGATGGAGGAAAGGATTAGTGATATCAAAGAGATCTAGAAATGACACAGAGGGAATAAGAGAGAGACTGGAACATAAAAAAATAAAAAGAAAGAAAGAACTCTACAAGACCTGACTCTATCAGAAAGAGCCATATAAGTATAATAAGCATACTAGAAGAAGAAGAGAGGATAAAGGGAACAGAGAGTCTATTCAAACAAATACTGGATGAAGAACTAGATCCTTGAATACAAAGAACAAACAGACACCTAGTTACCTTAATCCAATAAGGCCTTCTCCAAGGTACATTGTATTAAAACTGTCAAAAATTAATAACAAAGAAATAATTCTCAAAGCACCTAGGGAAAAGAAGAAAGTAACCTAGAAAGGAATGCTCATGATCATTATCATTGGTTATCAATGCACTTTTCAGCAGAAACTCGAACATCTAGAAGAGAGTGAAACCAAAGATTCAAACTACTGGAAAAGAAAAATTACCAGCCAAGAATAAAAATCCAGTAAAGTTATCCTTTAGCTATGCAGGAGAAATAAAGACTGTTCCAGACATACAGAGATGAGGGAATTTATCACCAGAAGACCCCCATTGCAGGCAATACTGAAGGTGGCTATTCTACCTGAAACAAAAACAAAAGGTAATAGCACTACAAGTAAGAGCACCAAACACGGCATAATCAGGGATAATTTGTGACAACAAAAACATAACAGGGGAAGAGGTAAAGGTCTGAATTTGTAAAAGAGGAGGGAAATCAGGTTCATTCAAAAGAAAAAGGACTACTGTATATATGAAACTTTCTTTTTCATAAACCTAATAATAAGCATACATAAAAACCCAAAACTGAGAAATGTAACTTTAAAAAAGAGGAAACAGAAGAAAGAGGATAGAACACCACCGAACAAAAACAACAGACAGAAACACAAAGAAAAGAACAAATGGAGGCACAGAGCTACTAGAAAACAGAAGATAAAGTGGCTATAAAAGGTCCTTAAACATTGATTACCATCCTAAATGTAAGTGAACTGAATTCACCAATAAAAAGGCACAGATTAGCAGACTGGGTCAAAAGCAAAACACAACCATATGCTGCCTTCAGAGATAAAGATAGACTCAAAGTGAAAGGCTGGAAAATGATTCACCAAGCAAATAGCATCTGTAGAAAAGCAGGTGTAGCCATACTTATGTCTGACAAAATATATCTCAAGATAACAAAGGTAACAGGAGACAAAGATGTACCTTTTATAATGACAAAGGGAACACTACATCAAGAGGATATAACACTTCTTGATATATATACACCCAATCAGAGAGCACTGAAATATATAAGGCAACTACTAACAGAACTAAAGGAAGAAATTGACAAAAATGCAATCATAGTTGGGGACCTTAATACTCTACTGACAGCTCTAGACCTATCAGCCAAACAGTAAATAAATAAATAAATATCGTCTTTAAAGGACATATTAGACTAAATGGACATAATTGTCATTTACAGAGCCTTTCATCACAGAACATCAGCTTATACATTCTTCTCCAGTGTACATGGAACAGTCTCAAGTATAGACCAAATGTTGGGTCACAAAACTAGCTTTAACTAATTCAAGGAGACTGAAATCATACCAAGCATATCCTCTGATCACAATGCTTTGAAATTAGAAATCAACTGCAAAGAGTAAATTAAAAAGCCCACAAATATGTGGAGATTAAACAATATACTATTAAAAAGTAACTGGCTCAAAATCATAGTAAAAGGTGAACTCAAAAGATATATAGAGAACAATGAGAATGACAATGCAACATATCAAAAGTTCTGGGATGCAGCAAAAGCAGTAATTAGAGGGAAGTTTATATCATTACAGACCTATCTCAAGAAACAAGAGAAATTCCAAATAAATAACCTAACATTACACCTTGAAGAATTAGAAAAAGAAGAACAAAAGCAATCTGAAGTCAATTGAACAAAGGAAATAATAAAAAAAATTGGAGGAGAATTGAATAAAACAGACAATAAAGAGACTATATAAAAATTAATATAATGAAGAGCTAGTTCTTTGAAAAGATTGATAAAATTGACAACCCCCTGGCTAGACTTACTAAGAAAAAAAATAAAAAAGACTCATAAACAAAATCATAAATGAAAGAGCAGAAATTACCATAGCCGTCATAGCTGTGCAAAGGATTACTCTAGAATATACCACCAAATTCAATCTTAGATGAAATACATAAGTTCCTTGAAACACATAACTTTCCTAGACTGAATCATGAAGAACAGGAAAATCTAAATAGACTGAATAACAGTGAGGAAATTGAAATGACCATCAAAAACCTCCCCAAAAATAAAAGTCCAGGACTAGTGAATTCTACCAAACACTCAAAGATATAATACCTGTACTTTTCAAACTCTTCCAAAATATTGAAGAAGAGACAGTACTTCCCAACACATTTTATGAGGCCAACATACCCCTGACATCAAAACATGAAAAGAATATCATAATAAAAGAAAACTACAGACTGATATCATGATAAATACATGCAAAAATCCTAAACAAAATACTAGCAAATAGAATGCAACAATACATTAAAAAACATAATACATCACAATCAAGTGAGGTTTATTCCAGGGGCACAACAATAGTTCAACATACACTTATCAATTAATGTACACCACATTAACAAAACAAAGGATAAAAATCATATGATCTTATCAATAGATACAAAAATTTTGATAAGATATAACATCCATTTATGATTAAAACTCAATAAAATGGCTATAGAAGGAAAGTACTTCAACATGATAATAGTTTTATATGACGAACCCTCAACTTATGTCATAACCAGTGGTAAAAAACTGAAAGCTTTTCTTTTAATATCAGGAACAAGACAAGGATGACCATTCTCACCACTTTTATTCAACATAGTTCTGAAAGTCCTAGCCAGAGCAATCAGGCAATAGAAAGGAATTAAAGGCATCTAAATTGGGAAGGAAGAAATAAAAGTATCATTTTCTGCTGATGATGATTCTGTATGTAGAAAATGCTAAAAGACTCCACCAAAAACTACTAGAAACAATAAACAAAAACAGTAAAGTTTCAGGACACAAAATCAATGTACAAAATCCACTGCTTTCCTGTATACTACCATGAAATTTAAGTAAAAGAAATGAAAAAAATAGTTACTTCTGCAATTGCAACCAAAAGAATAAAATACCTAGGAATAAATTTAAGAAGCATGTGAAGGACCTATACACTGAAAACCACAAAGCATTATTAAAAGAGATTGAAAAAACACAATAAAATGGAAAGATATTCTGTGTTCATGGATTGGAAAAATTAACATAGTTAAAATGTTCATGTTACCCAAAGCAATTTACAGATTTAATGCAATCTCCATCAAAATCCCAATGTCATTTTTAAAGAAATAGAACAAAAAAAATCATCAGATTTGTATAGAACCATAAAAGACCCCAAATAGCCAAAACAATTCTGAGGAAAAAAAGAATAAAGCCAGAGGTATCTTATTCCCTGCCTTCAAATTATGCTACAGAGTTACAATAATCAAAACAGCATGGTGTTGACAGGAAAACAGACCAATGGAAGAGAATTGAGAGCCCCCCCAAAAAATCACATGTATATGGGCAAATAATTTTTGACAAAGCCAAAAACACACAATGTAAAAAAGAAAGCCTCTTCAATAAATGGTGCTTGGAAAACTGGACAGCCACATGCAAAACTAGATTATGTTTTTTCCCTATGTACAAAAATTAATTTCAAAATGGATCCAAAACAATAAATTACATAGAAGAAAACATAGGTACTAAACTTATAGATCTTTGTCATAGAGCACATTTTATGAATTTGACCCCAAAGGCAAGGTAAATAAATGCAAAAATAAATTAATAGGACTATATCAAATGAAAAAAGCTTCCGTATCAACAAAATAAAAATGCAACAACCATGTAGGAGGTGATATTTGCAAACAACAGATTTGATAAGGGTTTAATATCCAAAATATATTTAAAAATCATGCAAATCAACACCAAACAATCCAAATAAAAAATGGGCAGAGGGTGGGAGGGGGGCATGGATAGGGTAGGGGAAAGTGGTGGTGGGAAAATGAAGACAACTGTATTTGAACATCAAGAAAAAAAAAAATGGGCAGAGGACCTGAACAGACACTTCTCCTAATACAACATACAAATGGCTAACAGATACACAAAAAGATGCTCAACTTCATTAGCTGTTAGGGAAATGCAAATTAAAACTACAATGAGATTCTACCTCACACCTGTTGGAGTGACTTATTATCAAAAGATAGGTAATAGCAAGAGTTGGAAATGTTGTGGAGAAAAAGGAACCCTCATTCACTGCTGCTGGGAATGTAAACTGGTACAGCCACTATGGAAAACAGTATGGAGGTTCCTCAAAAAATTCAGAATAGAGTTACCACATGACCCAGCAATGCCTCTTCCAGGCATCTACCTCAAAAACTTGAAAATATTCGTTCACAATGATATATGCACCCTTATGTTCATTGCAGCATTATTCATGGTAGCCAAGACATGGAGACAACCAAAGTGTCCTTTGATAGAGAGGACTGGATAAAGATGCACCACATACATACTATGGAATACCACTCAGCCCTAAGAGTGGATGAAATACTGCCATTTGCAACAACGTGAATGTACCTGAAAATATTATGGCTTGCAAAATAACTCAGTCAGATAAAGCTGGTGGTGACAGTATGGTGGTGACTAGAGAGAAGGGAGTAGGGGCTTAGTAAAGGGTAAAGGGGGAATCTCTGGTGACAGAAAATAATTTGACTTTGTGTGGTGGGCACACAATGCAATATACACAACACGTATCATGGAGATGTACACTTGAAACCCATGTGATCTTATTAACCAATGTCACCCCAATAAATGTATTAATAAAAAAGGGGGATTATTCTAAGTGGGCCTGGCCTGATTAGCAGAGTGTTTTAAGAGACGGTGAAGTATCAGGTGGATGCTCTCCTGTTTGCCTCAAAAATGAAGCAAACCAGAATGCTATGGCAGGACCTGTGCAGGGGCTATGTGGCAAGGACCTGAGAGTGATTTGTAGGAGCTCAGAGTAGTCTCCAGTTGGCAGCCAACAAAAAAATGTTTCCTCAATCACAAAGACTCAGTCAAAGAACTGAATTCTTCCAATTATGTGAGTTTTGGAAGAGTTTCTGAGCCTTAAATGAGATCATAGCCTCAGCCAACTCTGCAATTTCAGCCTGGTGAACCCCTGAGCAGAAAACCCAGTCAACCCACGCAAACCTTGAGATAATAAATATGAGTTATTTTAAGCCACTTAGTTTGTGTTATGCGGCAATAGAAAATGAATACACCCTCCCTTCTCCCTTTTCTCCCTATTCCTCTCAATGCTTCAGTCACTCTGAACTTTTCTTAGTTTCCTAATTAAAACATTACTTCCATGACTGTGGTTTTGTGAGAAATACTCACTTTGTCTAGAGTGTTCTTTTCCTCTTTTCTGCCATTTAAATACTGCCCATCCTTCAGAACCCATATCAACTCAGCCTCTCCTGGAAACCTTGACTGATGATTCTGTACTGCCACCACACTCTGTTTGTGTTCTCTCCGTCCCTCTTCATGAGTCAGTTGAGAGCAAGAGTTTATACTATTTAAGTTCATGTCACTTAGAGCTAGGACAGTGCTTAGAATATAGTAGTTAATCAGTAAATAATTAATGGGTTAATATTCCTGTCGTTTTCAATCCAAATGTTTTTGAAGTTTATTCAATTTAACAAATATTTATTTTCAGGACCCTTTATAGCTGCCATAAACAATAAAATGATTAGTAGGATATATTTCCTGTTTCAAAGAAGCAGAATAAGATTTGCACACTGACAATGATCGCATGAGGTGGAACGTGATCTGTGTGGCACATAAAGAACTGAAGCTGGTCCTTGGGGATGTCAGGGAGGGAGAGCTCAGGGTCCACAGGATGGAGGAAAGCATACCTATGTCTTCCAGCCTCATCTGTATATTTTATCGAGAACACCTGTCTATCATTATCAAGGACGTTGGAACAAGGAAGCAGAAAAACTGGCTGCTCTTATCTTTCAGGTAGCTGGATAGTGAGAAGGCTTGTCCCAGAAATTCACATTCTTCGTGAGTAAATCGGAGCACAACAGTTGTGAAAACAGAGGAAAAGGAGGTCACAGAGGGAGAAAGCATTGTTGAGCAATGTCAGCTTTCACCTACGACCCATGGGAGGTGCTGAGCCACAGTCTTGCTTCATGCTACGTGTAGTTCTGCTCACAGGGGTGGGCTCAGCTGCCGGTTCAGCTGCCGTTGGTGTGAAACCCAAGGAAAATGTCCCTGCAGCTGCTGATGTCAACATGCGCATCATGTGGCCTGCTTGCGGTGTGAGTCAGACACCCACATCCTGTTGCCTCACAATTACACTACTTCTCCCTTTAAATGATATATCAAAGAGGATATGTTTTACTCTTTTTTCCGATAGGCGTCTGTTACTTTCCAGCAGAAAGGAGATATACGTATGGGTTGTAGAAGTCTTCCAAATGTGGGTCAGGTTTGTTTCCTCCACAAGGCTCTGAAGTTTGTGCCACACAACAAATGGTAACTCAACACACTTAATCATGTGGTGTCAATTCAGCATTTTCTTCTGTCAAAAATTCTCATCTGCTTAGTTGGCACCATTCCAGCAAACTTGCAGAGAATTACATAGAGTCTCTGTAATATTAAAAATCACTTAAACTTAAAACCAATGAAACATTTTTATCGAATTGTTTCTCTGAGTTTACAAAATGCTATGGATATAAAATCGTTACTATGTTTAACTTTGTCCCATATTTTTGAACATCCCTTTAATAAACAAAGCTGAAATAATCACCAGATTATTAGATTAATGTAGGTGTTTATATTGAGGTCTTTATTTTGAATAAAAAAAATGTTTTAGCTCTAGAGGGAACAGGAAGAAGGAAAAAGAGGTCAAGATTTATTGGAAATAAACCAAGACTATTTTTTTAGTTTGGACTATCACCTCTGTTCATACTTCTTTGAATCATTTATGGACTAAATTGATAATATCCTGGTTACCTGGGGTAAGGGTCACAGAGAGGCACCTCTTTGGCAGCCACCCCACTGTGGGACTTTCCAACCCTTTTCTCAGTCACTAACGCACTCCGTGTAATGAGGATGACACATGTCTTGGCAAAATGTCCCCATATTCAGAAGTAGAACAGCTCCAATGTTCTTGATTTTATTTCAGACTTGTACTAAAGTTGTCTGCCCACCACAGTCTGACTTCTTTAAACCTCATCTAATTTTTTTCAGGCTTAGTTTGGTCAGCCATACTAATTTCCCAGGATAGAAAAATAATACTGCTTTCTAGAGTTAGAGCTAGATATTAGAGACTCCAGTGTTAACCCATAAATCTCCATGCATGATGGTCTCATTTAAATTGGTAGATGCTTATGAGACTATCATTGGTTTTCTCACAAAATTTCGTGTGAAACCTACTTATAAAAATATGCTCATGACTTGGAGGCATTAAGAAGCACTTTAAAATGTTCTATATTCTGCTTCTGTTAATTAACTGGTTTTAACTTTTCTTTATGGACTTTTGTAATGAACATGGGCTAGCCAAAATAAATTCCAAAAGTCCGAAAGATATTTAATTATGGAAAGTAGGACAAAAAAAAGAGATATTATGAAAAACAGACAATCCTTAACTTTCACAGGTTGGTCTCTGTAAAAAATGGCAATAAACTTTCATTAGAGATAATTAACATCCTTTTTGGAAGTGCATACACCAATCGGTAAATGAAGAAGACACTGAATTCTCCAATGGTGGTACATACTCACTTATCAACAGTTCAGATTTAGAAACACATTTTTTTCTGTGTAGCTGAGTTCATTTTATCTCATTCTGTCCCTATTATTTTATTAAATGAATAAAAGTGAATAAGTGAAAACAATAATATTATGAATTATAACCTTTCTAAATCCAATATGAGTGAAAAGAGATAAAATCATTATGATAAAACAGCTTTGGATAGTTATTATACTAAATCAGATCAACCATTTATTCAACAGTTAAAGTACAGAATTAAAGAATAGCAGGATATAATGAAAGTAGATCCCCAAGATTACTTTAATAGAAGAAAATCATTTATAAATATCATTATTTTTATTTTAATCTCTGAAAATAAACTAGTACTATGGAGTTTTTATGCGTTACATTTCTATGCTTATTTTCAGGAGAACGTAACATACAAAAAAGTGTATTAGCCATAGTTGTTTAAAAGATGGAGTTTGAAGTCATACAGATCTGGGTTGAAATCCAGCTCCTCTTCTTACTTAGTGCAAGGGACTAATTATCTTTGAGTCTCAGCTCCTTCATCTATAAAAATTAGGATGACCACATTTGTTTTCTTAAAGTTGTTTATGAGGGGGAAAATAATAAGAATAATAATGTAACTTTTTGGATACAGAAATGATTGATCATGGCACCTGGCCTGTAATAGGCTTCCCTAATTATAAATGTTAATTTTATATAAGAAGCTATAGATCACATATATACTATCTATGAACTCATTTCTGAATTCATTTCCAAGATAACAGAAATGTATTTACTAAATACTAAATAACGTGGCCCATCTTATGCTGGCAAACCAGGGAATAAGAAGTGTAGCCCTGCACTGGAGGAAAGGAGACTCACTTGCTCTTAGCCACCACACCAACACCCTGGAGGAGGCCGCGGAGGCCTCCATGCCCACCTGGAGCTCATGACCGACAGAGCTGCACCAGGCAAACGTGCTCTGGCTCATCTCTTGACCGATTCACCTGAATTGAGAAGAGGAAGCATCCTGTGTTAGTCAGGGTTCTCCAGAGAAATAGAACCAACAGAATGTGCACATATAGAAGGAGAGATTTATTTTAAGGAATTGGTTTCCATGATTGCGGTGGGTGGAAATTCTAAAATCTGTAGAGCCGGCCTGCAAAGTGGAGACCCAGGAAAAAGCCAATGTTGTCATTCAAGTCAGAGGGCTGTCTGCTGGCAGGATTCCTTCTTCAGTTCTTGTTCTATTAAGGCCTTCAACTGATTGGATGAGGCCCACTTAAATTATAGAAGGTAATTTGATTTACTCGATGTCTACTGATTTAAATGTTAATATAATCTAAAAATACTTTCTCAGAAACATCTAGAATAATGTTTGACCAAATATCGGGATACCACAACCCACTCAAGTTGACACACAAAATTAGCCCCATGAATGTCATCCTCCACAGATGCTGACAAGTGTGGTGCTCAAGAGTTTTCAAGTGAAGCAGAAAAGTATTCAAACTCTGAATCTTCAGCTTATTAGCTCTGTGAAAACTATGTAAATTTTCTGAACTTAATCTGTAACACAGGGACCAAGATACCCACAGCAAAGGATTGTTCGAATTGTTGCAGGGAGAAAATTAAATCATGAGGCAATTGACATGTTTAGAATTTTACCTGGCATGTGCTGTGCATTCAATGACAAATAGCATCTTTTTCTGGTGAAAATGAAACAAGAAGTTTGGTTAAAAGAGGAATGGCCCAGATTTTTTGATGGCTCTGCGTTAGCTGGCTCCTGACTCCTCTCAAACTATATTTCCTCTAAGTAACACCCTTTGTTGTTAAAGTACAATAAAAAAGACACTCCATTTTTATTTTGCAAAATGCACCTCCCACCCAGTTTCTCTTCTTGCACCCTTTCCCTCTTATCTGTCTGCTCATTGCTCTTCTCTTCTACACATTTTGTCAAAGAGAATTGCCAGCAACAGGTCACTGGATGTCACAGGGATAACAAAGGAAAGGAAAGTCTTTCTGTACTTCCACACTTGTAAGCACAAAAATCAATCACACTTTCTTTCTCAGTAAAGAGTCCAAGGTAGTCAGCCTGCATTTGAACTCCTTCTCCCCAAATAAATAGCTGAGTTGGGAATGTTGATTAATGCATTTGAACAGAAATATATTAGTGAAGCTTTAAAAGAAAAAAGGACTTCTCTCTCCATTTCCATACCATTAGACCCACAAATACACACACATCCATAAACTCACAGTTCACACTAGTGTTGCAGAATATCCTGAGTGGCACGTTTCCACACAAGTGAAGCAGCAGCCTTCATTTCCATGTTAATCCTCAAATTAACTTTGCAACAATCTATTCTTCTTCCCAAATTACATTCTCAGAAAAACTTCAAAGTGTCAGTGACAGTAAAAAGTGTTTCGACTTTAGACTTTACCCAAGTTTACCATAGGTTTTTTTTTTATGAATACAGACATTGCTCCCACATCAAGTAGATCAGATAACAAATAATAATTATTCTTAGAGGACTTCCGGCCAAGATGGAGCCATAGGTAGACACACTGTGCCTCTGTGCACAACCAAAAGAAGGACAACAACAATTTAAAAACAAAAAACAACCAGAACTGACAGAAAATCAAACTTGGAAGTCTGACAACCAAGGAATTAAAGAAGAAACATTCATCCAGACCGGTAGGAGGGGTGGAGACGGGCAGCCGGGCAGAGAGGACTCATGGCAAGGCAGTGGCTGGAGGACCCAGTGAGGTGGCGGATTGTGGAGCAGGGTAGGCAAGGCTGCAGCTGGAGGACCCCCAGACAGACCATGTAACCCAGGGCTCCTGCATGGGGAAATAAAGCCTCAACCCTCTGATTGAAAACATCTGTGCAGGTTGAGTAGTCAGTGGGAGAAAATCTCAGCCTCAGTGGAGAGTTCGTTGGAGAGATCCACAGGGTCCCAGAACATACATAAACCCACCCACCTGGGAATCAGGACCAGAAGGGTCCGATTTGATTGTGGGCAGCAGGGGAAGTGACTGAAGGCTGGCAGAGAGCAGAGCAAGCGCCATTGTTCCCTCTGGGACCCCTTCCTCACATACAGCCTCACAGCGCAGCAACATGGGTTGCCCCACCCTGGTGAACACCTAAGGCTCCGCCCCTTTACATAACAGGTGGGCCGAGACAAAAAAAAAAAAAAAATGGCCCAAATGAAAGAACACTTCAAAGCTCCAGAAAAAATACAACTAAACTATGAAGAGATAGCCAACCTATCAGATGCACAGTTCAAAACACTGGTAATCAGGATGCTCACAGAATCGGTTGAATTTGGTCACAAATTAGATGAAAAAATGAAGGCTGTGCTAAGTGAAATAAAGGAAAATGCACAGGGAACCAATAGTGATGGGAAGGAAACTGGGACTCAGATCAATGGTGTGGACCAGAAGGAAGAAAGAAACATCCCACTAGAACAGAATGAAGAAACAAGAATTCATAAAAATGAGGAGAGGCTTAGGAACCTCCAGGACATCTTGAAACGTTCCAACATCCAACTCATAGGAGTACCAGAAGAAGAAGAGGAAGAGCAACAAATTGAAAACTTATTTGAACAAATAATGAAGGAGAACTTCCTTAATCTGGCAAAGGAAATAGACTTCCAGGAAGTCCAGGAATCTCAGAGAGTCCCAAAGAAGCTGGACCCAAGGAAGAACACACCAAGGCACATCATCATTAAATTACCCAAGATTAAAAATAAGGAGAGAATTTTAGATGCAGCAAGAGAAAAGGAGACAGTTACCTACAAAGGAGTTCCCATAAGACTGTCAGCTGATTTCTCAAAAGAGACCTTAGAGGCAAGAAAGGGCTGGAAAGAAGTATTTGAAGTCATGGAAGGCAAGGACCTACATGCAAGATTGTTCTATCCAGCAAAGCTTTCATTTAGAATGGAAGGGAAGATAAAGTGCTTCTCAGATAAGGTCAAGTTAAAGGAGTTCATCATCAGTAAGCCCTTATTATATGAAATGTTAAAGGGATTTATCTAAGAAAAAGAAGAAAAAATATGAACAGTAAAATGACAGCAAGCTCACAGTTACTAACAACCACACCTAAAACAAAAACAAAAGCAAACTAAGCAAACAACTGCATGGGAACAGAATCACAGAAATGGAGATCACATGGAAGGTTATCAGCAGGGAGGGGAAGGGGAAGAATTGGGGGAAAAGTTACAGGGAATAAGAAGCATAAATGGTAGGTAGAAAATAGACAAGGGGAGGTTAAGAATAGTATAGGAAATGTAGAAGCCAAAGAACTTATATGTACGACCCATGGACATGAACTAAAGTGGGGGAGGGTGGTTGGGAGGTGGTGTGCAGGATGGAGGGGAGTGAAGGGAGGAAAATGGGACAACTGTAATAGCATAATCAATAAAATATATTTAAAAAACAAAATAATAATTATTATTATTATTATTTTCTAACCACGTAGGTTAGAAAAACTACATCTACTACATCAACAGCAAAGTCTCCTAGAAAATCTTATGAAGATTACAAAAGCTGGCATATGAGCCATCAAAGACTTATTGTGTTGTAAATGGTTATTATGTTCGTGTACCTGAAAGAATCCTGGACTTGGAGACTGGGGTGTGGGTTCTAGTTCTTCACCTACCATCAACTATTATTTTAAATTAGTCAGTTAACCTTTCTGGTCTTCAGTATCGATCCTGGTATCAGGATCCTTGTGCATGTTAACTGAAATATTGTAAGTGAAAGGACTTTATAGTGAAAGCACTTATAGACCAGTAAATATGTCTAGTAGTGGTGGCTATTATTGAACACTAAGTATTGCCAGATACCTTTTTAGTTTGTGGTGGTGGTGGTGGTGTGTGTGTGCGTGTGTGTGTGTAAACTGAACAAGATCACAGCAATACTAGGGGCTAGAAACAGGCTTCATATCCCTGCGTTCCGTCTGTAGGAGTCCTGGCTCTAATTTCTCCAGTCTATGAGGTTAGGACTTGAAAGATATTTACTCAATGTCTGTTGATTTAAACGTTAATCTCGTCTAAAAAATACTTTCACAGAAACATCTAGGATAATGTTTGACCAAGTATCTGGGAACCACGTGGAAAGCCACCATGGCTCATTGTGCAGAAGATGACCCTGAGGCAAAGAGAATGTAAAGCTCGGCTGTGAAACACCAGACACGTACAAGACGTTTCTCATACCATCCATGCCCATGTTTTCCTGTCTGAGGAAGACAATAGCCAGGAGAATACTTAGGAAAGTGTTAAGCAGAGTAGCATGTCAGACCCATAGGAAGATTAAAAGGTGGGAATGTTACAAAGGCAGATTTGACTGGCTGATGGGGAAAAAGCCATAAAAGATATAGATAGGAAAAGATATGGAACCTTAGAGAGGTGAATACCTTATTTCTTAGTTTGCTTTTTCCCTGTGTTATTCTAGAAGGGATAGCAGAAAGCTAGAAAGTTCATCATGAGTTTTGGAGTCAGGCCTGAGCCCAAGCCCCTGGTGTATGTGGGTCATGAAACAAGACATGACCAACTTGCAGAATTTCCACTCTATGCTTAGATTAGTAAATGTTTCTTTTTCCTTCTGGTTATACTCTTTTCAGCACCTACAATACTTCTCTGTCACCACAAATACAATGAGAAATAATGAAAAATTAATGAGATAATGCTTTTAAGATTTTTCTGATAAGTTTCAAAAGCACATCTAACCGGAGATGCTTTTCTGTAATGAATGACTGAACCCTGGAAAGTGCACTGGTTGAACCTTGTACACTGAGAAAAGCAGCTATAATAACCCACCAGTGGATGGCTTACAAGGAAGTCATATGGTAATGGTAAGTATTAGCCTTCATTAAAAAACTCTACTTTATATTTTGGCCAATTCATTTTGAAAATTCTGTATTTTACATGCAGGTCAATAAAACATAACTTCCAAAAATTTAGAAAAATAAGTATCAGTTTTATTTTAAAACTTCAGAGGATAGAACTTTGATTAATGTAATATATTAAGTATAGAGGAAAAAAGAGAAGAAATATTTTGATCACTTATAATATGTAAAATCTACCTTTTTAATTTTGTTGCAAATATCATAACCTAAGAAGAATAAATTATTTGCGTTGGGTTATTTAATCATTCCATTTTTAAAATAATGCCTTTCTCAGTATGCTCCCAGGCATAAGTACAGGAAAAATTTAATTAAATTGTATAATAGTCAATACTGTTACAATTTTGCAGCTTAAAATAGTACATAAAAATAGTTTATTAAAATACTACCATAGTCAAAGTTTCCTTCTTTTAAAAAATTTTAAAAGCTATTAAGCATTAGGCCCTGATGACCAGGAACCGGGTTTAAGTCAAACTGACCCAGGGCTATAATCTTACTCCTGACAGAGAAAAATGAGAGTGTGGTAACCATTGGGACTATTCCACCAAGAGCAGCAGCGCTGTATTTATTGCCATCCTAATGAACAGTCACTCTGTGAGAAGTATTGCTTACTTCTTTGTAGGCTTCACTCCCTGGGGAAGGAGCTCCACTTGATCGCATCTGTATCTCTCTCAAAGTAACAAAAGTTCTATGCAATGTAAAGGTATAATACTAATGAAAATAACTATCATTCACTAAGTGCCTATTATGGGCCTGTAACTACATAAATTTTCTCCTTTAATTTTTATAACAGTGTTTAAGAGGGCATTATTATTCTTATTATACAGGTGGGGAAACTGAGGCCTCGGGAAAAACTTACAGAACTTGCTCAGTGGTGGTATCGATCCTGTAACTATTATAGTGATCATAGTCATTATCATTAGAAAGTGCAAGGCCTTGACCCTGGAAATGTGTCGTAGCATGAAAGCCAGAAGCTCACTGTTTCATGTAATGGAACGTCTCATTCGCTGAAACATTAACATCTGTCTGTGATTTTGCAGAAAGTGAGAAACAGTTCTGGTAAACCAAGCAGGAATCTTGACATGTAGCCATTCAAATATATACTTTGATATGTTTCCTGGGAATAGTGAACCTCAAAATTATGTGTTAAAGAAAATAGTCCGTTCCTGATATAAATGATTGTCTTCAAATAGGAACCTCTGTATTCTCAAATGATCATTGCACTGTGCCTAAAAGGGAAATCTCTTAATTGAACATATTTTTCAGTCTGAACTGAATGATTTCCCAGCGTTTGGTAGACTTAACTTTCCACCAAATGCTAGACAGCTAGGTCACCACTGAATAATAGATTTTGTGCCTATGACATAGTTTGGCTGTTTAGAGTCTTGTGCCTCAAACCTCCATGCATTTCCCTGGAGGTCTGTAAGGAGATGGAATATTTTCCTCCTTTGAAAAACCTAAAAAATAATAAATAAATAATGATGATGATTATGATAATAATAATGATAATAATAACTTAATTGGAGCATAAGAATGGAAGTAAAATAATTCCCAATGAACCCCATGCCAGTTTAGAATAATGTCTTTGACCAGTGTGACATGAAGCATAGGACATGTCACATGTGCTTCTGTCCTAATGACAAGGGCAACACCATCCGCCACATACAGGTGTCTGATCCTTCCTTCTTTTTCTTTCCTAGTTTTTGTCCCCTTTGTGTCAGACCTCTCCCTGTGCAGTGTCACTGAATTCATTGGGTCACAGGAGTCATTGAAGTCATTAGTCTCACTGAAGTCATCGGGTGCTTGTTGCTGGTTTTACCATTTAAATAAAGCATTATGAAGGGAAAATGGATTTTCAAACAACTAAGGCCATTGATATTATACACACACACAGCAAATAGAGTTTAATTAAAACCATTCTGTTTGCTGCTCAAATTGACTGACAAGGAACTGTCTTGCAATTTTGTCTAATTTTTTTATGAAGGCTTTTTAAAAAATCCATTCCTTCCTAATTCTTAAGAATGAGTAATTATACTTTCTTAAAAAAACACACAAATCTGTTTGAAAAGATAAACTATAGAAACATTTAAATCTTGCTTTTAGAATATGTTTAAAACCCATTTTAAGAATCTTCTATTTAGAATCTTAAACTTGAATGTATATTTAATAGCTTAATTTCTGAAGGGAGTATATACTGTATTTTTCGGACTATAAGATACACTTCCCCCCACCCAAATTTGGGAGGAAAATGGGGGTGCATCTTATAGTCCGAATATAGCTTACCTGGCTTGCTGGGGTGCGGGGGGTTGGTGGTAGAGTGGATTTTTTTTTCCTATTTTCCTCCTCTAAAACCTAAGTATGTCTTATGGTCCAGTGCATCCTATAGTCCGAAAAATACAGTAATCTTTAAATCTCAGCAAACCATTGAGAAATTATTCAGAAATATACTACGTCCTAGAAGATAAACTGTACCTCCTCCCACAGAGCGCTTCACTGAGTTCAGCTATCTATGTACAGGAAGGAAGACCTGTCCAATGGGGCCTGTCTGCATTCTAAGATGAAACGAAGTGTACCCCGGTGCAGTGCAGACTTCAGGCACCCTCTCTTGTAGCATGGAACAGATGTTTTGGAATTTACATAACTACAGGCAGACTATCTTTAGGAAAGGTTTCTAGAACGAGGGCTTTGGTCAAACTGGTCATGCCTGTATTAAAACTTTCACTCATCAAGACAATTTCATTTTTGCACTTAGCTCATCTGTCAATCTCAGCTTGATAAAAAGTCAAGTTTTTTTTAAACTAAATTATACATCTCATTTTTTTCAAATCACATTTCTAGCATTTGAAACATTGAGTCATCAAGATTCAATGTAAAGTTTAATATAATTTTTAGTTATCTCCAAAAATAGGCAAATGAGGAAATCTATTCATTGAAACCCATTATAAGACAAAGACCTTTGAATACCTGTCACCCTAACCTTTAAACAAGCAAGAGACACAAACGGGTGACCCTTCCTAGGTTCAGCTTCTTGGCCCCGGAGGGCATTCAGGGCCTGAAAGGGATAGGTGACTATTGTGTGCCCTTAAGCAAGTCAGAGGAATCATTCCTGTGTGTAGGCTGACGCCTACGAGTCTCCTCACCGGCAATGCAAGCTGTGAACCAATCTCTCCCAGATTTCTTGGCCTGGATTGTTGAGGAGATTGTTGAGAGTTTGCCTATTTTTTGTAATCATCTGATATTGCTGATGTTTACTTAGCCCGGCCCAGGCAGTCCCTGGGTGTGAGGTATTTTTGGAGGCACACTGACTCATTCAAGCACTAACGTACCATTTAGGACATTGCAGCACTAATCCACTAAATGCTACCTGGGACTGTGCTTAGCCAAGTAAATATCCCCATTTCCTCTATTTGATTTCCTTGAACCTGCAGAGGGACAACACATGGCCTTCACAATAAAAAGGTCTGTATTCAGTCTTGTTTGCGAGTTGGAAGGCAAAATTTTTGAAAGGTTTCTGTTATCTAATTTTAACTCCCATTACCTCAGCAGACTCAATAGATTATTTTCTAATTTTACACAATTCCAAGGAGCAAGTGGATCGGGCTGTGCTCCTGGAGCTGAGCACAGAAGGAACTAGATCTTCAAAGGAAATTTGCTGCTTTTAAGTCTTCTCTGGTCATAAAATAGCTATCATTACAACTTGTTTGTATGGGACTGGAGTTGAAGTTTGCCATTTATCATTCCAGAGAATGGGTTGTAAATTTGTCTGCTGGCTTCTAGAATTTTATTTAACAAATTTCTATGAATATGCATGTTGTCATATTTGCATACTATCTGAGATGCAGGAAAGCAATTGCTAAGAAGACATAATCCCTGTTTCTACAAGAGATGACAATGTAATTGAAAATTATTTAACTCCATGTGACAGCTATTATTGGGGTGGCACTGGAGCCCAGAAATTGCATTTTATGCAATCTTAGGGTATTTTCGATGGAGGAGATTTTCAGAGGAATACTGCCTTCCTACTAACATCATGCCCAAGGTAACTTTTACAGTACATAGCATGACTACAAAAAAACGGGGGGTATTTATATCATGCAGGTTAATTACTCAGACACTTGCTTCAGATTTTGTATGGAATTTCTAGTTAGGTAAGCAGTCCTAGGCAGCAGATTTTGTATCAGAACCAAACCTAACCTTTGTAAGAAAACGGAGAACTTTAAACAATAAAAATTAATCTTGACTTTCTAATGTATATGCATAAAACGTAGAGTTTAAGGTAACATCTGAAAGATGGGAACTCGAGTTTTAATTTGCCAGGAATGATGACTGTGGGCCAGCCAGTGGACATCCCTGTTATCAGTTTTCAACGGGAAATCACAACAAGTTTGAAATCAGAAAAATGTAAGTTTGAATCACATCTCTGCCCTGTATTAGCTGGGTAAAGTTAAATAAATTCAAAACATGTGTTTGTTTTCTAATGTTTACCACAGAGACAGCAGAAACTCTCTGAAAGAGTTTCTTTGTGAATAAAAAAGTAATAACATATAAAGTTCCTTACGCCATTAGCACTCTGAATAAATGTTAATTTCCTCTTGAGAAAATCCTGATGAAAATACTTTGAAAAATGCATAAACTCTATTCCAATTTAAGAGATTACCATTATTATTTAAAGCCTAGGCTTAATAATTAAAAATTAGTAACAACAGAGATTTTTTTCAATTTTATTTTTCAGTTAGAGCCCATATTCGATATTGTTTTGTATTTGTTTCAGATGTACGGCACAGTGATTAGACATTCTTGCTCTTGACAAAGTGTTCTCCCTGACGTATCCAGTCCCCACCCGGCCCCAGGCATACTTATCACAATATTATTGACCACATTCCCTTAGTTGTACCTCACATCCCTGAGACTATTCTGTAACTACCGATTTGTTTCTTAATCCCTTCACCTTTTTCATCCAGCTCCCCAAACCCTCTCCCCTTTGGCAGCCATCATTCTGTTCTCTGTGTTTATGAGTCTATTTCTATTTTGTTTATTTGTTTATTTTGTTTTTTAGATTCCACTTATAAGTGAAATCATATGGCATTTGCTTTTATCTGACTGACTTATTTCACTTAGCATAATACCCTCTAGGGCCACCCGTGCTGTTGCAAATGATCAGATTTCATTCTTTTTTATGGCTAAGCGACATGCCATAGTGTGTTTGCACGACCACTTCTTCATTCACTCCTCTATTGATGGGAACATGGGGTTCTTCCACATCTTTGTAAATAATGCACTTCCACATACTGTAAATAATGTTACAGTGAACACAGGAGTTCATATGCTCTGTCAAATTAGTGTTATGGGTGTCTATATATATATATATATATATATATATATATATATATATATATATACACACACACACACACACACATATCCAGAAGTAGAATCGCTGTGTCATAAGCAGATCCATTTTTAATTTTTTGAAGCCCCTCCACACTGTTTTCCACAGTGGTTGCACTAATCTCTATTCCCACCAAGAGTGTATAAGAGTTCCCTTTTCTCCACATCCTCGCCAACACTTGTTGTTTGCCAGAGAAGAGTGTTCTTAGCCAAAAAGTATTTATAATTTCGTGGTTGAAAATATAGCGTCAATGCCCATCACCAAGCTTAGTCGCCTGTTTGTTGTCAGTTGACATTGAGTAGTACAGCCACGAGTAACTCCATGTTAGTCTGCATTTCAGAAAATGTCAGAATTCTACACCTTACCATTCTCAACAAGATATCGGCCTCAGACAACATCAGTGCCAAAATTATGTGCCTACATTTACAATAAGTTTTTTAATTTTACCTTAAAATGATTATCTTTAACATAGACATTTGAACAATTGTAATTATTAAAATGCCACATGTCCTTTTATGGACCATGGCCCTCCTGATATTCTTGATAATTAAATCACTTTATATTATAATATATGGAATATATAGATTGCCAACTTATAGTCAAGCGTATATGAGTTTGAAGTATGCAGGATGCCCTGAAGATTCCATACTTTTATAAAATTTTGATTTGTTCTGGCTCTAATTGCTCTTGTTGCTAGGTGCTTCAACTCTGTTTTCCTCATCTTTAGCCATTACAGCCCACAAAAGCTCTGAAATGTTTTCTCTCATACAAAGCAAGTAGAAACTACAAGGTGTTAAATAGTTAGTAGTAAGATTTCCCTGCTAAATGGACCGAAAGAAAACTCTTGAAAGAGGAAAAATGTTCACAATAAATATTGGCAGCATTCTCAAGCAGTTTACAATAGCAACTGAAGCATAACTAATTCTCTAATTGTAGGGAATCCCCAATTATCAACTCTTCAGTATATGGGACAGTATCCTGAGTGTGTCATCTGTCTGCAATCTATTTTATTAAAAATAAAGTTATTGGTGAAGTTGCTGGATGTGGCTCAGTGAGTGGTCAGAGTGGAATTATACTCCAACCTCTGTTAAGTACCTATGAGCATGTCTGTCTGCTAGGCGCCATGAGGGACACAGAGATGAATCAGCCAAGGGGTCTGTGTTCAGGGCGAGCTGGACCTTACCACAGTTAGCTGTTGTACCAGATACAGCGTGGCACTCAATAAATATTCTTTTAACGCATCTACTATTGCCAGCGTTCTGAAAGAAATATAACAACACACAAGGGAATGTAGGAAAAGTGAGATGCATTTACTAAAAATTTGGAAAGGAAGTGGTGTTTTGAATTGAGGCTTGGAGAACTAGTAAAATTTTAACTGCAAGGATGGACTGAGGGAAGGTATGCAAAAGCAGGAGCGTGAGAGAGTCTGCGCCCACATGAGCCCTTCCAATGGCAGCCTAGCACGGCTGCTTCATTTCACAAGATTTCGGTATCATTCACTCACTCGGGGCGGGGGAGGGGAATCTAACCTCTTCTCGGGTTGTTAACATTAAGGATGATTTGTCTGCTGATTTATTCAAACTTCTTTGAGCTCCAGTTTTCTTGCGTCCACACGAAGGATCCTAACCGCATCACAGAAGGATGTCTGCGCACTCACTGAGCGGGGATGCTCATTAGTGTCCTGCGCCCACAAGGTTCCCCGCCAGCTGTCATAGCAGCAGTTCCAGCAGCAACAGCTGTAGATTGCCTCAAACTTCAGATTTGCTTCCAGAAATTAATGCTGGGGGTGCCTAAAGATAATCAAAGCAACTATTCTTTTCTTTAAAGTCAGCTTAGGTATACTTACTTATTTATTTATATATCTTGCCCTTTTAGATTTCCTCTGCAGGTAAGGGCCAGCGCCACATGTTGGTTTTGTGCTCTCGGAACCTTACACGCACGTTCTGACTTAGATCAACTGACACACATCTTAAAGATTAAACATGTCTCCGTAACTCGTGTAACACACAGAAACGGCTTCATCGGATATCGGTATGTTCGTTCGTGCTGTTGCACTTCAGAGATCTCACAGGGAAAGGCTTTCGGTCACAAGTATTTATGGCATAGGTTATAAAATCGCATAAAGGCTTGGCTAGAATGTTGAAGTATGAAAAATAACACCTCAAAATGGCAGAAAATGGATTGCCAAGGCATCTTCTGATTCATTGTTTAGAACAAAATAGCACTTTCATTATTAAATGCTTGCACATATAATACGCTATATGTCAATTGTTTCATATGCACTGGTGTATATAAACTCAAATAGATTATTTTAAAAACTATTACTCTCTTTGTCAATCAAAAGAGTATTTTGATTTCAGCCTCAAAATTGGTAAATATAAATCGAGTCGGAAATTTAAATTAAAAAAAAAAACTTAAATAGGGAACCACAATTTAAAAATTGCCTTCCTTATTTAAAAAAGACTCCTTTGGTTAAATGAAAGAAACTGAAAATTCACTTATATCTTCTCAAAAATGAAAAATAAGGGGTGAATATCCTCCTGCTCTTGGAATAATTTGATGTCATTTGAGAATGACATGACATTTACACAACAGTAAAGAGAAAAGTAATAGTTAAGCATCCAAAATTACTATTGTCCCCGTAGGTGAGAACAATAATGCTTACTGTGAGTAAGGCATCTTTACTAAACATGGTGATTTTCTCCATTTTTTTTTTCAATCTTTAACTTCCCCAGACTGGAGATGCAGGTTGTCCGGGAGGCTCTGGCCAAAGGACAGGAGATTGCAAAACAAGATACTGGGTGAGTCATGAGAAATGAAGGCTGAAGCTTATCATGCTTTTTCCAAACTACCCTTTTATTATGAAAACAGAGAAAGGAAATCTTAAACTTGAAGAGCCTTAGTCACAAAAGAATGGCGTATATAAGATTTAGTTTTTGAAACAAGATCGCTTTGTGTAACTAACCGTAAAGCCCACTAAGACACACACACTGATATTTCTGTGGGTTAATATGAAAGAAAACCCTAGTATGCTTAGTCCTACGATTTCTTCCCTTTTTAGAATTATTTTACAATAAAAGGTGAAAACAGAGTTGCTCCTCCCCCTGTTGTTGAAGCTCACACTGAATTACTTTGAAAGTAATAATGGCAATATTAATTAAAACATCAACAGCTATCATCCATAAAGTGACTTAAGGTATTCATTTCTATTTGGTCTCATTTAGTCTCGGAAACCCTGCAGGGTAGTTGGGGTAGGTGTTGTTGTTTCTAATACACAGGTGAGGAACCAGGAACCTGGAAAGGTTGCTGCTAAGTGGCTTACTCAGGTCACCTGCGACAGTGGCCCTGGGGCTCAGGGCTCTGGCCCTGGACCCATCCTCTCCTGAGCCTCCAGCGAGCTTCCACATGAAGCACAAATACCCTTCCCCATCTGTACAACACAGCCTCTTAAGGCCTGTGGAAAATACCTGAAGTACGTGGATTATAGTTGGGAATTCCTGTTCTTTTCCAGCAACTAAGTAATTTTCCTGTCTCATAAAGCTTATTAAGCTTTCAGGGTACCTCAAGAATGGTTGTCAAAGTTGTTCTCGAGTGGAAAACTTATGGAGAGGTATTCTAAGAAAATCAAACGAAGTGTATGTCTTCTGTCTGTTATCACTCAAGCATCAAATACTAAGAGTAATATAAACCCCCGTATTGAAACCACGAAAGTAGATGCTCTAAATAGTCTTTGTCCGATACAGTAGCCGCTAACCATATGTGACTATTAAAATTTGAATTAATTTTAATACGTTAAATGACATAAAAATGGCACTTCCTCCATCACATTAATCATATTTCAAGAGCTCTAGAGCCGCAAGGGGCTAATGACTACCGTATCGGACACCACAGTTATAAAACATTTCTACGATTGCAAAACATTCTATTGAGTGTTGGCCTAAAGTCTAGTTGTTATCAGTGTCAGCCTGTGTCCTTCTCAACCCTAACTCTATGGAGTGTCCTCTGGGGTCAGTGATACGGGGTGGGGGGGCGGGGAGCGGGGTGTAAAATGAATCAAGATTCTATTCTCTCCGACAATGCTAGGAATACCAGCAAGGTACAAATAATCATAAGCTACTTATGCAGCTTCTCTTGACATGAGAAGGGACCCAAATATCTATGTTAATATCAGTCAACTCAAGACCATTTCAATGATACACTATTGTATTAACAGCCCTGTGTGATTAAAAGAGGGCTGAACAGAGCATCTCCAGTTCCTGGGGTTTTGTGGACATAGGGAGATGAAATGAGAGGAATTAGCCTGTGGAGATGGGGTACCTGGGACAGGGACAAGGAGAAGAGATCCGTCCCATGAGAGAGGCCCATGAGAAAAAGCCAGAAAGATCCAGGAAGCATCAGGGAATATGTTCCATCCGCCCCACTGGGAAATCTTTTTTAAAGAACCAGATGGTTCGTTGCCTTGGCTGGGATAGTGCAAATAGGGGGAAAGATGAAAAACTCAGGAGAAAGGACTGAATATTGTTCTTACTGAACTGCCTGCTGCAGATGGCCAGGCATTGATGAAATTTTAAAGTAGGTTCATCTGAAAAGGCAGTTTGGAGATAATATCCAGACCAGAATCCTCCATCTGCCACTTCCCACCTCTCTAGCTTTTGTCACATTTAACTTCCATGAGCCGTGGTTTCAGATCGCATTTGTTCTCCTGAGGGCTACCCATGGAAAGGGCACTATGTTTATGGATGGTGACAAAAAAACCCTCACACAAATAGAGAATTATCACATAGCTTCATGGATGCAATGACAGACACATGCACAGAGAAAGACGTGGTGGAGGAGTGGGGTCTGACTGAATGGTTAAGAATGAAGAGCAGTTGAGGAAGGGGTGGGGAGTTCATGGAGGGAAGGGAGCATGAGTAAAAGAGTGGAGGAAATTACAAACATACGAAAAAAAAACATATAAAAAACCAGGTCCTTCCCTAGTATAAAAGGAGAGAGACTTTTATAAAAGAGGAAAATACTTTCTGCCTGAACAAATAGAGTTAAATTGAGTAGAGAAACATCATTCTTGAAGAAGAAAGCACAAAAGGAGTGGCTGGAGATAGTGAATACTTTCTCGCTCAGAAAAACTTTTTCCCCCTCTACATGATGCCTCTGCCTTTACGGTTTATTTGTGTCTGCACAAGACAATGTAGCAGCTGTGCTCATAGAAATCCCCCCTCCTTGCTGGTCAGACGGGTTGCACCGGTGAACCCCTGATAACAGACACACCAGGCTGGCAAGGCTTCCAGCTCTCAGCTGCAACAGAACCTCCCCCCCGCCCACATCGGGCTTCTCAGTGCCTTGCCTGCAGTTGCTGTCACCAGCACTCAGCATCCCCTCTCTCACAGCTCTCCAAATTAATGCTGTACAGTGTTTGGCCCCTCTCTGTATGGCCAGTTCAAATTATTGGGAGAGAAGCTTCCTTTGGATTCCCTTAGTTTGAAGTACTAACCAGAACCTACAGACTCATTAGTCACCTCCTTCTCACTCCAGGTGTCTCATGAGGCTCCAGACATCTATTATCTGGAACCCAGAGGCTCCGGGTGATGTTCAGAGAATAGCAACTCACTCTCTGACCCCAAGAGAGACTAGCACGTGAGCCATTGGCCCACTCCCCTGAGAAACTGCACTTTCGGGAAGCAAGTGTTGAGATGAAGTAGTCTCAAGGAGATTTACCCCCATCCCTGTGATCTCCATTTAACTTTTTATTAACAACAACAAAAAAATGAAAAACACTAAATGATTTCTGATACTATTTGCCATTGTTTTTTCTTTCTTTTATCCTCACCTGGGAACATTTTTGTTTCATTGCTTTTTAAAGAGAGAGGAAGGAAGAGAGGAGAGAAAAACATCGATGTGAGAGGGAAAAATCGATAGGTTGCCTCCCAAACATACCCCAACTGGAGACTGAACCTGCAACCTAGGTATGTGTCCTGACTGGGAATCAAACCTGTGACCCTTTTGTCCACTGGACCATGCTGGCCAGGGCACTATTGTTTATTGTTGGTACCTGAATGACAGTTCTTCATTTAAGGCTCTCAGAGACTATTAACAAGTTTGTGGATTAAATGTAAGTTTTGCATGTTCTGTCAGGATTGTTGGTGGACAGGGAATTGTAGGTAGAGAGGAAATATTTATTTGTCATCACAACTCTCTCTACTGTCCCCACCACCACTGCCATCCAGAAGCAGTAGGGATAGATAAGCATCCCATTCACATTCCAGCAGGAGACTTAGTTCTATTGGTGGGTAACATCAGCAAACTTTGGCCTGCATGCCAAATCCAGCCCTGCACCTGTTTTTGTAAGTAAAGTTTTGTGCAACACAGCCATACTCGTTCATTTACATGTTGTCTATGGTTGCTGTCGTGCAGGTAAAACTAAACCATCGCAACAGAGACCATACAGTCAGCAAAGCCTAACATATTTACTATCCTGCCCTTTTCCAAAGAAGGTTTGACTTCACCCAAGGTAAAACAGAGACTTGCATAAGGAACAGTTTGCTCAATATTCATCATGTTTTCGTTCACTTGAAAAGTACTTATGAAGCACTTCCAGGGTTCTAGGCTCTAAGGACACAACAGGGAACAAAACCAATAGAGTCCTTTGCTTCCAAAAGCATACAATTTTCTTAGGCTTTATAACAATGGTCCTTATTCAACTCTTTTCTTCTATTTATGTTTGGAGGGCACAGACAAGTATTATAATACAGTAATAGGCATAGAATAGAGTTACCAAATAAAACACAGGATGCCCTGTTAAAGTTTGCAATTACGTACTAAGGTTTTTTTTCTTTTTTAAGTTTAAATAGCAACTGTGAATAAAGCCAAAGGCTGTGAAATTATTCTCTCTCTAAATGGTGCATCAAGATAGGACCAAAAAGAACTATTCAGTGGATTTAGAGTGTTTTAATCCTATTATTAGGCAACATAAGGTGCTGATTGATAGAGGTGCTGGACTTGAAGAGTTAGGACAAAGCCATCTCTGGTGTGAAACGTATGTGTCAAGCTGTCTAAAAATGCTAACAAACAATTCATTTTTAAAAAGAATAATAATAAGGGGACATATACAAAAGAAGAGAAAGGTCTTCCTCCTTTCTGGTGGAAGGGAGTAAAGGAGAATCTGTCCCTAGGGCACAGGGGGGAAAACTGAGTTGAATAATTCATGAGTGTTGAGAAATGTGATGAGTGCTCTGGGTACAAGTTCGTATCTCCTACTAGAAGTGTCTGGCTGAGCAAATCCAGGCTTACTTTTGTGGTAACAAGAAAACAGAGGGAGCAAATCGGATGGTGGCTGAACTCATCTGTGTAAAACCTAGCCCCAGAGTGTCACATGGGCTGAATGAAAGCCCTTCTAGCAGCATAAAAGTGAGTCCTGCACAGCCAGTCCCCAAAGACACAGGCAGGCACAGGAGGCGTAGTGTTTCCCATCTAAAACAAACGAAAGCATTAAGCCTTCTCATCCAACTGGTATTTCTGTTTACGAGCAGCAGCAGATATTTAGCTCATGGAGAGATAATGGATAAAACCAAACACAGAGACGGAGTTCATTATGGCGTTTTAAAATCAAGCCTGGACTCTATTAGCTAAATCTTAAGCAACCACTAAATTTAAAACATAAGTAAATAAGTAATGGCTTGTTTTCAGGTCATCCCTGAGGCGCCTTCACTGGGTCTTCAGTTTGTCACAGTAGCATTTCCCATGAAGGATTTTCCAATTTGTCACACGTATTCCCATTCATTGGTCCAGTGCCCTGGCAGAACCAGAGATTCTAAACTTGTCCGGAAAGAGGTTTCATAATTCATCATGCATACCACTCTGCTTGGCACCAAGAGTAGTGGCCTGATCCAAGTGCAAGCTCTTGGACATTCACGGTTGACTAAAGGGACCAGATTTGTGATCAGCTAATGTAGGACAAAGGGAAAGAGCCTGATAGCACAGGCCCTGTGCTGAGATGGAGGAGGGAGCAAGAGAGAAGGAATAAAGATGCAGGTGGGGGGGGGGCTCCCCTTGACAGCGTCCCATGAGACAAATGTGTGAGTGCACTGGCTGAGGAGCATCGCTCCTTGCAGCAAGGAGGTGGGGGTGGGCGTGTGCTAGAAGAAGGGCAAGAAGCTTGTTAGGATAAGGAAGGCAGGACAGGAAAAAAGGGAAAAGGAGAGCCTGGTGAGAGAGCAAATGTTCCAGGACAGATCATTTTGGTAAACATAGTGCCTGCCAGCCAGTCCAGGAAGTTCATGTTGAGGGCCATCCTCAATATAGGGCATTTGTTAACCTCGGCTTTGACAAGGCTGGAGGAGGAGGAAGGGAGGTAATGGGAATGATGTGTGGGGCCCCATCCTGCCAATATTCTCTGAAAGTGCCGATTTGTCTACAGAGGTAAAATATGCTGAAAAGTTTCCCATTTTCACTGTGTTCATAATGATTTCAGCAGTGAGCCATCTGAATTCAAAATTAAAATTTACTTTGTTTGAAATGTTACACCTTAGAAAGATGGAGCAGAATCAAAGAAAAGAATATGTTTAACTATTGTTAAATCTAAGTATTCAGCTTTCTCCTGCTGAATATTCAAATTGGAGATCCACAGAGGACAAAGAGAAAAATAAATGCATTTCTGATTAGAAAATGCAAATTAATGTCTGCATTCTGCCTAAATCCCTCCAATATATTCTTTCAGATGTTTTCTTTCATTACCATCTAACTAGAAAACTTATGTAATTTCTTTTGGTAAGTAGTTGAGTGGGAGTCTCTTTGTAAATTTTCTTATTTTAAAATATGTACTGATCATTGCAGAAATGCAAATTAAAGATAGAAAATAATAATTAAACTCAAAAACATTGATAATTTCCCAGGTTGGTTAGTTGTGACAAAACAGAAACTCCAAATAGTCTTAATGGCTTTGTTAATTGATATCGCAATTTGAAAGGATATTTATCTACATTTTATCTACACTTTAAATCCTTTTGTCCCATTAATTTTACGTCATCGGATATACTTTACAGAGATAGTAGCCCAACTGAACAAACATGAACAAGGATGTTCACTACTGAATATTGCGTAGGTGCAAAGAACTGAAAATAATTTAAAGTGGCCACCATGAGAGAACCAACACTCCTTCAACAAAAATCCTGAACAGCATTTAAAGGAATAAGCTACCTTTACATGGTTTGGTATATATCATATGTTCTTTCAATATATTAAATGAGGGGGAAATAGAGTCACAGAATAGCATTATGATATGATGATTCTAGTCTTATTTTTAAAAACAAATCAATGGATAGATTTCATGAGTATTTTGTAGGACTGTTATGCAAAAGAGACATCTACAAGGATTCACAAAGAAGTGTAAGCAATGGCTACTTCCGAAAAGCAGCAGGGTGAGTTTGGCACAGATGGGGAACTTCTACTTCCTCTTCTAACTGCACCGTATTTTTTCCTTTGTTTTTACAGGCCTGTATTCTTTCATTTAAAAAAAAAAGAGACAATGTATTTTCTCAGATATTTTAGCTCCCCTTTTTTCAGGAAAACCCTTGGTGTAGGAGATTCTCCCAGGTGTCATTCCTATCTGAAACGTACAATGCTTACCATTCAGTACTGCCACTTTCCTTCAATGATCTTTACTCTGGGCTCCCAAAAGGCCTCAGAATCCACAGCATCCTCTCAAGTCAGCTCTTCCATCCTGTTTCTTTAATTCACCATAGATCCCTCCACCAACATCACATACAAGCTTCTAGGGATTCTCACAGATAAAGCAGGGTGCAATTCCAGTTCTCACTTCCAAAATCTCACCATGGCCCAACTCTGCAAATTTCACCTCCAATAGTAAAGGTTGATGGTCAACCATTATGTAAGAAATATTGTTGAATCTAGAAGCTAGAAGTATAGCATTATCCAGTTGGGTGATTCGCAACCTTCACTGCACAATAAAATCTCCTGAGGAGCTTAGAGACCATTGAGCTGCTCCTGTTGTCCCCAGACCAGCTGAAACCATCTTTATTTTGAATGCACAGCAACCATGGAGAACCATGTCTAATTCCTTATCAGAAAGATGAGGACACAGGCAGAGAAGATGAATGATTTGCCAAAGGTGGTTCATGTGCAAGTTGGAAGATGTGTTATTGACAGGAGTTTAATTGCATGTCTGGGCTGCATAGTAATGAAAAACTCAGAGAGTGGAATTAAGCATAAATTTATCATTAAAATTAGAATGTCAGAAGGTATTTTTTATTTCAAGATATATATTGTTTGAAAAGTATCATTATTGATAACACTTGTCCAATATTGGGAAAATAAATTTCATGCTGCCTCGATTGTAAGTAAATAATTTCTTGGGACATTGTGTCTAAGAGAGCTTAATTGCCTTAATTGCTTGTATCATAACTCTTCAGCCCATCAGAAGCATTGATAGAAAGGCTCAACAGCAGATTAAAATGTCTTAATAAAAGAATATTATAACAGCCTGTGTTATCTCTTGTGATAGCTCAGCATAAATTAGGTCAGAAGAGTAATTTAAAAAATTCCCTGTGGATCAAATTCCCACAGGGATTAACACACAAGTCCTACGTTTTGAATTGTTCTGCAAATAAATCCCAGGGTATGCCTAATTATGATGAATATTTCAAAGAAGCCATTTTGCTCTCAAAATTATATTTGTACCTCAACCTTATAATCAATGAAGAGTTTGAACGCACTTCAAATTCTCATGCTGAAGGCGAAGGCACCCCTCCCAGCCACACCTACATGGTTGCTCAGTTCAGATACCACAGTTGTTCGGCTTTCCACCAAGTGAGTTTTGGAGTTAGAAACTGCTATTCACTTTTTTCAGAAAAAAAATCTACAATTTCCCCTGTAGTAACCTCAGCTTCAAAATCTCCTGTGCCTCTGTCAGGAAGCCTGTGCCGTAAGCGGACTCCCAGTGGACTAATGAGAGAATTGTAGAATAAATTCTAACCCTTTGGCTTATCTTCCATCAAATATGTCTTAATCTAGTCGTGGCTAGGGCTGGGACAAAAGGTAATGATAACACAAGAAAGGATGAAACTCTCTGGTGGAATTATAACACAGAATTATAACGCACTTAGAATTTTAACACACTTCGAGAGGATATGTCTTTGATCTGCTGCTTTTTTTTCAGAGAAGACATCAATTCTAATAAACATTCTAAAATTCTCCACAAACAATATAAATAAATCTAGATTCCAACTTTAAACAATAACTACTTAAAGTTTCCCCCTTTTTGAAAGGGACAATTTAGTCACTGGCTTTGTAGAACCCATTATCTTACTGTTGTTTTGTTTTAAAAAGGCATTGATTTCTGGAACCAAGATGGCGGCGTAGGTAGACACACTGCGCCTCCTCACACAACCAGAACTGACAGAGAATCGAACAGCAAGGGGGACTGACACCAAGGAAATAGAAAATAAACACATCCAGACTGGTAGGAGGGGCGAAGACGGGCACCAGGGTGGAGAGGACTCACGTGGCTGTGGACGGACTGAGACTGGCGGAGTGTGGGACAAATGGCGCAGGCAGTCCGAGCACTAGCAGACCCTGCGGCCCCACATTTGCGCAGATAAACCGAGAGGGCGGGACTCAGAGTGGCGGAGAAAGGGGCAGGCAGAGCAGTGGGTAGCACCCTGCGGCACCACATTCGCCCACAGATAAACCTGACGAACGGCGGGGAGCAAAGCGGACCGCGCGACCCAGGGCTCCAGCTCCGGGAAATAAAGCCTCAAACCTCTGATTGAAAGCGCCCCTGGGGGTTGGGGCGGCAGCAAGAGAGACTCCCAGCCTCACAGGAGAGGTTGTTGGAGAGACCCACAGGGGCCTAGAGTGAGCACAGGCCCACTTACTCGGGAACCAGCACCAGAGTGGCCCAGTTTGATTGTGGATAGCGGAGTGAAAGACTGAAATCGGAGGAGAGTGAAGCGGGCGCCATTGCTCCCTCTCAGCCCCACCCCCATGTACAGCATCACAGCGCAGCGACCAGCATTACCCCGCCCTGGTGAACACCTAAGGCTCCGCCCCTTAAAGTAACAGACGTGCCAAGACAAACAAACAAAAAAAATGGCCCAAATGACAGAACACTTCAAAGCTCCAGAAAAAATACAACTAAGCGACGAAGAGATAACCAACCTATCGGATGCACAGTTCAAAGCACTGGTTATCAATATGCTCACAGACTTGGTTGAATCTATTCGAAAAACAGATGAAAAAATGAAGCCTATGCTAAGAGAAACAAAGGAAAATGTACAGGGAACCAATAGTGATGAGAAGGAAACTGGGACTCAAATCAATCGTATGGACCAGAAGGAAGAAACAAACATCCGACCAGAAAAGAATGAAGAAACAAGAACTTGGAAAAATGAGGAGAGGCGTAGGAACCTCCAGGACACCTTGAAATGTTCCAACATCCGAATTATAGGGGTGCCAGAAGGAGAAGAGGAAGAACAAAAAATTGAAAACTTATTTGAACAAATAATGGAGAACTTCCCCAGTCTGGCAAAGGAAATAGACTTCCGGGAAGTCCAGGAAGCTCAGAGAGTCCCAAAGAAGCTGGACCCAAGGAGGAACACACCAAGGCACATCATAATTACATTAGCCAACATTAAATACAAGGACCTACATCCAAGATTACTGTATCCAGCAAAGCTATCATTTAGAATGGAAGGGAAGATAAAGTGCTTCTCAGATAAGGTCAAGTTAAAGAAGCTCATCATCACCAAGCCCTTATTATATGAAATGTTAAAGGGAGTTACCTAAGAAAAAGAAGATCAAAAATAGGAACAGTAAAAATGACAGCAAACTCACAGTTATTAACGGCCACACATAAAACAAAAATGAGAGCAAACTAGGCAAACAACTAGAACATGAGGGTTGTCAATAAGGGAGTGGGAGGGGGAGAGTGGGGGAAAGGTACAGAGAATAAGTAGCATAGATGATAGGTGGAAAATATACAGGGGGAGGGTAAAAATAGTGTAGGAAATGTAGAAGCCAAAGAACTTATAAGTATGACCCATGGACATGAACTATGGGGGGGGGGAATGTGGGAGGGAGGGGGGTGGGCAGGATGGAGTGGAGTGGGGGGGGAATGGGACAACTGTAATAGCATAATTAATAAATATATTTAAAAAAAAGGCATTGATTTTATTTATCTTTGCTCATTTTTGTTTATTGCTTTCCCACATGAGGAAATAGTTACTTTAAAAATGAGCCTCTATCGGTATGCTTGGGCAGCCTTATTAAATCTTTCCAAGCATTAAATTCTCCATCTTTTATTTTCCTTTCGATAATATGATAAATCCTGTGGTCTTTGCCTGAGCTAGACATTGGGGTGTTTATTTATTCAAAAACACTTCCAAGGAACCACCAAAAATTTTTCTAAAATCCTTAGCATTATCCTAATCCATCATGTTGCTTGCTATTTGCATAGTCATTTCATTGGGTAGTTTATGATAAATGGAAGTGAAAGGATTTTCTTACACTGCTATTTTTCACAAGACTCACTTTCTTCTAAGAACATGAGAGGTGGTTTCCTCCTGAGATTCCCTTCAGTTGGTCTCGACTTTCTGAAGAGATGTGGGGCTGCCCTGGGAGCCTGCTGATCTTGTATACTAACCAATCTCTGCCCTGCTTCACTTGGCTCTCTTCCCATGATGACTCCCTGAAATCATCTTCTTAGAAAAAAAAAAATGGTCCTGAGATGTCCCATTCATGTCTATGAAGCTCAGAGCTCCAGATGCTGTCACACCTAAAGCTTCTAGCACTCAATGAATTTGTAGTTCTTTTGTCATCTCTTTCCAAGTACCTTATGACTTTAACTTGGCCTATCCAAACTTCCCAGGACACATTCATCAACAGCTACAGAACACCAGTATATGGGCTGAATCATGTCCCTCTAAAATGTCTATGTTGAAGTCCTATTTTCCAGTATCTCAGTATGTGATCGCATTTAGAGATAAAGTCTGTAAAGGTAATGAAGATAAAATGAGATCATATGGTTGGGCCCTAATCCATTATACTGGGGTCTGCATAAGAAGAGGAGATAAGGACACAGACTTGCACAGAAGGAAGAACAAGGGAAGACACAGAGAGAAGATGACCACCCACAAGCCAAAAAGAGAGGCCTCAGAAGAAACATTGCCATCGCCTTGATCCCAGACTTCTAGACTCCAGAACTCTGTGAAGTTAGATGTTGGTTGATTAAGCCTCTCAGTCTATGGTGTTTGTTGTAGCAGTTCTAACAAATTAGTACTATTTTTTCTCTAACTTAACTTGGAGCACCTATTAAAGGCCAAGGGGAAGTATGGCAAGAAGTAAGGCCGGAGAAGATGGCTGGGTCAAGATCTTGTATAGTCTTAAAAGTATGGGAAAGAATTAGAATTTCATTCTAAATGAGATGAAAGGGGATTGTGGAATTTCATAGTAAGGACAAATACTTTGAGAAGGTAAGATTTGAGCGGCTTCCATACAGAGGTAGTGATATAAGCCAGACATGCAGTGGATTAAAATCTAAATGGGTAGAAAGAACATGGACTCTAGGAATGTAGGTGATAAAACTACCTATGAATTCTCTCTGATGAGAACCCAAGTAATGCTAGCTTGTATGGGAAATTAAACACAAGTTAAATGTTTCGACTAAATACAATTGTTCTGCTTCCTCAGTGGTGAAGAAAAGGCAGTGCCCTGACAAATGATTTATACCGATTACCAAAATATGCATGTTCTTTTCTCTTGTAAAGTTGACTATGCCTAAAACAAATTATAATTCCTTCACACCTTACATTTAGGATAATTGAAAAGCATGTTTTCCCTGGAGACAAGTATTTATGGACTTGTACCAGTATGCTACATAGACATAGAAAGTCAGAAAACAGTAGATCAGGAGGTTTTCTTTTCCATTTTTTTGCCATCAGGCATTAGGTACCATTAGCCTTATATTCTTAGTTATTGATATTTCTTTCACAGGTGAAAGCTAAAAATCATATTTGTGCTGTGTTGCGATTTTTCCTTCTCACATCAAAATTCTCCAATATCATATGAAACTTTAAGTAAATCATAATAATCACCAGAGATGATCATCTGCTTGCCAGGGCAATCTTGGGAGATAGCACTACATAGCACAAATGGGAACTTTTGTTTCAGCTCGCCTAAGTGAGAGTGGTCATAACACAATTGGGATTTCTCTTGACAATCTGAAGTGGTAGCCAGAATCAAGTCTTTAAGCTTTCCTGTGATGTTGTCAGAGTTAATTAAATACTCACCATTGTTTTACTATTTTGCTGATTCGTTCTGGTTTAGGCTTTTAATGTGTGAAGTACGGGTCATGAGTAAATTCCTAGCTAAATGCAAGGATGGTTAATTTCCAGAAATAAGGAATTGTTGTAAGTTGGGCAGATAACCAAAAGATGTCTTTTGATGCCTGATGGAAGTGATGGGAGTGAAATTTTACTGAAAGATGAATAAATGAAAGTACATCAGTTTACAATACAAAGGAAAGATGAGAAAATTATGAATTGGAATCAAATTGGAAAAGAGGATTGGAGTTAATATCACAAAGGAATCATTCATAATTTAGTGGTCATGGTCCCGATGGACTAAGTTTTGTGAAATATTTGTTTTAAATATATAGTATTTTGAATATCTTATTATATTTATCTCATTAAAATACATGTGATTTGTTTTTAAGAAATTTACACATATAGTATATACTTACATGAGGATTAGGAAACATGTAAGTTTAATTTATAAATATTTTCATATTTTTAAATATATTTTATTTATTATGCTACTACAGTTGTCCCATTTTTTTCTGCCCTTTATCCCCCTCCGATCTGCATGCGCCCTCGCTCCAGGATTCCCCCCTCCTTAGTTCATGTCCATATAAGTTCTTATAAGTTCTTTGTCTTCTCCATTTCATATACTATTCTTAACCTCCCCCTGTCTATTTTGTGCCTACCAATTATGTTTCTTTCCCTGTTCTTTTTTCCTTCATTCTCCCTTCCCCCTTCCCACTGATAATCTTCCATGTGATCTTCATTTCTGTAATTTCATTCCTGTTCTAGTTGTTTGCTTACTTTGTTTTTGTTTTTGTTTTAGGTTCATTTGTTGATAGTTGTGAGTTTGTTGTCATTTTACTATTCATAGTTTTTGATCTTCTTCTTTTTCTTAAATAAGTCCCTTTAACATTTCACATAATAAGGGCTTGGTGATGATGAACTCCTCGAACTCAACCTTATCTGGGAAGCACTTTATCCTCCCTCCCACTCTAAATGATAACTTTGCTGGATAGAGTCATCTTTGAAGTAGGTCCTTGCCTTTCATGACTTGGAATACTTCTTTCCAGCCCCATCTTGCCTGCAGGTTTCTTTTGAGAAATCAGCTGAGAGTCTTATGGGAACTCCTTTGTAAGTAACTGTCTCCTTCTCTCTTGCTGCTTTTAAGATTCCCTCCTTATCTGTAATCTTGGGTAATATACTTATGATGCGCCTTGGTGTGTGCTTCCTTGGGTCCAACTTCTCTGGGACTCTCTGAGCTTCCTGGACTTCCTGGAAGTCTATTTCCTTTGCCAGTTTGGGAAAGTTCTCCTTTTCAATTTTCAATTTCTTGTTCTTCCTCTTCTTCTGACACCCCTATGATTAGGATGTTGGAATGTTTAAAGTTGTCCCAGATGTTCCTCATCCTCTCCTATTTTTCTGAATTCTTGTTTCTTTGTTCTGTTCTGGTTGGATGTTTATTTCTTCCTTTTGTTCCAAATTGTTGATTTCAGTTCCAGTTTCCTTCCCTTCACTGTTGGTTCCCTGTATATTTTCCTATTCCACTTTGCATGGCCTTCACTCTTTCCTCTATTTTGCAACCACACTCTACCATATCTATGAGTATCCTGATTACCAGTGTTTTGAACTCTGCATCTGATAGTAATCTATCTCCTCATTGCTTAGTTCTTTTTCTGGAGTTTTGATCTGATCTTTCATTTGGGCCATATTTCTTTGTCTCAGCATATCTGTTAAATTGTAAGGGGCAGAGCCTTAGGTATTCACCAGGGCAGGGCAACCCACATCCCTGTATTGTGGTGCTGTCTGTAGGGGAAGGGTCAGAGAGGGAACAATGCCATGTACTGGATTGCTCAGCTCTCGTCCCACTTTCTGTGACTTCCCTCACTTCCAACAAGCGGATTGTGCCCTTTCAGGTGCTAATTCCTGGGTGGGTGGGCTTGTGTACTTTCTAGGATCCTGTGGGCCACTCCAATGAACTCTCCTTTGAGATTGGGAATTTCTCCCATACCCACAACCCCCAGAGATTTTACAGCCAGAGGTTTTGAGGCTTTATTTCCCAGAGCTGGAACCCTGGGTTGTGTGGTTTGTCTCGCTCTCCATTCTTTCCTCCCAGCTTATCTGCACATGAATGTGGGACCTCTGGGTCCTCCAGCTGCCACCTTACTGTGTGTCCTCTCTGCCCCTCCTACCAGCCTGGATGATGTTTCTTCTTTAACTCCTTGGTTGTCAGACTTCCATGCAGTTTGATTTTCTGGCAGTTCTGGTTGTTTTTTGTTTTTAAATTGGTTGTTATCCTTCTTTTGGTTGTGTGGGGAAGCAAAGTTTCATAATAAATTCCTCTTGATGTTCTATCTCTCTCTTTCTCTTTCTTCTCACACCAGTTTGATAGGTGTTTCTGTCACTTGCTACTAAGAGTTCTAATTCAGGAAAAGAGCAATCAACCTTTCCCCGCTCCAGTGACTTGCATATTTGTCTGAACAAGTATAGATTATTAGAGAAGTCACCATTTATTACCATAAATCTGAGCTGTGCAGTCCACAAGACTCAGTATACCTCTTTTCTTGATGTTTAGTGAACAAATAAAATATGTTTTGAAGAAAACATTGGCTAGAATGACTTAAAATTTTATTTCTTAATGAAAAGTAAATTCTATTATTAAGTCTTTAGGCCAGAAAAAGTTAAATGCTTGCAAAGTTAATGGCATTTTTATATTTTTCACATTTTTGGTACTTCTTGTACATTTATAAATCAAGGAAAACACAAGAATCCACTTCAGAACACATTTTTTACATTCTTTCATCATTGAATAGAGAGTAGCTTATATTGTTTTACAAATCAATTAAACTTGGGTTTTTGCTGAAGCAGCTGAGAATTCAAGATGCTCTAGGCTACAGGCTGAAGTTTGGAAAGAATTCAACCTGCTGATTTTTATCCTCTCCCTTGGACAAGATGGCTATGGCTAATTTAGGCCTCTGGCTATGAAACACAAAACTGTCTATCTGCATTATTAATGGGTGTTTGATAGGATGAGCTAACAGTGACTTGGGTTTCATTGGGAAAAGAGGCCAAAGAAAATTTCTTGAGATGGAAAAAGTCCAGCGGACAGGAATATGATGATAAGAACAGCTAACATTTACAGATTGCTTGAGATGTGGTAGGCATTGTGTTGGGTAATTTGTGATTTAATACATTTAACCTATGACTTGGATACAATTACTATCCCATTTTAAAGATTAGAAAACCAAGGTGTGAAGAAGTTAAGTAACTAATCATGGCCAAAGCACCTAGGGATAGGGTACAACTGAAATTTCATCCTGTTTAATATAACTTTAGAATCATTATACTCCTGTAGATTATAACTTATACTTTACCACATCCCGCATGTTGAGGATTAAATTCTTGGCAAAGCCAAAGTCATGGAAGTAATGGGCCTGAAATCTTATTTCTGTTGTAAAGCATTCTTTGATTTTTTTTTTTTTTAAAGCAGGAGATGAAGAAAGAGACACAGGGAAAATGACATTGGATACGGATAGAACTAAAACCACTTTATAAAATTCACAAAAAAAAAAGAGTTGAAAAGGTTTTATGTTCATTTATTCCCTGGTTAACACAATGCACAAACAGCATTTAGATATTACTTGCACTTCAGCTGTTTCAATTGTACTGAGACCCAGGGCTGGAAAATCTCATTCATGGATAGGGAAAGGAGCAGCGGGAGAAGGTGATAGAGGGGTTATGCCAAGACTGTAATTAATTCTCTGCAGGAAACACCAAGGCACTACTCCATAGAAAGGAAAGGCATTGCTGACCTTCCTTCCCCTCTGACTCCCTAAGACGGGAAGAGAGTTCTAGGTAGATTATAAACCCAGATGGAAATTTACTTACAACCTCCAACCATTTATGGTAAAATCCAACTATGACTTCTACCCATGGTGAAATCATATTATAATTTGGGGGGAGATAGAAACAGCACATTTATTCTTAATCTACATATATAAATATTGCTATGGCTATATAAAGATATACCTATATTTAAAATATACTAAACAAAAAATGCATATTTTGCACTTTTTATTGTTCTTAAATGAGATAGGCATATACCTTACAGGTGAGAGCTCTATAACCTCGATTGTCATACCTTGTTTAAAGTAACAGTCATAATTTAATGTTTTAATCTATTTTTATGAGAATAAAAACTCAACACATGAGTGTTCCAGGAATTTCAGGCCCATTTGTTTACTTTCCCAGTGATACTGTTGCACATGCCTCCTACAGGCTTCAAGACTTGCTCCTGGAGTGTAAGCGAGAATAAAAGAGAACAGAAGCGTTCTCCCAGGGGCACACTAAATATGGGACAAGGAAAACAAGGTCAAAGAGATTTCCATGGGAAAGAGCAGATGGCTTTGGCTTTAGCTGTAAAAACCAAAATCCTGAACCACTGATTTTTTGAACCTCACCACAGAAGTTTTTGTCAAGAATATTCTGGTCTTAAATCGAAGTAAACATCAATCAAACCTAAGCCTTCTATGGCATATTTTTTCTAGGATAAAGTATAGATTGAGAATTTAAAAAACATAATTAAAATGTACTGCATGAAGTATTTTCAAGTATTTTATAATCTAAATATGAAGACAATTTGAATGCACGTATTGGTTTCTCAGCCATGTTCCTTTGCATTAACTTTTAGTGATCTATCTTTAGTGATTGCTTCGGAATTACAATGAACACCTACAATACCTTCCAGTCTTCTGAGAGTTAATATTATGTTACTCTACAGACAATTTTAACCATATAGGTCCATTTATCCCTTGCCCTGTCCTTCATATTATAACTGTGATACCCATTACATCTTTGTGCAGTAAATACCTTGTAAACAATATTAGGATTCCTTTTAAACATACATATGTTAAAGATTAAGAATGAAAACGGTTTTTATATTTGTCTAGACCTTTTCTAATGCTCTTAATTATATTCTGAACATCTGAGTTTCTATCTTCTATCATTTCCCCTCGTTCCGAAGAATTTCCTTTAGCACCTTCTGTAACACATGTCTGCTGGTAATTGATTCTCTTTATTTTCTTTTCTGCAATAATGTCTTTACCTTGCTCTATTTTTGACAGATATTTAGATATTTTTTCTGTATATAGAATTCTGTGTTAAAGTTTCTTTTATTTTTAGCACAGTAAGAGTGTTGTTACACTGTATGCGTGTAACAACAGTAAGCGTGTTGTTGCTTTGTCTTCTGGCCTTTGGGGATTTTGTTAAGAAATTAATGGAATTTGATTATTGTTCCACTATATACAATGTGTCATTTTTTAGTTGTTTTGAAGCTACTTGTTCTTCTCAACTTGGATTTTCTAGCAGAATGACTATGATGTGCATAGGTATGGTTTTCTTTGCATTTCTCACTTTTTATATTCACTGATCTTCTTTCACTTGAAAATTTACGTCTTTCACCAAATTGGTGAAATTTTTGTTCATTATTTCTTAAGACATATCTACTGCCCATTTTTTTCTTTTTCCTTCTAGAACTCCAATTACACATATAGTATACCTTTTTATGGTGTTCCACAGGTACTTGGGACCCTTTTTTATTCAGTTGTTCTTCAGATTAAATAAGGCATATTGCTCAATAATAAAGTTTATTAATCTGTCTCTCTATTCTGTTAACTTATCTAGTATATTTTCAGATTTAAAGTTTTCAGTTATAGAATTTATATATGGTTCTTTGATAAAGTTTCAATTTCTCTGCTTAGTTTTCTATTTTATTTTCTGGTGAGTATATTTTCCCTTACTTTACTGTGCATAGCTAAAATAGATGCTTTAAACTCTTTAGTCTGCTTATTCCAACATTTGATTATTCTTCAGTATAGTCTTGGTTTATTATCTTTTCTCTTGAGACTGTCCCATCCTTTCCTAAATCTGTGTATGTCAACTAATTTTAAATTATGTGCTAAACACAATGAATGACTCAAGAATAAGTATTATTGTTTTTACTTTAGCAAGTAAATAATTTTGTTACTGTCAAATTGAAACTTCTGTCTTTTGACCGGTGACTAAATCCTTTGATCCTTTGGCCTCATTAGACTGCATTAAGTCTATCCCACAAATGTGGGGTTCAAGAGTTATTCTAAGATTGGTTCAGAATTTATATACAAACTTTGGAGCTTGTTTCTGACTCTCTCCTTGCCTGGGTTTCCCCTTCACTTTCCCAGCAGCTTTCATTTCTCGGATCTCTGTATTGTCATTTTTCAGGCCATAAAGACTGGTGCCACCTGTAAAAATGGGACAGTCACCTGTGTCATTACATTCACCCAAGTGTCAACTTCCACCTAGAATTTGCCCAATTTTCTTTAGTCTCCAGTGTGCAAAAATTATTTCCTTTATTTTGTCCAGAGTTTTGATTATTATCTTTCAGAGAGATATTCTAGTGAGGGGTGATTTGGCCATACCAGCAGTTACACTTGAGGTTACAAAATGCAGACACAGACTGCTTTTGTTATGTCTTTCTCTTCCTTTTCTTTCTCTTTCATTTGCTTTCTTTTTTTCCTTTTTTTTGATTGTAGAAATAAACTTTGAAGAATTGTTATTTTGTTTGATGATTTTTGTTTTCTGTTGTTATTTTAGTTTTTCATGTATTTTTTATGGAAAGGTAGCTTCTCTCTCAAGAATATAAGGCAAATTTACTAAGAGAATTAAGGTAACTGAAGAGATTTTAATCAAAGAAACGGAAACTTCATGACAGAGTAGAGTAGGAGTTAATTCCAAATACATTGATGATACATCAGATAATAGAGAAGTGATGGATATAGAAAAAGAGAACCAAGAATTTGACCAGAACTCAAAACGCAGGTTGAACTACTCCAAGGTCCATGTCCTTGACCACCACTCTATACTAGGGAAGAATATTAAAACTAAAAATGGAAAAACACCATTTAACGTGGAGGAGAAAGAGGGAAACAGTGTAGAATTTTTTCAAAGACTATGAGAAAATTAATAAGAAAGGTTAATCTAGAAAATAACAGAAGCTCATTCAAAAGGGGATTTCTGAATTCTAAAGTTAAAATGGGTATCTCTGTATTTTGAGTTAGAGAAAAATCTTTAATATTGTACAGAAACAATAATGAAATTTATTAAATATACTTAAAGAAGCATTCTTTCTCTGAGATGTCATCTCTATTGCCCCTTATTATGACTTGCTATTATTGTAGAAAATAAGGTAAGGTATTTGGACCACCTACAAGAGCCTCAGGAAGTTTGAGTCCCAAAGACAGTTGCAGCAACTTCTTTAGGAATACCTATCATTTCATCAATGGAAATGCACTTTCTAACCACCTGTTTACACACGTGTGCTGCTATTGAGCCCCTGACACATTAAAGACCACATTGACGTAGGCTGACAGAAACAACGTAGTGATCAACCTGAACAAGTGTTCGCATTAAACAGTAATTTATACTCTGCATAGGCAAAAGTAAGCGTATTCACGGTGGGGTGGCAGATAGAGAGACTAGCAATTCTTTGCTTAGACAGAAACACCTGACATGGAAGAGCTCATTAGGGCCTCCAGAGAGTGGCTGACAGCTAAAGAGCTTGTCAGCTCTGTCAAAAGACCTTTGAACGTAATTCTTGTTTTTGAATCAGAATTTTCTGAATCACCAGCAGGATGCCAGAAGCACACTGTTTGCTTCCTTGACTATTTCCTCACCCTCCAATGCTATCAGAATTTGCCCAAAGCCTTAGCTGTCTTAGAAACTGTTTTGCTTTGGCAAGCATGCCCACAGACAAACTGAAATTTGCTTTCTCATAAATCCTTTTATTTCCCCTTGCTTCAGCTGCAGCTAACTAATGTCAGGCTTTGCTCTGAAATATGCAGTGACTGACAACATGCCATTGTGTGTGGATATCAGAAACACAGACAGATTGATCTTGATACTGTGTCTCTAAGATGAACAAAACAAAGGTAGTAGGAATAAAGTGCTGGGCTTCCAAAAGAGAACTTATTCAAATGACTGTTGTTTAAAATAAATTAATTAACTTAAAAATTGCTGAAGACAGATCCAGTGTAAGTGACATACTGTAATGACCTGCCTCTGATTTCTTCTGCTCCAGCACAGCAGATTCTAATTTTCTATCCTGGAATCCAGATCTTAGTCAAGATACATGTCAGTGCCCAGCACCACCATTCCCAGACTTCATGCCTCTTCAACTGTGATATCTTACCTTCCCATGCATCCCTCTCCTCACCCACTTTCAATATTCCCCTCAGAGCAGTGTATCCTGCAGCGCCAACTTCTGACAGCTTATCCCAGAATTTAGCTGAAGCAGGAAGAACCATGCTCATAAACATGTTTATGTATCTTTTTGTGAGTGGGAAGAAAAGGCCTTAGTAACAATTACTATAAAAGGTGTAAGAATGTTTATCTCCCCTTGACAGTAAACAGAACTGAGACATGCTCATCACTGGATCAAGGGTACATTGTCAGTAAAGGACAGTCTAGATTCCTGCTCACACATGACTCTTAAACCCCTGTTTGGTCTTCACCACTGTATTAGACTGCCACCCTGAAGCAAGCTTCTCTATTTTGGGTGGTGATTGTATTTCCCTGAAGCTACAGCATATATGGGACCTTGCTTCTAAGATTCTGAGTAGTTCAAGAATACTTCCTAGATACTCCTACCACTGCTGGATGAATTTCTGTAAAGAAATCACAAAACCTCTATCACATCTTTGGTGTATATCTTGATTTTCTTTACTATCTGACAACTTTGGAGGTGTGGTAGAGGTGGAGCTACTGGCCAACTTGAAAAAGATATAATCATTATTTCCATTTTATAAAAGAAAAAAATTGAGGCTTAGTAGAGTCATGTGCAGCTAGGATCAAAGCCCCACTTATCTACTTGTCAGCAAAACTGTTTGTGGATGGAAACCTCATCTGTATGTTGGTCAGCATTCTAGTTCACACCCAACATCTCTGTTGGCTTGAACTGCCCTAAATAACTACTTCCAGTGCAATCTCTCTGCTGTGACAATCCTCTCATGCGGAGTAGAAACCCCTGTGTGTTCCAACACATTCTGCCTTCTCTTAAAGTCATTTCTACTTCCTCCTGTATCAATCAAAGTTCCTACAAGAAAAGAGAGCACACTCAGAGGTTTTAGATTTTTATCAAAGTATTACTTTTTGTGATGTGAGTAGGGTAAGAGCACCATGCTAGTAGGGACTAGCAACAAGAGGCAACCACAATCACCTGCTGAGACTAAAGAAGCAATGAAGAAGGATGGTGTTTGTGGAAGCAGTGGAAGAGGGGCTGTCCAGCAGGAGATGTGACTGTAGGAGAATGGAGCCACTCTCTTCGTGGTGATGAAGCAGGGAGACAACAGAAGAGCTGAATACTGTGAGATCTCTCTGTCTCTGTCTGTCTGTCTGTCTGCGTGTGTGTGTCTCTCTCTCTGTCTCCTCATTCTCCAATCAACTATTGGGACTTCCATTAGCTCAACCCAACCAGAATACAAACTAGGGTGATTCAGGGCACAAAGAAAGAAAAACAGAGAATAGAGCTAGAGGGCAGACAGAGAAGCACCAGTACACCTTCTATCAAACTACCCTCTCAGTAAACAGTTTGAGCATTTTTGACTAAAGCTGTGTGTGATCCAGGAATTCCACTCCTTGGTACATATTTAGGAGAAGAAAATGCATATGCCTACTGAGTTAAATCTACAAAAATGTACACAGCAGCCCTGACTGAGGGGTGTGGCTCAGGTGGGTGGAGCATCGTCCCATAACCAAAAGGTTGTAGGTTGGATCTCCAATCCCAGCACCTACAAACCGAGGTCTGGGAGCATTTGGGAGGCAACCAATTGATGTTTCTCTCTGTCTGTTCCTCCCTCTCTTCCTTTCTCTCTAAAAGCAATGAAAAAAATGTCCTTGAGTGAGGATAAAAAAAGAAATGTTCAAAGAAGTTTCTTTTTTTAAACTAATCAAACACTAGAGACAACCCAAATGTCTACCAAGAGGAGAATGACTAAATTGTGGTGTATTTATAGACGATTACACAGCAATGAAAAAGAACAAGCCACTGATAAATGTAACAACATGAATGAGTCTCCATGATATAATATGAAGTTATAAAAGCCAGACACCAAGGAATACACACTGAATGATTCTATTTATAAAAAGTTCTAAAATAGGCACAACCAAGCTGTGGCGATATAAGTCGGAATAGTGTTTACCTTTTGGTGTCTGTTGGCGGAGAGACACAGCTGGGTATTGACTGGAAAGAGACAGGAAGGAACCTCTGGGTAGTGGTTACTTGGGTATGCGCACATGTAAAAATTTATTGAGCTGAACACTGAACACCGTTCAGTTCATGCGAGTTAAATTTCAGCTCAAGCAACAATAACCACCATCAGTACCATGACTGCTACTCTCCCACGCACCAATGTCATTCAGAATTAGGTCGTTTGTCAGGCGACAACAGCAAGCGAAAGATTTAATCAGGAAACACTCACTTCTTCTTTGTAAACTGGACATTCCTCACTGATAACAAAAAACAAACAGATTATGAAAAATAAAATGACAAAGACAAAAATACTTTTAACTCCAGAAAATATTTGAGCTGTGAATCCCACTTTTAGAGACAATGGGAGGTAGTGGGTAGAGTTATTATTTCGGGCCTTGGGGTCCCTCCGATCATGCCTGGCTGGCTCTCGCTTGTGTAAGTCTGGCTCAGAGCAATGGCCTGAAATGTCACTATGCTACACAGAGCTAAATCTTTAAGCAACTGTGACAGGTAATCCATTTTTATGAAAATTGTCCAGAAATATTGCATGACTGATTTTCAAACATAGTTTATTTATTTTTGCCTGGTAAATTGGGTAGAACATAGGATTGAGTGAAATTATCCAAACGTCCCTTGCTTGTTATTTTCTCATTTACTACCAGGTTGGTTTTCAATGCAATAGTTCATAATATTAATATTTCTAAACAGGTGTCCAATTACGTGGCATTTTAATATTCTGACCCAAAGATAAGAATTAAACAGATATCTTTACTATGCTGCTCTCTCAATGATCCTGATCCTACAGTGAAAAAACCATACCCTGAGAATAAATTGTTCATTCTAAGAGTAGAATTAATGCCTCTAAGCACTATGACTACATTTTGTAAATCGCTTCTCCATGGTATATCACTGGGCAACCAAAGAGAGTCATATAGACTTGAAACACAAGAGAAACTACAACTCGTGTTTAGTTATTATAGAGAAGCAAAGATTTTAAGGATGCTCTCAAGACCAGAAGAGTTATAAGGGCTGTTATTTATGTGATGTTTACACGTTCCATAAACCCAGGGCTACAGTAGCTTGTAGACTCAGAACATACAATATCTCCCCGACCTATAACCAATTTTTCCGTTTTGTAAGGGACTCCCCAGAAGGCTTTTCATGCGTACTCCATGAACAAACCCACAAGGCTACCATACGTTGTTCATCACTTCCCTCCTTCCTACCCATCCAACCGGATGTGCCTCCTGCTGGGCAGCACTGTTCCCTCAAGCTCGTATGTGTGTGCTGCGTGCAGGGCTATCAGAGCTGTGAACGGCCTTGCTGCTGGGGTTGTGGTGTCCTGCTGATGCCACGGAGGAACTTCAGCGAAACTGCTGTTAGCTTTTCTTCAGGGTCTCATAAAATACATGCTCCATGCAAAGGAGTACCATATGTAAACATTCTTAAATAATAATACTAATGATTTAAATAAATAAAATAAGCCTCCTGTACCCACCACCCAGCTTAAGAAATAAAGTTTTTCTCACACCACCGAAGTCTCCTCTCCATTCCTAAACCCTTTTCTCTGCTCTCAGTGTTCACAGCTAAAATTCGTCCAGGACTTTCTGTTTGAGGACTTCTTGATCTTCTAAGTGAAAGAGAGATCTTTGTCACCATCTCCCACCTCCCAAAAAAGATTAGCTAGGACCAGAGGAGGGGGGGACTCAGACTGGAGCAGAGGAGAGCTGGCTGGGGCAGCTTGCCTGGGCAGGCGGTAACAACAATGAAATGTTCATATCCCATTTTAGACATTTCTGTTCTTCCCTTTACTATTTCTTTCCTCCACTTCCTTTGGGCTTATTCTGTTGCAATTTTTCAATCTTTTCCACTGAATAATGTTGCAGGTATTAGGTTTCAAATCCATTTTCCTGTGCGACGACAGTTCTGCAAACAACACAGTTCTCTGTTGTCAGAAGGCCTCCTGTTAGTTTCCATCAATAGGAGGAAATCGGGGAAAGAATGGATGGCAAGAGAAGAGGAGGAAAGGCTTGTTCATTTGTGCTTGTTTACTTTTCCTACCAGGTCACCCTACCATGCCCTTTATCCTGGCAGCAGCAGAATAAAAGCTTACAGTTTACCGGGGCACGCCCGCTACCAGCCTCATCATGCCCCTTCTCAGCACCAGGCAGACAGTGCTTACTCCTGATTCTCAACTTCCTATGTCTGAGTCACAACATAGGAAGGACATCTCTCTGTGTTCCGCAGTACCAGCATCAACAAGGCAGCATTTGTTATTTGGAGATTAGAGAGCCCCGTTCTATGAGTCCCTCCTCCAAGCCCCTAACTTATCAGCAGCAGCCAGATAGGTAGCAATATTCTCGAAATTCTGAATCCTGATTCTGTAGACCCCCTCCATGAACTTGTAGACTCTAATAATCTTAACCTCTTCTTTTTATTCCTCTGCCCCTACAGCATTGCTGCTGATATCTCGGTGTCTTTGTGGATAAAGTTTAGCTGTAACACTGGGAGCAGAGGGAAGGGTTTTAGGAATGGAGAGGAGGCTTCAGAGGTGTGAGAGAAATTTTATTTCTTAAGCTGAGTGGTGGGTATGGGAGGCTTATTTTATTTATTTCATTCATTAGTATTATTATTTAAGATTTTCGTAATGATCCCTTTTAATGGTCTCCTTTATTTTTTTAGTCCTCTAGCACTTGATGGACAAATTCCCCACATTAAATTCTCCCTGTTGGAATAATGGCTGTGATGTGTTTTCCTGAATGAACCCCAACCAGTGTAAGTGCTCAGTTAATTTATTTCAAACTTTTTCCTATTATAGAGATTTAAAGATTATGCTAGATTTTCTGTCACTCCTCTTTCCTAGCCACAACTACTTGGAACTACATCTCCCAGAATAATCTTCTCCATATGTTCTGTGTTTGAATGTGAATTAGAATTTCCTTGCCCAAGAAAAGAAGGGAGGCTGTTACTAGAAGCATGGGCGTATGCCTGACAGAAAATTCACAGTAGCTTCTGGGTGAGCTCCCCTGTTCCAGTGATTCAAGCAACTGTAATTAGCAATACGGGCTTCTTGAAAGTTTTTGAGATTCTTAGGAACTTCTGGAAAAGACACATGAGCGCCAACTGGAATTTCTTATATTAACCTTTAAATGTTTCTTTTATTATCGATCATTTAGAATTCATACTAAAAAAATATGAACTTATTCTTCAAGATGACACATACAAGTTAAAATAAACAAATCAGCTCTCCATTTATTAGCTTACCCATTTTTAAGCAATGGCTCTGAGCTGAAACTGATCATCAGAATGACCACAGGAGATTTGTATCAGATGCCCGAGACCTACTCTTGCAAACACTGCCTGAAGTTTGGCTCAGGTGCCTACATATATTTAAAGCTCTTCACATAAATTTGGAAGATCAGCCTTGCTTTGAAAACACTGCTTTGTTTTATCTTGTAAATGATCTTGTGATCATGTGTTTTTAAAAATTAATCCCAAGCTTTTTTTCTTTACTTGTTTTATTCCTTCATCGGCCTCAGTATTGAAGTATATTTTATGAAGTCACCTGTAGGCTTTAGGAGGTAGGAGTTAAAAAATAATAATTCCTCCCGCCTGACATCATCTTCCAAAACAAGGTTCCCTTATTGTGTACATGATGTCCCTGACTCTGCTTATTTCGGAATGAATGATAATGATACGCTTATGAAATCAACATGTTGGACTATGTATTTCTATTTTACAAATGCAGAGTAAGTTAGGGATGCCAAAAGGCAATGTCTCAATCCTTCTGTTTCTGCCAACTTATTTGCCTTATGGACTCAAATATGTTGTTCTTGAAGCAGATGGCTCTCCATATCCCTCCAGTTTATTACATAAGAAGGTGAGGTGCAGTGGATTGAGTATGTTGATTTCCTGGAAGACTAGCGCGGTGCATGTGACAAAGCCCCAGGTGTAGGGGAAGGAACAGAGCTTCTGAGCCAGACATGCCTGGATTTAAATCCTGGCTCTGCCTCTTTCTGATCACGAGTACTTCAGCAACTCAACTCACTTAGCATCCATTTTCTCTTCTGTAAAAATGGAGATAATACTGTCTGCTTTGTGAGCTCACGGGAAATTTGAGTGATATGTACATCAAACAACTGGCACATAGAAGATACACAATGAGAGATTTGCTCTTTTAGAATTTTCGTATGAAGAAAAAACACATTTCTCCTACGCTTGCTCTGAATTGAGGCAGTCACCTGGTATGATTTAATGTAAACACAGGTCAGCAATCCTTCTGAGGAAACCTGTCACAATGGTCGTTATACCTTTAAACACAAACAGGCAGAAAACGCAGTCTGTAAAGGATGATGCTTGTGTGAGTCTGATTTCTCATAGCCCTGAAATCTGGGCTCTGGCAGCCCATCTGGGTTCAACCTTCAATTACCTAAAAAAAAGTCCTTGCTTGCACGTGTGTGTGTGTCTGTCCTGTTGTTGGGGGAAGACTTAGCACTTTAAGAGAATCCCAACAAAATCTGGTAAAAGTTACTGAACCCATCCAATGAAATGAGAATTACATAAAAATATTTAAATGTACATACATAAAACAAATACAAATAAGTAATGGGGAATTCAGAGTCATTTCCACTTTTGATCCTGAAGAGAAACTAGTAAATCTATGACAATGATCAAGGAAATGGTTCAATTAAAATATCATCTTTCATAGTCTGCTATTTTGCGTGTCCTATACCTCTGTTCTATACAAACAGGATGGGTTTTTTTGAATTAGAACCTTTGTATTGTGCCCAAAATTGTGCTCTTTGCTTAAACAAATTTTAAAGATGGTATTTGTATTAAGGATTTCTTGAGATGCGTCTCACCGTCTTTGACTTCCTCCATGGCTGTCACAGTCAACCTCCGGCAGGTGGAACCCGCCCCCACTGCACCCGCTCTCCCCCTACTGCCTCGGACTTCTCTGACACCTGACGTCGGATGGCTGTGGAAGCCCAGTCAGTTCTAATGCCCACGTAACTCTGATTGGTTTTCTATGGGGTAACCTTGGTCAATGCAGAGTTGGAGGCAGTGGGTAAATCCCCCTTCTAAGGACAATTCAGAGGTGGATCCTACATGACCCCTCAGAGTCAGTGGGACAGAGCCTCAGTTGCCCACTGAAATGTGGAGTCACAACCTTCCAATGTAGTAACCCACCTCTATTCTGGTAGAATTATCTCTGAGACTTTCCTGTTTAACCGCTTCACCCACAATATCATTTACACACTTCCCCTCAAACTTACGGTCCCCAAATTTATCTCCTATATCTTTTTTCACCACCATAAACTTTTCACCCTCCATAAACTTTTTCTCCCAAAACTTTTATTCAGTATGGCTTTTCTGTCAGCTGGACAGCATCATACACACTCAGAAACAGAAACGATGGCACCGTGTGGCACCTTTTTGGCAAATGCTTCTTTATTCTTCCGCTTTCCTACTGGAGGACTTTCCAAACCTGCTCTCCTCCCTACCTGCTCAGAGCCTGGGAGCATCTTCTCTGCTGCTCATATGTCCACGTGTTACTGCAGGTGTGGCTGTGCTTTTCCCTGCTGTATCTCTCAGGTGGTTCAGGAGAATCGATCTGAAAGACAGGAGAGGCTCCTGTTTTCTGCATACTTAGGTCCAGTCTTGAAGAGATGGCTACAGATGAGGCTTCTTACACTCTGAGCTCTATTATCACCCAAAATATCGTCTGTTCTCTGGTGACGCCATCTTTGCTTCCTCCTTTTAATTAGCCGTATGTTTTTTACTGGGTTCTATTTTGTTTTCACCACAGATAGTTTTTCTCCCCCTTCTTCCAAAAGGCAAGGATTTTTCCCCTGACAGTTTTATCTTTCTTTGTCTCCCATGTGACCTTCTCTCGTTCAGTATTTCTTTTCTTCAGTACACGGAAGCACAGAAAGAAAGCAAACTTTGGATTCAAGATCGGTCTGGGTCCTAACTAGAGCTTTTTCATTTACTCTCTGTGTGAATTTGAGCAGGTGATTCTACTTCTGACCCTGCCTCTCTCTCCTTGTCTTTTAAAATAAAGATAGTGTGTAACACAGCACCACAGAATTTTTGCAAAGAATAAATAATGTACAGGGTAAATGCTCACAAAATGATTATTTCTTTAGCTCCCTCTGTTAGTAAGCATATTTTACTTGAACACACAGTCAGTTATACCTCACACTACTTGTCCAGTGTGGCTAAATCTGCTTTTCCCAGCCAACTCTACTACCTTTCTCTGAGGTTTGTTGCTCACTCTGTTGAGACCACCCCTTGATCAGTTTTCAGTGAATGCCCTTGGCCTCTTACCAAATGTCTTGTAGGTTACTGTAGGAGTTCTTCATTGATGACTAATGACAAATATGTAATACTTCACATAGTTGAAGCCGGGAGCATCTTAGTTGATTAGTCTGGCCCACAGTCACTCACGAGGTTGCCCTCAAACAGTTGGAGAGGCTGCAAGGCATCTCAAGGCTCTACAGAACCTAGAGAACATGAAACACAGGATCTGTGTTAGAACCCGTTCAGCCATCAAACAAATTGTGTAAGCCCAAATTGTGGTCATCCTAATGCATATTGACTGGCTGGCTGTAAGCTTACAATCAGGCTCTTCCCACCTAGGCAAGGAATACCTACATTTGGACCCAATTGTTTTAATTCGGTTTGAAGTTCACAAAACCTAATTTTTGCCTTGTGAAAGTTTACCCTGTCTCCACACGGAAATGGCCTGCAGGCAAGCCAGGATTTTCCTCCTGAGCTGCTTTGCATGCATTCCAGCTGCTGAAAATGAGCCTCGTAGGTCCAGGGTCCTGCACTATCTAGGGGAGCAGAGATGGTCTGAGCTTGCAATGTATTCAAAATCCATTTTAACAATTCCCTCACTGGATCTGGGAAAAAAAAAAAACTATTATGCTGTCTGCCTTCTGTTTGCTCTTTCAAATCTACTCTTCACTGTTCTGTGTCTAAAAGACTGACCATTGCGGACTTCATCGGCAGGCTCCCTAGACTTCAAGCTTCTCAGCTAGGTTCTCATCAAGTAGAAGCACTGGTTGGTGATTAAACAAGCAGGAAAAGAGTGAGGTTGGGATATTTATCTTGCAGCACCTCCCTGGCCAGACTGCAGCATTAACTATGTCTCCAAACCAAAGGTCACGCACAGCTCCTAGCAGGAGGTCCTGTCTGCAAGGCTATCTGTTCCAGGTTCCTGAAGCCACACCCTCTCCCTGGTCCATTCAGGCTTAGAAATGATAACTGTTCTACCACATTTACTAACCCAGGTGCTTCATTTTCATATTTTCCCCTAATCCCTGCCCACAGCCTTGTAAAAAGTCCTTTATTAAGCTCTTCTCCATACCCAGTTTGAATGTGTCACCTATTTCCTGACAGGACCCTAACTGATAGCTACTGTGAAGTGCTTGGTTTTGACAGCTCAGCTCCCCCAAGCTTCCTGCAGGTATACGTTAACTTTAAAGTATCATCACAAGAAATGAAACAAATTTGACTATTGAATTACCTAGTAGTTATTTGAATTAAACTTAGTGATTGGCAGCAGCTTTAATTTCTAGGAAATCTATGTGAGCAATCATTCATTGCCAAAAGCTACAAGGGCTAAATATTTATTAATTAAGGGTCAGCCATATTAAATCCAGCAAAATATTTTATGATTTAAAATAATAGGTAAGAGCACTGACTTAGTGTGGCTCAATGGGGTGGGCATCACCCCACAAACTGAAAGGTCACCAGTTCAATTCCCAGTCAGGGCACATGCCAGGGTTGCGGGACAGGTGGGGGGAGTGAGAGAGGCAACTGATTGATGTTTCTCTCACACATCAATGTTTCTTTCCATTTCTTTCTCCCTCCCTTCTCCTTTCTCAAAAAATAAATAAATAAAATCTTAAAAAAATAAAGTAATAGGTAACTTGTATTAAGTACTGTGTGACAGGCATTACATCAGACAATTTACTTTTTAAAAAATTCTTACAAATGTATTTTTACAAATTATAAATTCTTTTATCCTCACAATTATTCTGTGAGACATTATTTTTGCCATTAGACAGGTGTAAAAGTTGAAGCTTAGGGAGAGGTACCTTGCCCAAGGCCACATAGGCAGCCATTGCTGGAGCTGGTATTCAAACCCCAGCTGTCCGCATCCAGAGCCTACAGTCTACTCAATTTCCTCTTTAGTTAATGAGGAAATAAAAAAAAGACAAAGATATGTCTTTCCTTAAAGGGAAACATTTGCTAATTTCTATATGGCATAAATAGGCTGGTTAGAATTATAAATTACACTGCTACTTATAAGAATTTTATATATTCCATGCTTGTTAGTTGATTTTGGATAATAAAGGGAGCCAGAGCTATGGTGAATTTTAAGTGTATTTCCACAAATACAATTCGTTCTGAATTTACCACACACACAGGAGTCTCATGCTACTAACTCTAGTGCTTAGCTTTTCTTCAACTGGGAAGCTGTGTCTTGGGTCTTTTTATAAATCTCCTTATAAATAATGGTTGTTGTGTTTACTCAACTTGGAAATACTGGGTTTTTTCTTGAATGAGTCATTGTTTTGGGATAATGTAAACAGAGCCAGTGTTAAGGGAAAGGATTTCTTTTCCTATGAAAGCTCTGAACTTTTAAACAGCTGGTTAGTTTCACTCCAGACGTGTTTGCATTTCATTGACAGATGGAGTAATTTTGAAATGGTTTTTAATCAATAGATACTAGGCAAGTGGTTGAAAATTATCTCTTGGAGGAGAGGGGGAGCAGGCACATTCAATTTAACCATAGTTTCTTATTTATTTTTTTAGAATCTGTAATTAAATAACCACCACAAAAACCACATGTTGGGATGTGAAATCCTATGCAATCGTCCATATTTAAAGTTGTTTATTTTCATGCCATTTGGTAGTTTTTGTTTGTATGTTCTTGCAACTTTATTCTCTTAAAGAGGAAGCACTGTGTCGAAAGCACAGTTTTACCCAAATGGATGCCTATGTTGCTCTTTATTTTGGCTTCTTTAAGAGGTGCCAAATTATCAAATGGTGTACATAATTCAAATATTAGCAATAGCTCCAGAAGTTTTAAAATAAAATCCAGAAGACATTATTATTGCCATTTTTATATTGCTACTGTTCACTTCGACTTACTCACATATTAGCCATGTTCTTTGTTCTTTATTTCTTCTTGTGTTCATCTCAGAACATTTTCCTTTTGCCTGAAATATGTCCTTTGGATTTAATTTCCTTAGCACAAAGTTCCTGGAGGAAATTTTTCTTTTCTTTTTAACCCCATGGCTGTTAACCTTACTGGAACTTGCTCCCAACTGAACACACCCCTCTCAACCAAATGCATGTCCCAGTTCTGGAAGCTGGCTGTATCTGAATACTTTTCTGACCTACAAATCAGGTGACAGGAAAGTCTGCCAGCTTTGACTGAGGGCCAGAGCAGGGAAAGGCTCGGTGCAAGTTGCCATTTCGGCCACTGGACTCAGCAGAACCTAAGTTATTAAGTGTATCAAAGGTAAGGGATGGTGTAGGAATGGCACTTAAACCAGGCCACAATAGAAGAATCACCTTTACAGTTCTGAACCAGGTCATGCCATCTACAGCATAAAATTATGTATCTTGTCAAAAACTGCTTAAGTGTGCTACCTGGTCCTGATAAAGACTGAGGGCCTGAGGGCCTGACCCCGAAGCACAAAGTGACCTCATGAATAAAACCTCCCAACAGAAGCTGGGTTCTGCCAGGCACACCAAATCGGGCATGCCTGGAAACAACAGATCATAACTGGAAGTGAAATATTTGGATCAAAGCCAAGGCATGGCCAGAGGAACAAACGTGAGGCACTAGAAGGTGGACCCACGTCACCCATCACAATCGCACTAGTGCCTCCTCCAGGGGCAAAGCTGCTGAAGGAGGAAGAGAGTCAAGCTTGGTTCATGGATGGGATATCTCATGACCTTATTGGGTATCAGCTAAACATGGGCCTTAGCCACATTGCGTCTGTCTTCAGAGATGGATTTGAAAGTGAGGTCTGTAAGTAATATTCCCCCAGTGAGCAGAACTTTAGGCGACACATCTCACATTCTTTATATCAAAAGAAACATGCTGCATGCATGGACTCAAGAAATAGCTTAGCCGGTTAGTCAGAAGCCTGGAAGAAGAAGTATTAGATCAGAGACAAGAAGCTCTGGAATAGAAGCATATAGAGAGACCTTTGGTTTTGAAGAAAGAGGATATTTGCATTTGCCTTGCACTGTTACTACTTCCAGAGAACATCCTCCAAGGAAGAGGCATTAAACAACAAAGTAGAGAGAATGACAAGGCCAGCTAACATCAGTGAGTCCCCATCACCAGCTATTCCATTGCTGGAGCAATGGGCTTGTAAATGTGGAACCGCAGATGCAGGGAAAGAGGCTGTGCATGAGCTCACGATAATGGGTTTCTACTCAGCAAGGCTATTGGTGAATGCCCAGCCTGCCAGCGTTATTCACTAACGCTGATGTCCTTATACAGAAATGCCCTGCAAGGACATGAACAGTCCACCTAGGAGTATTAGTAACCTCCACTGAACCCCTTCTGTCCTGGAAGGAACAAAGATTCACTTTGACTTGCCAACACATCTTCTATATAGGACTTCTTATTCTCAGAGCCTCAACTAGCACCATTATTTGAGGACTTACAGATTTCAGATCAGCCAAATGGGATTCCCGCACAACATTGCATCAGATCAATGAACCCACTCGATGACAAATACTATGGTATGACGGGCAAATACCCTGAGATCCCCTGGATTTGTAACGTATCACCCGAAGGCTGCAGACCTGAGTGATATAAATGCTGAGTGGTCCAGGGATTTGGAGAAGACCTAGTGTCTGAGAAAAGACGGCTCACGGGGTCCACATCTTGTTACCACAGGGCACTAGGAAGACTGTGAATATCAGTAGAAAATCCTGGCACATTTTCAGAGGCCTGACTAGTACAGTTCAGACAGATATAGCAAGGACAAGATTTATTCCAAAAAATCAAGCAGAAGTCATGGGACCCTGAGAAGGGCATGTGGACCAACCTTAACTCTCTCAAAGCCGCGATGTGTGTAACTTCCTAAGATGGAGAAAAACGGTAAGGAGAGCCAAGCTCAGAACAGCCCAAATAGGCAGTTTGACCTTTGAATTAATGAGTTTAAGTCCTCAGTGGAATTAACAAGTTTTAATTACTTGTACTATTTAAACCAGAAGAGAGCATATTACTTTTCAGAGGCAAGATTAGGAAGTTTTTAACATCAGCAGAAATAATGGCACTGGAGCTAAACCAAGCTCCGGAATTGAAAATGTAAAGTTACATTTCTGTGCAGCTAAGTTATGACTACTTCAAAACACTACACATGTAATCTTCTTGCATGTGGATACTCTGACAAGCAGCTTTCAGAACTTCCTGGGACTTGACTCAAAATTAGCCATCCTGATTATTCTCATCTTGGGGGAAGGGATGATTTAATCAGGGAAGGGAAGATAAATTCACCTTATTTTAAAAATAAATCAGTTTTCTTTTGTCATTGTTCAAATAACATTTAGTGATTCACTTATAGGCACAGACACCACTACAAACACAAAATTCTCCAAAACCTCAAAACAACAACCCTTACACTTTACTGATGAAAATGTAAAATTGTTTGTCCATTAAGGAAGATGGCTTGGTGGTTCCTCAGAGAATTACCAAGTTAAACATAGAATCTCCATATGACTCAGAATTACCATTATTCTACTCATAGGTGTATACCTCAAAGAACTGAAAACAAGTACAAAAATATCACAGCAGCATTATTCACTAATGCTGGAAGCAACATGAATGTCCTTCAAAAAAAGAGTAGGTAAATAAAATGTGGCGTATACCAAATAATGGAATGTCATTCAGCCATGAAAAGGACTGTAGTACTGATACGTTACAACACAGGTGAAGCTTATAAACACGCTGAGTGAAAGAAGCCACACACAAAGGCCACAGATTGCATGATTCTATTTATTCTAAATAACAGCAAATCCATGGAGACAGAAAGTGGACTGGTGGCTTCCAGGCATTTGGTGGATGAAAGATTGAGTAGTGACTCCTAATGGTTATGGGCTTTCTTTTAGGAAGATGAGAATGTTCTGGAATGAGATAGTGGTGATGGTCTCACGATGTCATGGATGCACTTAATGCCACTGAATTGAATACATAAAAATGATTAAAATAGTAAATTTTATGTAACATATAGAGCCAATAAAACATTCTCCAAAACTCAATTAATAAATACTTTCCTGTGCCCCCAAACCATTTTAGTTCTCAGGGAAAGTTTCCTGCAGTACCAACTAAAATGGGTCACCAGTTGTTCCTTGTGGGAGGCAAACTAAGACTTTGCACTGAGTAAAGATGGTTAGCTGTTTTACAAGGAAAACACCTGGCACCATATGCTGGCCTCTTTAAAGAACTGCTAGCTAAGCCTCTTCCCCAAGGTAAATTCAGGGAGAAGCACTGAGTCCAAACTTGCCAGGTTGACGTGGGCCACACCCAGCAGTTAATAAGTTGTTCCGAACTCCACATGCCCCGTCTCAATAACCAGTTTTCTTCCCAGTTCGTAGGTTCCCATAATCATGTGGCTACTCAAATGAGAACAGCAAAAACCACTAACAATTTGGAGATGAGAAAGAGTCCAGAAAAGGAAGAAAAGTCATGAAAATATAAATTTAGCTTGAGGTGTTCCATGAACACAAGGCAGAGACCTAGAATTAGGGTTTGTTATAAATTTCAAAATTGGAAAAATAGTGGCTTCCCTGAAAGCAGAGTCATTTGGGTAAGGAAATTTCTCAAGCTAGCATCTGCATAAGTGTGATGAAATGAATCGAACAGTGCAAAACTTTTGAAATTCAAACCAAAATTTTGACTTTTTGGTCCATCCAATGACAATTGGTCAGAACAGTTTGCCATACTATAAATCTGAGAAAACTGACCTGCAAAGACTAAGGAAAATGATGGCTTCCTTACCCCCAAATCATGGTCAAGGCTACTAGCTTTTATGTTAGAACCAGCCAGCAGTTAGTGGGGGGGGGGAGAAAGAACAGAAGGAAGGAAGGAAGGAAGGTAGGAAGGAAGGAAGGAAGGAAGGTAGGAAGGAAGGAAGGAAGGAAGGAAGGAAGGAAGGAGGGAAGGAAGGAAGGAAGGAAGGAAGGAAGGAAGGAAGGAAGGAAGGAGAAAGAAAGAAAGAAAGAAAGAAAGAAAGAAAGAAAGAAAGAAAGAAAGAAAGAAAGAAAGAAAGAAAGAAAGAGAGAGAGATGGAAGAAAGAAAGAAAGAAAGAAAGAAAGAAAGAAAGAAAGAAAGAAAGAAAGAAAGAAAGAAGAAAAAGGAAGGAAGGAAGAAAAAAGGAAGGAAGGAAGGAAAGAAAGAAGGGGGGGAGAGAGAGAGAGAGAGAGAGAGAGAGAGAGAGAGAGAGAGAGAGAAAGGAGAGGTAGGCAGGAGCCAGATAACATAAGACCTTGAAATCTGGAATTTCTTCTATGTCCAATTAAAAGATGTCACAGAGTTTTGAGCACAAAAAATCACATCATATAATTTACATTAACAAAAGATCACCAACTCTCTCTGATGTGAGGAATGGACATACTACAGGAATCTGAAAGCAGAAGCAAGAAAAATTCCCAGGACGCAAGCTAGATGATGGTGACTTGGACCGGGATGAGGGTGGTGACATTGGACCGAGTTGGCGAGGGTGTGGAGGGGGTTGACAGTGGAGATCTGGAGAAGTAGATGGATTCACAAGGTTGGTAGAAGACTCCATAGAGCACGCTGATGGAATAGAATGTGTGGACGGTGAGCAGACAGGGAGGAGTCAAAAATGACTTGCAGATCAAGGCGAAGGCTGCAGCCCCTGGACTTTTTGTTGCTATAGGCAAAGCCAGTGCCCACCCTGTAGAAAATCTAATACGCATTTTCCCCTTCATTCCTACATGGTTGTTCTGTAAGAGAATAAAATGGTATCTCATTGTATTTTTTAAATTAATAATGAAGTAAAACCATTTGTGGTGGGCTAAGACCTAAAGATGAAAACTAAAACTATAAAGCTAGAAAAGAATCTTACTATTTTTACCTACATTTTTCTCTTCCCTATCTTTTCCTTTTGACAGATTACCTATATACTTCAAGGCTGAGCTCAAATACAATCTTCAGGAAGCTTTTTATGACTACTCCCCGCAGAAATAAGCACTGTCTTATCTAGCTCTCACGGCACTTTCCTTACACCATGGTGAACACTGTACTATGGCCAAGTGTGTCTATGTGTGTATATGTGGACACATCAAAACCACGCTGCTAAATGTTGTGTTGTTGACCAAGTTTTGTTCTTCACTGAATCCCTTGAACCATGGAGCAGAGCATTCATCCATAGTAAAATATCAATAAACAACTGATCTCAGAAAAAGGTAATTCCATACCAAAGTATTTAAGACAAAGGAAATAAAGGAGGGAAGAAAAAGAATAGTTTGAGCACTGGCTGGTGTGACTCAGTGGATAGAGTGTCAGCCTGAAAAGTAGTCACCAGTTCAATTCCCAGTCAGGGCACATGCTTGGGTTGTGGCCAGGTCCCCAGTGGGGGTGCGTGAGAGGCCACCACATATTGATGCTTCTCTCCCTCTCTCCCTTCTTTCCCCTGTCTAAAAATGGATAAATAAAATCTAAAAAAAACAGTTTGATGCTTGCTTATAGGATAGGGAAAGGGGCTATAGGACACAGGTAAAGATAGGTCAAATGCAAATGAATCTCAATAAATGTGTCGGTGTACATTTAGACAACTACTAATAACTTTAGCAAGACATATCTTCAAAACTGAACAGGACCTTTACATGAGCCCTTATCAAAAAAGACTGTACATGTTTTTCTGTTGATGCAAACTAAGAACATTCATAAATAATATTGTCTGGAGAAATCAGTTTGTAGTCAATGTGATCTTCCCCTAAATAATTTCTGATCTACTTCTATTTATAGCAAACACCTATGAGATTGGAATTGTGAATAATTTTATTATCTTTGCTACTGTTGAATATTTTTCTTGGGAGACTATTTCGATATATAAATAACCTCCCAGTTTATTTCAAAAATATTGCATTGTCTCAACAATATTCAGCGGAGAATGTATTTAGCTTCATGCATCACCCTAACTCAGGAAAGGATATGACAGGGCAAAGGAAGAATTCTAATGAACAAGGTGAAACAGAGAAATACTAATAGGGGAGTTAAAGAACTGCTCGGGTGTTTAATTCCAGTTGAACAATATAATAAAACCCTTTAAAATCTGAACTTGTTTGTGAGGCTGCATTTATACCTGTCTCAATAAAGCCCCATCTATTCTCTGAAATCATACATTTGTTTCAAAGACTGAATCATTCCAGTTACATCAGGATCTCAGAATTCTCTTTCTTTTCATACAAAACTATATTTGTGTTTGTACGTAAGATATTTTTAAATAGCTAAGTAAAAAATAGCCTAAGATGCTTTCTGCTTTATTGCCATGGTACGTTTATTTTAAAATACATGTGATCTACAAAGTGTCAAAAGAATAAAGCAATTACTATCCTGTTACCATTGTTACCATCGCTGCTGTTAATAGATTCTGTGGAAATACTGAATTAGAGGGAAAGCCATTGTTAAAACTCTTGATGTGATTTCACAGCCCTCAGCCACCTGGGCCACCTGCCTGGTCCCTAGCCTTCCTCCCCCAGACCGATTTCTCCTTAATTTGCAGCACATCCACATGTTAGCAGGAAGAGGGAGGCAGGGTCACTGCAACATTCAGGAGCCAGTCTGTGTAACTCGTCTGTGTCCTTTTCCAGGGAAGCCTTTGAATATTTGAAATGTGTCTCTCTCTTTCTAGTCCTCTTTTTCTCGGGACAAAATTTCCAGTTCCTTTAACTAGTTCTCATCTGACAAGTTTAGAAATAAAATCTCCCAGCTTCTCATCTATAGGCAATGTAACAACTTTTAAAGTGAAATGTGCCATGCTTTTTATTTACTTTTCATGTAAAGTAAATAAATGTATACACTAATGTATATTTTTTCTATAAAAACAGTTTCATTTTTATAACTATTTCAGGAACCAAATAGAGCATTCCCCTAAAAAAAACTATTTAGTCTTGATATTTTTATATATGTTTTGTTCGATGTTTGTTTGTTTGTTTTATTGTTGTTCAATTACAGTTGTCCCACTTTTCCTCCATCACTCTCCCCTGCCCTACCCACCCCCACTTCCCACATTCAATCCTCCCCCCAACGCTGTCTTTGTCCATGAATCCTTTATACACGTTCTTTGACTTGTCCCTTCCCCTTCTTTCTCCATCACTCCCCTCCCCCCTCCCCTCTGGTTACTGTCAGTTCGTTCTTTATTTCCATGTCTCTGGTTCTGTTTTGCTTGCTTGTTTGTTTTGTTGATTAGGTTCCACTTGTAGGTGAGATCATATGGTATTTATCTTCTGTCCTACATTTGTTATATGTTTCATCTATGTTCTGTACTATCCCTACTACATAATGAAGAACAATTTTATTACATTTACATAAACAAGAAAAATTTCAAAATTTAGGGTAGAACTCATTTCCAAGAGCATCACTTTTAAACAAAGAACATGTACATAATGGATTACAGTGTAATTCCTTTTTCTACATGTAAATATACTCTGTTTCTGTTATCTGAGATACTTTTAATACAAAAGGTAAAGCCTGCTCTGTGCTACTGTTAATGAAAGAAAAATCATGTTTTCTTCTGAAACCAAAGTAATTCTGACTTTTGGGTGGAAAATCTCTGTCGATAACCTTCTGTGACTTTAGGTCTTTATTTGTTCAAAGTAACTTTTAATGATTTGCAGATGTATACTCTGAATGTGTACATATATTCCTTCAATGAGAATAACTGTATTTTCTACATTGTTTAATATCTACGATGGTGTGGGACTAGTGAGGTTTGGGGCCCGGGTGGGAGAGGAAGGATGGAGGTGTACATGAAAACTGTATAAATATTTCTTAATAACATTCACACAGAAAAAGGTTTAGAATCTTCTTCTGTTAAAATTCATATGATTTTTAAAGCAAAACCTGAGTCTAGTGTCAGTCTCAATGCTTATTGAAATGTTTTATACATTCTCACATCACGTATTACAACAGAATGCTTTGAAAAAGTCATTCAGAAGTCACATGACTGAAAAAGCTAATTAGTTCATATCTCATTGTTTACATATAATATTTTCTCTTAATGACAAAAAAGGGAATGTCCCAGGAGTTGGATGAATCAGGCCAAAACTGGGGACATGATGATTTACTCATCTATCCTTAATTCAACATTCAGATAATTATTTTACTTAAGCTATAATGAGAATCTGAGTCCAGGCTGAACACTTCATTGGGCCAGATACTAGATAAGCATTCAATCATAAGACATTATTTTTTAGTCCATTTAATATATCTTCACCCCAACTTAATATTGTAGTTTCCAAGACCTCAACGTGTCCTATTTCTGACTGCTGAAAATATCTTCAGCCTAATCTTGTATTTTTGCCTGAATCAGATCATTTATTCTTAAGTATGACGTGCTTCCTCAAGTTGTAAAAGCAAACATTTTCAAAAATAGGTGTAGCAAAAAAGGAGAAAAAACTCCACACATCTCTAAGTAAGTCAAGGCTATGAATCTTCCAACGATAAACTAGCTACCTGCTTGAGCAGGCAAGGATACAATTTTATCACTCATCCCATAATTAGCCATGCTCAGTGACTCTCAGCACTCTGTCAGGCTGCAGCCCGTCACAAGGATAGTTTAAAATTTATTCAAGTTTGCTTCCAGAAAGCAGTGCACCTTATAAATAAAAGAGAACGATTCTGTACAAGAATAATGAGAGCCAGGAGTGGAAAGGGCACTCTGCTAGGCCCAGAGTAACAAAACCATGGTCTTGATTCCCCAGGGGCTTACAGTCCAGTGGCAGCAAGAGAATTAATAGAAACCATTATAATAAAAAGCATGGTCTATGTAGCAAGAGCCATGTCTAAATATTGATTAATTTTGACAGGGATGGGGGTTGAGAACAGCTTCCCAGAAGGAACTAAAATTAAATTTGGCCTCAGAGGATCAATTAAGCAGAGACAGGGGGAAAATCCTAAAGACTGGGATCGGTCATTTCAACACAGAGTCAGGGAAAAAGGAAAGAATATTCAGGAAGCAAAATTGTGTATGGGTAAAATACATGGTGATTTGGAGACTGGAAGGCCAGACATTCAAGTCGAAAGGGGGCTGAGGTCAGAGGTTGAACGGCATTGAGGCACAGACAGAGAGAGGAAGGTCAGCTCTCTTCCATAATCAATGCCCTGATCGGGAAACAACACAGTCGGTTTCGGTTGGGCAAAGACAGTTCTCGCGGCAGTGTCTCTAGCAATTAGAATGAGGACAGATCAGAAGCAGGCGAACCAGTGAGGAGTCAGCTGCGGCTGCGTGGGAAAGAGGAAACAAGGTAAGGTGGGTTTGAACTGAGGCCGGATGTGGCGATGAGAGCAGAGGAGAGGAAATGATTCAAGAGACTAACAGTGTTACCAATAAAATTTGGTGGCAGGTCATAGGAATGAGGGAGAGGACGGGTCAGAGATAATCTGTCTCCAAGGTTACTTGCCCCACTAATTTGGTGCACAAAGATCAGACACCATTGTGATTTTGTAGAGCTCTTCCTTCATCCTAAGCATTCCATCTCCTACTTACCCTACAGATACTCCAGTCCTCCTGCAAAGCTTGGGTCCACATTCTACTTCCTGCATAAGAGCCGCCAGATTCCCTGCCCTATACTCCAGCCACATCAGGAAGTCACCATTTCTATTGTAACTGCACAAAATAGTATCTTTACTTCTGCTTCCTGTCATAAGTAATTACATACATGCCTATCCCCCCACGGGTATGGAAGAACCTTGAGAAGTCAAATTCCACTCACTTTTGTATTTTCATAATACCCAGTATAGTGATGTTCAACCAATAATCTCAATAACTACTTCATTTGTGACATTTTGGATATTGTCCCTGACTAAGGGGGTCCAAAGAGAAGCACTACTAAGCAAGGTCTCTCACAATGTGGTATATGTGTACTGGGGAAGTATGGAAAATAATTTAGAGTATGGAGGATTTTTAATGGTTCCTATTTTATATTTGCAAAATAGAATAATACCCAAAAATTTAAAAAAAGAAGGAATTAATGATACACATAAAAAATGTAGGTGAATTTCAAAACTATTATGCTGAAGAAACCAAACATAAAAGCATACATATCATGTGATTTTATTATCGTAAAATTCACAAACAAGAAGAGTTAACCTATGTTGCCAGGGGTCAGAACAGTGCTTGCCTAGAGGGGTGGGATTTGACGCGAAGGGCGTGCAAGATAAATTTCTAGGTGACGGGAATATTCTATATTTTCAGTTGGAGTATTGACTTTTTAGGTGTGTACATTTTTTTCAAGACTGGTGTGTTTCATTCTAGGTAAACTTTATCTCAATTAAGGAAAAATATTAAGGAAATTTGAATATCATCTTGGTATTTGTTAATACTAAGGAATTATCCTTACTAATTTTATTAAAGTATGATGATAGCATTTTGTAAGAACATGTTCATAATACTTAGAAATATATCCTGAAGTATATATGGGTGAAATAATATAACGTCTAGCTTTCTTTCAAATAATTCATCAAATACAAAAAATGATTCCAAAGGAGATAAAGCAAATGTGCCAAAACATTGGTAAGTATAGAATCCGGCTGAGGGGTATATAGAAGTTCATTTTAGTATTCTCTCTAGTTATATGTATATTTAAATTTTAAAAATAAATATAAGAAATACTTTGTAAGACATAAATTACCACATGGATAACACCAAACCCCCTACACAATCCCACAGCAAATGCGGTTGCCTCTGACTTGAAAATGTATACAGAATACAGCAACTCTTGCCACCTCTGCTGCTGGCTCCCTAATTTAAGCTACGTGCATCTGTCAACTACACTATTACAGTCGCCTCCTAACCACTCCCCGCACGTCAGGGTTTCCCCATGGTGTCTGTTTCATGCAAAATTCAGAACCATCTGTTTAATGAACAAGTCAGGTCATGTTATTCTATTGCTCAAAATCCTCGGATTTCCCACCCCTCGCAAAGTAAAATTCAAATTTTTTACCTTGGCTGCTGAGGATTGACATTAACTTCTCTCCTGCTTCCTCTCTGAACTGAACTCCCACACTGACCCTTTCACTCCCTCGCTCCAGCCCTACTGGTCTCCTTGGACCTCCGGGGGGAAATGCAGCATACGCCTGCCTCAGGGCGTTTGAGCTGCTTCTTTCCTCTTATCCCAGGGTACACGACTCACTTCCTCACTCTCTGCTCTTATGTCCCACAATCAGAGAGGCTTTCCCAGACCACTGCCTGTGACCTAGCACCATCCACCCGCACTCTGGACCTCCTGCTCTCCTTCACGTGCTTTCTTTTTCCCTGTCCTCCATCACTGTCTGTCTGACATGTTATAAACATTTTTGTTTCTCTGTCTCCTCTGATTAGAATGAAGGTTCCTGGGGGGCAAGGCCGCTGCCAGTTTTGTTCACTGTGGAATTCCCAGCACCTAGGATAAATTGTGTGTGGCACATAGCAGGTACCCAATAAATATTCATCATTGGGAGAGGAGTCAAATGGGTCATAGCACCACTTTTAATTTGGGATTTTAAAATTCAGCTTAGAATCCTGAACAAAAAGAATTCTATATTTCTCTCACCTTAAAATAGTGTTTCCCACCCAGGGGCAGGATGGAGAAGCTATGGCTAATTAATTCGCATATTGCATGGCAACAAGATTAGGGTGCAGAACAGGCAAGATCTCAAACTAAAGAAGGGCAGGTCCCACGGGACTCTCCATGGAATTCAGCCATCCTCCAGGCACATGAGTCACTCTTCCCCAGGCCAGGAGGAGTGAAGCTGGGGGAAGGTGGTTATAGAGGGAAACACCCATGTTATCTTCCTAATACAGTCCCGAAAGCCAAGTTCTTATTTGTGGGCCAAGGGAAAAATACTAAAAAGGGGATAGAACATTTTCTACTCACAATGAAGATAATGATGATGACTGTAATAAAGAAGATAATGATGGGCCTTTTTCATTCCCAATTCCCTCCTGAGCCTATCAGAAAGAAATTGGATTACAGGAAGATGGGCACAGATTTTTTTTTTTTTTTGCTTCCCTATCTACCAGAGTTTGCATCATTTGTACCCTAAGCCCAGAAACTCTGTCCACTCACCTGCAGATACGCACACAAAGGAATCTGGGTGTATTGTACTGAAGGAGATGATGGTCCTTTTTAAGAAGGATATGGCCATATGTTAGATAGGAGAGTGATGGTTAGAATTTGTGGCAATGAGGGTATACTTGAGAATTTCCTGGAAGCCAGATAAGAGTTACAACTTACTAACTGTATAACCTTGCACAAGTTACTTAGACTGTCTGTAATTCAACGTCTTATCTGAAAAACAGATAAATAATAATACCTCCTTTATCAAATTGTTTTAAGGGATAAATATGTAAATTTACATATATAAAACACTTTGAAAACTGCCTGGCACATGTAAGGACTCAGTTAATATTAATTATTAATATTTAGTTCTCTGTAATCAACATTATAATGTCTTATGAGATCCCAGAAGATGTGATTACATATTTGTTCTCTAAAAATAATGGAATATTTTTCTAAGAGCAATGTTAGATAGAAATTTTGCTTTGTAATTATTAATAGAAGGATTCTGATGTAACTAATAGAATGTGGCAATGTTCTTCTATATCTAATTGTTTAAAATGTATTTAACCAATTTAACCCCTTAATTCTCTATTGGTTGTTCAATAATGAAAGACTCATACTAATGCTGTAACACAAAGCTTCATAAATGATTAACTTTACATTGTATTTTAATGAAAACATTAAGTAAAATATTTGTGAGGGAGGAAATGTAAGACAGTAGCTGGAATCTGATGCGTAAGTTTCACCTGCAACTGAGCTCTTTGGCAAAGATGGCTTTATTTTGGCAATTTATTTTTTTTTAATGAGACATTAGGTGCTAGGATATCACCCACCAGCTCTAGAATTCTTGGGTAGGATCCGTCCTTTCCAACATTTTCTGCTCATGACTTGGAGAGAGGAAGGTGGCATGCATATCTAATCTGCCAGCACCACAAAGAATGGCAAGATAACGAATAGCATTGATGGTCAACCGGGGGATTAAAAAAGAGAAGGACAGCCCGGAATGTTGCACTGACACTAACTATAATAAAGATAAATGTGGAATGATATTTATAAAATAGTAGAATCATACAAATAACAAAAAAAATCCATACAGTGGTTAATCATTTGTCCAGGTCTTTTGCTAGAAGACACAGACACAAAAGTTAAAAATATTCATCCCAGTTCCTCACAATATTCAGCCTAATTGAGGAGAGAGAAGTATTAAAAAATGTACAGTGATAGGCATATTCACACAAGTATAGAGAATTAACATCAAACTTACTACGATATCTAGTGCTTTAGAGTTCGCAAAGCATCTTCCCAGGTATTATCGCATTTAATTCTTCCATCTATTCCCTTTTCTCCTTAGCTGTCTGGTGTAAAGTTGATGACCTATATCTACTAGAACCCAGTGAAATTAAACGGTTAATGGCACATCATTAATTCCAGCCTGCTGGGTACCAGAAATATAAGGGGGGACACTTTGTAAAATACATGATTGTCTAACCACTACACTGTGTTCCTGAAATGAACACAAAATAATATTGAATGTAAACTGTAATTGAAAAAAATTAATTAAAAAAATGTTGTTATGCTCTTTAAAGACCAGGGCTATTATATTTTTACACTTCCAAGAATGGGTTCAAAATTAGTTGCTTATTTGTTTTGTGTGCTTGTTTATCAGAACAAAATGCTACAAGCTTAAGTGAGCAGTGAGACAGCTGCATGAATAGACTGATTAAATTTTCTGCAGTTATGCTGGCTTTTGTCTTTTCAGTTCCTTTTTACCTATATCCTATGCTAGCAGCCATAATTATGTCGAAACATTATGAAGGTTGCCCTTGATGAAAGCAAGTTTCTGTGTGTAATTTTCCTTTGCAAAACCAATTTGTTCATTCTGTTCCTTTTTAAGTTTCAGCAAACTATTATTACATAATGGTCCATATATTTTAAAATGCTTTTAAAACTAAAAGCATTTTCCTTAAGATCAGGAAAGGACAAGGAGGTCTGCTTTCACCTCTGTTATTCAACATAGTACCAGAAGTTCTAGCCACAGTAATCAGAAAGGAAAAATAAAAGGCATCCAAATTGAAAAGGAAACAGAACAGTCATTATTTGCAGATGACATGATAATGTATATAGAAAAACCCTAAAGACACCACCAAAATACTACTAAATCTAGTGAGTGAATTTGGCAAAGTAGCAGGATACAAAATTAATATTCAAAAATTAGTGGCATTTTTTATACACCAATAATGAACTATCATAAACTGAAACTAAGAAAACAATCCCATTTACTATTGCAATGATGAAAAAATAAGGTACCTAGGAATAAATTTAATCAAGGAGGTAAAAGATTTGTACTCAAAAGATTGTAAGATACTGATGAAAGGAACTGAGGAAGATACAAATTAAGGGGAAGCATATACCATGTTCATGGATAGGAAAATTAACATCATTAAAATGTCTCAAGTAGTCAAAGCAATCCACCAATTTAACACAATTCCTATTAAATATCAATAGCATATTTCACAGATCTAGAAAAAATATTCCAAATATGTACATAAAACCAAAAAACAGTCCTTAATAGCCTCAGCAATCTTGAGAAAGAAGAATGAAGTTGGAGGTAGAATACAAACTGATATCAAACTATAGCATACCACAAGGCCATAGTAATCAAAGCAGCATGGTATTGGCATAAGAATAGGCATATATCAATGGAACAGAATAGAGAGCCCAGAAATAAACCCACATCTTTATGGTCAATTAATGTTTGACAAAGAAGGCAAGAACATATAATGGGGTAAATGGTGTTGGGAAAATTGGACAGATATATGCAAAAAAAATAAAACGAGATCACCAACTTACACCGTAACAAGAATAAACTCAAAATGAATTTAAGACTTAAATGTAAGTCACAAAACCATAAGAATCCTAAAGGACACATAGGCAGTAAAATCTTAGATATTTCTTGTAGCAACGTTTTTGTCAATATATCTCCTTGGGCAAGGGAAAGAATGGAAAAAATAAACAAATGAGATTATATCAATCTAAAAAGCCTTTGCACAGCAAAAGAAACCATCAACAAAAGGAAAAGAGAACCCACTGTATGGGAGAACATATTTGCCAATGATACATCTGATAAGGGGTTTATATATTTCCAAAATGTATAAGGAATATACATAACTCAACAGAAAAAGACAGACAATCCAATTTAAAAATAAGCAAAAGAGCCTGGCTGGGTGGCTCACTTGGTTGTAGTGTCATCCTGTACACCAGAAGTTTGTGGGTTCGATCCCTGGTCAGGATACATACTTAGATTTTGAGTTGGATCCACCAGTTAGGGCACAGCAGGCATCCAAGCGATGCTTCTTTCTCACATCTCTCTCTCTCCCTCTCCTTTTCCCTCTCCCTCTCCCTCTCTCTCTCTCTTTTCCCCTTTCTCTCTCTCTAAAAAACAAAATCAATAAATAATATCCTCAGGTGAGAATTAAATAAAAATTAGTAAAGGACCTGAATAAACACTTCTGCAAAGAGAACATACAGATGGCCAATAGACATATGAAAAGATGCTCAACATCACTAATTATCAGAGAGATGAAAATTAAAACCATGATGATCTCACCTCACAGTTGTCAGAATGGCTATCATCAATAAATCAGCAAACAACATGTGCTGTCGAGGATGTGGAGAAAAAGGAACCCTAGTGCACTGTTGGGGGGAATGCAGACTGGTGCAGCCACTGTGGAAAACAGTACGGAGTTTTCTCAAAAAATTAAAAATGAAACCACCTTATGACCCAGGGATACCTTTTTTTGTAATATATTCTAAAAAACCCAAAAGACTAATTTAAAAGAATGGATGCACCCCTACACTCATTGCAACATTACTTACAATAGCCAAGATTCGGAAATAGCCCATGTGCTCGTCAATAGATGAGAGGATAAAAAAGCTGTGGTACATTTATATAATGGAATACTACATTACTGTAAAAAAGAAGGAAATCTTATCCTTTATGTCAGTATGGATGGACCTGGAGAATATTATGCCGAATGAAATAAGCCAGTCAGAGAAAGACAAATACCATATGATCTCACTTACCTGTGGGATCTAATGAACAAAATAAACTGACAAACAAAATAGAAACAGAGGCATGGATACATAGAACAGACTGACAGCTGTCAGAGGGGAGGAGGGTTGGAGGGCTGGATGAAACAATGTGAAGGAATTAAGCAAAAAAAAATTACAGAAGACATATAGACTCAGACAACAGTGTGGTGATAGCCAGAAGCAAAGGAGGGTAGGAGTGGAGGTGGAGGTGGGCAAAGGAGGGATAAATGGGGATTAATGCAAAGAGACTTTGCTTTGGGCAATGGGCACATGATGCAGTGAGCAGATGATGTTTTATTGAGTTGTACATTTGAAACCCATATGGTTTTGTGAACCAACATCACCCCAGTAAATTCAATTAAAAACAATATTCAGGCTATTTTGCCAGACTATTTATTTTCAAATTTAATATCAGGTCTGATTTTTAGTAATTTGTGTAAAATAATGCTACATATTTGAATTGTATAACCATGTAGCAATTTACTTGCTGATATATCTCTTAGGGCAAGGGAAATAAAGGAAAAAATAAACAAATGGGACTATATCAAACTAAAAAGCTTCTGCATGGCTAAAGAAACCATTATCAAAATGAAAAGGGAACCAATTGTATGGGAGAACATTTTTGCCAATGATACATTGTACAAGGGTTTGTTCTCCAAAATATGTAAAGAACTCATACAGCTCAGCACCAGGAAGACAAACAATCCAATTATAAAGTGGGCAAAGAACTAATATACACTTCTCCATGGAGGACATACAGAGGGCCCATAGACATATGAAAGGATGCTCAACATCACTAGCCATCAGAGAGATGCAAATTAAAACCACACTGAGATATCTGCCCAGAAAGTTTTAAATAGAAAACATCATGTTTCTGAAAACTAGGAAATTGTTTGTAAGGAGATGGGGGTAGGTAAGGAGAGATGAGGAAAGGGTCTGTAAACTTTGATTTGTAGATGGTCAGTTTTCAGCTTCAATAATTTTTTAATTTGAAAATAATTTAACAAAGGCTATAACTGTTATCAAGAGGCTTTTATATAAACAAATACAATTTTTAAGTGAAAACACAAAGGAACAAGGGTAAGGAGAAGATCCTTTATCTGATCCCTAAGAGCTATCAGAGAGACGAGACAGATGGCCTACTAAGGCACGACAATTAGGCTGACATCAGCTTTGTCTCTGGCAAAAAGAGCCTGCCCCACAGCTAAACCCTCACTCGGGAATGAGGCTAAAATAGAGTTTCTCAAATGCAAAAAAATATAGGCAACTTTACCACTCAGAGCCCCTCATAAAAGGACAACTAAAGGGTACACATTGGCAAGAATGAAAATAAACCCCATGGGTAAAGGGAACAAGAAGCCATTATGAAAAAATCAATCTAAAGAAAATACGTTGGCATTTAACATACAGGTGTTTGTAATGTATAATATTATAGCATTTTCAGTGCTTTTCTGTAACGTAATTACCAGGTTTTTCTCAAAAGCAATAATAATAGCAACAGTTAATATTTAGAATTATTAATATAATTCTAATATTTTTATAGATGCCTGTCATGTTCCAGGTACTACTGAGATTTTTTATGGATTGTCTCATTCCTCACAACAACCGTGCAAGAATTGTTATTCCCATTTTACAGAGGTCAAAACTGAGTAACAGAGTAGTAATTTTTCCAAGGTCGTATAAATATCACACCATGGAAATGGGTTTGTGTAACCTAGGGAACACCATTAATGTCAAAGGGTCGAAAACCCAATTTCCTCCTCTATGAAATGAATATATAGATATTTGCTTGGATCATATTACACGGTTACACAAAGGTGAAATAATACTAATCTGTGTTGAAGTGCCTTAGAACTGTGAGGTATTCTACAATTTGAAATTACAATAAAAATAAAATAGAATATGGATGCCAAACTTAAAAAAAAAGGAATTTAGCCACATAGTTAATAGACAAAAGCATTTTTTAATTTACCCATTCCAAATGTATTTTAAAGTGGGGGATGGAAGTGGGATTGGCTGGGGTGGGGTAGAGGGATGGGGAGAAAATGCAGACAACTGTAACTGAATAACAATAAAAATTAAATATATATATATCTTAATATGCTTCAGTAAGTAAATATAACTTGGAAATTATGAAGTATGAGTGTTTCACTTATTTATTTGCTTGATTATTTATTTCTAATTTACCTTGTTTCAGAAGGCATTTTCAGGCAGCTAACAAGAATACACAAAAAATAATAATAATATAAAATAATTCATTTTTTATTTTAAAAATATACCTTAGATTTAATTTCTAAACATACACACACTTTGAAAAAGCAACTTGTGGTTAATTTAAAATATAACTCCACTCCACATATCCCCTACTGCCACCCCCACCCCAACACACACACATAAAACAAATTTAAGCAGCAGGAAAAGTTCATACTGTCTTTTTTAAAAAATGAAAATTGCCTATTTTCATACTGCTTTGGCATGGTTCAAGTTAATAATGCGCTAATGTGATATTAAAGTAGTAACTCCTGCAGTTATAACAGCTGAGTTGCGTGGCTGACATCACGACAGTATTACTAAGGTGTTGGATTTTACTCGATTTCCATAACTAAATGGAATCTGAGACTGATTGCCTGTTAATCACTGCAGTTTCGTTGTAGGTCCCTTATTTATTTTGGACCAGCATTTCATTCGCAAATGAAGAATTAAGTGGGAAAATGAGCCAGAGTTCGACTGAGACGATGGTGAGTAGCCATTTCTTTTGGCTCCACAATAAAGAGAGAATTTCGAGCCTATAGAAAATGGGAACAGATGTGGATAATGACACAGTTTGTTATTTATGAATGCAAGCTCTTTCCAAAGACTTAGGAATTAGCATGAGAACTATTCACTGAACCTCAAAAAATCAATAAATATTAATATCAGAACACAAATGTTTGCACTATAATTTGAAACATGAAGAATATTTACCCATTATGCTTCTGAAAAATCTAGGGTGCCCTGAATACTTATGGACTCCGTGTCATCAGATGATTCAGAGAGCGTCTCTGAACTACTTAGAATTCTCAAGCAGGACAGTGAGAGCACATTCTCAAGAAAGAAAAGCTTGTGCACTGTTCTTTCTGAATTTTTGCTGGCTCTTAAGATGGCTTAGTATAAAGAGGACTGGATAAGAAATCAAGAAATATGAACTCAAATATTGGCTTTGCCACTTAGCCAATGTAACTTTAGATAAGTTCCTTAAAGATGAGTTACATTTTCCACAGCTATAAAATAACATAAATGACACTTCCTACAAAGGGTTATTTGAAGACAAAATGAGAACAGATGCTAGTATGCAGTTAATTAAATCTGATTTAGAATTGAGAATATCCATAAAACTTTAATTAACCTTATTTAACTTTATTCACTTTTGGGGATTTTATTTTGACCTCTGTGAAGTTGATGACACCTTTCTGATGGAAATGGAGTGATTGAATATATACATAACTGTTATGGCATATTGGTTCAACCTTTAATATAATGAGTTCTGAGTAATGAATTGGGTTGCTAAAACTATTTAAGTTTTAAAAATGGATTTTGTCAGTCTATTACTACTGTTTTAAAGACTACTGTTTGGGCCCATTTGAGAGAGACGCAATAAATAATTGGTTTAATGGAAAATCATCTCACTGATACATTGCACAAACATCAATAGAGCAGAAAGATTTGTTCCAAAGCATCTTGGCAATTGTCTGTTGCTGTGCTCTGCTGAGTTCATTCGTCTTCGAAGGTGCCTCAGACAGACTTGGGAGGCAGTGAGAAGGGAGGTCCGGGGGTGGGCTCCTGCTTCACTCCCTTAGTTCAACCCCACCAGCTCTGCTTTTATCACTTTCAAACACTAACACTTTGTCTAAGATTTCATTTACACAAAGAGTTGTGTTGCTATAAGAATGCATAAATAGTTGATCTATGCCAACTTCCTTATTTTAGAGATAAGGAAATCGAATGCCAGAAAGGTGGCACAAAGCACCTAAGATCCCTCAGAAGTCAGTCCTCCAATCAGGAACAGAAAAAAGTTATCCAGGCTCCTGATCCACATCCTTTCCAACACTTTGTTCTCTTGATGATAAGATTAATCCCCATTGCGAACTGAATGTTGAATACCATGCTAACTGTTCCACCTGTAATTCCTAGCAACACCAGAAAAGTCTCTAAATATTTTTCCCATTTGAAAATGAGGTTCAAGAATGTTAAGCAATGTACACAATCCTACAATCAAATTCAGTCACAATCCAAAACCTGGAAATGTATTTCCCAAGGCCAGTTAAACTTGAATATTTCCTGTCAATCATCTAAACAGTAGACCACAAGTGACAAACACCAGGCCTGCGGGCCGAATCCAGTCCTCCACTTTGTTTTATCCAGCCTGGCACCTTGTGTCTACCCAGTGGCTGCACCAAGCTCTTGCTGAACTGTTAAGAAGTAGTTACATTTACACATTTGGCCCTTTGAAGGCAATGGAGAGGCTGATATGGCCCCCAGTGAAAATGAGTATGACAACCCTGCAATAGACCATCATAACATGACCCAGAGAAACAAATAAGTAAATGTTGAGTATTTAGTTGCCAAATTTTGACTCAACCCTTTATGTGTACTTTATTAAAATTGATGCACAATGAATATGAATGTAGAAAGGTCAAGTGGAAACCTTATTTGAGAATTGCTTCCCTTTCTTTCTGTCAATAATCACCTCCTATTTTATGTTGGTTCTATATTTGTTAGAGTAAACAAGTGGCTTTTCCATTCTTTAGTGTATTATAGATCATGTGTTTGCCCATAATAATTTCTTCTCTTGTTCAAAAGGTCTGCTGTTTGTACTGCAAATCAAATGTGTACATGTGCTCACAGAGTATAATACTGAAAACTATTTTCCCACTCGCATTGTTACTTCCAAATTGTATGTTTAAGACAGTTTTCTTTTTCTCCTGTGCAATGGGGAAGTATTATAGTTTTCAGTATAATTGTTTCATAGTTATGTTTTTGTCCAATTTTATTTTTCTTCAAATGTAAATCTGTATTTCATCTGCACAGAATGTCAAGGAGCATAGTCCTTAAAAATCTCTGTAGCATGAAAGTATTGCAGACACATCTACAAAGAGTCTATAAGAGGAAACGTGATATATAAAGTCAAATAAAAATGCAAAATGACAAAAATTTTATACTGAATAGATAGAAGGTGACCAGAAAGTAGATATTTCTGACATAATTATTATGTTTTTAAGTTTTGATAAATTTTACTTGGAATTATTTTATATTAACTGGGAGTTGAAAGCATAGTACAGAAAGTTCTATATACCCTCCCCTCAACTGGCTTTTATTTAACATCTTATATAACCATAGAATTATTTACCAAAACTAATAAATTAGCATTAGTTCAGTAATATTAACTAAATTACAGATTTTATTAATATGTTATCAATTTTTTTCACTGTTTCAGGAGCCCATGTTGCATTTAGTTATCACATCTCCTTAGCCTTCTGTGAGAGTTTTGCTTTTTTTTAATTGTTGTTCAAGTACAGTTGTCTCCATTTTCCTGCCACCACTTTCCCCTGCCCCACCCACTAGCACCTCCAACCCTCAGTCCTACTCCATGTTGGCATGGTCCATGGGTCCTTTTTACATGTTTCCTTGATGGACCTTCCCTTTCTTCCCCCCCTCTCATTACCCCCCTCCCCTCTCCCCTCTGGTTACTGTCAGTTTGTTCTTTATTTTGATGTATCTGGTTATGTTTTGCTTGCTTGTTTGTTTTATTGATTAGGTTCCACTTATCATATGTGAGATCATATGGTATTTGTCTTTCACTGCCTGGCTTATTTCACTTAGCATAATGCTCTCCAGTTCCATCCATGTTGTCATGAAGGGTAGAAGCTCCTTATTTCTTTCTGCTGTACAGTATTCTGTCATGTAAATGTACCATAGTTTTTTGATCCACTCATTTACTGATGGCCACTTAGGTTACTTCCAGCACTTGGCTATTGTAAATTGTGCTGCTATGAACATTTGGGTGCATAGGTTCTTTTGGATTGGTGTTTTAGGGTTCTCAGGGTATAATTCTAGCAGTGGAATTGCCAGGTCAAAGGAAGTTCCATTTTTAGTTTTTTGAGGAAATTCCATACTGTTTTCCACAGTGGCTGTACCAGTCTGCATTCCCACTAACAGTGTACTAAGATTCCCTTTTCTCCAAACCTTGTCAGCACTTGTTATTTGTTGATTTGTTTATGATGTCCATTTTGACCGGTGTGAAGTGGAATCTCAATGTGGTTTTAATTTGCATCTCTCTGATGGCTAGTGATGCTAAGCATCCTTTCATATGTCTCTGGGCCTTCTGTATGTCCTCCTTGGAGAAGTGTCTGTTCAGGTCCTTTGCCAATTTTTAAATTAGATTGTCTTCCTGGAGTGGAGTTGTGTGAGTTCTTTGAATATTTTGAAGTTCAAACCCTTGTCTGAGATATCATTGGAAAATAGTTTCCTGTACAGTTGGTTCACTTTTCATTTTACTGCTGTTTTCTTTAGCCATGCAGAAGGTTTTTATTTTGATGAAGTCCCATTTCTTTATTCTTTCCTTTATGCCCCTTGCTCTAGGGAACATATGGGTAAAAATATTGTTGGATGAAATATCTGAGATTTTCCTGCCTATTTCTCCTCTAAGACTTTTACAGTGTCACAACTTATATTTAAGTGTTTCACCAATATTGAGTTTATTTTTGTGTATGGTGTAATTTGGTGATCGAGTTTCATTTTTTTGCTTGTAGCTGTAGATCTCCTAACACCATTTGTTGAAGAGGCTATTTTTACCCCATTTTATGCTCCTGCCCCTTTTGTTGAATATTAATTGACCATAGAGACTTGGGTTTATTTCTGGGCTCTCTAATCTATTCCATTGGTCTATGTGCCTGTTCTTATGCCAGTACCAGACTGTTTTAATTACTGTGGCCTTGTAATATAGTTTGATATCAGGTATTTTGATCCCTCCTACTCTGTTCTTCTTTCTCAAAATTGTTGTGGCTATTCAAGATCATTTATGGTTCCGAAATGTTTGTTCTATATCTGTGAAATATGTCTATGGTATTTTAATAAGGATTGTGTTGAATCTATAAATTGCTTTGGGTAGTATGGACATTTCGATGTTAATTCTTCCAATCCATGAACACAGTATGTGCTTCCATTTGTCTGCATCTTCTTCAATTTCTTCAGTGTCTTATAATTTTCTGAGTATAGATCTTTTACATCCTTGGTTAGGTTTATTCCTAGGTATTTTATATTTTGTATGTAGCTGTCTAGATCTCTCAACACCATTTGTTGAAGAGGCTATTTTTACTCCATTTTATGCTTCTGCCCCTTCATATGACAGTTTTTCTGTCTTCCCTTCTTTTGTTTCTCATAACCTGGACACTTTTGAAAAATATTAATCCGATATTTTATAGAACATTCCTCAGTTTGGATTTGTCTAACATTTTTTCAAGAATTGATTGCAGTTTTTTATATTTTTAAGAATACCACAGAAATGAGTACTCTTCTAAGCACATCAAATCAGGGTTATATGACATGCATACATATTATTTGTATTACTAATAATGTTAATATTTTTATTAAAATGTATTTGACAAGAGGGAAGGAGGATGGGCTAACAGTGGGAAAGAAGGGGAACTGTCATCAAGGGAACATGCATAAAGGACACATGGACAAACCCAACGTGATGTAGGGTTGAGCATCGGAGGTGCAAGTCAGTGGGGTGGGGGAAAGTGATGGTAGGAAAATGGAGACAACTGTACTTGAACAACAATAAAAAAACTATCTACATCAAAAATTAAAAATTAAATCTATTTACAAGGATAAAATGTTATATGTAAGCCCACAAATCTAAACAAATATTATGACAACCTCTTTATCTTCCTAAAATATATTATGAAAATGGAAAACTGAATTTGAGAAAACTGATAATTATCTGAACAAAACCATGCATCCAGGAAAATGTAAAATGTGCTTGGAGAATGTTAAGTAAGCAGGAAGTGGATGTGTCTTGCCTTCCAGGAATGTTGGAAACAATGCCAGAAATGCAGGCAAATTAGAGCAGATGTACCCAGTCACCAATCAGGTGTAAGAATGTCTAATATCAATCAGCTAAGGCCATAAAGAACAATAAAAGTGCTGAGCAGGAGAGTGATATGAAGAAGGTGGTCCTTTAAAAAGATGTGTCTAGTGGCCTGTTTGAGACAGATTGAAGGTAAGAGGGACAAGAAACAAGGACATAAAATATCAATTACTACAATCGTCTAGGACTGAAGATGTCAAGACCTAAATTAAGATAGTAGCAATGCAAGTGGGAAGAAAAGGGAGCAATTTAGAAGACATTGTAGAGAAAAACTTCATAAGACAGGTTGACTGATTTGAAAGTGATGAAGGGAAAGGAGAAGTCAGGTATGCAAGGCTTCACGCTGGGAAAATGGTGGCAATTTTCTCACCAGTATCTTCATTCAATCCCTTTCTTTCCGAGAGCTTTCTCCTCTCTGCTTTTAAACTTGTCCACGCTTGAATTAGCAGAAGTGTATGGAGAAGGTGAAAAATATTTATCCTCAAAACGTTCTTGAGGTGAACCATTTCTGAAATACGAACCTGTTCGCCAGCCAAAACTCGATTTGTATTCAAACTGTGGTTTTAAACATTCTGTCCAAACATGACAGATGTTGGAATCAATTGGTTTTCAAGTCTTGTGTGTATGTGTGTGTGTTTTGTCAGCTTCAATAAACAAAATATTCTTAAATTATCTTGTCAAATGCACTTACCAAATCCTTGCAATGCATATAGACCTTTAAAAAATCTAATTGAAAATTAAACTCTTGGCCTTTGGGTGCTAAAAATAAAAAGTAATTTAAAAAAAAAAGAAGATGGGGAAGGCTTTAAAAATGCAAAAGAGTATACCAAACATACAAACAAACAAAAAACAATAACCAAAACAAAAAAACCCCACACAAACACAAGAAAAGAATTTTCTGTTGCAACCTCTCTAAAATTATTTCCTAACATTTTTATCTAAGTCCCAAATAAATTCTAAGCTTCTAATCCTAAGATTTTATTAGATTATAAATTACATAGAAAAGCTTGACATTTTAATAATATTGTATAGTAATTCAATAAATTGAAATTTTTTATTTGTTCATGTTATTTCTAATATGTTAGAGTCTGCTAAAAATAACACCATATAAGTGAAATTCATCTGAAACTGTTCCTATATATTATCATAAATAATAAATATTTTGACTTGGTCCTTGATAAAAATAATGAGAAAAACAGGCCAAATTCAATTAATGCAAAAGGAATTGAGACATAAAACTCAGTCCCAAGGCCACCTGGCGACTCTGCCGATTTACTCATCTATAAAGCAGGGCCCAAAAACAGAACCTGGTTTACAGGATCGTGGGGATGAAATGAAAAAACATACGCAGAGGCCATCGCATGGTATCCAGCACAATCACATGTTCAAGAAATATTATCTTATATTATCACATCCCCTTATTATCTATATTTATTTTTATTAATATCTCTCAATATTTACCTTCTATTGTAATCTTAACATTTTAATTCAGATTTACATTGTTATTTGTGTATTAAAATATTGATCCTTATTACATTTACTAACTGTAAACACAGTCCCAATTTTTTTGCTTTTCAACATAAGAATTTTTTGACAGAATTGATTCTCTTAATCTTTTCTTTTTGATATTTACCATTGCTTTCAAAACGTAGAAAAATTTCTGTTTAGAAATACATGGTAACATATGTTTACTTGATAAGAATTTTTGACAGAATTGATTCTCTTAATCTCTTCTTTTTGATATTTACCATCGCTTTCAAAACGTAGAAAAATTTCTGTTTAGAAATACATGGTAACATATGTTTACTTGAGGTTTCTTTTCTTTTGTGCTGATAGCTCAGCATTTTACATTTAACTCTTTAGTAGAACTGAAATTGATGGAGGGGGATGAAGTGAGGACAGAAATTTAATTTTTCACCAAACATTTCTAACAATACAAGCCCCACATATCAAAGAAAACTTTTCTATAGTTATTGATTTATATTATATGTTCAGCCTGAGCTTGGCTCAATAGCCTTAAAAGATCCAGCTGCTCAAACCCTAATTATAAATATGTAGGTTCTGCCTCCAGCTCTCCATTCTGAAACTGCTCCCTCTGGTCTGAGCACTTGGTCTAGCCCACTGTTTCACACTCAGAATTCCCCCTCCTTGCAGCAGGCACTTTGATGTTTAACTTGCTGCATTCTAGGTCTATGACTTTATTTGGCTCCTACTACTAACCTGTCTGTCCAACATCACATGTGGTGTTGACCAGACCTGGTGCCTTAGCTGAAGGACCCGACACTACTACATTTACTATGGATTTGTGCAACTTTGGACAGACTCTGAACTTTCACTCATTTCCCTTTTGTACTGAGCCCTGCAAACCCACAGCTGTGTTTGACAGCTTAATTTAAGCTACATTGGCAAATGCCCTCAGGGCCAAAGCAGTGATCTGCTCACCTCTCTAAATTCTAGCTCTTAAATAACTCCTTACTATTGCATGTTAGATCCTCAATGCTTTTGTGAAAGGATTTTTGCATTTTATCTAGTAATTTTAGTTGTTTTTAGACTTCAGAAATAGACTTGCTCTGCATTACAATATATCTTTTCAATTAAATGCATGTGTGTTAATTCTTTATCTAAAGCATATAATTCTTTGATATAAACTCATTTTAGGTACCTAAAGCAGTGCTTAGCATATGGTAGACACTCAAGTTATATGTGATAATAATTATAAAGACAGTAATAACAATATCAGCCAATCAGAATGCTTGGCCAAAACCTATAAAAACTCAGAAACATGAATTCTTAAAAATGACATTTCTTACCATAGAATACTTTGAAACAATTATGATTGTAACATGATTGATTTTTTAAAAAAGGAGAAAATCTAGATTCTACCTGTAACATGCCTGTAGGGTCAGAGAGTGAGAGGAGGCATCATAAATATGACTTTTCTGTTCTCCAGCAGAAGTTTAGAAATAAATTGCTTTACATCCTTGACTTTAAAAAACATGGAGAACTCCTTATTCCTCATGTTACAAATGTTTGTGAAAACACATAATTAGATTTTTATTTTTGTATGTCTACATTCTTTGTTGGACCATAAGTCCATAAGGAAAGGAATGGCTGATTTGTTCATGACTCTATTTACAGTACTGTGTTCATTGCTTACCTAGTATATAGTAGGTGCTAGATAAATGTTTATTAAATGAATGAGTATATTCAGTATGTCCAGAGGCTTAAGGCTAGAAGCAGGAAACCAAGATTCACAGTTTGGCTTTACCTGGGAATCCCCAAGCCCAGCATAAGTAGCAGCCATCTCTGACTGCTTTAAAGCTCAGGCAGGCTGGCCCTGGGCAAAACACTTGTGGGAGCTGACTTTGGCCTGTACCACCTGGGAAATTGCAGGGCCAGCACACCTAGTGGATAGCTACAGACCACGTCACAGTACCACCACCCAGCACCTGCACAGCTGATCCTCCACAGAGGTCGGAGGTTGGTGGTCAGTGGTCACAGACAGCCCTTGAAGGTGACAGGCCTGGGTAAATACCTTCCATTGATCTGCCAACAGCAACCAAGGCTCTGCTACAAGAGGAGGGTATACTCAGCCCATATGCAGGGCATACCTCTAGCACCCAGCTTGGGTGATAGGGGACGTTGTGCCACTGGATCCTACAGGACACCTACTACATTAGGCCACTAAGCCAACACAGGGAGTCATAGCCGCTCTACCTAACACACACAAACAAACACAGGGAGGCTGCCAATAAAAGGAGACAAAGAAACATGGCCCAAATCAAAGAACAGATCAAAACTCAAGAAAAAGAGCTAAACAAAATGGAGATAAGCAATCTGTCAGATGGAGAGTTCAAAACACTGGCTATAACGATGCTCGAGGAACTTAGTGAGGACCTCAATAGCATAAAAAAGACCCAGTCAGAAATGAAACATACACTAATTGACATAGCAGCAGAGTGGATGAGGCTGATAAAAAAAAACAACAACAACAACAATGATTTAGAACATAAGGAAGAAAAAAATAAGTGATCAGAACAAGAATAAAAAGAATCCAAAAAATGAGGATAGTATAAGGAGCCTCTGAGACAACTTCAATAGGTCCGACATCCACACCATAGGGCTGCCAGAAGGAGAAGAGAAAGAGCAAGAAATTGGAAATCTATTTGAAAAAATAATGAAAGGAAACTTCCCCAATTTGGTGAAGGAAATAGATATGCAAGTCCAGGAACCAAACAAGATGGATGCAAAAAGGCCCATTCCAAGACACGTCATAATTAAAATACCAAAGGTTAAAGATAAAGAATCTTAAAAGCAGCAAGAGAAAACAGTTAGTAACCTACAGGGGAGTTGCAATAAGACTGTCAGCTGATTTATCCAAAGAAACTTTGCAGGCTAGAAGGGATTGGCAAGAAATATTCAAAGTCATGAAAAGCAGGCATCTACAGCCAAGATTGCTCTATCCAGCACAGCTATCATTTAGAATTCAAGGACAGATAAAGAGCTTCCCAGACAAGAAAAAAACTAAAGGAGTTCATCATCACCAAACCATTATTATATGAAATGTCAAAGGGACTTATTTAAGAAAAAGAAGATCAAAAGTATGAACAATAAAATGGCAAAAAATACAAATCTACCAGCAATTGAATCTTAAAAACAAACTAAGCAAACAATAAGAACAGAGACAGAATCGTGGTTACAGAGAGTGTTTTGATGGTCACCAGATGGGAGTGGGGAGGTAGAGAATGGGTGAAAAGGTGAGGGGATTAAGAAATACAAATAGGTGGTTACAGAATAGTCATGGGGATCGGAGAACCAAGATGGCGGCGTAGGTAGACACACTGCGCCTCCTTGCACAACCAGAACTGACAGAAAATCGAACAGTAAGGAAGTCTGACACCAAGGAAATAAAAAATAAACATTCATCCAGACCAGTAGGAGGGGCAGAGAGGACTCCTGTTGCCATGGCGGGACCGAGACTGGCGGAGTGTGGGACAAACGGGGCAGGCAGTCCGACAACTAGCAGATCCTGCCGCCCCACATTCGCGCACAGATAAACTTAGAGGGCTGGACTCAGAGCGGTGGAGAACGGGGTAGGCAGAACAGCGGGTAGCACCCGGCGGCCCCACATTCACGCACAGATAAACTGGACAAAAGGTGGGGACCAAAGCAGACCGCGCAACCCAGGGCTCCAGCGCGGCGAAATAAAGCCTCAAACCTCTGATTGGAAATGCCCGTGGGGGTTGGGGCAGCAGCAGGAGAGACTCCCAGCCTCACGGGAGAGGTCGTTGGAGAGACCTACAGGGGCCTAGGGCGTGCACAAGCCCACCCACTCGGGAACCAGCAGCAGAGGGGCCCAGTTTGATTGTGGGTAGTGGAGTGAAAGATTGAGGTCCAGAGGAGAGTGGAACAGACACCATTGCTCCCTCTCGGCCCCTCCCCCACGTACAGCGTCACAGCACAGCGACCAGCGTTATCCCGCCCCAGGGAACACCTAAGGCTCTGCCCCTTTAAGTAACAGACGCACCAAGACAAAAAAAAAAAAAAAAAAAAAAAAAAAAAGGCCCAAATGACAGAACACTTCAAAGCTCCAGAAAAAATACAACTAAGTGAGGAAGAGATAGCCAACCTATCGGATGCACAGTTCAAAACACTGGTTATCAAGACGCTCACAGAATTGGTTGAATTTGTTCGAAAACCAGATGAAAAAATGAAGCCTATGCTAAGAGAAACAAAGGAAAATGTACAGGGAACCAATAGAGATGCGAAGGAAACTGGGACACAGATCAACGGTGTGGACCAGAAGGAAGAAAGAAACATCCAACCAGAAAAGAATGAAGAAACAGGAATTCGGAAAAATGAGGAGAGGCTTAGGAACCTCCAGGACATCTTGAAACGTTCCAACATCCGAATTATAGGGGTGCCAGAAGGAGAAGAGGAAGAACAAAAAATTGAAAACTTATTTGAACAAATAATGAAGGAGAACTTCCCTGATCTGGCAAAGGAAATAGACTTCCAGGAAGTCCAGGAAGCTCAGAGAGTCCCAAAGAAGCTGGACCCAAGGAGGAACACACCAAGGCACATCATCATTAAGTTACCCAAGATTAAAGATAAAGAGAGAATCTATAAGCAGCAAGAGAAAAGGAGACAGTTATCTACAAAGGACTTCCCATAAGACTGTCAGCTGATTTCTCCAAAGAGACCTTACAGGCAAGAAGGGGCTGGCAAGAAGTATTCCAAGTCATGAAAGGCAAGGACCTACATCCAAGATTACTACTGTATCCAGCAAAGCTGTCATTTAGAATGGAAGGGAAGATAAAGTGCTTCTCAGATAAGGTCAAGTTAAAGGAGTTCATCATCACCAAGCCCTTATTATATGAAATGTTAAAGGGAGTTACCTAAGAAAAAGAAGATCAAAAATAGGAACAGTAAAAATGACAGCAAACTCACAGTTATTAACGACCACACCTAAAACAAAAACAAGAGCAAACTAGGCAAACAACTAGAACAGGAACAGAACCATAGAGATGGAGATCACATGGAGGGTTGTCAATAGGGGAGTGGGAGGGGGAGAGGGGGGAAAGGTACAGAGAATAAGTAGCATAGATGATAGGTGGAAAATAGACAGGGGGAGAGTAAGAATAGTGTAGGAAATGTAGAAGCCGAAGAACTTGTAAGTATGACCCATGGACATGAACGATAGGGGGGGAATGTGGGAGGGAGGGGGTGGGCAGGATGGAGTGGAGTGAGGGCGGCGGGAAATGGGACAACTGTAATAGCATAATCAATAAATATATTTAAAAAAAAGAATAGTCATGGGGATGTAAGGTACAGCACAGGAAATGGAGAAGCCAAAGAACTTATACCATGACCCATGGACATAAACAATGGTGTGGGGATTGCCTGAGGGAGTAGGGTGTGCTGGGTGGAGGGGAGCAAAGGGGGGAAAATCAGGACAACTGTAATAGCATAATCAATAAAATATAATTTAATAAACAATCACAACATATAATTAGTTTTTAAAATATCCAGGAATGACTATAAGTGATCTAGAAGAACAAAGGATGGGAAGAGTAAAAATAATATAGAATAGCTCATGCAGGCATAAGGATTTTAGTTAACTCCTCAAGTCTCTGGAGCAGAGGTCATTTCAGGAAAAGCTATTTCAGAATTCTCATCAGGACTCTTTAAAGTCAATAAATATTTTTAATGGTATCAGTTGATTAGCACTATAAATAACCTGGATGCGAGAAATGGTTTACTCACAAGCCACATAATATAGTGTACACATTATATGGGCATGTGACGAATGAGATTGATACAGTCTTGGCTTTTGCCTCATAAAACTATACTGAAAAATAATTAAATGGGAAATGCTTAGGATATTCACATAATACTTTACTAATCTAAATGATAATACTCAATATCTGAGTTCTTGTTATGCTTAATGATGACTGCACAGAAAGCATGAAGAGCCAATAATAAGTTCTGCAAGAGCTTACATGGTAATTTCACCATTTGATGAGAAGGTGGATGCTAATTGTCCAGTGCAAAATTGTCATTGACCTCTACGATGCTTTGAAATGACTGGGCTCTCTAGATTCAGATAAAATGTAGACAAGATATCTTATTAGCTAAGCATTTATTTTTTCAAAGCAATGCTTACTGGCATTATGCTGATTCGAGAAACCCTGCTCTGACTGTTAATGAAAACTTAATGGAGCTGACATAAGTAAGATGATCTTAGGCCTGCTTCACTCTCTAAATTGCTTTTTCTGTTGCCTTCTGGAAAGTTGCTGGGTCATTAAACACTGATGTCATGACAGGGTGTGGAAGAAAAACTGATAAACAACATCGAGCAGGTGGAGGTCCAGAATACGGCCAAGCAGACCTCTCAGGATCACACAAACAATGAAGATACAGGAACCATGAAAATGGAGCACTGACCAGGAAATTAACAACTCAGAAGTGACCAGGGAAGACCCAATTTTGCTTCTCAATTCCACCATTCCATAGCTTGTTTACCTGGGGAAGTTACTTCACTTTTCTGAAGTTCAGTTTCTTTATCACAAAGTTGGATTATAAAATAGCATCTACTGCAAATGGTATTGTGAGGGTTAAATGAGAAAATTCAGATAACACACTTAGCATTGTGCCTGATGCACATAGTTTTTTTAAGAAAACATATCTTTCTCTTATCATCATCAACATTATCAACAATAATAGGAACAAGCTAAATGTAAAAAAAATTAAGAGACACAAAAGAAAAAGGAAGAGTAGCACTCAAGACAGGCAAGGGTCAGAAGTAGCAGAACAGGTGCTAGAGTCTCAAAACACTGAGAATTTAGAAATAATCTAGTCCAACACCTTTGTTTTATAAATGAGCAACCCCAACAGTAAGAAATGTCTCATGGTACAACCACCCTGGAAAACATTTTGACATTTGTATATAAAGCTCAACATAGATTTACCATATTTACATGGACAACCTAGTAATTCCATTCCTTATACTCACCCAAGAGAAATTAAAACTGTGTTTACACAGACTTGCACATAAAAGTTCACAGCAGCTTTTTTCATAACAGCTCACACAGGAAACAATCAAATGTCCATCAACAGGAGAATAGATTAAAAAATTCATAAAATGAAACACATTCAACAATGAAAAAGAATAAATTACTGGCACACACACAACAACATGTATGAATTTCCAAAACATGCTGAGCAGAAGCAGCAGTACAAAATAGTACATACTGCCTGATTCTACTAATATGTAGTTCTAAAATATACAAAATAATCTATAGAAATCCAAAGCATATCAGTAATTGTCTGGAGCTTGGGGTGGGGGGAGGCAGGGTTTGACCAGGAAAGGATACAAGGGAATTTGGGGGCGGGGTGACACAAATATCTTCTCTCTTGATTGTGCTGGTGGTTACAAAGCATATAAGTTTGCCAAAGCTCATTAAAAGTAAGCCTGTAAAAAGGGAGAGAGAAAGTTATACAGAAAAATAGCTGGTTGGAAAGTGTTCCAGACAGAGGAAAGAACAGAGAAGAGCCCCTGATAGGAAAGTCTGCTTGGCACATTGTGGCATCAGCAAGGAGACCTGTCAAGATTTAGAGCAATGCCACTTAGTTGTGTTGTGTGTGATGTCACACGCAACTTACTGACCACTCAGAATGTGAACTTCACCTCCCCATTATTTGTACTTAGATCATCCACCTAGACATAAACCTGAGTATCACATTCCTACTGCTGTTGTCACGGTTAGCTAATGGCTTTGGTGCCAGAGGCAGTAGTTACTTATCTATGTACACTTTGAAAATAGGAATCATTTACTAAAATAAAATAAAAATCAGTAGATACTAGTCCAAACCAGTTGCCTCTGAGAGAGATGGAAATCCAGCTCTCTCAGTGTGAGGAGGAGCAGCTGAGCTCTAACTTGCTGTTTTTCACCAACATGAGAAATAATGTTTTCCATTCCCATCATGCACTTGGAAGCAGGGAAGTAGCTGAAGGGAGTGGATGATGCACGTGCACAGCTCCATCACCTCTCATTCTGATTTTCTCCTGTGTCTGAAGAATAAAAGGATCACATCCAAAAACGCTCTAAAATAGGACTTACGTTAGCTCAGGCCTTCTCTGTTAATCTGGGTCCGCAGAGTCGGTTGCAGTGACAAACTCAGTACTGGACCTGAAAGTACTGAAGGTAAATGTGGAGGCTGAGGTCAACCATGGGGATTGGCCTCCTTTAGTAAGTGACGCTAAGCCTTGAAAACAGTCCTAATATCAACTATCACCTCCTCTTACACCCACTTGTCATCCAAGGTTTTCTGCCTAGAGAAATCTACAGAGGAACAAGACTGGCCCTGCTTCCTTATCTTCTGGTGCCGGCACAACCAACTTCAGTGGTGTGATACTCTCTGGCCACATACTGGACACAGTACGATGCAACCCCAAGAATTCTCAGGGGTCAATTCTGGGGAGCACCTGTCAAAAGTCAGTCAGATAATGGTCCAGTGTGGTTACAAAGTACAGGCAAGGTATTAACAGGCAAACCGCAAAAATCACAAGAAACAAATGTGGGCATCAGTGATAAATATGGGGGAGTAAAGTCAGGATCCATCAGCGAAATGATGAAGACACGGGTGGAGATTCAAGAAAGCAATCCTCTTTAGTGCTCAGGAAAGAGTATTTCAGTGAGGATCTTTTTAAAGGACCAAGAAAGCTCCTTCTCTATTTTATTGCTTTGCATCTGAAAGTAACTTTTCACAGCTAATCTCATTTATGTTGGTAATCTGCACCTAAACTCTGTTTTCATCATACAGTGAAAGCTAGTAGTTGTGTTAGCAAGTATTTCAAAGAAACGGTAATTGAGAAAGAGTACAGCTGGGGACTTAGTTTTCCTGTGAAAGGATCTTGAGTGTCTACTCAATTCAGCCTACTAGCATAGACTAAACAGTAAATAAACTGATTGCAGTTTATTTGGCTATTGCTAAACCACAAAAGCACTGAATTGAAATCCAAACGTAATTTTAGACAAGCATGAAGGCACGACACTGCTTTAATTTCCTGAAGTTCACTGAATGTTGCCTATAACTGTCCCACACAGTTGGTTGGTCCCCACTTGGCCAACCAATGATGGCCACAGTGCTGCTCACATCTGTGGGTGAAGGTCTCATAGAAGCTGCTGCCCAATCATCATTGATTCATATATAAAGGTATCAAAAGCCAGAGAATTCAGAGGAAATATAAATATTATAAAGTATCACATAAATTCAGTGATTTTATAAAAACTCAATACATAGAGAGCTCCGTATTTTAAAACTTTAACTCAAAATTGAAAGTGAATGTTCATAATAACATTGATGGATAGCAATAGATACTATGTGCTTTACATTTTTATAAGTTCTCCACATATCATTGAACAAAAATAGCCCATATTTGTCAGTATATTACAGTTTCAAAGTGTTATTAGAGAACTTCAATTATTTAATCCTCATAAAAACCCTGAAAGATAAATATTACCACCAGGTCAACCATTTTTCTGAAGAAACCAAGACGTTGATATGGTAAATTATTTCCCCAACATTTCTAACAGCAATGGCACCAATGGCACACCAAGACTCACACAAAAGGCCCTTTGTCTCCAAATGCTTTTCAGCTTTTCCATCTTGCCTTTTTCAGTAAAACTTCAAAATAATTTGACACAAATAAAACTGATGAGTGAAGACTCTCCACATATGCAAGTCGTATTTCATGGTCATAGATAATAAATAGGGTTGTTCTATTTATGTGTGTGCATGAGAGAAAAAGAGAGAAAAACTAAGAGAGAAAGAAGGAAAAAAAAAAGAGGGCGGGCCCACAGGAGAGAAGAGAACTGTGTTATTTAGTCCTCATGCCTCTCTGTACTCTCCTTGCCCCCACCACAGACTCTCCCTTTTTTTAAACCACTTTTGTATCTCAGAGCTACCCATTGCCCTTAAAGAACTCCAAAGCTAGCCAGTTGGCACTTCCTGAAATACATAAAATGGTAGCCCTCAACATTCAAGAGTTTTTGCTGATATCTATTTTAATACATTGGTTTCTGGTATAGATTAAATGGTGTATTTAAAGACTGGTTCACCCAAGCAATATCCAGTTTTATTTAACTACACAGACTTTATGCTTTTACTAATTTTAAACATATTATTTTTAAGGTATATCATACATGTAGGACAACATGAGACTGGATCCTGTTGTTAGATACAGAGTAGTAAGTTGAAATAGAATGCCATGTAGTACAGAGACAGTAAGGAGGCTTCAGTTACAATCCTACTTCAGCCAATTGGCAGTTGCCATGCAGAGCACTGCTGTGTAAATTATTCTGAGGCCAAGATCAAGACCTAAGAAAGGGAGTACAGAGATTGATAACCAAAGTCTCTCATGGCTTCAGGAGTGGGGAGTAACACTTCTGATCCTGAAGGTATTATATCTTGCCAGACTAAGAAATAAAATATTAAACTGTCTTTCATTAAAAGGAAAATTCATAATTTACACCAGTCTATAAAGAGAATCACATTCTTATTTCAAACTCCCCGAGGTAGAAGTGTGGATGGGCTTCGAGTGATGGTTTTAATCAATGGCACACTGGGTAATTTTAGAGCCTGAGACAGCCCTAGTCTGGCATCTGACTGGGTGTATTTCAGTATGTGGGTCAATAAAGAAGACATGTTGGGAAAGAGAAAAAGGAAGGGGAAAGATTGTACTTCAAGGCTGATCAGCATATTTAGAAGAACACTGGCTAAGTATTGGCAACATGTTACACAGATGCTGCCACATCACAGTTCAACCCATCTGGCCAGTCCAAGTGTTTAGCATATCATGCCTTTGCTCCTACCTGCATCCCTGCCTTCTGCCCCTGGACTCTCTCTCTCTCCAATGCACTTGTGACCCTGTTTGAATCTACAGAGGTTCAGCAGGAAAGTCATATTTTAATATTTAAATGCAAACCAATTTAATTAATGTAAATTGAAAATTCTCTTATTTTGTTCCCTCGTGTCATTTTATTACATCCAATCTTGGTTTACTTTCCTGAAACTGCCTACATTTGCAGAGTTTCTTTAGCTTTCTTATTAGTTTGGACAGAGAGTTGCTTATTGTTTGTAATATCTTAACACCGAGGACACAAAGAATTTGAATGAAAAGCTGAATGAACAGCCAAGCCCTCCCTTCCATTCCAATTACCAAGAAACTGCAAGAGCCTCTGTTTCCCCCTTATTTGGCATTCAGGAGTAAAAGCAAATTCTTCTTAGGAGTTGGTGTGAGGTGATGAAATCATTAATATGTACCTGACTTAAGTCTCAAATGTGCTACCTTGACAAGTAAAGTTTCAGAATACAATCCTCTTTTGATCATTTCAGCTTTCAAGATCTTTGATGCTGGAGGTAGTTACAAGAATACTCAGAAGACAAATATAATCATCCTTGTTCATAAAGTTTCTATAGAAAAGAAAGCAGACCAAGGCTCCCTATCGTGGATTGAATATATTTAGCCAATGAAAATGCAAGCCACAGAGAACACTGGGGAGAGGAGACAGCATGCGTTTCTTGGCCAGAAAGTCACTGGGCCTTAAAATGCAAGGAGTTAAGAGGAAAATTTGCTCACTGTAGTCTCCTCCAATTAAGCGCCAGGAAAATACTCTCATTAATCACTTGCTACTTCAGACCTGACTCTCTATGGTGTTCATAATCATATTTCTCTTTTAATCATACAATAATTTGGGGGGCACTGTAAATCTGGAGGCATGTCAGGAGACACAAATAAACTAAGCCTTTCCTTTAAAAAAAAGATCATATGTCTTGTGATGCAGAAAATAATGTCATTTAGTGAGGTCTCTGCCCATAATATCCTCCTCAAAGCAACCTTCCATCATTCTGCCACTTAAAATAACAAGTCTATTCTCTCCTTCTGCATTATTTTTCTTCACTGTATTACAGCTTCCTGGAATTACATTATATAATTATGCATGTGCTTATTGTCAGTCTCTTCCAATAGAATACAAACTCCATGAAGGTAGAGATTTCACCTGTTTTGTTCACTGTTGTATTCCCAGAGCTAAGAAATTTCTTGCTCTCAGTGAATATTTGCAATGAATGAATGAATGGATGCATGAGCTTCGCACAGCTTAAATAGTGATTAAAATGGGTCCTGAGGTCAGATGGCTGGGTTTGAGTTTTGCTTTCACAGGTTACTTTGGGAGAATTAAAAATTAGCTGAAGTCTCAGGTTTCATCTGTGATATGAAGATAACAAAAAACTGAGCTCATACATTGGTTGTGCATGATATAGAATTAGCATTCAATGAACATCAGGTATTATTATTACAGTAGGGGCTTGTTCACCACACAAGGAAGCAGAAAATCAGACAACACTCCAGCCATGCTTTAAAGAGATAGGTCGGTGCAACATGCAGAGGGTACAGCATAGACAAAGTACATGGACATGAAACAATTCAAGATATTTTGAAAACGACTGACCACAGAACCTGAGGCAGCAATACAAAATGCCCAATACCCAGAGGTTCCCAAGAGCAGCAACAAAATCAGAGCCTTGCAACCCACAAGTATCAGAGCCTCTCATCAATCACAAAAAGAAAATTCTGTCTTTCTTCTTCAGCAAAATGACTCAGTAATATGTAATAGATTGGAAGCTCTAGAAGAGTCTTTTCTGTAACTAAACTCCACACCTGCTCTTGAGACCTAACATGGTGAGGCAAAGGAGAGTAAAAGAAAAAGAACCTGAGCCTGTCCCTCAGCCCACAGGCCCCTTAGCCTTGCTCAAGCCTCCTCACCCCATGCACCACACATTTGAAAAATGTGAGTTATAAACAACAACAATAGCCCTGACCAGTGTGGCTCAGTTGGTTGAGCATCATTCTGCAGGGTGAGGGGTTACTGGTTGGATTCCTGGCCAGGGCACATGCCTGGCTTGTGGTTTTGGTCCCTGGTTGGGGCACATGCAAGAGGCAGCCAATCAGTGGATGTTTCTCTCTTGCAACAATGTTTCTCTCCCTCTCTTCCTCTTTCCTCCCCTTTTCTCTAAAGATAAACAAACAAAATCTTTTTAAAATATCAAATGGAAATGATAATTCAGAGAGTTATCTCAAATTCCCTCTCGCCTATTCTTGCCCTTGCCCTCTGGGCTGTCTTTTGCTAACTCTGAGTTCTCCCTATGTAATTTAGTCTCAATATTTACCTCTTGTTTCTATGACCCTGCAAACTTACAAGTTACCACAGGGCTTTGGATCTCCTCTGTTTGAAGGGGAACTCAGCTTAGTCCTCTGGCTCTCAATTTAGCAGAAGCAACTCACTGGAACTCCAGGCCTCAGCCTCTGGGCCCTATGTCCATCCATGTAGTCTACACCCAAAAAACTGGCCCCAGCCATCATTTTTCAACCTCACTTGCAATGAAGAATATGGAGTGAAGAGACATGGGTTCAATTCCCATCATATCTCTTATAATTGTATTCCAAGACTGAAACAGGCTTTCCCTAATCAAGGACTACTCAACAGGCAATGCAAGAGACCAAGACCTGTGACTACCCCTTACACTGGAGTGTGGCAGGGGCTGGCACTGAGGCCCAAGAGGGGGAGCCCTAATTGTCTGTATTTGGAGGAAGTCCATCCAGTGGGGCAGGTAGAATGTGGCAGCCTGAGGAACTGCAGGAGGGAGCAGGTAAAGGTTAATGCAGAAGTTGTTATTAGGGGTCTTCAACCCTAAGACACAGGAACCCTGGTACATTGGGTAGCCTAGGATACAGGAACCTGAAACACAGTACTACCCAGCCTGTGGGACAAGCAAGCTGGAGATACAGAAACATAGGTTAGTAGGTAACAGATCTCCAGCTTCTTGGTGACGTGAAAGATCTAGTTTTTTCCTTGTGGGATTCAATGAAGCATTGTACAGCATCAGTTCACAGCCCCATGTCAGAAGGAAAGAACTCCAGCACAGGGGACGGTGCTGAAGTTTACTTGCAGGATTGGAACATGCAGGTGATACACAGAGATGATAATCTTGATTTTCACGGGTCACCTGCTCCATCTCTTGCCTATGGTTTCTAACCTCTCTGTTTCTATTTCCTTGTTTACAAAATACTCAAAATATTTTCCATCCTACTGAGTTGGAAGGTTTAAATTATATTCAGGTAAAAAAGCTATAACAGTTCCTGGATTATGTAAGTATTCAATAAATGATTACTCTGATTATTAGTTTATATTGTTAGTTTTATAAGATATAGATCATTAATTAATATTTAATTTTTGCCAGCCCCTTTTCTAAGTGATTTATATAAATTACTTCATTAAATCCTTAAACAACTCTATGAAGTCTATACTATTTTCACTTCCATTGTGCTGATAAAGGTACATCAAGTGAAAGCCACTGGTGTAACAAAAGACAAGCTAGGATGCAAGCCCAGGCAACCTAATTTCAGAGTCTAAGCTCTAAACACTCTGCTTACTCTGCTGCCTTTATAAATAAGGAGCATAGCATTGCCCTCTGAGAGTTAAGCTATAAAATCAGCACAGATATATGCAGAATCTCTCCAAGGAGTCAGAATGGCCATCTGGCTACAGTCCACGCCCCCCCCCCCCGTAAAGTCATTAGAGTTATTAATGTGATGATCTTAAAAGGTGAGTTGGTCAAGCATGGAACACAGAAAAATGAGGGTCCCAGAGATGAACACTACCAGTGTGTGTACAACCTTAACTGGGGTGAGGACCTTTGGTTATCAGACAGAAACATTAAAGCAAGCTAGGTGGAACTCCTGTAGAAGAAAAAGAAAAGGGCTTCCAGGAATCATAGTGGAAATATGTTTCTTTTTCTTTTTAAGATTTTATTTATTTATTTTTAGTGAGGGGAAGGGAGGGAGAAAGAGAGGAATAGAAACATCAATGTGTGGTTGCCTCTCAAGCACCCCCAACTGGGGACCTGGACAGCAACCCAGGCATGTGTCCTGACTGGGAATCAAACCAGCAACCCTTTGGTTCACAGTCTAGGGCTCAATCCACTGAGCCACACCAGCCATGGCTGGAGGTATATTTCTTCAGATATACCAACTCCCTTTGCTCTGATGTTCTGCTCACCAAATAAATGCTTAATTAGTTTGCCTATAAAGGGAAAATGTGTTACTCTGGGCATTCAAGTATTTTGTGTAACTTTAAAAAGTAGGATTAGCTTAAAACCCAGACTTTTTTGTATTTAGTTAGTGTATTCTTTCCCTGAAAACCTCCTCTACTCTCAGACAAGACAAAATCAGGTCTTTGAAGTGAAAGCTCAGACATGTACAATGACACAGAGAATCCGCTAAGGTGAAGACCACCTCATAAGGCCTCTTACAGCCAGATGGTCAACCTTTCGTGGTAAAATGCCTTCACGCCCATCAACCATCTTTGCAACTTCATCATGGCTCAAGGTAGGGCCAACCCAACCACAAAATTATTAATGTTGAATCCTGGTGTTATCCTAGGGTGTTGTAAACCCCTAAAACAATCTGTCCTAAGATTAGGTCTGGTGAGATTGAGCCTACACATGAGTAATTGTGGCTTCAAAAATTAGCTGTGGCTGCAAAAATGGAGAGGGAAATTGAAAACAGGGAGGCGCTGGTCCCTGCTAACTTGAGTGGCATTGGGCAAGTCTTTTAACAAATTGTTCTGAGCTTCAGTCTCCTCATCGACAGTATTTTAGGTGAAATATCTATTTCTTTCAAGTTACATGGTCTCTATAAGAATCAAAGTCTATGTGAAATAGTATGTAAGTACATAAAGCCAAATTTGTAAATTGTATGCAACTTCATAAAACTAAAAATTGCTAATGTAGACTTTGAGTATATGATGTCTCCAATTTATACAGCACTTATCACATACCAGGTACTGTTCCAGACATATTTTGTATATTATTTCATGCTCACAATAACACTGTAGTAAATGCTGTGATGTGTCACCTGGAAACTGCCAGCAGGACAGACTGGCAGCAAAGACACTTATTCCTCAGTTGCCAAGACAATGTTGGAAAATGACTACTCAGAGACAAACCTCTCTCAAGAAATTTCTTTCAGACAAAGGAACTGCCTCACTAAATGTTATGACTTTTCAGTGTGGTAGCCCACTTCAAATGACTAGATTTTGGTAAGAGGGGACAAAAGCTCAATCCTTCACCATTATATAAGACCATTCTGGAGGGCCATATAGTGCCACGTCTCACGGTGGAAGGGCATATGCCTCACCTGCATCACAGGGCAACTTCTCTCACTGCCCCACCTGCCCCTCTCACTCCTTCACAGTGCTATTCCTGAGAGTCTTCCCAGTGCACAATCTGTACACAAATCTGCCTCAGAGTCTGTTGGGAAGGGAGTGAAGGTATCAAAATTAAGGCAGGCATTATGGAGTATTATTATTACTATCCTAATTTTAGAGAGGTAAAGTAACTCACTCAAGTTCACACACCAAATCAATAGCAGAGCCAAGATTTGCAACTAGGGCATCTATAAAATGTTCTTACTGTAACATCTGGTACAGGAATTTCTGTAAGTGAATGGGCTGTTTGTGTTTAACATGTACTTTGATTAACAGTTGGGCTACAAGCTGAACTCCCAAGACCTAGATGTTGGTTGTTGCCACAACTTCAAAGAAAAAAGAAAACTACTCCAAAAATAATTAAATGAATTTGAAGCTGGGACTTTAGAGATTAACCCAGGATGGGGAAGATGAGAAGGAGAAAGAGTAAAGGGTGAGATGGAGCAATTTAATAGGGGGGGGATGCTGTGGGCTATGTGATATTATCTGTAAAATCCACCCAACTCAGGAAATGTTTCATGGTGTATTTTTTCACTAGAGCTGCCATAGCAAAGTACCCCAAACTGAGTGGTTAAAAACTGAAATTTATTGTCGCAGTCTGGAGGCTACACATGTGAGATCAAGGTGTTAACAGTGTTGGTTCCTTCTGAGTGCAGTGAGGAAAGGATGGATCCCATGCCTCCTTCCTAACTTGTGGTGGTTTGCTGGCAACCTTTGGTGTGTGTCCTTGGTGTGTAGAAGCATCACACTAGTCTCTGCCTTCATTTTCACCAAGTGTTCTCTGTGTCATATCTGTGTCCAAATGTCCTCATTTTGTAAGGATACCTCTCATAGTGAATTAGGAACCCACCTATCCCTGTATGACCTCATCTTAATTTAACTGAATTTGCAGTAACTGTACATCCAAATGAGGTCACATTCTGAGATTTGGAGTCAAAATTTCAACATATTAATTTCTTGTAGTACACAATTCAACCTGTAGTTGGCATGGATTGACTTTGTAGTGGAAATCGGAAGGGTTTGACTTCTACATCTCGATTGACATAAAAGTACTAGAAACCATGTGATGTGGAAAATAAGACTGAGAAATTTTGTAGTGGCCTATTGCTTTCTCATTTTGAAATATTGGAGTTAGAGGTAAGCTGGCCCCATATTCCAAGGACTCGCAGACCCAGTTGAAATCTGCATGACAGTGTCTTGAAATGAAGTAATTTCAAGGGTCTCTATCAATTGCCTTCCCACTATGACCTTCAGACCTTAGAGAACCAATCTACTTCCCCAAACCTCCACAAAGATCACCTACTCCTATGAATCTTCAGGTCCATTAACAGAGAGTATTGTTTTACTTCTTTTACATCATCAACATGTCTAGCACACAGGGAAACATGCTAAAAACTGATTACTAGAAGATTTCTGCAAGGGATTTCATAGTACCTAGACTGCTTGTGAACATATATGATTTTTAATGATGTAGCACTGCTATGACCAGACTGATACATGTCATTTTTCTTTGCATGTGACTTAAAGAAAAGCTTACAGTATAAGAAATATAGTGGTGTGTAGCATAGGAATTTCCTGCTCAAATGAGTTGAACTAAAATCTAGCCCTGTCACCAGCTATATGACTTTGGGCAAGTTACTTAATCTCAATGTGCTTCATTTTCCTTGTCTATAAGATGAGAATAAAAATAGATCTAATCTCAATGGGCTGTTGTGAGGATTAAATGAGTTAAATCAAGTAAACATAGTGTTGGCTCTCACATAGTAAGCTCTCAATAAACGGCAGCTGTTATAATGTCACAATAGCAACAGTCTTTCTTAGTATCCAAATGTGATAGAACTGAAACAACTATAAGATATGATTGAAATAAATAGCACTTAAAATTAAGTAGAACTGAAGAAATTTTCTGCTTTGTCAGACTCATTATAACCATTGTTGAAGCTCTAATCATTGGTCAGGGGCCAGGCACTATTCATTTGCCAGATACTTAGGCCATCGTACTTGTTTCAGACAGAATCTGCCTGAGCCCAGGACCTAAAGTATCAGCCAAGACAACTACAAAATCAAAAATAAAAATTTATGACTCAATCTCTGACGATAATAATTTAATTATATGTTTAGTCCATTGACATCATCAAACAGACAACCTGATGGCTTAAAATAGAAATACTAAGCCAAGGTGCAGTTTTAGTGTAACTATTATCTTTCTCATTTCAAACATGTCTTGGGGGTGGGAAATAAGAATGGCATCTCATAGACAATAGCTGTTATGAAAAAATTGTAATGCTAGTAAGGTTTCTAGTAGGTAAAAAAGACAAAGATTTGATTTATTCACCAAGTTTGACTCTTTAAAAATAGCTCCAGGAAGGTGACCACCCAAGCAAGTCAGCTCAGAGTGCCTGCTGAAACAGTAGCAATGATCCTCAACATCACAGATCTGTAGGACTTTTCAAGAGCTTTCTGCCTATGGCCAGGATTTTTTAAAGCGACTTAAGAATAATAAGAAAGGAGTGGCAAGATGGCGGAGGTGTGAGTGGAAACCACACTAACCTCCTCCCAGGACCAATCTGGAATTGCAACTAAATTGTGGAGAAATCACTTAGAACAAACAACTGAACAATAGTGAGAGAGAAGCCTTAAAACACTGGATAATCAGAAGAACCAGCTTTGTCATAACCTGTCTGGTAAGGAGTGCGGTGGAGACTCGAGAGGACTGGCTGGGTGCCCACAGGTGGCAGTGCTGGAGGTATAATTAAGTGGCAGGTTAGACTCCTCTGAGAAGAATGGGGTCTAAACCATAAGCTGAGATCCACAGTCTAGAAGAACAGAACCCAAAAAGTACACAGATAACAACCAGCAGTGAAAGGCAGCAGGGTTGCTCTCTGCCAGAGACAGACAGCTGGAGATGCAAAGAGTCATTGACAACGCACAAATTTTCATTTGCTGTCACTTACCCGGGGTTCCAGCAAAGGTGGGAGCAGAGTGAGCTGGAGATGCCTGAGGAGAGACTGGGAATGGAAACTTTGGGGAAAGTGTGGAGAGAGTAGCCACAGGGAACCTGGTGCTGAGTCATACCCCAAACAGTGACAGCCATTGTGCTCAGGCAGACCACTCCCCTCTGAAGGGCAGCAGCCTGAGGGGAAACAACAGCCTGCCCTCAAGAAACACTCTACCCTGGCTCTGTGGTGCTTAAGCCTGACTGTTGAGTGCAAAGACTAGATTAATAACTAAAGGAGATAGCCAAAGACGTTCACCCCTAGCAAAGAGAGGGGCGGGCACAGTGGACTAGAGACCCTTGAGGAGAGAATGGGGACAAAAACCTGGGGGAGGGAACTTGGAGAGTGGCCTCTGGGATTCTGGTGCTGAGTCTTCTCCCATACTGAAGCAGCCATCCTGCTGAGGCAGACCACTCCCCTCTGAGCAGCAGCAGCCTGAAGGGAAAGAATAAGCCCAGCCCCAGGAGCAATTCTTCCCTGCCGTATGGAGTTTAAGCCTGAATGTTGAGTGCAAAGTGACTAACTAACAACTGAAGGAGACAACAATAGACAGCAGATCTCTGAGTCTCACGGCAGGCTGCCTAAGGTCAGATGGGATCAAGATCTGACACCACCAAAGGCAGATCCAGAAAAAAAAAAAAAAAATAGTGGTAATTACTAAAGGCTACCAAGATGAAATCCACTGTGGTCTTCTCCATGATTAGTGGTATTTTCTTTCCTGCATAGCTTTTTAACATTCACTTTTTGTCCATCAAGTTTGTGCATAATAAGTCACTAGAATTTATGCTATAGTATAATTCTCTCCTTTCAAATAATAGTCTTAATCTCTTTACACTCTTATTAGTATTGGTTCATTTGCTGTTGATAATGAGATTGTGTGGGGAAGATACTTTTGTGGATGTGGATTTGTTCCCTGGGCTGTGTGGTTTTGTTCTGGCAGCACCTGCACAACAGTATACAAGATGTGGTGGGCAGAGTGACCCTCAGTCAACCAGCTGACGGGAAGGACCCACCAAAGAATGACCCAAGAACAATCAAAACCCAAAGACATATACAGAGCCAACATAAATGGCATGAAGGGCATCCCAAGAGCAGCAAGTTCAGGAGATCAAGGAGACTGCACCATTGAATCTCACAGGTGTCCTACCATAGAAGTTCACACCACAAACTCAAGGAGTTGAAACAGATCAATTTAAGAAGCAAAGGTTAACAAGAAGAGCCTCACAAACAATGGGAAGACAAAGAAACAAACCCCAAACAAAAGGAAAGAAGGAAGCTTCAGAAAGAATGCTAAATGAAATAGAGGCAAGTCAACTATCGGATATTGAGTTCAAAGCAATAGTTATAAGGAAGCTCAATGAGCTCACTGAGAATTATCAAAAACTACAGGGAAACTACAATAAACTCACTGCAAACTATATCAACATGAAAAAGGAGATAGAAACTATCAACAAGGGCCAAGAGGAAGTGAAGAATACAACTTCTGAACTGAAGAACACAGTAGAAGGAATCAAAAGCAGACTTGATGAAGCAGTGGATCAAATCAGCAAGCTGGAGGACAAAGTAGAAAAAAACACCCAGAAAGAGCAAGAAAAGGAAAAGAGACTCAGAAAGAATGAAGAAGGGTTAAGGGAAATGCAGGACAACATGAAACAAAATAATACCCGTATAATAGGGATACCAGAGGGAGAAGAAGAGCAAGGGATAGAAAACCTGTTTGAAAAAGTAATGATGGAAAACTCCCCTAATTCCATGAAAGGAAAAGTCATACAAATCCAGGGAGCACAGAGGGTCCCAGTCATGAGGAACCCAAAGAGGACCACTCCAAGACACATCATAGTTAAAATGGCATAATTCCAAGACAAAGAGAGAATCTTAAAGGTAGCAAGGGTGATACAGGAAGTAACATACAAGGGAGCCCTGATAAGGAAAGCAGCTGACTGCTTGGAAATGTTCCAAGGCAGAAGAGAATGGCAAGGAATATTCCAAGTAATGAAAAGCAAAGGCCTGCACACAGGACTACTCTACCCAGCAAGGCTCTCAATTAAAATGGAAGGACAAATAAGGGGTTTTCCAGACAAAAGAAAGCTCAAAAAATACACCTCCACCAAACCAGCACTGCAAGAGATGCTAAAGAGACTGCTTTAAGGAAAGGAAGAGAGTGATAGAGAGAGGAACACAGTATGAAGGAAGTAAAATGGCAATGAATAAGTACCTATCGATAATAACCTTAAACATAAGTTGTTTAAATGCTCTAGTCAAAAGACATAGAATAGCTGAATGGATAAGAAATTATGACCCACACATATGCTGCCTACAAGGGACCCACCTCAGAACAAAAGACCTACACAGACTGAAAGTGAAGGGTTGAAAAAAATATTCCAAGAAAATGGACAGGGAAAAAAAACAGAGTAGCGATACTCATATCACACAAAGTAGACTTCAAAACAAGAGTCATAAAAAGAGACCCAGAAGGACACTTCATAATACTCAAGGGAAGAATCCATCAAGAAGACATAAACATTATAAACATGTACACACCCAACATAGGAGCACCCAAATATATAAGGAAAATCTTGGAGGACTTCAAGAGAGATAAAGACAGCAATACACTTATACTAGGGGATTTCAACACCCCACTGTCAACAATGGATAGATCTTCCAAACAAAAAATATCAACAAGGATATCGTAGCATTGAACAATGTCCTAGATCAAATGGACTTAACTGATATATATAGAACTTTTCATCCCAAAGAAGAAAACACACATTCTTTTCCAATACATATGGAACATTTTCAAACATAGACCACATAATAGGACACAAAACAAGCCTCAACAAATTCAAGAAAATTGAAATCATATCGAGCATTTTCTCTGACCATAAGGGACTGAAACTACAAACAAACCTCTAGGAAAAAACTCAAAAACACTCAAATTCATGGAGATTGAATAGCATACTATTAAACAATGAATGAGTTAAAAATGTGATCAAGGAAGAAATCAAAAAATTTCTGGAAAAAAATGAAAATGAACTCACAACAACCCAAAACTTATGGAATACAAAGTAAGCAGTCCTGAGAGGGAAGTTCATAGTGATACAGGCCTACCTAAAAAAGACAGAAACATTTCAAATAAACAACCTAACCCTATACCTACAAGAACTGGAGGAACAACAACAAAGACAGACCAAGGCAAGTAAAAAGTAGGAAATAACCAAGATCAGGGAAGAACTGAATGATATAGAGACTAAAGGAACAATTCTAAGGGTCAATAGATCCAGGAGCTGGTTATTTGGAAAAATAAACAAAATCAACCAGCTTTTAAGCAGACTCATCAAGAACAAAAGAGAAAGGATCCAAATAAACACAATCATAGATGAAAGAGGAGAGATTACAACCAATACCACAGAGATACAAAGGATTGTAAGAAATTATTACAAACAACTATATGCCACGAAATTTGAAAATGGATAAATTTTTCCATTTTACTTGGGTAAAATGGGCAAATTTCTAGAAAAATATAACCTTCCAAAACTGAATGAAGAAGAAGCAGAATGCCTGAGTAGACCAATAACAAGTGACAAAATAGAAACAGGAATCAAAAAACTCCCAGCACACAAAAGCCCTGGATTGGACAGTTTCACAGAAAAATTTTACAAAATATTTAAGAAAGAGCTGAACTCTATCCTTCACAGACTTTTCCAAAAAATCCAGGAAGATGGGATACTCCCAGATTCTTTCTATGAAGGCAGCATGATCCTAATCCCAAAACCAGAAAAAGATACAACAAAGAGAACTACAGGCCAATATCACTATTGAACATAGACGCTAAAATCCTCACAAAATATTGGCAAACCACATCCAGCAATACATTAAGGAAATCCTACACCATAATCCAGTGGGATTCATACAGGGATGCAAGGATGACACAGATTCACAAATCAATAAACATAATACATCACATAAACAAAAGGGAAGACAAAAATCACATGATCATATCAATAGATGCAGAAAAAACATTTGATAAGGTACAGCACCCATTTCTGATAAAAACACTCAGCAAAGTGGAAATAGAGGAAGCATTCCTCAGCATAATAAAAGCCATATACAAGAGACCTGCAACCAACATCATACTCAATGGGCAAAAAATAAAAACTTTCCCACTAAGATCAGGAACAAGACAAGGATGCCCTCTCTCACCACTCCTATTAAACATAGTATTGGAAGTCCTAGCCACAGCAATCAGACAACAAAAAGAAATAAAATGCATCCAAATTGCAAAGGAGGAAGCAAAACTGTCATTGTTTGAAGATGACATGATAATATACATAGAAAATCCTATAGACTCCACCAAAAAACTATTTGACCTAATAACTGAATTTGGCAAAACATCAAGATACAACGTCAATATTCAAAAATTGAAGGTATTTTTGTACAACAACAATGAAATATCAGAAACAGAAATAAGGAAAAAAAATCCCATTTACTATAACAACAAGAAAAATAAAGAACCTAGGAATAAATCTAACCAAGGAGGTGAAAGACCTGTACTCAGAAAACTACACAACACTGAAGAAAGAAATTAAGGAAGACACAAACAAATGGAAGCATGTACCATGTTCATGGATTGGAAGAATTAACATCATCAAAATGTCCATACTACCCAAAGCAATTTATAGATTCAATGCAATCCCTATTAAAGTACCAATGACATATTTCACAGATATAGAACAAACATTTCAAAACCTTATATAGAACCATAAATAACCCTAATTTTGGCAGCAATTTTGAGAAAGAGGAAGAAAGTAGGAGGGATCACCATGCCTGACATCACACTACATTATAAGGCCACTGTAATCAAAACAGTCTGGTACTGGCATAAGAACAGACACATAGATCAATGGAACAGAATAGAGAGCCCAGAAATAAACCCAAGTCTCTATGGTCAATTAATATTTGGCAAAGGAGGCATAAAATGGAGTAAAAATAGCCTCTTCAACAAATGGTGTTGGGATAGCTGGACAGCTACGTACAAAAAAAATGAAACTCAATCACCAACTTACACCATACACAAAAATAAATTCAAAATGGGTAAAAGACTTAAATACCAGTCATGGCACCATAAAAGTCCTAGAGGAGAATATAGGCAAGAATATCTCAAATATTCCACAGAGCAATATTTTCACTGATATGTCCCCTAGAGCAATGGGCATAAAGGAAAGAATAAACAAATGGGATCTCATCAAAATAGAAAGCTTCTGCATGGCTAAAGAAAACAACATTAAAATCAAAAGAGAACGAACAGTATGGGAAAATATATTTGCCAATGATACCTCGGACAAGGGTTTGATCTCCAAAATATGTAAAGAACTCACACAACTCCACTCCAGGAAGCAAACAACCCAATTAAAAAATGGGTAAAGGCCCTGAGCAGACACTTCTCCAAGACATACAGAGGGCCCAGAGACGTATGAAAGGTTGCTCAGCATCACTAGCCATCAGAGAGATGCAAATTAAAACCACAATGAGATATCACTTCACACCTGTCAGAATGGCCATCATAAACAAATCAATAAACAACAAGCATTGGAGAGGATGTGGAGAAAACGGAACCCTAGTGCACTGTTGGTGGGAATACAAACTGGTGCAGCCACTGTGGAAAACAGTATAGAATTTCCTGAGAAAACTAAAAATGGAACTACCTGTCAATTTGGCAATGCCACTGCTAGGGTTATACCCTAAGAATCCTGAAACACCAATCCAAAAGAACCTATGCACCCCAATGTTCATAGCAGCACAATTTACAATAGCCAAGTGCTGGAAGCAACCTAAGTGCCCATAAGCAAATGAGTGGATCCAAAAACTATGGTACATTTACACAATGGAATTCTATGCAGCAGAGAGAAAGAAGGAGTTTATACCCTTTGCAACAACATGGATGGAACTGGAGAGCATTATGCTAAGTGAAATAAGCCAGACAGTGAAAGACTAATACCATATGATCTCACATATGATAAATGGAACCTGATCATCAAAACAAACAAACAAAATATAACCAGAGACACTGAAATAAAGAACAAACTGACAGTAACCAGAGGGGAGGTGGGAGGAGATAATGGGGGAGAAGCGGGAAGGGTTTTCAGGAACATCTATAAAGGACACATGGTCAAAACCAAATGGTGTAGGATCATTGGTGTGAGGTGAGGATGGCTGGGGTGGGGGTAGTTGTGGGGGGGAAATGGAGACAACTGTACTTGAACAACAATAAAAAAAAAAAGAAGAAAAAAGAAAACTGAGGCTTATAAAAATAACCTGTTAAATGTAAGCTTCCAGCCAGGATCAAACACAACTATCAATACACATTAAAAAAAACAACAAGAGGAAAACAAATGATTTGGTCTAGCGCTTGTCAGAGAACTGGACCACATAGCATCTTGAGGCTCTTCTGTCTAGCTCTAGGATCTATGATGCACAGTGCTGTGTCAGCAGCCTATCTTCTTTTGGGCTGCGTATGTTGGATAATACTGTTGTGCTTTAAATACAGAGTACGTTTTAAAAATATTTTAGGATTGAGAAAAATTGTGGGGTGGTGACAGCAGTGACATAGTTTCTTCATCTCTCCAAACCCTCACATAACAACAGATAGAACCACTATGTAACAAAACCAAAAACACAGTAAGTTAGGTGACAAGGTATTTCCAGAAAATCCAAAACACAAGCAAATAAGGACAAGCCTTCAAAATCCACAAGATCTGCCATTTTTGTGGGAGAAAGAAGAAAGCACAGAGTCTCTAATGAACCTGAGAAGAGAGCAGAAAACTTAGCCAACAGACATTAGATGGAAGGGACTAGAACTAATTGATCCTAGTGAATTCATGAAACTGACCATCCAGGGCTCCCTTCCAGAATAGAGCCTGACCACCCTTTTGAGAGCGGGGTCAGAATTGATCAAGATAAAGATAATAGAGACAAAGGGAAGAGAAAAGTCACAGCCAGGAAATCTCAGAAAGTAAGCAGTTAAATTTTTAACACTTCATGGAAACAAAAGTGGGAGCTCTGTGAAGTTATCAAAGCTACCCTGAACCATGCCTCTTTCTAAAAATTCAGAAAAAACTCTTTTCACATAAAAATGAGCAATAATTCAGTTACAACATGAAAAAAAGAGAGTAAGAAGCAGAATGAGACACCATAGACATTGAAAACACATCAGAAATATGTGTTCATAGAATACACCCAGGTTATTGCCTTTATTTTTGAAGTAAACTAAAAGGTATTAAGAATAATAACCTAAAGATATTAAAACAAAACATCATTTTTAAACTCAGAAAAGAGATGATAGAACTAAAACCATTTAAAATAAAAGAAAAAAATCATTTCAGAAATGAAGTCTTAAGTAGAAAGAACACAAGAGAATAAGCATACAAATAATAATTCAAGAGAAAAAGAAGTTGAAAACAATATAATAAAAAAAGAAGTTAAAAGAGAAAGAATTCAAGTAAAATAACAAATGAAAGACAGAGAAGATCCAACATCAAGATAACAGAAGTCTTCAAAATGAAATTTAAGTGAGAGAACAAGGCACATATTTAAAAATAATAATAATAAGACTAAAGAAAGTATTTCTGAAATTTTAAAAAATTAGATTACATATTGAGAGAGTACATCATCTATCTAAGAATATCCGGCCACATCAACCAATAACAAGAAATAATTTAGTAAAATTATTGAACTGGAAAGAAAAGGGAATAAACATCATGCAGGCATCTAGGCAGAAGGAACATGCAACTTATATAACAAGCACCATTAGATTATCAGTAAACTTGCCAACATGCCAGACAAAAATGGAGTGATGTATGTAAGGCACTCAAAGAAAACAATGTGAATCAAGGATTTTCTTTTCAGCACAACTGACCTTCAAGGATAACAAGCACAGATGAATGTTTGTCAATACGCAAGAACTGAGAATGTTGCTCTCGTTCTCTCTGAGGCGTCTGCTAGAGAACAAATTTTAGACAGCCAAACTGCCTGGAGAGATGTTGACAAAAGGTCTGCTCATGACTGGTAAACGATTATACGTAGGACTAAGACTAAATAATGACTCAAAGGGAGAGCATGGTATGGAATGGCTGTTTGAAAATGTGGATATAGTGCAGCTATTAAAACTGAGGAAAAGATAGGGAGTGAATATGTGAGAAAATTTTAGCTGTTCTCAGTGAATGTATTTGTATTTTTCTGAGCCTGTGATGTGGGAAGTGGGGTGAAGTAAACAGCAATTATGAGATATTTGAATTGATTTTCCAGTGGGTGAGTCTAAATATTAATATTTATGGAGAAGTATTTATTTTTAAAATATATGTTTTTTAGTATCTTTTTTCTTTCCTTTTATTTTAAAACATTAAGGGACTAAGAACCCTAGAAATTATGTAGATGCACCTCACTCATTATACAGATGGTAAAGTTGAGGCTAAAAAACCAATCACTTGGCTTACAAACACCAATAGTTAAGATCAGAGGTTAGAACTCAGAGCACATGACTCCCAGCCCAGCCACCCATGTGTTACTCTAGCACATTGTTACCCAGAGTGTATTCTTGGTCCAGCAGCATCAGATCCCTGGGAGCCTGATAGAAATTCAGGCCTACTGAAGCAGAATCTGAATGTTAACAAGATCCCCAGTTAATTCATTTGTGTATTACTGTTGGAGAAGCTCTAGGCTTCTTAATAAATACTGAATGAAAACCTAAAATGTCTTGTTTAGTTAGGAAAATATTCCTTTGGATTCTTAACACTGAAACTGCTTTTTTCTCCATACTTCTCACTAACTCATGTAACCCCTACTTTTTACTCTGTCTGAGGTGGTGTGGAAACACCAGAAGCCAGTCCTTGGCCTCCTGAACTCACACTCCAAAAAGGAGTCAAAGGCCCTTCTTCTTCTCCCATGTGCTCCTTTCTCCCTCTGTGTCCTCTTTTTGCCCTTTGCTTTCCAAACCTCCTCCCACCCTCCATTGTAATGATTTCATGACTAAAATCCAATTTCGGAAGTTGTTGGTTTGAGAGCAAAGTATTTTATTTCTTTGAAATTCCAATTTCAGAATAATGATTTAAGATGTTGGAAACATTTTATTTGGCTCACTTCCAAGCAGCTTACATTATAATATCAACATGACCCTAAACTGTGTATTAAAAAAGACTAAAGCACTCTGAATATTTTGGGAGGAAGTTTTATGATAAAGGTAAGTCAAATGCTTTATTTCTTGCTTTATTTTTTTTTCCTAAAGCCGTCTTTCTCTAGGAAGATAAAAGGTTAAGAAACTGAGACACTAGAATAAAAATATGAGAATGTATTTTTCTTCCTCAAATATTTAGAGCCAGCACATCTACATCAGTAATAAAACATTTATTTTTTTCACTGAGGAGCAAAGGTAAAATTTTCAATATCAACAGATTAATTTCATTTAAGAACTTATTATGAAACAAAGACAACCAGAAATCCAGTAAATTAACTATTTTCTGATGAGTTATATGTAGGATGGAGTTTTTATATTAAACAATTGGAGCACAAATAATGGTCATATGATGCTACTCAATTCCTTTGAGGCTTATATGCCTGGCATTTGAAGTTCCAGTGATTGAAAGTATTACAGTTCTCTCTCTCTCTTTTACACTCCCTCATAGACCTAAAAAGCTCTGAGCTCATTTCATTCTTCTTTCCTTCCCTTGTCTTCTCTCTCTTCAAAGATATTCCATAATGATTCTGCTTTTCAAAATCAAGACTGCTTGAACTTTAGCTGAGACTAATGAAATTTCAATCTTTCGTACAATGGCAACTACATCCTTTCTTGCTCTCTTGGTGTAGTCACAATAGCAACTGCCCAGCGTGAACAATAGGACTACTTTTCCATTCTAAGGGACTGGCTGCTGCTGAACAGCAGTGCATAGAAATAATCCTTGGCAATCCCGCGGGTGACATTTCTCATTCCTTATCACCCATGCTGCACACAGCCGGAACTTGATAAGACACTAGAAAGAAGATAATGGCTGCTATCAAGCTGTCTAGGTAGAAATAATAATAATAATCTGTTTATAGAAAAGCAGCTGTTCTATTGTTTTGGATTTCATGAAATCCCAGACTCAGATCCTCTCTCTCCATGCCAGCCCCAAACCCATTTCTCATGCCAATCCAATCACTTTGGGGATTTAATGATGGGCATTTTTTTTCATGATCTTTTGATTCAATTAATAAGGATACATGTAAATATCCTATAATCATATTTAATCACAGGATTTATTTAAGACAAGAGCAGGAGCCTTTATAGGTAGATTTGAAGGCTACGAGGATTTTGTAAGGAATATAGGAAAGCCAAGTATCTCCTTTTAAAATATGCACAGAACAGAGTTATTGCAAGTGAGCAGTCCGTGATCACTGCATTCTGAAATCTTAAGCCCCAAAATTTCTGTGATTGATCTCAATTCCTCAAAGTGAAATTTCAAAAGAATGTGATGGGGTGGTTTTCAACAATGTGGGTCATCACATCTAAGTTCTCTGCTTATCATTTATCTTACGTAGAAGAGTCCGCGGCTTGGAGCACCTTGACTGTAGCACCATTGCTCCACATTGAGCCACATTGCTGGCTGGGACTGGGTGTGTGTCACTTTATTTCCCAGTATTCTGATAGAGCATTGCCTCTATCACAGTCATCTTCATGCAGGGTTGTCTGTGGACACTACTTCCCTTTCTTTATCTGCCTCCCTATATCTGGTGAAAGAACTAGGCAGCCAAACTCTTTAGGATGGAACAATGCAATCAAAGGGAACCAAGTATGTCATGTGATACTAAGACATGGCCAAAGCTTGCAAAGGGCTGGTAGATACCTTCATCCCAACATTACAGTGGGCAGAGGGGGGAGATTACCCCCCTCTGAACTCATTTTCTCCCTGTGTCCCTTTTAGTAAGGCATGGTGATGCCATGGAGAACAAAGCACACAAAGATATGGACATGGTAAGTGAAGAAGCAACTTGAAAATTGTCCCACTGTCAAGTTGCTCTATTCTGTATCATGGAATTATTCTGGAACTGTGGAAGCCAGAGTTGTAAGTCCAGGTCTCTTCTTATACGAGTATACCCAACTCAATCAATCTCTCTCTTGCCCTTTTATTCTGTAATTTTAAAAATACATTTATTCATTATGCTATTACAGTTGTCCCAATTTTTCCTCCTTTGCCCCCTTCCACCTGGTACCCCCCATTCCCTCCAGCAATGCCCCCCTTAGTTTATATCCACGAGTTATGCATGAAAGTTCTTTGGCTTCCCCATTTCCTATACTGTTCTTAACATCCTCCTGTCTATTCTGTACCCACCAATTTGTACTTCTTAATCCCTGCACTTTCCCCCCCATCTCCCTCTCCTCCCTCCTGATAACTCTCCAAATGATCTCCATCTCTATGATTGTGTTTCTGATGTGCTTGTTTGCCTAGTTTGTTTTTCAGATTCAGTTGTTGATAGTTCTGAATTTATTACCATTTTGATGTTCATAGTTTTGATCTTCTTTTTCTTAAATAAGTCCATTTAATATTTTATATAATAATGGCTTGGTGATGATGAACTCCTTTAACTTTACCTTCTCTGGGAAGCACTTTATCTGCCCTTCCATTCTAAATGATAGCTTTGCTGCATAGAGTAGTCTAGGTTGTAAGTCCTTGCTTCCCTCCTGAATATTTTATTCCATAGAGGCACAGCCTAAGTACTACTTTCTCTATGAGACCTTCCTCTACCCTCTCCCAGCTTCTCCTGCCCTCTGACAGAATTAGTCATCGTGTACATAGCTGTATCATAGCTTTTTATTCTGCATCACATATCTTTCTCACCCACCAGAATGTCAATTCCAATAAATTAAGTAAATTCCTTATTTTTTATTCACTTTAGGAAGGCAATTCATCAAAATAAATGAGTCAGTGAGCTTTGTGTCAGACAGATCTGGGTGTGAATCCTAGCTCTGACATTAACTGCCATGTACCCTTGAGTTTCCTGGGACTCAATTACTAATATGTAATGTGTAATATTTAATGTAGATACTGGAGTGCTCCAGTGAATTCCAGAAGCTTAGTCCACGTTTTACAGACCACAGTCAAGGCTATGACTGCATCAATCGTGAAAAGCTACAGGTCGTTCTGAAAGAACTGGGCATGCCCCCATGCTTGATTGTCCTGATGCTTAACCAGGATTGTGGCAGGAAGGCACTGAAAGGTCAGAGTATGGAGAGACAAGATGCTGTCTTACAGGCAAAGAAGTCAGAAAAGGGTACAAATTTATCTCCCTGTTCATACAAACATATCATACAAAAAACTGGGCTAGATTCAGAGGAAGGGGGGTGAAATTGGTGGAAGAAATGTCAATAACTTAAGATATGCAGATGAACCATCTTAATGGTGGAAAGTGGCAAAAGTTTGAAATGACTCTTGATGAAAGTGAAAAAAGAAAGTGTCAGAGCAGGACTTCATTTGAACATCTGCAAGACAAAAATCATGACTAGAGAAGAAACACATTTTAACGTAGACAATAAAGATACCAAAATTGTTAAAATTTTTCTTACCTTGGTTCAGCATCAACTCAAATGGGGACTGCCGCCAGAAAATCAAGAGGAGGCTGATCCTGAGAAGGACAGAAATGAAAGAATTAAGAAAGAAGGGAAGGCAAGACCTTCAAGAGCAAAGATGTGTTATTAGAGACCAAGGCTAAGATCATCCACACACTTGTATTCTCACTTATTATGATGGATGCTAAAGCTAGACAGTGAGGAAGGCTGAGAAGGAAAAAGAAGTGATTCATTTGAAATATGGTGTTAGAAGAGAGCTCTCTGGATATCATGGATAGCCAGAAAGACAAACAAGTTGGTCCTAGAGCAAATAAAGCCTGAAATATCACTAGAGGCAAGACTGACAAAATCAAAGCTATCCTACTTCAGGTACATCATGAGAAAGCAGGGTTCTTTGAAAAACACAATAATGCTGGGAAAAATAGAAAGCAGCAGGAACAGAGAGAGAGCAAATATGAGATGGATTAACTCCATAAGAGAAGCCTATGCTGATCAGGGCTATTGAGGACAGGACACTGTGGGCGTCACTCATTCAGAGGGTTTTCCAAGAATCAGCGTCAACTCAATAGCATATAGCAAACACAAACTGAGGCTATTTCATGAAGGTTTTTTTTAAGTACCAAGTGAGTTAAAGTATGTATGTAAAATGCTTAACATAATACTGCAATAAGCTGTCAATAATAGTAGCTATTATTATGATTGTAATTAACTTAGTATTCTCAGCTACCCCACAATAGACTATCAATATATATATATAAAGGAGTAAACTAAAAGAACAAATGAACTACACCTGCAAACACATACATACACAAGATATACACGTATACTATCACCATTCCAGTATTGCATTGCTCTCTGCTTATTGGAGGTCTCAAAGTGGGGCACAGGCTGCTGACCTACAGGGTGAATGACAGAGGGGAAGAAACTGATCACAAAAGCATTTGCAGAAATTCTACTTTCTAGGAGTTCTTCTGTAGATGGTGGCCTCAAGGAACCCAAAAGTTTCCCTCTCTGAGTGCTGAATTTGCACCGTTCCTCATGACATCCAGCTGAAATTACAGGAGGGGAGATGGTAAAAGCAACATGCTTCTTACCCACAGTCAGCCGGCCTGCAAAGGGAAAAACAGAAGTAATTGAGTCTATGTACACTTGACAGAATGACTCATGGCAGAATACAAGAAACAAGGAGATGTGGCCTTGAACTTGCACTTCCTTCTTACAATAGCCCTTTTTTTGCACAAGACATTATAAATCACCTGGTCTTGCACCATGAGTGACTTAAAATCCTGGAAGTGTCTAGATTCAGACTTGGCATTTCCCCCATAAGACACCAAAGGGGTTAATGTCTGGCCAGTAATCAAAGTCTGGCAGCTCCGACTGCACACATAATGGCCATTGTTGTTCCTGAGAGTTTGTCTGTTTTCTCTGGCAGGCTTTGCTATTTGGAACCAATTCCAAAACAGAAAAGGAAAAAGTCAGTCTGCTTTCTTTTTAAAGCACACATGCAACAAAACATAAGGAGAATTGTTGTTCTGCTGGATTTCCAGCAAAAGTTGTTAGCTTCCTATTCAGAGAAGATGAATTATCACCTCAAAATACCTTTATCTAAAAAAAAATCACTTATATATGTGTGTGAGACACACATAATATCCTGACGTGGCTACCTTTACTCAGATGTGAATCGATGCATTACAACTACATTAGCTGACATGTGTACTGTGGCTGACCCATTCATCTGCATAGAAAATCCATTTGCATGACGTTATTAATGAGCTCACTCATCAACCTTCCCGGGTCAATTGCAATCTCAGGACCTGTTTGTTACTCCCACCTGATGAGCCCCCAGATGTTCTCATCTGAAACCACATGAATATGTCTAAGTTAGCAATGTAGCAAAATCCTATTACACAAAACCAAATTGGATTTCAATGGGAAGAGCAAGGGTTTTTAAATTTCCAGTGTCAGAAGCCACCACTTTTGCATACTCCAAAATCATGCCCTTGGATGTCAACAACACCCTTAGACAGCCTTTAACAGCCTTGGATGTTAAATTGTTACAAGACATTATAAACACTTACTCTTACTTTCTTGACTTACTTTGTCACGGCTCAGTAACAAACAGATTGTGCATCACACTGGTCCATGCACCGCACTTTGCTGGCCTTGGATTTAGTTATATTACTGATGAACTGTATTCTAGATCAAGGTTCACAAACTCTTTCTATAAAGACCACAATATAAATATTTTAGGCTTTCCAAACCATATAGTCTCTTGTAACTACTCAGTTCTCCTCTTTCAATGACCAATAGCCTTGGACAGTGAAAAAAATAGGTATGGGTATATTCCAATAAAATTGTATGTACGAAAGCAGGCTAAAGGCTAGACTAGGCTGTAGCCTGCAGATTCCTGGATGAAGACAGTGATGATGGTGATTAGGATGATGGGGATGATGATGTTGACAGCTAACATTACTGACCAACTATTATGTGTCAGGCCCTTTCCACCCTCCCACTCAAGCCATGAGTTAGGTAACATTGTTTTAATTTTACAGATAATAAAAATGTGACATCAAGAAATAAAAAAAATTCAGTTCATTCTAAAAATAAGTGGAGAGTCCATGATCCAAATCACAAGCGCTCTCTCCATATCTATCTATCTATCTATCTGGACTATCTCTTCCTTAGATAGATAGATGATAGATAGATAGATAGATAGATAGATAGATAGATAGACACATATATATTTACATTATATAAAATAGTAGAGTCATCTTGGCTGTCTTTCCTCCATTCTCATCTCACCACCCACCATCCACCTTAGTAGTACCTCCGTCTTAGTGTTCAATCATGCTGTGGAGTCCATATGGAATCAGGGTCAGGCACGAATGGTCTATATTAACCACACTCATCCAAACAGTCACTTGTTTAACAAATATGTCTTTAGTATTCATTCTGTGCCAGACACTGTTCTAAGCAGCATGCTACAGGAGTGAACAAAATACAAAATATCCTGCCTTCAAAAAGCTTACATTCTAGTAAGGGGAGGCAGATAATAAGCAACGAAATATGTATCATGTGGGGAGGTGGGAGAGTCAGGTTTAAAAAAAAAACAACAAAGGGAACAGAGGTCCAAATCTGTATCTCTTCTTCACCAACTAAGATATGTAAACTACAAATATATCCACTAGGTATAACCATATTATATTTATAGGATTTTGTATCATATTTTACCAGTTATTTTCCCCATAATTAGATGAGAAAGGACACTGAGGAAGAAACTAGTCCATTCATTTATGTTGCAAATATTTATCGAGTGGCTACTTGGTGCCAGGCACTGTTTTTAGAAAAGAGAATTCAACAGTGAACAAAATTTTTTAAAAAATCCTTATGTCATGGGCTTCTGTTATGACCAGGGGAGTCAGAGAATAACAAAAACATCATAAAAACATGTTAAAATGTAATAACCACAATGGGGAGAGCAAAAGGCATAGTGGGATAAGGAGATCAGGAGTGTGGAAGAGAGGGGGCCAGGTTGTAATTGTAACAGACAACTTTCCCTCGGTAGGGTAAAATGTGACTCAAACAATGCCTATGTGCACAGCAAGACCTGGTTTTTAGTTCACCCATCACCGTAGGCCCTGTGTCATCAATTAAAAGAAAACACAGGATGTTTACTGTTTAATGTTCTATTTAAGTCCATAGAAAGAAGTGTTATTCTTTCAAAGTCATCTTTGTCCTTCCCTTTCCCTTGCTTCAGAGAAAATATTAAGGGGCTGGCAGCTGAAACAATGTAGGGATGGGAGAGGGGAAAGGAAGGAAAAACTAAGGGCCAGTATTTACCCCCGGTGACTGTTTTAACAAGGATGCAGCTGAGACCCAGCCCTCCTGGGTCCCAAGACGGCCTTGCTAAGGAACCCACAAAAACAGAGCTGGCAGACACCGAGTATTTTCCATTAAGCATGGCATTCACTTTTTTCAAAAATAATAAGATGTTAATATAAATTTGAAATTTAATCAGATCCAACTTGGGAACAGAGTGTTTTTCTGCAAATGTGAAATTCTTCTAGGCTTTTAGAAAAATGTCATCCATATAAAAGTTAACTACTGTTTTACATATAAAACTGCCATTCTTCATTGTTTTTTTTTCAGAAAAGAGAAAAATATGATTTAAAAAAAAGAAACATTGCTGCAAAGACTTCTTACTTTCTTGTGAATTTTAATTGTTTCTGAGGGCTTTTTTTAAAAAAAATAATAATAATTCTTACAAATTAGGAAGAACGCTTGTAAGCTTAAAGCAAGGCCCAGGGGAGTTCAGTTCACAGACCATGAATACAGACACAACCGAAATTTATTTTTTAACAATAATAGTATTGATTTAAGAGACCCGGACTAATTCTTTAAAATATTGTTTAACCTCAGTGCTAGGAATGCCAATGTCAGTAATTCTGCCTGAAATGAAAAGATGTTCGAAATCAAATCTGCCTTTCTGGAAAGCACGAGCTAGAACCACCATACTCGGCTACAGGCAGTAAAGCACTGTTAGCTTGGATGCATTGTGTCAAGAACTATTATATTCTAAGCATTTTGCTAAGTCTTTGACAAAGTGTCCTTTAGCAAATCCTTACCACCGCCATGGGAGAGAGAGATTTTTCCCATTTCACAGATGAGAAGACAGGCTCAGAGATGTGAAGTAATGTACTAAAGGGCATACAACCAATAAGGGTGGATTCTAATCCACATCTCTCTGATTTCAAACTTTCTCCCTTCTTATTTTTTGAACATTTATCTCCCCCACACACACAGTTTCTCCTTTATGTATGTACTTCTTTAACAATTAATTTTTTTTTTGGAAAATAATCATTATACATTCACTTCACTTGGCTGATCACCAAGCAGGTTATTCTGTAAACCTCAGGGAAAAGCCTTCTCAGGTGTCATTGGGAAGGCTGGACCCTGGGATTCACTATCACCTCCCTTGGATAAATCAACCTGTTTTCCACATGACTAGTCTATCCCATAATCCATTGGTCAAACAAGGGACAGGAACTCCCCCATCCTTAATTTACTTCCTAGCCACCCCACTGAGAATTCTCTTTTGACCACTAAAAATTAAAAAGACAATGTCAGAACCAGCAGCTGATGGAAGCTGGGAGGTCAAGGACAAGAATTCCCTAAATATCCTGCACTCAAGCCAGGATTTCATATTCCTTAGAGAAAATACAGGCAAGTTCCGTTGAATGTCCTTGTTTGGAGGATGGGCCTTTCCTGCAAGCCTGATATTTTCCGTCTGTGCATATATATATATCTAAACATGTGTTTATAAGATACAATCCTACTATTAAACATCCAGACTATTAAGACAAATGCATTATAGGAAGGGGAATTTATTTATACTATTAAAGGACTTTTTATATCAAAATATAAATCCCTAAAGCATATGTTGCAAAGTAAATTTCCTGAAACTGTGAAATGACTTTTTTTTCAGAATACAGTCCCCTGGGGTGTTAGCGGTTGGCTGAGTCCTGGAAGTCACAATTGGCACCTTTGGATAAATCAAGCTGTTTTCCACATGACAGGTATATCCTGCAATACATTGGTCAAACAAAGGTCAGATACTCCACCCTCCTCAATCTACTTGCTACCCACACCCCCAAGAATTCTCTTAATGCCACTAAATTTTTTTTCTAACCCAGACAGGACAGACAGACTGAGAAACTAAAATGGGTAATAATGGCGTAAGGAAGAGGGAAGGTCATGAATAGGAAGAGAGTTTGACAGATTGGTCTTATAAGCCCCTCTAATAGTCACTGGCCCAAAATGTCTTAACGGAGTTCCATTTATACAAATTAAGTTCATTCACTTTTTAAAACCATGTACATCATCTATAGACAGATCCACCTAGGCAGTATCAGTGAAAGAGAACATTGGACTATGGGTGTCGAGTTCAGTGAGCATCAAAAGCACTTGAAATGATTTTCAATTTACACAATGGGGGCATAACAGCTGAAAATTCTGATTCAGTGGATCTGGGGAACCCAACCATTGATATCCTAACAAGTCCTTTCCCTCACCCTCCCACCACCACACGCACACATACATAAATGTCATTCTGAAGCCCACCTAATTCTGAAAAGCACTGGGCTAGTAATTGAAAATGGTAGACAATCACTCCAGGTTGGGGAGGGAGAAGAAGACATTCCACAGGACAACCTAGAGGCAAGGAATCACTCCAAACGTCACCGAGATGCTGACTGGAGAGGTCTGTCTAACTTTTATTAACATAAACTAAAGGCTACACAGCTTTTTAACACAATGTATTTGGTTTAAAATTAAAAAGGGCATTGGCGTTCATCTCTTGAACCCCCTCTGTCACTCACAAACCTTGTACTACATTACCCACTTTCCATATTTCAATTTATTGCAATTTCTGACACAGAATTTTATATGACAATCAATAGGTGCTTCAAAGAAAACCAAGACAATGAAAACATTATCCCTTCTCAGAGTTCATTAACCCAATGATCTTCCATTCGGTGTCAATTCAGTCTATCACAACAAAATAATTTGTGTGGTTTAAACAACAGTGATTTATTTCTCACAGTTGTGAAGGCTGCAAAGTTCAAGATCAAGGTGCCAGCCCATTCCGTTGCTGGTAAGGGCTTTCTTCTTGGCTTTCAGATGGCAGCCTTCTTGCTGTGCCCTTGCAGAACAGACGTGAGGGGTGAGCAGAAGGGAGTTCTTGTATCTCTTCCTCTTCTTATAAGGACATTAATCCTGTCATGGGATCCCCATGGTCTCCTCCAAACCTAATTACCTCCCAACAATCTCACCTCCAAATACCGTAACATTGGGGAGTAGGGATTCAACATATAAATTTGGGGGGACACATATATTCATTCCCTAAGATACACAAAGATAAACTGTATATTCTACAGAGAAGAGGTTGTGGGTGCCAGCCTACACTTGGATATGTCAGGTCATTATTGCCTTGAAGTGGGTCATTCAAAGGTGAGAATGTCAACTCTTTGAAAGACTGTAAATCAAACTTACTTCCAAAGTAAAGGTGCTGATGTAGGTTTCCACCATATCAACAATCAAGTATTTGCAGAAACATAACAATAACAAACAATCAAACTCAAAACTCAAGCACCCAAGTTGTTGCTTACTTGGTTATGATGCTCGGTTAGTGACATAGATTGCTCAAAGTGAAGCAGTGAAGAATGCATGAAGTTATTCAACCACCTCTTAATTCTGTAATCCTGCCCATGAATTGTTCACTCTGTTCCATAAAGTTGTCCTTTGGAAGATATGCAGTCTTTCCTATTTCATGTCTTTCTCTTACCACAGACATCCTGTACTACATATTTCATAAAGGTGAGATACAGGCGGGTAAACTTGAAACACATTTCCATGTAGACATGACAGACATAGGACAGTTATCTTCTTCTCTTCTGTTTCCATTAGTTGGTACTTAAGGAGGCTGATGAAATAGTGCATATCCTTCTTTTATCATCGCTTGCTCCCCTCCAGCCATCACGGGGAAGGTTTCGAGCACAGACGTGTTATCAGATCTGTACTCCTGGAAATGAAGAGTTTGTGCAGTGGAGGGCAGTTACATTCTAATTATATTAATTCAGACTGCAATTTCTTTGAAATATAAAGAACCTGCTGTCAGGATGGTATGGACAATGGAGGCTGAACATGTCAACGACGTGACAAATTCCGCGAACAGAGCGCCAGATGTATTGTTGCCCAGAATTCTTTTCTGAGAGCAAATTCAGCAAGATTATCAGTGTCAGCTCCAGAGTAAGGAATTGGTTCATTTGTTATCCTTCCAAGCTGCAGGTACATCTGCCAGAAGAGTCTGCCAACAGATGATTTGGTAATTAAAATCATCTCCGTGGTTGGAGGAGTGATTTGAAAATTAGTCCTCTTTTCTTTCCTTCTTTTCCTGTATAGGGAAAGCACTTTGGTGAAGGTTGACGTTGATTTGCTCTGGGCAACACTAGAATCGTGTGACTCTGTAGTGCTGTGCTGCCCACCCTAGTGCCTGAGCACCTTTACTGGATTTGTCCATTAAGCTTTTCTTACAGAATGTTAAAGTTCTGTTCCTTGCTAGTGCTCTATCCTCCTTTGTCTTGTAAAAGTTCTCTGCAGATGCTAGCAAAACCTACTATGGGTCAAATACACCTAATAGTATTGCCCAATTCACACAAAAATGTATATTGTATCCCTTCCCTATGCCAGTTCCTGTACTAGAATAAAATAATGATGGTAGCTTTCAAATATTAAAATTGATAATAAATCATGTATATAACACAGATGTTAGTTCAGTATCTGCCCCTAGTAGTTAGTCAACCAATATATTTTACTCATGTTTTAGTCTGTATCCAAAAAGAGACACTACTTTGCCATCCACACATTTATAGTTATTATCATCAAGATAACAAAATCAATTAGCATTTACTGAGCCTTTACCCTGAGCAATCTAAGTGCTTTCTATGCATTCATTTATTTTATCTCTACAAGCCTGAGCTGCTTTATTCCTATGAGGCTAATGGAGACGCTGAGGCACAGAGAGGGAACTTAGGAAATTGGTCACAACTAAAAAGTACTAGAATTGGAAATCTGACTGACCCAAGCAGTCTGAATCTCAAGTCCTCAAGTTTAACCATTTCTCAAAAATGTCACAGGACACCGTATCAATAAATGAACTGCAATAATTTTTCTCAGACTACATAAGAGCCTATTAATCAGCTTACTTTTTAATACTTGTTTGCTTGCTCAGTTTTTCTTATTTTCCTCCCTCTTTCCTTCTTTCTTTCCTATTCCTATGTCTATATAAAGAGCTGCTTTTGTTTTTATAGCATAAAGCAAGTGTTTCTACCCCACCTTCCTCAGAGATTCAGGGGAATCTTTGTAAGAGTCAGTAAATGGAAAGAAGTGTTTGAAGATAAAATTTTAAACCACCTTAATAATTACTTTCTTCAAATCAAGGCAGCAAAATCATGCAGACTCACAGACCTTGATAACTTATAAGCTTACCATCATATTATTAGCATATTGTGCATATACATATACATTTATATAAAAATACTGCATTAAAAAACTCAATTATATTAGTGATATTGACAATACCACTAATTAACAATTAAAACAAAAACTTATATTCACTTTAGTGGATGCCAGTGAGAAGCAACTTACTATTCTACAAACTGTCAGATAAAAATAGAAAAACCAAGTTTGTTTCTTTGTTTTTTAATAGGAACTTTACTTCACCTAACCAAAGAGGTAACGTGGAGGAAGTTTCTCCTCAAAGAAGTATCTTGGTTAATAAATGAAAAAGAAATCAGTGACAGATACACACTATTATAGAAAACCCACGGGTCGCACAACACTAGGAGTGAGCCTATGAGTAAGAACGGTGAGCAGGTCCTGCACACGACGACGTGCTGCTCTGGTGCAGGGTGTTGATAGTGGAAGAGGCTGGGGGTGAGGGGCTGGGCAGAGACATATGGGGACTCTGTGTACTTTCCACTCAATTTGGCTGTGAATCTAAAACTATTCTAAAAGCTAAGGTGTATGTTTTTAAGAAATCATAAAATTAGGATATCGCAACTTTGTAAAAACTAAAAAAATAAATGTATCCAGGCAAAAACATTCAGTAGTTAGTGACATTACATACACATGCATCTCTACCTATGGAAATACATATCACAACTTATTACGTAGTCATACCAAGAACAAGGAAACAGAATCTGATAAAATCTCTGGCTCTAACTGTAAATGTATAGGAAGTAGGAGGAACAAGAAGACAAATATGTTTGAAAACTCCTCAGGAAATACAATAAAGAAAATTCATACTATTAGAAAATCTTCAAGGAAAACAATTCCATGTCTTCAACAAAAAATTAAAAGAAAAAAGTTAGCAGTGAAAGGGGAATCTACAGATTTTTAGAGACTTTAAAGCTACGTCTATCAAGCAGTCACAATGTACAGACCCGGTTTGGATCTAGAGTCAAAGAAAACACGACTGTAAAACAATTGGGGACAGGTCAACAGTGACTAGGTTTTTGATAATAGAAATTATTGTTAATGGTTTTAGGGCCAGTAAATGTACTGTGGTTATTTAATTTTAAAGAATCCTTATCTCTTAGAGACACATTACAAGATGTAGAGAGGAAATGACACGATATCTGGGATTTTCTTCAAAATAATGGGGTGCAGTAGATGTCAATGAGGAAGACTGACCTTGGGTGGGTAAAACAAAATAAACATAGAGGGTCATTGTACTAGTTTCTTTTCTTTTGCATATGTTTGAAATGTTTCATAATAAAAGTTTGTACAACTTAATTTTACTTAACTTTCCTGAGTCTCAGTTTCCATATTTATAAAGTAGAAATGACAATATCTACAGAAGAGATAATATCTCCTTCAAGATTTTTCTGAAAAATTAAATAGTGTACTAAAGCACCTGGCACACAATAAATATTAGATTTTTTTTAGAGACTCATTTTGATTCACTTATTTCTGAATTCACTGGTCTAAACTTAGTGAAGTTTTCCTGTCGTCTCCAGACTAGAGTAAGACTGGGCAAGGGACAAAAAGGGCTGATGTCCTCAAGTACCACTGTTCAGGCACCACACATGCTAGTTGGATTTGTGGAGACTTAAAATTTCAATCTTGTGCCCAGTTACTATTCTTAAATTTGCTGAACCTGAAATGCATATAAATACCCTGGTTTTGCTAAATATTTATTCAATTCTAGACATCCCCAGATGCAGGAAGAAAGGCTGCAAATATATCACATCTTTTTAAGTCATTTATTCTGGTTCCACCAGGCAGTTTTCTTTTATTAAATACCAAAAGTATCAAATTATCTTCAAACTAAATAACTCCAAACCCACCGATTTCTCCCAGCTCATTCCAACTCTCCCCAGTCCTTCTCCTTTTACTTTGCACCCCTGTTGTACTTTCCTCACAATGTCTGTGAGACCAAAGTGTAAAGAGCAAAGTTGAAAGAAAAAAAATTGCAAAGTAAACCAGAGGGGCCTCCTGGACAGAAAAGATTAGATTGCACAGAGGTGTGGGCTTCTCTCAGAGACCGTAAGCCCCAAGTAGGGAATTCTTCTGGTTAGTTTTTCAATCAACGACTGAGTGTTTTTTTCTTTTCTTTTTTTTCTTTCTTTCTTTCTTTTTTTTTTTTTAATCTCTGGATCCTGCTGGAGACTTGAGTTTCTTAAGAACTGAATCTGGACTTTCTCCAGCTCGTGGCTGCATGTCAATTCATCTGATTTCTAATAAAGCCAATTCTTATTTTTCTAATTTGCTTCCAATTCTAAAATGTAGCTCCAAAGAAAACAGAAAGTAATTAAAATGTCAACACTTTCCTGAAAAGGACCATAAACTCTTTTGGATTTTCTTCCCACTAGAAACGTAGCTTTTCTCCAAGGCCCAGGCGTGGCAACCAGCAGCCCCCACAGCAGAGATGGTCAATGGGTGACGCACATCAATCCCCCTCCATCCATTACCTTGTTTGCATTTCTCCCTTTCCCTTGCCTTTTCCCAAATGGAAATATCCTATAAATGAAGTACTTAAGTCTATTTCTCTTAATGGACTGATCTCTACTCCATTGTAATATATCCAAATTGTATGTGATATGAAATAAGCTCCAGCAGCAATAAGCTATTTGATCTAATGTGAAAAAAGGAATACAGAGCCTAACAGTTTGTTATTCAGTGCAATGCAATAAATTAATTGCGTTCCATTTTGCATAACGGGAACCTGATTACTCTTTTTACTTTCACTGGATTGGTTTGGATGGATTGCGACTGTCTTCAGAGTAAATCAGGTTTATGTGAAACAACTTTTTTAAATGAATTACAGTAAAGGATGAAATAAGAGAGAGAAAAATATGTTCCATTACTGTGTGATTTTGTGTTTTGTGAGGTTAGTTCTTCAAAAGAGCTTTCCCCATTGAGAAAAAAGAATGTTGTGACCATTGGCCCAAGAACTGTTTTATTGGAGATGTTCAGTTTGACAGAAACAAATATCCCACCCCAACCCCTTTCCTATACCTGCTTCCCATCGACTCCTTCCATTTTCTTTAGCTGATATGGCAAAGTACCTGTAGTGAAACACTCGATTCCTCTTTTTGAGTATCTTCTCGACCCTGGCATCTCCCCTCTACACACCCAATTGCTTAGCACTTTGGTGCACTTTTCAAGCTGGCCAGCACTGCTGGTCATTGAGTGCAGAGGCTCCATCTAGGTCCACTGCTCCATCCCCACCATCAGTCTCCTAAATGCATCCAAATGTACCCAAACACGTGCCAATGATAATGGCTGCCACAAATGGTCATAACCATCATTTTTGAGAACTAAGCATGAGTCAAACATGTCTTTCATCCTTATAACAACCTGGTAAGTTTGATATCATCTTTCCAAATTAGCAAGTGGGATTTTAGTCTGACAGAGATTCAAAACCTTGCCAAATTTGCATAGTGAGTGAAGGAATTAAATCTGGGTAACTTCGAGGTCTGCCTAGCATGTTACATCATCTGCAAAAAACTTATTAGCAAAATAGCATATCTGTGTTTCTGCATTAGTGTCGTGGGAAAAACAACTCAGAGTGTTCAATTCGCAGTGAGGCTAGACCTTCATACTTGTGTGTAGATGGAGTTATTTTTGCCATAATTAACATAGGATAAATATAGTCTACCAATTCTGCTTTTTACAGATATATTTGCATTTGTTTTCTGATTATAAACTGCCTGAACCCAGGACATTTATTTTCTACATAACAGGACATCTGTGTGGTAAGGAGTTTGAGTCAGAAGACCTTAGTTTTCAAAATTTGTTTCTCCTCTGAACTAACTGTAGAGTGAGCTCCAGTTTGCTGAACTGAAAAGTAAGTAAATACACTACCTCAAGTTGTTGAGAGGGTGAAATGGAATAAATTACATACACACAGCACAAAGAGGGTAATCCGGAAGTTCTAGTTTTCTCTCTCCATACTCATCCTGCCTGTAGTACCTAAACGTCCGTTTTCCATGCATGGAGATATTCCATGAAAGTGTAATGTACAAAAGTGTTGAGACTGAAAGATATCCTGGTTGAAAACTTCTTGCATTGTTTTCTCTTACAATTACTTATTGATACACATTTACCCATCTTACAAAAATGATGTTTTAAAAATAATTTTAATTCTAGAACTGGAGTAGTAAAATAAATAAAGCTATGTGGCATCCCATTTTACATCTTTTCTCTTTTAATCCCTCCTTTCTTGATTCACATCTTTTCCCCAGGTTGTGACAGTCAGTGTTACTGATAATATAAGAAAATTTCAAATCAAGATCAAGGATATATAATTTTTAACTTTTATTTCTTTAGCTCTCTTACATAAACTTTTATTTGAAGGGGAGAAAGAGCTAAGTAAAATAGCAAACGGTAAATAATAAATTTTTCAAAAATTTAAGGACAAATTGTAGAAAAATACAAATGATGAATCTTGTGCACAAAAAAAAATTACATGGCAAAGTTTTGTTATAAGTAGCTTCTAATTTTAAAGACACATAAGGAGGAAAATTTTTCTTTGTTCAGGTCAGAATAAAATGTTTGATAGCAAAAAATATTATAAACAATCTTCTTTAATGAATGACAATTTATTTCATCTTTGGTTTTACCCTGGTGAACTCAAAGAATTTGATACATCTCTTTGAATTATAGTGGAATATTACTTGACAGAATTTGAGTTGATAAAATGGCAATTCAGAGAGGTTAAATAAAATATACAGGATCACACAGAGATTAGTGACAGAAATTTAATAATTTGGAATTGAGAAAGTGGGGAAGCTTTACAATGAGACAACAGATAACTGCACAGCAGATAACAGATAACCACTCGCCAGAGATGATCCTCACTCTCGCACATCACACTGTTATCCTGCTGAAATCACATCCACATGGCAGCACATTACAGAGAGCATTGTGTGCCTTCGGGATGACTCTAGATGACAAATCGGTAGCAGCCACAGTTGAAAAGAACACTGAGGACAGGACCCTGAGGGACATCAAACAAACGCAGGCACATAGTAGGTTCAGAATAAATAAATGTTCAATGAATGAATGAATGAATGAATGAATGAATGATTTAGAGGCAACAGAGAAGTTTTTCAACTTCAGTACTATTGACATTTGGGGCCAGGTTACTGATCTGCTTGGGTGGCTGTCCTGAGCTTTGTAGCATGTTTAGCAGCCCCCTGGCTTCCAACCACTATATGCCCGTAGCACCCCACACCCAATGTTGACAAGAGCAAGAATGTGTCCACGTATTGCCAAATATCCCCCAAGAGGCATGATCTCTCTGACTTGAGAATTTCTGCTTTAGAACTTAGTGCTAAAAATGATCAATTTTTAATATTATTCTAATGCAAGAAGAAATGAATAATGAAAGTAACACTTGGTCACCCATTTTATTCACAGCTTGCTTAATTTAAGGTGGAAAAAATTCTGCTGCTAAAATGGTTATGGCTTCACAGCACACTGACATGTGACTTATTATTTTACCAAGAAACATGTTTAAAAGAAAACAGTCCATAAATCAAGGCAGTAGCTCCTAGGTCTCTCATCTGTTAGTTGCATGTGAGATATTTTCTTCATTGTTACCTTTCTAGACAAACAATAATAACACAAATAATTATCCCTACACATATAGTATGATCAAAGCTAATAATGTATAATTCACAATTTATGGGCTAATGCTTTAAAGCAATGATGCCTCTACCTCCATGGTGCAATTAATCAAGGATTATAAAAGCCAGATGATGCAGCTGAAGTTTTCCTCTTCAGTATTATATCTTTTCTTTTTCCATTATTACCACTCCACTCCTTGGCTTTGAATAAAAATCAGTTGTCTTCTATTAAAATGGTTAATATGACCTCTCATAAAAATAAGGATTTCATAAAATGGGAAATATTCAAAAAATTGATTTGGGGAACATGGAAAATAATGCCAGAATAAGACCCAAAAATAATTTGGCCCTAGGTTCTTCCCATTAAGTTCAGATAAACTCGGGAGCAGTCAGACCAACAGAGAGCTCCATGTTAGGACGACCCTGTGTCTGGGTATGCCTCTTCGTGCCTGCTGTCCCAGGACAGTAATTACTAGCAGCTTCTTCCACTCTCAGGACGTCCATGTCTGGACAATAAAGCATATGGGCACCTTACTCAGGGCTAATTAGCATTTCACTGGCCACACACACACAAAGAGCTTGTTGAAAACTAGCTCATGGCTTTTGCATTTCTGTGCCTTCTGCACACCTCAGACTCTTCTCAGCACTCTGACAGGCGCAGCTACTAGCACAGTACTTTCTGTAGTGAAAGCTCATCTGTCAGTCAGTAAGTGAATCAGTCCTCCCCCTGGCTTATTGATCTATATATCATTTATCTCCCCACTCCCAGGATAGGTGAAGTGGTAGTTAGGATATCATGTCACAGAGTCTGCCTAATTCAGATTTTCCAGAAGGCATTTAGATTCAGAGAGGCCTGGTGGTGTGAGAGTTGACTCTTGGTCAGCCTGGCCTCAGATTCCCAGGCCTGCTAAAAGTGTCCCCAGACTGCAAAGTCCTGGCCAGAAGAGAAACTTGATAAGAACCTCCTTTCCCCATAGCCCATTACCCTTCAGATTAGGGTAGGGCTGATATTTAGAGATAGCCAACTGACCAAGAATGTCCCACCTTGTGACTAGTAAGATAAGCCTTTCTTTTTCTGGACCAAGAAGACAGCTTAAAAGATTACATGAGGATCAGGAGTTAGCAACATAACCATATGTCTACTCAGATCAGGAGTCCAGAAGGTCAGCAGGACAGTGGGCCCTTGTTCCAAAGCCAAGCTGAAGAAGGGAGGAACCAAGAACTCAACGACAGCTGATGGGTAACCTAAGATTAGACAACCTCTGCAAGATGGGCACGAAGCCTTTCCACGACCTAAAATTCCTCCTTACCCCCACCCTCAACTGGTGTGATTGATCTCTTCAAATTCCAGAATGAACTACTTTTATTTTCTTGAATATGTTGTAGTCCTTCTCATCTTAGTACTTTTGATTCCCCCTCAATCCTCATGACGATTATAAGAGCTCTTTAACTTAGTACTTTTGAAGTATTTAGTACTTCCTTACAATATATTCTAATCTATAATCCCAATGCTATTTATCTCTTATGTCTCAGTATAGATGAAATTTCCTCCAAGGAACCCTCCCTGAACCTCTGTAACTGGAGTTCAGGAGCCCTTCCTATAACATCCACTCTGTATTTTTTGCTGTCAGTGGACTCATCACATTTGGTTACAATCATTGTTTATTGATCTATAGCCTCTACTAAATTATAAAGTCTTTGAAGTTGGAAACTATCTTGTTTTTGCTCCCCATTTCCCCCCTGGGTAACATACACAAGACCTGGTATGTAGCAGGCACTCAAAGAACATATTATGAATGGATGAATGAATGACAAGTTTTCACTCTGGTGGCAGGGACTGTGGAGGCTGATGACATGAATAATGATACCTGACAATTAAATAAGTAAATACTCAAAAGACGCTCTAGAGAGCATCCAATATTTCCATCACCATGTTATTTATATATCGCCTACCATGTACCAGACAATTTACTCACAAAGTTATTGTGAAGATTAAATTAGATGATCCACATGTTTGATAGTTAATAAATAATAGCTAATGTTTTTACAGTATTATTTAAGTCTCAATACAGCCTGGTGATTAAGTGTTATTATCTGCCTTTTAGCACAGGAGCACACTGAGCCTCAGAAAAGTTAAAGTGACCTGATAGAAAATGGTAAAGAGGAGGTAGAAAAAGGTAAAGGGGGATAAATGGTGATGGAAGGAGACTTGACTTGGAGTGGTGAACATAGAATAAAATATACGTATATTATAGAATATAGAATTGCATACCTGAAACCTATGTAATTTTGTTAACCAATGTCAACCCAAAAAATTCAATTTAAAAAAATGGTAAAAAAAGTTTCTAAATAATAACTGCATGACTCTAAAATCCAAGCTTTTTCACTATAGCATATGGCCTCTCTGTGAAAAGGAAGGAGAGGAGAGAGAAAGGGCAGCAGGAAGATAGAGAAGAAATAAAAAGAAAAGAAGATTGAGATGATTTTTCTTTCAACCCTACCTAAGCTTAATCCTTGCAAAATTCTTTATACGATTACAATGGCATTACTTTTTATATAGCATCCAAGCTCCAATGGTTACAGGTATGATCTATGAAGGAAAATTATAAAACCAGCCAAAATCACTGATCTAGTCGAGCATGTAGAGACTGAAGCCCTGTCCACAATGACTCTTCTTGCCACTTTGTCCTCAGTAGGCACATCCAACATCTGTTGGTTCTGTCCTGCCTCTGGTTTCACCCAGGCTTGCTGGTGTGAGTCTCACCATCCTTGTGAAGAACAATGAGTCAGAAATGCTTAGCCAAGTATAGGGTCCAGCAGAAGTAACACGTGCTTGAGTGTGGTTGGTAGGGTAATAATATGGGTGTAGTAATTTATAATTTTAATTTGAACATTTCACCTAAAAGTCATATGGAATATGATATTGTTATGTTACAGAATTACATGCTTATGATTTTGTAGTAAAAGATTTCTAATAAAAAAGGGGTGTTATTTGTGCTGGACCCTGTACTTTGTCAAATTGAAGTTTCAGATCTACATGAAGAGTCATAAAAGTCTGAGTGGAGGTAGAGAAAAAGCATCATCATTACCTGCTTAAACCTGGTTTACAGTCTCTATAGATAACAAACAGCAAAATAGGTAACATTAAACACTCTCTAACACATAGTGGCTGTGAAACATTTGTCGTGTCAAATCAACACTACCTCTATCCTTCTCCAAAAAGAAAACCAGTAACTAAGGATATAACATAATCCAAAGAACTCTGGAAGACTACATGTGAGTCACATAATTTCTTTTTCTCCAACACACAGTCCTTATTCAGATCTCACCCATTGTTCTACTTGTCCTCCGTAGTAAGAATTTTTCAGGTATTGCGCCCAATACAAGACCACCTGTTGCACTTCAGTTGTCAATTTCTTTAGCCCTCCTTCATCTGGATCAGTCTCAGTTTTTCTTTGTCTTTCTCAACTTTGACATTTGAAAAGACAAGGTCAGTTACTTTGTAGAATACCCTTCAATTCATCTGATACCTCAGATGAACTGAAGGGGGTTCATCTGATACTTCATTAGGTTCAGATTATGCACAGGTGGAGGAAACACCCAAGAAGTGACACTGTTCTCATTGACTCTATCAGGGGGAAGGTGATTGTGACTTGTTCCCTATTAACTTTGATCAGCAAGTCCTGGACATGTCCTCGAAGTTTCTCTACAGTAAAGTTACTATTTCCCCCTTTGTAATAAATGACTAACCTGTAAAGAGATTTGAAGTTCTGTGAATATCTTGGTTTTCATGGTACATTGATGGCTCTTACCTGAATCAAATTATGATGATGATAGCCAGAGACTGATTTCTAAACCCTCATTCCTTCTGCATTTATTAGTTAACATTTTACTGTACGTGTCTTTATTTCTCCCTTATTTATTTACTTCTGTTAATGTGATCCGCGGATTCTGATTTTATTCAATGAGTTATAATCCACTGCTATCATTTATTTTGATGCTCAGATTGTCCCAGATTAGGCCAATGAGAACTCCTTCAACCTGGCTGCTGTGCCTGTCACTCTTCGAGCACATTCTTACTTCTGGAACGATATGGTCTGGGCTTGCTCTCCCAGCCCTGGCCCTGAACTCAGCTATTTCACTAATGATTCTGATTCTTTTTAGTAGGAAATTATACTAGAACCTGAGATCTGGAAGCTAGATGTGTTCATTGCTGCCTACGTGTCATTGTTCACGCCCTTTTAATGAACAAACTGCAAAAATAACCATTGCTTATCACCCTTGCCTCTCACCATTTTGTATTCGTGGCTCCTTTCTCTTACCATGAGAAGCACCCAAGATCAATATATGTACTCCTTTGTTCAATTCTATACCACACATAAACTTGTTTCAGAATCACTGCACCCACACCACTATTAACAATAAATTAATAACTTATTAAGTCAAACTTAAGTTTTCTTTGATGTTTTTTAGGTCCTTTTCTCTTCAGACTGAGAGGAGTAAAAGTACTGTAGCTGAAAGTTACTTGGCTTCTTTTCCACTTTTCCTTATTAAGTTTGTTACCTATTTGGTATATAGTTAAGTTTAATTGTTTCTCTTTTCTTCCAAAATTGAAGTGAAAAAAGTCCTAGTTGATTTAACTTTTGGTATTTTGATTATGATGAGTCTTGGAGTGGGACTCTTTGGGTTTATCTTGTTTGGGACTCTGTACTTCCTGGACTTAAATGTCTGTTTCCTTCACCAGGTTGGGGAAGTTTTCATCCATTATTTCTTTAAATTGGTTTTCTTTCCTTTTTCTCTCTCTGTTCCTGGGACCCCTGTGATTCAAATATTGATAGACTTGATATTATCTCTGATGTCCCCTAAATAATCCTCATTTTTTTCATTCCTTTTTCTTTTTGGTGGTCTGATTGGGTGATTTCCACTTCCTTGTCTTCCAGCTTGTTGATAACTTCTGCGTCAATTAACCTGATGTTGATTCCTGCTAGTGTATTTTGTTTGTTTGTTTGTTTCAGATAACGTATTCTTTCAGTTCTGACAGGTTCTTCTTTATATTTTCTATCTCTTTGTTGAAGTTCTCAGTGAGTTCATCTATTCTTCTCCTAAGTTAATTAAGCATCCTTATAAACAATGTTTTGAACACTTTATCTGATAGATTGCTTTTTAATGTTTCATTTAGTTGTTTGTCCTAATCTTTCACTTTGAAAATATTTATCTGTCTCCTCATTTCATCTGTCTCTGTGTTTGTTTCTATGAATTAGCCAAAATAACAAACTTTCCTGGTCTTGAAGGAGTGACCTTGTGTAGGACCTACCCCTTTGTAGACTGTGTGTGCCAAGTGCCTGTAGGCTGCAGAGGGTCCCAGAGAACAGCCCTCACCTGGGCCTGGAGCTGTAGCTGGGCTGAGAATGGGCCCGGGAAAGTCTCAGGTGCAAGTTTTGCTGAGATCACATCAGCAGGCCGGTTGGAGTTAGCTGGAGCGGGCTCAGGCCTTGGGTGCCCAGGGAAAAGCCACACTGGGACCTAGAGATGAAGCTTGCATGGGTATGAACTGTAGGGACTCCTAGAGGTGAGCCACTGGGGCTGTGGTTGAAGTGGGTATGGTCTGCAGGAACTCCTGGGACAAGCCACACCTAGACAGGAGCTATAGCTATGGCAGGTACCAACTGAGGGGAATCTTAGGAGCATGTCATGTGGATGGAAGCTAGAGCTGGAGCAGGCAACCTAGGGACAAGCCATCCTGGCCCAGACCTGTGGATGGAGCAAGTGAGGGATTCAGGGAGTCCCAGAAACAAGGGTAGATCTGCTGTGGGATTGGGACCTAGGGAAAACTGGGACAGCAATGGCCTGCAGCGAGGGCACCTGGGTTGAGCTTCAGCCATTGTGATCAAGGGGAAGTAGAGTGCCACAAATACTTTCCAATGCCTCAAACACCACCTCAGAGAGAGTTCCTGCAGCTCCCCTAACTGCTTGGCAGATTCTCTAGGGTTAATAAGTGGATTTCTTTCTACAGCAGTCTAGGTGTCCTTAAAAGCACCATTTTTTCACTGTCCCCAGAGTGGGAGAGTGGGCGTGAGCCCTTCTGGGACCCTTCTGACTGCAGGATGGTATACTGGGGTGGGGTCTTGGCTCTCCTACCCATTTCTGTCTGGTGCCTCTCTCGTTTTTTGTGCAGAACTGTTCAGTCAGCCCTCGGTTCTTCTTCAGGAGGACTTTTTCTGTCTATAAGTGTATATTCAATGTGTTCCTAGGAGGAGGTAAGTTCAGGGTCTTCTTATGCCACCGTCTTGGACCCATATAACATCTGTATGGAAGTTTTTTTGGATGATTCCAAGATGATATATGGCATCTGACTTGGAACTACCCTGGTCAGCCTATTCAACTATATTTCTTCCTTCATTGGACACATACTAGGTGCCAGGCACTATGCTAAATTCTAGGACTAAATTGTAAATCAAAGAGAAATAATCTCTTCCCTCATGGACCCTATAGTCTGGTGTGAAAACAGATAATCAAATAATTACTGAAATATATAGGCGAGCATTAACTACACTATTTCTCTCAGAGAAAATAATAAATTTTTAAAAAATTATAGAATGAGAATATTTCAAGAAAGAGGGCTAATTTAGATTTTGGCTAAATAACAATAAGTTGCTAATACATCCCAAAAAGATAAACTTGAATTGATGAAGAAAAATTATTTCTGAATGTAGTCTTGTAGAGTAAGAAAAGCAATTTTCTCATCTGTTTCTTTCCACAAAGAAAGTGATGTAACAAATCATTTTAATATTTATGGCTACTAAATATTATCTATTTCTTGGTGATGATCAGTGAAGTATGAATACTTATTTCAGAGAATTATCAAACTTTAGAGTATGGAGAAGGTTTTGAAATTAAATTCTATTCTACCTCATTTCACAGATGAGGAAATTAGAACCCAGAGAAAGCAAGTGACTTGGTCAACATCATACAAATATGAGTATAACAGCTGGAAGTAAACTCAAGTTTCTTCATTTAGTGCTTTTTCCTTCAAACCAAGCTACAATAAACCCTTTACTTTTTTTGTAAGTGTACTAATTACCAAAGAGGTCATAGTTTGCTTTTAAAATCTCTCTTTCCCTCACACACACACATACACACACACGCCAATAAAAGAATATGCTTAAGGCAAAAGCTATGGACTATATAGTAATCTAGCCTTCCACTACTAGTGTTATATGGAAAACAGAAAAAAAAAAATGTGTCCTTTATTAATTCAACCTCTAAAGGAGGCTTTTAGGCAAAGCCCAGTCAAATACTCCAGATTCTTTGCAGTCTATTTGTGGGTTTGTTTGATTTTATACAGCATTCAGTTTAGTGTTTAAACATAAAAGCCTGAGTTGAACAGACCGGAACTCTATCAAGGATTCAAAATAAATATTATATTATTATACTTAGACTTTGGCAAGAAACATTTTTTTCCAAGGTGTCATTCTTGTACATTCCACAGTGTGGTTATTGAGTTTACTTTAGCAACTTAATTTATTTCATATACTTAAATATTTTAAGCTCAGATGATTACGATAAAAAGACAACACAAAAACACAAGACTTAAGTGTAAGTTTCTTCAAAACCAAGGTACAAACTTGATATGTATTATCCACATTCTTTAGCTAAAAACATTCTTAGAGCTCCTGAAATTTGGCATCAGCTTCACTTGAGTCATCTGGCTGGAAGCAGGGACTGGAGCGGGAGATCCCAGAAAACCTCCACCTCCTGATTATATGTGCGTCTTCTCATTAGTGCTAGCCGGTGGTGAAAATTTAACCAGGCATTTTCTTTCTGTAGGCCTGTTTCTCATGTAAACAATGAACAATCTGGAATAAATTATATTGTTAGTCCTGTGCAGTAGCAAAATACCCTGTTCCTTTTAGTTCCCATTTTTATTATTTGCTCTGAGACCTAAATAAGACTCAACATACATTGCAGAGACAGGGAGATCTGGCATAAATACTCACAGCAAAGGAGGCTCCAGGTAAAATCTAAAAGCACACGTGAATCACACGTGTATTAGCACATGAGTCACATGTATTAAGATAAGAATGTTCTAAACGAGAGCCCAAAAGTCAGATATATCTCAAGAGTTTGGTACAACTAGAATCCCAAAACACAGACTTCAAGTAGTTAATTACATTGCATTACATATGTACAGATTTTCTTAAACAAACTAGTGCTCTTTGTATACTGATCAGTTTTCCTGAATTTACATGAACAACAATATTGCAATTGTGAGTAGTTTAGAGATGAGTTTTAAAAAAATGTCATGATTCCTTCAATCTAAGAGCATTGCAATAATTTAGGAAAACCACATTTTATGGCATGAGTATACTACCTATAATACAATAGCACTAACCCTAAGTTTAACTCTAGTGCTAAAAAGGCCTAAAATAAAAGTTTAGAAATTATCCTATATTCTAAGGTTTAACGTTATAATTTCAGAGATGGAATTCCATGATAAAAGCAATAATTGGCACCAATTAATGAGAACAACTTCCCTTAAAAAGTACAGAAATATCTTTTTTAAAATTATGTATTTTATAGAAAACAATACATTAATAAAAAGAGTAATTATTCTTTGTGTTTATTTAAGTATCAAGAAAACTTGATAATCCAGCTATAGAAAACGGGATGATCGCCAAGTTAAACTGCAGGAAGAGAATGTATCCATTTCCCTGAAAGAATATACGGAGCCCTTCTAAGATACGGACACTAAAGAAAGCTGTTCCGGATGACAATGCTTCCATTGTAGGTTTCTGGCTCTCCTTCACATCACCGCATCGTTACAGATGCCCTTCGCACCGGTGGGGAATCTGTGCTGGGAACGCATTCTTTGACACTTGGCAGAGTATATTCAGAGAAAATAAATATCTGAGTTAAGATTTTATTGTTGGTTTGTTTTATCTGTGGCTGGCTGAAAGATAATTTTACCCTCAGTTTGGGTTATACTAAACAAAAAGGAGGATAAGCAGAGTTAAAAAAACAACAACAACAACAAAAGGAAAAACCAAAGGAAGAAAAACCAAATAAAAAATTTTTTGAGACAACATAGCAATCATAAACAAGCTGGTTAGCAGGGTCCTTGTGTTAAGTAAATAAGTATATATATTCTCCCACACGTTAAAAGGCAGCACTGAAAACAAAAGTGATGTGAACACCAAAGATGTGAGGCAACCATAAAGGATACACAGCAGACGGGTTTCAATTCTTGGTGAAATAAGACCAGAGAATACTGTAGAGGACAGAAGCATGGTGGAGATGGGAGTGATCACAGGGAACTTCAGGCAGACGTTCCTTCAGGGAGCAATTGTCACAGGGATCAATTGGGACAATGCATTTAGAGGAACTGTGTTTGTCATCTGGCTCCCTACCTCCTAAATATGCTGAGCAATAGAGGGCTACAATTTCCCACAGGCTCACCCTGAGGAGTGTGGGCTCCGAGACCAAAGATGGCTCGGTTCCTTGTTCCAGGCACTGGAACTTGTTTCTGGTTAAGCACAGTGAATTCTACATACATGTTTACTGTATTTCATTTTGAAATGCTACTAAAAAACTTAAAAGAAAATTAAGCACAGACACTTTAAACCAGTAACAGCGAAGAGAATGGGAGAAAAAAATAGCAAATGAGTTGTGTAAAAAAGACGGAGAACAAAAAACAGTTGGATAAATAACTTAGTTCATAGATCAGAGAAAGCCAAACGTTCACCCCAAAGAGAGAAACGCTAACAGGAAACTAGATGATTTGTGCAGAAGAAACCCAAAATGCTTTAGGAATTGGATGTTCCTAGTACCTCTAAAGGTAAGAGTGAAGGGTGGAACAGAAGAAAGGAATCTTAGAAAAAAGTCTTAATAAGGAGCAGTTAGCCCCCCCAGATGTCCTCCCCATATCCACTAGGTGAGTACCTCTACCCCACCTGAAGAAGAGAAGGGAGTAACACATTTCTGAAGAAATTGAATCAGAGAAACTGTGCTTTGGAGACATGAAACACAGCAGATAGATGAAATGACAGTCTACATAAAGAACTCTGGGACCCCTCCAACCTTGGCAAGAGGATCATCACCCCCATCTCATTCCAGACAAGACACTGAAGAAGTCCTCTCTCAGGAAACCATCCCTGCCAAGAGGACCCCTAACGTGGTTGAATCCAGCTGGTACACAGAGTATTTTGAATGAGTTGTTTATGGCCCGTGCATTCTGAGTGTCTGGGCATCTTCTCTGATTGAATGATGCCCTTGAAATAACAATTGACAAATGTTAATGTAACCCTTGTGCCCCCCCAGTAAATAACTGGTTCTACACTTAGTTACCAGGAAGTGCAGTAGTCAGTAAGATTTAGCCACTTACAGGGAACTTGCAATCAGCCATTTAGAGCCTCTTTCTTAAATGTGACTAGCCAGCCAGAAGCCACCTGATATTTGAAGAAACACTTCAGTATGAAAAGCAAAGACAAAAGCAATAACAAATAAAGAGAACTTCAAGGAAAAGGAGGTAATTCAGAGAACAAAATATAACTTTTAAAAAGTTACACTTTCAAAGAAATATAAAAAGATTTTGTATCAATGAAACAAAAACGGGATGATATTTTTAAAGAAACCATGAGAAATAAAAGAAAGGATCCTTTCTGCATGAACACAAAAAATTTTAATAGAAGGAATAAGAACATAAAGTAGAAACTGCCCAGGAATTTAATCAAAAGAATAGAAATAGGAAACAGAACAGAAGGAACAGAAAGCCAATTGCAGAATCAGCCCAGAAGGTCAAAGATCTGAATTTTTGTTCCAGCAGGAAACAAACTAAGAGGGAAAAAATCAATGAATTAATAAAAGAAAACATATCACACCTGCAAATTATATAGACTAAAACTCTCAGAATAAACAAGTATCTCAGAGTGACAGTGCAATGTACTGAAACTTAGTTATGCCATTAAGAAGCTACCGATGCTTACTGAACAGACAGTCATGAGCTCAGCTGCTTTATGGTAATAACATAATTAGCGATGAGCCTTCTTGCAGTTGAGGATTTAATGTCATGAGATCACATCAGGTCAATTTTTCATGGGCAGTTGAGTTGCAAAAATTATTTTTGTGGTTCAAGGAAACCTGCTCCAAGATAAGAGGGCTGCAGCCTCTCACGTTAAGAACAGTCTCTTTTAGAACTCCAAGCATCAGATGTTTCAGCCTGAAAACTCACGACAGCCTAAAATGAGTTATCTGCTACCAACATGAATAATTCCTAGAACTTATTTCTCTGTCTAGTTGTTATCCAGAATGAGAATCTTAAACAAAGCTATAGAGCTACCTTCCTCAACGGCACCATGACCGTTACCAAATACCCGCTGAGTACTTGCCAGGTGAGCGTAAAACACAGTGGGAAGCAGGATTACCAGGTCACAGAAAAAGCGAGATGAGCAAAGCAAGTGTTTTTCTAAAAATGCTTTATAATGAAAATTTCAAATACGTACAAAAGAAAAAAAGAATAATATAATAAAGCCTCCTATATTCAGCTTCAACAATTTTCAACTCATGGTCAATCTCCTTTCCCCCAAATCTACTGGATTATTTTAAGACAAAACTAAAGCACCACAACAGTTCATCTGTTTCATATATATAAATATATATAAATAAAACAAAATATATTCAGAAACACCTAACTTTTAATCCTGTCCCCTCCACCTGTCTTCCTCACTCACCCATAACTTTTTCCTGAGTTTTCTTACATGTGTGTGTGTATATACACACACACACATATACACATATATATCACATATAATTATGTATGAATATATATTAAATATATTCACACATATATTTCAAAAACTGTTTTCAACATGACAATTCATTATCACAATTAAATATCATTAGAAGTTCATAATATTACTAATTATCCAACTGCTGCTCACATTTCCCCAATTGTCTAATAATTTCATTTCATTTTGCTGATTTGAATCAGGAACTATTTTGTATTTGATTACCCAGTGGTGTGTACAGAAAAGACAGAATAAATTATTCTTTCTCCTCAGTATTAACTTTCAAATCTGTAAGTTAGTTACCTAGTATCCTCCAGAGAGGACCAATGGTCTGGGGGTTGCAAGGAAACATTTTGGCTGTGTGTGCGTGTGTGTGTTTTAGAATCACTACAGGTTTAAACATAATGGATGTATTTCAATCCACTGCAGTTATTATTTTATTGACTCTCAAATTGTCCTATCTTTGACTATAGAACACCTTTCCTAGTTGGCTCCAGAATATTTTAGACATAACCCAAAGCCAGAGTATTTTACACATAACCCTAAGTCATGGATAGCATCCCTGCTCCTTGATACAATAAATTATTCTACCCTCATTGTTATACATTTTCTGTTCTAGATCTAAAATCAGTTCTCTCCCGAGGAAGCCTGCTTCTTTTTATGGGGAACAGTTTTAAGAGAGCACAATCTGGGTTTTGAATGTAGTTAATGAACATGGGGAGTGTCCATTTTCACTAAGTGGTCGTTATTTCCAGTTTTTTTTCAGTGACTAGGGCTAGGGAATATATTTTTTTCTTTTTTGTATTAAAATACATCACAGTTTCAACTGACAATTACAATATAAATTCAAGATTTCAGGGTTTTTACTAAATCTCTATGATCTCACATACGAATTACCTCCTTTGATGCTAAAAATTCTAATTCCCAACACTAACATAATTCCTTATTTGTTTGTTTTTCCCACAGTACACACAAAAGTCACCACCAAGGAAGAAAGAGAAAAAGAGCATGAGAGTGAGGAAAGAAGGAAGGAAGGAAGGAAGGAAGGCAGGCAGGCAGGAAGGAAGGAAGGAAGGAAGGAAGGAAGGGAGGGAGGGAGGGAGGGAGGGAGGGAGGAAGGAAAAGGAAGGGAATGGAAGAGAAGGAGGAAGGGAGGGAAAGGAGGGAGGAGAAAAAAATAAAGCAGCTAAAACAGTAACAATATTATCTCCCACCCCCCCAAAAAATTAGGAAAAACAGTTTAAAGTTTTTTGATAATTCTTTTTTCATCAGGGAATATCTACAGACAAATTACTCTGTCACTGGAAATAATTCCTCTGTGGTTATACTACTAATTTGAGATTCAGGTTCATTTGTGTCATTTTGTTTTCAATTTTTAGAGATTGCTCTGTCTCATGATCACTTATGTTTTATAATCATGTTAAATATTTACATGTTTTTGAATTCAAAACAAAACAAAATATATCCAGAAACACCTAACTTCTAATCCTGTTCCCTCCACCTGTTTTCCTCACTTACCCATAATTTTTTCCTGAGTTTTCTTAACATATGCAAATTTAAATTCAGATTATCTTCTTCTCAGGTAAATAAAAGTATACCATAAGCATTTCTTTTCCACCATGATTTTTTAACTAAAGCACAAATCCTAGAGATCACTCCATAAAAACATTAAATTTTTTGAAAGTGTATTATTTTGTAGAGCAGATAAGAAATTTGGCTATAAAATGGGAGCATAATTAGGCAGCTGTTGGGAAAAGGCAGACTTAATCCAAATGTATTATTTTTAAAAAATGCAGTTTGGAGCTTTGTAGTAAACCTTCATGAAATGACTCACCAAATTCACCGCATTGTGCTGGGAAAAATGAGAGTAGGTGGCTTTGCTTCTGAGAGACACACACAGCGTACAATTTCACCATGCAAAATGCTTTTGCTACTACAATTTTCCTTTGCCTGTTTGAAAAGTAATGTTCCTTTCTATTTTAGCAGCACCATTTGCATTTCTATTATTCACACTGAACTGGGATTCCATTTTTATTTCCCCTTTGTTACTTGTTTTTATTCCCCGCACTTCTCTTCTTGCTCTTTGCCTTTCCTTTATCTTACCCTGAAGTGGGGACCTCATGTTATGGGAACAGTGCCATGAATTTTCTCACCATCATGCCCGGCCTCTTTCCAATTTAATGATGTAACTTCTCTTGAACCATTGCCCACAAAGTTGAGGACATCCTACACACATTTGCTACACAGGCACCTTCTTAACTAATGGTCTCTCAAATTAAGGCATTTGAAGTGACTTTCATTTTTTAAAACATATTCTGCAGCTAAAGAAAAAAATACAACAATTCTCTAAAAGTCGAGAGGTGCTATATTAATAAACCCAGTTTATCTGAGAGGTAGATTCCTGCAACCCCAATCCATGTTATGTACATAATAAAGGCAAGAGCTTATGCATACTCAACCATGACTTTGAGCGGCCTCTGTTCTCTTCTTCTGTGTGTTTATAAATTCAGATGTTTGGTTGTGCCAAGGTCTTTTCCTTAGAACAGAAACAGAGACATTCAAGACCCTGCATGGTTTGGTTGCTGCCAAATCACCAGATCATGGCCCACTACTCTCCCCTTTCATGCTACCATAGTAAATTACATCAACTTCTACAGACCCACCAGGTCCTTTGCCTTCCTTCAAGCTGTCGTATCAGGAATCTGAATCTGTTACCAAGAAGACTGGGTCCGTGTTGCAGGTGAATCTCCCTTTCATTCTTAAACACCTTAGTCAGACAGCTCCTTCTCTAAGATTTCCTTGACACACCTTTTCTCCCTATCATTCCCTCTTCTGCATAATTTCCTACGTATCCATGAAATTGGACAACCTAGAGGACAGAGACCATGTTTTATTTATTCATTCTCCACCGCCTGGCACCTGACAGATATTGGTTTGGCTCAATAAATGATTGTTCATTAAGTGACTGAATGAGTAAAAGGCCGTGTGCTGTGCTCTCCCATGTGGAAAGAGGAGACTAAACTACCACCACATACATGTTGCATTCAAACGTCTGTACCCAGATTTCCTCTCTTTCACGTCTCTGTTTGAAAGAATGAGACTTTAATAAATATTTCTGATTTCTGACTCAGACTGTCATTCAAGTGGCAGATACTACAGCCAGATACTCCAAGATTTTTGTTTTGACTTTGAAGAGGCCAAGCGGACTTTGCCGCGGTCTGTTCTGCTAGCAAACTGATCTTCAAAACTCCTTTAGACAACCATCCTAAGAATCCATTTCAGCCCATACTGAGCCTTCCTATAAGATGCCTCCATGCTCCCAGTTTTGCTTCTGCCATATCCCTCTTAATGTTACCTTCCATCCCCTACCTTCCACCCCTAATGAAAGCTGTCCTGTCCTGGAGGACATATCTACAGATCCAAGATGGCAGGTTGATAATCTGATCAATTTATCTATTCCAATGAGGGAAGACTAGAGAGGCGGCTTTCTGGTTGACTATAAGAATCACATACATAAAAGTATAGATGGGCAGGTCCTGTTCTCATGTATTTCTATTCAATTGGTCTGAGTTTCATAAACAGTCCCTCTTTCCTTTTTAAAGCACTCTCATAGTTCCAGTGATAAGGCAGGTTTTGGAATGGCCAACGAGAAGCACAATCACAGGATGCACATTATGCTCTCTTACAAAAGCCACCCCAAAAAACGCACCTCATTTTCATTGTCCATCTTCCGAATGACAAAGCAGTGACTTCACAACGCAGAGAAGACAGAGGGGAACACCTTCCTTGGTAGCTGACCAGCAGAAGTCATTCCTTTTCTAGTTACGTCTTCAGACTCTGAAAACGCAATGAACTAATTTTGGGTCATCTCTCTGGCCAAGGAAGTATAATTTTATTCCTTATTCCACTTACATCCCTGCCATAGATATGATTTGTCAACACAAGTTTATTTGTAAGCTAATGAATATACAAGGTAGAGCAAAAGCAGATTTATAGTTACTTGTGTAGAAAATAATACAACAATTAATAAATAAGAATATAAGAATAAACTCTGTGTTTTGGGCACTCACAACTATAAACCTACGTTTGCCCCACTCTGCATTGTACAAAAAGTCACATCCCCCCACCCCCACCCCTCCACCAAAAGGGTAGATCAGCAATCAGAAAGCTCGCTCCCTAGAAAGGCAGGCGACTCCACCTACACCGTTTTTCCTCAGTATCAGATTCCATCACACCTTTCCCCAAAAGCCGCTTTTCCTTCCCTGACTCTATAGCTGCAGGGACTTTATTTTATTTTATTTTGAGATTCACTTCCTACTCACTAATACTCTGTGGGCTTCCAGGAAAGTTTAAGTTTGTCAAATATCCCAATGGAATTAAAGACCTACTTTTAGAGAAAACAGAAAGTTCATTCTCAAAACATCTGGGAGTACCCAGCCTTCACCATAAGAGTGACAAAGGGGGAGGCCACAGTGGCCCATTTCCTTGGTCTCACAAAGCAGCATCGTTGTGAAAAATGAGCTCAGCTGTTAACAGCCTGGGGAGGAACCGCTATCTACCACATCACAGCCAACAGGGAGGAACAGGATGTTATGAGTACAGCGTGAACCTCGGAGCTAGAATCAAAACCATACTTGGTGCTTCCCAGACATGTGTTTACCTTGTTTTCTTCAAACTTCCAAAGAGCATTATCCTGCTATACAGAGTGTAAGCAAATCCTACCTGAGAAAGAAGCAGTGCAGAACTGATGAGATCTTCTTTTTCATTTTATTAAAAAGAAAGCTCTCTCTGGTCTATCACAACATATTACCAAAGCAGCCTAGAGCTCCTCTTTGATTCTTAAAGGACTCAGGCTTTATCTTCAAGTCTGTTCGCTTGTAGCCAAAGTGAACCCCAGAGCATAGGATATGCATCAGGTTAATTTGTGTCCCCCAGACTCTTTGACTATAAAAGGAAATGGTTGAGATTCTTCTGTTAAACTTTCCCTGGTACTGAGAAAGCAAAACAAAATAAAGCAGGGGTGAGGAGGAGCTAGGGAGGGAGCTCGGGGGGAGGTAGGTGCACTGACAAGAAAACTGAAGGTGAAGAGAGTTTAGCCCCTAAAATTGGCTGTCCTTAGTAAATACTCATTTGTTATTCTCAGTGCATACTTTTGTAAGTTGCAATTAAAAATAAATGCTTAGTATGAACAATCCACCAGCTGTCAGGCCCAACTTTCAAGTATCGCTGCTCCACTATAATATTCTGGTAAGAACATAGGGTTGCAGGCATATCTGGGCTTCAGTCTGGACCTGTTACTAATTGCTGATGGGTCTTATGTAAGGTACTTAATCTAAGCCTCAGTTTTCTCTCTTAAAATAAACTATCATGAGAATTAAATAAGAGAACGCATTTAAAAGGTCATTTGAGAAGTGCTCAATAAGTGCTATTGTTATTAAATCAGTATATCAGTCAAGATCCACTTGGTTGTAAGTGAAACAAACCCAACACAAACTGGGTTAAACAAAAAAAGGAAAGTATTGCTACATGTAATTGAAAACGCCAGTGACAAGTTTGGTTCAGGCACATATGGGTCTGGGGCTTCAAATAAAGCCCTGAGATTTGGTGCCTAACTCCACCCCCTTCCCACCTCCTTCCATCTTGTGGCTCTGCTGTGCTGTTTGCCCTCATTCTTCTACAGGCTCATTCCACAATAATTCAGGCTTGCACGCTCCCAGAGAGGAAACCTTGACTGGAGAAATCTCTATGAAGAGCTCCCACTTGGCACCTCATTGACAGCCCTGAGCAAATAGCTGTGGCCCAAGAGAGAGGAGGCTCTAACTGTCCAGGCCTGAGTCACATGTTCATTCTGGAGCTGGAGGGTGATGCCTCCCTCAGGTGAAGTCACAGAAAATGAGAGTGGCAGAAGGTACTTCCGCAAAGAAAGCTAAGGGTGTCCTGCTACCCAAGAAAGGGGGCATGGATGTTGAGTAACTGTCTCTGCAGGCCTCAAATTCTCTTTTTTTAAAGAAACTTGTCCATGAATAGACAGTTTGCAAACATACCTTCAAGTTGAGTGAGCAAAGTCTGCAAAAGTGGAACAAGTTCTTCCAGATGCTTCTTCAGGTGAAATAAAGAGGAACGCCAGGCCCATGCTCTCAGGATATTGAGTTTGCCATAGGTGCCCCAGAGGCCTTTCCGGAAGAGGAAGTGTTGACGTCTAGTTAAAGGTGACTTAAAGATGGACTTTTCTAGGTAGCTCTGTGTGTGCTCCTGGAATTTACGAATTCGTTCTATTCATTTGAATCTTTTAAGTATGATTTATCTGTGTAGTTCATGTTGAAAAGAAGTTCATCAATTTGGTACCTTTTTATTTGGCCGTCATTAAATCTCACTCAGAAATATTGTCACTTCATCCTACTATTTCATCATCTGGTAGATTGAAAGGAGTGCTAGAAATATTCCCAGGTTTCTAACTTTCTAAAATTGATACAGCTTTTTTTGTTGTTCTAACAAACTTATGTGGTATGTTTCTTCTTCTAAAAGCAATTTGCGTAGAGTTGCAGAAAAGTTAGAAGTTACAAATAAGCATGCAGAGAAACTAAAGTGTCATCCCCAAAGAAGCTGTTGTTAGCATCTTCACATTCAGCTTTCCAAAGCCTTTTTACGTGTGATGGGATTCAGGACCCACCATCCCCAAATCTGGCACCTGGTATATTGAATATTTTAAGCTGAAGGGATTTAATAAAACAGCAAAAGCAGAAAGGCCACTTTGACCTCCCCCACCCCTTCTCCCTTAAGACAGTTCAAAAAACCCTCCCTATACCCAGAGGAAAGGAGCAGCGTCCTTATCTTCCGAGACAAAGAAAGATACAGGGACACCCAGAAGAATCCTAACAAACAGGCCTTGCTCAGGTTCCCCTAGTTGGTAACAATTACCTCATTCTCCTCCACCTTTCTGTCCCTCCACTACCTTGCTCTCTTCCTCAAACCTAGCACAAAATACTCAAGTCTAATTGTTTCTTGGGGTTTTCATTTTCTTAGGAAGGCTCTTATGCCATGTAAAACTTACATTAAATAAACATGTACGCTTTACTCCTATTAATCTGTCTTTGTCAGTTTAATTTTCAGACTCAGCCAGGGACCCTAAGAAAGCTGAGAAAGGCCTTTTCCTCCTCGACACATATATAGTTGACTGGTTTGTTTTTTTTTTTTTAACAAAAATGAGATTCTACTTTTTATAATTTGCTTGTGATACTACTCTGTATATCAAAATTATTAAATATTATTTCTACTAAGTTTTATTTAGTTATTTTAGTAGAGGGTATAATCTCAATTTTGGATATATATATTTTACATTCAATATCATTTTGTATTGTTTCAGGTGTACAGCATCTGGTTAGATAATCACATACTTTATAAAGGGCCCCCCCCCATATTTCCAGCACCCTACCTGGCATCACACAGTTACTATAATATCACTGACTACATTCCCTGTGCTGTACTTTACATCCCGTGACTACTTGGTAACTACCAATCTGTGCTTCTCAATCCCTTCACCTTTCTCACCCAGCCCCCTTTCTATTGTGTCCTTAACCTTTGAGTGATAGGCAAGTTTATGTTAAAACCCTTTGGTGTTATATAAAACTGCTGAGCATACAAACATTGGATCGCCCGAGTCAGACAGTCGATAGTTTTCATCAAGCTCTCCAAGGGTATCTACAATATAGAGTAAAAACCCCACTGTTCTTCACCCTCCTTTTAAATGGTAGAAATAGATATATATCTGGCGAAGAGATATACAGATAGATGTTGTGATTTGTTTAACCAAGTCTTCTTGTTGAACATTTAAGTCCATTCCAAGTTTGGCTGTTGTAAACAATATACAGTGAATGTAACTGCCACTTTAAAGTTTAGTCACATAACCGTTTCCCCTTGGCACGGGCAGATAGGAAATTGCTGGGAAGTTTTTCAGTGTCAGGTAACATAGGTTGAAGAATTGTCACAGCTCTCAGTAGGTGGCTTTTTACCCAAAGAGGACGATGGGCTTCCTCACTATACACACGCAAACACCACGACGTAACGCCCTGCGTGTGTATAGTGAGGAAGCCCATCCTCCTGCGAGAACCAGCTTTGTGGGGGAAGGAGCAATATTTCCTGCCTTTGTCTGGATTTGTTACTGACACGAAGTCCTGCCCATCACCCCGGGCGGTGTTGCCACGCCTCTGTTTACACTTCTGGAGGACGTGGGGCAAGCCCAGGCAAAGCCGAACAGCACAGTGCGCATGGCTCTCAGACCGAGTGAGCATCTGGTGATTCCCTTTGGGGAAACAGAATGATGCTGGGAATCGGGAGCTGCCAATGGGAAATCCACACAGGTGAATGCAACAGGTCTCTTCCAGGTAGCTTCAAGGAGGGGAGCAGGGAGGAGAAGAAGAGTAGGTAAGCAGGAAGATGACGGGCAATAAGGGGTTCCATGGAGTTGGACCCACATGTGTGAAAAGGTCTCCCCAAAGCAACAGAACAAAACTGCCACGGTGCTATTGGTGACTTATAACCTGAAGCTGAGCACATGAGAATTGGCCTTCTGTAAGTCGTGGGGGAGTTTAATTTGGACTCTCAAATGGTGTTCTCACGATTTCATTTCATCCCATGGCGTGACTACAGCACCGACATAAGCAAGCTCATGTCAGATTGTAAATTAACTTGCCGAGAAGTTCACAATCTAAAGGTTACGCTCTCTCTAGCAAGGTGATGTGAAGCTCTTTTGCAAAACGTCTCTAGTAGCATACCTTCTATGTCCTTCTAATAGAGCTTTCCTTGGAAGCCCAGTGTCTGTTATCACGCTTTCACAAGTGGAGAAATGCAGACACAGAAAGATTAAACAGCCTAACTAAGATGACCTAGCAAGTCCTCCACCAAACACAAGACTCCTGATGACTTGTGGCACCCCAGTGCTTCCATTGACAACTCGACCTCACCCTTGTTTCTAGGCAGGAAAACAAGGGAAATCATTTACTGGTCCAAAAGGCCTCACAATGTCAGGAAGATGGCAGATTCGATCAGACCCTCACTAACTAGATCCAAATCGGGCCTGACAGAGGCTTCATTAGATCTAAAACTCCTTCTTGCTTTAGCTCTGAGTCCTTGGACTTGTTCCTGTCATGGGAAATTGGCTGTGCCGGAGTCAGAGAGGGCTCCCGACAGAGTGCTTGCTGATGAGGGACGTCCTGTGTGAAGGAAAGTGCTGTTAGGGACAAAAAGACCGCAATGCAGCAATGGCGAGGCCCGACTGAAGGAACAGCCTCTCTAGTGGCCTAGAAATGGGCAGAAGGAAAACCTAATTACTTAAACAAATTAAGAAAAAAAATTACGAAAATAGTATCCCCACCCCATCATGGAAACTAATGTGAACTTCTCTTTTGAAGCTGAGTTTTATGATTTTATGTCAGCTAAGTTCCATTTCATGTATTTTATGTTTCAGGTCAGAAAAATGCACTTGTGCAACTGAAAGAGATCATCTAACCCCAGACGGGCTGTTTTCTTCTTTTTTTTTTCCACAATGGAGTCAAACTCTGTCACTTCAGATATGGTGCCAGTGAGACCAGCCCTTCAGATAAGCCGAGTCAGTGCCCGTTGAGTTAATGGGACTTGAGAGGAGCCAAAAAGCCTGCCTGCCAAGGTGCCTAAGGTTTCAACCATTTAAGTCGCTCCAATGAATGGGGCATCGCTTTTCCAAAATGCTCCTGTCACAAGTGCTAATGTAGGCCTAGCACAGCGCATAGGCCATCACTGCCACTCAATGTTTATTGAACGAATGAAAGAATGATTGTTTCCTGTGAAGGATAATAAGCTGTGATTATATTGGGCAGACTGTATGCCAAAAATATGTAAGTATCTGGAACATATTAACTCATTTGCTCCCACTGTATATGGTTGTGAAGTAGGTTCTCAGGCTGGCCATCTGCTCATGAGCCCAGGCTAGTTGTTAAAGAAATAGAATATTGGAAAGGAAAGTGTGCAGCCGAGGCGAAGGATATGAGAAGGAGGGACTGGAAAGACCCTGAGGTTTGGTGGAGGAAGAAGAAACCCAGCAGGTAAGTTCAGTGTCCATGAGCCAACACAGCAGGGAGGCCACCCCATTCTGCCTGGCACCTGACCAAAGAGTGTCTCCATCTAGAAGCACTGCTGATTAGTGGTGTTCACACAAGTTCAGGAGTTCAAATCCCTGCTCTCCTGCTTCCCAGATTTAGGACAAAGTATTTAACTTTTGTCGCTCTGAAACGAGCATAATAACTCTCTCTGTAGGCTGTTGTGAGGATGAAACAAAATAACACACACAGCCCTTAGAAGAGTGCCTGGCCTAAGAAATACTCAGGGAACATTATTATCATCACTAATACTTTTAACATCTACTATCTGTATAGCACATTTGGAGGAGGAGAGCTTATTTCTTATCATTACAACTTCTACAAAAACACAATAGATTAATTGGTTAATTGCCCTAGCAGCTACTGCCTCCTATTATATGTATGTATATATCTGTATGAAAGAGACAGAGGTGTACATTTCACATTTAAACTTCGGCCATGGGCAAAGTACTGGACGTCTCCCTGCCTCTGTTGCTCACAGAAAAAATAAAACGGGTAATAACAGAACATGTCTCATTGTGTTGATGGGGAAAGGAGTTAGATGCGTTGGTTCCCAGATGGAGCCTAGAACAGTGTCAAAAAGATAAAAAGTGTGTTTATTATTATTTTTTGTGTGTGTGTGCAACATATATGTGTGTGCCCTCACATTTTTCTAGGGATGAGTACAATACCGAAACCAATTTCAATATTTATAAAATCTACCACATAGATGTTTACCACATGTGATGCGTTGTCACAGCACAGAGTACAAGACAACCAGCACGGGGCTGTCACAGGGACTCTGTGCTCTGAGGTTCGCATCCCTACTGAACCTGTCTGAGTAATAAATCCGTGCCCAGATCGTGGGTCTGTGGTCAAACTGCCGTTTAATGCTGTAGCAGCCATTAAGGTCGCCTGAAAAGATTATTAAAAGCATCGTGCCAGGGCTTGTGGCAGAGAGCGCAAGACGATCACTGAATCAGCAGTCCCGACAGCCTGCGCCGCCCTGGGCATCTGTCTGGAATTGCAAAACTCTTGAATTCCACCATATTGCCCTCAGCGGCTCTTGCGCAAGAGACTAACATGCACATTTATTTCAAAATCAGTAAAGTGGAAGGGCTCTTTCCAATTCTGGCAAAACACGTAAGTGGAGATGGGGTGATAATTAGAGAAAGCAAGATTTGGCTTTTTTCTTCTGAATTTTAAAGTCAGAGAGTTTCCTGAATAAGCAATATTATTTGTTATTATTCTTAGTTAAACCTACCTCATCTGGTGCATCCAGCTTTGGAAACCCAAAATGATTATTCATAGCATACTTTTGTAAAATAAATATACACATATATGTCCATAAAACTATTGGGGGCAGGGGTGGGGTAAGTGATCTGTTTCTAAATCCCAAAAACTTCTACAACCATACAATGAACGACTGCGTCAGCAGCTGCTGCCTACGGTCAGTTGTATGTGTGTCTGTGTGAGAGACGAATGTGTGCATTTCACATTTCAACTGCCTAGTGCAGGCCCCAAGTTAGGGAAATGGCCCTGCTATGTAATAGTAACAACAGACAGACTTCTGGTCATTGATATGCAAATGACAATAGCAGGCATTCTGCTGTGCCTAAGGAATCCCGTGACTGGTTTTACCACAAGCAGGTTATTAAAGTGAAACAAGGCTATTTTGTCCATTATAAAAAGCACTGTCCTGTCCCAGTGAGTGGCACATTCAGGGCTATTTACATTTCAACAGACAACCAACAATAAATCAATATAAATACTCCTTCAAATCCATTTTCTTTTTTGAGAACAATAGCTGTTCAAAATCATGGGGTTAAACAAGAATCTGAATCAAGCAGAAAAAAAAAACCCAGCATTTGGTCAATCCTACATATGTTAAATCATTCATAAGTAAAGGCCCTCAATGCCCTGGAGTAGTTCAGAGAAATCTCATTTGCACCCCTAGAAACTGAGGTCCAAATCTAAATAATAACAATAAGGGCAAATAGCTATATGTATCACATAGTATGTTTATAAAGTATTTACTATGTGATGGAAAGTACGGTATGCAAGTGCTTATTACTGAAATCTCTACATTACATGCATTATATATCATTAATCCTCACAGAGACTCTCTGAGGCAGATGCCACTGTAATCCTCATTTTAAAGATAAACCGAGGTTTAAAGAAGTTCAGTAAATTGTCCAAGACCAGAAACCCACTATATGGACAATCCAGCTTTCTAATCCAGGATTCCTATCGACACTGGAATGGGCTCTTAACTATTAACACATCTATTCTCTCAACATAGATTCAGTGATGGAAATTGGATTACAGCCAGCATAATATCTGTGGACTCAGAATATTTTGCCCAAGTTTGATCAAAGATTAAAAAAAAAACTCTAGTTTGACCCATGGGAATGTATTAACTTTGATTTAAAAATCACGAATGATCAAGTATGATTTTTAATGAATGATCAAGTTACCCATAATAAATTCTACCATTCATTCACTTTTCATGTAACGAATATTTATTGAGCAGTTAATAAGTTTGAGATGCATGCCAGAACCGGGGTGAGAGCAGCGAGCCAGACAGACATAGCCCTGACTTCATTTAATCTGCTGTCCTCTGAGGAAAGGGACATTAAAAAATCATCTTTCATTATAATTGTGACAAGTATGCACGAGGAAAACAGATTAAATGCATGGGAAACAGATTAACGGAAACCCAAGCTAGCACAGGAAAGTCAGTAAAAGGCTTTCCGAGGAAGTAACATTTAAGAGGCTTGGAGACTGGGGAAGAGTTAGCCAGATATAAGATGGTCAGTGTGGGGAAGGAGTATATTTGGGAGCTTTAAGTTGTCTACAAGTCAAATAAAACCCAAAGCAAATTTGCTCAAGACATTAAAAAGTATTAATGCGATAGCTTCAAGCAGAGTTTGACCAAGGCCCTGCCTTTGTTTCTTTAAGAGTCTGTTTTGCCAAATTTTATGTTGGTTTCAGCCCCTCAGTTTCTATTATGATAATGTGTACCAACAACAGCCAGGGTTTTTGTTCACTTTCAAGGGTTCCCTCTCTATGCTGATTAGGCTACCACAAACCATTCCTTCTAACTAGTGGATGCCTCTTGGTTGACTTAGGTCTTTGTTACCTGAACCAGTCATTCTGGTAAAAAAAAATTGAATGGGATTTGTGCACCCTTGGTCCCTGGAGTGGGTCTGTTACACCCAAATTTTATGGCTGCTCATCATAGGAGAGCTCTACGAGTATGTGGAGAAGGCAACCACAATTTCCATTCCAGGCAGAAAAGTGTTCTGATCAAAGATAGAAATATGTTCAAAGAACCTTAGGTGATTAGCTTAGATGTTTCAGGATCTGATATAAATCTCGTGTGAAAAGCAGAAAATTAAGAGGAATAAGACAGGGTTGCAGTCAGGGATGGGCCAGATCTTGCAGGGGCTTGAATGCCATGTTAATTTTTTTGGACATTTTCTTAAGGTTAATGGAAAGTTTCTGTTTTCTGTCATGATCGAATTTATATTTTCAAAAACATATGTAGAACTCTGACCAGTGTGGCTCAGTTGGTTGGAAGTTGTCCCTCAGAGGAAAAGTCGCCGGTTTGATTCCCAGTCAGGGCACGTGCTTGGGTTGCAGGATCAGTCCAGTCCGGATGTTAAGAGAGGCAACCAATCAATGTTCCTCCCTCACATCGATGTTTCTCTCCCTCTCTTTCTCCCTCCCTTCCCCTATCTCTAATAATAAATTAAAAAATAAAGTTAAAAAATAAAAAAGCATTCATGAATACAAGGAAAAAAATTCATCATATATATTATACATATATGAATATACATAGACTATGTGTGAATATATATGACAAATTGGTAGATGTGGTTGTTTATAGGAAGAGGTCCTTGGGAACTAGAGGACTGACTTAGTATAGAAACTCTTCATTGCATTCTATTTTGAACTTACCTCCTTTTTTTTAACCCAGATTCATACATTGTTTTTACACTTAAAACTATAGGACAATAAATTAGTTGATGTAAGTGAATACTCTGTCCACTATATGGAGGGAAAAACTGAAGGTAGGGAAGAGTAAAAGGAGACAAGACAGGAGGCTCCTGCAACCAGCCAGGCAGAAGTCCATCACTTGGCTTCTGAAGGTACAGAAACAGAATTTGAGCCCAGTCACCTATGACTGAGGATCCTGCCCCTATCCATCCCCATGGCTAAGCTCTGTATTCCTATGGATAGTACACAGAGGTGCAGCAGAATGAAGTAGCTGCAGAGCCAAAGCTGTTTCTGAGCATGCGATGCAATATGGGGAGGAGGTCTGAGAAAAAGCCAGAACCCATTCCTGTGATTATGAGAGGATGATGGGGGCTTGGGGAAAGGGGACAAGTTTTTATTTGTGCAGAGGTGCAAACCTAATCAATTTACCTGAACTACTGATATCCCCAGCTGTAAAATTATGCCAACGTAACACCTCTGAAAATGAGACTCTGCATCTGAGTTGAACTCTTGAGATCCCAGATTGTGGAATGGGGGCCTTGGAACCCCTCTAGCAGGCAGTCCACACCCAGCAAGAAAATGGGAAGCTTCAGCTTGCTTTCCCCCCACAGGCTGACTTCATGTCTGTGCTGGGTATAGTCGAACTGAATGATATGTAGTATGTTCACACAGCTGAGACGAGTAAATAAAGACATGATTACCAAAAAGAATGAATGAATGTTAGCAGCAATTTTAGCAATAATTATGTACAGTCACAAGAAATAAAATGAATTTTGGGAGAACACAACATCCAGCCCATTGCAACAGGGAACTCTGTATATACATCATGCCTCTATCTCACTGTTTAATCCCCCCATCTACAGTTCACACCCTCCATAAAATCCTGTTCTTATCCCTCAGATTGGATGAAATCATGCCTCTTGAACACCTTATCACTTCATGATACTTCCCTTATTTTATTTATGGTACACTACAGCTTAGCGCTAACAAGCAAGCCATCTGGAAATTGAGCTTAAGCTCTTGGTCTATCATTTCCTACCTTTACTAGTTATGTGACCTTGGGCAATTTACTTAACCTTTCTGTGAATCCATTTCTTCACTTGTAAAATGAGGATAGTCATGTCATGTACTTCACAGTGTTGTTGTGAGTCATAAATGAGTTTATATATACATTTATATTTATGTATATATTCATGTGTGTATATATTTTAATATGTATACAAGGTCTACCCAGAAAAAGTCTAACCACTCTTAATATAATGAGAATGTCTTGGGCAACATCAGTGTAACCTGGCAGCCAAGGAGAGTGGACTGGAATGTGCATGCGTGAACAGTGACCACTTTCTGTACTAGTCAGTGGGGGCGGTAGATGCCATTGAGTGAGCATGTGTACTGTGTGGCCATCATATTAAAATGAGCAAGTAGAACCATAAATCTGTATCAAATTTTGAATTAAGCTTGAAGATTCTTCCACGGAAACTATTCGGATGATTCAGAAGGCCGCACCTATGGGCAACTGGTGATTGGCAGCTTCATCACAGCCACACCCCCGCTCATGCATCACATTTCATGCAGAGTGTTTCAGTGAAACATCAAATCACCCAGGTGACCTGGCCCCTCTACAACCCAGATTTGGCACCCTATGACTTCTGGCTTTTCCCCAAACTAAAATTACATTTGAAAGGGAAGCAATTTCAAACTGTCGATCAGATTCAGGAAAATATGACAGGGCAGCTGATGGTGACTGGGAGAACTGTGTGAGGTCCCTAGCTCCTACTTTGAAGGGGACTGAGGTATCACTGTCCTATGTACAATGTTTCTTGTACCTTGTATCTTCTTCAGTAAATATCTCTATTTTTCATACTACATGACTGGATATTTTCTGGACAGGCCTCATATATTTATGTGTGTACATATGTTTATGTATATATATTTATATATGTGTGTGTATAGATCAGTTCTGAGCACATTGTAAGTTTTCTATAGGAATTGGTTATTATTACTATATAATTGTGCATAATAACTATTGATCTATTTGTCATACTCTTATTTAGGTTATATGCACTTTAAATTATCTCTGACATAGATTCTTTTTGCAACATAGTATATTAGTCATCTATCGCTGAGCAAAAAACTACCTCAAAACTTAATTTAAACCCTGATTGCTGTGGCTCAGTGGATTGAGTGCTGGCCTGCAAACAAAAAGGTCACTGGTTCTATTCCAAGTCAGGACACATGCCTGGGTTGTGAGCCAAGTTCCCAGTGCGGGGTCACGTGAGAGGCAGCTGATAGATGTATCTCTTGCACATTGATGTTTCTCTCCCTCTCTTTTCCCTCCCTTTCCCTCTCTCTAAAAATAAATAAAATCTTTTTTAACAAAAAAACCCTTAATTTAATAACAAGCATTTATTATCTCACAGTTTCTGTGGGTCAGAAATGTAGGTGTGGCTCAGAGGCTCTGGAGAGGCTGCCAGTTAGGCATCTGCCTGGGCTGCTCTCGTCTTAAGGCTTAATTTGGTAAGGATCCACTTCCAAGCTCACCCATGTGACTATTGGCAGCCTCAGGTCTACTGTATGTTACCTGGAGACATCAGTTCTCTGCCACGTAGGCCTCTTCACTGGGCAGCTCACAGCTTCCCCAGAGCAAAGGTCTGAGAGAGAGAGAGAGAGAGAGAGAGAGAAAGAGAGAGAGAGAGAGAGAGAGAGAGAGAGAGAGAGAGAGAGAAACAGAAATCACAATTTTTTGGTAGCCTAATATCAAAAGTGACAACTTATCACTTCTCCTAGATTCTACTTATTAGAATTAAGTTCACATGGCTAACCCACACTCAAGAGAAAGGGACTGTACAGGGGCATGAAGGCTGGGAGGGGGCTGTCACAGGAGCCCACCTTGGAGATTGCCTTCCACATGAAGTAAGAAATCAGAAAATGTGCATTTATTAAATGTGTTGTATTTACTGTTAACCCTTGTAATTCAGTTACCCACCTACCTATGGACTGCATAAGAGACCTGCACAGGTAAATTATGTCTAAGAGAAACACCCGTTCACTTGTTTAATTATTTAATAAACACGGACTGATCCCCAGTGTTATGTCAGACACTATGTGACTAGTCAGGGATACTAAGATTTTTAAAAATGAATTTTAAAGCTGGATAGAATCTAGCCCAGCTTCCTCACCTAACAAATAAGGAATTTGAGGCCCACAGCAGACAGACAAGTTGGCCCAAGTCACAGAGTAGCACCACTTCTGAGGCCAGGACACGTCTTCTGACTTGAGGCTTCCTCCTCCTCTAATGGAAATGCGGGGTCCCGCCACATCATCTTGTGCAAACAGTCCCCCCACTTCTAGTTCTATGAGTTAAATCTTAAAGAAGTAACCAGTGGGACATCTATTCTGTTTAAATGCTTGCAGTTTTATTAAAGTCAGTCATTTATTTGTATTAGGGTATTCTTTAAATAAGGACAAACTATACTATTTGAAGTTCCTACTTTCCTAGCATATATTTGCACTGATTCCATTTCTCTCATCTCCCCTGCTGCCCTTTGTACCAATATTTCATTAAAGCTTCAACATATCACCTTACAGAGATAACGAGGTAGACATCACCTGAGCTAGACCACCTCAGAGAGAGGGGCAGGTGCCATTCTGCTGGAGACGAACACCTTGCCCCCAAGCCATCCACGGCTGATGTTTCTTTGTTGCTTTTTTTTTCCTTCTTCCCTTCAGTCAGAAAATAATGCTTACATGTGTCAGATTCAAGAATGCCATGTTCCCCTCCTGGAAAAATGAAATAACCCCTGCCCGAGACATGCCTAGGAATGGAATGCACTTGAACAGGCAAATACAAGAATTTCATGTGATATAAATAGACTTCATCAATTCAAGGAGCGGGTGTTGATACTAAAACATTGACAGGTAATTATCCAAAGTACCTTACAAAAGCAAGTTTCTGAGGACAATAGCTGCAATTTATTATTATTATTGTTGTGAGCCTCCATGATGTTCTCCATTTATGATTCCTGTAATCTTGTCTCCTTTGATGAATCTATCTTTTGTTTTTCATTAAGGTGTCAATGCGTTAGACAAAAGGCCTGCTGAGTATGACAAAACCCATGGCCACTTGACAGAGGGAAACAGAACTTTACACGTGTAAGCTAAAACACAATTGGCCCTGCGGGATGAAAATGTAGGTGTGCAGAACCAGCCGCACGCATGTGCACGCGGGCACACACACACACGTCGTCTTGACAACCCTGGAAGAGATTACGGTAGGGATATTTTAACAAAGATAAAGCGGGATATGTTGGGTTTGGCAGTTCTAGACCACGCATCACTGAAACCAGCCACCTCTCCCACCTACTGACATTGTCACGTCTATTTTCTTATGATCTTGCTGAACTCTTAGATTCATCTGAAAAGAGTAAGAATCTTTCTCCTTCAAAAATTCTCAGGACCCTTCCCGCAGTTGGAGATCCTGAACTACACACGGTGTGCTCGAAGCGTTATTTATTCCTAGACTGTCTGCTCCGATGCTTGAGCAGCTACCTTCAAAACTTTCCCTCTACGGCGGGGTGGAGAGGGGCGGGAGAAGCAGTCAGGGGTCAGTCAGTAGGGAGAGAAGAAAGCACCATGGGAACAAGCCACGCCTCCACTGGGGGTGTAGGTAAGCATTTCAACAGGTTCTGAAGAAGTAAATTCACTGAGATGTGTGGATTTTTTTTTCCAATGTAGTGTCCTGGGCCAGTGACACAGCCTTGGAGAGTTTTCAAGACTAATCTTTCACAATAACATCCTCAACAGGGAAGGGGAAATGGGATTTTCCCAGGGCTTGGGGCTAGGAATGGTTATAAAAACTAAAAAATAATAATAAAAACTCAGAAAATGCTAAAATTACAAAAAAAGATGAATGTGTATCAAACCCTTCCCATTTTTAACACAGGAAAAATATGTCCCAGAAGGAAAGAAAAAAAAAAACTTTTCAAAGAAAAGCTCAGATTTTTAAAACATATGCAGAGCATTCATTTTAAGGTAATTAGGAAAAGCTATTTTCGACTTGCCAGAAATCAAAGGCATGTTGTACACTCTGGATAAAGATTTCGCGACCAAACCATTAACAGCCATGGAGTGTGAAATATGCTGTCCATGTTACGTAACACTTTGCAACCTAGTCGATGGATCCTAGAAGAAAACATAAAAGTGGAAAATATATTTTACAAAAGATATTTTCCCTATGCAACCTCCACTTCCATCCCTATGTCCTCACTAAAGAAAACAAAATATTTTAAAACAAAGAGCAAAACTAGAAATTTCTTCCATTATAGCAGTCCAGCTTTGTTTCTCTTCATTCACTCCCTCATCAAGCATTCACAGAGCTTCCCTTCGGCCAGGCACTGTAACAGAAAGTAAAAGATGAGTAAGTTATGCATAGCCCCTACCTTACATAAAGGCAGAGCATTATTTGGAGTCTAACACTGGGAGGGAGGGGGCTTCAAACAGTCTTTACAGAAGAGGTGACGTTTAAGCTGTCTTAAAATATGAGTAGAGTAAGAGTTGGCTAGGTCACAAGGTGAGAGCTCTGAACATATATCAGAGAAGATGAGGCATTTGCTTTGATTAAAGCAAAGTATGCATGGAAGGAGGTGGTAGGAGATAAGGAAAAGCAGGGGCCAGTCTTTCTGCCATATGCTGTGATGAGGCATTCGAACCTTACCCCACATGCAACAGAAAGGCGCCAAGGACTCCTAATGAGGACAGATTTCATTTTTATTCAGATAATTCAGGTGGTATCACAGAGGACAGATGAGAAGGTCCAGTCAGAGTCAGTATTTTACATGGCTACCAGTCAAGGCCAAGCTTAGTTTCTGCACAAGCTGGATCCTATGTCACATCTGCCTTCTTTGTAATCTCTATCCCATTCACCTTTATTATCTCCTGCTAATCATTCAATCAATCAGTCATTCCATCATTCAACAAATATTCATTGAGCCCTTACCAACATGGCAGGCCAGGAATAGCAATGGGGGGCACGTACGGGCAGTGTCTACATGCTGGCAAAGCTTAGAGTCTAGCACAGCGGACAGATTTGTCTAAATATAAGTAATTACAATGATGTGTAATGAGCAAGCTGATGGGGAGCTATGGGGGCTTCCCTGAGGAAGTGATGGGTAGCTTGTGACCTAAAGGATGAGTAAGATTTAGCTAAAAGGCACGTATATTGGAAGCAGGAAGGGGAAGAGGCAGACTTTGTCCAGCAAATGGGAAATAACCAGAGGCAGGATAAAGCATGATGCCTTGGAGGAAGTGAAAGGCGTCCTGCATGCTGGGAGAGTTGAACAAGCTGTAATTAGAGCCTACAGGGCCATGATTACCATGAGCACTACTCCAGAGGCTAGGCCTTGCCTCAGAAATAAAGCCCAAACGCTCAATGGCTTAACCAGCAAGAGTTATTTCTCTGTCAAATACATTCTAATGCAGGTCAGATGACATTCCAGAGCAGTTGTTCTCCTTGGGGTAACTCAGACACCCCAGATCCCACCATCTTTCAATGTTGCCATCCCAACATGTGGCTTTCAGGTCACTACAACAGGTGAACAGAGTGTGGCAGTGGACCAGCTCTTAAATGCTTTGGCCCAAAAGAGACACACTCATCCATTGCTGTCCAAATCAGTCACAAACCCTCAACTACCAGAAAATCTAGATAATGTAGGAAGCACATGGACCATTTGTGATCTCCAATATCTCGGCCAAGAATTAGAGGCTTCATCCACTAAAGCCTTGCAAGAAGGGCACTGCTGGGCCCAAGCCCATGTTGCAGACATCAGCCTAGCTGTATCGTGGAGAAGGAACTGGCTGGACAAAGAAAGACCCATTAGATTGTTCAGAAGCTCAAGTAAGAGGAGAAGATGACTTACAATGTGCTGATGTCAACATACCAGTTTAATAAATACATAAATAAACAAATCCATACATTTTTATAAGAACCCTAACAAGGAATTGGTTTAAACTGGTAGCTGTAACAAAGGAGAATTGTCTTAAGAATAACAGTAACAGCCCTGGCCAGTGTGGCTCAGTTGGTTGGTGCGTCATTCCATGCACTGGAATGTTGTGGGTTTGATTCCCAGTGAAGACACCTACCTTGGTTGTGTGTTCGGTCCCAGTTGGGATTCATGAGGCAGGCAGCTGGTTGATATTTCTCTATCACATTTCTCTCTCTCCCCACCCCTCTCTCTAAAATCAATGCATGTATCCTGAGGTGAGGATTTTTTTTTAAAGAGAATAATAACAGAATGTGTAAGGTATTAACTGAATTTACCTGATAGTTTAACAGATTATAAATGTCTGAATTCTGGTCCCATAGGTTCAGGGGCAGGAGATGCTGATAACAAGGTTCCTTTCATCTGGTCCTGTGGAGGTGGAACAGATAAGGAACACCTGGCATTATCTGAGTAGTACAAGATATCTTGAAGCTGAGGCTAATGCTGAGATCAAGGAAGTGTCCAGAGCAGATATTCAGATGGGGATCTGAGTAATAAATCAGAAAAAGGATACATGACTTTCCAGAACCAGGCAGGTGGATCAGACACCAGGGAATAGAACCGGAGAGCGGAAAGATGGGCAAATGGCCACAGGAAATGGTGGGTGAAACCAAATAGTGGATACTCCAAAATGTTTTCTCATGCTTTCAGTAACCTGGCCCCTTGGAGATACAACTAAAGTTGTAGAGCTGGAGACAGAGGAAACATTAAAGTTCCTCCAAGTCACTTTTCCATCAATCATCTCCTTATCATGTTCAGGGAAAAGTCTTTTTTTTTTTTATTTCAGTGTTATTGAAGTAAAATTGACTTAATTTACAAATAGCCTCCATTCTTCTCCATCTCAATAAAGTGACTCACCGTCCACTCAAGTCCCCCAGCAACGAGGTCTTCTTGCATCCTCTTCTCCTGACATACCCCTCTCCGTGTCTAACCCATCAGCATATCCTTTGGCTCTGCTCTGAAATATGACCTTATAAATTGGTTTCTTGTCATTGCCAGTGCAGTCCAAGCTGCACCATCTCTTATTTAAACTACCGCAATAACTTCTTAACTCCTTTCTTCTGCTCTGCTCCCTAAATTATATTTTCACAACAATCAGAATAATCCTTTTAAAACATAAATATAATCATATTACTCCATTCTAGTTCCACTTAGAATAAAACCGTAGCCTAAAATGTCCTTCAACATTTGGCCTGTGCCTTCCTTTCTGAGCACATCTCAACTCTTGTCTTCATCCATTAATCTGGCCTTCTCGTGGTCCCCCAGATATGCCAAGCTCTTTGGGAAGCTGTCACACTATCCCTTCCTTCTACTTGGAATTCCTCCCTACTGACCTTTGTAAAACTGTCTGCCTCTTGTCATCTAGGCTTTAGATGAAATATCACATCCTTAGCCCACCTCTGAATATTCTATCTAAAACACGCACTGATTACCAAATCTTTCTTCCTGAGTTACTTTCATGGTAGTTTTACTGTGTTGTCATTATGGCTTCTGGTCTTTTTCTTCTAGTAGTGTGTACCTCCCCCCTGCCCCCAATGAAAGCAGTGGGCTAAACTGACTTGATTATTGCTGTGTCCACAGTACATAGAAAGGATCTTAGTACATAGTAGGCACTTTATTCTAATTCGGTGAATGAATAAATAAATGCACATATGAGTGAATTTTCCTTCTTCACTGGGCCTGTAACCTCTGTTCTTGACTTTCTTCTTCTTCAGTTTAAAACCTTGTTCAGGTCTCTCACATATTTAAAAAGAAAAATTCTCTCTTGATTTCCTCTAGCTTTTCTCCACTCCTGCTCCTACTTTTTTTATAAAAACATTTTACAAGTACACTCTACAATTATTGTATATCCTCCTCTAGCTCCTGACCCTCCACTCCATGAAATCTGTTCCAGCTAAGGAGACAGTAGGCCCCCTAGTCGTCAGGTCCAATGACCTGAGCGCCCCTCACTGTGCCATCTGATGGTGCCTCTCCTGCCTCCAATCCCAACTCCCAACTATTTCTTCTTCCTACTGTCCCCTCTGTCTCTGGTCCCTCCTTAGAAAAGCTCCCTTTGCTTCTCTACACTATGCTTCTTTCATGTCTCTATCATCTGTTCCTTACCATATGGCTCTTGCACCCCCTCTACTTAATATTAGTGTGCCCAGGTCACTGAATCCTTGGCTTCTTGTCTTTTTATCTGTACCTTTTCCTCCTGGCTGATCTCCTCCTTCTAGGACTTTAAATTTCCCCTAAAAATAGATTTTTTAAAAGTCTACACCTCCAGTCTAGAACTCTCCCCCCACTCTGTATAAATGTGGATATCCCACAATCACTTCAAATTTAGCAAGTCCAAATCTCTAAGGTACCTATTAGTCCTTCTACTTTATAATGAGGAAACAAGGACTCAGGAGCTAGACAGTTTACCTAAGAGCACTTAACTAGGGAACAGTAGAACTGGAATTCAAGTACAATTCTGCCAAAACCCACAGTGATCCAGCACATCACTTTGTTGTTGTGTTACAATAGTAGAAAGCTAAAAATAGCCAAAATGTCTTTCTAGAGAGTATCTGGAATGGCCAAAGATAAAATTTTATGCTATAATTAGAAAAATGTTTTTGAAATGTTCATGACATATACCATTTTTTTAAAAATATGTATAGAAAGATCCTAATCCAGTTCTTTTCATTATGATTAAAATAAATTCTAGTAAGAAAACAAAGAAAAACATCAACTGCTATCTTCATGTGGCAGCAAGATTATAGTTTAAATAATTGTCCTTTTTTCTTTTTCTTTTTCTTTTTTTTTGTTTCTACCAGCATTCATTGCAGCTTTCCACTATCACCTCTGACTTTCTTTTGGAAAATCACCTCTTCCTCATGTAGATACGTTGAAGGGATAATAATCAGAGTTCCTTGCTCCTCATTAAGGAAGCTGAAGAGGGTCTCTAATGGTTCCTTGGCCAGGTCCTTTCACTCATCGGCTGGAATAAGCCAAGGACTTTCATGCACCCTAAGATGAGCTAATAAGACATTTTAGCTGAGTTACATTGGAACAGAAGAATGTCACAGTGGCACCTGAACTAAGCTATATAACAAGTTCCTCCTACATTAATGCCTAGGGCTGACGTTCTTCTTGTTCTATTTCTCAACTGGTTCTCTGGCTTGCTGTTGATTCTGGAAGCTTCCTTATATACTTTAAATAAATTTGCTTTTCTTTGCTAAATTAGATCTTCTTGGTTTCTGATACTTATGAGCAAAGAACCCTAACTAACTCGTGTCTATAATTTCTATTTTCTACAAGAGACATATTTTGTCTTTATAACCAAATATAAAGAGATACATGAAAATTAAAGATGTAGTAACAATAAAAACAGTAAAACACACTGGCCTGAAATATGTTTGACTAGAAGGAACCTGGGTTAAATGTGAGGCTTGGCTGCTGCTACTCCATCACTGCTCCATACTGTCGTTCTTCAGTAATAGCAGAGCAACAGAATTATCCTCCTGTACAAACAGGAAATATTTTCATCTATATTCCTCATAAGTTTATGGTCAATGAGAGACTACCAAACCAAGACTTGGCTTATATTGGAAAGACAATAGTTTTACTTTTTCATTTGACATGTTTATTAAATGCTTCCTCTGTGTCATCCAGTGGGTATGCAAAAATGAATAATACAAGTTTCTGCTCCTTAGGTGCTTCTCACAGAATAATGAGGCAAATGCATAGCAGATGAAGTGCAATCAAATATGCCAAGGGCTACTGTAGAGATATGAACAAAGTGCCAGGGAACCTAGAAAAGGACAGAGATAAGCCATCAGTTAAAAGATTCTGAGTGTTAGAAAGAAAATAACAAAGACTCAGCATGTACTGTTTTAGCTAAAAAGTGTACTATAGCCAACTGTAAATACACCTTTTTGCAAAGAGAAAGATCAATCCACTTAGAAAACATATAGAGCATGCTATTATCCTTTTAGTGACAAGACCATATTAAAGGCTGAGATTTATATTTCTTTTTAAAATGCATCTAATAAACTGTTGCTATAATTATCATTTAGTGTCAAGTCCCTTTAAAACACATTGTAGTATCCTCACATTGACTTATTTTAATAAAGGGAGAGAAATTCATCTTTCACACCTACTTCTAATCAACCCTGCTAATCAAATCTTATTATACAAGGCATTTTCTTTAGCCTTCCAAAAATTCATTCCCTATTTTCTCAATGCCAACAGTATTAGAAGATTACCTAGAACTTCCCACTGAAGAACCCTCCCAGATTCTGTCTCCATGCCATGCTTTGAGGATGGATACATTTGTCCAAAATGTAAGTTCACATCAATTCTCACCTGCTGTAGCTTTCTTTCTCTCAAGATATAATCTGATACCGACCCACACCAGCATGTACGCAGAGAAAATGACTCATCCCATCACTGCTTCCAGGTAACATGTTTGCATTTGAACCTAAGCTTTCTGAAGAAAACATCCAAAACAAAGAATCCTGATCCTACTAGTGAAAATGTTGATAGTTAAGATAAAAAAAAAAAAAACCCTAATCCTATACCCTACTCCCAGAAATTCTAATTCAGTAGTTCTGACATGAGGCCTTAGAAAAATAAATGAATCTACATTTAAAAAAAATTTAATTCTCCTACCTCAGAAGACATTAGTCCTGGGAAAGAAGTTCGGATGCTGAAGGACTGAGAAAATGAATAGCCACTGCATCTTATTTCAACATAACCACAGAAGTTCCAAGCACAAACCAAGCTCAGGAACATACACATGTAGATGTTTGGGGACAGGCACCATGTGGAGGCATTCGTGTCTGATGGCCCCCAATTCCTGTCTCTGTCCTCCTGGGGCCACCCCTAGCCTTCACAGGAGGAAAGAAGACAAAGGGATGGGTTTTGGAGTCAAACAGACCAGGACTGATAAGTGTACTCTGCCACTTTCTAATAATGTGATCTTGGGCAAGTTACTAAATGTCTCTAAACCTTAGTCTCCTCATCTGAAAATGAGAGTAGGATCCCTTCTGTGCAGTGATCTGGGAGAACTAAATATTGTCTCCAACGTATCTGACACATACGTGTTCAGTAACTGGTGGCTATGAGCACACTTGGAGTCATCTTTTTACCAACAGTAGCAACACACCCAACCTTGCCCCTCCCTGAAATAACATATGGTTCAAACCCCACAACAAACAAACAAACATGTCTACACCTTTTTTGATGGTACAATGTAAACTAATTGATACAAACCTGAAAAATGCCAGTTGATGGCATGTGTTCCACAAAGAGTCTCTGCTAAAAACAAGGTGCTTGGGGAGTTGATGCTTGAATTTAAAGAAGTGTGTGTGGTCTCCTGTTGTCAGTGACACCAGAAGGAGGGCAAGGGGCACCCAGGCCATAAAGGCTGCGGCATAAGAAGGCACAGGTTATAACACTGCTTTTTCCTGGGAACCTGGGACATTCCTCCTGGGTTTTCCATGACTTACTATGCAGTTACTCATTCCTATTTCTATTTCTCCACCTATTCAAACTTTGATCTTCCAGGAGAACTGGCAGGACTCAGATTGGGAACATCTTGGAAACCCCCACAGAAAGGCATCATGTGAAATGCTTTTGTAACTGAGACTGATTTAAAGGTGTGCCTGTATAGAAACCAAGAGTGTTGTGTTCTAAATTTAGCACCGGGCCAGGAAGAGGAGGACGGTGGGAGCAATGCTAAAGGAATCAGGAAATGTGGCTTTTGGTCCTGGTTATTTCCAAACTACCTCTGTGGCCTTTAGCAAATCACTCAGCTTTCTGGTCTGGGAGCAGTTTCCTGTCAAATGATGGAATTAAAATAGACCAATACATCTGACTTGGACTCGCCCTGTGTCCACTAAAAACTGTTGTCACTGTTCATCAAAAAAAACCCTACCTTTCCAACAAAACCCAGCTCAGTCATGACTCATATTCTTTGGTGATAATGGTGTGGTTATGCAGGAGAAAGTCTTGTTCTTAAGAGACATATGCCTGAGTATTTAGGAATGAAGTGTCACGGTGTCTACAACTTACTCTCAAATGGTTTTGAAAAATACATCATATGTATACATATTATATGTACACATATATATGCATACATTTTTATACATAGAGGGAAAGCAAATATCAAAATATTACTAAATGTACTAAATTTCACTGCAGGGCATATTGATGTTCATTTTATGATTCTTTCCATTTTTCTACCTGTTTTAAATTTTCAAAACCCAGTGTTGGAGAGAATGACAGCTCCTGTTCTATCCCCTCCACAAAGCCTTTCCTGAATTAGCAGCAATAATTCCTCCGAATTCCCACAGCACTTATGTACTCTGTGTTTATCACTTTCTACCTTGTATTTTAGTGATTTAAGTACTCACATAATGGGTCATAAAGTTGCTAACACAATGCTCAACTATGCAGAGAACATTTGTTCTAAAATGGCTCTTTATTTAGTCTGCAGTCTCTTTCCTCCTTGTGAGACCCTAGTCTACAGTTTCCATTTCTTCCTCACAAGACCCCATGCTGCTGAAAGCAGGGGGAAAAATCAAAGTAAATTGTAGTCCAATCTCATAATCTCAGATTGACCACAGAACTTAAAATCACCACTGTAAACAGTTGCTATAATTAATGCAGGCAGTCACGTTTGGATAAAGACCAGGCCCCAGATCTCCCTACTCCCCCTTTTCCCGCAGATGCATTTGGGTGCAAGAGAGGAACTGACGGGGTTCAGGAGGTGACATGGGAAAAGGTCCCCAAGATCAACTTATAAAACTGGCAAGTAATATTTTATCCATTACACAAGCATTTATTCTGCACAGGTCCTTGAGGGACGTTTCAGTGTTACAAGAACCAGTTATAGGAAGTGCCACTGACATGTCCCCTGGAGGGGCAAATATTGGCATCCAAGTCTCTGTGGTCTTTTGCGCCTAGCTCCACCATGTGACTTCTCTCATCATCACTCACCAAAATGTCAAAAACTGATAAATAATAGTTCGATATTAATAATAGCTAATGTACTGGGTACCCAGTATGCCTCAGGCATTGTGCCAAGCTCTTTATATGTAATATTTTATTTAATCTTCACAATAACCAGGTGGGTTAGCCCTATAGTTGTTATAATAGGGACAGCCATTGTTCTCTTCCTTGCCTGCATATTGAATGAGCATCAGCTACTACTGACTGCCACGCTGTACTTGAAACCCCCATTGTCTGTGACCTCCCAATGTATTTACCCAACAACGCCTCTTGTCTAGCCATATTATTTTACCTTCTGTGTCCTGTAAATGTTGTAAGTGTCCTGACCATCCCATCTTTTAAAATCACCTTTTACATTCCCTCCAGTCTCCTTTATGCCTCTTCAGAACCCATCCTTTGAGGACCAGTATTCACTCAATCATTCAACACACTTTTATAGAGTGCTTACTTTATGCTGAAACACATTAGCTTCTGTTCTACAAGGACAATATCAAGAAAAAGAAAAGCAGGTTTGACTCCTACCATCATGGAATTTGCAATCTAGTGACGGTCTATGCTTCAGTCTTCTCCCAGTTATTCAAGCAAGAACAAATATCCCTTTCACCCCCTGTGAAACCTGTGTGGTAACCATATCACCAATTCAACACATATCGAGTACAGCTCTGTAGAGTTAAGCGTCCCATCCAGGGATTTGTTTATTGAGCAGAACAATGATAATAACATCAATAGTTTTCACTGACTGCACATCTCCTCTGCGCCAGGCCCTCCTTCTACTTGTATTGTCTCTAGCTGTCACACTGACATTGCCTGAAAAGGGTGATTTTTTTTTCCTTTTTACTAATGAAGCACTTGAGGCTCACAGACATAAGTAATATGCCCAAGGCCACATAATTAGTAAATGACACTATCAGCTTGAGAACCCATGTCCCCTGGCTCCAAAGGCTCTCTCCACAACACACCCAGCTGCCAGCATCTTTGTTGCATCATGCACTGAGGTGATGAATAGGCCGTAAACAGTGAGGCAGGGTAATGTAAGGAAAAGATCAAGTTTGGGGAGTTGAACGGACTTGCATTCAACTTCCAGCTATACTACTTACTGGTTATGTGACATAGGGCAAATTCATAAACCTCTTTGCACCTTAATATTATGATTTGAAAATCACCACTTGTAAAAAAAATAAGAATAAATAAAGCCACTTATCTCACAGGGTTGCTTCCAGAATGAAATGAATGACAAATACCCTGGAAAAGCAGTGGGTCTATAATAAACATTCCGTCAGTGCTCCTTCCCTTTGCCCTTTGTTGATGCAGATCTTTTAAAAGTTTGCCATCTACCTTATTGTTGTGGATATAAGTTCCAAAGCTTGATTCTCAGAAACACCTGCAGAAGGGCCTTTCAAGGACCTGCAAGTGTATCAAAGAGGCAGTTCCTGGCGAGAGATAAAGGCCATACCATTGAGAAGAGATGGAAAACCAATCTAGAAACCAGGCAATGGAAGGCGGTGTGGTTCCTTTTCTTAGGAAAGCTTTTTAAGGCAAAGCTCTTGAAGCTTTTGCGTGTGCAAACCATTTTAAATGCTTTCTTCAGATGTACTCATAGTATTGCTTCTGTGGCAAAGAAAGCATGGTCTTATCAAAATGCTATTGATTTTTTTCAGAAGAAATCTGGAGAGCTCATTAATGGAACCTTGCAAACAAGCTCGAAAGCCCACTCTTTTTTATTTATAAACTGGCCACCCAATCCAGGACAAAACACAGCTAATAAACTAAACTTTCACTTTTACTAAGCCCTCTGAAAGACATCATATGTCTACCACTTCATTAATCCTTTTTTAAATCCCTATTAAGTAGAGATTGCAATTATTATTTTGTATGTCTCAAGTAGGCACACTGAAGCTCTGAGAAATTAAGTATCTTACACAAGATCACACAGCTAGAAATTGTTGGTGAGACGTGAACTGATTAAACTTCTCTACAGTTACTGAGTGGCTACTATGTGCCAGGTCTGTATGATTCTAAAACTAATGTTCTTTCCACTGTATAACGCTTCTTGGTAAATTAAATTATATAATATTATTCACTATCGCTTATAATGTTCTCTCAAAAGTGAAAGCAGTTGGGCAGAACATGAAATACTCATACCCCAGAAACTCCGGCTGATTGTGAAACTGTGAACACCTCCACTGACCAGAAGGACATTCTCTCCCTGATGGCCCCCAATAAAAATGTGAAAACTGAAAAAAAAAGAAAAAAAGAAATGTCCAAGTTCACATCACTATTTAATGGCAGAACCAGGATCTGAACTTAGGTTCTTTCTGCTGTTTCTGGTATGCAATCAGCATTCGTCAAGATGAGTTAGGTTGTATCGCAGTAACAAATGGCCTTCAGATCTCAGGAACTCACAATAATAAAGCTTGATTTCTTGCTCATGTTCCTTGTCAGCTGTGGCTTTGATTGACTTTGTGTTTACAGCAGAACCCAGCTAACAGAGCAGCCTCTCTCTGGAATGCAGCCAGTCATGTGGCAGAGTGAAAGAGAGAATGACAGACTCTACACTGGTTCTTAAAGCCTATGATAGAAAGTGACTGTCATTCTCAGTTCACTGGTCAAAGCAAGTCATGTGTCCTTGTCCACATAATATAGCAGAGATGCATTATTCTTCCCCAGAGAGAGGCCCCCAAATAGAGGTAAAAATGTTTCCGTTTATATTAGGGCACTAATGTATAAAGTAGTGGTGAGCCTCCCTTCCTTATACCATGAAGTTATTCTCTAATAAATGGAGTATACTGGTTAAGAAATACTTCAGATATTATCAGACAAGCAGTCAACCTAAACAATGTAAAAATCAAATAATTAAATGAATTTAATATTTGAAAAGCAGCAATTCTAAAAATGCCTGTTGAGTAAGAAACCTCCTGCATTTGCAAACAAAGCAACTTTCGCTCTGGGAATAAGCTTTCCATTTCTGGCAGCAGAATTAGAGAACACTGAAGTTGTCCTGTGAATGGGTGACAGGGTGTCATATTTGAATGTCTAATTAGTAAACACTGGCAGAAACCCCCTTTGCCACGTGACTTCAAAACAAACACCAGTCAGTGGGGAACTACCAGCTGTGTCAGTAGAAAAAAAAAAAGAAATTCACTCTCCCTCCTTGAAGCAAAAATCCCCTGCCGAAATCACCTCCCTCTAGAATGCAGGGCACCAGTGGAGTCTCACACGTGTGTGAGCACAAAGCCCCACCCCTGGAATGTCCTCCTGGCAAATCCATTTAAACAATGTCCAGAGGAAGACAGACGGAGGACGTGGACCAGAGTTGAGTCATTCACAGAATCTTGCCTTCCCTTAAATCGACTGGCAGCTTAAAAAAAAAAAAGGAGTATTTAGCAAGAGTTGATTTCTAAAGTAGCTGATTTCTAATGTTGGCTGATTTATAAGGTCCCTTACACTTCTAAGATCCATGATTCTTTTAAGTTTCTGTGATGAGAAAGAGCAAATATATAAGGAAATATATTTGGTACTTAAGTAAGGAAACTTAAATACCAAAAAGAAAAGGAGAAAAGGATACACTTTATATAATAAAATTTCACAAGGAATGAAATTAAAAATAAAAATGTCCTAGGAACTATAACGTTGTCTTAGGTTATTCAATCTGCATATAGAATTCTGTTCCTTAAAGTTTTGGCATTGAGTCAGGACTTGATTTGTAGAAATGACACTTCTCCAATACTTATTTTAGAGCAGTGAGGAGGAGGAGGAATGAACTGAATTAGACCTTTCCGTTGGAATTTTTGTAAAGGTCATCAAAGGGAAAACCCGTAGAAAATCAATGTCCTTTAGTCACTTGCAAATATGAGATGTGTTGTCCTAAAAGAAAGGAGAATCATTATTGCATGTCATAGTTTAAATTAAATAAATAAATTGTTACATCTTGCTTTTTCCCCCATGACTTTAAATAGAAATCAAGTTAAAATGAAACTGGAGTATTAGAAAATGGTTCTAAGCATTTCAGAAAAGTACATCTAATTGTGCTTTTCTGAAATGCTCTATAATTTTACTGGCATAATTGTTGATAGCAAATCTTCAGAACTGATATTCACATTTTAATGTAACTATAAGTAAAGTTGGGTCTCAGGTACCAAGATGCCCAACCAGAATATCTGAGTGAAAGAAAAAAAAATGGATATATTAACTCTTTGTCATAGCCTTCTGCTTTTCTAGCTACTTTCTACAGAAAGAGTAAGTGGAAAGATGTGTGGAATGGTTAGAATCTAACTGGACATGAAGAAACTTCTCAAATGCCTGACAGAAAAAAGTAGTACAAGAGAAACATCCATGAGAAAAGACTGTGGTTCATTTTGTGAAGATTATGTGTTACAGGGTCACAGGAACAGAATGTTTGAAAGGGGGAGTGTGGCATCAGTGGAGACTTGGAAAGAGTTTTTTCCCTTCCACAAGTAACTCAAATTTCCCGTTGGTTCCTGAATCACATGGTCCATGGGACCTAGAGGTAGTAGTAGAAGTCACTAAAATTATAAAAAGAATCAATCATTATACACACACACATATGTGAATATACTTACACATGTACATACATGTAGGGATATATATATATATATATGAGTATATGTGGCTATATACCCATACATATATGGAGATAAACACATTACACACACACAGCATCCATACCCATCATATATGTATAAATATGCACATACATGTGGATAAATACACATGCATATATAGAGATATAGGTACGTACATATACGAATATAAATATGCATACATATTCATATATGCATTAACTGTTTGTGATAGTCATTCAACTGTATTTTTAAAAAATTAACTTTAATCATATACCATCTGCAAAAATAAATGTTTTTAGATTAAAGGCAACTGTAAAAAATACGATATTTTCAAGAAAATCTAGCATATTATATGTACCTATATATATAATCTTCAGGGAAAAGGAGACTTTCTTGACCAAATGTAGAATCTATAAGGAAAAAATAAATATACTTGATCATATAACAGAGAATTTAAAACCCTTTTTGGCAAAAGAAAGATATCATAACAAGGTCAATAGATAAATGATAGGTTCAGAAATATTTGTACTATAGATGACATTTTTTGTTTTGTTTTTACAAATCAACAAAAACAAACTCATGAAAGAATGAATAAATAATTAGAACAGAATATTCACAGAAGAGCAAGTCCAAATGACCAACAAGTGAGTGTAAATATGGTCACATTAAATTGTAGTCAGGAAAATGCAAATTAAAATAACAATGATGTATCTTTTTTATACCCAGCAGAGTTGCAAAAATGGAAATACTCTATAAACTCTATTGGTGATAGATATTTGGAGAAATCGGTGCTCATACGTTGTGGAGAAAAATTTAACTGTTAAAACTGTAGCAAGCCATTTAGCAGCACATATAAAAAATTAAACATATATGTGCCATTCAACACTGCAATTTCTCTCCTTGACACCTCTCAGATCACCAGTATACAAAGGCCTTTGTGAAAGGACTCTCAATGTCAGAATTTTTATACTGACAAGAAATGGAGATGGGAACAGGGATCAAAGCAAATGCTAATCGATGAGAGTGGCTAAAAAGATTGTAGCTCCTGCACACCAGGGATTATCATGCAGCCATTCCAAAGAATGAGTTACAGCTGAAGAGCTGCTTTTGAGGAATTTCTATACAGTTACACTTCAGATTTTAAAAAAAAACAATAAGACACAAAAAAAATGTGCACTATTTAAGCTTTATAAAATGGAAAATAACCAAACCTCCCCCATAAAAATGTGTAAATGTGTATATATAATTATATGAATGGGGAGAAAATGTAGAAGTACATATCAGATCACTACTTATAGTTACATGGCAAGGAGGAGTGCAAAAGGGATCCATAGAGAAAATAAAGGAAAACTGAAGCTAAATATTATGAAAAGATATCTCTCTAAATAACAGGTAAGTATGTATATGAGATAACATGTATGCATTTATGCAAAATTATATATATGCTTGAGTATACAAAAAATTACAACACTGTTCCACTCCAGGAAGACAAACAACCCAAATAAAAAATGGGCAAAGGACTTGAACAGACACTTCTCCAAGGAGGACATACAGAGGGCCCAGAGACATATGAAAAGATGCTCAGCATCACTAGTCATCAGAGAGATGCAAATTAAAACCACAATGAGGTACCATCTCACACCAGTCAGAGTGGCCAACATAAACAAATCAACAAACAAATGTTGGAGAGGATGCGGAGAAAAGGGAACCCTAATACATTGTTGGTGGGAATGCAGACTGGTGAGGCCACTGTGGAAAACAGTATGGAATTTCCTCAGAAAACTAGAAATGGAACTGCCTTTTGACCCAGCAATTCCACTGCTTGGATTACACCCTAAGAACCCTGAAACACCAATCCAAAAGAACCTATGCACCCCAATGTTCATAGCAGCACAATTTACAATAGCCAAGTGCTGGAAGCAACCTAATTGCCCCTCAGCAAATGAGTGGATCAAAAAACTATGGTACATTTACACAATGGAATTCTATGCAGCAGAGAGAAAGAAGGAGCTTATACCCTTTGCAATAGCATGGATAGAACTGGAGAGCATTATGCTAAGTGAATAAGCCAGGCGGTAAGGGACAAATACCACATGATCTCACCTTTAACTAGAACATAATCAACAAAAGAAAAAAGCAAACAAAATATAACCAGTGACATTGAAGTTAAGAACAATCTAACAATAGCCAGAGGGGAGGGGGGGAAGGGATAGTGGGGAGAAGGGTTTTCAGGAACTACTATAAAAGACACGTGGACAAAATCAAGGGGGAGGGTGGAAGCAGGGGAGGGAGGTGGGTTTGGCTGGGGTCGGGTAGAGAGGTGGGGAGAAAATGCAGACAACTGTAATTGAACAACAATAAAATAATTTCAAAAAATTACAACAGAATGAAACCATTTCAAAAGCAATCTCAGGATTGGTAGTTACAAAATAGTTACAGAGATGTAAAGTCCAGCATAGGAAATACAGTCAATAATATTGTAATAACTGTCTATGGTGTCAGGTGGGTACTGAAAATATCAGGGGAGCCCTTTCTAAAATATATGATTATTTAACCACTATTCTGTACGCCTGAAACTAATACAAAATAATACTGAATGTAAATTGTAATCAGAAAACATTTTTAAATAAATCACAATAAAAATAATTAATATATAATAAATAAGTTCAGAAGGTAATAATAATAATCTACTTATTTATTGAGCTCTTTCTATTGACAGGCACTGTCCTAAACATGTGTAGACTCGATAGCCCTCACAACACCCCTCCCATGGTGATATTCCTCTCTGTATTTTCAACAAGAGAAGGGTCCAACTTACTCTTTTAGAACTTTAGAGCAGAACATTTGAAAACTGTAAGTGAAACCAATCATCTCATTTGCTTCTTTAGTGATCTTGGTTTGCTTTGTTTAGTGCCTGGACCTGGAACACAGAATTTCACATGGTGCCACAAATAAACCTGTATCTGCCCAACAAGCCAAGGTTGGTGTGAGTCATCTAAATCAAGGGTGACTATGTTCAGAATTGCTTCCTGGGTCATTCATTTGTTCGCCAAGGACCTACTGAACAACTTCTATGCTATACTATTCTACTCCTTCAGGATTTGTTGGTGGTCGTGACAGCTTCTGGGTGTTTGATAGCTTGGGGTGGATAACAACTCACATTGTCCTAGTGCGTTTTGGCCTCTTGTTCTAAAATGGGGTGGGGAAAAGTATCTGGACTTACCTTAACAACATTATGGGTCAGGATGCCCACTCCTCCTAAGAAAGGGGTAGCCTTGAGCAACCTATCAACTCTACCTGATCCAAACTGATGAGTGGAACTCAATAGTGAAAGTGACCAGGCCACAAAAGTAGCCCTCACTTAGCAGCCCACCACTGGCACTTAGCCAATCATTTCTTCACTGGTGTTTTAGAGAGAAGTTAAAGGTTGCTAGTTTTTTCTTCTATTTTCATATCTAACATAAGCACTCTTTATCCTCCAATCTTGATGAAAAGATGTCAAGCATCAGAGCATCAACAACAAAGTCCTTTATGCTCATGAATTTATTGGTTAAGTAAACACGACTGAGAAAACCCAGAGCACTGGTCCACTCCTCTGAATGTGGACCCTACATGAGATTTTGAATCTGTAAATACACAGTGAAGAGAGTGCTTTGGTGTTTCACAACTCTGTCCAAGAGCCAAGATGTTCAATCGCGCATGTGTGTTTTTGCAGGCCCCCCGGCTCTCCCTCCTGGTCCTGACTTTGGCTGCCTCTCATGCCATATTTGGCAAGCTCCTTTCTGGAGAAGCCTGGAAAAGTTTCCATCCAGTCACTCCCTTCGGTTAATTATTAGCAGCTCTGGTAAAAGTTGGTGGGGCTTTTGGAAACAAGTATCTGAAAAGAGGATTTTAGTTTAACCACAGGGTTCATTTGTGAGGGGATTTCGGAAACCCTCCCTCCAAAATGTAACCCTCCGAATTACATGGACAAAGGTGAAACTCAGAACCAAGGAGTGACATCTAGTCCCTTTCCTGGGACAAATTAACAATGATCCTGGTCAAAGGAGGGAGGATAACTCACAAGGTGATGCATTAGAAACTCAAACAGGTCTCTCTCATTTAAACCCCCAAAACAACCTGTAACCAAAATATTAATAGCTCCATTTTAGAAAGTTAGACTTGAACCCAAAGTCCTGTGTCCTTGCATTAAACTATACAGGTTCAGGCCATTTAATTTACCCAAATTTGGGGGTCCTTACCTAAGAAAGCAAGAAGATTGAATTGGTTGCTCTCAAAAAAGTCTTCCTAATTCTGTAAGCCCATGTATCTGTTGACCTAACAGGCAATAAACAGTTTCTTTCTTATAATTTTTGCAGAGCTTTTTTCTTCTCAGCCTTGTTTTACCTATAAACTTTGGGAGAAAATAAACAAATTTGTATTCTGTTCATAAAGATGATAAAATAGCAGCATACTCATTAGTTGTCAATGAAACATAACACTTTTTCTGCTGAAGCAATTGCTTCCTCCTTGTTTATGTTACTCAGTTTCGTTAGTCTAGAGCCCATTAAAAAGCAGAACTGGGCTGGCTGTTTTACGTTGGTGGTGAACTTTGTGCCTCAACTGTATTGCAACTCCAAAGTTTACTCAACTCCACCTGGCAGTTCAGCTCCTTGAGATAAAGCAGGTTTTCTGTGGCGGAAACCAGTAGCAGTTTATCTTTTTGTTCTGCTGCAGACATAACAGCTGGCAGAGCATCTAATAGACACTCATTTGCCAGTAAAAGGTAATTAAAGAAAAAAAAAGAAACAAGAAGAACATAAAGAGAGTACTATCATATATGAGAAATTAAAATCTATACCTTGTTTAAGTCGGCTTCATTTGAGAAACTACATTTTTGTGTATCTCTCTGCATGCGTGTGCATGTGTGTTTCAGGATTATGCGGATGTGTGCATGGAAGAGGGTCGAGATACTCTGGGTGAAAAGATCCTGGAAAAAAAAAGAAGCTACTAAAGACCCAAAAGCAATTCTTATTTCCTAGACTCTTAAGTACTATAAGGTTTGTATCAATTTCTCATCCTTGAAATGAGAAGTTTCATTTTGTTAATCTTTTCTAAAACTATATGTAGTCATACTCTTGGAGAAAACTATAATAAAAATATTTATATAAGAAAACAATGCAGTGGAAGACATGTGGAAGGCAGCAGTCTAGTGCATTGGTGGTTTGATGGGAATGCAAAGCAACAAAAGATATTCATGCTGCAATCTATACGAACAATCATCCTGAAAACTCCACACTCAAGTACAACACAGAAAAAGACAGTAGGTTTTACTAGCTCCAGCCAATCCCAGGGCTATGCGCTGAATTGTTTCCCCCTAGTATGTGCTGAAGTCTAAATCCCCAGTATCTGTGACTATGACATTATTTGGAAATAGAATCTTTGCAGATAATCAAGTTACAATGAGGTCATTAGGACAGGTCCTAACCCAATATGACTATGTCCTTACAAAAGGGGGGAAATTTGGACACAGAGGCAGAAACATGCACACAGGGGGATGGCCAAGGCCATGTAAACCTGAAGGCAGAAATCAGGGTGATGCATCTACAAGCCAAAAAATGCCAAGGATTGCCAACAAATCCTCAGAACATGGGAAACCGGAATGGAATACTCTCCTCGCAGCTCTTATAAGGAAACAACCCAGCTAACACCTTCATCTTGGACACCTCGCCTCTGTATCTGTTTAAGCCAACCACTCTGTCATACTCCCTTATGGCCTCCCTAGCAAATGAACGCACAGGTTTGCTCACGTTCACCTCCTACAAGGACACACCTTTCCTCTCACTGCTTTGCCTGCACAGCATCCCCAAAGGAGAGAGAAGGAATATTTGAGGAAAGCTGGGTTTCCCCCAACATTTTCCTCTCCTCCTTGAATTCTGTCTTTTCCAATTTCCAAAAAGGTATTCATAAGAACCTTCCAACATAACAATAAGTGGCTAATTTTATCCAAGCGCCAAATAGAAAGAAAACCAAATAATAACAATAGGCCTAGAAACTTTTCTCCCCAAAGAGCTTCAGATGAGAACTTTGGTGCCTGGATCATCCAATAGCAGTTGAAGAAGGTGAGAGCAGAATAAGGATTTTCTTCTAAAGGGTCCTTCGGTTCAAATTTGATATCAAATAATCTAATATAATTCAAGTATTCTGTTTGGGATACACAACTGCAGCAGTTTTTTTATTTTTTTTATCCTCACCTAAGGATATGTTTTTGTTGATTTTAGAGAGACAGAAAGAGAGACAGAGAGAAAGAGAGAGAAAGAGAGAGACATTGATTGGTTGCCTCCCCTCTGTGCCCCAACCAGGATTTGAACCTGCGACCTAGGTATGTGCCCTCACCAGGAATCGAACCAGCAACTTTTTGGTGCACCAGACTATGTTCTAACCAGATTGAGCCACCCGGCCAGGGCTGTAGCACTTTTTTTAAGCAGCTGACTTTGGTAATACATCTAGACAGGTTTGGTTTTCTTATTTTGTTTCTGGAAGAATCTTAAAGAATAGCGAGTGGATCCTGACACTTGCAATTGGGTTGGAGTTAGCTACTGCCTCAAGGACTAGCCAAAGGGCTGGTATTTGGAAGATACACTTTAGCACTAATTTAGGAAGGAAGGTAGGTTCAAGCAGACAAGAGGTGACCAGATGGCAGTGCATGCTGGGAGTTCCTGGCAAAGAGTCAGTCGCTAGCAGGGGTGGTTGAATGAAATGTTTTTGTGTCCAGGTTGTAGGAGGGACAGGAAGCTGCAAGTAGATTTGGCAGATTCTTGTAGGAAATTTATTAAAGAGGCATAAATTTGATTATAAACAAACGACTATTTTTCATGTCTCTGCTCCATTTCCTCAGAGAATTTTCCTGTAAGAGTTGAGCCTCTGAAATCACAATTCTAAGTGAGTAGAAGGTTCGAATAGGACCACAGGGCTTTGAATTATCCCATATGAATAAGCTTTGAAAAGATGGCAGAAATCTGAGAAAATATTTAAACAGAAAGATTTGTTCCTTTCTATCCATGACAAAAATGCCATGGATGATTCCAATAAAAGGTTAGGCTCTTGGTCCATCAGTAAGAAAACAAGAGCCACTCAGCTGTTCCAGAAAGAGGAAGTGGCTGCTCTTTGTGATGAAGGTTTCCTCTGCCAGGTAACACATGCATTTGAAAGGCAAATTTTGTTACTTGTCCACTCACTCAAAGCATACCTCTGACAAGGACACTTTCGAGATAGCCACTACTTCTGAACTCAGCCAGTTTCAAGTGGTATTCCTTGACCAGAAATGGGCCACACTTTCTTAACCACTGTGGGGATTAATTGTGTGTCAACGTGGCTGGGCCAGGGTGCCCAGTATGCGATCAAACATTACTCTGGATATTTCTGTGAGAGTGTGTTTGTACCAGGTGAACATTTATGTGGTGGATTTTAGGTAAAGAAGATTGCCCTTCCTAATGTTGGTAGGCCTCATCCAAACAGTTGAAGGCCGGGATAGAATGAAAGACAGACCTTCTCCAAGCACAAGGGAATTCTGCCAATGGATGCCCTTTGGACTTGATCTGAGATATCGGCTATTGCTGGGTGTGCATCCTACCAGCCTACCCTGAAGATTTTAGACTTGGTATCCTCCATAAACACATAAGCCAATGCCTTAAAGTAAACCACTTTCTTTATATATACATGTCTTGTCAGTTCTGTTTTCTCTGGAGAAACCTAACTAACATAGTCACTTAAAGATTTATCCCCAGAAGCTGTCTAATAAACCTCCTAGCAGATACCAAAGATAACTCAATTTCAGTCTGAATAACGCGTGAGGGGCAGCTGCAGTGGACAGTGGTGCAGTAACACATGCACTTTTCAAGTTGCCAAGGTACTTTAGTGAGGCTTTAAACCATCACCTCTATGTTCATGCGAAGGGTAAATATGTGCACTGGTTTTCTCTGGGGACACCAGGTTGCTGCACCCAACGAGCAAACTACCACAATGTCCGTCCACTCCACATTTGTCACCCAACTCCATATCCCCCACAGACTGCCTGGCATGGGGCAGCTAATCAATGAAGGGGTGGAATTGAATTTGCAGGGCAGGGAATACTGATGTCAGTGATCTCTAGCTTACTCCTCTGATATTCGCCAATCACATTCTCAGGAACCAGGCCACTGTGACAGGAAAAAAAAAATTAACTTCTGTTGAGCAATCATTGTATGTCAGAGCCTATTAATAAAAAGTACCAGTTCACTTTTTCCTCAAAATAACTCTATGAGGTAAGAATTTACCTGTATCGCTTCCATTTTACAGGTAAGGACGTGGAGGGACAGAATGTTAACTAATTGGCCAAGGTCTTACATGCACATTTAGTCACACCTCCAGTGAGATGCAGAGCAGGGCTTTGGACCTCAATAATAGGTCTAGCCGATTAGCAATGCCAAGAAATTTGTAATCTACTCTGTACCCCGACAGCATTGGAGACTGCTGTCGAGGATTAGTTTCATTAGAGGAACCTGAATCCAGCATTTAATGCAGAATTGGCTAACCCTTTGTTGTGGCAGACTGTCCTTGCATTGTCAAATGTCTAGAGGAATCTCTGGTGTCTATTCACTCTCGACTCACTCTGCTGCCCAACTTGTAACCATCAAAATTGCCTCCAGACATTGTCAAATGTCCTCCTTGGGGCAAGGGGTGAGGGGGTCATCCCCATTGAGAATCGCTTAATGTACTAAAACTCATCATCCCCTAGTGTAGCATTTTTATCTAAATCCAGTGTGATTATGGTACCATTTCTTGGAGTTATTTACAGAAGTTTCTCAAACACCTTATTCAGCATTTCCCTAGTGACTGTGTACGCAGCTTCCCCTAAGGGTGAGATTTTTCTAAAAGCAAATAGAAGCTGAGAGAAGAAGTAAGTTAGCAAAATGCAAAAAATAAATAAATAAATAAAGGGGGCATGAGGTGAGTTACCATTCTGTTTAAGGACCCTCTTTGTCTTTACATTCAGGCCATGCTGCCTAGGGGCCTTGTATTTTTCTAGATTTAAAACACCAACTGACTAAAGGCCCCTGCTTTCTGGTGATGTCAGAACTTCTGCCATGATTCCCAGAAAATATTTGAGGCTGATGAAAAAAGGATGGAAGAAAACCTGTCTGACACCGTGTGTTTGCACACTCTGTTCCCTGTGCCTGGAATGCTCTACCCCGCCTCACCTTCATCACTTTCGATCATAACTCCCAGGTCCATTTCCTTGCTAACATACTAACATTGGAAATCATCACATCTGTTGTTGTCTCAACTGCTGAATATCTTTCTTTACCCACAACCAGAATGTAAGCTTCATGGAGCAGGGACCCATAACTCTATCACTAATTCCTAGAAAAAACCATGACCGTGCATAACGGCTGTTCCATACATAGATTTGAACTGACTGACTAACTCTAGAAGCTACCTTGCACTATTTCAGACTTTTCACATGTCTCTTTCTGAACCACGAATAGTTCATGACATGATCTTTACTGGGCAGTGAGACACGTGAGTCAAAAGGAAGAGTCTTAAAGGTTGAGTTGCTGAATGTCGTATTGCTGTATGACTGAAGGGGGTGGTTTGCGTATCCGGTGACCTCGGAGACGACATGCAGACAATTCCTGGCCAGTCCGCCACACTCTCCAGATCCCAGTATGGAACACTAGCCCCTGTGTGACTCAGCCACTATTTGCTCCTGCAGCGCGTGTGCCCCACCCTTGTTATTCACGTGTGAAGTCTTGGGACTTGGCCCAATTGACTCTGTGCGTGACAATTTATTGCTTTGTCCTCTCTTCTTTCTCATACAAGAATTCTCCTGGGGAATAGAAGATTTTGTGTGGGATAAAGAGAAACACATATGCAATAGGAAAACAAAACTGTGAAAAGAAAAAAATGTTTTTAATGAAACTATGAAATGACTATAGGTTGATTCATCAGAGGAAACACATGGAAACTATTACCCACAAATTCAACAGTTATGAAACCTGAAACCCTCTTCTATATTTTGTTCAGAATTATGTACTTGGTTTTCAGGAATTCATGTTAATTGTCTGCTCAAGTACCAAAGAAAACATCTAATTGGTTGGTTAAGAGACATAAATAGATCTGTTTTTTTTTCTAAATTAATATTAGAGAAACAAGAAACAAACCACAGAAAAGGAGCCTTGAGTTGATGTCTCTGCCACTGGGGAAATTCAAAATCAAGTTTGTTTTGTATCCAAGGGCTGGAATGAGATTAACAGGAAAGTAGTAGCAAAGAACAGTTTGCTATTTTGACCTTGGTCTTCTCAGCCTATTCTAGGCATGGCTACCATGACACAAAAGTTTCACATCAGGCAGTCAGACACTGAATGTTACTTCATAGTTTCCTTTGCAGTTTTGTTTTCTAGTATACTATTTCTTTTCTGGCACAATGACCCCAATGATATAATATGGATGGAGTTGACCTGGTTAACCAGTGACTCTATAATCTCCAAAACTCAGACAGTAACCATAACCAAGATCTTTTCCTCTTAGTAATATATCAACAGAGCAAAAAAATTGCATGTCTCTTTGAAACCTCCACGCAGGAAGGGTAAAGGAATACATAGGTTCTACGGTTTCCTGGTCAGGCCACTAACTAATATACCTATTGCTTTCAGTCTCTCTCTGCCTCTCTGTCTTTCTCTGTGTCTCGGTCTCTCCCTCTGTTCTGCCTCTCTCTCGGGTCTTCAGATACCTTTGCCATTATGAGCTCTCAGCACACAGGCCTTGGGTTCTGTGCTTCAGTTAGTCCACCTGGATGTAAAAGGACAAGCCAAGTACCAACTGTCTGTTCATGTTTGTAGAGTAAACTAGATTATCTGAGAAAACAAAAAAAAGCTATAAACCTAGAACAGGATATATTCGGTAGCTCCGGTATGCCAAATATTTTTGATAGTACACTTTAAGGTTTAAAGATTTTTAGTCAACCAATAGCCAAAGGTCTTACTAGTCAAGTAAAAATAAGAAAGGACATTGTTAGTTTTGGTGTAATAAACATCATGGCACAGGAAGTATCCCAGGGAAGAGCTTCAGAGGACTGACTAGGAGAAGAGATCTAAGAAACAAGTTTGTTCAGAGAGGAAAATGGAAAGAACTTGGGGCGGAAAACATACATACAATACAATATACAGATGATGTATTATGGAATTGTACACCTGAAATCTATATAATTTTTTTAACCAGTGGCACCTCCGATATGTTTAATTTAAAAATAAATAAGTAAATAAAAAGAAAATGGAAAGGAGAATGTACAAGTGATGGGTGGAAATAAATATTAACGTACTCTTCTCCCCACGAAACTGAAGAAAACTCTCTGTGTGATTTGTACATTTTAAGGAGATAAAAAGCACCCTGCCGGAAGGTGCCTGCCCACCACATGGCCGGGTGGCTCCCAGAGTTCCTGGAACAGAACATGACTTATACTTATTAAGGGCATCAGGATGTCTCCAGTGAGAGTGCCTGAGTGAAAGTATCTCTGATCCATGAACTCAACAACATGCGCTGTCTTCACATTCATTCAGCAAGTATTTACTGAGAGCCCACTATGTTATAAGCTGTTCTAATTTCTTGAGACATAGCAATGAACAAACACCAAGTTAAAAAAAAAACAAAACCTTGACCTCATGAAGTATATATTCTAGTGGCAGAAAGAAGATGATAAAAAGCAATGAATAAATAAAATGTGTAGTAAGTACAATAGATGCCATGGAGAAAAATGAATGCCGTGGAAGGAAGTCAGGAAGGTTGGGGGCAGGGTAAAACTCTAAATAAGTGGTTCAGAAAGACCTCAGTCCACCTAAATGCAGTTAAGGAGTGAACTAAATGAATATCTTGGGGAAGAGGTTAATAAACACAAGTGGCTTATTTCTGAACCAATCACTGTTTTAAGTTTAGGAGCTCTGATTTTGTGGCCTAATCGCATGTGTTCCTGTTCTTTTCACCTGGCTATCTTCTACTCATCCTTCAGGTTTCAGCTTAATGTTGATTCCCTTGGGGAAGGATTCCTGTTTATTTCTTGTCTAGGTTAGAAACATTTTCAGTATCCCCACAACCTTCTACTTCCCCTATCAAAATAGTTATCATACTTCACAGTATACATAACTTGTTAAGTTCTTTTCCACATTATTCTGAACGGACTGGAAAGACCTCCTCTCCCACTCTGCATTATAGCCCCAGTATCCAGCACAAAGCTGAGAAGACAGCATTGTGCTGGGAATCGACCCACTTGGGTTGACATCATGGCTCTACAGCTTACTGAATATGTTCCTTTGGACAAGTTTCCTAACCTGTCAGTGCCTCAGTTTCTTCATGTTTTAAATGGAAGAAGAGATTTAGCAAGTGCCCAGCACATAGTAGATGTTTGATAAATGAATCTAACAATAACTGCATCCTCCAGAAACACTTGAAATCTGCAGGGAGAACATCCTTTCGTGATTGCACGTTAAAGACAGTGTGTCCCAATGAAATGACCATAATTTTAGGCTCAGATAAACCAAATCCATTAGAGCACTGAGTGTAACATTCTGTAATTACATAAATAGGGATAAAAATCTCTCAAAAGTTGGTTGGGGATTAACAGAAATAACCTACCCAAGGGGCCTGACGGAGAGAAAATACTCAGCAGGTGCTCATTTTGCCATCACCACTACGCACACGTATCTATTGTTGTCTTTCGTTTGCACTTCATTGTATGATGTTTTAGAAACACCTCTTTTATAGTCATTTAACTTTTCCTTAAGGTCCAAATTCTGTCATCCCCAGTACATTGTAAGTTCTTTGGGGTAAGACTCTTCACATCAGATCTTAGACATTCTCATAGTACCTTGCACAGGACTATTCCCAGAGTAGACATTCAATATAAATTGAATGAATAATAAATGGATGGGGGAGAGAGAGATCTTGTTAAGTCAAGGGTTATGAAGAATAGAGACTTAGTAATGGTTCATGAAAATCAATGTAAATGACTCATGCAAATGAACTGACTGAAATACATTTAGGGCTCCCTTAGGGGGGAAGAGCCATTTCCATCCCTAGGACAGATATTTATCTGTTTGAAATCCCTCAGATACAGTCCTGCCTGAAGAAAAAGATGACCTGTCAAAACTCTTTCTTGACCTATTATTCTCTCTCTCTCTCTCTCCCTCTGTCTGTCTCTGTCTCTGCTGTATTTTAATCAATTTATCAATAAATTTAGACAGAAAGAGGACCACAATATTGTATGAATGAGATGCGTATTTTCTCACATGGTACAAATGGTTAAAGTGTATTATTCCAAGAGATAACACAATTACTATTCAAGGTATTACTAAGAAAAGCTAGCTATATTTTTATTAGATAAAAGACTCTCACTGCAGATAAACCAATCTGCTATTTTACCCCTAAACAGAAAAACTGTAAATTATGCAAAAAGTAATGGCAGCTTCTGGTGACTATAAAATGCATTTCTAAAATCTTATTACTAAAAAATGTATTATTTATTACTAAAGAATTACTAGATGCTATGATACATTATTTATAAGTTAATATTAGTAACCTGAGTGCTGAGAGATAAGAAATTTAAACAATATGAGGGAAAATAGCTCAGCACGTAGGGAAGGATGTTTATTTCACAAAATGTTCCCACTAAATTTGAAGTAATTAACTAAGAAACTGATAAATCCACTAACACACAGACAAAAAAAACTCTATGGACCCACCCATTAAAATACAGCAGTATTTGGGTCAAGATGGCAACATAGGTAAACCCGGTTTGCCTCCTCGCACAACCACATCTAATTATAACTATTATACAACAACCATCACTCAGAACCATCAGGAACTGAGTTGAATGGAAGGAAGTCTGACAACTACAGAACTGAAGAAACCACATTCATCCAAACTGGCAGGAGGGGCAGAGATGCAGAAGAGGCTAGCCCCACATTCACATGTGGTGGATAAAAATTCAGGAGGGATATCTCAGGAGTGAGGAGTCCCACCTCAATACCAGGACCCCCAGCCCATGGTTCCAGTGCCAGAAAGATAAGTCCTCATAATGTCTGGTTGCAAAAACCAGGGATTGTATCAATGGAAAAAAGTTCTGGAGTCCCAAGCAGTTTCCCTTCAAGAAACCACACATGACTTCCTCAGACTCACTCCCTCTGAGCTGCAGCACCAGGGTAGCAGCTCGAAAGGATGACATACAGGGAGGAACTGAAGGGGCTGGCACCAAGGCAAGAGCTGGGGGACAGCTTTCTCCCAGACAGAAAGGCAGACAGAAGACATTGTCCCTTTTGTAAGCCTTCTTCCAACAAACCACAGATCTGGCAGGCAGGTGGCATATCTTAGACTCCATTAAGCTGGCTAACAGTGTTTGCCTTGCCCCGGAAATTCCCTGAGGTTACCCAACTTACAGCTGTTAATAGTGTCTTTTTCCATATGAGTGGCTGGTCATGGCTCACGCTTCACAACTTCCTAAATCCTTTCCAACAAACAACAGCTGGCCTCAGTGAGTCCCCAGCTCCTGTACCTCTTGCTAAGTGGCCCCAGGTATGGCACTAGCAGCAGCCAACCTAGATTCACAGCTTGGTTTTGTATGTACATTTCTAAGTCCAGCACAAGTAGCAGCCATCTCAGACTGCTTTAAAGCTCAGGCAGGGAGGCTCAGGCAAAACACAGGTAGGGGCTAACTTTGGCCTCCACCACCCGGAAAACCCCAGGGCCAGTGCACCTGGTATACAGATACAGACCACATCAGAGTACCACCAGCCTACCCCTGCAAAGCTGATCCTCCATGGAAGGCTGAGGTTAGTGGTCAGTGAGCCCTTGAAGAGCCCTTGAAGGTGACTGGCCTGGGCAAATCCCTGCTATTGACTTGCCAACAACAGTCAGGGCTCAACTACAACAGGAGGGTGTACTCAGCCCACATGAAGGGCACACCTCGAGCACCCAGCTGGGATGATAGGGGAAGCTGTGCCAATGGACCCTATAGGACACCTCCTACATTAGGCTGTGCTACCAAGACAGAGGGTCATAGCAGCTCTACCTAATACACAGAAACAAACACAGGGAGACTGTCAAAATGAGGAGACAAAGAAACATATCCCAAATGAAAGAACAGATCAAAACTCCAGAAAAAGAACTAAACAAAATCGAGGTAAGCAATCTATCAGATTCAGAGTTCAAAACACTGGTTATAAGGATACTCAAGGAACTTGGTAATCACCTCAACAACAACAAAGATCCAGTCAGAAATGAAGCATACACTAATTGAAATAAAGAACAATTTACAGGGAAACAACAGTAGAGTGGATGAAGCTGAGAATCAAATCAATAATTTGGAACAGAAGGAAGCAAAGAACAACTAATCAGAACAAGAAGAAAAAAGAATCCAAAAAAATGAGGATAGTATAAGCAGCCTCAGGACAACTTCAAGCACTCCAATATTCACATCAGAGGAGTGCCAGAAAGAGAAGAGAAAGAGAAAAAAAATGGAAATCTATTTGAAAAAATAATGAAATAAAACTTCCCTAATTTAATGAAGGAAATATACATGCAAGTCCAGGAAGCACAGAGAGTCCCAAACAAGATGGAGGCAAAGAGGCCCACTCCAAGACATACCACAATTAAAATGTCAAAGGTTAAAAATAAAAAGAGAATCTTAAAAGCAGCAAGAGAAAAGAAGTTAGTTACCTATAGGGGAGTTCCTATAAGACTGTCAGCTGACTTCTCAAAAGAAACTGCAGGCTGGAAGGGATTAGCAGGAAATATTCAAAGTCATGAAAAACAGGGACTATAGCCAAGATTGCTCTACCCAGCGAAGTTATCATTTAGAATCGAAGGGCAGATAAAGAGCTTCCCAGACAAGAAAGAACTAAAGGAGTTCTACATCACCAAACCAGTATTATATGAAATGTTAAAGGGACTTATTTCAGAAAAAGAAGATCAACACTGAATAATAAAATGCAATAAATACATACCTAGCAACAACTGAATCTAAAATCTAAAATACAAACCAAGCAAACAAGAAGAACAGAGACAAAATCATGGATTAGGAGAACGTTCTGATGGTTGCCAGGTGTGAGGAAGGTATGGGTGAATGGGTGAAGAGAGGAGGGGATCAAGAAGTACAAATATATAGTTACAGAATAGCCATGGGGATGTAAAGTACAGTATAGGAAATGGATTAGCCAGAGAACTTATACACATGACTCATGGACTTGAACAGTGGTGTGGGGATTGCCTGATGGAGTAGGGGGTGCTGGGTGGAGGGGGCAAAGGGAGAAAAACTGGGACAACTGTAATAGCATAATCAATAAAATATAATTTAAATAAAATAAAAGAAAATAGAATACAGCAGTACTTATCATTCTGGGACCCAAAGACTCTTAAAGGATCCACAGGCAACCTTTTAAGGGTTATGAATCATATAGAACTTTGAAGTTTTTGCATATTAATGTTAATGATATATTTTTAGATTTTTTTTTATTCATTGATCTTTACAGAGTGAGGAAGGTGGGGAGAGAGAGAGAGAGAGACATTGATTTGTTGTTTCACTTATTTTTGCATTCATTGGTTGATTTTTTTTTCCCCCCATTGGTTGATTGTTGTATGTACCCTGACTAGAGACTGAACCTACAAATTCGGTGTATTGGAATGATGCTCTAACCAACTGAGCTATCCAGCCATGGCCCTAGATTTTTTTAGTTTTAACAACAGAACTGTATTAGTTTTCTATTTCTGCTACTACAAATTATCACAAATTTAATGGGTTAACACAATACAAATTTTATCATCTTACAGTTCTGAAGGTCAGAAGTCTGAGACTAGTCTCACTGGGCTAAAATTGAGGTGTCAGCCGGGCTGGGCTTCTTCTGAGGGCTTAATGGGGGAAATCCTCTTTCTTACCTTTTCATATTCTAAAGGTCACCCACATTCTTTGGCTTGTTGCCTCCCTTTCTCATGCTCAGAGCCAGTGATGTAGCCTCTCTCTGACCTGCTTTCCTTATCACATCTCTTTCTTTGACCAAGCCTGGAAAAAAAAACTGCTCCAGGTATAACAATCAGGTGCTAGATTAGGCCCAGCTAGATAATCTCCTTGTTTTAAGGTCCTTCAACTTAATCCCATTAGCAATGTTCCTTTGGTCAAGTAAGGTAACATATTTACAGATGTGGGCTATTAGGATGTAAATGTCTTGGAGGAGGGGCAATATTCTGCCTAACACAAGAACATTCTGTTTTCATTTATAATTGGCAACTGAAAATGTGTATTAAAATAATATTTTATCACCATAAATCAGCATTTTTCAAATTGGAATAGGCGAATGCACAATCCTGAATATCTATATTTTAAAAATATTCCTTAGTTTGAGAAACCCAGACATTTAGCTTTTTCCATCTACACCTGCTATCTAATCAAGAGAATGGATTCCTGTGAAAACTAGTTAATGTCGTTCAGATTTACCACCAAAGACTCCATCTGATGGAGATGCTATCATATGAATATGTGCTTTAAATTCAAGAGGGTCCGTGTTAAGGAATATAGACAGTATTATACAAAATCTATTGCCATTCCTGAAAAAAAAAACACAATAATAATTTTCTACTATTGTATATCAGTGTCATCATCACCAGGTAGAAGGAAGAGTCCGCTAGACACGTCTTCTAGAATAACATAGAAGACTCTTACTAAGGGATTGTGGGTCTGGAGGAACTCACACTGCCTGTTCTTGTCCCTCCACTACTTTATGATACAAAAGAAACAGCACACCTTTGATCCATCAACATTAGAGCAGTTAGCCAAGTTGCAAGTGGAAGATGTGTAAGAGGACAAGAAGCAATGGGATGGCAGAGATAGATAGGGAAAGGAGATCTTAGAGAATAGTAGTTCTTAACTGGAGGCCCATCAACGACCTTTAGGGACCTCAGAACCCCTAACATTCTCAGTATTTGTGAATTTTTCTTAGGAGAAAGATCCTACCATTCCTAGGATTCTCAAAGAGATATGACTCCATAAAGACAAAAAAACACTTCTTCCATGAAAGAAAAAATAACCTGATAAATTTGAGAAAGATGACAACTACTAACCAGTCAAATGGAAAACTGGACTGAATGGCTGGGAGGAGGAGGGAGCAGTAGGTATTTATATGTTTATATGAATACATATTTATTAAATGATTGTTTCAGAGATAAATATGAGAAGAAATGGACAGCTCACAGACCTTTTTTAAATCACCAGCTGCATTTTTCTCTTCCTCCTGCCACACTGCACTGCCCAGCCCAAACCAGCTCCTCTCCTCTTAGCAACAGGGCATTTGGTCTTTGTCTTCGATTCTTGACACTGTTTAGGAGAGTGGCCTCCAATGTAAAGTTACTGCATTTATAAAGCTCTGGGAGCTGATGTCTTACAGGCACATTTATACACACACACAAATATGCAAGTACATAGCCTTTTGTAAAAGGGGCCATTACTCTGCAAGAATAAATAAATAATAAATAAATAAATAAATATAAATCAAACATGAGGCGTACAGTTCCCTGTCTCTTTTCTATCAAATTAACCCAAAATAGAAAAACAAACAAAATACCACTCTAAAGTATCCTCTTTATAGCACATTTGTAATGGTGCGGTTTACCACAGCCCTCAAAGAGAACAAAATGTATTACCGGTAAAATGCAGTGAGACTCTGCCCCAGAAGTAGAAGGTCTGTGAGACCAGTCTTCTGGAAGTATTTACTCACATTTACCTATATTTACTGTGTGAAATGCCAAATTCCACAATTGAATCAATATACTCTGATCTCTCATTGTGTCTTTTTAATCACTTTCTCTCACATAAATAGTTTGAGTTTCCAAATCTCTACCATTCCATTATAAATAGGGCTCAGTCGTACACATTTTGTTAAAACACTCCATGTTACTTCTTGGATTCCAATTACCCAACAGAAGGTGCATTGAATTTGCCTGGGAAACAAAGACAATGTCTGTTTGTAAAAATTTATGCATTCCTTCCTCCCCTCAGAGTGTTTTTGACATCTAAGAAAGTCAAACCCTAGGGGAAAATATAAACAAGCTGGTTGGAATATACACACAATTACATATCCTATTTGTAAAAAATACTGCCACCATCTTGCCAAGCAGTGCAAAAAGGAAACATTTATCCCCATGTAACTCACAAATATTTTTTTTCTTCATCGCCACCAAAGTCTAAATGGCTTAAATGATGAATACATCATTTGGCTGAAACGTGCCATGATTGCAAGTGTTAAAATTCCAAGTGTAAAACAGTGACCTTGCATCCTGCTTTTCTTTATACGTGAGGCAGTAAATCTTAGAGGATCAATAAGACTCACAAAATATAACACCAAAATCCTATGAAAAGCAGAGCAAGAGAATACACTTAACCAATCCTGTCTGGTGGTTGGAAAATGCATTTAATACTAGAAAACAAGAGACTTCATCATATACGAACATATGCATATATACATATATTGATACATAATATGTCTCTCATGGAATTTTGCAACTATAAGCACCACATAGATTAAATAAAACTGATTACATAATGTGGCCAGAAGAAAGAATTTAGGATTTGGGATCAAATAGATGTGGGTTAGAGTTCTGTGTTTGCTCCTCATTAGCTGTTTGATTTGGAGCAAAAGATATTACCTGTCTGATGCTCTGTTTCTTTTCTCAATATAAACGAGGGAAATGACTTCCTTTGAGATTATTGAGAAGACTGGCTTGTACCTGACACATGGTGGGCACAGGAGAAATGAAAACTATTAGCAGTAATCATGTAATTACTCAATTCATTCACCAGGCACTGGGTTCCTACTCTCTCTCTTGCACTGTGCCTTCGTGGGATTCTACACATATGTTGATCTTAGTGCTTTAGGTACACATTTCAACTCACATAATTTTTTCTTCTATTGCTCAATTTACATTTTGAACCCTCATTCTGCCTCCTGGTCAATACTTACACAGGCAAATCAGGGTCCTTCCTCCATCCTTTCTCTAGGGTTATGCCATGATTTAGAAGGTAATATAAAGGAAAGGCATAAGCTCACTGTCTAGTGAAGGACAAAAATAAATGACTTGTTTTAAAATAGTGTGACTATTACAATTGGATGATGACGTTTTAAAATATGAACACCATCTCTGCTTTAGAGCCCCTTACTCTTGCCCCACTTTAGCAATATGGGTTCATTGAAAAAAAAAACAAACATTACAGCAAAAAGCAGAGTAAATATTTCTAACTCTCAAAAGTCTAGGCTTGAAGGAATTCAGGACATAGAGAGAACAGAATGGGGTAGACTTGCACATACCTCCTCCCACACTCCACCCATCTCACTGACTACTGAATGACATTTTCTCAGAATGAGAAGGAAACACTGTCAGAACAAACAGAGGACAAATTACATGTAGCTAGACCTGCAAGAAGGCATTTGTCATGAGGAAGAGGGGATGATGAGACCTTTAAATAAAACTGGGAGCTCCAATAATGGAGGAATTTGTTCCTTACACTCAAACCCTTGAGAAGCATTCAGACCCCAGAGAAGAAACACCAGCAGATCTCATCAAGAAGAGCTAACAATAAGTGCTGGTGAGAATGTGGAGAAAGGGGACCCCTTTTGCAGTGTTGGTGGGAATGCAGGCTGGTGCAGCCACTGTGGAAAGTAGTATAGAGATACCTCAAAAAAATTAAAAATGGAACTGCCTTTTTACCCAGTGATCCCACTTCTGGGAATATATCCAAAGGAACCCAAAGCACTAATTCAAAAGAACATAAGCACCTCTATGTTCATTGCAGCATTATTTACAATTGCCAAGAAATGGAAGCAGCCCAGGTGTCCATCAGTAGATGAGTAAATAAAACATCTGTGGGACATTTACATAATAGAATACTACTCAGCCATTAAAAAGAAGAAAATTTTACCCTTGGTGACAGCATGGGTAGATCTGGAGAACATTATGCTAAGTGAAATAAGCCAGTCAGAGAAAGACAAATACCATATGATTTCATTCATATATAGAATCTAATGAACAAACTGAACTTACAAGCAAAATAGAGGCAGACTCATAGATGGAGAGCAGGGTGACAGCTATGACAGGAGAGGAGGGCAGGTTAGGAGGTGGAGGGATCAAGCAGAAAGGAGAAAGGACTCATGAACACGGACAACAGTGTGGTGATTGCAGGGGAGGGGGCAGGGGCGGGGAGTATAAGGGGACAAACGGTAATGGGAAGAGTACAATGAAAAGGGAGCAGAGCCTCAGATAGCCTCACCAAGTCAGCAGAATGGCTTCCTGTTTCTGAGAGTGATCAAGAAAGAGGCAGGCCTTGGTGCCCTAAACTTTTCCATTGCCCCACACAGCTTGGGAACATATATTTTTGTATGCTTAGGAAGGACACAAAAGCAGGGAATTTTGCTAAATAATTTTGAAAATGAGGGTGATGTTATAGCCACCTGCCTAGAGAGACAACCAAAAGAACAGTGAAGACAATGGGTTCAGTGGAGGCCAGCAAGAATCCATGATGTCCAGTGATACATTCCCTAACCCAATGCTTCTGTTCTCTACAAGCCATGTAAGTCACGTGTTTAAACATAACCCCATAGAAGAGATGCGGAAAGTACCCTGTGTCCCCTGAGCTTAGATATCCAACAAGAGGTACTATGAGGGTTCAAAATGTAGATTAGGTTGATCAATATTAAAAAATTATGAGAGCTGAACTCGCACTAAGATCAAAGTATGTCCAGGATGCCATGATTCCAAAGAAAGAGGCTAGAGGAATCGGAATGGGGTAGCTTGGCCTCAGGACTGAGGATGAAAAGGAGTTCCATCTGGGATGAGGAGTGCTCTGCACCGAGGGAAAGTCTGTGCAGTGGTACAAAGGTAGGAGCGGCGACTGGGGGGTCACAAGTAATTTGGTATGGCTGGTCTTAGGGGACTGGCGAGGAGTGGTAGGAGGCCCAGGTGAAAAGGAAAAATTGGGTCAGACCATGAAGACTATTACCGAGAATGCTCTAGCACTTTAAAAGGAACATTCTGGCAATTATGCACAAAGTTACTTGGGAGGGAGAAGTGAGAGGCCTAAAATTAGAGACCACAAGTTCAGACTAGTTCAGACTGAAAATGAAAATTGATTAAAGGAAAAAGCAAAGAGTAAAGCTGAGGAAGGCACCTAGCACACCTACGAGGAATAAATATGAGAGGACAGAAATAGGTTTAAATGATGTTTAGTTCACTAATGGAAATCCTAGTAGTGTATTTAATTTAGGTTTTGCTTTTGAAAGAAGAATAAAGCCCCAGAATCAGAAATCTTATTACAAATTCTTCTATCAATGATATCACATTCCAGAAATGGAAGAACGCAGCCATCGAGATTGTCCTCTCATCTCAGCTTTAGGGTCTTAGGGGAAGAAGTCCCCAGCATCTTCTTTGAATTGATCGGAGCTGGGGCCCAAGGCTTGCACCTGCAGCTGTGTGATGCAGCAAAGTGGCAGTAGGCTTACTGACACCTGTGTTCATGAATAGAGAGCGCTCAGCTCTCTCTGGCATGATGAGGTCTGAGCCTAAGCTTTGGGAGATCGGTCTTAGGTAATGACCCCTTACCTCTCACCTGAATTCCACTTCTCCACTTTGCCCATGCTGATGGGGACTCTGATTTTTGGTAGAGCATTTGGCTATGCAGGTTAGAGACTGTATTTTCCAGAGTTCCTTGTGGGAAAGTATAGCCCTGAGATTAAATTTTGGACCATGTGTTATAAGCAAAAGGACCACGTGGCAGCTTCTAGGAGCCTGCCTCGAGAGAAGAATGTGCTCATGCTGTTTGTTCTTTCTCTCAGTCTCTGGCCTACTTTTGAAAAACAAAAACAATTATCTTGGACAATAAAGTTAAGGCTATGTGGGGTGAAGAAACAAGATATAAAGAGAGTGTGGGTCTCTGACACCATGAAACATTATGCCAGCCTGGGGCCCACTGTCAATCAAGACTTTTACATGAATTAGAAATACATATCTATCTTGTTTGGATTTTTTCTGTCACTCACAACCAGGTAATTCATACAGGCAAGTCTGTCTAGAGTCAAGCGTACACTGGCCAGTTTTTGTCATGGGCCCAAAGATTCAAACTAAGTGCTCCTGGATGGGAGATTGAGCCCTACAGTGGAGTTGAATGCATCCAGCTCTCATAACCTTGAGATGTTTGCATCACAGAAAAAATCCCCTTAGCCTGATCCCATACTCATCTAACAACTTTATTATAATTTGACTTTCTGTAGAGCATGTCTATAAGGAGAGCGTGTTCTGACACAAACAGGAGAGGCCCCGGCACCCCTGACAGTTACAGTTCTCATTGCATATTCGGTCGAGTGCTGATCCGGTTTTTGCTGTAGTCTCCAGGAGCACATTCAAGACAAGACAAGCCTCCCATTGGACTGCGCCAGTCAGATTTCTGCAGATGCGTGGGCTAGTTTCTACATGGAGTAAACTTGCCAACATTATGGCAACGTATTAAGTGTCTTTGGATAGTCCCCCCACCTCTCCTGCCACCTCTCTAAATTTGCCTCATGCTTCCTTTTCTAAGCTTTAACAGTCACAATCATAGTGGGACACAATCACCTGAACTGATTAGGACAGTGGTGTACAGTCTGTTATGCTAGCTCTCATTAGCCAAGAACATATGGTACCCTAAGAACATGGGAAAAACACATATTCACATTGTTGTATAATGGATTTTTATATGTATTTTACTTTTAGAAAATATTTTGAGATAAAATTATAATGGATCAACTCCACGCAACTATGATTAAAAGACTATTCTGGAGTCATGCTGTTCCTGAGTGTGATTACTGGGTACACCACTTAGCAGCTGCTTGATATTGGGCAAGTAACTCAGTTTTTCTAAGCCTTACTTTCCTCACCTGTGAAAAAGGAAAGATAAATGGTGTTATCTCATTAGGTTTTCACCAGGATGAAATTAGTCTTATATATATATATATATATATATACACACCTGAGAATAATACCTGGTATATACTAAGTGTTACTATCTATTATTCCTTTGAGGATTGAAATAATCCATTCTAAATACTTAGTGTTCTGTCTGGCAGAATCGTTGCATGTTGGCCATTGCCATCATTATTAGCCAAAGTCACTCAATGTACCCTTCTCCTAGTCCAGCCAATAAGTGTAGCAGTGGTAGCAGCAGGGGAGTGGACTCTCGCTTCAGCTGCTATTGAGCTGTCCTTCCAGATAAGACAGGCCTTGGTACTGCCTGACTCTGATAAGGGAGGGGAACTCTCTCCTATGAAGGCCTTGTGGAAACCCAGAGTGAGTTTCCCTCTCCACTTCCCTTCCTTATTCTTGCTGAAGGAACAAACACAGGTATAGAGTAGACCCAGGGCAGCTTATATGCTAACTGCATGGCTCTACAAAAGCAGACAGGTACTGCACGGCCCTGATAGAGAGGCATTGGCACCATGGTTTCTTTCCTCTCTCCTCTACGGAGATGAATGTTAGCCTTCCCGTGATGACGATGCCCTTTATCATGTAAAAGAACTTCCACATGAAGACACCTCAAAAAGCCATACGATTTGCATTTTTATAGACTTTATTTTTAGAGCAATTTTAGGGTCACAACAAAATGGAGTACAAAATAAAGAGACCTCCCACATGCCCACTTCCACCACATAGAGAGGCATAGCTTCCTCCACTACCAACACCCCTCACAGAGTGGTACATCTGTCCAGTCCATGAACCTACACTGACACATCATGATCACTTATAGCCCGTAGTTTACAGCAAGGTTCACTCTCGGTGGCATACATTCTATGGGTTTGAACAAATGTGGAATGACATGTATCGACCATCCTAGTGTCATACAGAATAGTTTCACTGCCCCTAAAATGTTGGGTGTCCTGCCCAGTCACCTCTCAGTGCCCCCAACCCCTGGTCTTTTCACTGTGTTCATGGTTTTGCCTCTTCCAGATGTCATGTAGTTGGAATCATACAGTATGTAGTGTTTGCAGTGTGACTCCTTTCACTCGGTAATATGCACTTAAGGTTCATCCATGTCTTACTGTTGCTCAATAGCTCATGTCTTTTTAGAGCCCAATAGTATTTTATTGTCTGGACATACTGCAGTTTACTTATCCATTCGCCTACTGAAGAACATCTTGGTTATTTCCAAGTTTTGGTAATTATGAATAAATCTTTTATAAACATTTGTGTTCAGGCTTTAATTTGTGTTCAGGACATGAGTTTTTAGTTAATTTAGGTAAATACGAAGGAGTACAATTGCTGTATCATATGGCAAGAATATGTTTAGTTTTTCAAGAAACTTTCAAACTGTTTCCAAAGTTGCTGAACCACTTTGTATTACCACCAGCAATGAAGGGAATTCCTACCACTTCGTATCCTCACCAGTATTTGATGTGGTCAGTATTCCAGATTTTGGCAGTTATAATAGGTAGGTAGTGATATCTCATTGTTGTTTGGACTTGCAGTTCCCTAATGACATGTGATGTTGAGCATCCTTTCATATTTTTATTTAGCATGTGTATATCATCTTTGATGTAGTATCTATTTGGCTTTTTTGTGTATTTTTTAATCAAGCTTTTTTTTATCATATTACTGTTGAGGTTTAAGAGTTCTTTGCATATTTTAAATACGGTTCTTTATCAGATATGTCTTCTGCAAATATTTTTTCCCAGTCTGTGGCTCGTCTTCTCATTCTTATGATAAAACTTACAATTTAATGTCTATTGTAAATACCTTCCTTTCCTTGTAGAAAATCTATTGCTATTGCTTACTTTGTTGGCCATGAAAAGAACAACAACAAAAAAGTAGCACAGTGACCACAGCAAAAGAAACAACACACATTTGCAGAGCACTCACCTCAGGAAATGCAGAATAGTTGTCACTGATCAGGCACGTATAGTACAGTTTGCTGGGTCAGCTCCTCCTGGACGAGAGCGTATGATAACACTCAGAGTATGGGAACAATATGTGATCACAGTGTACTGTAATAAATTATTACATATATTTTACTTTAGGAATATATTTCAGAGACAAATGTCAACTTTATGAGTCAAACACAATAAGGAGAATATTTTGAATTGGTGAGAAGGGAGTTACAGGGACCTCACCTCCTCCCAAAGTATTGCCTTTCCGACTTGAAACACAGGCTGAGTAGAGAAAAGCAAATAGTCTTCATGAGGCCCTGAAGACCTCTTGAGATTGGATAGGGATTTATCTTGATTTGGTAAAGGAAGCTAAGAGTGCATAAATCCCTGAACATGTCATAGAAGAAGAAGGATATTCTGGGCCTGATGTGGTCTTTGTGTACTATGCTGAGGAGTACAGAAATTTCCAAGAGAATATTCACAGAGGCAGGTCTTGGATTACCTAAGTGCATTATCCCTGACACATAGAAATTGCACATAAAGGTATTTCAAGTGTTGCCCAAGTCATGCAAGAAGCTTAAAATATATACCTCTCTCTCTTATGTAACGCCATGCATCAGACACACACATTCACAATTTTAATATAAAGTTTAATGTGAAATGCTGAGGTGTGATATTAAACGTAAGCAACACACCACTTACAGTTGTCTCTTGCTGTTGGAGGTATCAGTTGTTAGAGTCTAATGCTCAAGATGCTGCGTGTGGGAGGGGCCATTTTCTTTGGCCGTTAGGAAGGGTTGTGCAGTCCAGAAAGTTCAGGAAATGAATACCAGGGCCTTCTAGCTTTAGCAGATCCTATGCTCACATTATCATAAAGTCACAGAGGCCAACACAAAAGGGTTACATAGACCCTCTGCTCCGTCTCAAATATAGAAAGCTGTGTTAAATATCCCCCTTGAGGTAGCCTTTCAAGTGAGTCCCCCAACTCCAGCCTGGAAATTCGTCCAGCAAAGAAGCCTGACACACACACTTTCTTTGTCCTTCTTTTCCTATAGCTCATCAAGTAGAGGAAATAATAAATTAGCGTACAAAGGCATCTGGGATTGATCACACAAACGTTTAAGAAACTTTCATTTTAGGCCTGTATTCAAGAATTCATACTGGCCCTTATTCCAAATATCAACAACCATAATAAAGGCTAAAGATATATTTACTTCCCTTTAATATACTATATTTATAATATCAGAATATAGTACTCTATGACTCAGTGTTTTTTAAACTTAAAATAAATGTTTTAAATTTAAAATAAATTTCAGACAATTTTAAATAAATTTAAGACTTTAAAAGCGCACTTAGTCATAGACTACAAATCAGAATGTGACCTTAACATTCATGAATTTAACTTCTTCATTAGATTCAAAAAAGGTAAAGTGACTTTGCCCAGCAAGTTTATGATAGATGAAGCTCCATCAAAGATCTTTAAGCTAAAAGACGTGGTATAATGGACTCGCTACTTTTGCTATTCAAAATCCATTCCCCCATTTTCCTTAGGGGAATGCAGCCCCCCTAAAAAAAAAAGATATACTTTCTCAGTCGGTGTCATCCTACTAGAACAAGTGACACAAGCGTAAAGCAATGTGTGATCAGCACACATTTGCTCTGATCACAATACTGGGTTCAGAAATAGGCAATGACCCAGTCAGAGCAAAAGAGACAAAATGAGATTTTTCTGGTAATGCTGAGACAGAGACCTTTATTCTTCCCATCGAGTTGCAGTACAAGAATGTAAGAACCAGAGACACTGTAGCTATCCTACAGCCACAAAGGCCAATCTATACAAGAATGAAACCATCGCATAAAGGAGAACAGAAAAGAAAATGTTTTCCTAATTTCTTTGTCAGACCATGGCTGAAGGCAGCCTGAAGCCCCTGAGTTTTCAGATACATTTTGCCAATAGATTCCTTTTTTAACCTAGTTTCAAAAGTCACGATTGAACTTCACATTCCTCTGCCCAGAACACCCTTCCCCCAGATAACCATAGTTAGCTCTACCCCTTCCTTCTAATCTTTACTTAAGTATCCCCTTCTCAGTATGGATAGACCTGGAGAACATGATGCTAAGTGAAATAAGCCAGTCAGAGAAAGACTGGCTTATACCATATGATTTTACTCATATGTGGAATCTAATGAACAAACTGAACTATCAAGGAAAATGGAGACAGGCCCATAGATGGAGAGATGACAGCTAGTGGGGAGGAAGGTTAGGAGGTAGAGGGATTGAACAAAAAGGAGAAAGGGCCCATAGAGATGGACAACAGTGTGGTGATTGCTGTGGAGAAGCAGGTATAAGGGGACTAAATGGCAATGGAAAAAACACAATAAAAATAAATTAAATAAATGAATAAATAAATAAACCAATAAATGTCACCTTCTCAATGAAACATTTGATGGCCATACTTAAAATTGCAACCCTCGCCTTCAACATCTGTAACCACAGGACAGGCTCAAAATGGTCCTATCCTTTTTTAACAAGATACTGAGTTTATAGAGACAACAGACCGCAGCTGCAAGTCACGCAGCCCAAACGTGTGCAGAGGAGAGAACTCTGACCTCCAGCTGCACTCAGAAGCAAAGTCTCACCCGTCCCCCATAGAACCGAAGGACTGAGACCTAATGGAACTTGAGCACCAGAACTCCTTCAAAAGCAAAGGATCCATTGTCCAGGAAGATCCTGTGTTGATTCTGCTTAACATAAATAGCCAGGCTCCTAGGTCCTCCGATTAAAACTTGCCCCACCAGCATTTCCACCTACCTGTTCCCCCTGTACCCTTAAAATCCTACCCTGAACCCTGCATTGGGAAGTTCAGGCTTTTGAGCATTAGCTTCCCATTCTCCCGGGTGGTGCCACTCGTAATAAAATAGCCAATCTTTCTCCACTGCAATTCTTAGTGCTTAGTGTTTGCCTCTGTGAGTGCTGGGTGGACAAACCCTCTCAGTTCTGTAACGAATTTTCTTTCTTTCTTACCATTCTCCCCTCTGTAGCACTTGTCTGCATCTCATACTTCATAGATTCCCTTCATTTCCTTCACCGTCTGTCTTTTCACTACAGTGTCAGCTCAGCGAGGGCACAGGTCTTCGCAGGTTTACTGCCACTGCCCCAGGTTCTCCAGGCACCCCAGGCATAGAGTAAATATTAAATAAGCATTGGTTAAATTAATTAACTCACCATATCTAACACATTGTCCATAAATTATTTTTATTTTGAGCATTTACTGGGCAGGCATGAGGAGGACAGGGACAACCACCGGGCCGAATACTAGTTACCAAAGTCTCAGAACGTGACCATGATCTCATTGTCTCCCTTTCGGCTTTACAGACCCAACTCCCCACGAACAGGCTATCTGAAATCCCAAAGACCCAAGGCTTTTCTTCCAGAGCACTGAAACTTGACTTCTTCTTCTGGTCCATATATTTTAGGACTATCCTCTCTTTATAAAAAACAAAAAATTAAGAAACACACTGGGCGCTATGTTAGCAAAACTGAGGAATTTGCATTTCTGAGCACCCACAGAGATCAGAATAATATCTTTCCCAACTCTCAGAAGAATAGCTCTTAGGAATTTTCTCACAATCTTCAAGAGCAAAAAAGATAAATGAGTATTTCTGTTATTAAAACCTATACCCCTCCCCCACCTTACTAATGGGTAAGATGAGAAAATACCCAGAATGCAGCCCTGCAAGATGCCATTAATCTACCTCCACCAAAGCTCCAGAACCACATATAAACACAGTTTTTCCCGTCCCTACCCATGTTCTTTCCAGTCTCTTCAAATTAACACATAGGCTTCAGAAATTCCCTAAAACCTCTGCCATCATCCAAAACTAATTGTGCTATGTCAATTTTGAACACTTTTTGATGGTTTTTTGAAATAGCCATCTACTACTCCAAATGGAATACGTGGTGAAACCAGGTCGAAGAACAACTCATTGCATCTGAGTGGAGTTGAGAGCCAGATACCCACAGCCTCGGGAACACTCCCACGCTAACTCTCCTTTGTGAGAGCAGATTTAGACGGACAGTGGCCACATTTTCCCATGAGGTTCAAGTCCTCAGCTAAGCTGCCATTGACAGGATAAACACAGCTAGTTAATCATTACTTCCTGATTATTACTATCCACTAGAATTTATTAACAAGATAACAAGTTAGGTGTGCAAAAGAAAACCAAATAAAACTGTACGAAGTTATCACTAACGCACAGCAACAGGGTAGGGTATGGATTCCTACAAGTGGGTGTGAATTCCCGCTGTGGGTATGGATTCGTACTAGTGGGTGTGCATTCCCACTAAACTCATCGTATATTCCATCCTAGTCTCTTTAATTAGACTGGATAAGATTAATATGGCCAGAGGACACTGATTCATATGGGCTTTTGACCCAAACTCTGGTGTCATTAGAAGGATGATAAAATACTCTAAATATTTCAAATTTAACCAATATTTCAACTTTCTCCAACCTTTATTACTATGCGGGTGGAACAAACTTTCAACTCTCTTCAAGGTTTTTCTGGATGGTCTAATAATCAAATGGACGTGAGAAAATAACCACATTTAACACATACGTATGTATGGGAGCCACACATACGTGAGAGAGTCAGAGACCCATCATGCAGGAGAGGTTCAGAGATAAAAGGGGAGACTGAGCTGTGTAAGTCCTGAGCTGGGGAGGAGATAATGCACCTTGGGGGCTTCAGAGAGTTCCTGAAGGATGAGAAGAAAAGCAGATGTTGCCCACACTGGTGTGGCTCAGTTGGTTGGGCATTGTCCCACAAGCTGAAAAGTCACCAGTTCAATTCCCAGTCACAGCACATGCCTTGGTTGTTCACCAGGTCTACAGTGGGGGTATACAAGAGGCGACCTATTGATATTTCTCTCACACATCAATGTTTTTTCTCTCTCTTTCTCCCTCCCTTCTTTTCTCTCTAAAAATAACGAAATAAAATCTTTTTTTAAAAAAAGAAAGAAAAGCAGATGTTTAGTAAATAAAAGTTTGTCCTGCCCTATAGATAGGTCAGAAGAGGTTATATCTGATAATCTCCCACTAGGAGAAATACCCCTGATTCAAGTTCTCTTAGGTAGTCAAGGGGATGGGCAGATGTTACTGTTGAGCTTATGGCTAACTTTGCCTTTAGCTTAAAACAATCTGCCTACCACAGAGGCACATCTCAGGGTGACTCATTCTAGATCCCCATATTACTCATAAACAAAGCCTTGTGTTAGTGTTCATTCTTTAACACAAACTGGACCATTCTCCTGGCTTCCTAGAGTGTACTTCTGGTGTCAATAAGACACATAACTACTCTCTAGGAAATATCACCTATCAGAGAGGGGGTCAGAGTGTTGGGATTGGAGGAAAGAGAGATGAATTCAAAATGAGGAGTCTTGGACAGTTTCTGAACAGAGATCGGGTGAGAATCATGGCCAAGACTTTTATAGACAGTGATACATTTATTCACTAAGTATTTAGTCTGTGCTCCTGGGCTGCGTGCAGAGGATGCAATGGTGAGAAAAGTGGTCCAGATCTCTTCACTCACAGAGTTTAAAGTGAAGGAACAGTCCTTCATCAAATAATCGCACAAATATAATTATAAACTGTGCATTTTAAGTACTGGAGCTGTTACTGAACAGCAATTAGGGTCCTGCTGCCCGCCACCACCCTCGAGGCAAAGTTCCAGAGGCAAAGGTTTGTTGATAAAGGAAAGGAGTCTTTATTCAAATGCTTCGCAATTTTGGAATAACAGCTTTCACCTAGGCCTATTAATTTAGACTAAACTCTTTAACACCTGAGTTCTCCTATCATTTCCCCCCTGTTAGTTTTTAGTTATCTTCTATAGGGTTAGTTTACAAACTAAAACAACATAAGATACAAAAGTTACACAATTTGGGAGGAATGGCAGGCTTCTGCCTCACAGCTCATTCCCTCTAAGACACCCAAAGAAGAATAACCCTGCCACCCTCTGCCAGGCCAGCCTGACCCTAAGATGAGCCCAGAGTTCCTTCTTATCCAAAATACTGTCTGTTGGGAAACTCAGGCAGCTGTAGCACCATCACCCAGGCATCCTGGAGAAAAAAGCTGAAGAGCCAGGGAGAGCCAAGCCAGCCCAAGAGCCCTTCTTTTATTCCAAATCTTCTGGCCCATAATTCCATGTATTCCAGAGGCGTTCAGCTTCTCAGCCAATCCCGTCCTAGGCTATTTACCATTGCCTTGGGCAACCTCCCCCTACAGCCCCTTCCTACTCCTCCCCAGTGACCTGATCAGCTCTCTCTGGATGAGAGGTCTGACCGTGTTTAATCTGACTAGTGTAAGAGTGGGAAGCAGTGAAGGCTTTCTAAGAAGGGTTTTGGGAAGTCCTCTTGCAAAGTGATTTTGGAGTGAGATCTGGAGAGTGAGTGACAGTTATACAACCAAGTGCAGCTGGCAGACGAGCTGGGAGGGCACTGCTGGCAAAGACTGTAGTGGGAGAAAGCAGTCGACTGAAAAGAACATGTGTGGCTGAAGCACAGAGAGATGAAACAAAGATCAGCAACAAAGAGATTCCAAGGTCCATCCAGGGAGTGACAGTACACCACCCTGGCTAGGGAGAGACGCACTTGGCAGGATACAGATTAAGTTGAAAATAATGATTGGGTCCCTTCGCTTTCTGGAAGAATCTGCAAAGTGTTAGGGTGGTTGGTGATGCGGGCTGTGAAAGAGTTCACAAAAAGAAGAAAGTGTAAAGATTTTGTTCACTCTCCAAGAAAGGAGAGGGGCATGGAGTGGAGAGATTCAGGTTTTGCATATAACACCAGCATTGGGCGGCAGTGGAGGGTGAGGGGGAGCTTGGAGCTTTTACTGGATTATAATTGGATTAAAAAGGATAGGGGGCTGCTGTTGTGTGACCCCTGGGCTGGTGGGGCATTGTGACAGGAGGTCTTGGGTGGTTTTGCCTTAGCTGCAGTTTGCTCCAATGTTGTCTTTTGCCTGTGGCTGTGGGGGGCAGTTAGTCACACTTGCTCTTGCTTTCCGGTAATTTCCAGTCTTGAGGCCATAAGCTCAGAGGAGTAAGATGGCAGTCATGTTTAACAAGGTCGTAGGCCTGCTTGGCAAATGGTGCCAGCTTTGCCCTTTCACAAAGCAGCTTAGAGGGTTTGAACTGTATTCTGTAGGCAGCCAGAAATTGTCACAGGCGCAGAGTGATGGGTCACCTGTTTAAGGATGATTGTTCTAAAAGTAGTATTAAAATGGATTTTGGTGAAGTGAGGGAGTGGGGAAAGCCCTTGAAGGAAAGGATAATGATTAGGGGGAAATTATAAATACCCAAGTGAGAGGGAGCAAGATATTAAACTAAGGCAGTGGAGCTGAAAGAACTGAACGGGCACGGGAACACTGTAAAGTGGAATCAACGGATCTGATGGATAATTGCATGGTGATGCGAAGGGGGTGGCAGAAAGAAACAGAAGAGAAGTAGCTCAAAATGACTAAAAAGCGTTCAGCCTAAACATTATGAGGAGGACACCAGCATCAGAGTTTGGGAATAAAAAGAATCAGAAGCTTTGGGGGTGTCAGATTAGTTTCAGATACGCTATAAGGATATCTGGGGCGGAGAAGTAGCAGTTGCTGACACCCTAGCATTATCCAGAGGCTGTGTTTGGAGATAAAGGTACACAGATCAGTCAATTAACAGTGTTTACTGGGTGCCTACTATGTCCCAGCTGTTATTTTATATACTGAAGGTAGAATTAGAAAGTAGACCTAATTTGTATCTCCATGGAATATAACTTGTATATAACAGGTAGTTTGGAAACACACACACACACACACACACACAAAACATAGGATCCCAAAGATCACATGATTAACCCCCCAAAAAACTATAAACAAGTGATATATTAATGAGACAACAGCTTAAAGAATTATCCATTACCTGGTATCAAATCTGCTAGGAATAGCCTGGTGAATGTTGAGGCTCTTCTTGTAGGAGAGATATTAGAATGCAAATTCAAGTCACCGACTATCGTGAAAGCAGATGTAGACTCTGAAATCTCCTTGTGACTTTCATCCGAGAACGGAGAGGATACAGCAAAGGACAGGAGAAATAACAGAGTGTTACTCCCCAGAAAGGAGAAGAAAGAAGACATTGGGAAATCCCACTAGCAAGGACACTTACACGTTCTGGCCTTTCATCAACACTCAAGTGTATACTGAATTTCAGGAAAAAAACAAACCTTTGATATTCTTACTCCCAAGAAGGTGCCAAAATCACCTCACATTGGAACGGCAGGAGTGCTGGGGCTCTCAGGCCTTATCACTTTTGGAAATAAATAAATAATGGACAAAGCACAATATACCAACTAAAATTGTGTTCAAAAGAAACGGACAACAAAGAATCATTAAGAGCTCAAAATAATCAAAGAATATGAAACTACAAATAAATGTTATTTATGTACAGATATATGCATGGATATATAACTACATAAAGATTAGATGACTGACAGATGATAGATGATATAGATTTATATAAAATTAAGCCAAAATATTTTAAAATTTTTAAGCAGTAGATTAAAATTAAATGTTACATTATCCAGCTTCTCAGTAAGTTATTAAATCTCTGACTTATTTAACTGATGCTCAAGTTCCTTGGAAGACTAAATGTGAGAAAATGTTGAAAAAATTCTACGGGGGGCAGAGGGGGCTTGCTCACCTAGTAACTTCTTTAAATCTACAACAGTTACAAACAGTGCCTATCAGGCAAGCAGCGCAGTGAAATAAAAGAGCCTAGTCATAGACCCAAGGATGTGAATTCAGTAAATGAAAAAGGTTCACTGCAAACCGGTTGTGAAGATTTATCAAGGCTCACATAAGTGGTGTCGGAATAAAAAGCAACTTATTTAGAAAAGTAAGGTATGATCTCCATTTAGAAAAGGATAGCCTTAACTCCACTGATTTAGCCCAAAGAACCATTTGCTCTGGTGTCATTAATACAAACAAGGTTTTGAAAATTGGTTACAAACAATTTTGAAAAAGCCTTTCTCTGTTTGTCCCAAAAATCTGAAGCCATAAAGGAACTTTGACTCTCTTTACTCGCCCCAGATGAGGCACAATGCCAGCATTTTTCAAATGCTACATGGAGGGTGATCTAGGGCCCTAAGAGCCACAGTTCCTTGCCACGGGAGGAGGTGGGAACACAGGGCTGATTAATAGCAGATGTAGGTGGGGACAAGAGACAGTTAAAGGTCTGTGGAAAATGTATGTGGGATTGCGGCTTTAAATTATGTTCAAATATTGTTGTCCTTAAAATGTAATGCATTCTGACAATTAAACATTTAAAATAATCCAAGTTTAGCATAAAGTAAAAGTACCTATTACTTTTAAATGCATTTTCAGAGATAACTACTGTTGATAATCCAATGAATATCATTACAGGTCTTTTTCCAGTTTGTTCATCTTTTTACTTATCATCCTAGATACTGGACACAGAAACAAGAAATCCAGGGTTTTGGTTTTGTTTTGTTTTTTTAATGCAAATATAATGCACCCTCAGATAGTCTCTCTCTCTCTCACATATAATTTTTAAATGAAATCATAATATACAGAGTTGATTTATCTAGTTTCGTGGATTTAAATATTATCTGTGAGTACTTCAAGAAAAGAAGAGAGGAAGGAATTGCGATACTCATTGGTAAGTAAAGATTACTACTATACTGGTACTTTTAGGAATTTTTTTAAAAAACTTCTTTTCCTCTTTGATATAAAAGAAATACAGGTTCCCCGAAGGAAACACAGGAAAGCACAAAGAAAGGAACAGTCGCCCGTATTCCACCGCACAGAGCCAACCACTGAAACTTCTGACGAAGAACGATGCCATGTTTAACAGACCCAGAACAGCTGTGGCCAACAACTTTCGAAAGCCAGAGTTCAATAACAAGGTCCCAGCAACACAAGATAAAGTGGAGTAGGTAGGAAGTTACAGACCACACACCCAGTACCCCCTGACAAACAGGATGAGGAGGAAACAAAAACGTGGTCAGTGGCTTTCGAAAAAAGAAAGAAAGCACACTGTTCGAATTAACAAAGGCAGAACGCTGCGCAGAAACACAGGACACCAGTTGTGGGATGGGCGGGTGCATTTCTGTTGGCTCAGATACGCTTACAACCTTGAGCTACAAGCCTGTGCAACACTGTGGACGGGCAGAGGGAGGCTGAGAGGGAAAATGCCACAATAATGAGCTGTATCCTCAGATTTTTCCTTCCCCAACATTTCCCTGTAGATCTCCACTCAAGCTGAACAGACAGCAGTGGGGCATTTCCAACCTGACGGATGTGTTTAAAGGCCAGCACAGGCGTTGACCGTTGGAGAGATGCAGTACAGAAAGGAGGCTTTAGCAAGAACTTTAAACACTGGTTCCATTTTCAGCTAGAAAGGAAGAAAAGTTTTCAAATGGTAGCACGAACATTTTTAGATGAAGGTTATGAAAATATTGGAATTGTGGAGAATTGTTCACTCTCAGACTTTAGAAATGGTCAGAAAGGTGCACCCACTCTGTGATTCTGCAAAAGGGATCGCACTTTCTCTGTGAAGGGCCAGATAGCGAATGTTTTGGGCTGTGCAGGCTATCCTAAAAGTCTGGGAAGCAACTGCTCTAATGCACAGCCGGGGCCCTGAGCTCCAGCCATAGACAGTACACAAACAAACGCATGTGGGAGTGTGCCGATAAAACTTTACCTTTGGACGTGAACATTTGAATTTTATAGAATTATGTGTCACAAAATATTCTTATTCTGCTTTTTTCAATCATTTAAAAATATAAAATCTCTTCTTAGGGTTGTAGGCTGTACAAAAACAGGTGCTGGATGGGATCTGGCCCTTGTACTGGCAAGTAGCTTCCTGACCTTCGGCCTCAAAGCAGAGTTGCTGTTTCAAGTTTACATTCTTTTTTTTTTTTTTTAAGTTTTTCATTTGTTCAAATCTATTCTTGTGTCTTTTTAAAAATATTTTATTTATTTATTTTTAGAGGGAGGAAGGGAGGGAGAAAGAGAGAGAGAGAAACATCAATGTGTGGTTGCCTCTCACGTGCCCCCTACTGGGGACCTGGCCCACAACCGAGGCATGGGACCTGACTGGGAATCGAACCTGCGACCCTTTGGTTTGCAGGTCCGTACTTGATCCACTGAGCTACACCAGCCAGGGCTACATTCTAAACTGGAGAATCCAGAGGCTTTTTTTTTAAAGATTTTATTTATTTATTTTTAGAGAGAGGGGAAAGGAGGGAGAAAGAGAGGGATTGAAACACAATGTGTGGTTGTCTCTCACATGCCCCATACAGGGGACCTGGCCTGCAACCTAGTCACGTGCCCTGAGTGGGAATAGGACTGGTGACCTTTTGGTTAGCAGGCCGGCACTCAACTCACTGAGCCACACCAGCCAGGGCCAGAGGAATTCTATAACTACCACGCGCTAATGGATTGCACGACTGGAGTTCCCAGAGGCATTTTAAATGGAGAGGATTTCTGCTTAGGTGAGGGGGAGTCCAAGTAGTGGAAGAAGTCTTGGTGGCCAGCGAGCGATTCCGCTGGGATTGGAGTAGGATTGTGAGGCCAGAAGGTGCAGGAGCACAGGGAGACTTCCCAAAGGGGATGGTACCCAGGGTGTATCTCCATGGAGTTGGCCTGTAGCATCAAGGGAGAGAGGGATGAGAGAATGCTTCCCTATCCAATTATGCATGCTCTATTTTCCCAGTGAATCAGGCCAGTGAAAAGATTAGTAGCAGCAAAGTCAAATTTAATTCATACGACCTTTTTTTTTTTGCATAAAGATGAGGCCCTACTTTGTACACAAACAAAAACTAACAGTTCTCAGGTCTACATGGGTAAGCTATCTTTGTTTACCTGTGTGCACAGGCTCTTATGCAAATCCCAGCAGCTGGTAAAAAATAAGCCTGAGCTTGGCCTTGATGGATTTATTTCTCATTTGCTGCCGGCACAGGCCACTTCTATTGAAGAGAGAAAAATACCAGCTCCTCCACAGCCGCTTGCCCAGGAGTCCTGGGCCTGCCTGGCAACTAGCTTCTTTGCTCCCTCTCCAGCATGGGCCTGCCATTACCTTGCCATTGAATAGTCTGGTAGAAGAGTTCAGTGCAGGGTTTGCACTTTCCCAGCCATTAGCCAGCTGCCAACGCATTTCATTATCTTAGAAGTGTTTTGTACATCAAAGAGAGCCCCAAACAGTGTGATCAAGTGGAAGTAACAGCTCCTGGTCAACATTATAACTTGCAGCATTTTTTTTCATGGATATAATGCCATCTGGCACCCAGGAACAGCAAAGGCCAGTGATGGAAAAACCCTGCTGCCCTGTTTTGCTTATTGGTGTAACAGTTAATCCTGATAAAGGCCAAGGCCTCAGAGCAACTGCCCTATTGTTATCTTGCATATCTATTGTCTTACAAGGGACAAGCTGCTCAAAACCTGCAAAAGAAAGTTAGCATGAGATTGCTCCAGGGGAAAAATATCCAGGAGAGGTGGGGAAGGGTGCTTTAGTTGTCTTTTTGTTTGTTTAAATTACTTAGCGCGCGCGCGCGCGCGCGCGCGCGCGCACACACACACACACACACAGGAAAAGGACAAGGATTTAAAGACTTCTACCTTTCAAGCTTCTGGACTTTCTGGGGAAACTTTAAGTAGCTTGGCTTTGAAATCCCTGAATGAGGCTCTAATAATACCTTCTCCTGTATCAACTTGCTCTTGATAATTTTGAAAAAAACTCTCCCTGGCCTTCAATTAGCGATTATAGACCACCAGCCCTCCCCCAAATCGGACATTTTGAAACTGATTCCTGGTAACAAATTTCTCACTGAGTCTTTCATTGCTCTCTTACAATTAAAGAGAAAAAAACTTTTCTGAAATGACAGCTAATAGAAAGGTTCTGAATAAACTCATCTGTCGTACACTCAAAATCCTGCTTTCTGGGTAGCTGATTTTCAGTTGGCAAATTAGAAAAGAAAATACCATGAGTATCTTATTGTTTTTATTTTGACATCGATCTTCAAAACCCTGAAGACCAAAACATAAAATGAACAGTCTCCTTCTCTGCTGAAATGAGGACAAATGATTGGGTTTATGGTATTCTTTTTCCAGTCTCAAATGCGGTTTCCTCAATGCACTGCAACTGTTTATAAACTCTTTAATGATGTTTCCACTCATTACACAAACTCCTCCCCCTTCCTATCTTCCACTAACACCCCCCTCCTTCCATCTCTGCAGGAGGGAAAGCCTGAAATTTTGAGAACAAATTTTGAAATTTCCTTCTCTGGGTTAGGTTCACATCAAGGGATGCTTTTGCAATTGCCACATAAGCAATTATGTAAGCTTTTCAAAAGCATGGAAAATCTCTGGGGCAATTGTCACCTATACACAATTGTTAGAATCTAGATGATTTAAAAAATAAGTAGATCTTACCTAAGAACCAACCTGTGGTTTGCAAAATCTGAGTTGATCTTTCTTCTCCCAGTGCTTTCCTGTTCATTGTCATAGACTGTGATGGAGTTATCGCACACGGGAGGGACCAGATTGCAATTTCGGGCCGGTATGGACACTGAGCTCAGAGAAGGGAAGCTCTCAGCAGCCAGCATTAAGAACAAACTGCTCTGACTTTCAATGTCTTCAATACAACAACTATTTCCTCGCTTCTTTTCTTCTTCTAAGAGTCGGTGGGAAAGAAATCAAAAGAGCCAGAAAGAAAAGGAAGTAAAACTGTGGGCAAAGTGAGGAGAAAAAAAGGGTACATGGTAGGTTTCCAAAACATGGTGGTCAGATATCAAAATTTGAACCATTCATTTATAATATATGCTGCATGCTTTACATTTTATAAAACACTATGAATCACTTGCTATCTAAATAAAGGTGTGCTAGAATAAATTTTCAAGATTATCTGTTGTAGGTGATGAAACATTAAATCAACTGTTCTAAGTTAACGACAGAGCTTCACTAGAATTCAGGACTTCTATTGCTTTTGCCACAGCACGCATGCATTTATTCATTCATACATTCAACAGCACTGGTTGGCTGCCTACCATAGACCAGATTCTGTGGTGAATACTGAGATAAGCAAAAAGAGATTCCTACTCTGGAGGAACTCATACTCTGATAGTGGAGACAGGCATATAAAGCAAGAATTGTAATGGAGGGACAGATACTAAGATAGAGCAGGCAGCACAATGGTGGCGAAAAAAAAAAATAGATCAGGATAACAGAAAAGTCTTCACTATTCCGACCTTACCCTCATGTTAAAATAGTGATCTGCTATTGTGTTTAAAAAGTCAAGTAAGCCTTTGTTCTTAAATTATCCTAGAAAGAGAATCAATTACTTGTGGCATGTCTAAAGTTCCACTTTAGGTAAAGCATAATCTGCCTTGTGCTCCCTCTGGTTATTCCAGATTTGTTGGTGCATAATTTGAAAGCACTGGAGGTCTGTGGTTTCCCAGTCAGATTGTTTGAAAGCGAGGTTCACTGCGGGATCTGGCCGACACGCTAAGCAGCTGAAATTTGGAAAGCAGTGGGCAAAAGGAGAGTAGTTCAGATGAGAAAATTACACGTAATTTCTTTCCTCTAATTTTGTGAAAATCTTAAACCCTCAGTGGCAAGGGATTAAAAAGAACTTTAAGCAAATACCTAGTTCTGCAGGGGTTTTTTAAATCGTTTTGAATCCAAGTTCAAGATTTAAATTTCTAAACTGACTATTCTGTAACAATTTCCCTGTGGAATTAATTCCAATCTTAAGGGGATGTCATGGACATTTTCCTGACAGTACTTTTGGAGTCTCAAATGCTCATTCTATTTTTCTCACAAACAGGTAAATATGCCTGAATGGAAAGTTGGTGAATATCTTGAGTTGGTACTTGATTTTGTGCAAAGATGGTGAGTGGGCGGGGAATGGTATAATATTACAGTGCTTACTCTGATTCTCGCTTGAGAGGCAGATACAGCAGACAAACTCTCAGCTTTCTCGAATCCCAGTGTATCTTATATAATCTCTAACTCAGAACCTACTCGTCCCAACCAAGGCAAAATCACCAAGTCAGAATAATATGCTTATATGATAAAATTGGATTTCTTTTTCTCTCTAAATCAGTTTTAAAAAGAAAAATAAAATTCAAACTGTAATCAGGAAAAATTATTTCCTAAAGATCTTCCCCTCCCCTGGTTCTCTCCTCTCTCCCTGTCTAAATCCCTCCCCTTTGTTTCTCTGTCTCTATCCTACATCATAAAACTAGAGAAAAGATGGGCATTCAAGGAAAATGAAAGACAGATGAGGCTAAGTGTAACACTGTAAACCAAAATTAATTTTAGACTGTAATAAAGAATAATAAGCTTTATTTTGAGCAGATGCAGCCCAGGAGACACAGATTCAGTTAGCAACCTAAATTGTGTTCTGCCGAGACAAAGCAGAGCCTGCATTTTATAGTGAAAATTCCTGCCTAAGTTCCCAGTTAGGTCCATTTTATGTAAATAACATATCCAAGTTCACACAATTCTGATTGGTCTAAATTGCACAGTCCTGGTTGGTCAGCAGTATGCATCCTGATTGGTTGTTATGGAGCAGTTCTGATTGGACAGGGCAGGTCTTAGTCCATTGGTGGGAAGATAAACCAGGAACTCCTTTATAACAGTTGACTCAGATGGTAAAAATGAGTAGGGCATAGCTCAGAAGCCGAGAGTTCAGTTTGAGGCTCTTCCTGGTATGAAGAGTATGTGAGGAGCCCCTGCTAGACTCCTATTATTCATAAAACTTGGGGCTCGATTGATTTACCTAGGTCGAGACCGTGGGGAGTCCATTGCAGCAGATAAATTCTTTCTTGGGGTTTTCATCAAATGAATCTTTTTTCTTGGGGTCCACAATATAAAGAAAATCACATAACCTACTATTACCATTGGTATAGTGTTACCGGTCTATAAAAATATTTTCTGAGATACATTATTATTAGTATCTGCCTCAAAGAGGCGCTGTGAGAATTAAATGTGCTAATGGATTAAAAGTTTCCATAACGGTTCCTGAAACATAAATGTTAGAGGGTATTATTGTTCAGGTTATTATTTTTATCACTGTTATTATAGCAGAGCTTGCATAACCAAACACTGAACAGACAGTTGAACAAGTACCAATTGACATTTAGTTGGACACAAATATAACTTAGTTTAAAAAAGAATGATTCTATTTCTAACCCTAAATTCCTATCAACACTTGACTTCTTAGGGAGCACTCATACTCAATTTCTTCCATAAACTGAAAAATACAACAAACTATACCTTAAGGATGACATTATTTGAAGGTGTGTTGTAAAAGATTTGTCTTTAAAATACTTCTGAAAAATTCTGGACTCCATGGAAAAGCCGTCGCAGCCCAGTGCAGGCCTACTTCTCCAGCCTTCACAAATGCCACTTCCCACTCTGTCCCTCTGATGCACCCAACACAATGGGCAATTAGCCATTCCCCCAGCATGCCTTGTCCTGTCACACTTTGAGGCCATTCCGCCTTGGTGTGCGTGCTGTTCTTTACGCCTAGAATATCCTTTCCTGCCTCTCCTTCCAAATCCATTGTAAAGCCTTTCAGTTCTTACCCAGCCAGAAAGTACGGTAATCCCCTCTGATCCTCAGTTTTGCTTTCCATAGTTTCAGTTACAGGCAGTCAATTGCAGTCCAAAAATATTAAATGGAAAATTCCAGAAGTAAATAATTCATAAGTTTTAAATTACATCCCACTCTGTGGTAGTGTGATGAAATCTCATGTGGCCCCACTCAGTACAACCTGGGACGTGAGTCATCTCTTAGTCCGGAGTCCCCATGGTATATATACTCTCTACCCCAGCCCCCACCACCACAGCCCCCATTAGTCACCAGGTAGCCCTCTTGGTTATCAGATTAACTGTCCTGGTATTCCAGTGCCTGCATCCAAGTAACCCTTATTTTATTCAACAGTGGCCCCAAAGTCAAGAGAAGTGGTTCTGGCGATTTGGATTTGCCAAAAAAGGTAACTATGTACAGGAAAAATGTGTAATATAACAGGGTTTGGTACTATTCCCAGTTTCAGGCATCCACTGGGGGTCTTGGAACTTATCCCCCGAGGAGAAGGGCAGGGGCTGCTCTATCCCTCATCTCTGCTTGCAGAGTGCATGCTTCATCTTACTGCTGAACTACATCCTTCCTCCTTTTAGCCATATCCCACTGCCTGGAAAATCCCTTATTTATGGAAGTACTTTATTTGCAGGCCTGCGAGTTCCTTCAGGGTTGCAGCCTGTGTCTTACTGGACAACACTCCCAGTGCCAAGCAGAAGGCCCGCACATACAAAGGACTCCTGCATTGTCTGCTAGATTCCAGCAAATACATTTCAAGAGGAAAAGATCAAGACACATGACACATTACTAAGTTCCTGGTTCAGAATTGAAGACAGAGCAAGACCGGAAAAAAAGAAATGCTGTTCATTTGGTGTCCTTAGACTTACTGGGTCAGCATTTAATTTAGATAATAAAACAATTACTCATGTAAAAGTCATAATTATAATAACAGTAAAGAGAACAGCCACTTGTTTAGCTCTTACTATGCTCCAGTCTCTATTCTCAGATTTCATGACTACTAACTCATTTAATTCTCAGAACAAGCTTTTTAGTTATGTTCTCCTATTATTCCCATGTCACAGATTTAAAAACCAGGTACAGAGAGGTTAAGAGTCTTTGTCGATGGTCATGCAGCTGGGAAGGACTGCATTGTGACAGCAGAATTTGAACGCAGGCAATTTCTGCACTGCCAGATTCCCTAGCCACCTATGTGAGTGGGTTAAGGAGACTTTAACACTTATATTAGATAATAAATGGATTTATTCCAATAATCTAAAAGCTGTTAATGGGGTTGATAATGACAAATTTTAAATTCTTATTTTTCACAACCATTAACTACAAACATACCAATTTTTATCGATTACAAAAAATCAATTTTATTGATTTGGTCAAAAGTCATGACCAAATCTATGACATATAATAGGCACTGAAAGTACTTTTCAGGCTTTCCCTAAACCTGGCCCATCATTCCAAACCTATATTACCTCCCCTTAGTTTCACGAATTTCCCATGTTCCACGTTCACCAGCCCGCCACACCCTTCTGCCCACTGCCCTCAGTAAGGAGGCAGGCCACTTCAAAAAGACAGCTTATACTGTTTGCCTGGTCTCCCTGTCCTCCTACCCCTTACAAATTTTTCTTCTCCATTTTTCATAAGCCTACTTTTAATAATATAGTGATAATAGCTTTCTTTTTGCTAGTTTTTACATTGTATAAATTTTCCATCTTTTTACTGTCCATCTCTCCTGTACATTTTAGGTATTCTTCTAATATATAATATATAGATGGTTCCTGTTATCCTTTTTAAAAAATCTGTTCTGACAATATTGGTCTTTTAATTGTAATATTTAGTCTATTTACATTTAATGTGATTATTGATATGATCGGGTTTAGGTCCACCATTTTGCTATTTGCTTTTTACTTATACTACTTGTTCTGCATTATTCTCCTGTCCTTTCTTTTGTTTAATTATTTTTACAATTTCATTTTTCCTGCTACTAACTTGGTAGCTATACATTCTCCATTCTCTTATTACGATTTGCCACCCTAGGCATCACAACATACACTGATGACTTACTGTTGTCTGAGATAAATGAGTATAACCTCTTCTCAGACAATGCAAAGAACTTAGAAGCCTTTAACTGCTTTTATCCTCTAATCTCATGTTATGTGCACTATAGTTAGCCCTACAAGATAATATTATTATAGTTTAATATCAACATTACATAATTATTCTAGTTTAAGCTCTTAAATCTGTCCTGTATCTTTGGGTTTCCATTTAGAAGAATTTTGTTCTGTGGTCATACAACTAGAAATTATTTCCTCTTTTATGAGTCTGTGGGTACAAAATTTCCCAGTGTTTATTGGAGAATACCTTTATTTCATGCTCATTTCTTGAAAAAACATTTTTTTCAGCTTAAAGAAACTCTTTTGCAGGTGTTTTCCCAGCATTTTTAATGTATCATTCCATTGTCTTCAGGCTTCCCTTTTTTTTTTTTTTATCCTGTAGGAAAGTCAGCAATAACGTTCATTGTTGCTGTTTTGATGGTGAGTTATTTTTTTCCCCCTCTAGCTGGCTACATGATGCTTTCTCTATCCTTGTGCTTTGGTGTAGTTTTTTGAATTTATCCAGCTTGTGCTCAGAGATTTTTTTTTAAGTATCATTCATTGTTTCTTCAAATATTGTTTTTCACTTTTCTTTCTCATCTTCTTTTGGGACTGTGATAATATGCAGATTTAGAGCTTCTCACTAGTTCCCCTATGTCTCTTACACTGTTTTCTGTGTGTGTGTGTGTGTGTGTTTTAACCTTTTAATCTTTCTGTGCTTCATTCTGTACTGCAATATATTTTTTTCATATTTACCTTCCAGTTTACTAGTTCTCTCTTCAATATATCAAGCCTCATGTTAGATCTGTCCCCTAGGGTCCTGATTTCAGTTACACTAGTAACTCTCTCTCTGATACATATCAGAGAGAGAGAGGAAGGGTGGGAGAAAGAGAAGGAGAGAAACATCCATGTGGGAGAGATACATCCATGGCTGCCCCTCACACACCCCCAGCTGGAGACCTGGACCACAGCCCAGGCATGTGCCTTGACTAGGAATCAAACCAGCGACCTTTGGGCTCTCAGGCCAGCACTCAATCCACTAAGCTACATCAGCCAGGGCCTGATTTCAGTTATATACTTATTTGTTCTAGAATATCCATTTTGTGTTTTTATAGTATATTATTGTCTGTTGAGACTGTCAATCTCATGTTTTATTTTCTCAGCTATATTATTGAAATGCAATTTAAAATCCACATATGAAAACTCAATTTTAAGATTTTTGATGAGTTCTTTATACTGTGTATTGCTTTTTCTGAGTTTCCACTGCACTGTTTTGATTCCTTATATACCTGGTTATATTTCATTCAGTGTCAGGTATTGTATATGAAAAATGATAACAGATCATTTGAGACTACATGTTGCTTTCCTCAAAGAGGATTTAGTTTGCTTCTAACAGGTGGCTAGGAACATTAGCAATCCTGAATTATCCCAGTTCAATGATAAAAAGATATGATTAAAAGCTAAGTTTCAGTCCCTTCAGAGGAAGATCTATTTCAGGACCACCCTTGTTCATGGAGTGTGGCCTTTTCCTTTGGAGTCTCAACCTAAAACATGTGAATCTATCAGCTTCTCTCTTTGGTAGCACTGAACTCCTTTCGCTCCCTTAGATGCACGAGTCTTTCAAAAGCTCGGCTCACCTTCTCAGCTTCCCACCTAACCTTAAAAATTGGCAGATGCCACTCGGGGAAAAGCAGTCTCAAATGCAAAGCTCTGTTCTCTGGGTTTCCTTCTTTCTTTAACTTGTTGGCTCTCTAGTGACTTCAAGGGTTCTTTTCTCCTGATTTTTGTCTAGATTTTGTAATATTTTCTAAAAGAAGGGAAATATTTGCCTACTAATATGTTTGCTTTCATATACATAAATTTAAAATATTTATAGTCATATTTCTTTATTTTTTCCCATTATTCATAGAAAGGCCTACTCCAATTTATAACTGGTATTGATTTTAGTAAGAGCTGTGAGATAAGGACTTGGCTCTATATTTTTCCCAAATAAATTATTATTGCCTAACTATATACTAAATAATTCATATACTCTCTTGGATTTTATATATATACACACATACACATATTCCATTAATGTGCTAAGTCACCTTTTTATTACTTTGGTCTTTTCTGGATTTTCTATTCTGTTTTACTGTTTCTCTCTTTATTTTTGCACCAGTACCTCATCATTTCATTGTTTTTAATTACTGACACCATATATTATATTTCTATATCTGGCTAGAAAAGGCTTCCTTCTTCCAGGCCCATCATACCTGAAATATATGTATAACTTCCTGACTAGTCCAGCACAATTAATTTTATCAGACATGCTTTAAAATCTTTTGTCTCATATGGAAAACTTCCTTCCCCCAATATACACCCAAAAGAGAAATCTCATTGTGACTTTGGTTAGGATTACACACATTTTAGAGAGTATTTTAAGGTGTATAAACATCTTTACAATATTGAGTGTCTCTAGCTAGAAACATCTTAAATCTTTCAGTTAAAATAATATACTTTTATATAAATATTGTATGTTTATTAAGAAATGTGTTCAATAAATTGTATAATTTGATAAACTGTTTTCTTCAATTATATTTTTAATTGGTTATTCCTTGTGATAGGAAAGTTCCTGATATTTCCCAATGTTAATAATGTAACAATAACCTTACTATTTCTAATTATTTCTGGTATGTTTTATTAGTTGATCAGTTTATCACTTAGCTTTTGAAGATAAAGAATTATATTGTTATCCAGTAGTAAGAATTGTGTTAACTTCTTTATAATATTTATTCTCCTTACACTGTTAGCTTGGGTGGGCATGAATCTCAAACTTCAGTACTAGGTCTGAACCTTAATTCACTCAAACTAACCATTTATCATAATACCAATCTCACCAAAGTGATTGGTTCAGAATGAGTAACACAGGCTCAGTGGTCACTGTGACCAGTGAGACATGCCGTGGCACTTGGTCATAGTGTTTTGTTGCTGTTGTTGTTGTTTCTAGGGTTTAGCCCATGATTAAAGAATTTTCAAGGTTTTCAGAAGAGGTGCTCTCTCTTTCCCTGGACTGTGAAGTATAAAGGCGTTGGACCTGGGTGGCCAGTGTGCTGTCATGAGAGAAGCAATACAGCACAGAAAAGGACGCAGAATCACAAGAACTGAAAGAAATCAAACAGCAACACTGAAACCAGCCATGCCTGCAACTAAAGCTGGCCTACAACCTTGTGAGAGTAAATGCATTCCCCTTTATGTTTTGAGACCAGTGCCCATTATTTGCAACCCAAATTAATCTAACATATACCAGCCCAATGCTGTGTTCAGGAAACACACCTAAAACAGAATGACAAAGAAGGTTTGAAAACACAAGCATGTGGAAAATTACACCAGGCAAATGTGAGCAAACAGAAAGCAGAAATGGCACAATCAAAATCAGATAAGAAAAGTTTGAGATCAAGACCACTAAGCAGGGGAAGGAGCATATTATAAGATTAACAAGTACAATTAATGAACTCCTGTACACCAAAAACTACAGCAGCAAAATCTATAAGGCAAAACTCTAATAAAGACAGACATAGCTACTATGAAAATCACAAGTCATCGTGGGGAATTGTGCATTAGAATTTGATGGATCAAACACATTCAAATAAGTAAGAGTATATGGAATGTAAATAATACAAAAGAGACAATGTAAAAAATATTAATACTCTTTCTCTCTACTTCACAAGAGAAGACATTGGAATATCATGTAGAGCCATCATTAGAACGGGCCCAGGCCCAATCAATTGTACTGCAAAGTTTAAACTTCAAAATAACAAATAAAAGTTTAGTAGTATTTCTCACCATCTCAACTCTCAATTAGGAGCTGAATATATTCAGACTTTAAGAGAACCTTTGGTTTCTGAATTCTCACTACTCACCATCCAAACCTTAAAAACCAAATATTATCAGATATTTTGGTATCTCTACCAGAATTTCTGCTTTCTGAACTCAGGCTCAAATAGATTTTAATGTTAAGGGAATATTTGTAATTCCTATTTTGTTTATATTATTCAAAATATTCTAGAACCCTCCCCAAATAATTGGTAAGTACCAAGATGGTCTACTAAACTAGCACAAGGATACCCTAACTAAATAACTAAAAAAAAGTTAACTTATAAAAGGAAATGTTCTCAATAAAATATTAGCATATTAAATACATCTAGTCATTCAAAGACTAATATAGCAGCCCTGGCTGGTGTAGCTCAGTGGATTGAGTGTGGGCTGCAAACCAACGCCAGTTCGATTCCCAGTCAGGGCACATGCCTGGGTTGTAGGACAGGTCCCCAGTATGGGGTGTGTGAGAGGCAACCACACATTGATGTTTCTTGCCCTCTCTCTTTCTCTTCCCCTCTCTCTAAAGATAAAGAAATAAAATCTTTCAAAAAAAAGAAAACTATAACATGATCATGTAGATACATTTCTTAAACTATAATTATTATAGTAACAATTTAAAGAAAATATATCTATAGATACAGAAATATAAATATTTTGTATAAATGTATAGCAAAAATTTCTAATAAAATCTGAATAAAATATGAATACATTATCATCTTTCATTTATCCAAATATTCTTATTCTTACTTTTGTTTCTTATTCTTATATTTCTTTTAAAAAATCTAACTAATGTAAAAATATATAATAAAGATTAAATTAAGAAAAAAGAAATCTATATTCATGAATTTTAATGATAACAGCAAAAATATTTTATCAATAATAATATATTTAAGCCATTGCCATTAAAATCAGAATCAAATAAGGAATTCCTTTTACTACTATTATTTTTTAAAATTATTTTAGAAGATCTGAATAATACAATAAGTCAAGAAAGTTATATCAATTGTGTGTATATAAATATATATATATATACATATATATATATATATATATAAAGAAATCTAAGACTAATAGGAAAATTTGGCAAGGCATCAAAATACAAGAAAATTATAGACAAACTATTAATTTTGTTTATATTAATATTATGGAGTTAGAACTTGACATATATAATTATCCTATATACAGTAGCTATACAGGGCATAAATTGTCTAGAAATATATTTAACAAGAAAAATAACATGCAAAAAATATATTAAAAATAAGATGTAAATGAATGTAAAAAATACAATTTTCCTAGATAGAGAATCTTAATACTATTAAAATGTTAATCTTTCCAAATAACAACATAATTTAATACAACCAAACTTCAAAAGGTTTTTTTTAATTTTATTTATTTATTTTTGGAACGAGGTAAGATCGGTTGCCTCTCACACACTCCCAACTAGGAACCTGGCCCACAACCCAGGCATGTGCCCTGACTGGGAATCAAACTAGCAACCTTTCGGTTTGCAGGCTGGCCCTCAATCCACTGAGCCACACCAGCCAGGGCTCAAAAAGTTTTTTAAACCTTGTTGTATACATTAAATATTTTATTTTAAAAATTTAAGACATATCAGAAGAAAAATCTCCTGAGTAAGGGAATTCCTGAATAAGAATTATAAAAATGCCCGCTAAAATGTCCAATTACAATGTTGTACACTTAAAACTAATATAATATTGCATATGTCAACTTTAACTAAAAAATAATTTTTGAAAATGCCCATTAACATTATAAATAATTTAATGGAACTCATACTCCCACCAATACAGTACAATAAAGCCTGTTCTCCCACATTCTCACCAGCACAAAACACAGAGCTGTAAATAGTAATATAATGAACAGCCCACTAAGTTACCCCCAAAAAATAGAACATAAGCAACACAGTTGAAGCTCACTGTGTATACATTGTAGATTCCACTCTCCAATCCCTGAGGGAGCCACTCCCTTGAATTACGCATTTATTATTCTCATTCATTGTTTTATATTTTCACATTGTACGTATAGAAATGTTTATGTTTTTAAGTTCTACGTAAACAATAAAAATCTGCATGCATTCCTCTGTCATTGCTTTGTTTTGTTTTGGAAAACAGTGCATTTATAAGATGTTGATGCCTTATTTACCTCAGCTCATTCTAGTTTTTCATCTTCCAGTACACAATTCATCTGGGTAGGGTTTTCACATCTGTGAGCTCCTAGTTCATTTCTTTCATTGCCTTGTGTTTTTCCACTTCCTTCTGGGTGGTTTCTTCTCCTGTCTACCTTTCATATCTCAGACTTTTTGTCAATGTTGATTCTGTCTCCCCTCAGCTTCTCAACACTTTTCACTTCAAAACTGATCTTATTTTCCCCTTTAATTTCTATCTCAGGCAAGCCAGCTCTCCTTTCTCTCACAATGACAGTAATTCTTTTGAGAGGACAGAGGAAATTTAGTCTGTTGTTTTTATTTCCTGAAGTAATTATTATTCTGATGTGTTTTATGTACCACCTTTCTTTTACATGTCATGTTCTTTTTCTTTTTTCTTTTTTTTTTTGTGATTTGAAAGGAAGTCCTATTTCCTGCTTATTCCTCAACTTTTACTGGGCACAACTTTATCTGGTCCTGGTATTTGTCCAGCAGCATGAGTGGATTACCATCACATTGCTTCCATGTTCACCCAGTCTCCCTGAACTGTCCCTGAGGACTCAGGCTGGAGATCTGGACATTTGAGAGATGGTTACATGTTTTCAGACAGAAAACCAAGGAGGGGAGAGAGCGTAGAGAAGGCAGACATAGGTGGTGGGTAGCTAAAGATATGGTTGTGTTGTCTATAGGCACTTTTCCAACCAGTGTCTTGATCCCCAGCCCATTAAGAAATATGTCAATCCCATTAAGTCAATCCCATTAAGAAATATGCCTCTTAAAAAAAGAAAGAGAGAGAGAAATATGCCTCTTAAATTTTTGTCATTTACCCTTCCAAGATGAAGCTAACTTCATAGGAAACCAGGTCAGTGTGAGAGCTCTTGGCTCAAAGCCCTCTTGTTAGTGGTTAGCTCTTACTTATCTGTTTAGTCAACTTTTCTTAGTAGATATTTGATTCTCAGGAACTCCTCTCTATCCACTTCCCCTTATTTTCTGGTCTCTTTTGAAGAGCAGGGTAAACAGTACTGACCCTGGTTAAAAGGGCTCTTCCCTCTTTCTCTGCGGGGCGGCAGTGCTCTGAGAGCAGGGACTCACCTCTCCCGTCCTCATTTCTCTGTGGACTGTTAGGTAGGTCTCAAAACCCTGTGCTTTATTTCCCAATAATTGCACCATTTCAAATGGGGCTAGATCTATGTTCACACTGTTCCCTATGTGTCTTTGTCATAGTTCAACTTCTTCTAAGTCTGTGGGAAAAGACAGTGGCTGTTCCCTGATTGATGGAGTATTGATATACATGTGGAGTTTTAATGAGGAATAAGGACATTGTGAGCTCTAATCTGTACTTGAATCACTCAGAGGTCTTGTTAAAATTGCAGGGGCCGGCCTGAGAATCTGTATTCTTAATAAGCTCCCAGATGATACCGATGCTGTTGGCTACAAACCATACTTTGATTAGACAGGTTGTACATTAGTCAGTGTTCTCAGAAAAACAGAACCAATAGGATATATACCTACAAAGAGACTTGTTATAAGGAATTGGCTCATGTGATTATGAAGGCTGAGAAGTCCCATGATCAGCTGTCTGCAAGCCAGAGAAACAGGAAAGCCTGTAGTGTAGTTGGAAGGCCTGAGAGCCAGGGAGCCAAGAGCAGGCAAAGATCGATGTCTCAGCTCAGACAGTTAGCAGAACCAAGAATCCAACCTTCCTCAGCCTTTTTCTTCTAGTTCACATCCTCACTGGACTGGGTGATGCCCATCCACATTGGAAAGGGCTACCTGCTTTACTCAATCCATCTATTCAAACACTGGTCTCTTCTAGAATCACCCTACTGGTCATACCCAGAAATAATGTTTAACCAGATATCTGGGCATCCCACAGTCCAGTCGAATGGGTTCATTCTCAACACATAAAATTAACAATCACAGGCTGCAATCATACAAAGCAAGAAAGTACTAAACGGCTGGCTGAAAAATTTAATATAATAACTAATATTTATTAAGATGTGACTACGTTCTAACCACAGTACGAAATGCTCTGCATGGATTATCTCATTTAATTCTCACAATGACCCTGTGAGGCCGGGACTATATTATTTCCATATTATAGAGGAGGAAATTGAGACACAGAGAGGTTGAGTAATTTATTTGAGATTAAACATCTAGGAAGTGTCAGAATTGAGCAATCTGATTTCAGAGCCTCAATTTGAACACCATCTCATGGTGCAAATGCGGGGCCATCTGTTGCTCTGCTATGCTACAGAAAGCAAGGGTCGGGCCATGCTTTTATAACAAGTAGGGTTTTGCTTAATGAAACTGCTGGGAAGCTGGGGAAGATGGCCTGGGAGTTTCCTCTGAAGTGTAACACAGTTCTGGTGCTTCCCACAAGGTGCAAGTTGAGAGAGAAGTGAATGTAGCCTTTACTGAGAAAGGGAAGTGAATACCAGTAAGAATAATAAGAGGAAAAACTAAGAGAATTGATGAAAAAGAAAGCACAGAACTTGGAACCTTTACCTTGCAGTTTAGAGAGTGGAGACTCTTGAAATAAAACTTCCTTAGAAAGTCTGAGAAGAGTTGTGTGCATGTGACAAGTCCAAAGGATAAGGGAACTCGTATGTCCATGGGCAAAGTACTACTTCAAGAGTCAGACACCAGTGAAGCTTAGTAACCAACCCCCAACCACCACCACCAGAGCTAGGATTTCTTCTTTTATCTTCCAAAGGCCTTTGTGCATAACTCAGATGCAAAATGTACTCACTCATTCCTTTATTTACATTCCTCCCTCACTAGACTGTGATTTATTTATTTTTATTTATTTATTTTTAGTACAGGCTCATAGACATATCTTGAGGTCTAGGTACACTGGAATTCTCTATTCACTGAACTTCAGCTTTACAGTCTTGACATCATTACTTTTTTACTATCGGCATCCCTTAGCCCATCACAGTTCATTTCAATGTACTGTTCTTCTGAAGCCTTCCCTTAATTAAGCGCTTCATTCTGCACCTTTATCTTGACACAAAATATTCTGTCTTATTGGTACATTTTGCAAAGCTCTTTCCTGCATTAAATTATAGACTCCTGGTGGTTATGACTCTGTCTTCATGACCTTTGAATTCTCATTAGAGATGAGTGGGATCCTGCACATCAGTTGATGCTTGAAGAATCAAGATATTGGATACATATTGGATACATACTTAAAAAGAAAAGAAAGGGAAAGAGATTTAGGCAAAACGTACCTGACTGGCTAAAATGGACTCAATAACATCTTAAAACAAAGTTTAAAAAACCCAAGAGACCTTTCAGATTCTTTCGCATATAGGATCTTTCCAGATCCCAACTTCTTTTTCTGCTGAACACATTACTCAAGAGTGACCTGCTTCCTCCTTGTTCTCTGGAAAGTTACCACGCACCATTTTTAGTACAGAAGAGGGAGGGTACCCGGAGCTAAATTTACCTTTGAACTAAGATCAAAATAAAAACAATCACTTAATGAAAAAAAATTAAGAAACAAAGGATTCAGAAATGCAGAAAGAGATGTAAGAAACAAAAATAGGTTAAATTTTACTGTGAGGGAACCATCAGATGCTGCCCACTACGGTACCAGTCCTGGAGACTGCACAGCTGCCAAGCATGTGACGGGGGACTACTGATTTATGCTCAAGGGGATTCCATGGCTGTGAGAGCCCTTAGGGAAGGAAGGCTGGGAAAAATGTGGTTACTTGCACTATTCCATTACAGGGTAAAGAGAAGGCTTTTGTGATTTCCTTCTTTACGCCTAACACCAATTGTTAAGTGTTTTAATTTTTTACAAATTCTCTATTTCTGTCTTGAGACAATATGACTGGGGGGGTGTGGGGGGTGAACTAAATAGAAGCCAGAATGCCATGACAATTAAAGAGAAAAAAATATGGATTCAATAAAACAAATTCATAGCAATTGTGCTTAAGACAAGTTCACTTGTTTGGACTCTAAAAGATCTGTCAGCAGGAAATGAATTTTAGCTGAGTTTACAAAGTAAACATAAAATGCTACTAAAACTTGAGGTTCTCAGTGTCCTGTTTGCATCTTCTTTCCACTTAGAATGATTTATTAAGTTCATTGTCATGTTTGTTTGTTTATTTTAAATCAAGACAACAGAAAAATTCCACTCTTAGGCTAGGGTCTAAGAAAGTAAAATCTTAACAGCAAAACAAAACACATAAAACCAGAACAAAACATACTCCTAACAACTTAAAATATTTCATGGAGCACATACTCAGAAAATATTCAGCCAGTTTGGGAAACCAGCACAGACATGCAAAATACATCCACAACTTGCTGCTAGATTTTGGGGTCTTTTTGCTTTTGGTTTTTACTGAACATCAAGATTTCTGCCAATAGAAGAATGCTTTGATTATTTTACCACCATGGGACATTACTTATTAATTTTTCATTTCAATTAATCAAGATCTTCTAGCCTAGACCTGTGTATTCTTTCTCATACTCAACCTCCAAAATTTATGTGCAGAAAAAGGTATTTTACTTATCGCTGGTAAAAAGGTCTTATGGAGAAAACACTCAACAAAATACCACTCCTTCCCCTCAAATAATTTTATATTCATAGCCCGAGACTTACATTGTATGTATTTGTTTTCCATTTCCCCCACTAAGTTGCCCCATTGAGAAGTTCTTAGCACCAGGCTCCTGAGAAAATATCTTGAGAGCTTTATAGAATTACTGTTTCACATTTAGCATCTTTTGACTATTAATCACCGCTCTCAGAGAAAGGTGCCGCAGCTTCGCCAGTATTCATCTCTCTGGCTCCCTGCAATCAGGGAAAAAGGATGTGTAAGCGCTTGGGGTGGGGGAGGCAGAAAAGAGAGAGGAAGGTGGAGGAAGAGAGGACAGAAAATGCTATTTTTCCTCGGATAAAAAATGGAGTTCGAGGGCATCTAAAAGACATCTAAAAAAATCAGAAGCAAGTCAACACTCAAGAAAGATATAAACAACAGATATAAAATGAGCTGATTGTAACCTGCACAGTCTTACGTACTTCCTAACATCACATGTTGTCGCTGTTCCTGGGGCAAACATACAGGAGATCCCCTTACCTACCCCGCAGCGGATGCCTGAAGTCGCAGTTAGTATTGAATGCTGTCTATGCTAAGTTTTCTCCTACACATACATACCTGTGATACGTATGGATAGGAGTTTAATTTATAAATTTGGTACAGTAGGAGATTAAGAACAATAACTAATAAAATAGAACAATCATAACAATATGTGTAGTAAAAGTTATATAAATGTAGTCTCTCTCAAAATAACTTACTCTACTATACTCACCTTTTCACTTCTGGAAATATAACTTCTGTGAGGCTTATCCAAATTGCCAGCGTCACTACTCTTGCCTTTGGGGCCATCGGTAAGTAAAATAAGGATGATCTGAACACAGCACTGTGTTGTGGCGACAGTCGATCTGATAACTGCAAGTGACTAAGGACGGGAAGTTATACAGCGTGGAGATGCCAGACAAAGGGAAAATTCACGTCCTCGGTTGGACTGAGCAGGACACTCAAGATTTCATCACTCAGAACCGCAAATAATTTAAAACATGAATTGTTTATTTCTATACTTTTCCATTTAATATTTTTGGATCCCAGGTGACCACAGGTACTTGAAACCATGGAAAACAAAACTACGGGTTAGGAGGGGGCAGTGCTATGCGTGCACGCGCTCAAATGGTGGAGCACAGTAGGGTGGCGAAAGCAGCTGAGAACTACTGAGTGGTTATTCCTGCGCCGGGTACTATTAGCCGCCTCACAGTTATTCCAGTTAGGATCCCAAATGCCCTCCGAAGTGGATCACATTATCCCAAACCCATAGGTCCACTTGAACTTTTGCAATTGACATTTGTCAGATTTTAGAAAGTTAATATGGAGCATGTGCTGTATAGCATGAATCCCTTCCAACATCCCTGCAGTAAAATGTGTACACAGATACAGAAGTAGGAAGAAAACGACTTCTCTTCAGGTCAGGTCAGGTTTTATTGTCCAAAACAAACCTAGGTTTAGAAGGAAGGAAGGGAGGGAGGAAGGGAGGGAGGGAGGAAGGAAGGAAGGGAGGAAGGGAGGAAGGAAGGGAGGAAGGAAGGAAGGGAGGAATGAAGGAAAGAAGGAGGAAAAAAACCACCTGTTTTCCCAGGCTGAATTTCAGAATTGAAGATTGGATGTATTTTCAACTCCATTTTGCAAGCAAAGAAACTGGGACTCAAAGAGGATGGAGGGCCCTGCCCCATGGCACCCACCGACAGCAGAGTTGGCTGGATTCAACCAGGAAATCTCCGATCTAGAGCCTGCCCCCCCTACCCCACTAGCCTGCCCCTCAGGCTTTCCTTCAGTGTGTAAGGAAATGCAGATGTGTCTGAAGTCTTTCCACCGATCCTGAAGACCTAAACTGCCTTTTCTGTTCATCAGTACTGTCTTTCTCTGCAAATTCACCTAGAAAATAATTGTAAAAAGAAGAAACGAGGAAAAAAATGTTTCCTTCAGTGAAAGAGAAAGCATCAGCCTTGACTCTACTCACTTAGGGATTTGAGCTTTGCTCCTTAGAGACAAAGCTGAGAAGGGAATGGAGGAGAGGAGAGGGGAAGGGAGAGGAGGGGAAGGAAACGGAGGGGAGGGAAGAGGAGAGGACGTAGGGGAGGAGAAGATGGGATTGTGGGGAGCAGGAAGGGAAAAGGAGAATGAAGAAAGGACCTGGATCCTAGGATCCAGAAATGACCAAAGCATGTTTAAAAATACTAATAATTCAAGATATCTAAGTTGGCTTTCTAGCAGTGAATGTTTGTCCAAATGTGGATGCGGCAAAGCTTCCTATCTGGTTAGCAGACAAAAAGGAAAGCCCACACAGGCTGGTAAAAGGGTCACCAAACTGATCAAATCCAGCAGAGGCAGTGGTCCAAGAGCAGAGTTCAGAGGAGAGGATGTACTACCTAGGAATGTGCAGAAACTTGAGAATGACATTGGACTTTATCTGGTCAGAATGGTGGTTTGATCAATCTAGCTCTCGAGGTACAGCATGACCCTGGCAAAAATCGAGCTGCATCAGGTACTGGAGTCCGTGGGTGGTTAACTTTCTGCACGCAGACAGAGCCCCTTCGGCAGCTACTCTTACCCTCCCACATTCCAACAGGCTTTCTCCCGCGAGAGGGAGTGTGCCTGAAATTACACATAACCTCAATGCCCACAGGAGCATGTGATTGGGGAATGCTTTCTGCTGTGCCTATCAAAGCAGGAAAAAGGCTGAGACCCATTGTTTGTTTTTAATTTGAAGTCCTAACGGCTAAACTTGAGCTGGGCGGCCAAAGAAATGCCAGGAAAAAAAATAAAAAAGCAATCCCTCACGGATCCAAGCCTTGCGTGGGCACAGCAGCTTCAGGATCTCTTTTCCGGCTCCCAAACCAGGGCAGCCACACTCTGATCAGGGATTCTACACCACTCTCTTGGGTGCCAAGTTCATAGATGGGCGTTCAACTGAGGTCCAAGTATAATGTGAAGCTCAATTTGTTTCCTTTTTTTTTAATGTTGTAGCTTTTGTACTTCACCACCAATGTGTGGCTAAGGCCTTGTCAATGTGCCAGTGCGTATATTGCCGTTTCTGACATGAAGAGAGTAAACAATTCCAATGAAAGACCCTCCCTGCCCGGGCAGCACTCCCTAAATGCAGGTGATTTGAGAAATTATGAAAACTATGCCCTGGCTCGCAAACTGTCTTTGTCAGGTGCTTTACTCTAAACCAAGGAGGAGGTTTTACATGTTATGTACACAGGGCTTATGTTTTTGGTGTGATACTAGACATTGGTAAAGGGATTATTTTCTTCTTTCTCTGTAAACTTCCTTTTACCAAAATCAGGGTCCAGACATTAGCATAAACTATATATGAACCTTTTAAGCTAATCAGCTCATTTCTTTCCCTGCGCTAATTTAGGAAGGGTATCCACAGGCATTCACATGTGACACTCACGTGTGCGCCCAGACTTCCTTTGCACCATTTCTTCAATTTTACTCTCCTCTCCCAGTGCTAAGCTTCTACTGCCCTAGTCTCCCAACAAACACGTATGTGATACACACATACGCACATCTGTGTTTTGCTCCCCTGAAGTAGATTTCTAGTGAAATGAAAGCATTCACAGAACATAACATACTGTGTTAGGTCAGAGAGTTGGTCTCAAGATACCAAAGTGTATTTTTACTCTAATAATACCCTGAAACCCTTAAACTATTAAATAGTCAGCTAACTTGCTCCATTTCAGTTAGGGTCATCAGAACTTTAATTACTGTGTAACACCAAATGACTCAGATTAAAAATGTCCAGCCACACATTTAGATGTTTTTATTTTACTCTACACAATACAGTGTTTTCCCGTCTAAACTGACAAGTCCAGCACGAGTAGGTGGAAGGAAGAAAAAGAAAGGGGCATTCATTAAGAAATGGAAGGTAGGGCTTTTCTCCTGAAAACAGATGAGCTAAAGCACACCTTTCGGAGCTGGAGAACCAGTGCCAGCATTTTGATACACAGAATGAACTTTAATCTGCACAGATGAATCTGAGAAATCTTCCGGAAGAGATGCCATATTATCACAATAAATATTATTAGCAGAGTCACAAGGCTATAATCACTATCTGTATTCCTGATACCGAGTTTCAGATTAACATGTTCATTTTACTGGTGTTCCCACATTTAATGTCAGAGAATTTTGGTTGTGGTATTATCATCATTAGGTAAATATATATATAAAATGTACATTTGAATTATATATATACACGTGTGTGTGTGCGTGTGTATAATTGTGAGATAATCTGAAAGTATAGATTGACCAGCATTTACAAGAACAATTTTGGGGGTTTAAGAATCGACTTAAATGACCCCCCTAAAAAAGGTTCCATGGCAAGTTTGGTAAATGTTTGCTTTGGATAAAATTTCTAGTTCTGCAGAAATTCCTACATACCATCACTATTGCTTTTCAAAGTATGTTTTCCCCTTCTTTTCATTCATTCTCTCCCCCTTCCCCCACCATCTCACCCACCATAATTGGTCAAAGGACCAGAATTATCTGGTTCATGTTCAGGAGCTTTTAAAAGGATCCTTTCTTAAACCCAGAAACCTGGATTTCTGCTTCCTTTTTCGCTTTGCTTAGACTTTCAAATGAGGGAGAGCCGTATCTGATTTAGACTCGACCTTGAAATGCTAAAAGTACTCATCCACCTTTCATACAGTCAGAGGAAAACAACCTAGACTGGATGATACAGCAAGCTTCAAACTGTTTGGAAGGAGATAGTCCTATTTCTTGGGCTGGGGGTCTGGCTCGCATAGAACTCATGGTAAAATACATTTGACAAAGTGTGCTTTCACTCATCTTTGACAAGCCAAGCGGAACCAGGGAAATACCCACTTTTAGATGCTAACACCAGGGACTTTCTATAACTAAAGAATAGGCCAGATACCTGCCAGCACCTTTAAAAGAGTACGTGTCCCATGGTTTTTCAGTGACTGCACGATGAAGGTAGTGGGTCGTGTATCTTTGCTTTTATCTCGTCCCATGCAGGAGTGGCAGGGGCTCTAAACAATAACACATCTCTGCCCTTTAATCTCAGGTTCTGTGAGGAACAAGCATTTTGATAACTGAATTATCCAGTTATCTAAATGTCCCCAAGAAAACCCTTTATGGCTTCAGTGCTTGTTTGTTAGCTTTCCTAGCTATGCATCCTAACAAAACATTGAGAATCTTCCTGAGTCTGTATCATTATGCTGAACATCAATTCTCATTGCATACGTATTGTAGATATGAAGTTTAAAGATATCAGACCCTATTTTTTTTTTTTTTGTAAAAAATTCAGGCCTTGCCCTGGCCAGTGTGGCAAGGCTGGCTGGGTGTCATCCCACAAACCTAAGGGGAGTGGGTGCGATTCCCCATCAGGGCACATGCCAAAGTTGAGAGTTCGGTCCCAGGTCAAGGCACATAGGAAAGACAACAGATGGATGTTTCTTTCTCGCTCCCTCTTGCCCTTTCTATCTAAAATCAATAAGCATGTTCTCAGGTGAGGACAAATACATATATACATACATACATACACACTTAAAACTTTATTCAAAAAAAATCCCGGTCTTATCAGCCTGTTTATTATGATCTATAATTCTTTCTAAAATGGAGAGGATAAAAATAAAAAAAACAACTGGGTATCAGTAATCAAAGTTGTGCTTAGAAAACTAAGTAAAAGTGACCAGGAACCAACCACCATAGACCAGATTACCGGACATTACAATTGTGTCCAAGAATGCCAAATTACAATCAGGTATTTGGAAAGAAATGACAGGATTTTGTCATTCACTCAATGATTTGAATGGAATATTCATTTCCCAAATATCTCCTAGGCTGTTTCTCCGGTCTCTTTCAAGTTTATGCTCAAATATCACCTCCTGACCATTTTACTTAAAATAGCAACCTGCTTCCTCTCCCCCACACCCACCCAGAGTCCTGTTCTGCTGGGCCTTCCCATGGCGCCCCATGGTCTCCTACGATATTCACAAACCCAGCACAGCAGCCCTGCCCCTTAGCAGTGTCACCGTCTGTTACACGTTTCACTAATTTGTTTACTTCCCTCTCCAAGAGGAAGAATTTTTGCTTGCTTCATTGCTGTATTTCCAAATGCCTAGAACAATGCTGGGCACATAGTAGCTGCTCAACAAATATTTATAAGTGAATAGATTAACTAATTTTAGCATCTTCTAAAGCCCTGGTCTGACAGTCCCTGACTTCAAGGTCTTCCTGTCAAATGGGAAAGTCAGATATGGTTGCAAACAATTACAATACAATGGGATCGGAAAGCAGTGTACTGGGATCTGACATTGGTTAGGAGCTAGGGCTCGACCTTGGACAAACCTGGATTCTAGCCTCAAATTGTCCCATAGCTCTCTGCCCTTGGGCCAAGCACAATTATAACATTGCTGTACGGTGGGCTCTTCAGATCAGAGACGACTATAGGAACAAATGTCTACCATCACAGGCTTGTGACGAGGAGTTGGTGAAGGGATGCACACAGGCGCTGAGCACAGTCCTGGCATTCAGGAAGGCTATCGGAAGTGCCGCAGCCTCGCATCATCACATCAGGTTTTTACAGAAGCGGAGAGCACAGCGCAGGGTCTGAAGCGGTACTCCTGGGGAGGCTTCCAGTAAGAAGCCGGCAATAGAAATGGAGGAAAAGTTGTCCTCAGCATGCATACAATGAAATGCCAATATTAAATTTTCCTGTACTTAATGCATGAAGCTCCTTTTTAAAAACAAGTAATATGAACTTGTAATCAGAGTAGGGACTTTTCCAACTGAAATGGGTTATTGACAAGCCTGTCCACTAACCTGGCTGTAACTTTCCATACACCTTCACTCATTTGTCATTCTCTCTAAAATGGAATGTAGGGGGAGAAAATCCAACTGGCACTGAAATATTAGGTATTATTGCCCTGTGAAAGAAATGTCTAAGCCACTCACCATCATCATCGTCACCATCACTACCCACCGTTGCTTTGGCAGCAGAGGCTTTGCTAAACAGAACACATTGACATTGTCCTTCTCAGAAAAAAATAGTTAATTCAAGATCTGGTTCCAGTACGTGTTCCTAATCAGAACACTAAATCTACAGGGGAAAAAAGGAGTTAATCTCCTTTTCAATCAGTGGTGCATTATCTCCTTTCCCTATCCCTCAGTAAATCCCAAACTTATTAACAGTCTCTTCAGGACAAGTCTTCCCATCTCTGTACTCAAGAATCTTTAAAAACAGTGACACACAGCTCTTGAGTTCAATCAATTTCACAACTAATTCTGCTGCAACTCAGGTCAATATTCTGACTGCTATTTGGCAACTGAAGTTGAGAATTTTGAGATGGAAGGAAGTGCTCAGCTATATATAGGTGTAATGCTCATTTCCTTTTCTTATCAGCAAAATCTACCGTAGAGTGACATAATCAGACTAAAAGAAAAAGAGGGGCATAATGTACATTTGGCATTATCACAATCTTTTTCAATTGATGAGTCTAAAGTTCTGGCCTAATAATAAACACCAGGCAATCCTCAGTAAGCTTGTGAGTTTGGTGATAGAGATATGATTCAAATTTTACTACTCACTTCAAAAGACTAAAAAGTCATACTAAATTAGGCAGGGATGTGTTATATTAGTAACCATTAAATCATAACTAGTTAAAAGGCAATGATTTCTTCTGGTGAAAATTGGCTTCATATTTAAAGTAACCATTACTGCATATTTAGGAAGCAAAAATAAAGTTAGAAAAAGGAGAGGGAAAACAATTCATTTTTAACTTGAGCCTGGCTCCACAACCATATTATTTAATTAAATGTTAAGTGCCCCAAAAAGGAGTTTTCTGGGGAGGTGGAAATCTACTACTCCATGGGTGTGCAGATTTCACAAAGTCCAACCACTACTAATATAATGGGAGCACTTTGCATGACACTGATAGAACCTGGCAGCCAAGGAGAGTGGACTGGAATGCGCATGCATGAACAAAAATGACTTCACTGTATAGTCAGTGGGGACAGTAGACATCATTGAGCGAGCATGTGTACTGTGTGGCCATGGTATTCAAAATGACTGAGGAAGCCCTGGCTGGTGTGGCTCAGAAGATTGAGTGGTAGCCTGCGGACTGAAAGGTTGCCCGTTCCATTTCTGGTCAGGGCACATGCCTAGGTTGCAGACCAGGTCCCCAGCCGCAGGTGTGAGGCAGGGAACCGATAAATGCTTCTCTCTCACATTGATGTTTGTCTCCCTCTTTTTCTCCCTCCTTTCCCCTCTCTAAAAATAAATAAATAAAATCCATTTCAAAATGACCCTCCCCCCCAAAAAAAAAATGACTGAGCAAGTACAGGAATGAATCTGCATCAAATTTTCCATTAAGCTTGAACATTCCTCTGCAGAAACTTTGGATGACTCAGAAGGCCACAGCTATGGGCAACTGGTGATTGGCAGCTTCATCACAACTACGTGCCTACTCATGCATCACATCTCCTGCAGAGTTTTTTGGTAAAACATCAAATCACCCAGGTGACTCAGCCCCACTACAGCCCAGATTTGGTGCCCTGTGACTTCTGGCTTTTCCCAAAATGAAAATCACATTTGAAAGGGAAGAGATTTCAGATCATTAATGAGATTCGGGAAAATATGAGAGGGCAGCTGATAGAGACTGGGAGAACTGTGTGGGGTCCCAAGGTGCCTATTTTGAAGGGGACTCAGGCGTCATTGTCCTATGTACAATGTTTCTTGTATCTTCTTCAATAAATGTCGTAGTATAAAACTTTCAATAAAAGTTTTTATACTACTGGCTGGATACTTTCTGGACAGACCTTGTATATTCTTTCAAGGTAGCATTTTCAGTTTCTTCTGATATATTCCTGGAAGTGGACTTGCTAGGTCATAAGGCAGTTCCATTTTTAATTTTCTGAGGAAACTCCATACATACTGCTTTCCACAGTGGCTGCACCAGTCTGCATTCCCACCACAGTGCACACGGGTTTCCTTTTCTCCACAGCCTCGCCAGCACTTAAGTGATTTATTGATGATGGCCATTCTGACAGGTGTGACGTGATATCTCATTGTGGTTTTAATGTGCACTTCTCTGGTGATTAGTGGTGTTGAATATCTTTTCATAAGCCTATTGGCCATTTGTACGTCCTCTTTGGAGACGTGTCTATTCAGGTCCTGTGCCCATTGCTTAAATTGGATTGTTTGGGTTTTTTGGTGTTAAGTTGTATAAGTTCTTTATAAATTTTAGATAGATAAGGTGTTCCGGCCCCTTGACACGTTCGCTGGGAAGTAGATGCACTGCTGGTTGCTGGACCCTTATTTAGAGATAATATTCTTAACATACAAAAGTGAGGTGACTATGTTCTGGCTGATGCGTATAGTCTGGGTTTAATTATTAACAGTACCCTGTTTTACTCTGAAGAGTTACAGTTTGGTTGATAAACTTATCAAATTATATAGTCACTCTATCTGTAAAGCCTCACATCATTTGCCCTCACTTCCTTAATTCCTCTCCACTCCAATCACTGGCCTCCCCTCACTCTCTCCCACTCACTGCACGCTCTCCAGCCAGATTCGCACACGGTTCCCTCTTCCCTGACTTCTTCACTTAAATCTGTACTCGTCCTTCGCATCTCAGCTCAAGTGTCCTCTCCTCTGGGAAGCCTCTCTATGGCAGTCACATCTATTACAGCTCTCAGAACACCTCTTTACCCCCTTCCTTTCCTTAGTATGTCTCAGGCCCAGTTTCTACATTTGTTGGTAACTTTCTCTCTGCAACTAGGCTCCAAGCCCCTTTAGGGCAGAGTAGGTGACTAGTTATGGAACCAGTGCTTAGCATAGTACTGGGCACACAGAGGAACTCCCTACGTGTTTGTCAAGTGAATGTGATAGAAACAGGACAAAACACCAATTATATTTTAACCATTAGAAAGGGTCCCAGAAGACTTCTAAAGCACAGGGTAAATAGGGAAAAAGCAAGAATCCAGGAGTTAGAGGAAGGGCCGGTGTCTAATGGTTCAATATTACACAGCACCCCATCTCTAATTCTATAACCCTAAACTCCTGTTTCAAGGAATAACTGTTCTGAGAAAACTTGGCCACCTAAACCTTGTTTTTAATTAGTTCCAAACTCTCATTTTTACCTCACTATCTTAAACAGTATAGGAACACACTGACTAATTTATAAGGCTACACCCAACTCCAAGCAGGGCCTGACCCATACAAGGGCTTTATGATGGGAGACTTCTGGAAGGGCCAAAGGAATCTTGCCTCTAAGTCTCTTGAGGTTCTTTTAAGAATGGGGCCCTTTGTTTCCTATACTATTGCAAAATAAATTAGCAAGAAGCTTTGCTGGCTAAGTACCTACTCCACTGAGGTATGCAGTAATGCTATACAACCGGCAGAGCAAACCATTCAATGAAGATATCATCACAGAGAAAAAGGGAACTGGGTTTAAACTAAAAAGAACTCATGGTCAATGATTCATTTATGACAGAGCAGAAGAAATCAATTACATTATTAGTGATTCAAGCGAAGGTTGCATCAGGTTACATCACAAGAAGAAACTCAAAGCCAAACTGATAATTTATAAAAAGGCTGCTTTTCTTTGCAGTAAAGGAAGCACTCACACCACTCTAGATTAAGAAGAGATTGAGAACCACTGAGTTCTATTTGAAAACCAGTTTGAAAATCTCTTGCAAAAGCATGGCCAAATACAAATAGCTCCAGGGGCTGAAAGCCCTGGGAAAAGTCAACTTACTTTGTATGGCAAAGCACTGTTGTGAGGATTAGACGAGATAATGGATCCAAATGTGCAGTGTGCAAAGCTGCACCACTGTACACATTTGCTAGTGTCGCTCCCCCTTCTCACGGTGACTTCAATATAGACAACAGGTCTGACACACTCCTTCCTTTCTAGCTTTACTGAAAAAGCAGCGCTGAAAACCACAATAGTAAGTATGCAGCTCAGGAAAGTCTGTAGAACAAATATGCAAGGCCTGGGTTATCTATTTCCACCCTTAAAAGTGGGGGGAGTTCATTTTCCTTCCTATATTATTTCAAAAACACAAGTACATCTCTTGTGTTTTTGAAAACAGACTTTCAAAAAATGCTACACACAATCACAGTAACATCAAGTTTCAGAAGACCAAGAAAACAATCGGCTATATTTAATTTGCCTCCATGATACAGAATTTGCAACTTCCAAGAATCCAACCATTTATTGCTAGATGTTTTCATGTGCTTAAGCTTGACAACGGACTCATTTTTATCCCCAGTTTTACATTCGAAGTGACGGGCTCAGAAAGGTAAACAACTTGTCCAAAGTCACAAGCTGGTACTTGGTACAAGCTTGGATTCCTACTCATTCTTCTGAGTCCAAGACTAGCTAGCATTCTTTATAGCACATCCCAACTGCCACCCTATATCAAGCCTACCTTTAAGGTGTTGTAAGCCTAGTGGATATAGAAAGGGTTTCAAGGACAAAAATGACCAAAGATGGCCAACTAGCAATGAGAAGTTAAAACATGCACGTTCCAACAAGAGAAATAAGTCATACGCCACAACATACCAATGGACGAGAGCTTGGATTCTGGAGTCAGAAAAGCCTGAATTCAAATTATGAACTAGCTATTTACTAGCTGTTTAGCTTTGGAGTAAATGAAACTCCTTTAAACCTCAGTTTTCTATCCATGAAATAAAAATTAAAAAGTACTGACCTACTTACTTGCCAAGCTCACTCAGGTGTTGGGAGATCAAGTAAGAATATATATTGGTAACAGGAAGGTTGACAAGTGTAATTTATAGAAAATAAAATGTCAATTAGTCTACTGAGTTCAAGGACAAAACTGCCATAAATCAAGACTGGAAAATGCACTCAAATCCTGTTCATAGTGTAACTCTCAAATATTATTTTAATTTTATGCCCGTTAAAAGAGTCTTGTCAAATAAAGTTCAATTTGTTAGGCATGTTTCCTTCCTAAAAATTTAGAGATAGCTCCGAACAAGAGAAAAAAGATACAGGGGACTTCTGGCTAAACCATAGTTGTTAATACGAATTTAATCACTGACGAAAAACTACATTAACTCAGTTCTTTTGCAACCCTGAAAATGAATGTTACAAAAGCCTTAACATTTAAAAAGGAAATTTCAAAAAACATAAAATGTGAATTTCAACATATAACAATACAGTTTAATATATAGGGGCACTGGACTTTGAAGTGGTATAACACTTGGCTATAAAAGATGTCTTAATTTTACAAATAAGGACTTAAGCAGATTTAGCTAAAATTAGAAAAAACAACCCTCTTTGGATTGGTACAACGACTTCTCATTTTAAGGCTTATCACTTAACCAATATAACAATCATGAGTTATTCTTGGGAGAGTAAACACTCATCTGCTTTAGTGATAGTCTAGAGAGTTTTTACCCACTTTTGATCATGCACCCCAATCAAAAAAAATTGTAGCATGTCCCCAATATATTTGTTTATAAAAGGTACCATGTGTTTTTGTATACACACATGAAAATGCATGTGAAAATGTTTTAAAAGAATGGCAAAATGTTTGGAGATGGCCTATTTAGGGAATTATTAAACTTAAATATACCCATGGGTGAACACATCTTCTATCACTGTTACACTCTGAAATAATAATTAGCATTCGATGTACTATTCTCCAAATACGGGAATGCAGTTAACTCCAGTTATTTTCCTGCTTGGTGGTCCCTATTGTAATGCTACATGTCTGGCCTATACTTAATCATCCTTCTAGCATCAGGAAGGGGGTCACAAATGGCCTTTGCAACTTAAAGGTACAGGGAAAGAGGCTATGATCATCAAGTGGTTTATGAAATGCAGCTTAAAAAATTATTTCCCCTTTAGAAAATGCTGAGACAAAGGCATAAGCACTGTATTTGAAAACACCTTTAGGGGTCCATTTACTCCCGTTACCATCCACTCCTCCCCCAGGCCCGCTTCCCATTCAGTATGGGCTGTAAACCTCAGGAGCACTTTGACCTGCATGTCCACAGATTGAGTGCAGACTTTGTCCCAGATTCAGGAATTACAGAATCCCTACAGTAGCATCAGCCAAACTTCCTGCCAGAAGACTGTGCTGCACAAACCTCTCTTGACAAACACGACCACAGCAAATGTATTTTTATTCCCTTTAAATTCCTCCATCTCTACTATGCTTTTCCCACTTTTCACTTCCCCCATCCTTTCCTTTTATGTAACCCTAGACCCATCCTTCAGCTTATTACTCTTTATAGTTGTACAGAATTCCCAAAACATCACTGTATCTTCAACACTAACATGGTAATAAATACCATGAAAAGGCTCATATAAAAATCAGAAATTGAAGCTCAAAATATTCCTTGTAAGATTATTCAACTATGAGATGACTGAAAAGCATTAAAAAAAAATTGAGACTCCTATGACTTGACTGAAGAAAGTCTTAGCATTTTTCTATTCCTGTTTGACACACTGAACGATGCCAAATGAACTGGTAAACCAAACTAAAACTGCAGTCAAAAAAACTGGTGGCCACCATACTCCACCAATTGTTGAGGAAATGGTATCAATCCTCATTATTAATACAGTCTAAGGCTTACTTGTTTAGGAACATCTCAAAAATACAAAATTTTAACATCTTGCTTAACATTGTGCTATTATCAGAAATATAAAGATCTGTAGAAATAACCAGAAATTGTAACTCAAAACATACAAATTCCTGGGGCCTATCTGTAGTAAATGACTTAAGGATGCACTTAAGCAGCTCAGTTTGGTTAGTAGTACAAACTATTTCACTACAAAAGATTTTTTTCACACTGTATGTTCCAAACGTGAAAAATTGTCATATTTTGTCATATGACAAACCATTGTCATATTTTGGTAGCAGCCATATACAAAAGTTCAACCACAGAGACTGAGAGATGATGCTAGACTATTTGCAGTTGGTATACCTTCAGAAAGGCAATCCAAATTACACTTTTTGAAGTCTCTCGTGTATAGGTAGAACTATTGACAATTTCTCCCCACACAATTTAACAGCAGCATCTTATCACAATCTAAAGAGGTGCAAAGGGGAGGGAAAATATCTTTAAATTCAGTAACAAAATACTATTTCTCTTCTGCAAAGAGGGAGTATCAGAAATGTTAAATGGAAAAAATACCCCAAAAATAAACTATTAAAAAAAACCCAAAATATGTTTTAAAAAATCACCCAGGGAAATGTCTAATAGCAGATATATATTTGTTCCTAAGATTAGAGGAAGCCTGAAAACCTTTAAACACTAGAACAGTCAGGAATACTGCTTCCTTTTAACTTGAAGGCCAATTCTATGACCTGTAATATCCATATAAAATGATTTACAATTTCTGAGCTATAGTGACTTAAGGAAATCACTTGTGCAACAGTACCAGGCAGTAGTTTTCTCGTGGCCTTTCCAGTCCATTATTACAGAAATACTGCAAATTAAGGTTAAGGACTGGTGATTCCCGTTCCGGATTGCCGGGAAAACAGCCACATTATCCTGCATAAACTAGGATAACACTTGCCACACAGCCCACTGCGAGCCTCGCTCCAGCATTAGAGCAAGACAGTACTTCCACATGGAGGAAATAATTTTACAACTACCTGTTAAACCTCAGAAGGTAACATTCCTAAACTTACTGCCAATAACTGAATTCCTAGCGTCAGTGGCAACTTATGGTTTTGAAAACACACATCCTTTCTTAAAATGATTTCTAAGAAACTATCTTTTAACTCAGGCAGTATAAAAGCCTTTTCCATGCTATTGCTATTATAACTAAAATTACACCAATGGTATAAATGACTACTTGTACAGGCCTGGCACACACCTGCATCTGCATACAGCAGACACTCAAATGTTTTCATCAGAATAGCTAGGCAAAACATTCCCCAGAAGCAATGAACCAGAAATACCAAACAGCTACTGTACTCCACACAGTTGTCTGGGGGCTGTATGGTTAAAGCCACAGGAAACAGCTGCATGCTAGGGCTCGGTGATGTTTGCCTCTTAAAGAGGAACTTAACAACTCCTTACATGCCAGACATCACCTGAACTCTAAAATAAAATATTTTTAAGTTCTCTTCCCACCAAATGTTTAAAGTACTAAAAAGTCTGATGTGAAGATCTTCAAAAACAATTCTCCATTTGAGAAAAGGTTTTATGATACAAGTCCTACACCGTCCTGCCCTCTCTGCCTTAGGCCCCAGGCTGTGTGAAGCTCTATCAGCTACCTGGCTCCAAAGTTACCACATGAAACGCAGTTGGTACGCAGTGATAGCAGCACTGATGTGAGACCTGTGTGAAGACTACAGCACCGATTGTTTTATTATAAAGTTTGGGGGGGGGGGGGGGCACTTTCTGAAGAATGAACTGAAAAACAAAACTGCAATTGGCAACAGTAGCCCGTGTGTTGTGGTTGTATTTCAATTCCTAAGGATGGCCTGCCAAGAAGTACACACAGCATCTGTGTTCTACATGCCTGCAGGTTAGCTGTGTATTCTTGTGTAGTCCACAAAAATCAGAATTGCATCTTACAGATAGAAATAAATTCCCATATTTATTTGGGATTACTAATTTCAAGTAACCTAGATTGTGTATTTCCAGTGTGAACATGTTTACATTTATACCAAAAATAAAAAAATTTTTGAAAAATGCCACTAAGTGGCAAGGGCTACTTAACTGTGTAGAGAAAAACCATGTTATCCTCTACAACCAAAGAATTAGCCAAGTCTCTATGGTATGGGGTTGTGGAGGAATCTACACCCCAGCAATGTTCCTATTTCACTTAGGATCTTAGGATTTAACTGAAATAAAAGTCTGAAAATGAGGAATCAAAAACTCAGCATTAGAACTTTTTGAGAATAAAAATTTGTAAACATACCTTTTGTTGAACTCCAGCTTAAGTGATTTATGTAAATCTTGCAGCTGATGAAAAGCAAAAAATCTCTGTAGTGATTAGCCTGTTAAGACTATGGGTCATCTGCCCCAAGATTTTTTAACTGAACAATGAATCAATGGGGGCAAAGTAATTGTTTTTCAGAGATGGGTCAAAATGTATCTTCACTTCAACTGGGAAGCAATGAAATGTAATCCTTTAAGTATCATTTTTGGTAGGTGTTACCTTTTGTCTCTTATCCTCATTTCATGCATTTGGCCTGGAAATATGTCCATGTTTTGACTTTAGAGATTTTTTAAAAACTTAAACCCCATGTTTCCTGTAATATCTAAATATGTATACAAACATCTTCACTCCTTATCAAATAATGTTCTTCAGCATGACCAGTGTGTACCTGACATTCCCAAACCTTAAAGAACCTAAGTCTTCTGAGAAATATATTTCTTTAGCTGAACCTCTATAATCATGACAAGAGATTGATTAAAATGCCAAGATAAGAAACAATTTATTATAGAGAGAAGAAAAATTTCTCATCCAAAATATAGAAATCTGTACAACTTTGCCACAATCAATATACATGAACTGTACAAATTTACACCAGTTCATAATTTACCAAATAAAAGATGACTAACAAAGTTCACAAAATAGATGGTGGTTTGTGGAAAAGACTTTTACCCAATTAAGTACAAGGAAAGTTACAAACCAGACCTCCACTTTCTAAAAATAAGAAGTTTACTCAGTCTTAGAAAACTACAAGCTAGCAAATGTACAGAGAGCTGGCTGGTGCTAACACCACAGTTGAGACAGTGTCTTTTTAAGGGTCTTAAATTTTAAAGCCTGTTGCCAAGGCAGATTCTGGTCACTTGCTACTTTCAAGGCCAAAAACACAATACAAGGTCTGACCATTTCCCCAGGTCATGCTTACTAGGTTTGTCTTATGTACATTTATACATATTTAAGTGCTAGGTAAAAGTCTTGTCATAAAATTTCCAGTACTACCATGTTTAAAATGTTGAGCTTTCCTATTCAGCTGCCAAAAAGTTAACAATTTTCAAGTGTAATAGTGCAAATTTCCCCTGCAAGCTCTACTGCAGAGAACAGTTCTTTGAAATACAGATTTGCATTAAAGGGATTGATGTATAAATTTGCGTATAACTTCTGGGAGAAACTGAAACCACCCTAGGACTTCACTCCCTAGCAAATAGTGATCATGTACTTGGACTCACAGGCTATTAAATTATTGAAAGGTACTGTCCAAACTATGGCACTGTCACTTAAAAAAAAATTTTTTTACCACTCTATCTTGTGCCAGATCTTCACAGCTGTGACATGATTTAAATTCCATAATCCATCCATCCCCAAGAGGAGCCCACCCAAAGCAAAAATCAAATTTATCCATCTATTATAAGATGATCCATCCACAGACTATATCTTAACCTGATACAGTCATCATATTGTAGTTTTTGGAAGGGCTTGTTCTGCCCAAGAGAAGTTCCTCCTTACAGCTGATTCTGCTGTCTACCATTTGCACGTTGGAGCCGCTTTGAGTGCTACCTCCTGCTGGTGAGGCTTCATACAACACACAGATGGAGCCATCCTCTCCGATTCTGTAGGACACTTCGTAGGGATCAACCCAGAGTGTGAGTTCACTTGGGAGAAGCCTGAACAGCTCCTGACTGCTCAGTCCAATCCGCTGTGCTGCCTGTCCAATCAGAGGATCCATTTTATGGTTGATGCGAATACAACGGTAACCTGATCCTTTGCACGGCTTTTCTGGGAACCAGTGATGTTTATAATGTTCTATAGAAGAAAAGAACAGAGAGATAATGCTTAGACGGTTACTGTTAGCTCCCGCTGTAGTTTCGTCTTCCCGCTAATTCCTTTGAGGAGGAAAAACGAAAACTATCAACTTTTATACATGCTCAGCATTGCCTTCGCTGCTGTGCGCGTGCGGGGACGGGGAATGAGCGGGAAGGATTTTAGAAACAATACAGTAGTACGGGACAAAACAATTCACAGGAACCAATCCATCCGTTGAGCCGCCAAAAACTTGCAATCAAGCGCGCAGCCTCCGCCAGCCAGAGAGCACAGGCGGCCGGGCGGGAATCTGTCTACTTTCTCCACCCACCCGCATACAATGGGGGTTTATGGCTTTGGAAGAGAGAAGCGCAACCGGACTGTTAAACCCGAAGGGAAGAAAAACAAGCAACCCTAAACCATGCTCTGGGCAGGGCTGTAATTGCACCGGTGACAAATCCGATGATTAATGGGCAGGAGTAGGAGGCCCGGGAGAAGGCACATCCGTCCCGGGCTGGCTCTGGGACAGCGGCGGTTTCCCACCCCGCGACAGGTCACCGAGCACGCTACGGTTGGACGGAGTTGGGGGGGGAGGGGAGCGGAACCGACCCCAGCCCCGTCGCTCCTTTGTCCCCATATCCGATGAAGGTCCCAGGACCTCAGCTCCCGCCTCAGTTGCCTTTAGTTTCTTTGTTGCGTGTCTGTTTTCTTCTCCCTCTCCATTTTGCCAGTCGTGGTGGGAGAAGACCCCCTACACGGCCCTCGGACCAGCCCCCAAACCCTCGCCAGGACCCGCCGTTAGCGGCCGCCCAGAGCTCCAGTCCCGGTCCGGCGGCTGCACCCGAGCGCCGCCAGCCAGAGTCACTGCCAGGCTCCCGCCGCCCCGACGGCTCGGCCCGGAGGTGTGGGGCCCGCGCCCCACAAGGCACCCCTCGCCCTTCCACCGCGGCCCACTCACCTGCCAGTAGTTCCTGGAGGCTCTGGCTGAAGGTCTGCAGCTGTCGCTCGCTCGTGAGCCCCTTGGTGCGGAGGAACTTGGAGATGAAGGACACGGCGGCAGCGATCTCACCTATCATGGTGGCGGCCCGAGTGTAGAAGGGATGCATGGGGGCGGCCGGGGCTCGGTGGCGCGGCCCCGACGGCGGAGCGGCCACCCCGGGCTCCCTCACAGGACAGAGGGCTGAGAGGAAGAGAGGGCGTGAGGGGCGGACGGCTACTTTTTTTTTTCTTTTCTTTATAGTAAAAAAGTTATTTTCGGGACAGGAGGCGGCAGGAGAGAGGCAGAAACGAGCGATGGCGGCCTGGTCACATCGCTCGGACCTCCCCAGCCGCCTCCGCCTCCAGCTAAGCAGCCTCCGAAGCTCCCGACAGTTGCATTTCCAGCTCCGGGGGGCGAAGAGATGCGGGATCCGTGCGGCAGTTTTTATAGTGCCACAGAAAGGAAGTGCGTAGCTGGAGCGTGACGACCGACTCCAGCCAATCCGGAGATCGCACCATTGTGACGCAAGCAAATTCGGAGCCGGAGGGGGCGGGAAAAGGGCCAGGGGGCGTGTCCAGAGACAAGAAAGAGGGGGAGGAGCTGACGTAATCCGCTTGTAAACAAATAAACCCTGAGTGGCTGTCGGAGACCTAGGAGCTGCAGCGAGGAACGAAAGAAACCCTGGGTGAGCGTGTGAAAGCCCCGCCCCGCAGCCCTAGCTCCTCCTTCCGGCTTCAGCTCCTCGAGGCCGGGTGCCAGGGCATCCTGTGCAAAAAGTGCGCTACCCGGACCCATGGTGTGCTGAGAAAAGCCTTTTCCTTAGGCTGTCTACACGCGCGCCCGCTTCTCGGAAGAAGCTGCACATCAGCAGCGCCAGCCTCCTCGCGTACTTTGTGTGTACATCCCGTCCTTCCTCTTGGTGTACCTGACTGGCTTTCGTAGCAGGAGGAGCGGGCAGAGAGCAGCAGGGTGCGGGTACCCGTGTGGAAGGTGTCGGGGCCGCGAAGCGGGTTGCAAAGTAAAGGGGAGGGAACAGATCTCTCAGGGCTTTCTGCAGTCTCTGGGGCCCCAGGTCTCCTCGCAGAAGTGCAAGCAACGCCTCGGAGCCGTTAATGCGCCACCCTCGGGGAGGAGTGGGGGATGGATGTCTTTGTAAAAGTTTAATTGCGAAATAAATAAATAAAAGGTTAGTTAGATTTTTGTGGTTGGTGTTTCAGTAACTTCAGGAGTCATGGGAGAGTAGAACAGTGGACACCTTCCTGACTGCAGTTTAAAGCCTGTTAATGAAGATAGAGTAACGCGGATCCTGTAAATTTTAGTGTGTATTGCAAATAAATTTTTACACCGTTTATACACAAAACCAGATTTCTGTTTTCTAGTCCAAATAACTGTCCGAACCTTAGAGTTGTGCTCTTTATGAATACAGAAGAAAATAAGGATAAAATTTGAAGTTTGTGAAAGCATTAGGCATAGACATTTTAAGTTTACTGGAAACCCTACTTGCAAAAGTAGAGGAAAAAAACTGGTACAACACGTGAGCCTGCTCAAACGATTAGGCCTAGAAAAGGGTTAACCCGTACTCCATTAAGAAGAAAAAAAGAAAAAGAAAAATGGTGAGGCGGGCAGATGGAGAAAGCAAACAAGAGGCAGAAGTTGAACTCTAGCAGATGGAAATAAGTATCTTGATCGTAGTTGGTCATCAATATTGCAAAACATACCACACTGAGTTTATTCTCTTTTAATACTGTGCCAAAGGGCATAGAAATGAAACAAAAATAGGACTCGTTATAAAGTGGAAGAAGAAAAAATTTATTGTTTACATGAAATATGTAAAACTTTTTCAAAGAATAACTTCTAGGTAATTTCATTCATACACAATAGTTAGGTGGTAGCATGTGAAATAAATACTTTAAAAATAGTATTCTTAAATTCACTGACTTGTGAAAGTAGTAATTTCTTTGACTAAATTCATCAAAAATAATGGTAAATAAGGTACATCTGTTTCTTTCTAGGACTTTTCAGATAGAATTGTACTTTAAAATAAGCATCGTGGTAATTAACTGGGGACTAGAAACCTCTTTTACTACTCAGAAAAGAGATCGGGAACAGAAGTAAATCCTTAAAATCACCCTCGCCCCAGAACAAGATCCTCTGATGTCTCTCCTAATAACATCCACTCTTAATCATCTGCTCTGTTCATTTTCCTTACATTACCAGTCTTTTGAGCATTAGATTAGAAATCAAGTGAGAGTTTTTCTCCTGTAAGCCTGGTCTCCAACTTGGACTCCCAATAATTCTGAGTTTAAATGGACTCATCGATAAAACAGAAATAATGAAGCTAACAAATGCTAGGATTTGACCTCACTCTACTCTTGCAAGTCTCCACTATTTTTAACCACCTTCCCAGGAAGCTGCTGAACCCCTTCTTGAAAGCTTTTTAAAATCAGTTAATAAAGGTTAACAGAAAGTTCAACTAATATATTCCTGAAGGGTTCCCCCCAACACAATGCTTTTTATTGTATGCGTATGTTTCCCACCTTAATTCTTTTAAGAGACAAATGGATTTAAGAAATTACTGTTTTACCTGGGGAACCTAGGGAGTAGTCCTGAAACAGGTAAGATAGATATTGGCTCTAAATGCAAGCTTTAGATAGTGCACAATGTTAATTGCTAATAGTTTTCAATTCTGGACATACATGTTTAGTAGTATTTTTCCAGAAGTTTAGTCTAGCTCTTCCCTTCCAAGAAACAAGCTGGTATATCTGGACAGCTTTTGAATCATAAAGACACTTTTTCATGTTGTTAGGCTAAACTACAGGAAAATCCCAAGTACTTACACACAAATTTTAGGTTGGTGTCCTTAGGCAAGTTTTTTAACCTCCTGCATAGTAATCTCCTAAGAATCATAAAGGTTGCTGTGAGGACTAAATGTAATAACTACAGAAACTATTTAGCACTGTCTCCAGCATTCAAATACACACACACACACACACAAAAGCTGCTTATATTGTCATCAGTCAATTTAATAATATGAAATTTCTAAACCTAGAAAGTTTTCAGTCAAAGCACTAAAAGTAAATCTTAGGAATTCTGTCAAAACAAATCCAGGAAATGAACCTGTGTTTCAAAATAGGTTTGTAAGAAAGGCACAATGTCAGGTCTTTGGAAACAATGCTGAAAAGTTCAGTAAATACTGCCATAAAGGTAACTATTGGACAACTAACTAGAATTTCAAAGGGCTGGGGATTTATATTCCTGTCCCTCAGCTCCAATGTTACTGGAACAGTTTGCTCACACGAACAAATCAGAGTTCCCTGCAGACCTTTTGAGTATTGTGTGTTTAACCAAAAGGAGAAAAAGATAAATAAACATTTATATGGAGTAGGGAAATGAACTTCCTTCGTTTCATAAGCTAGTAAAACTTAGAGATCAAAATCATTTATTTAGCCAAATATTTTTTTGTGTTTTTAAATCACATTACCATTTTTTACCACTATCATTTGGCAGAAAAGATGACATTGTAACATCCCTGGAGTAGGAAAGGTATCCAAATCAGAATAAAGCATGGTCTTCTTAATAAAGTCACTAAATGTCACTTTTTGCATTTTATCATGAGCCTACATTTGGAAAAAACTATTAATCTATGAATATGATAGCACTAAATTAAGCTATTATACCATTCATTATTATACCACTGCCTGGAACACCTGGTCCCTTTCCCTTTTCCCTAGCTTATTTCTGCTCTTTCAAGTAGCCTTCCCTGGCTCTCTGGGCTCGGGTAAATTTCTACAGTACTCTATTTTCCCTTGCCGTGGCTCTGGTACTCATCAGACATACTAGGGTTACTGTGTTTAGCAGTCCCTCTTCCTCTCTAGTTTGTAAGTTCTTTGAAGGCAGGCAGCTCATGTCATTCATGATTGTACTCCCAATGTATAACCAACAGCTCAACCCATAGTCAGTGTTGTGTAATGATTTTAAGTAGATATATCTAAATACAGATATCAAAATAAAACCACTACTTGCACTTTGTCCAGTGAAAAATAAGGTAGAGTTTTTTTGCAGCTTAAAATCAGACAATCAGTATTTGAGGGGGAAAAGTAAGTTAACTTTATGGTACTTTTTTCCTGGCTGCCATAAATGTTAGCTTATTGCATTGATTGCTTTTGTAGTTTATCATTGTCCACAGCGAATGAAATGGAAACCAAGGTGACATAGATGTGTTGCTCAGGAATATTGTCATAATGTCCACATTTCCCCCATTTAAGGTTTTTTACTTTGTTATCCCGTATGCTATTTAGACACATTTTAGTGTTTTTATCTCAGGTTCCCCATGGGTGTCAACTGCCTGTGTGTTGCTGTCTCATATTGCCATTCTAACCTGAAGTTGCTCACAAGGTGACCTTTCTGTGATCCAGTCTCTTACTTGATCCATGTGATCCAGGATTCCTGGATTGTTGCTAAGAAAGCCCCAAACTAGTTTAAATGGCTTTATTACAGTTCACAAGTTTGTCTGAAAGACCTCCCCGACCCTCCCTGTGTAATCCCACCTGGCAAAGGTTCTGGTCCCTACCTGAACCCTCCCCTCCCCTGAAGGCACATTATGCCCGTAGACTTTTTAGTGCCAATCAGCTAGCTACATTCCCTGAAGTTGTATTTACTGTGAACTTAATTCCAAATAGTCTTAGGTGTCCATGGCACTTGCTTTAGAAATCTCACAGCTCAACCTGCAGGTACAGGGTTGAGCAGGAGAGTTATTTAATTTACAGCGTTAATAACAGAGAGAAGGCATTTAAGTTCGTGTGTATTTGGAGACAGAAGGAAATAAGGAAGTCCCCAGAGTGAAGAATCTCTGTTAAACCAGTGAAGCTGGCCATTAGTTAAGTCTTTTTGAAAGGACGCACAGGAGGGCCCTAACCTTGGAATATCTTAAAGGCTTAAACCAGTATAAGGAAGATAAATGCTGTTTAAAAAAAAAAATGATGGGTGGAGGGGTGTTTTTAGTATGGAAGTAATATATATGATCAGATTTAACTTTTAGAAAGCTCGGAGGATGATGATGGTTTGAAGAGGGGTAATGTTGAAGTGACTTCTATATTTATTCTTATTTAAGTCTTTAAATAATTTAGCTTTTCATGTGGACACATCTCATCAACTAGAGACCTATGCCTTTTATTTATTCTTTTCTTGGTTACCCACAGGAAGGAGACCACTTTTAGCAGCCTCTCCATCTGGCAGCCTGCCTGGCTTTGCTTAGCTCTGAATCCAAGGGCACAGACTACAGCATTTGCACTAGGTTTACTTCCACTGGGGTTCGGAAAACACAAGAGAACTACAAATCAAAGGGTGACACACACAGATTCAGGGCTAAACTGTTTGTTCTTATTAAAGCAATTCAGATTGTGTGGAGAGAATGGGAGGAAAAAAGAATAAAGAGTCACCTAACAACCATGATCACACAGATTAACATTAGTGACAGTGCCTCAAAAACTGTGCTGTGTTTTAGAGACATTCCCATTTAATTCTCCAAGAAATAGCACCAGGTAAGTATAATTGACAGCATTTAACATGTGAAGTTTCAATCCAAAAGTCATTTACCCAAGGTCTTGACAACCAGGTTTGAACTCTGGAGTCACAGATGGCAAAAACTGTTTTTCCTGTTCCTACCTTTGCTAAAAGGGACTGTGAGAAATAAAACCCTATAAAGTTGGAAGACCATTTGTAGACAATTTGAGACCATAAAGAAACAACAACAAAAACTCAAAGCAGCTGAGGAGAATTCTTTCTTATGGCTGGCATACCCTGAAAAATACAGCTACATTTACTCAAAAGCTTACTGAAAAAAATCAATCAAAGGACATATTAAAACATTAATCTGCCAAATAAAATAACTTCTCTGAGATGAAAATTACCCCCAGGGGCAGAAAAGAGAAAGCAGCAAAAATGCCTTCTATTTTAGATTATTAAAGCATCTCACTTCTCCTTTGGCTTAATTTGGCAGGAGGAAGCAGGTAGCCAGTCAGCCCCACAGTCCCTCTTCCCTGCAACTGAGGGGAGCCTGGGAACTTCTGGGAGTTCAGGAGAAAGCTGGAGGAGAGCAAGAAGGGCTGGTTTTGTGTCTTATCTCAGCAGGGCACTGTTGAACCTGATAGCTTGCCCTCTAACTATTCTTACTGACCTTTTTATTGTTAAGCCCCAAGGCCATTTCTCAAAGTGAGGCTTCCTTCCAAGTCCTCCTTTCCTTCCTTTTAGCAGAGCAGTTACTTTCCTCTTTTTAAAGCTGCCACCAGAGTCTCTCTCCTGGGGCAACCCCCTAGGGGATGTTTATCCCAGCTTCTAAACACCTATTTCAATTTTTAGGTTTAACAGTAGTCTGGGGGAAAAGGCAGATGATGCACTTTGGAAAATTGTGAACTTTAAGGAATTCCAGAAGGTTCTTACAAGTTGTGATCCTGGCCTATAGTATTTATGACTTCCTGAATATCAAGCACATGGACCTCCCCTTCCCTTCAAACTAATAGGGCAAAGGATCAAAATTTCTCAGTGTTCCAAGTGTGGTCTTCAGACCAGCAGCTTCTGTATCACCCCAGCATATTCATAGAAATGCAAACTTTTGTCTCTAGACCTACTAAGTCAGAAACTCTAGAGTTGGGGCCCAATTACCTACGCACTAATGTTTCAGAACAACTTTTATAAAAGTACTGGCAAAATTCTGTAATTTAAAACCTAGACACTGCTCTCCAAGGCCATTGCCTGCTATAGAGTTAACCACTTACTCACTTGGGCACCTAGCATATTTCACACACCCATCCCCCATCATCAAGCTGCACAAGGAATAAGTCAACTGGTTTGTCAGAAAAAGCTCCTCCTCAAGACATTTATTTCAGAGGAGTCTTCAGGAAATGGAAAGAGGATACCAAGAGCACGTTAGAGTACGTCGTCCAATGAAGGGTGAAAGCTGCCAGATAATTTAGCTGAGAATTTAGCTCAAAAGTTAAACTCTTAACAGAAGCTTTATTTAGGCTCATTCTAACAAACAAGATTAGCGACAAGTCCTTTTAAAAGAAAGTTCTCTTTCATTTGACTTAAAAAATAAGCACATTTGAACCCAAAGAGGAACTATTTTGGCAATATATGTGTGAAAAAAATAAGCGCCTTATGGGGCTCCTTTTAAATTAGCCAGAGTCCACAGAGAAGTCTTTGACTATGAGTTTATTTCATAAACACTCATAGTTTAATCATCTAAAGAAAGGCCAATCTTATGAATGTTCAGTTAATGAATTTTTAGCAATGTATTTCTTAAAAAGTCATATCACTATTGGAAAAATTTCCTTTTATTCCAAGTATAAAGAAAGAAATTCACCCCAAACACATTAAATATATATGCCATGGGAAATTATACCAATATTATGATTTCAGGCAAAGACAATTCACTCAACAGTGTTTTGTAGTCAAAGTATCATAGGGAACAATTTTCAATGGGATACCCTGTTAAAATGAACCCAAACATGTTTGCTTTGTATGTAGAGAACACGCAACAAATGAAGACACAGCATTTTCATTTCTTACAACCCTTGGGTCCATTGTGTGCATGAGCTGTCTGCATCTAGATTGAATTGTTTGTGTTTTGCTTTCATGTTTGCTCTAGAGATAAAATTGGAATCTTATTTGAAGCACAATTTGACCTCAATAATAATGAGTTCCCCCAAAAGATTAAAAAATCTGTGAAGAAAATAGTGCAGAAAAAGTAATGAGCTTTCCAACGCCAAACTCCCTCATTCCTTCTCTGCACATACATCACTCACTATCAAGTCATCTTTTCCTCCCTTAATAGGTACAATAAACCTTCATTGGATTACTATGTTTGCTTACTTTCAAATTCTTTATTATTGCTTATAAAAACTTACTGTTTTATTATGTATGTGTGTGAATATGTAACTACATGTGGTTATATACAGACAAATATTCCTATATATGCACACTATGGACCCTGAGAAGGAATCTATCTGCTGAGATGGATTCCCCATGGTCAACCAAGGGCCCAAATTTTGTAAATAGGAATTTGCTAACAGGGGCTCCCCGGTGCTCTGTACACGTGGACAAAGACCCAGACTGAACTCTCAGCTTCTGCACTATGCCCTACTTGTTTCTGCAGTCTGAGTCAACTACTGCAAGGAAACCTCGGTTTTACCTTTCTACCAATGGACAGAAATCTGCCCCATCCAGTCAGAACTACACAAGTTGTATCCTTCTTTACATGTATTCTGACCAATCAGAACTGCACAATTTGAATACCTCATTTATACAAAAAGGACCTAATTGAGAACTTCAGTGGGAACTCTCACAATAGAAGATGTCCTTTCCTTTGTCTCAGTGGAACACAATTTAAATTTGAAAAAGAAATTTACTGATTTTGGAGAGAGAGAGGAAGGGAGACAGAAACATTAGTTTGTTGTTTTACCCACCCATTTATGCATTCATTGGTTGTTTCTTGTACGTGCCCAAACCGAGGATCAAACCCACAACCTTGGCATGTCGGAAGGACAGTCTAACCAACTGACCTACCCAGCCAGAGCCTCAGGGGAACACATTTAAGTTGGTATATAAATTTTTGACTCCTGGATGTAGCTCCATTTGCTCAAGCCAATGCTTTCTTTTCTTTATGATAGTCTAAAATTAATGTTGGTTTAAAACACACACATTTATTTATTTAAATCTTGAAAAATTGGTATCGTAGGTTAAGATGTAATACATAATAAATTTTCCTATTAAAATTAATAGAATTGTTTTTTAAATTTAAAGATTTTACTTAACAGCAGGTCTTGAAGAAATGAATTAACATTATTAACCAAAGTATATGACAATTTCTTTTTTGGTAATCCATTGTATTTTAATTTATGCATTTTAAAAAATATTGTACTTGAAGGAAATTCATAGACTTTAGACTGCTAAGGAGGTCCATGGCGCACACACCCAAAACCACCTCTGGGTCTGGATCCTAGAGCAGTGTGTCTAATATAAAATAGGAGCTCCATAAATATTGTTAAACAGAAAAAAATTGTTTGAAAAGTATTATGGCAGTACCTATGGCATGAAATAACTTTTCTCCTAGATTGAGAAGATATTTCTAGATATTCTAGGTAGAAAATACATTCTCTTCTAGGTAGGTATTATGCTGAGCTTGTTTCTTATGGAAGGAGGACATAGGGAAGGCTAAATCTGCCTTTGAATAAATGCTTCAAAAGAGCCCTGAGGACAAAGAATGCTTTTAATTACATCTAGGATTAAAATCTGCTTAAAGAAATTCTTAACTACCAGGAATGTGACTATTTTGCTCACCAGTATATCCACAGCACTTAACACGGTGCTTGGTAAATAGTGGCATCAATACACATTTGAGGAATAAATGAACCCTGATTGAGATTCTGTGGCAGTAAAAGCTCTGAGGGAAGACTGAACCTTGAATCAATATCAAAATAATATGACTTGGCTAAGTGGTACCTGTCTATGGAATCAAAGATTGATGAGAGATCAATAAATACTGCAAAAGTCTTCAGTTATTTTTAACTATATCCATCCCCAAACCCACCATAGATTAAAAAGTACTAAAAAGTCAGCAGTAGAATAGTAGGATTTTAAATGGTCCTTTATTCATTCAGAATGTTAATGGAGGAGCCAGGCTTGTGACTCATTAAGAAGAAAGCTGAGCAGAGAATGTTGGGACTATGGAGCTGAGTGATTGAAGGTGGCACAGTAGAAGTTGGGCCTTTTTGCAGACAGAAGCAGCAGATAGATACTGCGACACTTTCCTAGGGGAACTAAGTAAGAAACGTTATAGAGATTTGGGCTCCCCATTCAGAGCAGAACTCAGAGAGCTGCGACAGCTGAAGAGTTTGCCCTGGGGAATTCCTCAGCTGGGAGCAGATAATTGGCTATGCCTTATGAGTCAGATTTGTCACTTCTTAAGATAGCATGATGTTAGGCCTTTTATTTATTTTTTAAAAAATATATTTATTGATTATGCTATTACAGTTGTCCCATTTCCCCCCCTTCACTCCACTCCATCCTGCCCCCCTCCTCCCTCCCACATTCCCCCCCTATAGTTCATGTCCATGGGTCATACTTACAAGTTTTTTGGCTTCTACATTTCCTATACTATTCTTACCCTCCCCCTGTCTATTTTCCACCTATCATCTATGCTACTTATTCTCTGTACCTTTCCCCCCCTCCCCCTCCCACTCCCCTGTTGGTAACCCTCCATGTGATCTCCATTTCTGTGGTTCTGTTCCTGTTCTAGTTGTTGGCTTAGTTTGCTTTTGTTTTTGTTTTAGGTGTGGTTGTTAATAACTGTGAGTTTGCTATCATTTTTACTGTTCATATTTTTATCTTCTTTTTCTTAGATAAATCCCTTTAACATTTCATAAAATAAGGGCTTGGTGATGATGAACTCCTATTAGGCCTTTTAAAAGAATGAGACAGAGCCATATACCACCGATTTGGGATTCTTTTCCCACGTTTTAAGCAAAGAGAACAAAGTAAAGAAAAATAAAATAAAAGTAGATCATGTTGTATAGTGTATATAGTGTATATGTGGGTACATACAAACATACACACATGCACAGACAAATATCAAAGGGTTATATGTGCATAAGGAAAAGTCTAAGGTTAACATCAAATGTGTACTTCTCTGAGGGGTATGTCTGGAGAGGTGAGGATTTATTTATTTCATATAGTCCTGAATACGGGCTTTCCAGCTAAAAGAAAGTTAGACTTCTATATCATATACAAAATAAAATCCACTTGAACTACATTGCTGAAATAAAAACCAATAGAAAAAAGTCAGGTCATGCATAGATCTACAAGAGTAGGGATGGGTGACAAAACTTTCTTAAGTAAGTCAACAAGATAAGCAACCATAAAAGATTCACACATATGACAAAAAAAGATGTTTCAATATAAAAAGCATCACAAAGCTGATACAAATGATAGGTTAAAAAATGGTGAGATGTGTTACAAATAAGAGATTAATAATAATATTAAATATATGGTAAATAAAAATGAAAATATAATAAATTAATATTTCACACAAAGAACTATATGTGGAAAAAATGAACAAGAGGAAAATAAGCAAAATATAGGAATTAGCAACTTATTAGAGAACAAAGAACATGGATAATAAAGTAGAATATATGCAATCCTACTAGTAGGCAGAAAAATGCAAAACAAAACAATATGCCATCCATTACTTATCATATTGGTGGATATTGAAAAGATTGACGATAGCCCTGGCTGGTGTGGCTCAGTGGTTTAAGCACTGGCTTGTGAACCAAAGGATCGCTGATTGGATTCTTAGGCCACATGCTTTGGTTGCAGGCCAGGTCCCCAGGAGGGAATGCATGAAAGACAATCACACATTGATGTTTCTCTCCCTCTCATCTCCTTCCCTTCCCCTCTCCCTAAAAATAAATAAAATCTTTAAAAAAAAAGATTAATGATGTCCAGTGTTCATGTGGTGATAGGGAAATGGCAAGCTCACACTTTGTTTATAGAAGTACAATTAATTACATTCTTCTTGGCCAGTAACTGTTCATAATTTATTCATTAAAAATATCCTTACACTTTGACATCCCACTTCTGACAGTCTTTTGTAGACTCCGTGTAACACAGAAGGCAACATACTAACTATGAAATTCTGATTTCTTATAAATATTGTCCTTTTCCAGAGTGTAGCATTGGAGTTCAGTATAGAGTGATTGGCAGAGAACAGTGTAAGTCAGAATAAGTTTAAAGCAGAGCTGATCACCTATGCCCCTAAGAATGGAGGTAAGTAGAAAGGTCTACAGAGTAGATACGTAGGGGTTATCTACACAGCATTTCCAGTCTGGGAAATTCATCACAGACTTTCTCATTTCCTTATTCTCCCACTTTTATCTATGGCTGCAGGAGCAGCCATTACCAGGTGCTTAAACTTGGCCAATGAGTCCATTCACTGGGATTTTTGGAGCTGGAAACACTAAAAAACAAGGTGGTCTCTCTCCTGTATGTATTTATTACATGTGTATGTTGTATGTGTACGTGCAAGTAAAATCTTAAAATTATTGGCAGCCACTTTTTCTCTTACTATATAAAGAAAACCAGTTGAGAGAGAGAGAGAGAGAAAGAGGGAGAGAGAGAGAAAAAGGAGAGAAACAGAGATGAAAGGCATAGAGAACATCCTAGTGACATTTAAGCTCCTTGTGTGAGTTGTTCCAGGGGGTTCTGCTGCATTCTGACTCTTGTAACTTGGTTCTTCTCCTTCTCCCTCTCCTCTTCCTCCTCTTCCTCTTCCTTCTTCTTTGCTAATTCTGTTACTTCGTTATCACACTGCTGAACACCACATAATGCTGCACTGGCTTGGCTGTTACAGCTACTTAAGTTGTTTTTTTAGTTGTATATTTTAAAATTTATATTCATAATGGATTGCTTTTAAGGCAGAAAGTACAAGAAATTCTTATGTGAAATACAGACTAATAAGGAACATCGATTTGAGTGCACAGTTGATATTGTTAATGGGTTGGCTTAGACAGAGTGGACAAAGAGCTGGCATCTTTCGAGTTTCCTATTCACTAAAAGAGCCAGTGGCAGGGGGACGTATCCTGTACTGACCTTACATAGACAAAGTACCAAGAATAGGTGGCTAGTACATGGTTGTACCTAAAAAGATTTTCAGCTCCTGTCCTCTGCCTGAAGTGAGCAAATAGGGGGCAAGTGTTATATCCCAACATGATAAAAATCATGGAAACCAATTTAACACATACACAACACACATGCACATCCATGTACAACCAAATAGAGAAATAGCCAAAGGATATCAAGAGCTAATTCCTAAACAAAATTAAATTATGAAGGCAGAAGGGAGAGGCAGAAAGGGAAGAATAGTAGATGCAATGGCCTTTGATATAGACCTGCCTTTGGTCTATAAATAGCTTCTGGGTCTCTCTTATTTTGGCAATTTGGAGAGGCTTTTGAACTATTTGCATTTTTCGCCAGAAGAGTAATTCAGTTCATGGTCTTTTTAAGTTACCCGGAAGGATATGTTTAACCTGTGGGGCTTTCTTTCAGGACAGGCAAGGGGATGCATCATGTGCAGCACTGGAAGGAAGACTGCTGTGCTGCCTTTGGGGCAGACAGTGTTCTCTGAGGTGCTACTTCCTCTTCCCACTGCTAAAAGTGAACTAATAAAAGGAGATTAAAATAAGCTAAAAATTTAATTAACAAAGTAATGAGACCATCAGAACAGCAGACAGGGTAAACACGGTACAGATCCAGGCCTAGATAACTAAAGGCAACGTGACTTGTCCTGAGCAGCGGACTCCACATGCAGGCAGGCACGTTTCTTAACCAGGTCGAGAATGTCTCTGTCTACATTAAAGGCTTACTTTACTCATGGGTCTGAACAAGCTCATAAGCTGTTTGAAACTTTTCCGTACTCTCCCTTGACCTCTAAGAAGTCACATGCAGGTTTGGGAACATAAAACCCTTGAATGTTCCCCTAAAAAGTGGGATTTCCATACCAATGATGCCAAACAGTCCTCCCAAGGGACTGTTTTAGATTTTAGATTCTGTTCTTGGGAAATAATTATCTGGTCTGCCCCATTTCTCTGCATCCAAATGTCATGTCTATAAATGATTTCTTTATGGTGTTAAAAGATAAACCAAGGTACACAAAAAATTTTAATTTTTATTTGAGCAAAAATTGATTTGAATCAAATAGCAACAAACAAGAAGTGGTTAGAAGTGTCCCATTTACAGGAGCTAGGGGAAAGAGTTCTAGAGAATAGGATGAAACAAAGCAAAAAAAAAAATTATTTGTCTGACTATTGCTTACACATTGTTTGGGAAAAGCCTGGTTGGCTATTTGTGATTGGCTGTCCTAACATTTTGAGTTTTTACCCTCGAGGCATTTCTTGGCTTAGGTTTTGGTTTGCTTAGTGGGCTGTTAAGTTGTTAGAACTACCTCAGTCTAGTTGTCTCTTTGGGTAACTAATTTAGCAATGTATACAGGAGGCAGGTATCATGGAATTTCCAGTCTCTGTTAACTATCTCAGAGATGACCGTCCTGACTGGAAGTGTTACAGCTTTTTCTCTGGACAACTTCTCTTTAGAATGTTGTAGAAAGCTAATTTAGTACAGATCACATATAAATGGTATCCCAGAAGACAGCTTTCTTCGACAGTACGTTCTAACATTTTGCTCATCTACAAGCACATTTTAAAACAGCTGTATGTTAAACCACTTAGAAATTGCTGATTTCAAATATTAGTGATAACATGTCAATTACAGGTAGGTTTGGATTTTTTAATGTTTTCAGTTGGCATGCTGGTATAACTAAAAAGTGTTGCATTAATTAAATTACATCTTTGGTGTTCACCTCTCTCCATAACAACTATGGTTTCTGAGGAGCTCAGAATAGCCAACTGCCAAAAGAAAGCTAATCTGAAATCGTTTTCTCCAGGCTACACCTTACACATTCTAAATCTTACTAGGTTGTAAGTCCTCAAAACAATGGAAATGACATTCAGATCAATTGTTCTGCCTTTGCGTTTCTTTGCTTTTTTGAAGAGAAGGTTAAAATTCAGGTGTAAGTTACTTGCAGACTTTAGTCCTTCCTGATCTGTTGCTGCGGATCCTGGAGAATCTCTGCGGGATAATTATCAACAATAGCTTCCTTTAGTTGTGCGGCAGAATAAAAGACAACTCTGGATCCAGGGCAGGGGATAGACGGACTAGACCCACAGGGCTTATTTCACTGAAAGACAAAAATCACAACTTTGAATCAGTGAGGAAAGGGGAAGAAAACATTCTCCAGACACACACGTATTATGTGGGGCCAGCAATGGCCAACAGGCCCCACTCGGCCGACAGGGTCAGTCAGTGTTTGAGGGGAGCAAGTGAGTGCTGCCTGGCATGGAGTGGTTTCCCACGGAGCCTTTGGCATTTCTCTCTGTGATGATAGAATAAAGAAGATGCTCTTTACATCTGTGAATGCCACTAAACTTGAGGACTAACCTATTTTACAGAAATAGGTTGGGATAAAACGTCAGGTTGCCAGATAAAATACGGTATGCCCAGTTAAATTAGAATTGGATAAGCAGCATTTTTTAAAAATATAAGTGAGTCATATGCAATCATTGGGACATGCTCATACTAAAATTACCGTATTTTTCGGGCCATAAGAGGCACCTAGGTTTTAGAGGAGGAACATAGGAAAAAAAACATTGAAGCAAAAAATGTGGTAAAATATTTAATAACATCCTTTAAAGCAGAAATCCTGTAGTGAGCCAGGTAAGCTACATTCAGACTATAAGACGCACCCCCATTTTCCTCCTAAATTTGGGGGAAAAGTGCATCTTATAGTCTGAAAAATACAGTATCTTTTATCTGAAATTTAAATTTAACTAGGTGTGTCCTGTGCTTTTTGTTGCTAAATCATCAACCCTACGTAGGGGTTTCATGGACAAAAAAGTGCCTGAGCTGTGATGAAAAGAAGGTGTGTAACTCAGGGCGGTTGCATAATTTTTTAGAACTCAGAATAATTCCATGAAACTGAAGAAGTATTCAGAGGGCAGCACAATGAAGTTGGGTGAGAGAGGAATATAAGATAGAAAAGACGGTAAAACAATGAAAAAGGTTGTGAGCTCCTAGGGGGCAGTTTTCTTTTTAAATCAGCTTTGTGTGCTCAGTCTGCAATCTTTCACTTTTAGTAGGTTAGAAATTGTTGTTGTTGTTAATGAATGAACCCTTTCTTTAAAGATATCCCCCTTTCCAGTGCCCTTATGATGTTCTTAAAAATTATTGGCTTCTTTTGTAAGAAATTCATGACACTTATCTATTTCTTAGGGGAAAGTTCAGCGAATCTGTGTAATAAGACTATAGCCAAGTTTGAGTGGGACCAGAGCCATTAAATAGTGGTCACTGAGTCCGCGGAACTCAGGGATGCAAATTAGCTACTTGAGATAAAGCTGCTCCCAAAATAACTTTCAAAACACCCTGAGATTTTTCTAGAAAGGAGAAAGAGTTCAATTAACAATATAATCAGAAGAGATTCACCTTGAAAGAAAAAATTCAGACAGCAGTCATTGAAAGACAGCCTTCCCATAACCCCACGGGCAAGCTTTGTAACTGCCCAGTTATTTTTGGAATCCCCCTGTTATTAGTTCCCTGTAGTGTTTTCCCATAGTGACTGACTGACAAACCCCTAAAATAAGAAGTGTCAGTGGGTCTGTCTGTAGAGGGACAGCATGGAAGAACACATTCAGAAGCTAGCCTAGCATGGAAAGAGAGAAGTGTGACTGCCACCCCAGCCCCCACCTCATTCTGATCCAATAGACAATGAGCCTGAGTATTAACAAGGTCTAAAAATGGGCGTGGTTCCTAGGAAAGGGAGATGGGAATCAAAACACAAACTGAAATAATTATAAATTTTATTTATGCATTCTTTTTATATGAAGGCCCATATCTTTCATCATATTTTAAGATGATCTTAAAGATCATTGTGACTGAAGGTTGGACAGGTAAAAGTGGGCTTTGAAAAATAGTTGTAAAAACCTCTACTTGTCTTGGAAACAATAAGACATCATTGTTGCATTTTTTATGGCAGACATATTGATTCCGTCCTATTTTCTAATTCTTAAAACAATAAAATGTCAGCTTAATTTTTAAATATATCAGTGCTTATTAAACCACTTTGAAAATATCTGTGCTCTAATGGCCTATTCAGAGTGTATAGTGAAGGGAAGCAGAAGGATAATGAAAAGGTTTACCTACTTCACGATTTCACAAGGTCAGTCCCTTCTCTTTAACAGCCTCAGAGTAATAATTATTCTTTAATACAATGGATACAATAGCTACCAGGGCTTACTGAAAGCAAAGGCATCTTTGATATAGCTTATAAGCCTCATTCTAGGGTGACGTGGCTTAAGCCAGCACCTGCCAGCAGAAGTAGTTGTCATAAAAACATAACAGAAGCCCTGTGACACACCTTGTACATGTGATTTTCTGCCTGAGGACCAAGTCTCTGTGACAGAAAACATAACACCTACAGCCACCAAGAGTCTGTGTGGGGTGGGGGCAGTGGAGGCAAATTTCACAGAGTGTAGAGATAACACATTTGTCACATTCCAAGTGCTGAAAATAAGTGTTCTTGCACCTCTGAAGTTATTCTCACAAAACGAGGTGCAATGACAAGTTAACATCAAGGTTTCAGTTACCACTTAGCTTCAAGGGAGTGTTTTAAACCATTATATTTATGAAATTAGATTTGTTTTTAAAAAACCCTTAAAAGAAACATAACCATAAGAGAGATTAAATATCACCATATATCATGACAATCTATAATCAATTAAACAACTTGGAAATCAGTGATATTTTGTCTAGTAAATTAATAATCAGAACTATGGACATTTTTATTACACTTTTCCCATTTTTACATAAACATGTCTAAACATAGACAGAAGACTCAAGATGAATACTCTATTTTATTTTATTTTTTGTATTGTATTTAATCTTTATTGTAGTTTTTTACATTACCTTTGAGTCCCTTTATACACCCCTCCCCCCACAATCACCACACTGTTGTCCACGTCCATGAGTCCTTTTTCCTTTTTGCTCAATCCCTCTACCCCCTAACATCTCCCTAACAATAGCTGTCATCCTGCTCTCCATCTATCAGTCTGTCCCCATTTTCCTTGTTAGTTCATTTTCATTAAATTTCACATATGTGTGAAATCATATGGTACTTGTCTTTTTCTGACCGGCTTATTTTGCTTAGCATAATGTTCTCCAGGTCCATCCATACTTTTACAAAGAGTAAAATTTTCTTCTTTTTTATGGCCAAGTAGTATTCCATTGTGTAAATGTACCATAGCTGTTTTATCCACTCATCTACTGAGGGATACCTGGACTACTTCCATATCTTGGCTATTTTAAATAATGCTGCAATAAACGTAGGGGTGCTTATGTTCTTTTGAACTAGTGTTTTGGGTCCCTTATTGAAGTTAACGGTGTGTTAAAATCCCTGACAAGACTATATTTCTGTCGATCTCTCCCTTTATGTCCATCAAATTTTGCTTTATGTATTTAGGTGCTTCTATGTTGGGTGTGTAAATGTTTACTGGGGTTATATCCTCTTGTTGGATTGTTCCTTTTATGTAGTGTCCTTCTTTGTCTCTTGCTATAGCCTTTCTTTAAGGTCTATTTTGTCGGATATAAGTACGGCTACCCCAGCTTGTTTTTCCTGCCCATGGTTATAAGGTTCAGTTGGTTATTCAGGATGATTTCTCTACAGTTTAGTTGTAATTCCAGATTGGTCCTGGGAGGCGGTTAGTGTAGCTTCCACTTACTTCTCTGTGTCATCTTGGATCCCCTCCAAATGCTCTATTTTAAATTAAATGTTACAAACCAGGGATCTAATGTGTTACACATTGATATTCATTTGCTGGAATACTGGATGCAATCCTATTTGAAGAAAGTTGGTTGGGTACCCAAGCAAGTTGCCCAGTTCTATGTAATTCAGAGCCAGAGTGGTCTATCTGACCGTTTCCTTCTCTCCCTCTATATACTTTTATTTGGCACATGTACTTTGAATAGAGGAGTAAAGAGCTGTGACAGCTGCAGGTTTTACTTCCTTCTGCAAGCTTTCTTCAACCACTTTCAGATAAAACACCATTTTTCTCTTTCTGTTACTATAGTTCCAGGGAACCTGTTTAGTGTGTATCTTTTTCAAAATATTGTGAACTCTTTAAAGAAACCTCCTTTGTGTCCCAGGATCTGACACACAGTAGCTACTTCCAAAATGTGGGTTGAGTGAATGAGTTGAAGTAAAAATAAGGCAAATGTAAGAAGTTGAAGGCATTTGAAAATACCACCACTTCAGCAGGTTAACTAGTGTCCCTCCAAAATTTATGCCCAGCCAGAACCACAGATGTGACTTTATTTGAAAATATGGTCTTTATAGATCTACTTAGTTTTGGATCACCAAATGATATCACCCTGAATTTAGAGTAACTCCTAAATCCAACGACTGGTATTTTCATGAGAGAAAGAAAAGAGAAATCAGAGACAGACCTACGTGAGGAAGATGGCCATGTGAACACAGAAACACATTAGTTATATTGCCATAGAGTAAGGAACACCAGGAACCGTCAGAAGCTGGAAGAATCAAGAAATGTTGTTTCTAGGGTCTTCAGAGGGAGCCTGGCATGCTGACACCTTGACTTTAGACTTCTGGCCTCCGAAACTGAGAAATACATGTCTGTGGTTTTAAGCAATCTAGTTTGCAGCAATTTGTTACGGTAGCCCTAGGAAACTAATATACCAACATTTTGACAGCAGCTTGATCCTAGATGATTGTAGGGCTACCAACTCATTTCCCCTCATCATTCTCAATGAAATAAGAAAAAACTTATACGACTGAGTGTGTAATGCTGTATGTTGGGTCATACACATGACTCAATATGTGTCATTGCTAAAACTTCCGTATTTGACAAATGGGGACACTGAGGGTGAGAGAGTTTAACAAACTGGCGTCAACATATATGTAATAATAATAGCTAACATTTGAATGTTTATTATGTTTTAGGCATTGTGCAAGACTTTTTATATAAATTATCTCATCTTTATAAGACTATAAATGTAGATACTCAAAGTTTTCCCTATTTCAAAACTAAAGAAACTGAGGCACAGATTATGAATTAGGTGCCCAAAGTCTCCAGCATTTGGCAAAGGCAGGATCTGAAACCAAGCGGTGTGACTCTAAAGCCCAAATACCTGAGAAATTTGCTATATTGTACGTGGATGTGGTGTGCTCCTCGCCCCACCATCCCTGCCTGATGCCAAAGGCAACTCCTGCACCTACTCACTGCCTATTAGCATGAACACGTGGTTATATTACCCTGGCCATTTCCAACGGGGTATTTTCTTTTACTTTCTCACTTATGCTCCTAGCACACCAAAACAGCAGCGAAGTGTAAGTGTGCTCATTTTCTGTGATTTCAGAGCTAATTTTTACAAAACTCTTTTTGATATATAAAACAAGTCTGATGGTCGAAAGATAACAATTTCCTACCATTTGTTCTGTTTGGATCCACGTGAGACAGCAGCAAAGCCAGTCTATTTTTCCTACTTTGTTTGATCACTGGTCAATATTCTGCGTTCACATGTACAGGCAGTTCTGAAGGGACCTTTCATTTGTCACAATTATATAACTGTTGCTGATGAATATGATAGCACGATAAATGCTCATCATCTTGGTAGAACTGGTGGTAGCTTTTTGTTGTTGTGTTCCCCCTTGGCTGGAATTGTATCAGTTTTTCCACACATATAGGACAGGAGGCATAAAGTGGAGGCCAAAGGAGCTTGTGATATGATAGGGGTGAGAAGCTTCAGATGGACTTAAAGGTCAAACCATATCCTTCCTGAATAATCACAAATGTCAGTTCCTATTACTTTCTACTTTTGGCACATACCTTGCACAAATCTCAAGTCTCATTGGATGGATTCTCTAGGTGGAAATTTTTTTTAGAAGCCTTAATTTTTTTCCATATTTACTTTTTAGAGTGATGGTATATATTAGTTCAGTAATTCAAATGTTACATATATATATATGTACATTGTAGTTCAAATTAGATAAGTGATAAGCCAAATTGAACAAATTATTGAAACAAATTGCACACCTAACTATCTTCTCCAATTTTCATAATTACCACAAACACTGCTACGTTAGTGCGCGGATCCAATGGGGTCAATCACAGCATTTTCCCTGCGTGTTTCCCTCCTGGATATAAAAGATTGGTTCAGAGGCGGGCCTCTGATCCAAGATCAGCCAATCCGATTCCTGCTGTTAGACTTTTTGGGAGTGTACCTAAAAAGATGTTAGTTTCCCTTTGTATGACAAAAACTGAAAGTGGGTAAATATGAGAGCTATTGGTGTATTTGCTACTGATGAGCAGGCAAAGTGGCTTGGTAATGAGAATGATGAATGAGACAGACACCCGGAGAAAAAGAGATTCAAGGAGTAGATTAAAAACTTTTATACATTCCCTCCAGTGCTCCTCCAGTCTATGGCCAGCTATATTAGTTGTTGATTATTGTGTAACAAATTAACTCAAAACTAAATGAAAATGACTTAACACAACAGGATTTATTATCCCACAATTTCTGTGGGTCAGGAATCTAGAAACGTCTTAACTGGATGGATCTGCGGGCTCAGGGTCTCTCACGATTACAGTCAAGGTGCTGAGCAAGGCTGTGGTTTCATCTAAAATATGACTAGGAAAGGATCCTCCTCCGAGCTCTCACATGACTGTCAGCAGGAGTCAGTTCCTCGCAGACAGTTACATTAACAGCCTCAACTCCTCTTCAGCTGTTTGCCAGAGGCTGCCCTCTATCCCTCGCCATTTAAGCTTCTTCATAGGGCAACTTACAACATGGCATCTACCTGCATCAGAGTGGAAAAAGAAAGAATAAGACAGAAGACACAGTCTTTTATGACTCAAAGTCTTGGAAGTGACATTCCATCGTATTTGCTGTACTCAATTTGTTAGAAGTCACTACATCCAGTTCACACTCACGGGGAGGGGATTGTATGTGGTACCTACAATCACCAGGAGTCAGGTATCACTGAGAGCCGCTTTACAAGCAGCCTAACGTACTGACATCTCTAAGGCCTTACTTACTATGAAATAACCCTAATATCCCTGCAATGAATCTTAATTTTTGCTTAAACTAGCCAAAATTGGTTTTTATTATTTACAGCCCAAACTGCTTACATATATCCTATAGTTTAATAAAGTCCACATTTAGAATTCAGATAATTTTATTATGAGAGAATTTATTACGACATTTCTAAATTCCCCTCACATCCCCCACCTCTCACAGACTATTTAATAGTGGTAAAGGCTGAGACATGAGAAAACAGAGTAGTAAGTTGTAAGGACCCTTACTAATAGGAAAATCAGTACTAGAAAATAAAAATTTATAAACTCTTTAGATAGTCAGTAAATACGTGATAATTAGAAGCCTTTCTTATTCCTTTTTTGTAGACCTCTGAATGTTACCATGAAAGAAATTTAGTTTTCTATGCTTTTTGTTTTTCAAACATCTTAGTTTTCTCTTACTGTATTGTAAAATGGAAAGGCAAACAAAGAAAAATTGTGACACCGAATATTTCTCTCTGCTTCACATTATCAGATACATTTTTGTGATCATTATAAAAATTTTTAAAAACGACACAGTGAAAACCCCTTATCTTGGGTTACTATATCGATCTGTAGGAAGTGGAGTAGCTTTTCAAAAAAAAACCTTTAGCAAAAAGTCCCCTCCCTGGTTTTTCCTGCAAACATTAACCTCAAGCATTTACTTCCTTCCATATTATTTACACATTTAACCTCAAAATTTCATCTAAGAAGTAACAAGAGATATAAAAGAGAGCACAAATATCAGCCATCTGTAGGCCAGACCCGACAAGCGTCATGGTGGAGATGAAAACCTCTCCTTTCACAGGACTAAAAAGGGCCATTGTATACACCAGAGGCTGAGCTGCGCTCCTCTGGGTCTCGCCGCCCAATCAGGAGTTCTATAAATATGCCCCTCCACCACGTAGTAAACATTTTCTTTTCAGTTTCTGGGTTGCAGTTTATCTTTGCTGTGCAGAATCAATTTAGCTTTGGACAGAAAAATTTGCAAGAAATCAAAAAAAGCATGTTTGAAAAGCAAACAAAGAGTCATCATGGGTGCAATTTCCCCAACGCGCCAGGACAGGCCGTGTGCTGGATTTTATTTAAGAAAACAAAGAAATCCCCAAAGAATTACTTAAAGTCACTTTCTCATTTTGGTACAGATTTCGTGTGTCAGTTGGTTCTGTCCATTAAAATAGACCCTGCAGGAGACAATGGTATTATAAACCATGTCCAGAAGACCCCCCAAATTAGAAAAGGAAATTTGGTGCCACCCAAAGGGGAGTGGGGGGGAAGGAAAGGAGAATATGGCAAATATAGATCACCTTTTTCAAAGCTTCCTCAGGATTTTGATCATTAAAAAAACAGGGAAAAGAAGAAAGACACACAGGTTTTTTCCATTGAGTATGACATACATTTCTTTTCTATTTTTCTTCAGTTGACAAGTCCCCCAAATAACATACATAAGTAAAAAATCCTTCTTACCACCAGCCGTTTTCTACACTGCTGGTTTCACATGTGTTGTAAGGGTTGGTTGGGGCCCAACTGCCCAACTCTGCTGATTTTTTCCAACAATGCTGATTGGAACATCTCATCTTTCAAGTATGCGATGCCCTGACTCACCGATAACACCAGATGGGCCAGTAAATCTCAATCTTGACTATACATTAGAATCATCTGGGGAAGCATTAGAGGGGGGAAAAAAACAACCCTCATTTCCAGGCTGCCCCTGGACCGACTGCATCAGCATCTTTAGTGGTGAGATTCAGGCACCGATTTTTTAAAGCTGCCCAGTGACTACAGGGTATATAGTCAAAGATGAAAACCAGTGCTGAATGCCACGTTGGCGTGTTAACTATGATCTTCACCGATGAAAGCTGCTGAACTGCTAGGGAATTTGATTAAGATATAACGTTATGTCAATTATACTTCAATAAAAGTTTCTTAAGTTAAAAAATAAATAAAAAGTTTAAAGAAAAAAGAATTTTTCCTTGGAAACACAGTGACCTCCCACTAATTTAAGGCAGTAACAAATTTGTTGGGTCCTTACTGTTCTTCTAAAAAAAAAACAAATTCCACAGTTTATAGAAGTTAAGCTCTTCTCTCTTGTGGAATTATACCCCGTCGTGTTCACTGGAGGGGAAATGGTGCTGCCTTTGATAAACTACCAAAAAGAAACATTATAGGAAAAGTATCAATTCATGACCAGGGAAAAATTGTGTATAATACACCACGAATGTGAGAAGCCACCTTGTCACCATTAAGTTAACCCTGACAAAGCAGTCATAGAGCATTGAAGTCTGGAAGGAATGCTTCAAGATATGTAGTTGTAGAAGTCTATGCCTGGAGAAACTCGGAGTCAGAGAGAAGGGATCGATCTAATGTTATATTATTCTTGAGGGGCATTATAAAAACGATCCTTCTCCTTACTTCCAGTCCAGGGATTGTGTTCTTAAGTATGCAAAAGTGTTTCATTTCATGTCTAGCCAATAGTAAACACTCAATAAATTGTAGCAATTGGTAGAAGTAATGGTGGTAGTAATGACTGTATTGGTATTAATAACGTCTACAAAACTTTATTAAGTTTAATCATTGTCTTAAAATACCTCACAAATAAAAACAACTGTTTCTTTTGTTGATGACACCTCACTTGAAATCTGGAAAATTTCAGAGCAAAATAATAAAAAGAGGGGAGTAAAAAAGGGGTTTTTTTAGAGCTGCAATGAAAGCTTAGTATAGTCTTTTACTATTTAATGGCACATCATTACATTAATTACATTTTATGTAATTAATTATAAAATATATATAATTTGATCTGACTTTACCCTGTGTCTAGAATACTAAAGTATTTGATGAAAACACTTTATATATCATATATTAAAGAGTGAAAATTCCCTTTATAAGTTACTTCATTTAATTGTCTCATAGAGTCAGAAAACATAGATATTATTGCCCATATTTTACAGTTAAAAATAAAAGCTTCAAAAATGAAAGGGATCTAGATAAGATGGCTCAGCTAATAAGTGGCAGGGTTAGTATTTCATTGCAGGTTTTCTGTCTTTGAGTCCTTCATTAGGTTACATACTTGGACTGTGTCACTGTAGCCTTTTGAATAATTGACTTTACAGAGTTACAATGTAATGTTATGTCCTTGCTTTTTATTGAGCAAAATTTGAAACACTTGTATTTGAAAACTTGTTTTTGAAAATATAGTACCTCATTATGTTGCTCAGTATTTCTTATTTAAGGGCTTTGGAGACAAACACATTATTCTCCGAATTCACAGTCAGGGTAGGATCTGTATCACCTAACAAGCTGGGATCTTCCTTTCCTTAGATTAGGAGAGTTACATTATCCACTGAGTGTCTCTCCCTGCCTCAGCTTCTAGGAGACTCAGAGTGCAGTTTTCTACTTGATCATTGTAGCTTTTCTCAGTTCAGGTTTCTATGACATATGTCCCCTTCTTTCTTCCTCCCCCCACTCCAGCCCTCCAAGACAACCATCTTTATGCATGACTTTTACTTTTCAGTGTTTGTCAGTGATTCAATTTTACTGTACTGTGATTTTGGTAGACATCGGTATTGTACTGCGGTTTCATTAGAACACTTCAGGTTGTGTCAACTACCTGAAGGATGTTTCCCCCTTTTGTGGTAATAGAACCTCAATACTTCTTGCTTATTTTCTCTTCCATTCTAAGTCCATGTAATTCAGAGGGTATCAATCCTAGTCGTTCAGAGCCAAGGGTGGAAATATGACCCAGGCCAAGCCAATCCATATGCTCTGTTGCTCTGGCCACAGAAATTGGATCAAGAGTGAGCCCTTGACATGACACACGTCAGTCCTGTCAAAGCACATTCAAATGCTTTCATTAGCACGACTGTGAAGGGGCCGTTAATTTTCCACTAGAGTGGCCAAGGAGATGGGATGAAAAACTCGAGCTGCTGGCTGCCATCTTGCTCCACAACAGAGGGTGCCTGAGAAGACAGCCAACACAAAGAAAAGCAGATCCAAATTTGATGACAGGGAGACCAAAGCCTGTTGACCTCTTTGAATCCGTGGATCTAGTTGTGTGAGATGTGGGCTCTACCTCAGGACGTTAACCAAACAGGCTTCAAGTGCCTCTTCTGCTTAAGCCATTGTAGTTGGGAGGTTTTCTGGACCTTGCAGTTTAATGTGGGTGGACAAATGTAGTGATTTATTTTTTACCACCATAAATACTATTTGAAAGTAGGCAGGACACAAATCAAAATAAATGTATACCATGTGCAGGTTTTTACCCTTGATACCACAATTAATCAAGTTTTTCATTATCTGGTGGTTATTTTACTCATCGACCCTGTTTTCACAAAGACTAAAATATAACAGCATTACATCTTTGTTTTTTGCTGATTGGGTAGAATACGGCAAAATTTAAAATGTACTTATTTTCTTCCACTTTGGTAATAAATCTGAAACCATTGTCAATAGAATAAATTTAAAATTTACATAAATGGAGTTAATGAATATTATACCCTTTTAAAACAAGGATGTTTCTGCCCTTCTAATTTCAAGATGCTCAAGTCAAATTCAAAAGTCTTTTTTGGCCTGGTTGTCAATGTTTGACCTTCCTAGTGACTTACTTAGATCTAAAGAGCTCTGATTTCTTTCTCAATAATGTCAGATACATGAGTCCTTTCTCTTTAGCTTTATTTGTTTCTTCTGTTGTGAAATCTTCTAATTTCTATTATTCCAATTTAGTGGCTCAAGACTGGGCCTAACTTCACCCATAATCCTCTTGTCAAAGGTACAAAGTGTGGCTTAATTTTGTGTGCGTGTGTGTGTGTGTGTGATCTCATAGAATCATTTTATACTTCCTGTTATGAACTGAATATTTGTGTGCTCCCCAAATCCACATGTTGAAGCCCTATCCCACCCCCCCCTCCCACCCCATGTGATAACATTTGAAAATATAGCCTTTGGGAGGTAACTGGAATTAGAGTAGGTCAGGAGGATAAAGCCCTGGTCATGGGATTAGTGGCCCTATAAGAAGAGAAAGCAAAAGAGACAGCTTACTCTCTGCCAGTAAGAACACAGCAAGCAGGCAGCTGTTTGCAAACCAGGAAGAAAACTCTCACCAGCCACACCTTGATCTTGGACTTCCCAGCTTCTAGAACTGTGAGAAATGAATTTCTGTTGTTTAAGCCAACTCGACTATGGCACTTTGCCATGGCAAGCCCAAGCAGATTAAAACACCTCCCATGGATGTTTTCTGTCTGTCTGGCCTGACATATATTGCTGAGTCTGTCTTTTTTTAATATGCTACATATAGTAGTACAGGGGAAAATTCTGCTAAAATTGAGAATAAATAACCAAACGTGTGAAGTTGTATTTTATTTCCATGATAGAGTGAAGACTTCCCATTAAAGGGCAAATCTTCCATTTCAAAAGTTTGAATAGAGAGTTCTTTCAAAATAATTGCATTAGCTTAAATATAGGTTGCTAGAGAGCCAAAAATCTAAAAAAGAAATTTTTTGGCTTTTATTCTGTATCATTTTCATTTGCGGGTGAAATGGATTCATTTTAATTTATGCGCAACTCTGAAGTCCCCACCCCCACTTACTGACAGGCAAAAAAAGCACATACAGTCAGTTTGACATTCCCATGAGTATTATTTCTCTCTTTTACATTATCTATTTTTCCCTGGAGGCAGTGCTGTTTGGTGAAAAAACACTGGCTTCAGAGTTCAAAGACCTGGGCTGTCTTATTAGCTGAGAGAGTTTGAGCAAACCATTTAATTTTTCCTCTGTTTTCCTATCAGTAAAGTGAGAACATTAATACCTGCCAAATTTAGCTCATGTGATTTTGTAAGATTACATGAGTAATTCTGGCAACTGTATTTTTACTCAACAAGCATAACTAACAAAGATCATTGTCTACCATGTGCCATACATGGTGCAGGCCTCTGGGAAAAGAATAATTAAAAAATAGTAGAAGTAAAAAAATTTATTTTAAATGACACATTGCTTCAGTCAAGAGTCTCATAGACTGATAGAGAAAATAGACACACAAACGTGAGTCAAGTGTGTGCTCTCTCCGAGTACTTTGTCCCTAGCTTGTCAAGGCTTCAGACTGTTATTATCTGTGTCCTTCTACTGGTTTTTTTAAGAGAGAGGGGAAGGGAAGGAGAAAGAGATAGGGAGAGAAACATCGATGTGAGAGAGAAATATCAGTCAGCTGCCTCTCTTATGATGAGCCCTGACTAGAAACCGAACTTACAACTCAGGCATGTGCCCTGACAAGGAATTGAACTTTCGACCTTTTGGTTTATGGGGTGATGCTCCAACCAGATGAGTAACATTGGCCAAAGCTACCTCTTTTGTTTAATGTCCCTTTTCCTTAGAAGTTTATGGACTCCATGAGGGCTCTGTCCACGGTACCCCCATCTTAATTCCTTAGGAACTAGGAGACAAAAACGTCTGGGGAAGCCACTTGAGAAATTCAGTGTGAAACTATTTCTAAAATCATCCAATATTTCAGTTTAATCCTAAAAGAAGAGGAAACTCCAACTTCCTTTTTTTTTGCACTGACTGAGAGCCTTCCTTCTTACAATTCTTTGCAAATCAGTTAACTATATATAATCCCTATTTCTGGACCCATTTTTTTTCTGGGCTCCAATTTTACATGAGTAAATAATAGAGTCAGGTACCAGTTTTTATCTTCTTGGGTGAAATTACATTAAGCCACCACCAACAATGGAAATGAAAGAAAAATTGATTGGTTTCATTTCTCAGGTACACAAGGATGCTTCTTTGAAGTAATAGCCTTAAGTATTTCATGGTTAGATTCTGCACACATTTCTGATTTCCAGCTGCAGCTGTGTCTGGGTTGTCCTTGCAGTAAATATATCATCAGAGCGTGTTATCTTGTTCTGTAACCTCCTGCAAATCCCAGGGATGTGCAGAATTCAGCAGCTCTAAGGTATGCAAGGCCAGAGCTTGAGGAGAAAATCCTCTCCCCCTCACAATTCCGACTGTATTAAAGAAATGCCCTTAGCAAGGATTTTTACTGGTAGGTCCCCTTCGCCTTAGTGATATAGATATGTGTTTAGTTCTTTTACCAGGAAGAATTTATGGAGACTGGGATCCTGAAGGAATACTACATTTTTGACTGGTATCTGCCATTAATTTATTTTGTTTTCTAAAGCCTGATACCCCAGAAAAGAGATGAATTACAAATCATGATTGAAAACAGTTAATTCTGGTTATATAATTCTTTATATAAAAAATATTATATTTTCAAAAGATATGCACTTATTTTTTTAAAGATTTCATTTATTTATTTTTAGAGAGAGGAAGGGAGGGAGAAAGAGAGGGAGAGAAACATCAATGTATGGTTGCCTCTTGAGCACCCCCAACTGGGGACCTGGCCTATGACCCAGGCTTGTGCCCGGACTGGGAAACAACCGGCGACCCTTTGGTTCGCAGCCCGACACTCAACCCACTAAGCCACACCAGCCAGGGCTAAAAAATATGCACGTATGATTTATATTGTGCCCTACAGATTAAAAAAAATATCAGGAAGATGTTCATAATGTGGAAAAATTTCATAGATTCTCCATGTTTATGTATTTATTTTTTTACCTTCCAGAATGAAGGAAAGGTTGAGGGAGCGTGTTGTATAAACAGGCCCTTTGACTCTGAAGATCAGCTCCATTGTAAATACGTAGATGAGATTTCCTAAGCATTCTGACCTTACTGGAGAAGATTCTATTTCTTTGTCAGGTCAGAACTTGTGTCAGAGAGTCAAGTGTCAACTTTCCACTTTAAGATCAGGCAGGCAGGAGTCAGTATGTCTGGTTACACAGGACAAAATCTCTCCTCGACCTGGAGCAGCACACTTGTTTTTTGTTTTTTTGCTGCAGAAAGTGTTTTCCAAGAGATCTCAGAATGGCGCTGATGTGCAGAAAAGAAACCTTCATCTCAATATTTCTCCCCAAGCAGCAGATTCTTCTATGGTAATAGGAAAATAAGAATATTATTTTGTTTTCCTAATGGCTTCAATGTACCCTAAAGTCTGTTTTTTTTCAAAGCCCATTAAAGGCTGGAATTCATGACTTTCTTAGAAGCCCTTCGCCTTTCTTCAAAAAGACAAAAGAAGAATCTACTGTTGTGTACACTAGAATAACATATCTCTAAGATGTTTGAATATTTATTATTGAAGAATAATCTAATTTCATCACATTATAACTTTTCTTAAGAGCAATTTATACTGTCTTTACTGTCTGTGAGAGAGAGAGTGGGGAGAGAGACAGAAGGGGGTAGAGAGAGAGAGAAAGGGAAAATTATTAAAATCTCTCAACTGTCTAAATTTGTGGGGGTAATCCGCTCTTTTCCTCTGGGGCACACAGGGAGTAGTATTACCTGAGACTAATGCTATCAAGATAGTGAAAATTCACCCTTTATATATATACGGGCTTTGAAATGCTGAAGAAGTAAATGTAAGTAGGTAACACTTAGCTTTGTTACTCAGTTACCAAGGAAAGATGTTCTATAGTCCCTGTACCCTCTGCCACACAAAGTATGTTCTAAGTTCATAATCAGATGACAGGCAGTTGGAGGCCACAGCCACTGAAGTAAATTGTTTTCCATAAGTCGTGTTTGTGATTTGCAAAGAAATACTCAAAAAGCAATGCTAACCTGTCATTTTTAATGACAGATCACCATTGAAAACATTTAATTCAGGTGCAACACACTTAACCCCAACCTCTACACCTGGCCTGTTTGACTTGCCTGTCTTTTTGCAAAGATCCATTTCCTTTTATACTCAACTTTTAGTTCATATGATGAGCATTGGGATAATTATAACCTAATTTCAATGGAGGGATTCTGAAAATGCCTACAAATTGATGTTTCTTTTTAGTTCACTTAAAAAAAATTGAACAGGCTCAGAAATGTTAGTAAGAATTCAGTTTTACCATATGTCCATTCCGTGACTATTTGGAAACAACAAGGAAAAGACCTCCCACAGACAACTCTCTTTATTACCAGATTTCTTCAAACAAAGGGCTCAGAATACAACGCGTTTTGAGCTTGAGAATGAATAAGAAGCTGGCCCCAAGTAGACTAGTAGGACCATTCAAATTCAGACCATGAATTTAAATGGTCCTTGGATGATTATCTAGAAGACCTTTACACAGTGTATACCAGAATTGTAGCCCTTTATTCCTTTGTATTCAAAGACGTTACCACTCAATATCAGAAAATGTGGAGTGAAATGGTTATAATGGTGAGTAGTAGTGGGAGAATCTATCGTGTAAAATTTGTGCAGTACCAAAGAACCCTTACTCTGGAGAGAAAAGAGCTGGGTTTAAGTTTGATGAATTATTCTTTAAGTTCTAACATCCTTATTTCTAATGTTGTCACATGATAACTATTTCTGTTGTTGTGAGAATTAAAATAGGTGATATGTGAAACAGCTGACTTACAAAATAAAGCATAATGTAAATGGGATACATTATATTAATTGGATTACATGACAGAAAAGTTCTGGGCCATCAAAATATGTGGTAAAATAGGTATTGCTTATGTAAGGTTTATTTCAATGATTGGGCCAGAACTTGCTCCTGCCGATTTACACTTCATGAGAACTGATTGTTAAATTTTCAGGGATTATATGAGCCAGTTGGTAGCATGTTGGTAGCTTTAAGTCAGCCACGGTGTAGGTATTCACACCGTGGAAATGGACAAGGACTACACTCAGGTCTTGTTCCCTTCCCTCACGGGCCTCTCGGTGGGATAAAGGACATAGAGCTGGGTTAGATACATCTGGGAGTGCTACACCACCATCAAATCTGCAGAGGACCTGTCGGTCAGTAAACATCACAGAAAATGCACAGGACATGGGCCATGCCTCAGTGACGATGCTTCCAGCTTCCGGAAAGAGAAAAGCGTAGTTAAATGACATTTATTATCTCACGATATAAGAATTCTTGGGTTAGGTGTTGCAGGTTGCTTCATTTCATAACTCAGTCACGTCGAGTGTTGTGGGTCTGCTTCTCTGTTTTCCTCTGGGCAGCACCCTCACAGTGTGGGCAACACGATGACACCAAATCCTCACGTGGCAAAGTCTAAGGGTAGAGAAGATCAGGTAAGGGGAAGGGAAGTGGTGTCCCTGTTTCCCTCGTCCTTCTCTTTAAATTCTGGAAAAAAGTGTTCCCATATATCACTGAACTGATTTCTTCTTACGTCTTCTTGTTCTGGAGTGGGTTCCGCGACCACTCTTCAACCATGCACCAGCAAAAGGGAATGGATTAACCATAGTCCAGTTGAGTCGATTCCCTGGAACTCTGGGGAAGGCTGTCTTTCTTGAACATGGCCCTATGTGACAAAATCGGAGTTCTACTGGCGAGAAAGAAGGAGGATATGGCTATTGGGAAGCAATCAACAATGTCTGCCAGGTTGATTCTTAAAATGGCATCATGGTTCTGTGGAACTGACCCACCTCCAGGAATACGTCTTTAGGAGCTAGAAGTGCAAGAATATGGCGCAGACCCAAGAGCAAGGTGTAGGGCCCTAGACAAATAAGCTGGGGTTCAGGACAGTGTCAGCAAAGAATCAAACAGTAGCAGAGAGTAACTTAGATTCATTAAGCGCTTACTCTGTGCCAAGCACCGAACCAGGCACTCCATTTTTCAACATCCTACTTAACATTCAAACAGGAGGAGAGTATTACCTCTGTTGTAAGAATCAGGCTCAGAGAGAAAACGGTTAAAAGTCAGAGAAGCTAAAAAATGAAACTCATGTTTTTGTTTTCTTTGTTTGTTTGTTTTCTTTTTAACTCTGAGGATGGTCTGGCTCAAGGCCATCGTGAAGAAAGCTATTTCATGCTCCACCTTATGCTAGATACCCCTCTTTCCCCACTTCTCTCTCCAGCACCCTCCTCTCTCGCCCACCGCACACCACGGTTGGAAGGAACAGAGGAGGTGAGCAGTAAGAGCCAAAAGCCTCCAGATTTTCTAATATACTCTGAACCAAACCAGTGCCTCAAAGTTCTGCACTGAGGGAATGATGAGAAAAGCAAAGCAGTCATACACACAACGGTGACAGTACATTGTGGTCCTTTATTTAATGTCACTGACCTCATCAGTTTGACCAATTGAAGGCGAACTGATGGCTGGATGCATCATTATCCAGGGTGAATACCCTGTATACTAGGATTAAAACTCAAATTGGTTTCGAAATTCAGAATGATTTTGATATTGGACATTTTCACGGTTAACGGCACTGAAAGACCGTACTGCATAAATGCTTTAACCTCAGAAATTTGGTAAGACGTCTGGGGAGATTACCTGCATGTCCTCATTGTTTTGAGCTGTCTGATGGAAAAAGTGGATGGATGATTGACCTTCGCTAGAGAGGACATTTCAGCAAGAAAAAAGTCATTAGACTCTTCATATAGCTTTCTCAACTAGGCAGCTGAGTTTATCAAAGATTATTATGCTTTCCTCTGCATCTTCAGGAGGCCACTGTATAAAAGCACTTCTCTTTGGGAAACATTTCAAGAGGAGCTTATTTTAGGAGGCTTTCCTGGGGAGCCAAGGTAGCCAGGGGTCAATTTTGGCAGGATATTTTCAGCCCATAGATGAGGTTGTTTATGGGTCCACAAACACATTCCCTCTGTTAAACAGAGTGAAACAAACTTACATCACTCCCCATAACATTTCTCACATATAATGTTTCTTTCTTTGACATACAAACTGTTTTGTACAATGGCAAACACCCAGAAAGAGTTGCAAAATTCAGGCAATTACTGAGATCCTCCAATCCCTGAATGTTTTAATATTTGTTTTATTAAAATGGCTTGCAAATGGCCAGATAATTATCTAGGTTTTGTAGCTTTCATCCTAAAAGCAATGCCATTTAGATGGTGCTTCAACTTAGGCCTGCGTAAGTCATATTGCATTTATAACTCTTTTTGTTTTTCTTTTTTGCTGTAAAGCCTTGTTTTCAGTAAAAGAGATCAGGAACTTGGTGATAATGGATCAGGAAAGAAAGAAACAGCCACAAACAAAGTAAAACTACCCAATGGTGCCTTTATGCTGGTTTCTCTTGACTCAAAACATCTTTAAAAGGGGCAAGCATTGCCCTGGGGAGATCATCCAACCAATAGCTTGAAACAACAGTGCCTTTAGAAGCTTTTGGTGGTGAGAATGAATTGAGGTGATTACCAGGATGCTTGTTTGGCCAGAGTCTTTGTTCCATTAGTAAAATGGCAGCAATGAAATATGGAAGAAAAGCAAATTTTAATAAAAGAAAAGCAACTCAAACAAAAACACACTGCACTGGTTGTAGTGGTCCTTAGTTTCTGGTAAATTAGAGCAATTGTCCCCAGTGCCCATGTGTGGGGGTTGTGTGTGTGTGTGTGTGGCACAGGCGTGTGTTGAGGAGGGGGAGGGGCCATACTGCAGCTGGGCATCTGGAGGAGAAAAATCTCTCCAGCTGTTGCCTAGCAAGAGTGGGGTCTAATTCATACATAATGCAGGCAGTCAATTATGCATGCCCATGCATATTATCTGACATATATGTCTCGGAGGGAACAAATAGCCATTTTCAACCTCAAGTCCTTCTCGGGAGGGCAGAATGAAAGGCCCTTTTGTCCTTTTGTGTACTTGGAAGGTGGGTCTGCAAGTAGGGCCTGGAGAGAAACCCTGGCTGTATTGGGGAACCCCTCTTTGACCAGTGTGGAGGGGAAATGTTTTGAAGCATATGTTAATAAAGCATACATCTGATTATTAACTCACTTCCACAGATTTTCTGCTTAATTTCTCTTCAGATTTTATGCACAATGCCATCAGAAAAATGTATCTTAAGCTTTTTCATCACCTACTTTTTCTAGTCAGTCCCCTTCCGTCATCACGATCAGGAAGAAATTAATTTCCTGCCTGGGTGAAGACATTCTTAGCTTCCAAGATGAACCAGACTTTACTTCCTGCTCAGTCTTTTAACCCTTTTTCTTTTGGATCTTACAAAAAAAAAGTCTGTAATGATAAGAGTACCATTTTTGAGCTGCTTTCCCAGCTAAGCCTGCCCGCTATCTTTCACTGAATTGCCAAATTGCATGCCGATATATTTCAGAGGTGCCTAAAGAACATAAGAAAGCTGCACAGTGTAGGAATTTATCTAGCTCATAAGCTATGAGTATACGTGATGAGTCTATATGGCGATATTTATTAGAATTTCTGCCCCTTCGTCCCCTTTCTGGAATGTCACACTCTCCTTGCTGCTTCTATCCACAGGGTATAGTAAAGACAAGCACACTACATTGTAACTCTGATCCCAGGTCAGGGGTGATTGGTGCAGGGTTGGCTAATGAAGTGGGATTTTTTTTTTCCTTGGGACAAAGAAAATAGACCAATCGTTCTATTCAAAGCTGTAAAGTTCCAGAGATGTTGGTTGTAATGTTTTCCACATGTGGCAAAGAGAAAGTGAATCCTAACAGTTTTTTGCCCTCGGCTGAATTTTTTTTTTCTGAGATCAAGTACTAGTTGTTTCTTAGGTTCCATGAAACATCTCAGTATCCTCATTCATAATAAATTATCTTCTATGTTTAAGTTAGTTTGAACTGAGTCTCTGTCCCTTGCTGGGAGAAGAGTGCCAAGTAATAGAGCAACTATCTTTCAAAACAAAGTCAAACTTTGCTCCGGGTGTGAGTCTGTGTTCCTCACTGTGAAGAGAGGCGGCACCTTACTTTGAAAAAGGACAACAGAAGTTACTGGCAAAGATTGTTTTAAACTCCTGTTTTGTCTTTTACTAGCTCTGTGCCCTTGAGTTAACCACCCTTTGATAATATTATCTTCCTTGCAGTATTGTGTTTAAGTTTAGAAATAGCGCATGCAAAGAAGCTGAGTATGATAGGTATCCAAAGAATGGTAACTGTACTCTAAAAATAACTACTGCAATTACTTTAAAAGAACTCTCTCGAAAGTGTACAACTGCCGAGCAGACTCGGGGTTTATTCGGCTCACTTTTTCCTTCTTTGTTGCCCTCCCTCTTTTCTCCTTTCTTCCTTCTCTCCCTTCCCCTCTTCCTTTCAGTTTATTTCCCTTTTAGAGAACCAGAGATGCACAGAAAATCAGGTGCACCTATTCACCTGCTTGGTTGCTAGGAAGTAGCTAGAAGATTAGTGTAGAATTCCTTGTGAACATACACTCTTGCCAGAACAATTTCTGCAATTGTCTCAGACCCACAGCATCTTGGTTCAATATTTCCATTATGACCCTCCATCCTAGCTGGGATCCTCACAGATTCAGAGGCAGACGTACATCCCAGTGCTTAACTGGGGAGTGCAGTGGGAACAACACCTGTGTGGGTGAGTGAGCAACAGGGGGAGAGGCTGCCCAGTGTTGCCTGTGTTAGGGGCCCTAGTCCATCCCCCTGCACAGCCTAGAGCTAGGGCGGCCCTTCAGAGTTATTCCAAACAGCAGCAAGGTGCCTGTGCCTTTGTTCCCCACATCCAGGATAAACCCTGGTTTCAGGTTGCTTCCTGGGGAGGATATAACCTGGGGTGAGGCAGTTCTCCTTAAAAGGCAGTCTTGTAGAGGCACTCAGTTGTGAGTAGTCAGGAGCCAGCTCACATAGCAACTGCAGAATGAGTCCCTGGGTCCCAAAGGCAGTAACCTGCCCAGGCATCACAGTGTCCACCACTCCGTTTGGGGAGTATGTCTTTCAATCCATCATTGTAATAACTGAATATTGAGCAGAAGGCTCTATGCAATGGAGTCAATTGTGAAAACATTTTAAGACCATGTATTCAAAACATTGCTCTTTGGTCCCTGTTTCTCTGAGTATCTGCTGACTTCTGTGACTTGGGAAAGCTATTCTTCAGTCGCAAGAAAAATATCCCATGTGGCAGAAAGTGATAGTAAGATGTTATTAATTATATCCTCGGTTCTGCTGTCTACACGAGGGGCTAAATTCCATGTGTTTAGGCCCACCACTGTTTTAGGGTGGTGCATTTTAGATCCCTCGATGGGCTCGTCCTAGGAAATGTATTCAGTAATCTCTGTAATCCAGTAGGGCACCCACACAAAAGACCTGCGTTGTCAGCACGGGCTGGGAAAGGACCCAATGCACCAAAACTGATGAGGCCTGAAATCCAGGGCTTTTAAGGACTGGATGTAATGGGTTAATGAAAAAGACCTAAACAGGAGAATTTAAAATTTTGCCTTACCTTATTTCATGCAATATCATTCAAGATAGGATGACAGTATACTGGATCATCAAAATCAAGTTGGAAATAGTTCTCTTTTGAGGGTATCTGAATGACTCATTACAGGCTTTGTTTGGGCCCAACCCCAGGGCATGTGCCCATAAAGACTTCTCCTGTGGTATTTCCACACTCAGGACTTGGTTGAAGACTCAATTACTCTTTCACGTATTGGGATCCCATGACACTAAAAGTCACTGGGTAGTTCTGTTTCTGTTTTCATATATATATTTTTTTCCTATCACAGTGGCTATCTAGTCACATGACTTAAGTTCAGAGTGGGATAAAACACTAAGTTGCTTGGCCTTGTGCTTTCCAAAAAATGTATTAATAGGAAAATTATGCTTTTACGCTAATCATGTTGATTTATGAATCATGGTAGAAATTTGTGAGTTCAGATGCCCAGAATTTTTTCTTTATCCTGGAAACTATTGGCCTTCTAATCCCATCCATATGGTTGTGTTAAGGAATACAAAGTTCCTACACACTTAGGCCCTGCCCCTGCCATAGCTGATTGCTCTAGCGGTGAGCATCTGACCAACGCAGCATTTACAAACTGGGTCGAGGGCAGAGAAGTCAGACTCTCATTGCCAGTAGGACCCTTGGGAGGTGTGACTGGCTTTGGTCCTGTGATGTAGCGCATGCCATTATGCAGAGAGAAGCAGACAAGAAAAAAATAATGGGTGGGGAAAAATAGAGAGTGTGTACAATGTATAAGTACTTATTTCCATTTTTTCCTAAAGCTTAAGTACATCCCCAACTTTTGCAAAGTTTGACTAAACAGCTCTTATTTGATCAGTTCAAATACATCAGTTTCCTTCCATGAATATCTTTTGCTGCTAGTGCAAATTGCATTTGTATCATCTGTAATTAAATAACAATTACAATAAGTAAACATGCACATAATAGAACTAAAGCCCCTCTTTCTCTTAGACTGGTGTCATATTAGCTTCTTAGGGCAGCCACAAAAAATAACAGGAACTTCATGGCTTAAAACCAGAAATGTATTTTCCAACAGTTCTGGAGGTCAGAAGTCTAATATCAAGTAATTGGCTGAGCCACCCTCTCTCCAAAGACTTGGAAGGAGAATGTTTCCTTGCCTCTTACTGCTTCTGGCTGCGGAAGGTGTTCCCTGGCTTCTGGCAGCATATATATACCAATTTCTGCTTCCATCTTTAGTATCTGTCTGAGTCTCTGTAGCTCTCAAATCTCCTCTGCGTCTCTTCCATAAAGACACCAGTCATGGGCTGAGGGTCCACATAAACCCAGGATTATCTCAGCTTGAGATCTCCGCTACTCCTACATCTGTAAAGGCCCTTTTTCCAAAGAAGGTCCCATTTACAGGCACTGACCTGGTGAAGTCATCTTTTGAAGAGTTACTAGTCAACCAACTATAACTGGTTCTCAATAAAGGATGATTTTTGCCATCCAGGGTCATTCTGCCTGGAAATATTTTTGTCAATAATTGGGTTGGTGCTGGTAGTGACACGTAGGGATAGGGGCCAGGGATGCTGCTACATCTCCTAAAATGCACAGAGCAGTCCCCTACAACAATGAATTGTCTGGTCCCTAATGTCACTAGTGGTTGAGAAACCCCACTTTATGACTGTTGTGGCGATATACTCATCTGGCTGATGAGGATTATGGAGAATTAGTGTAAGTGCTAATTAAACACTGAAAGTGACATCATAGGTCTATCAATGAGGGAAGTCATAGCTACATAATTTAATAAATAACCAGTTACAATCAATAATAACTATTTCATACATGTAAAGTTATATAGTCCCCAAAGATCTCATGTTCTGATTTCCACAGACTTAAAATAGAGATGAATATTTTAATCTTTCTGAAATCTGAAATCCATAAAATATATGTTTAATGTGTATATTCAATGTGACAATGGTTCTCTTTTTTTGCCTTAAAACTATTATTAAATTGATGGTGCTTCTTAAAAATGTTATCTTAGAATCAAAGTCATGATATGATAACATATTTTTCTAATAAAAAGCACTGGCATAAGTAGATAGAGAGTGCTTATTAAGGTTTTTGGGTTTTTTCCCAGTATGACTTACAAGGCCTTATCCAAGATGTATGAATCAGAATCTGTGGAGATGAGGCCCGGAAGCAGCATCTTGACATGTTTCCCAGAGGATTCATTCACCTCGAGATGATCCAGTGGGTGCCCACTCTCTAGCTGTGGGGATTACTGATATGAGGAGAACACTAGGGTTAGACAGAGGGTTTTGGTCTTCCCCTGCTTCTCTGACCTTGGGTAAGCTAAATTACCTCTCTGGACATCACTTTCTTTACTCAAATAGTGGTTCTCAAGCTTCATTGTGCATTAAGATCACTTTGACTGACACAAATACTATCTCAGAGAATCCATAAGTCCATATATTAGCTAAGAGATGAATAAATAAATTGGGAAAGAAGGGGCAGCTCTTCCTTGCCATAGAATACCAACTACTACATACAGAAGGAATGACAGGGTTAGAAAATCATCAGTCAATGCTAAAACTAGTGGTAAAATTATGAAGAATAGGCTATGTATCTCCCCATAAATTGAAATAGGCTATTTCAAAGTATCTCCCCATAAATTGTTTATTAATTACAAAGTGAAAAATAGTAACTCTACAATAGATAAACCTGGCAGACACCCCCTTCACTAAGTGACCAAAACTAGTATCAACACTAGGACAAAGTGATATTCTGTGCCTTCTGATAGATGTACCAAGAACACATGTTACTTTAGTGACATTCCTGCCCAAAATGCAAAGCCTATACTTAATTTTGAGGAAATACTGGACAAACCCAAGTTGAAGGGTATCCTAGAAAATAATTGGCATGTACTCTTTAAAATATCAAGGTCAAACACCACAAAGACAGACTGAGGGACTCTTCCAGATTAAAGGAGGGTAAAGACACATGACAACTACATACAATAAATGAGCCTGGATAGACAAGTGACAACATTTGAATATACACTGTGGATTAGATAGTAGTAATATATTAATATTAAATTTTCTTATTTTGATAACTGGACTATAGTTATATAAAAAAGTCTTATTTTTAAAATTAATTTTTGGAGTGACATTGGTTAACAAAATTACATAGGTTTAATTTTTTTTTTTATATTTAGAGAGAAGGGAAGGGAGAGAGAAAGAGAGGGAGAGAAACATTAGTGTGTGGTTGCCTCTCACACACCCCTCACCAGGGGCCTGGCCTGCAACCCAGGCATGGGCCATGACTGGGAATCTAACTGGCTACCCTTCAGTTCTCAGGCCGGAGCCTAATCCACTGAGCCACACCTGCCGGGGCCGAAATTAGATGGGTTTTAAATGTACATTTGTGTGATACATTATCTGTAAGTTCATTGTGTGCCCACCACTCCAAGTCAAATCTTCTTTCATCACCATGTATTTGACCCCCTTTACCCTTTCCTACCCTCTCACTTCCTTGCCTTCTGGTACCCGCCATAGTACTGTCCGTATCTATGAGTTTTATTTGTTTGTCTTTCTTGTCTGTTTATTTGTTGCTTTCACTTTTATATCCCACATATGAGTAAAATCAAATCGTTCTTGAATTTTTCTGTCTGACTTATTTCACTTAGCATGATATTCTCAATACCCATCCATGTTGTCACAAATGCTCGTATTTCATCTTTTCTTATGGCCAAGTAGTATTCCATTGTGTGTATGTGTGTATAATCTTTATTATATAATCTTTATCCAATCATCTAAAGGACAGTGGTTGTTTCCATATCTTTGTATCATGAAAACTGTTGCAATGATCATAGGGGTGCATATATCTTTGCAAATAAATATTTTCAAATTTTTCAGGTAGGTACTCAGAAGAGGGGTTGCTCGGTCATATGGTAACCCTATTCTTAGTTTTTTGAGGAGACTCCATACTGCTTTTCACAGTGACTGTACCAGTTGACATTCCCACCAGCAATGAATGAAGGTCCCTTTTTCTTCACAGCCTTTCCTTGTTATTACTTGTCTTGTTGAAGAAATTGCCTTATTCTTTTTTTCTTTTTTAAATATATTTATTGATTATGCTATTACAGTTGTCCCTTTCCCCCCCTTCACATCCTGTCCACCCCCTCCCTCCCACATTCCCCCCCTATAGTTCATATCCATGGGTCATACTTATAAGTTCTTTGGCTTCTACATTTCCTATACTATTCTTACCCTCCCCCTGTCTATTTTCTACCTACCATTTATGCTACTTATTCTCTGTACATTTCCCCCCTCTCTCCCCCTCTCACTCCCCTGTTGATAACCCTCATGTGATCTCCATTTCTGTGGTTCTGTTCCTGTTCTAGTTGTTTGCTTAGTTTGCTTTTTTTTTGGGGGGGTGTGGTTGTTAATAACTGTGAGTTTGCTGTCATTTTCACTGTCCATATTTTTTATCTTCTTTTTCTTAGATAAATCCCTTTAACATTTCATATAATAAGGGCTTGGTGATGATGAACTTCTTTAACTTGACCTTATCTGAGAAGAACTTTATCTGACCTTCCATTCTAAATGAAAGCTTTGCTGGATACAGTAATCTTGGATGTAGGTCCTTGCTTTGCATGACTTAGAATACTTCTTGCCAGTCCCTTCTTGCCTATAAGGTCTCTTTGGAGAAATCAGCTTACAGTCTTATGGGAACTTTGTAGGTAACTGTCTCCTTTTCTCTTGCTGCTTCTAAGATTCTCTCCTTCTCTTTAATCTTGGGTAATGGAATTATGATGTGCCTTGGTGTGTTCCTCCTTGGGTCCAGCTTCTTTGGGACTCTCTGAGCTTCCTGGACTTCCTGGAAGTCTATTTCCTTTGCCAGATTAAGGAAGTTCTCCTTCATTATTTGTTCAAATAAGTTTTCAATTTGTTGCTCTTCCTCTTCTTCTTCTGGTACTCCTATGAGTTGGATGTTGGAATGTTTCAAGATGTCCTGGAGGTTCCTAAGCCTCTCCTCATTTTTCCGAATTCCTGTTTCTTCATTCTTTTCTGGTTGGATGTTTCTTTCTTCCTTCTGGTCCACACCATTGATCTGAGTCCCAGTTTCCTTCGCATCACTATTGGTTCCCTGTACATTTTCCTTTGTTTCTCTTAGCATAGCCTTCATTTTTTCATCTAATTTGTGACCAAATTCAACCAATTCTGTGAGTATCCTAATTACCAGTGTTTTGAACTGTGCATCTGATAGGTTGGCTATCTGTTCGCTGCTTAGTTGTATTTTTTCTGGAGCTTTGATCTGTTCTTTCATTTGGGCCATTTGTTTTGTCTTGGCGCATCTGTTACTTAAAGGGGCGGAGCCTTAGGTGTTCACTGGGGTGGGGTAACGCTGGTCGCTGTGCTGTGATGCTGTACATGGGGGAGGGGCCAAGAGGGAGCAATAGCACCTGCTCCACTCTCTGCCAGATTTCAGTCGCTCCCTCTGCTACCCACAATCAAACTGGGCCCCTCTGGTGCTGATTCCCAAGTGGGTGGGCTTGTGCATGTTCTAGGCCCCTGTGGGTCTCTCCAACGACCTCTCCCGTGAGGCTGGGAGTCTCTCCTGCTGCTGCCCCAACCCCCAGGGGCGCTTTCAATCAGAGGTTTGAGGCTTTATTTCCCCAAGCTGGACCCCTGGGTTGTGTGGTCTGCTTCGCTCCCCACTGTTCATCCGGTTTATCTGTGGGCGAATGTGGTGCCACAGGGTGCTACCCGCTGCTCTGCCTGCCCCATTCTCCGCCACTCTGAGTCCGGCCCTCTGGGTTTATCTGTGCAAATGTGGGGCTGCAGGGTCTGCTAGTGCTCGGATTGCCTGCGCCATTTGTCCCACACTCCGCCAGTCTCAGTCCCGCCACAGCCACGCAAGTCCTCTCCACCCCGGTGCCCGTCTCCGCCCCTCCTACCAGTCTGGATGAATGTTTATTTTCTATTTCCTTGGTGTCGGTCCCCCTTGCTGTTCGATTCTCTGTCAGTTCTGGTTGTGGGAGGAGGCGCAGTGTGTCTACCTACGCCGCCATCTTGGTTCTCCGGAACATGATTTCTATAACCAACTCTCAAATGGTTGAGAAAAAAATATCAATTTATTTTCCCATCTACCAGTCTTTCTATAACAATGGAGCAAATGATGTCAAAATAATGTAAAAATTAATTAATCTTGGAATGGGGAGAGCATTATAGCATCCTAGCCACTTTTATCAAAGTTTATACCAAATAAAATATTAAGTAATCATGTCATTCCCACTCTTTTCCCACTTTTTAGACGCGAATACTATGTGCTGTAAAAATAAAATCAATAAGAGAAATAATAAGAGTGATTAGTTTAATTGAGTTTTTCCCTGGTTAAAATTTTTTATTATTTATTTTTAAACCTTCTTGGGAGGAAGTCAGCCTACTATCAGGAGCTGAGTTTATGCACTTAAGAGGAGGGACAGCAAGTGCAGTAGAGGTGATTTAGGCCGGCAGGGTGTGCACATGCAGCCCTGGATGGCTGTGAATGTGGCCCCACACAAGATTGTAAATTTACTTAAAACATTATGACATGATTTTGTGATTATGTGTTGCAATGCATTTAATGTGTGGCCGAAGACAACTCTTATTCCAATGTGGCTCAGAGATGCCAAAAGGTTGGGCACCCCTGCTTAGGGGAAGTTCTTTGAAAATGTACTGGAGTAGGGGGTCTCATACTTGAATGTGCATAAAAATAACCTGAGGACCTTGTAAAACGCAGATTCTCATTCAGCAAGTCTGAGCAGGCTGGGGTTCTGCATTTCTAACAAGCCCTCGTGATGGTGCTGTTCTAAACACTGCATTTTGAAAAGGGATCTGAATCTAGAGCAGACGTCATCAGACCTGTGCCTGTTTGTGCCAAGCTCTACTGGAACACCCAGCCACGCCCATTTGTTTACATATTGTGCATAACAGAGTTGAGTAGTTGCAACAGAGACCAAATAGCCCACAGCAGCTATTATCTGGCCATTTCATGGAAAACGTTGAAGGATGATGCTGTGATTGAAAGTTACAGACTCTGGAATCAGAACGTCTGAGTTTTCATTCTGGCTTTTGTCACGTATATACTTTTTGCTGTGAATGAGTCAGCTTCTCTGAATCAGTTTCCTGTTTAGGGAGGGGATAATAATAATAATACACGTTTCATAGAGCTGTTAGTGGTTTAAGCAAAACAGTACCAGTTAAAAAAAAGCAAAAACTTAGCATGCAAATGTGAATATGCCTAAGATACCTGGGAAGGGTGTTGAAAGTCTAAATTCCTTGCTCTACTTCCTGAGATTTGATTCAGGAGGTCTGGGGTGGGCCTGGGAATCTGTTTAAAACATGCTTCCCAACGGATTCTGATGCAGGCGACCCATAAGGCCACACTTGGAGGAAAACATTTAGTCAGTTCTGGTGTTCACCATATGTTCATGCCCATTCCCCCACTTCCCCCTTTCCCCTCCTTCCTCTCCTCATTATCTTTATCATCCTCAGGCAGAGCAAGCTCTGTCTTGCTGTCCTGAATCCTTCCTGACTCCAGTTGCTCCAAATCAACCACACACAATTTTGCTTTCCAATTTGTCCCCATGACTCCAGCTTTAGACTTTTGTTCCTAACTTATCAGTAACTCTCTGGGATGGACCTTTCACTCACTGCATGCTCAAAATTCCTCTTGAATGACTATGATTTCTCTCCCTTTGCATAGTCGTTATTGCCCTCACTTGACTCCATCTTAAGATGATGTTCTGCAATTTCCACCTGGCTGTGACCTAGACTCACCTCTTAAGTGGGGCTTGACCGTCATTTAGTTGGAGGAACTGGAGAGCTATTGAGTGTGGGTAAGTAATTCCTAGTGCCATTGCCTGAGGACAATTGATGGAGCAGCTGAGTATCTGGTCCACAGGTGATCTAGCAGGGTTATTGTGGTTTCTCAGCATATGGCCTCTGTCTCTGAAAATACTCTGCCCTAGAAGTAGCAAGTTCAAAGTGTTTTGAAAATCAATGTTGTTCATATCTTCCCTTACAATATATATTGATTGATATAACAGTAAACCCACACACCTACAAACACATAAAGAAAAAAATCTCACTGATTTGAACAAAGTTTGGTATTTCTAAAGAAAGGGAGCTATAAGGTGAATATTAAAGGCCTTAATGTCACAATTTCTTAAGAATGTCTTTTAGCTGTCAAGAATTTAGTGGCCTGTAGTAATTTTTCATTATGTAACAGTAATTAGTCTAGCAGTTAACAAAATCAGACACTGAATCTTTTGAAGTAGCCTCAAATTACCCTTTGACACCCCAATTACTGGAGAAATAAAAGGCATCATTTCTGAAGACATAGAGAGTGTTAGAGCTCATTTCTGAACTAATTGAAAGTCACATTTTAATATCTTTTTTACAGTTCAGAATTTCTCCTTCAGAGCTACCTTTGGCCCCTGATTAAACTATTCTCAGGATGTGACTTTTTTCCCCCTCTTACACAAGTTATATCTGGTGGAACACTATGCAAGTCTTAGATATTTTGCAAATTCTTTGAGTTTTTTCTATATAAGGTAAAATAAAAATAAAGCATATTTGTCTCATCTTATTTCCAGTCATAGAGATTGTCATTGCTTCAGTTTAAGAAGTTGAGATCTTGACTACACGAGAAGTATTTGCACTGAAATTTACTTAATCAAGAAAGACGGGTTACCTTTGGTTATGATATTTACGTCTTACTATTTCTTTTTAGCACTAGACATAGTAATTTAACTTTCCTTTTTACTTTTAGCTGCATATTGAATTACAAATTCTTCTCCTCATTTTTCCCTGTATCTTATCTCTCTCCTGCCTCATTCTATAGGTGAAGGACATATTAGTGTGTCAAAGAGAAGGTGTAAAGATGAAAAGTTGAAAGAAGAGAGAGTATATTGTTAAGGAAGAGGAGAGCACAAGGAAGCAATTAACCTTATATTTGCACATCTTTTTTATCACAAAAACTCAAATATGAATAAAATTTAAAAAATAGTATTCTTTCGAATCTGAGATAAAAACTTAGTATCACAGCAAAATGCTACTATTTATTACTTTTTGCCAGGCTTGTGTGCTAAACAATTCATTCACTTGCTCATTCATTCACTTTTTCAATAATAATTTTTAAAATGCTTTTTCAGCCTCTACCAAGGGGCCAGGGAACAAAGTTCCTCCTCCCATAGGAGAAGACATTCTATCTTGGAAGAGAAATACTAAGCATAAAAATAAATATATAGTATGTTGAGTGCAATACAAAAGGGACGGAGCGAGAGGAGGGTGAGAGTGGCACCTTAGACACACTGTTCAACAAAAGCTGTTTAATAAGCTGGAATCTGAAATGGATCTGAAGGCAGTACAGAAGCGAGCCCTGAGAACATCCAAGGGAAAGAGGATTCAGGGCAGAGGACTATGGATATTCAGTGGAAAGTATGACAGAGTGGCTGTAGTGCAGTGAGCAAATGGAGAGAATGCTAAGAAATGAATCAAGGAAGGAGGTAGGAGGGAAATCATATGAAGCCTGAAAGTCATGATAAGGACTTTGGAATAAACAAGAGAGATGGAAATCTGTTGAGGCTTTGAGCAAAAGATGAACATGATTTGAATTAAGTTTTAAAAGGATCATTAGGTTGCTATGTTCAGAAAAAAATTGCGAGAACACAAAGGCAAAAATAGGAAAAACAATTAGACAATGCTTGTAACTAATGTCTAGATTGTGAGTGATGGGTATAGCCTAGCTATTTACCATACCCATTTCTTCTTCCTCCTAGGTACACAGCTAGACCATATTTCCCAGCCTCCTTTGTGGTTAGGTGTGACTATCTAACTGACTTTGGACTGAGGTTATGTAAGTAGAAGTAGTGTAAGCTGCTCCCAGACCTGGCCCACCAGGTCTCCCAAGTGTCACCCTCCATGCCCTTTCTCTTTGGTGGTTTTGTTGAAGGTGCAGAGCCACAAGGATGAAAGACACTAGATCCAAGAATCCCTGCTTAGATGACAGCTGCCCATTGGTCAAGAATGTAAGACAAATTTGTTTTTAGTGTTAACACGCTGAGGTATTCTGATGCAGCACTTACTATTACCTAAACTAAGAAGTGACAGTTCATTTTTCCGTGGACCAAGGTGATAAGGAAAGTGCAGAAGTGGAGGTGACAAGGAATGGTCAATTTCTACATACATTTAGCAGAGTAACTTGATTTCTTGAGGATTTGGATGTGGTATGAAAGTAAGAGTGGAAGCAAGGGTGATTTTAATGATTTTGCCTTGACCAGCTGGAGAAAGGAATTGCCATTTGTTGAGATGGAAAGATTGGAGGAGGAAGAGTTCTGTAGGGTGGAAAATCCAGAGTATACTTTTGGACATGTTAAGACTGAGATGTCTGATGTATCTTCATATCTACCTTGTCATATACACATTGTTATCTTTATTTTTACTATGAGAAATAGAGGCTTGGTGAGGCAAATGACACTCAAGGGGATGTGTTAGGACAGGACTTTGAATCCAGTTCTCTGTGACTCAGCCCTCGAGGTGACTCAGCACTTGAGATGACTTCTGGCCACTCTAGAAACTGTCCTTTTCTGGAATATATCAGGAGAGCAAACATTCCAAAATACTGTAAATACATTTACCCAGTAAAAGGACACCCCAGTGAGGCAGTACTCCCTGATTTAGCTAGTTTAAAGAATAAAAAGGAAAGGGAGGGAAAAGAAAGAGGAGGGAGGAAAGTAAAATGACATAAAAATTACTCTATTTTAGAAAAAGAAAAATGGACATGCATTTTTCTTTTGCCTCATCTGATATGAACTTTTCCTTCTTATTCTGAAAGGGGCATCCGTTTGCCTTGAGGAGAATTAGGATTCTTTCCAAAGAACAAGTTGGAAAGAATAAATACTCTGTCCTTAAGATGCGGAGTAGAGTACTGCATTTTAGCATCGTCTTGGCAAGATGGTTTTGAAAGCAGGACTTTGCAATGAGCAAAGGATTTATTTCGAAACTCTCTTAGCTACCACTAAGATTAAAAGGTAGGCCTAGCTACTAGATACTGGAGTTTCTTCTAGAGCATAGTGAGGATGGCTCTTCCACCATTTAGACTGTCAGGCTTAGCACCTTAAGAAGAAGGATACTACGATGTAGGGCAAATCAATGCCAGAGACTTGAATGAGGAGAAAGGCTACTCCTTTGACTCCAGTGGTCTATGGGAAGAGATTAAAATAGAAAGTAAAGAAACCTGATGTCCATATCTAAGTTCTAGCATCAATTTATTCTTCGTGGCTAGAATCTTGACCAAGGATGAGCACACTAAGTTCATTTTGATGTGTAAGGCCTTCGTTATAGCATTTATCCTTGTGGACTAACCTGAAGGAGGCTGATTGCAGTTTTTTAGAGTCCAGCTTTTGGCATGAGGCTATTTCCATCATAATGTGGGAGCAATAATGCCATTGTGATAGCAGGAGGCAACTCAGTAGTTCCCTTGCTTGAAAAAGTTCCCTTGCTTGCTGGTAGCCTAAGAAGTTGTACAGGGACATTAAATGTTCCCACATATCCTGATGAGGTGCTAAAAACCTGGTGAATCAGCTGAGTCCTGCAGTTGGGACAAAGAGGCTACAAAATGCAGGGACTTTGCTTCTGGATACTGCAAATCCAGAACTTAGATAGGTGTTCTAAATTATAAACCTGGAGGATCCAGGCATATCTCTGCAGATGATGGTCCAGAAACTATACCAGATTAGCAACTTCACGCAGGACCCAGTGAAGACCTTCCGACCATCTGCAGACTAGAGGCCCCCACTGAAGTCTAAAGTGAGCTGTGCCTCCCCTACACATAGATAACATCCTGAGGATGAGCAAGGAGAACAAAATGAAAATCTGAAAGACTGACCAATTTTCTGAAATATAGTGAGGAATTCAAAAGAAATTATTTAAATGAAAACATATTGGGACACCATTATTTGGTACATTTACAATCTGACACCTCGCCCTGGCCAGATGACTCAGTTGGTTGGAGCACTGTCCCATACACTAAAAGGCTGAGGGTTCAACTCCTGGGCAGGGCACATAACCAGGTAGCCAGTCCTATCCCTAGTCAGGGTGTGTATGGGAAGCAACCAATTGATGTTTGTCTCTCATATTGATGTCTTCCCCCTTCTCACTTCCTCTCTCTCTCTCTCAAATCAATAAACATATCCTCAGGTGAGGTTAAAAAAAATCTGACTTCTCATCTCCCAATGGAGTTAAGTTTCAGGAAGAAGATTTGAACAGTTATAAAAAAAACAAAGAAGTTTTAAAAAGATATTTGCCCATTTAATTCTCTATACATGGTAAATTTATGACCTATTCCACTGTTGAGTTTTTATTTAAATGGCACTCTTTTTCTGCCTATATAGACAAGTGTGTAAGTAGACATCATTCTTTGCTGCTGTCCATTGTCCAAGGAAATTCGAATCAATTTTCTTGATTGGGTTTTGGAGTTTTATTGTTATTTTGTTTATTTTAACACAGAGTGCCAGGGAATTAAGAAAACCTTGGGTTAACCTCAGAGAGCATTTCCAGCTAACTATGGTAGCAGGCTAATAAAATCAAGAAATTCAAACACTCTGATGAGGAAAACGTAGAAAGGAAAGACCATTAATCACTGTGCATTTCGTGCCTCCACTCTCTTGTCCCTAATTATAGTTGCTCAGGCTCTTCTCTTTCTGGACTTTCTTGTTTTCATGCCTGGGGCCTGTTAGGGACTCTCAATTTTTTGTTTGCTACTGGACCTTATTTTTTCTACCCGCCATCACCATTTGGTAGGGTTTCAACTTTCATCACCTTCTGTTTTTAGGGAAGAGAGTGTTTCCGGTCTTTGGAAGAACAGAGTGAGAAATAACCTGTCCAACACTGCTAGCCTCAAAACCTCTGGAATGGGTCCGCAGTGATGGTGAGGCCTTCCCAGAGCCAGCTCCCATGGGGAAGAGTTCCAGAAGTTCAAGATGGCAGTGGGTAAAGCCTGGGGGTGCCAATTTCACAGGAGCAGAAGCAACCTGTCACCCAAGCAGAAAACAGAAAGGTAGATTTTACATAATAAAAATTAAATTCCAGCTGTTTCATCTGACTTCAAACAAATTCCAGAAGTAGAAACATTTATGTAGTAAAAAAATTCTGTTGTGGTACTATTTATATTTGACACAGACTTAAAAAAACATAAAAATTGTCAAACATGAAAAGGTAGAAATAAAAGTATGACAAATACTCAAGAATTTGGTTATTTTAAAAAAATAACCCAAAACCAAAAAACCAAAAGCCTTCTACCTTAGAAGAGAAAATATGCCCGACTCCTGAATGTTTTAATATTTACAAAGAATCCATTTATATGATATTTGTAAGAAACAAATGTTTTATGGTGGTTAATGTAGCTAAAAGTATAACTTTCTAGTTCTTATCTTCAAATTTAGTTTTTATTTATTGAGAGAGGGAGGGAGGGAGAGAGAGAGCAATTTGTTGTTCCATTTATTTATGCATTTATTGGTTGATTCTCATATATGCCCTGACTGGGGATCGAACCTGCAACCTTAGCATGTCAGGAAAACACTCTTACCAATTGAGATGCCTGCCAGGAATTATCTTCTAATTTTTTAATTGAAATATAATAGACACATAACAGTTGTTGGAAGCATATGGTACAATGATTTCATATTCGATGTTTTGTGAAATGATCACAATAAGTCTAGTGAACATCTGTCACCACACAGTTACAAATTTTATTTGTTGATGAGAACTTTTAAGATTTACTCTCTTAGCAACTCTCAAATATATATTGTGGGATTGTTAACTGTACTCACCATGCTGTACACTACATTCTCAGGACTAATTTTATAACTGGAAGATTGTACCTTTTGGCCACTTTTACCCATTTTGCCCACCCTCCACCTCTGCCATCTCCCCACTTTGCATTCGGCGTGAGGACAGCACCCAGGTAGGAGCCGCTAGCTGGGAGGCAATGCGGGGTCCCACACTCACTAGACAGCGGCCCACGGTTGCTGGCTCTCACTGTACGGGGAGGAGAGAACCCGTGGTTTAGATGCGCTGGCTCTGTTGCATTATACTTCATTTTGGGGTAGTTAGCCACTCTACATCTTTCTTTGTTTAAGAAAACTCATCATCTTGTTTTTGTTTTGTTTTGTTTTTTTAATCAGGCAAATTAAAACAGATGATTTTTATTGAAAATTGGTTGCTTGCTAAGTTCTTTAGGTGGGTTTTCCAATTTAATTATCACTTAGCCCCACTAAGTAGGTATTATTTAGCTCCATCTTACTGATGAGGAAATTGAGTCATGGATGGTTGGTTACCTTATCCAAGATTTCAAACCTATAGAAAGTGACGTGGCTGCATTTTAAACCGAGGCAGGCTGACTCCAGAGTCTAAGCTCATCGACTTAGTGTCACAGTGCCTCCTATACATGAAAGCACTTGGCTCCACATGTAACAAAAAAGTCTTTAACAATTAAAAATACAACTGGTTTACCTAGCTTCAAATGATTTGTTTCTGACTTTCCTTATTTCTTGTTGGAGGTCAAGCCTAAGCTCTCACCAATGGAACACATTCGTTCCTCTTGATAAAGTGTATAGCACATTCACATAGGCTTCTAATGAATTATGGTTTTTTTCTAGAAGAATTTATTTTCTAACAACTTTATAAGATATCTTTGGCAGATAGTGTTCTTGAAATCTTACTAAATGCAAAATTAATTCGAACCTAGGAAAAAACTGATATTGTTTTTAAACATTTGTAAAGGCTGACTAACTTCTAGTGAAAATGAAGAATTGACAGCCTTTCTTCAATAGTTGAGGAAGTTGGTTGTCTTTGGAGCATTCATTTTTGTTCGTTTGATGTTTTGTATGTCAGGTTGCTCCCGCTCCAGGTTTGTAATTTCTAACCTTGATGGTGAAGATAAAGACCGTTACTTCATCAAATAGTTTTTGAGTGACTGCTCTCTCACTGGGGAGATAATGATGAATAGGCCTTTCACTCAAGGTTTAAGACAAGTCAAGGAGTGGGGCTGACTAATAACTGAAGTACAACGTGCAAGGTGCTGTGATAGAGGTACATAGAGTTACATACAAAACTCCAAAGCAGTAGGTAGCATGAAGAAGAGAGGGAAGGGGAGGACATCATCTACTCAAAGAAAGAATGATCAAAAAAGGATCCAGGGAAAAGGCGCCTTCTCTTAAAGGTAGAAGCTGTTTGTCAGTTGAAGGACAGTCGAGTACTGATCAGAAGGAGGTGGATGGTGGTAGATGTACGAGCAAGGGGAGACCATTCCTGCACCGGGACAGAAAGGCATGGGAACCAAAGGACTGTGTTCAGGGAGTCGTAAGTGCTTTGACTGGGCCAGGACATCACACTCAAAGCAGGGGAGGGGTAGGACTGGAAACTGGAAAGGTAAAGATAGGTCAGCAGGTGCTTAGGAAGGGCTGTGGGTGTACATGTACTCTACACTGTTGGTGCTAATAAAAGATTTTAAGTGACATGGTGACATGATTTTGATTCTAAAAGGTGGCTCTGGCAGTAGTATCAGCAGTGATCCTGGAGTGGGGAGAGACCAGTTATACCAGATGCCAAGTCTAGGCCTGACACAGTTCTCAGCATTTACAGTGCTAAAGGTCAATTTAGCACGCCAGCATTTATAGTGTAGGGAAGCTTATGAGTTTACTTGTCTGCTCAACACCCAAAACACCACATGCTCTCAGTATGGATTAGCTAACAATACAGATTTCTCCAAATGTGAGAGAGAAAAATTGGGTAAATTCTTTCATGAGAAAATTTGAAATAAAAGAATAAGGCTTGCATGAAGAGCTTTATACCAAACAAAACTTTATTGTTAATAACTCCATGAAGGCAATATTTCAGGCTGTCAGAGATTATAATTTCATTTTTGTGGAACATCAAAATCATATAACAATCTCGAAGAGGTAGATTGATACATTATTTATCATTTAATTCTGTCTTAAATCATGACACTCATATATACCATCTGATGATTTAAACTACACACTTTGAAATATCCCTTTTCGTTTTTCTTTAAAGTTATTTACCTAGCTAAAGAAAGCCACTATTTCTGTAGCTAAAAGAAGAAAATTAATCGGCTTTCATCTGAGGAAAAATATATTTTTATTCTAAATCCAAGCCAAGAATTCCCATGAATAATGCCAAAGACTGCTTTCTATTTCATCTTTCCCCTGCCTAACACTATGTTTTCACAGATTTAACTATAAACCTTCAACTATTTCTTACCACCAGCTTTTTAACAGTAAAAATTATAGTTAGAAGCACTGTATAATGATTTCAAGGTACAGTTCTATGGGTAACAAAAAATGTTTTTTTTTAAATCTTTAGAACAGTTAAATGTGTTTGTGGAAAATTGCACAGACATAATCATATATCAGCAGACTAAGAGATATAGTTTGTGCCGAGGCTGGGATTGTGACATCAGGGATTGAAGAGAATAAAAAGGCTTAGACAACTGCAGTAGGGCAGCAGCTGTGTGTTTTACTTTGACATTTTCCACGGTGCCTAGATAATGGAGTTTGTTTACAACAGAATGAGGTTATACTACAGGAGCAAAGGAAGAAAAGAGCAATTAGAGCACCAGTGAGGGTTGGGGACAGGATGGAAAAGGGTAGAGGTTTCGGCTAAATACACAGATGTGCACAGCATGGCTGGAAGAAACCATAAATTTAGAAGAAAGGAAGTGGGTAAGGAGGAGGAGTATGGAGTGGGTAGGTCTCTCTGGAGAAGGGATTAAACAGAATGCAAATGCAAATAGATATCCAAATCCTCCCTGGCAGATGTGGGTGTGTTTGCGGGCAACATAAAACACTCCTCTTCTAGAGGTGCTGCTACCAGAGGTCCAATGAGGAGTTTACTGGAGGCTGGCCAGCAAGGGATTTAAATTCACATTTAGCTATGTGTGTTGAGGGCCAGACATCTTGCAATGAGCTTTCAAATACCTTAATTAACTAATCAAATATTTGCAATAATTCCATAAGGTACATATTAAATCGAATGGCTTTATAAATCAGGAAACTGGGTCTTACAAAGGTTAAGGGACTCAACTAAGATTAAAGAAGTAGTAATTAGAGGAGTCTGGGTTCCAACCCAGGACAATCTCCCTGCTGAGACGGACGCCTGTCCTGTCTTCCCTCTGAAGGAGCTGCCTCTCCCTGTTTCATTCCTGTCCTGTGAGTCAGTGAGAAGAGAAGCTGCAAAACGCACATGGTCAGGGTGACAGGCAAGGACAGCTCTTTGTTTTCCAAGCCTCATAAAGCAAGTTAGAGCCAGAAGGGTCAAATTGGTACCGCTCAGGTAGATTAAAAGATGAGTTAGAATCCAGAGAGTGTTCAGTTGCATCTTGGTACAAATACACTTGTTGGCTCTGCTCTTCCCCCACTTCTGCGAATCTTGGAATTTAGGGAGCAACACAGATGTAGTTCTGAAAGCACTGGCTTGCACTCTGGAATCAAGAAATTGAATATTCAAGACACTTCTCCAAGAGCACATACAGATGGCTAATAGACATATGAAAAGATGCTCCAAGTCATTAATCATCAGAGAAATGCAAATTAAAACCACAATGAGATTTCAGCTCACATTTGTCAGAATGGCTATCATTAATAAATCAACAAACAACTGTGCTGGCAAGGATATGGAGGAAAGGGAACCCTCGTGCGCTGTTGGTGGGAAGGCAGATTGGTGTAGCCACTGTGGAAAAAAGTGAGGAGGTTCCTCAAAAAATTAAAAATAAAACTGCCTATGATCCAGTGAGTTTGCTTCTGGGTTTATGTCCAAATACCTCCAAAACACTAACTTGAAAGAATACATGATAGAAAGAGATCTGATCCAGTCACTGGGGAGAGGTAGGAAGGCCACAGGAGGAGCTCGCCCAGAAGCACTCTAGGTAAACACTCTAGGATGGGATTGGCTGAGAAGCCGAACACCTCTGGAGCACATAGAATTATGGGCCAGAAGATTTAAAATAAAAGGACAGAGATGGGCTCTCAGGCTCTTCTTCTTCCTCGAGGGTGCCTGGATGATCGTGCTGGAGCTGCCTGTTTCCCAACAGATGCCATTTGGGATGGGAAGGAACTTCAAGTGAAGCCTAGGATCAGGCTGGCCTGGCAGAGGGTGGCAGGGTTATTCCTTGGGTGTTCTAGAAGGGATGGGCTCTGAGGAAGAAGCCTGCCATTCTTCCAAAATTGTGTAGCCTTTGTATCTTATGTTGTTTATAAACTAATCCTATAGAAATAAGATCATTAAAAACAGGGGAATGATAGGAGAATTCAGGTGTTAGAGTTCAGCCTTAATGGATAGGCCTAAGTGATTAAAGTTGTAAGTGTATGTGGAAAGCTGTTATTCCAAAATTGTGTAGCTTTTAAATAAGACTCCTTTCCTTTATCACTAATCCTTTGCCTCCTGAATTTTGCCTAGAGGGTGGCGGCGGGCAGCGGGACGCCTCTTGCTGTTCAGTGACATGCCTATCTGCACTCCTATGTTCACTGTGGCATTACTTACAACAGCAAAGATACTGAAGCACCCCATGTTCCCATCAATGGACTAGAGAATAAAAAAGTGGTGGTACATATATACCGTGGAATATTACTTAGACATAAAAAGAATGAAAACTTCACCATTTGTAATAGCATGGATGGACATACAGGGTATTATTATGCTTAGTGAAATAAGTCAGATAAAGGGAAATGCCATATGACTTTATTTACATGTGGAATCTAAAGAGCAACATAAATGAACAAATAAAATTGAAACAGACTCACTGGTACAAAATCAGACTGATGATTACCAGAGGGGAGAAGGTTTGGGGACCTGGGTGAAAAGGGTGAAAGGATTAAGAAGTATAAAATGGTAGGCGCAAAATAGTCGCCGTGATATGTACAGCACAGTATAGAGATTACAGTCAACAACATTGGGATAACTACGTATGGTGTCAGGTGGGTACTTGAAATATGGGGGAGCCACTCTGTATAGGATCTTTTAATGACTATGCTGTACATCAAAACCAATACAAAATAACATTAAGTGTGAACTGTAATTGAAAAACAAAATTTTAAAAATAGTTTGTCTCCTAAATACAAAAACATCCATTCTCTAAACAGAGAACAAAGAAAAAGAGAAACGATAGTCAGAAACACTGCTCATTTAATAATATTTCTCATTTAAGAGTGAGGTCTGCCCCAAACTGAACTGAGTCAAGTTCAGTGTTTTAAACCACAGCTGAAATATGCACTTTAATAACAGCAAGAGTAGTAGTAATAACAGTGGTGATAGCAGCCGTAGTACTGGCAGTAGCAGCAGCACTAGCAGCAGCGGTGGTGGTGGTGGTGGTGGTGATGGTGGCAGTTAAAAATGTAGACTCCTGGCCTGAGTGGGTCTTTGTCAGTCCGTTTGGCCTGGCTAAGAAAGCCTTATACCTATATAAGAAATACAAACATGTTTCTGAATTAGATCATCCTCAGACACATTTGAGAAAATTTCAAATACTTATTTTCTCACACTGAGAATGAAGAATAGACTTTTGTTGACTTTAAACGTGTAGAGGATGGTGAGGTCCAAATTCAGGGGCCAAAACCCTGCAAGGATGATTTGCAGTCTCAGGTGACTTTGTGTCAGAGCACCCTTTTTCATTGTACCTTTCCACACAGTCTAGCTTCCATTTCTTTATCCAGAGCTCCAGCTTCTGTGTCTTAAAAGACTGCTAGGAAGACACACTGCATTTCCCCCACATTGATAGAGTGGGAGGAATAAGGGGTTTCCAGCAGAAGATGGAGGATCAGATCTTGGATTTGTCCATAATTTCTGTAGGACTTTAAAAAATATTACTCGTGCATTCATTCAATAGTGAAATGTTCTTTGAGCACCCCTTCTGTTCCAGACATGTGCTAGGTGCTCAGGACTTAGTGATGAACACGGTGTCTCTGCTCTCAGGGAGTCTGTGGTCCAGGCAGAGAGACAGACATTTTAAATTCATTACAACTGTGGTAAATGGTGATAATTTTTTTCAGTTACTTTGAAAGTTTATAAACAGGGATATGACCTAGCCTTGAGAACAGCACAACCCTTCATTTTTAAAAAATTGTATTGAATTTATTAGGGTGACATTAGTTAACAAAATTATGTAGGTTGTGTACAATTCTGTAATACATCTGCCTTCGGTGTGTTCGTCACCCAACGTCCAGTCTCTTCCTGTCAGCATTGACCCCCTTTCATCCTCTTCTACCACCCTCCATTTTCCCCTGGTAGTCACCACACGGTTGTCTGTGTCTGTGAGGTTTTCTTTTGTTTGTTTTTGCTTAATCCCTCCGCCTTTTTTCACCCAGCTCCACAACAAGTCCTCCCCTCGGAGAGCTGTCGATCTGTTTTTTGTATCTATAAACCTGTTTCTATTTTGTTTGTTTGTTCTGTTCATTAGATTACACATAGAAGTGAATTCATGTGGTACTGGTCTTTCTCTGACTGGCTTATTCCCTTAGCATAATGCTTTCTGGGTCCATCCATGTTGTTGCAAAAGATAAAAATTTCCTTCTTTTTCTTCAAGATTTTATTTATTTTTACAGAGAGAGGGGAAAGGAGGGAGAAAGAGAGGGAGAGAAACATTGATGTGTGAGAGATACATTGATCGGTTGCTTTTCATACACCCTCAGCTGGGGACCTGGCCCCCAACCCAGGCATGTGCCCTGACTGGGAATCAAACTGGTGATATTTCGGTTCACAAGTTGGTGCTCACACCAGCCAGGGCTTTCCTCCTTTTTATGGTTAAGTAGTATTCCACTGTGTAAATGTACCATAGCTGTTCTATCCACTCATTTACTGATGGACACTTGGGCTGCTTCCAAATCTTGGCTATTGTAAATAATGCTGCAACAAACATAGGGGTGCATATATTCTTTTGATTCAGTGTTTCAGGTTTCTTTGGCTATATTCTCAGAAGTGGGACCAGTGGGTGATAAGGCAGATCCATTTTTAATTTTTTGAGGAAACCCCATACTGTTTTCCACAGTGGCTGCACTGGTCTGCATTCCCACCAACAAGGAGTGCACTAGGGTTCCCTTTTCTCCACATCCTCACCAGCACTTGTTTGTGGATTCATTGATGGTAGCCATTCTGACAGCAGGGAGGAGATATCTCAGTGTGGTTTCCATTTACATTTCTCTGATGATTAGTGATATTCAGCATCTTCTCATATGTCTATTGGCTGTCTGTAGGTCCTTTTTGGAGAAGTGTCTATTCAGGTCCTTATTCCATTTTTAATTGGATTGTTTTTTTTGGTGTTGAGTTCTGTAAGTTCTTTATAAATTTTTGATATTGACCCCTTATCAGATGTATCATTGACAAATATAATCTCCCTCTTAGAGGGTTATCTTTTTATTTTTTCATAGTTTACTTCCTGTCTTACTCCTGATCTTGAGGGAAATACTTTTAGTTTTTGCCCATTGAGCATGATGTTGGCAGTGGGTTTGTCACCTTGTTTGAACCATCTGCACTTCCTAAACTTGTGTCTTTTTCTTTCACCAGCTTAGGGAATTTACAGACATTATTTCTGCAAGTAATTGCTCTATCCCTTGTTCTCTCTCTTCTTCTGGTAACCCTGTGACATGAATGTTGTTATGCTTCATGCTTCATGTTGTCCCTAAAGTCTCTTAAACTACCCTCATTTTTTTTAATTATTTTTTTCATTTTGCTGCTCTGATTGGGTGTTTTCTGCTACCTTGTCTTCCAAATCATTGAACTGACCCTCTGCCTTGTTCTTCCTAAAGTTTATTCTCTCTAATGTTTTCTTCATTTAAGACTTTTTATTATGGTTTCTATGTTCTTTTTTGTGACTGCTATCTTTTTGTTGAAGTTCTCACTAAATTCCTTGAGCATTACTATAACTATTTTTTTGAACTCTGTATCTGGTGAACTGCTCACCTCTATTTCATTTCTCTCTCTCTCTCTCTCTTTTTTTTTTGAGTCCTTCTGTTTCTTCATTGAGGTCCTGTTTCTTTGTCTTCTCATTTTGTCTGCCTCTTTCTGGTTGTGTCTATGTATTAGGTAGATTTACAATGACTCCCAGTCTTCGTGGGGTGACTTTACAAAGTAGGTGTCCTGTGGGTTCCAGTGGTGCAATCTCCTTGATCACCTGACCTGCATGCTCCAGCAATGTCCTTTGTGTGGGTTATGTGGGCCCTCCTGTTGTAACTGAGTCTTGATTGCTATTGCCCCATTAGCACATGGGATCAATCCTCTTGCTGGTGACTGTGAGGCTCAACCTTGACCACAGCATGTGAGCAGCTGTGCAGGTGTTGACCACATGAAGAGGAATTTACCACAGTAGAGTTCGGTGCCTGCCAAGCTCTCCTTTTGGATTGTATCCAGCTCTGTTGTTGTCTGAAGCTGGCTGTTGGGTGCGTTAGTTCTGGGGCCTCTTGGGAGGAACTATGGTGCAGCCAATATCAGATGCTGCCTGTGACCGGCCCTGGGCAATCTGTTTGGAGCTATGAAGTGATACACAGTTTGTGGCTGCCTCTGCTGGGCTTGGATGTGTGCAGGAAAGACCAGCTGTGCACCAAGGCTGACTTTTAGCAGCACCAGGTCCAGGGGCAGGTCAGCAAAAGTCCCAAGGCACCCAGAGTTCTGCCTGCTCCTGCCTCACCCTGTTGGCTGCCTGATAGGCTCACTCACTGAAAGAGCCCCTGGCAGTATGAGGTAGATTCTCAGTGGGTCACCAGGTAGGGGTGAGTAGTATTCACCAGACTGATACAGGTTCAAATGCAGTGCTAGTGCTGGGTCTGAGGCCACTCGGCAAATGTCCCATGATATACCAAATCTAACTGCCACCCACTGGGTGCCTGCAGACCTTTGTGGCAGGATGGGGGCTCAGAGAGTCATCAGGGTGAGGCCTGCAGAATTCATCAGGCCCAAAGAGACCAAGATTTGGCAGCGTAAAGTGAGGGCTCCGTACCAGTAGGATATGCAAGGGAAAATTTTCCCCTGGCCTAGAGCCACACAGCTGCCTGTCTAAGATTCTTCCAGGAGCCTGACTCAACAGGGTGGGGCAGTCAGGAGTCAGAGAGGTAGGACTAGTGGATCTCCTGTGAAGGAGAGGTGCTAGTCAGGCTTGAGGGAAGGTGGGAGGAGTGGCCCCTGCCTCAGCTCCAAACAATTCAGTGTGTCCTGGATTCTGCCTAGACTTCAGCAGGGCAGGGCTTCTACAGGGTAAGAGGGTAGGGCCACCTGGAGCCTGAAGAATGGGGCTAGAGGATTTCCCATGAGAAGGAGGCTCCAATCAGGTTCATGGGAAGGAAAGTGAGGAGAGTGACTCATGCCCCAGAGGGATACAACTCAGTCACTGACATCCCGAGTCTGTCCATACTTCAACACTCTGGCCCAGGCATCTGACTGCTCAGCAGGGGAGAGCTCCTCAGGGCGATGTGCCTGGGAGTCCAGAGGATGGGTCTATTATTTCTCCCAGAGGGTGATTCAGCAAGGAGGGGAGGGCTCTACCCAAGAAAGACAGCATCTGTGGTGTGAAAGAGGGACTCAGCACAAGGGTCCCAGCAGCTGTCCCCTCAGCTCTCTACCCAGAGCCACAAACCCCAGTTTCTTCTCACCTGACTCCAGTTGGCTCTGATTCACCCTCCTTCCATTGGATCCCAGGGTGGGGGCCGTGAATGAGATTTTGTGTGCATTCATCTTTTAAGAGGGTGCCTGTGTCTCCAGCAGATTCCTATCTCTTCCTGACAGACAGAGTACCTGTTGATTTTCACAGCCAGATATTATGTGGGTGCTTCTTCCTACCTCTGTTGCTGTAGACTGGGGAGCCCAGTGTAAGGTTGAGGCCCCACACTTCTCATGGGGAACCTCTGCAGCTGAGATATCCCCCCAGAGTCTCTGCCACTGCCCGGGTGAGTGGTGCCAGCCCTTCGTATGTCCCCACACTTCCCACTATTCTCAGTGTGTTTTCTTCTGTAAATCCTTGGTTATACTTCCATTCAGCTAGTCTTCAGTCAGTTATTCAGAATGATTTTTCTATATTTTAGTTATAATTCCAGTTTGGGCCTAGAAGGAGGTAAGTGTAGCTTCCACCTACACAGCCACCATTTTTGATCTCTCTATCCAACCCTGCAACTCAATTTCTCCATTTAAAGCATGAGAATGATATTTCTTGCTTTACATACTTGCTATGGGGATAAAATGAGTGAATAGACCAGAAAATGCTATCTAAAAGCAAAAACTACATGAATTTTAAAAATTGGCATGGTGATTTCTAAGACCTGCTGATGTCCCTGATAATCTGCTTTGAATCTAACTGTACCACACACCATTAATATGTGCAGCTTCCATCACATTGTGGTATTAAAAATCTTAGTAGGTGGCTGGAAGTGGCTGTCAGGCTTTCTGGTCAGAGGGGAGGCCCTGTATAGGAATTGAATTGGGATGAAAAGGCAAAATGGGCAATGGGCCTTTTCTTTTCCATACCAGTATGCATGTTATCTGAAAAAAACAAAAAACAAAAAATAAAAACAAACAAACAAACAAAACACAGACCACCCACCAAAGTAACATTTTGAAAGCTCTGGCATTTTCATGTCATCGAACTACGTTTCATAAGTCATCCCATAGCATATTTGTAGGCCATACTCTTTAATCTTTTAACCAGGTGGTTTTGCGATCTGATTTGACTTTTAAATTTTATGTATTTTAAAAAACACTCTCTGATGAGACATTTTGATGATAAATTTTTGATTTCAGGATTTTAACATGTCTGGCAGACAGAAATGTTACAGAAGTCAATAAGATTCACGTCCCTCTATTTTATAACTTCATGTTCAAATTCTGCAGCCAACCTAAGTTGTTTTTTTTTCTTGAGAGTAATTAAATATTATTATAGTGGCTACTTTTGCCTGAAATGATTTCTTCAACTTGGAGTACATTTCTAGGTCCTCAGCTAGAGAAACACCATGTTCCAGTTCCTAAAAGTCCAGATTTCCACACATGTACTTCATTCTTTTAATGATGAAAGAAATAAAGCCCTTTGTACTTTTAAGCAGAAGGAACTCAGATTTTCAAATTGCAGGGTCCTTTTTATTACTACATTAAGGCATTCGGCTGAAATCTTTCTTGGTTATAGGACCTGCTTTATGGTTGGGAATAATAGCCAGCATAGTAGAAGAAAAAAAACAGTGATAAAGTTTATACACATATTTAAACAGTTTTCAGTGCAGGAATCTTCCACTTTGGCTTTATGAAACAAAGCTTTCTACATAAGCCCCATTCCTTACATCTCTCTCTCCATACCTCTGTATCTGTAACTATCTGTAGTGATAGTTTAATCAAGGACATCTTTCTTGGGTTTCTACTGAGGTGGGTTTTTTCCTTTCATATGCATATGAGTCTATGTAAAACCAGATTTCTGAGTATCATGTCACAAAGGAACAGTGTGAGCTTTTAGAGAGTTCCTCTTTGAGAATATACACTATGAACATAAGCTCATCTCATCTTTGGATCCCAAACAGCTACAGGGATCCTTTGATACCAAATAAGAAAAAGAAGTGCTTAAAAAATGACACAGGTTCTCCCTCCTTTGGTTTATTTACTCCTTTCCTTCATTTTCCTACCGGCCCGCTGTGACCTTGGCAATGGCTGATGTAGGGCAAGGATGATGTCAAGCTGCTGTCGAACCAGTTGCATGGAAATAGAAGAATTAACATGCTCCCCTTCAAAATGATTGATTCCGTGGCTGCACATTCATCACCTGGTTCATCATGACCAACTCTTCTTAGCCCACTGCAGGGCGACCTCGTTAGCACCGCCTGTGCCCTTCCTGCCACAGCGGCTGCCTGGAGGCTGCCTGTGTGGTGCGGGCTAATGAGGGTCTGAGTCATGTGAGGCTTTCACCTTTCCAGGTCAGGCCTGGAAACGCCAGAAAAAGGCAAAAGGCCCATGCTCAGACAGCGGTCCACTGACTGAAGGGAATGTCCTCATCTTCCCCAGGGAGATCATCCACGTGACCTGAGCTGACTGATTGTCAGCCGGTCAAAGGGCCCTGAGCCCATGGTAAATTCACGTACTATCTGGGGGTACATTTATCATCCAAGACAGGCTGCTTTGCAGAGTGCAACGTGCATATCCTGAGCAGGAGAGGTAGCCTGGAATAACATAGCAGGGGTCCCTGGAGCATCTGTTTTATTATGCTGGGAGATTTAAAACCTTTGAGAAAAAAACAAAAGATTTCGTATGATGTCTAATGCCAAAGCTGGGTAAGTCTTAAAGGTAAAATAGAGAAACTTCAAAGAAATTTTGCCCTTGGCCAAGGCCCTCATATTCCTTCTCTCAACTTTCTCCTCCAACCCTCCAAAAACTTTTCCTCTCCCCTGCTGCTCCAGGCACTTCAGTGGGAAAATTTCAACAGAAGATCCTAAGGCAGTGTTTTCCAAACAGTGGGTCATGACCCATTAGTGGATTGTGAAAATAAATTTAGTGACTCACAAGTAACATTTAATAGAAATAAAATAGAACACTTGTGTTGTAATCAAATGCATTCCTTATGGAGGATCATGGAAAAAAGTGTTTCAAAGCTACCGCCCTAAGTTCTTTCTATATTTAAAACAGTAATTTAAAAAATCCTGAATATGAATAAAACAAATATTTTATAATGACTGACATTGGCCATATCTGACGATGAACAAGGAAAATAATAATAATATGCTTACCCTAAACTCAGTCTTGTTATCTTATTATTTTTTCTTAAAACAACCTCAAATTCCCATGGCACAACTAATTTGGGGCATGGCGTCTGTATGTGTGTGGGGGAGTATTTAATCCGGCTCCTATGGAGAGAAAAACACACTGCAAGAAAATAAAATATTTGGACACGGTGTTCTACTTCAAGGCGTTCAGTTACATGGTTTCTTTTAAACATTTGACACATAAAATTATTTGAATATTAGAATCCAAATCATGTAATTTTTCTTCCAGATGTCTTGTTTGTTTGTGTATTTCTTTTTAAACATGTGTATATAGCCCCAGAACTCAAGAGCATTGCTGTATGTTACAATCATCTGTTTCGATGACCTTTGCTTTTATTGATTTGTTTTCTTTTCCCCTATTTTTAATGTTGCCTTTGAGATTAAAGTCATTTTTCTTCTGCAATGGTAGGTGAACAGTGACTTTGTTGCTAAGAAAGAGAAATTTTGGTAAGAAAAAGAAGATGATATCTCCATAGGTGGGTTTTTGTTTTTGTCTTAAGCTTTGCCAGAGAGCATGAGACATCAACACTGACTACCTCTCTCGTAAAAACAAAGGTTACGTCTCAGAGACAAACAAACAAACACACAAAAGCAATCTCAATAATAACTAACATTTGCTGAGCACTTACTATGTACCTAGCACTATTCTAAGCACTTTAGAGGTACTATGTCATTTAATTCTTACAACAAACTTAAGCAAAACACATTAATATTATCTCAATGTTTCTGAAGTTGAAACTGAGATTTAGAGGTTCTGTAATTTGCCCAAAGTGCCCTAAGTAGGGACCAAAGATGCCAGAGAAGTGAAATGACTCCACCTGCCTTCTTCCCAAATACTGACTCCCTGCCGAGAGTTAATCACTGTACTCTGCTGCCTCCCTCAAAAACAACACAAAACAATGCAACCACAGGTAATATTTCTCATACTCAATTCCACAGATGTTTATTGACTGCCTACTGTGTGCCAGTGTCTAAGCTAGGCACTAAGAATATACTGATTGGTTTCGTCAGAGGTAATAAATCTATAGTGAACAGTAAAATGAATAGAGAGGTAAGTTTCCCAGGCTTAGGTCCAATCATAATTATCCATGAACTGTATAGGTGATTGGGAGGGAGGAATTGGGAGAAGAGGAGCATTCTGTGAAGTCAATCTTAAGAACTTTAACATAGCAGCACTTTAAAAGCACGTAATAATTTTGCAGCCAGCATCCAGTTATTCTTAGACATTATTCCTGTGAACTATGGTTATGGTGGAATTTTAAAGCTTATTGCTTAGCTTCATTATAATATTAAAGTGGTTAATATGCTAACTATTTTTTCAATAACATCTCATTCCACTGCGTAGCAACAGCAGTAACAGAAACAAGGAAAGGGACTCATGTGAGCTTCTCTTATCATTCTTCTGAGTGGCATAGCTCCTTCACCTTAACACACGGGCCCACTTGGTGTCCTCCTGTACTCCACTACTGTTCCATGATGCACAGTCATAGGGAGATTCCTGGTCAGCCCCTTCGTCCCCAGATAAAGTGTGTTTCTCCCAGAATTCTTCAGCACTGCCTAGCTGAGGCAGTGTGTAAGGAGGAGCAGAGAGTGTCCAGCCCCTAGTGTCAATAAACTTGGAGTTGAATTCAGCTCTGCATCCTCTTTAATAGCTGTGTGACTTTCAGCAAGTTGCTGAATCTCTCTTTTATTTTTTAAATCTTCACAAAATGTTTCAGCCAAGTAAAAATGTGTAGGGAATCTAGCAATGATTACCCATAGGCTTACTTCTCAGCTTAAAAATAAAAAAGAAGCCCTGACAGCTGTGGTTCAGTGAGTCGAGCGTCGTCCTGCAGACTGAGTGTTTGCCCGTTAGATTCCCGGTCTGGACTCAGGTCTGGGTTGCGGGCCAGGTCCCTGCTTGAGGGTGTGCAAGAGGCACTGACTGATGTCTTTCTCACACATCGACGTTTCTCCCACTCTCTTTCTCCCTCCCTTCCTCTGTCTCTAAAAATAAATAAAATCTTAAATAAAAAATAACAAAAGGGAAATGGATTATAAGTGCCCTGTGCACTCCCTCTGACTCCACTTTTTCCCATCAGAAAAGAACCATTTTGAATTTGGTGTTTATCATTCCTGCCCATATCCTTAAACATTTTCTACATATGTATTTATGTCTAGGAAATATACTCTATTGTTTGGCATGTTTTGAAAAAGTACATAAAATATATTACCCTGCGGATATCCTCTGTCACTTGTTTTTTTTTTTCATTCAGCTTGGAAAGTTTCTGTATCATATAGCCTCTCTGAGTCTTAATTTCTTCATCTATCCCATGAGCAGAGTAACATAGGGTAGAAAGCTAGTGTGAAGAACTTAAGTAAAATAACACAGAGGCCACAAGTAGCAAAGTACCTGGCACATGGTAGATACTTAAGAAAATGCCATTTCCTTCTCGCCCCTCCTGGAACAGAGCTCTGCATCCGACGACTCAGAGGAGCAGCCACTTGGCTGGCCCAGCGGCAGCGTTCTCATTGCAATTTGCCTCTACTAAACCACTCCCACTGGTATCAGAATGGCCTCACACAGACAGGCAGGCCCATTACATGCATTAGCATCTAATGTTTCCTGAGAGGGCCCAGCCTAAGTATGCTGCTTTGCATAGTTACCGTTATAATTTCCTTCTGGTTCTTCAAAGTCAGAGTCAGTTTTCTGAATATGGAAATTATGACTACCCTACAAGTGCATTTTATCCATGGAACCCGAAAATTCCATGTGAGTCATCCCTGATGAAGATAGTGTGAACACATGAAAACCAAGAGCAGTGTAATTTAATGTACTCCACTGCATTTTTCTTCAATCTATTCTTTCCATCCTCTTGTGTACAATTCTCTATTTTTGTCATTTTCGTGTTTAATTGCTTTTGCTAAAGCAAACGTATTGCAGAATTGCCAATTACCTTATAAATATTCAAATCGTGCATTGCTTTCATTGAGATGGTTTTCGTTTTTCTGGAACTGCAACAAATTTCAATCAATCTTTCATACTGTAAAAATGTGGTAGTTTAGAAATCTTTGAATAATTTATTGGAGTTTTAGGTTTCTTATAACATTTTGCCTAACGTTGGCTAGAGAGATGTCTACACAATGTCAAAACATGTGGGACTCCAATCATTTCAGTTGAAATGCTGTCATTTTATGAGAAGGAAAAGGGAGAGAAATTCAAACTGATTTTTGAGTTTCGTCGGAGTAAACAACTGATTTATTAATAAAATATTTTGCTTCTCTCCAGATTGTCGTGTAAATGTAGGCATAATCGTAGAGATCACATTTGCTTGCAGCAACAGCATTAAAAAAGAGAAATTATTGCAATCTCAATGTAATAAAATGCGTTGAATCACGCACCGACAGTAAATGTTTGGTGGGGGAATAGAGCCTGTATTCCAAAGGTTTGTTATTTTCCTATTGAATTTGACTTCCAAATAAAACCAAGCACCTAGCCTCCAATGTGAAATACAGAGGATGGCAGTTGTGTGTAAATCTAATTAATAACCTATCTGAAAATCCTACTCACACACTGATTAAAGTGAATTACTAGATCTCTGCATTATGCATGTAAGCAGAGGAGGTAATTACTAAAAAGATAATGGTTAAAGCCCCAATTGGTAGCACTTTTCTTGAAAACAAGCTCACCTCAAGGTAGATTAGCAATGATTTACAAAATATCTTTATAATAATAAAGAATTATTATCACAAAGCTTTTAGTTTTGCTCAATTTTTTTCCTTTTGTAATTATGAATAGTATCTTCTTGCTAAGGAGAGGATATGTTAAAATGTGTCTTATTTATATGACATTATTCTTCATAGATAGTAAGAACTGTCTACAAATTATACCACACATAATCAAAATATTTATTTCAACTAAATATTTTTTTTAATTTTAATTAAGTTTATTGGGGTGACATTGGTTCATAGGGTCATGTAGGTTGCAGGTGTACATTTCTATGACACATGAGTTGTGCATTGCACTGTGTGCCCACTACCGGAAGTCAAATCATCTTCTGAACTAAATATTGTAACTGAGAAATTCAGTGAGCATTGGTTGCCTTGCTTTAAGACTTCACATAGCCTATGGGATAGAATTCTTTTCAATAGCTAGACAGGTTTCCCCATACCCCCTGCTCTCCCCTGCTCTGTTCCACCAAACTCATTGATTGCCTTGGAGGAGTTCAAAGGGATCAGGATTAGTGTGCAATGGCTATCTCAAATAAGTTTAAATAAGTAATTATATGCAAGTGAGACCAGTAATTTTGGATAAATTTTGCTAATAAGCAACACAAAATTATCCTAGTTTTCAAAAAAATGAACATCTTCTTAGTACATTTATTAGTACTGTTATAGTCCAGAGATAACTAAATTTTCCATGGATCATACAAGCACTTTTTGCTTTGTGTAGTACAGGATGGTAAAAATAACCATGCACACTGAAATGTGCAAAGCTCTCCTAATAGTCAACAGAGAAATTACAATTGTTCTGTGACCTTTAAAATCTTTTGTCAAAACATTAATATTACCATTGTGTTACTGTTAATGTAACGCTAATCTTACTGTTGGTTCTACAAGTATAAGGAAATTTAAGAAGCGGTAAGACTAACACTTGTTTAGTATGCTATAATTTAAAACATTAGAAACACTGAGAAGTAAGGTGTTCTACTTCTTTGTACTTTAACGTGAAGATTTTTGCTGGTGTTTCTTCCCGTGGAACATCTGCGTCCTTCTGGCCGCTACTGTCCTCGCTCTGGTGGATGATCCGCCTTCTCTCAGCTCCTCTCTCTGCGTTCTCAGAGCGTCTCCACTGCGGTGCTGTCCACTTTCCCGCCTTCAGCTAATTTCTGCAGTAACTTCATTCACATTAAGTTCAAAATTCACTTATGGTGGTTTTTGTTTCTTTGCTGCATTTTCACCTTTCCTGGTGAATTCCTTTTCAATTATTTGGTTTTGTAAAATGCCTACATGGCTTTATCCCTGGGAACAAGGAGGTAACATAACTACACGCTTTACAGCCTAGACGTGAAATGAGTAGCAGATGCACGATGACCAATACAGTGACAAATTTTGAAAAAAGTGACATGATTAGTCACTGGCCATGATGCGAGCCTGTTATTTACTTAGTGGCTTGAAGACTGAAGAGCTAGCAGTGAAGCTGGGACTTCATGGAATTCCTCACAGCTAGTATACTATGGTCACTGCAATTTGAACCACGTTGTAGGGGGACTGGTGTTTTAACTAAACCACGGTAACTGGAACTTGTGGGTGTTACGTACGACTGTGAAAAGCAAGGACTGCCTGTATTGAAATCCTTAAAACAATTGTGGGGGCATTGATTAAAACTCCAATGACTGGTATTACAATATGAGAAACAATATACATTTATTTTTGTGTATCAACAAAGCTTGTGTCTTAATTTTAAATTGTAAATAAAAATATTTTTCCAATGTAGGAGATTTTTTAAAAAGCTAATCTAATTGCCAGTCATTCCAGATGGCTCAGCTGGTTGGAGCGTCATCCCATAAACCAAAAGGTTGCAGGTTTGATTCCCCGTCGGGGTGTGTACAGGAGGCAACCAATTGGTCTTTGTCTCACATTAATGTTTCTCTCTCACACTTTCCTTCCTTTCTCTGTAAAATCAATAAACATATCCTCATGTGAAGATTAAAAATAAATAAGGAAAGAAAGAAAAAAAAGGGAAGGAAGGAAGGAAGGAAGGAAGGCAGGAAGGAAGGAAGGAAAAGAAAGAAAGGAAGGAAAAGAAAGAAAGAAAGAAAGAAAGAAAGAAAGAAAGAAAGAAAGAAAGAAAGAAAGAAAGAAAGAAAGAAAGAAAGAAAGAAAGAAAGAAGAAAGAAAGAAAGAAAGAAAGAAAGAAAGAAAGAAAGAAAGAAAGAAAGAAAGAAAGAGAGAGAGAGAGAGAGAAAGAAAGACAGGCTGACAGAGAGAGAGAGAGGGAGGGAGGGAGAAGAAAGAAATTTATCAAATCCACAATTGAAATATTTTGGATGACATACAAACTAATTTTCCCAGGATCATATTAGAGTAATACCCTATTACTTCTAATCAGCTTTATTGTACATTAACACAAATAGACACAAATACACAGTCTCTTATTTGTCTATTTTTCTTAATGTTGTATATAAAACAATGACATTGAACTCATAGGATAAGCTTTCAGATGTAGAAATAAACACTTACATGTGGAATTTGCATACAGAACTATAATATCGTACACACAGAGTCAGCTCTGCTGAATGCTTGTTTGAGAATATGAATCTGTTCCACTAGGGAACAATTTGAGCATAATACAAATTTTCACTTGGCTTATGCATGATTTCATATGAGAAAATACCACGTGACTGCAGAAAACTGCACCCAGATGAACCAAGCTGATTATGAATAGACAAAATGCACATATGCACACACCTCAGCCATCCACCACACGTCACGAGCTCCATTCCCCCACACCTAGTGGTGCGGCTTTCTGTCCTGTTGCAGATAACTCCCTACCATTTCACAGTAGCTCACAAGCCACAGTCCTCCTGATGCTCATTTCTGCAAGCCAACTTCAAGTCCCTTTCAAGATAAAATGCCATAATGTTTATAGTATTTGTGTATTTATTAACCCCTTAAGATTGGGAAAACTGTATTACTGTTTTTATTAGGTTGCTACCTCTTTTTTTTAATGTGTCACTGACAATGATGTGCAGCAACCTCGTAAGTCCTATGGTTTTAATCGCGTACGGTGATTTCTAATCGTGCACATATATAGCCCTGGCCAGGTCACTCAGCTGATTAATGTGTTGTCCCAATATACCAAGGTTGTGGGTTTGATCCCCGGTCAGGGCACATACAAGCACCAACCAATGAACGCATAAATGGGTGGAACAACAGATCGCTGCTCGCTTGCTCGCTTGCTCTCTTTCTCTTTGAAATCAATAAATGAAAAAAAATTTAAAAACAAGTTAACATTAAAAAATGTATCGCTTTCTACAGATGCCCACAGACTATAAGTGGGATATTTATAACTTTTTATCTCTCAAGGTAATTCACAAGAGATAACTATTTAAAGTCTGTGTGGTTGCGTCCATTGTGTAATGTTGCTTTTCAGGGCTTTAAACATCTTCTGAATCATAAAGCCAAATCTGGCAAATAGAAAGATGACCACCCATTCTGACCTCTAAAAACAGACCCAAAATAGTAGAGCTCATTTGCCTGCCCTGTCAGTGAAACCTGCAGTTGGTAAGGAGAATTTTTAGCTTCTACAGAGTGAGGTTCAACCTATCTAGCCTTGAATTGTCCAAGCCAGCTGTTCTCAAAGTTTTCCGTCTTGAATGTGATTTGGCATCACCTGGAAGACTTGTCATATGCACATTGCGGAGTTTCTGATTAAGTCTAAGGTAAGGCCCAAGAATTTGCACTTCCAAGTTCCCAGGTGACGCCAGGACCAATTTACTCATGAGGCACAGGAGGCATAGTGACTACGGTGCCCTTTTCTTTCAGTGGCCCAAGAAAATGGTTTGGTTTTCATTTCTCCTAGATAACTCAGAAGAAAATAATCAACGCAATAATAATGGATTCAACCCAGTCTATACACATCTTCATATCAATGCAGACTAAAAATATTGATTCTAATTTCTCTTTTTAATGAAGGAAGCGTCACATGAATGCCAAAGTGCCCCTGGCCCCACGGAACTTACGCTGTGGCCCTGGGCACTCTGGTGTTGCCAGCAGGAGTGCACGTGGGAAACCACGGTTCTGGAGTTGCTGATCTTTCAGGACTTGTTTGGGTTCTGCTCTTTATTCTGAGCTGTTCTGATTTTGTACTGTTTCTACTCAGAAGAAGTAAAATTTTAGGCCCCCTCTAGAACCCAAAGAAAGTCAGTGGAACAACATGCTAATTTAAGTCCTCAAGGGGATGTGGGGCTCAGAAATGGTCAGAAATACGGATCTGATGTGGTCTTTCTATTCCCTACTCAGATGTAAGTTGTATCTCCATGATTACAAAAGGACCAGTTTAAAAATTCACCCAGTGAGGGTCTGGACTGCCCAACAATACCTCGATAACACTGTGTGTTTGCACAGAAGTGTAGTGTCCAGAAAGTGCTTTGTCATTTCAGGTCCAGTTTCTCCACACAAGCACCTGTTCAGTAGGTGTTGCAATATTGTTATATTTGGTAGCAATAAGAAAAAACAAAAACATCCCCACCCTATAACTAAACCACTGGATAAACAGTGTTGAAACAAATAGCCCTTTATTAACTCTAGTTCAATGCTAGTGCTCGCCTCCTTTCAAAATCACCATGGCAAGAACTATGAAAACTCAAAAGGTAAAATGAATGCATTAGTACTGCACTATAACACTTAAGCATTCTCAGTACTCTTTCCCACTTACTATAATCACCGATGAAAAGGAGATTCTCATTAAAATGAATAAAACTTTTAGTGTATTTAGAAGGAGACAGCTATTTTTAAGGCTTCTGACTCACATTTTCAAATTGTGCTTTAGCTCTAAGACTTTTCCTATTCACACGGAAAAGGAGGTACAACGTAGTGAGACTGGTTCTATCACCTGGTCTAAAAGACTAAGTAACTCTGAAGCTACGTTTAGCAATAATTGGAATCTGGGGTAACAAACACAAAATGTAGTCTTGAGTTAATAGCAGTGTGATGAGGCTCACCGTCGGACGGGACAGAAGAAGCAGAAGAAGAGATAGGGAACCTGGGCCATGGGCCACCTGCTTTTGACATCTGCTCTCTGGCTCCTCCCATCCGGTGCATCAGCTACTGAAGGTTCCCTACCTGGCCAGAGGAATCTCTCCCCTATAGCTGGAGAGACAGTGAGGCCAAAGAAAAAAATTACAGAGTCTTTAAACATTAGTAAAATTTTGCTTCTTGCATTTGATGCCTTGGGGGAAAGCCCTAACCAGCTCATCCAAGTTATAGCCCTGAGGGACTGTCTTAAGACTGAGGAGACTTACTATTTCTGTTTTTACCTTGTAGTCACAGAGCAGCGGTACAGCCCAGCCTCAATGTCAGATGACTCGAGAAGAGATGCATCCAAGGCAGGATCATAAGTTTTACCCTTAATGCCAATGAATGGGACTGGCTGCCTGGAGTGCTGTGTTGAGAAGGATTCTGAAGCTGCAAATGGAATTGGAGGGCAGAGTTATGATTGGTTGGCAATGTCTGTTTGGGGCATAAGAATGGAGACAGGCACCAAAGACACACATATTTATTATTCTTTTTCTCAAAGTTCTCCTGTAATTAATGCCTTACTGGTGGTTACCAGGACTTGTACAGTGCACACCATGCCCTCGTTATAGTGACAAGGGTCCATCTATGCCGGCCTTTGTATCCCTTTCTTTTTCTTTAAAAAAATAAATAAATACAAAGCACTTTAACTTATTTGTATATTCACAGTGTTTTCTCCATTTTTGTTTTTCTTTTTAAAGAAGGTGAAAAAGTAAAAAGTCCATTTAAACATATTTAAATATATTTCAGCTTCATGTTATGAACATTTGATATAAATGAGAAAAAGAGACCCAGTAGTCAATCTTTCAATGCAGTTTCACTTTCCCTGGTTTCAGTTACCCATGGTTGACTGTGGTTCAAAAATATTAAATGGAAAATTCCAGAAATAAACAATTCATAAGTTTTAAATTGTGCACAGATCTGAGTAGCATGATGAAATCTCCTGTCGTCAGCTCCGTTCCTCCCGGGATGTGAATCATCCCTTTGTCCAGCATCTCCACGCTGTACACACTCGCTACCCGTTAATCACTTAGCAGCCCTCTCTTATCAGATCGACTCTCATGGTATCACAGTACTTAGGTTCACACCAACCTTACTTTACTTAGTAATGGCCCCAAATTGCAAGAGTAGTGATGCTGGTCAATACTTCACATTCATGGATTCAGCCAACTGCGGATTGAAAATACTATTGTATTTATTGAAAAAAATCCATGTTTGAGTGAATCTGTGCAGTTCCAACTTGTGCTGTTCAATGGTCCTCTGCCTAGGCTTGGGTACCGTCCACTGGGCACCGTGGAATGTATCCCCTGCAGATGAGGTGGCACTACTGTCGTGGTAAAAAGGAAAACAGGAAGCCAAGAGGGAAACGAAAGTTGAGAGAAATAGAATTTGAAGAGAAGAGAGAAATGTACAGCTTATGTAGCAGAAGAAAAACAATGAGAGTATATGTAGACATGAGCTAGGAAGTAAACAGGGAAAAAAAGAAGAAAGTGAGGGGGGAAAAAGAGAGAGGTCCCATAGTTTTTGAAAAGAACAACTATCCTACTAAACATGAGCAAAGAGTATGATAGGCAGAAAGAAATCTCGACTTAATCTTACAGATGCCAAGTGAAGTAATCTTTGAGCTGTCTCAGCGGCAGCCTCGGATTTTCATTGAATATGCAATTACATGCTGATTGAAGAATCTAACAAGTTGTATAGCCAATTTCTCCTAACAATTTGCTTCGGGGCATCCTTAGCTTCTATTAAGGCTGATAGTTTGCTTACTGAATCAAAATGGTGACATCTCATAATATTCTCATAATTCCCTAAATTCAATAGAAGTAAAGGCAAATTTGCTGTCAAAGGCTCTAGAATCTAGCAAGACACATAGTATAAATAATGATTTGGGGGCTGTCATTGTTACGGCGAGCCTTTAAAATGGAACTTGTTGCTCCAAGGTCACGGTGATTAGTTTTAGCACTCACAGTAATCATGTAACATCAATATGCAATTTTGGACAAAAGTTTCTGAGTCACTTTCTGTAAAAATACTGGTGATTTTTGGAGAGTTATTTTTAATTTCTCGGCTTATGCTAGACTTCCAGGTGATCTTTTGTTTTCTGATTCTTCTCTGAAAACCACAAGCCAGTTTAAAGCATTAAAAGCCATACCCACCTATTTAACATTCAAATAATATACCAATGTATAAAATTAAAACTGAGTATTTCTTCAAAAAGAAGGAATGTTTCTTATTTCTCAGGAGCAACAACTGTTAAGAGTGTGGTGGATATTTTTCTAGACTATTTAAAAAGCCACATACAAACATGTACAGTTAAACCCCTCTCCAAGCCCTTCTCCTAGGACTCTCCTGTTCACTCACAATGTGCCTGCCATGCTCACTTTTCTCAGTCCCCCTTCTCCCACATGGAAGGCACATTTCAGCCTTAGGGCCTTTGTACTTCCTATTGCCTCTGCCTGGAATTTTTTTTTCCCAGTTAGGTTCATAGTTGCCTGCTCATCTCATTCATGTCTTTACTCAAATATCACTTTCTCAGTGAGTCTTTCTCTGATAATTCTATGCAATATTTTGTCCCCTGTCCAACATTCTCTTTCTGTATATTTCACCTATTAATATACTATGGGTTTGAATAATTTTATTTCCTTACTCTATTCAAAGAGGACATAAAGAAGGCCCATAAGGAACTACTATAAAGGACACATGGACAAAATCAAGGGGGGGGGGTGGAGGTGGGAGAGGGAGGGGGATTCAACTGGGGTGGGGTGGAAAGATAGGGAGAAAAGGCACACAACTGTAATTGAATAACAATACAAAATTAAAATTAAAAAAAAGAGGGCCCATAGACACATCAAAAAATGTTCAACATCACTAGACTTTAGAGAGATGCAAATTAAAACTACCATGAGATACCACTTTGCACCAGTTAGGATGGCCATCATTAATAAATCAAGAAACAATAAGTGTTGGAGAGGTTGTGGAGAAAAGGGAACCCTAGTGCACTGTTGGTGGGAATGCAGACTGGTGCAGCCACTGTGGGAAGCAGTATGGAATTTCCTCAGAAAACTAGAGATGGATCTGCCTTTCAATCCAGTGATACCACTACTGGGACTAAACACTAAGAATCCTGAATCACCAGTTCAAAAGAACCTATGTACCCCAATGTTCATAGCAGCGTTATTTACATTGGCCAAGTGCTGGAAACAGCCTAAGTACCCATCAGTAAATGAGTGGATCAAAAACCATGATATATTTACACAATGGAATACTATGCATCGGAAAGAAAGAAGGAACTCCTACCCTTCCCCACAGCACTGATGAAACTGGAGAGCATTATGCTAAGTGAAATAAGCTGGACGGTGAAAGACAAATACCATATGATCTCACCTATAAGTGGAACCTAATCAACAAAACAAAAAAATGAGCAAACTAGAACCAGAGACTTTGGAACAAAGAACAAACTGACAGTGACTGGAGGGGAGCAGGGAGGGGGATAACCGGGAAAGAAGGGGAAGGGGCAAGCAAAGGAATAGGAATAGAGGACTCGTGGACACAGACAATGGGGGGGATTGACCGTGGGAGTGGGGAGGACAGGGTAGGGGAGAGCAGTAGGGAAAAAGGCAGGACAACTGTAACTGAACAACAATAAATAAAAATAATAATAAAATAAAGTAAATAAAGTAGGTATGAACACTAACCGAGTTCTAGTGGTGCAAACATAACATCCTTTATGGTGTCTCAACTAGTACTAATTTTTAAAGCATGACTTTGGAGCCAGATAACTTCAGGATTGAATCCCTACTTCTGGTACTTGCTAGCCGTGTAACCTTGGTCTTAGACCTGACTGTCCAATAGGGTCCAAATAGCCAATGTGGCTGTTTAAATGTGTGTTTACATAAACTGAAAAGTTAAATTTTTAAAATAAAATTTGAATAAATAAAATTTAAAGTTTAGTTCTCCATTTGCTGTTGCCAAATTTCAGAGCTCAATAACTAATGTGGATAGTGGTTGCCAAACTGGACATCACAGAACATTTGCTTAAGCATTTAGCCCAGAACTGTCAAACAGCACTTTCTACAATAAAGGGAATGTTTTATCTGTCTAATAAACAAATTTTTACTCATCATACAATGCATGCGTGACATTTGTAGCGCATATAATAACTCATTAAGCTTATCATAGAAAGTAGTACTTAGCTCGTGGGCTTGTCTGAGGATTGAATAAGATAATACACACAGAGACTTCTGGTCAAGATGGTGGCGTAGGTAAGCACAGCTCACCTCCTTGCACAACTACATCCAAATTACAACTAAACTATAGAACAACCATCATTCAGAACTGTCAGAAATTGAGCTGAATGGAAGTCCTAGAACTATGGAATTAAAGAAGAAACCACATTAAGAAAGGTAGGAGGGGCAGAGATGCAGAATAGGTGGGTCCCACACCCATGTGTGGCAGATAAAAATCAGAAGGGATATCTGAGAAGCAAAGGGTCCCCCATACACCAAGCCCCCCAGCCCAGGGTTCCAGTGCCAGGAAGATAAGTCTTCATAACTGCTGGCTGTAAAAACCAGAGGGAATTAAGGCTGTGGAAGACAGAAACCATTGGAGTCCCTCTTAAAGTGCCTGCACACAGATTTACTTGGACTCACTCCCTCTGAGCTCCAGCATGGGGGCAGCAGATCGAAAGGCATCAGAGACATACAGGAAGGAACTGAATTGTCCAGCATCAGGATGAGAGTTCAGGGACAGCTTTCTCCCAGACAGAAGTGCTAGCAGATGCCATTGTTCCTTTTCTGGGTCCTCCTCCCACGGAATCACAGAGCTAGCAATCAGATGCCATATCTGGGACTCCATCAACCTGGCTCACATTGTTTGCCTCACTCTGGTGACTCCCTGAGGCCCTGCCCTACCTATTTTTATGGCCAACCCAAGCTGTTTCCATGGATTTTCCATATGAATGGCTTGTCTTGGCCCATGCTTCCAATTTTTCTAAAATCTCTCAAGCAAGCAGCATGTAGCTTCAGTGAGCCCCATACCTGTCTATGTAAGTTGCCACAGACCCAGCACTAGCAGCAGCTGGCCTTGGTTCAGAACTTGGCCTCGCCTGGGCATCTCCAAGCACAACACAAGTAGCAGCCATCTGCCAATTGCGTTGTAGCTTATATTGTGCAACACCGAATAGACTGCAGTAGGTAACTGACCTTGGACATGCCACCAGAAATCAAGGTTAACTACAAAAGGAGGGTGTACACAGCCCTCACAGAGTGCATACCTCAAGTACCCAGCTTGGGTTATAGGGGAGGCTATGCCACTGGACCCTACAAGGACATCTACTACATTAGACTATGCTACCAAGACAAGGAGTCACAGCAGCTCTACCTAATACATAGAAACAAACACAGGGAGACTGCCAAAATGAGGAGACAAAGAACCATGGTCCAAATGAAAGAACAGATCAGAACTCCAGAAAAAGAACTAAACAAAAGGGAGATAAACAATGTCAGGTGCAGAGTTCAAAACACTGGTTATAAGGATGCTGGAGGAACTCAGTGAGGACCTCAGCAGCATAGAAAAGATCCAGTCAGAAATGAAGGGTACACTAATTGAAATAAAGAATGATTTACAAGGAATCAACAGAAGAGTGGATGAAGCCAAAAATCAAATAAGTGATTTGGAATATAAGCAAGCAAAAAAAAAAATCAGAACAGCAAGAAGAAAAAACAATTAAAAAAAATGAGGATAGTGTAAGGAGCCTCTGGAACAACGTCAAGCATACCAGCATTCACATTATGAGGGGTGCCAGAAGAAGAGAGAGAGAAAGAAATTGGAAACCTATTTGAAAAAATAATGAAAGAAATATTTCCTAACTCGATGAAGGAAATAGACATGCAAGTCCAGGAAGCACAGAAAGTCCCAAACAAGATGAACTCAAAGAATTCCACACCAAGACACATCATAATTAAAATGCCAAAGGTTAAAGATAAAGAGAGAATCTTACAAGCAGCAACAGAAAATCAGTTAGTTACCTATGAGGGAGCTCTCATGAGACTGTCAGCTGATATCTTAAAAGAAACTAAGCAGGCTAGAAGGGACTGGCAAGAACTATTCAAAGTAATGATAAGGAAGAACCTACAACAAGATTAATCTACCCAGAAAAATTATCATTTAGAATTGAAGGACAGACAAAGGGCTTCCCAGACAAGAAAAAGCTGAAGGAGTTCATCACCGCCAAATCAGTATTATATGAAATGTTAAAGGATATTCTTTAAGAAGAAGGAGAAGATAAAAAATATGAACAATAAAATAGCAATAAATACATATCAACAATTGATAAAAAAGCAAAATAAACAAACAGAAGAGAAACAGAATCATAGATATGGAGAACGTTTAGATGGTTGCCAGATAGGACGGGCACATGGGGATGGGCAAAGAAAGATGAGGGATTAGGAACTACATACTTGTAGTTACAGAATAGCCATGGGGTTGTAAAGTACAGCATAAAGAATAGAGCAGCCAAAGAACTTATACACATGGTCCATGGACAGTGGTGTGGGGACTGCCTGAGGGAGTGCGGGGCTGGTTTGAGAAGGGCAAAGGGGGAAAAATTGTGACAACTGTAATAGCATCAGCAATAAAACATAAATTTAAAAAAGATATACTATTATAACTGGGAATACATAGTAAATAAAGTCATTATGTAGACTGAAAAAAGATAATGCACAAAAAATCCTAGTAAATACACTGCAGCACACAGAGTTGGCACTCAATGAATGGTAGTTGTAGTAAGGAAAACAACAAAAACAACAGAAGCAGCAACATAAATGTTGTATCATACCCCTGATAGATACTTCTGGCGACATTGTTACACAAGTCTCTTTGCCACAGCTGTTGAGGCTGCCAGGCCTGGACAATGATCACCCAGCTGTTGCTGATGAGAGCTGCGTGTCATTGAGATGAGAGGCTGGCTCCTTGTTAGGAACCATAGTCAGCGTTGCTAGGAATCAGCTAGCAGACTTCCATCTTGCAAGCGTGGTCATGCATGTCCCATGATGAAAACACTATCCTAAGACATTTTGTCTTTAATCTTCTGAATATGATATGATTTCTTTTTTTTTCTGGTGAGTTGGAATGGCATGCTTTGTCGACCTACTGTTTTCACAGAATCTGACTTTGTTTTCCTTGCATCTGAAGACAGGATGTAGCTCAATCTTCTTCTGTAGGACTTCTATCAGCCTTAGCTAATATCCAGCCATACTATTGCCTCTCTATATCATGTCAAATATCTAGTTTGATTCATCTTGTAATGAACTTGTTCGGTTATTATGTAATCTAATCTACAGCTACATAGTGATTTGGGAGGATTGGTTTATAATCTCTAGAATGGATGTTCTATTTCTTAACTGAATGAGGAAGCTATTGATCAGCAATCAAACACAACCCATTTCCTTCCACTTTTCTCCATTTTCACTCTCCTCCTCCGTATTCCAAGCCACCATTATCTCTTATTCTCCTGGTATCAATTTTCCACCCTGCTTAAGATACCCAATGGCTTCAGATGCACTTAGAAAAGAATCCAAATGCCTATCTATGGTCTTTTATTCTCTTCACAGAATTTAATTCTATCCATAATTATTTATTCAATCCCCTGTTTATTTTCTATCTGACCCCCCTCCCCAGGTCAATGAACTGCTCATTGAACATGGTCTTCTCAGCACCTGGAAAAGAGCCTCATACAGATTAGAGGTTTCAAAGACTTCAAGGCTATCTTCAGGCAGGATGTGAAGAGTAGGCTGCAGAGTGCTGAATTACAACCTAGCCCCACGTTTGCTACATCCCAATGTCTTTCTCTAAGAGCCCAATATACTTAAAGGGATTATTAACTTTGTTATGTTTGTGCTATGGCTCCTCTGGGGGATCTGGTGAATCCTAGGGACTCCTTTTCCAAATAATGTTTGAATTCACAAAACTTTAAAAAATTACAAAGTAAGCCACGGATTCTAATATACAATTATCAAAATACTTAATAACTTAAAATGTGTGATTTAGTAACAGATATGTTTCTTTATTACTGTGTTGAAGAACAAGAGCTAGTGGAGGGTCTAAAATGACTTATTTTGAGGGTAGAAAAGTTCATAGCAATATTTTAGATGTTGGTAACAATTGTAATGAGATATGAAAGTATCTGCGGTTTCTGTTGGTGACAAAGTTGCAGGTAGTGCTAACACTTGCGGGGCTTGTGGCCTGTATTCTGAACTGAAGAAACTGCTGAATTTCAGTTAGAGGTTAGTAAAAGTGTGGATGTAGTTGGTTTTTCTTTTCAAATTTATAGACTCCATGAAATCTGTATACAGATCTTTGTGGGTCTTTAACCCTGGAAGAAAGGGTTGGAACTACACTATGAGAGAGACCATGCATTTGGGAATGAATTCTGGCTCTAAATTCCTTCTCAACCATCCTACTCATCTTGGACAGCATCTATGGCCTCAGATGAGATCCTACACCCTTTGTTAGCCACTGGTATTCCCTTCCTCCCTCCCTCCCTTCCTTCCTTCTTCCTTCCTTTATTCTTTCTTTCTTTCTCTTTCTTTATCTTCCTTCCTTCCTTCCTTTCTTTCTGTATTTAAAAATATTGAAAAAACACAATAAACAGAGTTTGCATATTATTTCATCATTTAAAAAATATGCAAAGCAAGAAGTGAAAATCAACCCCTTTCCTACCAATTCTACCTCCCAAGATAATCACTGTTAAGAATTTAGTGAATATCATGACTGATTTTTAATGTGTGTGTGTGTCAAACGTATATATCCACAGGAATGGAATGACATTGAACAAATTTGTTTGCCTCTGTTTTTTTTTCACATAATACTATATTTTAAACCTTTTTCCAGATGACATTTTACTTTTAAATGACTGATATTTCATTGTATGAATGTAACACATTTATTGACATTTTCATAGTAAACTCTTATTCTTTTTAAAATTTTTTTATTGTATGTTTTCTCCATTACCATTCAGTCCCCTTATACTCCCTAAACCACCACCCCCACAATCACCACACTGTTGTCCATGTCCATGAGTCCATTTTTCTTTTTGCTCAATCCTTCCATCCCCTACCCTTCACCCCACCCTTTGCTGTCATCCTGCTCTCCATCTATGAGTCTGTCTCTATTTTGCTTGTTAGTTCAGTTTGTTCATTAGATTCTACATATGAGTGAAATCATATGGTATTTGTCTTTCTCTGACTGGCTTATTTCACATACCGTGATGTTCTCCAGGTCCATCTATACTGTCAAAGAGGGTACATTTTTCTTTTTTATGGCTGAGTAGTATTCCATTGTGTAAATGTCTTACAGTTATTTTACTCACTCATCTACCGATGGACACTTGGGGTGCTTCCAGATCTTGGTGATGGTAAATAATGCTGCAATGAACATAGGGGTGCTTTTATTCTTTTGAATTAGTGTTTGGGTTCCTTCAGATATATTACCAGAAGTGGGATCGCTGGGTCAAGAGGCAGATCCATTTTTAATTTTTTAAGGTATTTCCATACTGCTTTCTATACTGGTTGCAGCAATCTACATTCCCACCAACAAGGCAAAAGTGTTCCTTTTTCACTACCTCCTTGCCAGCACTTGTTGTTTGTTGATTTATTGATGATAGCCATTCTGACAGGTGTAAGATGGCATCTCATTGTGGTTTTAATTTGCATCTCTCTGATGATTTGTGATGTTGAGCATCTTTTCATATTGGCCATCTGTATGTCCTCTATGGAACAGTGTCTATTCAGGTCCTTTTGCCCATTTTCTAATTGGGTTGTTTGTTTTTTTGGTGTTCAGTTTTGTAAGTACTTTATAAATTTTGGATATTAATCCCTTATCCATTGCATTTGTGAATATGTTCTCTCATTCTGTGGGTTGTCTTTTTATTTGGCTGATATTATCCTTTGCTGTGCAAAAACCTTTTAATTTAATGTAGTCCCATTTGTTTATTTTTTCTGTTGTTTTCCTTCCCTGGGGAAATATATCTGATAAAATATTGCTACGAGCTATGTCTGAGATTTTGGTACCTATATTTTCTTCTAGGATTTTTATGTTTTCATATATAACATTTAAGTCTTCAATCCATTTTGAGTTTATTCTTCTGTGTGATATATATAACAAGGTGGTCTAGTTTAATTTTTCTGCACATACCTGTCCAATTTTCCCAACACCATTTATTGAAATAAACTATCTTTAGCCCATTGTATGTGCTTGCTTCCTCTGTCAAATATTAATTCACTATAAAGGTGTGGGTTGATTTCTGGGCTTTCCATTCTGTTCCATTGATCTATGTGTCAGTTTTTATGCCAGTACCATGCTGTTTTGATTGCTATGGCCTTATAATATACTGGTAGTTTGATATTAGGTAACGTGATTCCCCAACTTTGTTCTTTCTCAGGATCACTGTTGCTATGTGGGGCCTTGTGTGGTTCCATATAAATTTTTGAAATATTTGTTCTAGTTCTGTGAAATATGTCATTGGAATCCTGTTAGTAATTTCATTGAATTTATAGATTGCTTTGGGTAGTATGGACATTTTAATGATGTTGATTGTTCCTATCCATGAACATGCTATGTGCTTCCACTTTTTTGTATCTTCTTCAATTTCTTTCTTCAGTGTCTTATAATTTCCTGAGTACAGGTCATTTATATCCTTGGTGAAGTTTATTCCAAAGTATTTTATTTTATTTTTTGGAAGCAATTGTAAATGGGATTGTTTTCTTAATTTCTCTTCTGTTAGTTCATTAGTGGCATAAAAAGCTGCAACTGATTTTTGGATATTGATTTTGTATTGTGCTATTTTGCTGAATTCCTTCATCAGTTCTAGTAGTTCCTTGGTTGAATCTGTTTTTTAAATTACTTTATTGTTGTTCAATTACAGCTGTCTGCATTTTCTCCCCACCCATTCCCCCCACCCCAGCCAAACCCACCTCCCTCCCTTGCTTCCACCCTCCCCCTTGGTTTTGTCCATGTGTCCTTTATAGTAGTTCCTGACTTTGGTAGAATCTTTGGGGTTCTCGAAGTATAGTATCATGCCATCTGCAAATAAAGACAGTTTTACTTCTTCCTTTCCAATCTGGATGTCTTTTATTTCTTCTTGTGTGATTGCTGTGGCTAAGACTTCCAGTCTATGTTGAATGAGAGAGGTGAAAGCAGACATCCCTGTCTTGTTCCCGGTATTTAGGGGAATGCCTATAGTTTTAGCCCATTGAGTGTGATGCTGGCAGCGGGTTTGTCATATATGGCCTTTATTATTTTTAGGTGTGTTCCCTCTATTCCCACTTTGCTGAGAGTTGTTATCACAAGTGGGTGTTGGATTTTATCAAATGCTGTTTATGAATGTGTTGATATGACCTTGTGGTTTTTATCCTTCATTTTGTGTATGCGGTGAGTCACATTTATTGATGTGTGAATGCTGTACCAGCCTTGCATTCCTGGAATAAAACCCACTTGATCATGGTGTATGATCTTTTTGATGCATTGCTGTATTCAGTTTGCTAATATTTTATTGAGGATTTTAGCATCTATGTTCATCAGGGATATTAGTCTATAATTTTTTTGTAATGTTTTTATCTGGTTTTGGAAATAGGATAATGCTGGCCTCATAAAATTAGCTCAGGAGCCTTCCTTTCTCTTGAATTTTCAAAATAGTATGAGAAGTAGAGGTGTTAGTTCTTCTCAAAATGTTTGATAAAATTCACCTGTGAAGCTATCTGGTCCAGGTTTGTTTGTTGATTACTGCTTCAGTTTCACTAGGTGTAATTTGTCTACCCAGATTCTCTATTCTTTCTGATTTGGTTTTGGAAGGTTGTTTGTTTCTAGGAGTTTATCCATTTCATACAGGTTGTCCATTTCATTGTCATATAGCTGCTCATAATATTTTCTTATAATCCTTTGTATTTGTTTGATGTCAGTTGTTATTTCTCTTCTTTCATTTCTGATTTTATTTCTTTGGGTCCTTTCTCTTTTTTCCTGATGAGTGTGATTAAAATTTTGTCTATCTTATTTATCTTTTAAAAGAACAAGCTCTTGGATTCATTGATATTTTGTATCATTTTTTACACTCTATTTCATTTATTTCTGCTCTGGTCTTTATTATTTCCTTCTTTCTAGTGCTGTAAGCTCTTTTATTTGCCACTACAAATAATACTACAGTGAACACCCTGTGCACAAGTTTTTGTGTATCCTTGCTAGTGCTATATAAAATAGGGCCTAGATGTCAAATTGTCAGGTGAAGGAATATGCTTATTGTAAATACTGATTTTAATAAATGTGTATTTACATTTAATTTTTACCAATTTGATGGGTGAGACTGTTAGCTTACTGTTCTATCTTGTTTACTTTTCCTTGAACACTAGTCAAGTTAGGCCTCTCTTCACAGATTTATTGGCCATCATATTTCTTCTGAATCCATAATCGATCTTTATAAGCTTGTCTCTAAATTCATAATCTTCACTAGGATTTTACACTGGGTATTTTTTTACATATTAACTTGTTCAATTTTTTATGTTAAAAATATAAAAGATAACTTTTATTAAAATGTTTTTTATTACGTATTGGTGCTGCAAATGATTTTTCCCAGTCTTCGCTTATCTATCTAGCTCTAGACCAATCTGTCTCTCTCTGCATATCTATCTATCATCTGTCTCTTTACGGACAGGTGGTCTCAATTATCCAAAGAGAGCAGACACAAGAAGTCTACTTTAAGTGACTCAACCTTAAAAACAAACCAAACTGTTATAGTAAATATTTTAAGTTGACTTAGTTTTTATCTTTAAAATAAAATAAAAATGAGAAAAAAGTTGATTTTATCTTATACTAAATTAAATTTTGAAAATCAAATAATTCTTAAAACATGCAAATATAATTATTTTATTTTCATACTGGGTATGGTGTAAGTCAAATTTGTATTCTAGAACTTTAAAAAGCTTTTCACAATATTGGTGCTTTCCCAGTATGATTATAAAGATGACCTATTTTGCAAAAAATATTAGAGGAATTTGTGTGTGTGTGTGTGTGTGTGTGTGCCTAAGAACATCTATAGTAGTTGTTAACTGGATCTTTATTTGTCAGTCACTTTACTTATGACTCAAACAATTCTGTAATCAACTTCATAAAATCCTGAAACATTTGTAGGTTGGTAATTTCACTTAACAATTGATTTATATTGAATTTGAATTTTTATTTATTGTTTGCAAAATCAGATAACCATTAATTCATTGATACAATGGGTGGAAATATAGTACTAATCATGGAAGGGATAGAGATATTCATATTTATTAGTGGGCATTTTCTGTATTATGGTAACTTTGGCATCTGCTGACTGAAGGGACTTGGCAAATGAATACTCTGGGAACTGGGACCCCTGAGTACAAATCCGTTTTTTTAATAACATTTCCCCATTATGGCTTCTGGATTCCCTGTTTTGCTTCATTTCCCCCAAACTGATGGTAATATTTTCTCCAATGTTATTTTTTGTTCTGCCTTTTACAATTAGATATTTACTCAATCTCAGATTTATCTGTGAAATATCTGTGAAACTCTGTTAGATGTCTTTTGTCTTTTTATCCAAAGAGTAACTAACTTCCTCTACATATTTTTGAATAAAATTTTTGATGTAAAATTTGAATTTTATAGATGAGAAAAGTCTAAATAACCATGAACTTGACATACAGCTGTCAACTTTTAGTTGATGCAAGTAAGGACTTAAAAACCAGCATACTACGATTGATTACGTTCATCATTTCATGTGAATGACACCAAAAAGTAGAATTTCAAAATTGAAATAGTTTTATTAAACCTTTCCTACTTAACCTTTCACAATGGATGGCTAAGAATTTGGTCAGAGTAGAATCAGTGTAGGACCGGCACTTGGGATCAACTGCTTTAAATAATAACTGGACTTGTTGATGTTACTTCAATGCGCAAACACTAATTCTTCACTAGGAAGCCACTCTAACCTCTGCATCTCAGAGCAGGCAGATCCCCACCCAGAAGTGAGACGTGTTCTTATATATAATAGTGACAATACTCTATCTTTCACATCGTAAAGATTGGGAAGCTCTGAGCATGGCCACATTACCAGAAGAAATGAAAAGCTGAAATGGATGGGACTCACGGGGAATCACGTAGAAGACACTTTCAATAGAAAGCACCTGATACTCGGCACAGTGCACAAAACCTGATTATGAAAAATTGGTTGTGTTGAATGAGGTTAGTCTCACCACTGTCTGATGCAATGAGGAGGTCATTAGCAATCCCTAGTTGCTCAAATAAAAGAAACGGGTAAAACACTGAAAGAAGAATCAGGCATTGTTAGCATTTATTGTCAAGCATTATATTGTTGGCTGATAAGTGGATAACAATTTGTATTTGGTGATTTATGCTTCTAATCCTCTCTATCATATATATGAATTATTTTGCTCCATAGTCAGGAAGATTACATTAATGCAATAATAAAATTTGAATGTCGCTTGACATGTTCCTTTGTTTATTCATATGTCTGGCTATGTAAGCTACTTATTTACATAGTAGTTCTGAATAGCACTTGTAAAGCTATCATTTTATTCATCTAGAAATCTCTGTTTTCCAAATAAAAACAAATTTCCTCAGGCATCACTTTGGGATTGTTGCCTTTGAAATCTAATAATAAACTAGCTGCCTCAGCATCTGTGGAGCTCAGCTCATTCTATCACCTTCCAGAATTGTAATTCTCCATTTGGAGTTTTAGAAATGTAGTGATGGAGAAAAATGGCTCCGAGAAAAGAGACAACTGATCAAAGAACTCGTGGTGTTCTGAAATGAATTTTACGTCTTTGTTCCTCTTCTTCTCTCCATCTGAACAGGTGGTGTGTTTTGCAGAATAGTTATGTTTTTAAAAAGTTGCCTATGAGGTGAATTTCTATATAGTGAAGTGTAGCAGTCTTATTGACATCTCTAAAATTAAAGGTGTGTTTTCAAGGGAAAATATTGATCTCTTCCTATTAAAACTCATACACGCATCACAAATGCATTTTAAAAGCTAACCTAAACATTCTAAATAAAACATGAGGACTAAGTCCAAGAATAAATTACAGAATGAAAACACAAAGGAGCGTGGGTTATTTTTGCATTTGGAACAAGAAGCCTGAAGATTTGAAAGAAATATAACAATGCTGTACTGAACAGAACACGCCAGGGGCAGAGCTGCGCGACTGTCTCATGAAAGACACTTTTCAGTGTTAACCAGAGTGTGCCTGTGTGTACAAGATGACGGCGTGATCGAGAAAAGAGTGAATGATGCAGCTCATCAACAGGTTATTGCATGTTAAATTGAACAACGACAAGTCATTGCTTTGGATAGCCCCCCCTTTGTCTAAACAAATACTTCTCAAGGAAGAAAGCAGCTAAACTCCAGTAAAATAAGCTCTGAACTTAGACTCTGAGAACCTGGATTCTGCGCCTGGCTTTGTCTGTCTGGGCAAATTGCTTTCTGAATCTCCATTTCCTTATCTGAAAGTGGAGGGCATGATTGCCTCAAAGTGTTGTGAGGGTAAAATTAGAAAATTGGTGCCAAAGTGCCTGGCGAATAACATACACTCAACACAGGGCCCCAGGATGGCTCAGCCATTTGTCTTTTATGTTGTTCTGTATGTTTGATAAAATTTTCCGTAGTTTGGCTCTATATTAAGCTAATAGTTTACATATGACATACAAGGAGAACCAGGATATATACAGAAACTCAGCCTTCCCAGAGAGAGCCAAGGTGTGTCCCAGGACCAAAAGGAAAGCTTGGATATCACTAGTTTAGATTCAGCTATCAGATAATTTTCAAGCATTCCCCAATTCATTTAATAAAACATTTATTTAATGCCTACCATGTGCCACATGCTTGCTAGAGCTGACTGAGCAGGTCTTTGTCTGCTCTCGCCCTGATAATCTAGTTGAGGAGATAGATGATATGCAACAAAAGCTACAGCAGAGCCTGGAACAATGAGTGGGAGGAAGAAATTTGTATCGTACTGAAAAGTGTCACATAGAGGCTAATGTTTAATAAATGCTTTTGGTAAAGATAAAAAAAGATAAAAGATAGCTAGCACAAATCATCTCTGTACCCCTTTGTGTATGTGTACATGCATGTATGTACAGGCATTGTATATTTGCGTATTTTTCCAATGTATTTATTTTTCACTGGATAATACAGAAAGTCTCTCTTGAAGCTTGGCATTCACTGATGTAACTCCCTCGTGAACGCGGATGTTTGGAACACAAAAGACAGTAGAGTAGCTAATGGAATCCTTTCTTTGAAATACTATTTTGATGTGACTAACCTTGAGGTTTGGTTAAATAATGCAGTTCTCTGTTGACTGTAATAATTATACAGTTTAGATGGCTGCTTTTCAATGTAAAGGAAAATTTTAAAAAGAAAACCCACTGTGGTGTACAATCTATATATGATCTCTAGTGCTATAGTTTGTATTGCTTGACATTCAGAAAAATTTCCCGTTCCTCAGATCCTAATTACCCGGAATTTGATTCCCTGAAGGGTGTGAGATTTCTAAGCTTATCTGCTTTTATACAAATTTACCTGCTAAGGAGATTTCATAAAAAGCAATTTAACTCTGGGTCTCTTAAGGATATATAAAATGGAAGAAAGGTATTAGGTTTTCAGTTTATTTCCCTCCACCAGCCTCCCTCATCTGGTTTTCCACTTCACCCACAGAGACTGCGAAGGCAGTGTTCTACAGAAACGATTCCGCTGGACCATTGCTTTGTTTGTATTCGGGCTTGCCCTGCGCCCAGGTGTGAGGTCACGTGAGGTGTGAGAGGGCAGAGGGTAAACAGAAAGGTCAGGGGTGAGTATCAAAATCATCAGAAAGCTTTTCTAAAGTGTCCCTCCTGTTTACCTTCCTCCTCACCTCAGGCAGTGCCGAAGCAGTGGTCAGATGGGCTCACGTGGCTAGTGTGCAAATTCTAAAGCCAGCACAGGCTTAAACCATTCAGATGTAGACATTACACATCTTGTCAAAGACAGTGTTTACAGGGGCAGAAAGGAAGTTCGGGGATGCAGAAGAAGAGCTGGAAATTTGTTAGTGTAGATTTTTGTCATTAAACAAAGGTTTAAGTTACCATTTACATGAGAACCATTCACAGCCACGCAGGAAACTTCTTTCTTAGCATTTAATGGAACTTCCCTTATGAATGCCAAACAAATAAGCTTCACACAAATATGTTGGTGATACATTCCAAAGGGGTGTCCAGGTTTCATTGTTATGAAATCAACTGATTAAGAAATTAAATAAACTTGATTAACCCTTTTGCACAATAACACAGACATATAACATGTACGGCTATGATTAGCAGGGTTAAAAAATCAGAACTCACTAATTCAGGCTCACTGATAGGAAGAGTCAGCCTGGTTTCCCCAGAAGCAAAGCCAGAGCCAACTTTGTGCGTGGGTAGTGAAACAAGGAAGGAGGGAACCTGAAACAACGATGGCTTTTCCAGTTGACGATTGCTGTGGTTAACTGGTGCGTATTGCTAAGGGATCTTTGGAGGAGGTTGAGCAGATGCGTCTGGGAGCTGTCACTGGGTGATGGAAGGGGGAAGTGGCTCATTGGCTCCCACCCCACGTTTGTCAAGGGCGAACTCATGGACAGTAGCTCCCGAGTGCTTCTGGATGGTGCAAGCATGGGTGGCATGATTTCCCACAAATGTCCTAAGCTGAGTATCGCAGGGTTGAGCTGAGGCACTGACAAGCTTGTGCCCGCTAAAGCTAGTGAAAGCTTCATGGAACTAGTTACTGCAGCTTTGGTAGATAATAGGTAGGATTGAAAGAACTTAAAATCTGCACCTGAGCTGTCTGGTATACTGACAAATACAACATCTTTAAAAACTAAAGCAAGCCTTTTTCACAGTGTGTACATTCAGTACCCAAACACTGGAATGCTCTATGCAGAATCTTTAAAAAAAATCCTAAGCATGGGAAAGACATTTGGAGTAAAAACAAGAGGTCTTAAATCTGACATTTTCTGGCACTGTGAACTCAGGCAAATTACATTTGATTCTGCTGAGACTGAGTTGTCTGATCTCCATTTGATTTCCCTGAGCCTCAGTTTCCTGATCTCCAAAGACGGGGATAAATGATATCCTCCTCATGGGATTCTTGAATGCTAAATGAGATGATAAATGTGGTATCATGGTCTGCATTTCAGAAAATGGCCACTCCTAATAATCACTGTTAGCATCAGTCAAAGTCAGCACACCCGGCAACTTGGAGGGGCCACACCATTGTTAGGGCTGCAGACTTCAGCTGGCCCGAACTCGAGAGAGCAAGAACAAAGGCCGCAACAGCTGGTGGGAACTAGTGGAAGAGCTCTCTGGACCCTGGGGGACTACAGACTGTGCAGGACAATCAAAACCAGTTGGGGGTTGGCAGCTGGGAGTCAGAGATCACACTGAGGCCCGAGGTCAAGTGTGGTGACCTATGATCCAACGCTAGAAAATAGAATGCTCAGAAGCTGGAGGTCAAGTCCTGTCAAGGGTCAAAGGCAGACAAATGATCATCCAGCACACATGTTGCTCCGTTAGAGGCCTTCCTTGTAAGAAAGCTTGCCATTGCATTTCCTGCCACACTGGAAACAAATAGCTGATATTTTAGGCGTGGTCAGCCAGAAGCCAGAGAAATCCAAGATACACAGCTCTGCACGTGAACAGATCATGCAGCACTTAACAGGAAAAAGTCTAAATAAAATCGTATGTGCTCATCCCAAGAAACAAGTATCCCAAGAATACTAGTAGTATTTCCACAGATGCCTACTACTTAAAGAGCTCTTATTCACAATTTACAAGGCATGACTCATTTTTCTGATTTTCTTTGAGCTCCTGCCCATAGCCCTGTGGCTTTCTGCCCATAGCCTCGTGGCTTTAAAATGGTGCTGTGACCAGAATTCACTTAAAAGAAGCTCCTTAACCTCATGCTTGTAAATGTAATATGTCTTCCATATTTTACATTGTTCCACACTTCACTGATTTCAAACACCCACCCATATATCTGTCCACCTCAGTCCATTTGGGTCATGATAATAGAATAGAGAATACACTGAGTGGTTTAAACAATGGACATTCATTTTGCACAATTCCAGAGGCTAGGAAATCCAACATCAAGGTGGTGACAGATTCCATATCTGGTGATAGCCCATTTCCTGGTTCATGGACAGCTGTTCTCTTGATGTGTCCTCACATAGTGGAAGGCTTGAGAGAGCTCTCTGGGATCTCTTTTATATGGGCACCAATCTCATTCATGACGACTCCACCCCCAAGACCTAATCATCTCCCAAAGGCTTACCTCCAAATACCATCACATTGGTGATTAGGTTTTAATGTCTGAATATGCAGGGAAGGGCAAAATCATTCAGTCTATTGAACCATTCATCTATTCATTCATTGTTATTTTCATTCAACCATTCTCTAACTAAATAATTTAACATTTAACCAGAACATATTAATTATGTGTTTTCTGAATTACCGCGGCAAAAGCTTATAAGACTAAAATAAGATAATGCAGATAAAAGTATCTGGCAAGTATTATAGTGCCTAGGGATGGGCCATACACTTGTCTTTTATAGTATGCTGTGTGTTTTGTAAATTTCCTATGCTTTGGTTTTTATATTAAGCTAAAAGTTTGCATATGACATATGAGATAACTTTGTAGTGGCATTTCATTGAGATTTTAATTTCATTTAAAGGCTAATCATGTTGAACACCTTTTCATGTGCTTATCTGTATACTTTCTCTTTGAAATGTCTCTTCATGTTGTCTGCCCATTTTCTAACTGGATTGTTTGTTTTAATAACTACTGTGTTTTGAAAATTCTTTAAGTATTTTAGATGCTAGTCCTTTGCATAGTTGATTTGCAAATATTTTCCGCCAGTCCGCCATCTTTGCATTCTCTTACCAGAATTTTGCACAGAGCAAAGTGTATGTAAGTCTAATTAAATTTAGTTGATCAATTTTTTCTTTTATAGATTTTGCTTTTGATGTCAAATCTAAGAATTCTTTGCTTAGCTCTCGATCTTGAAAATTCTCTTATGTTTTTTCTAACATTTTTTAAGTTTCAGGTTTTACTGAAACTTAATGGATCATCTTTGATCCATTTAGAGTTCATTTTTTAATAAAATGTAAGACAAGTGAAGTTTCAATTGTTTTAAAGATTTTATTTATCTTTTTTAGAGAGAAAAGAAGGGAGGGAGAAAGAGAGGGAGAGAAACATCGATGTGTGGAGACCTGGCCCACAACCCAGGCATGGGCCCTGACCTGGAATCAAACCTGTGGCCTTTTGCTTTTCAGGACAATGCCCAACTTACTCAGCTACGCCAGTCAGGGCTCAAGTTTCAGTTTCTCCTATGGATATCCAATCGTTCCAGCACCATTTGTTGAAAATGTTATTTTTTCTTCATTAAATTGCTTTTGCACTTTTTTCAAAAGTCAGTTGGGCATATTGTGTGGGTTTTCTTCTGGTTTTGTTCTGTATTCTTTCTCATTGATGTGAGTGCCTGTCTCTCTGTCAGTACTTCACATTCCTGATTATCGAAGCTTCATGATGTCTTGAAATCATGTGGATGATTCTTTCCACTTTAATTTTCTTCTTTATCTATGTTAGTTTCTGTGCTGTTCCATATAAAAATAATTAGAAATTGTCTTGTCTGTATCTATAAAACTCTTGCTGTCATGTTAATAAGAATTGGGTCAAACCTATATATCAATTTGGGGAGAACTGATATCTTTCTTGTGTCAAATCTTTCTTAGGTCAATGCACAAATTATCACAGTCTCTTCATTTAATTAGGTCTTCTTTGATTTCTTTCATCAATATTTTATAGATTTTAGCAATAAGTGAGCACACATTTTGTTGGATTGACACCTAAGTACATTATTTTTTGATTAATTATAAAAAGTATTGTACTTTTTATTTTCATGCTTATATGTTCATTGATAGTACATAAAAATACAATGGATTTTTTTGTGTGCTTTTTGTATCCTGCAGTCTAGTTAAACTCACACAGTAGTGGGACTCGTTGTTGTTGTTTCTCTGTAGACAATCATGCCATCTGGAAATAGGGGATTTCATTTCTTCCTTCCTGATCTGTATGTTTTTTGTTACCTGTTTAAAAATGTAATTAGCTCAAATATTTCCTCAATGTGCATTTAGAAGCACATGAGAAAGTGCAATTTTTGCTTCAGCCATTAAACAATATAGAAAACTCAAGAGAAGTAAAGTTCATCATATTTCGCCTTATTTTTGCTTATCACAGTCTTTCTTCCTTTTTAACATTCCAAGATCCATTTTTTAAAATCATTTCCTTTCTGTTTAGAGAACTTCCTCTAACCATTCTTTTAGGGAAGTTTTAATGATGACAAATTCTGTTAGTGTTAATTCATCTGAGAATTTCCTGGTTTCCCTTTCATTTCTGAAAGGTGTTTTCACTGGACGTAGGATTCTGCAGACAGTTCTTTTCTTGCAGCACTTGAAAAGTGTTGTACTGCTCCTTTCTGGCTAATTTCTGGTGAGAAATCCACTGTAGGTCAAGTTGTTTTTCCCCAATAGGTAAGGTGTTCTTGCTACGCTCAAGAATTTGTCTTTTTCTTTAGTATTTAGTAATTTGACTATGATATGTCTCAATGTAGATTTTGTTGTCTCTTTGGGTTTATCCTGTTTGGGCTTAGCTCAGCTTCTTGCATCTCTAAGTTATATTTTTTGCCAAATTTTGGAAGTTTTCAGTCACTTTATTTGAGCACTTACTCAGCCCCACATCCTTCCCCCTCCCTTTCCATGACTTCAAAGACCCAATATTAGATCTTTTGGTATCAGTCTTACATGTTCCTGAGGCTCTGTTCATTTTGTTCCCAGTGTATTATCTCTCTGTTCTTTATAGATTTATTTTTTTCATTTTTTAAAAGAGAATTATATTCCAAAGTCAAAAGGTAAAGTATTTCAAATGCTCCCCGATGAGTTAGAAAACCCTTTAGCCAGGATGCCTATGAATTTCAGCCCTATCACAGGCCAATCAATGGGATGGGCTTGGATCCCCTAGTTTATGGAAGTAGTTGGTGCAGTGAGGGCTCAAAAGCCTTTGAGGAAACTAACAATATATCCATAATATCATTTAATCCATATGACAGAGGAGGTGCCACCATTATTACCATTTCACAAATGAGTAAATAAGGCTTTGAGAGAGGCAAAATAATTTACTGAAATAACACAGCTAATGTGGAGCTAGGATTTGAACCATGGGTCACTTACTATCTCCCATACGGGATACATTACTAACCAAGGTGCCCAGCCGTGGCTCACTGAAATCCATGACAGACAACCGTGATAAGTCCATTCCTGGGTGATATGGGGTTTTCTAACAGCTCATTTTGCTTTAAAACCTTTCAAGATCTGTGTCAAGTCTCTCTTAGACTTCACAGCAGTTTAGGGTGCTTCCACCCAACACTCCTCTCCTCTGTCTTTTACTTAGGATTAGACAAGTGACGTTGATGATGGCTTGCCCAGCCTATCCCACTCAGCTCCCTCTCCCATCTTCTCCAACACAGGCATTTCCCTTAAGAAAATCCCTGCATGTTTAATCCCATTTTGGCATTTCCTAGAGTATCCAAATTAACACAATGAGGGAACCTGATTTAAGAGCACACACTATTGATTACCACTCCATAAGTGGTAGAAAGGAAGAGGTGTTTCTGTGGAATTACTTGAGGTTCCATGCGGAGGATCAAATAAAATAATATGTGTGGGAAGATATGATAATCTCTCAAACTGACTGCAAATTCAAGTTGTCCTTATTATTTAGAGTTCACACAATGGTCTGCCCTGGGCTCTGCCTACTCTCAGCCGCTGGCGTAGGCGTGAATGTTTTCCACTTTATCATTTCATCTAATGATTGCTTTTTTGTGAGAATTGCAGACTTATCACTCTATTTTTACAATGCTTAGCATAGCCATGATTTACCAGGCATGTTAATGACTTACAACTCTAAGTTGGTTTCTTATCCAGATACACTGGCAACAACTTTGTAAAAGTTGTCACAATTTGTGCCAGCAATGATCCCGTTCATTACCACCCCAATTTTCTAAATTGTCTTTAAACAAGGGTGTGGTGAGTTCTTGGGGAAGAGATGATAAACTACACAACCTGTCTTATCTGTCCCACATCAGTGGTAATTAGAAGCTTACCTATAATTACCTGGCCTCCTCACCTGGGAAGCAAGAGCTTGAGTGTGAGAAGCTCTTGTTCATTTAGGCCATGCAAATTGATTTGAATGAGCCACTTAGCTACTTGCAACAACTAATATACAATGATGCTGTCATTGTTATTAAACAGACTCCGGACACTTAATAGTGTCAGAATGAACTGAAGTTTACCAAAATGCCAAGAACATTTAATAGAATGTTTCAGACGAGATCGGGCGTGTTCAGGGTGGTATGGCCATAGACTAATAGAATATTTCAAAGTGTACTTGGAATAGGAAGAAAAACACGAAAAGGGTAAACTGACCACTTGAAGTAGAAGAGGATATGATTAATGTGTGACAAAAACATGTAGAAGTTGTCCATTCTTTTGTGTGTTCATCTTTACCACCAAAAAGCAGTGAAGTGGAAAATATAGAAAAAATGAATTCAGTTTACAAGAGAGAATTAAAGCCCAAGATGGTGAGCAGACGATGGAAATGCATCTAACAGTTATATGCGCTCAAGTCTGGATGATTTCCATGCTAAGGTAGTGGAAAGTATGGCAAACGTTGATACTCAGATTTGGGGTACTGCTCTAAGGTCCTGGAATGCATTCCCTAGCTCACAGAAACCTAGAAAGTAGATGCCATTAATAACTCCATTTTTCAGATGAAAAAACTGAGGCCCAGGGAGATTAAATAGCTTCCCATGGGATTTGAGCCAGACAGCCTGAGACCAGAGCCTTCCCATCAGTGCAGGTTCACTAGAAATGTGGACTCTCAGATGTGCGGAATGAGACTCTGCATCTTACTACGATCTCCAGGGCATTCTTGCGCACAGTGCGGTTTGAGAGCGCTGCTCTAGAGCCCACACACGGATGGGACCCTGCTACTTTCACAATACCAAAGCCCAAAGAACTGTGAGCGCGGGGCCCTGCATGCAACCTGTCAGGAATCTTTACTTTTGAGAAGGGTAAAAAGGAGAGTGGTGATGAACAAACACTGTGGTTTTCAAAAAGGAGTTTTGGAGGAGAAATCAAGAAACTAAAAACCAGTATAAATCCCTGGCAAATTCTAGAGTACAAAGCCAGAAGATCACAAGGAGCCAATATGGGTTCACTTAGGAAACATTGTATCAAATTAACCTGATGTCCTTTTTGGACTGACACAGATATGTATACCAAGAAAATACCACAGTTATATCACTCATGAATGTCAGCATCAATAATTAATTTTGGTAAAGACTTTTTTGATATGCCTGTGCATAACATGAACATATAAGCAGAACTGGTAGCTAACTGAATAACCGGGTCCAAAGGGAGCTGATCCATGGGTCACTGTAAATCAGCAAAGGTTCCATTCTTTCACTCATTCAAAAGTGTCCATTGAACACCCACTGTAATCCAATGCTCTTCCAGGGGCTGGGGATAGATACACTGATGAACAAAACAATACTGTGCTTTCATAAAATTAAACAAAGATCATTGTAGATGTTAAATAGAAATAAAACATATATGTTAGCTAGAGTGAGAAGGTGTTGACATGTGACCTGAGACCTTACTATTAGAAGGGAAGCAGCCGTGAGGGGACCTGATGTCAGAGCATTCTAGAGACAGGGACTAGAAAGCATAGAAAGGCCTGGCACGGGTGTGGCACGCAGGAGGAGCCGGGAAGAGGCAGGTGAAGTCTGGGAGGCTGGATCAGCGTCTTCCCGAAGGTCACAGGGAATGGAAGGGTATTCACTGGAGCAGTTGAATTTGGAACATGATGTGATCTGGTTTATGATTTTCAAAGGTCATAGACTGTCACATGGGGATATGGCTTGTCATGGGGAAAAGCAGAACTTTGTTCTTGATTCTGTTCTAATCATTTTTTTCAGAAAAGTAGATGAGAACTCTGCAGAGATATGAAATTTAATGACGAGATTTGTACATACAGCCTAGCTAAGATCTAGCAGTCTAGAAGTAGCTTCTAAAATTAGCAGATGAAATGCAAAAGGAGATAAACAGCAAACTCTGTACTTAAAAACTAAAGCCCTGCCCTGGCTGGTGTGGCTCAATGGATTGAGTACTGACCTGAGAACCAAAGAGTTGCCAGTTCGATTCCCAGTCAGGGCAGATGCCTGGATTGAGGGCCAGGTCCCCAGTTGGGGATGTGTGAGAGGCAACCACACATTGATGTTCGTCTTCCTCTTTCTATCTCCTTTTATCTCTATCTAAAAATAAATAAATAAAATCTTTAAAAAAAAATAAAGTCCTGTAGATCCAGTATGGATTGAGAGAGACCCAATTTAGCTGAAGTAACAGGAAAAGATAGATTTTAGTTAACTTTGTGACCAATTTGAAACAACATATAATGGTTTTCAAAATTCTAATGGAATTTTAGTCTTCATGGAAAGACTAAAGTAATGATTTTTTAAAAAAAACTATAGTTGACATAATATTATATGTTTCAGGTGCATGGAATAGTGGTTAGACATTTATGTACCTTATGAAGCGGTCACTTTGCTAAGTTTAGTACCCATCTGGCTCCATACATAGTTATTATAGTATTTTTGACTATATTGCTTATAAAGCTATGACTCTTAAACTTGAGTAAACATCAGAACCACCTGGGAAATGAAGCACACGCACACACACAAATGTACACGCACCGCTATACAATTTTCTGGCACCCTCCCAGATATACCTCTGAGCGTGGGGCCTGCTGTCTGGGTTAAGAGTTTTCCTCAGGTCTGAAGTCCTCGACTCTGGGATCTGGGCAGACTGTCATGGAGCGGCTGGCACAGAGGCACTGGTATCAGTGGGAGTATGCCATATCCCTGGGCATGTTAGGGCGGATGACCAGTGGAGAAATGATGCGCCCAAAGAAGCCATTCTTGTGGTCTAACTGAAAACACTAAAATAAAGCAGCACTGATTTTTTAAGCACATTGTGGCTGACACAACGCGCACCCCAAAAACATCCCCCCGTCTTCATTAGTAACAGAACCCTGACGTATTTGGGAGGTGGCATAGCCCACTCAAGATGCTAGTCACTTTGCCGGCTACTGGCATTCCTGACGCTTCTCGTAGCTATGGACAGCCGTGTAAAAATGCATCTCCTGGGAAATATCATCCTTCATCAGAGGAAGAAAGATGCTGTGTACATGATTGGCAGAAGTGGCGCCGGGATTGCTCAGCCCTCCTGCCACCACGAAAGGAGGGCCAAAGGTCGCAGAGGTGCCAACCAAGAGTCACTGAAAAAAATCAAGAACCACCTGTTTTGGACTTCTTTTTAAGTGGGAAAATGTGCGTCTGCATCTTTTTATTCAACATAAGTGGGGCATTTTGTAACTTGCAGCCAAATACATGCTAATGTATGTTCCAGTTACAAGAACCAGTTACATCACTCTTCCAAATTCCTTGGCTTGGAAGGTTACTTGGGCTAAGCATCAGTATAGCAGTGATTAAAAGCTTCAAATCTAAGTTATACTTCAAGAGTATAAAAATGTGGTTCATGTTAACTTTACAATCTTTAGCAATGTGATTAAACTCTGTGCTTTGTTTCCTCACCTGTAAAATGTGGATATAACATTTTATATCCACAGAGCTACCCACAGAGCTGTCATGAGGAACTAATGAGTTAATATATGTGAAGCATTTTGAAAAATATCTGCATATATTAACTGCTCAATAAATGTTACCTAGTATCATTATTCAAATGATATTGTCATTGTTGAAAACTCCTGTGCAATTTTTCATCTAAATTGATATCACAGATTGCCTGAGGATCAGGCAAGAAAATCAGATTCTATTCGTAGCTGCATCTATTTTTTTTTGAGTAATAGATTTTAATGTTTAAGGCAACTCTAGGTTCACAGAAAAATTAAGCAGACAACACGGAGGGTTCCCGTACACCTCCGGCCACACATGCGCACAGCCTCCCCATGGTCTGCTGCCCATCAGAGTAGTACCCCGGTTACGCCTGATGAACCTATATCGACACGTTGTCATCACTCGAAGTCCACAGTTTACATTAGGGTTCACTCTTAGTGTTGTATGTACTGTCTATAGATTTTGTATTATGATGTCTTAGTGAATCAAAGAAAGTTGTTGGTAGACAAATAATATTTAACAGATGAGGGATCTTAAAATACAGATATAGGAATTCAGTGCAAAATAAAAATTTTCAGTAACCACTGTGGTTATATTCTAGAAACTTTGGGGGTAAAAATTATATGAAAAGGCGTTAAAAATCCACTGAGAGAAATGGACATGGGAGATAATTACAGAGATGTCTACAGGGTATTATGGTCAATAACAGAGAGGAATGATACTTGTTCCATCCTGGAAGTTCACAGGAGGTTTCCTGGAGGAAATAATGCTTTAGCTGAGTATTAAAGATGAGTCAGACATAATTAGCCTGTGAAGAAGGGTGTAATGAGTGTTCCAGATTGAAGAAATAACTCCCACAGAGGCACGGAGCTGGAAGCAACATGGTACACGTGGGGAATTAAAGGGTTATTGCAAGAGTGGAGATAACAGTGGAAGGAAAGTCAAAGAGGGCCTGAATCAGTAGGTTAGTGCTGAGTTCTGTAAATGATAGGGAGTTTTTAAAGATTGTAAGCATTTTTTTTTTGAGAGAGAGGAAGAGGAAAGAAGGGAGAAGGAGAAGGAAACATAAATATGTGAGAGAGAGAGAAACATTGATTAGTTGGTGTACGTTCTGGACACACCCCGAGCAGGGGCTGAACCTGCAACCCAGTCATGTGCCCTGACCAGGAATTGAACTGGCAACCTTTTGGTTTGTGGGACAATGCCTAACCAACTGAGCCACATTAACCAGGGCAGATTTTAAGCATTTTTAGATAGATTATTCAAGCTGTTGTATACAGTCATAAATGAGTTAAGGCAGAAGACAGAGGGACAAGTTATAAGAAAATTAGGATGACTCAAAGAGCTTGAATTTGGCAATAGCAGTAGAAATTTAAAAAAGAGAGAAAGAGATACATTAAAAAAAAACTCTGCAGAATGTAAAAAAGCCTAATCTGGTGATAAATTTAATGTGTGTGAAGCTGGATGGAGGGAAAGAAGTCAAAGGTAACTCATTCCAAAGACTGAAGTGTGGAGCCACTAACAGCTAGGAAATCAAAGAACATGTTTTGGGTGACTTCAATTTTGGACATGTTGTTTGAGGTGTCCATCTTATACTCAGGGTGGGAAGTTCAGGCTGAAGCTCAGAAGAGAGTCTGGGGTTCGTAAAGAGATGGATTTGGAGGTCATCGGACAATAGGTGGTAGCAGAATCCATGAGACTGGAAAAGGTTACCCAGGAACGGTGGGGAGAGGCATGGTGAAATTAGCTCGCCCAAATTTTCCAAATGATGTCTGATGCCAACTTAAGGCAAAGTCAAGATGAACTCAAGCTAGCTGAATCTACATAGGAAAGATAGTCACAACATGCTCCTTGCTCAAGGACTCAGGAAATTGGTTAGGAAAATGGCAAGTTACTCAAACACTACGGGAAATAAATCAAAAGACTGAATCTAGCCATTTTAAGGAAATCCCTGAGCTCTATCTCTTAGGGATATGGTTGATTCTTACCTCTATAGGGTATTTACCCTTACATGTCCTGTTTCATGGAAGTTTTAATGATGTAGGTGTGAAGGTATGAGATCACGCTCTTTCACAACGGTGAACAATTTGTCACGGACAGAGTCTGACAACTTGTCCACAGACAGGAAGTTGAGAACACTCTCTGGATCCAGATCATTAGAAGGGACTTCCCAGGTGCCAACAGTTGTTGCTTCTGTTGTTTGTTTCAAGCCCTTAGAAAAGTGCAAATTACCCCGCAAGCCCCTGGACAAATGCCATCTTGCTCGCAGGAGTAGCCGAACTCTATGGAGAAGTGTCACTTGGGACACATCAAATTCCCTGAGATTATCCGCACATGACAGCTTGTGAGGGGCCCCTGATGAAACAGAGGTTATTGAAGAAAATATCAGCAGTTAGCATGCAGGTCTGTCTTTCCCACCTTCTATGCCTTTTGCAAATAAGCAGATGGTGCTATGGCCCTTGTTAGGAGCCTAGGCCTAATTCAAGAGCATGTCTTTGCTTTCACTGAAACTGCTGAATTTGAGGGGACCTGGGGAGAATTAATATACCTCAATATTCCTCTAACATCTTTTCCCTGTGTGATGCACTCATTCTCACCTGCTGTTTTCATATTGTACTCCTTTCATCCCTCTGTCTCATATTGAAAGCCTGCTGTGCTGGAACACCGCCTCTGTCATTCTTAACAGGCTGCACACACTGTCAGAGTTTGGCAAATGGCAATGTCCTTCTAGTGGAAAATCTTTCCCAGAGCCTCCTCCCCAAATGCTCCAGGTCAGCAGGGGTTTGCTGGAGTCCTGTGGTGAGCCCATCTCTGGGAAGCTGACTTGCTCCTACTTGCTTGGCCTGGAACTTCTGCGGCCTGTTTCAACACCTTTTTGAATTGGGCAAGGTTGCTACAGGATAACTGTGAAGGCCATTGCTAGTGAGAAAGAAAAAAACAAGAGCAGCAATTAAATGATTAAGTTGAAAGGTGTTCTTTAATAAACAGTTTAGCACAGTTCCCAATCATATTTGTCCTCTGCCTCTCCTCCAAACTCACAGATACCCTCCATCTTGGGGGCACTCCCCCCCCCCCTCAATTCAAGTGTCTGGCAGGACGCTGACAGGAAAGCAAGATTCCATTCCTGAGTAGAGCTGTTGGATTCCCCAGCTACTGGACACACCTCCAAACGAATCTTAATAGCCTGATTCAAAGACTCTTCGTTACATAAAAACCCAATTTAGCACCTTTATTTGTGGGTCACAAATTCTTTGTACCTTGTTGGTCTAGATTTACAGATAGAGGTGAGACAGAGAGAAAGAGAGACAAATGGTTAATTTTATGTCAACTTGGCTGGGCCACAGTGCTCAGATATTTCGTTATTCTGGATGTTTCTGTGAAGGTGTTCTTTTTCAGATGAGATTAACATTTCAATCTAGAGACTGAAAACCAGATTACCTTTTATGATGTGGGAAGGCCTCATCTAATCAGCAGAAGACCTTAATAGAACAAAGGCTGACCTCCCCTGAACAAGAAGGAACTTTTCCAGCGGGCAACTTTTGAACTCAAATTGCAACTCTTCCCTGAATCTCTAGTCTGCTGGCTTACCCCAGCAGACTTTAGACTCTCCAAGCCTATACAATCACGGGAGCCAATTTCTTAAAATAAATCTCTTTCTCTTGCTCTCTCTTTATATATCTCCTGTTATCTGTGTCTTTGGAGAACCCTGATTAATTAAATAGAGAGAGAGGTGATAGTTAATATGCCTTATAAATATTGCCCTAACATGATTGCTCCAACTAGGCAAATGGAAAGCTTAATACAGGGGTGGAAGTGTGGGAATGAAGAGTTTGTGGTTATTTTTTGAGCGAAGACTCAAGGCAAACCCCAAGTATTCTTCAGCAGATGAAGCTAGAGTAAAAATGGGCCTTGGAACGTGTTTGATGGTTTAAATGAATTATTGTTTTCTGGCCAGTTTTTATAAGAACGCATGAATACCTTAGGTAAGCCATTCCAACCCAGCAGAGCAGAGCAGGCCCTGACCTAGGAGCTTGAACACCCTCCTCCACACCCCACTTCAAAAGAAATCACCTCCCTGCTTTTCTGGGACACAATAACCTCACTTTAACTACTTGCCTTTCCTGGCCTCCACATATCTGTTTGAATAATTATTATTCATCTGCTGGGCCTTTCACAGAATTCCAGCTGTAAATAGCACTCATCATCACCCCCATCACCACAGCTGGTAATGAAGAGAAATGTGTCAGGTAATGAGCAGAGCGGCCACCATTACAGTAATGAAGAAAAATGGGCAGAAGTGCTGCGGGAATCGTACCTCCACTATTTCCTGTGTAATTGGCATGAGGTAATTGCTTTTTTTTATCCTCCCTGCCTTCAGCTTTGCAAACTGCTTCCCAATTCCTTATATTCATCACTAAATAGAAAACCGAAGTAGTATAATAAATTAAAAAGGCAAAAGAGCTCAGCTTTGTGGCACCAGTCTTAAAAGAAAGAAGTAAGAACATTTACAGGATTAGTAAAAAGGGTAATAATGGGGCAGGGGGGATTATTCTTTATGTTGTTATTTTTGTCATCGCAGACTAAGCCTCTGCCAACTACAAAGACAGGGATCACTCTGACCATGCTCTGAACACGCACGCACAGCCACCAATGCCACCCGCGGCTGGCCTACTTTCCTTTCTCATGTCCGCAGATCCAAGCCCAGGAGCAGCATAGGACTTAAGTTTGTATCTATTACGCCTCATGTGCCACAATAAGCGGTGGTAGGGAAATATTAATAAGGCGTATCGTTTTTCTGGTTCTCCCATTTTCAATCCTGCTGTGGTTGGGACGACTCTGTGTATAGTCCCTAGAAAGATTCTTAAGCTCAGGATTTCATAAGATCATCAGGAGAAATAAGGACAACGACAGAGCCTCATGGCAAAAAAATCATGTGCAATTAGTAAACATAAGTTAAGTACCTTTTATTTTTTTTAGAAATATGTCCACAAACTCTTTGCTATTTCTTTCCTTCCCCTTCCCTTGACTGTGGGCTGGGTTTAGTGAATTGCTTCTGTTGCCATCAGTGTTTAGATATTGAGAAGGGGAGCAAAAGAGAATAGACACTGAGCTCAATAATGTGGGAAGCACCAGACTGCTTGCTCAGCCAGGAAGCCACAGCTTCACACTCCAGGGGACCACACCCCTGTTACTCCGCCAAGGGAATTAATGACCCTCCCTCCCCCACTCCAGGACCAGATTGCTGGGGGAGTCCAGGGGGTGGTGCCGGACCACAGATGCCTGCCAGTCTAACTAGGGGCTGTAAATCCATCCAGAGCCTGAGAAAATTTGGGAAATTTGTCATTTTGAAAAGGCATCTGGTCCATCCCAAACTTGATATAATCCCGAGGAACAAAAAAAACTCTCTCTCGCTTTCTCACCTGCCCACCCAGTGACACACTCGCCTGTTCGTCAGTGCTCTCTCTCACCTGGGAGCATGCAGCCATGTTGCCCTGGCAGCTGCATAGCCCAAGGTCGTGTGGGCTCCACAGGCAGACTCCAGGAGGGAGCGTAAAATGGACTGCAGCGGGAACAAGCTGAGCTAGCTGGGTGGGGACTGAGACTGATTAGCAGCCGCCGGCAGGCTTCAAAGGACTAAGCTTTAATATCAAGCAGAAGCTCTGGACACTGGCTTTTGTCTTGGCCTTGCTGAGGACACAGTTGGATTTTTCCCGTGGCAGGACTGAGGGAGTTGAGACATTGGAAATCCAGGGGAAGAGCTTCTCTTTCCACACCCATAAACCATGCCATACCACAGTCTCCCTTGTGTGGGTCCTTGGGATGCTCTCCTTGTGTTCCCATGGAAGAACCCAACTCCTACCTACAACACTTTCAGTGAATAGATTGCAGCCAAAGTGACTGTGTATCACTTACAAGTTAGGTTATAAAAATACTATAGCAAAGGTGGAAAAACCTAAATGTCCATCCACAGACAAATGGATAAACGAAATGTGTATATGCATGCAACAGAATATTATTCAGCCATAAAAAGGAATGAAATTCTATTTTAAATATTTATTTATTTATTTTTATTGTTCAGTTATAATTGTCCCACCTTTTTCCCCATTGCCCTCCTGCCCTGCCTCCCTCCACTCCCACAGTCAGTCCCCACCCCCAGCCCCTCCAATTGTCCGGCCCCATGGGTCCTCTATTCATGTTCCTTGGCTTGCCACTTCCCTTCTTTCCCCCATTATCCCCTTTCCTTTGGTCACTGTCAGTTTGTTTTTTATTTCCATGTCTCAGGTTCTATTTTCCTTACTTGTTTTGTTGATTCAGTTCCACATATAGCTGAGATCATATGATATTTGTCTTTCACTACCTGGCTTATTTCACTTAGCATAATGCTCTCCAGTCCCATCCACACTGTAACGAAGGGTAGGAGTTCCTTCTTTCTCTCTGCTGTGTAGTAAGGAATGAAATTCTGATACATGCCGTAACATGGATGAATCTTAAAAACACAGTGCTAAGTAAAATGAGCTAGACACAAAAGGGCAAATGTTACATGATCCCATTTACCTGAGGTACCTAGGATAGGCAAATTCACAGAGACAGAAAGTAGAATAGCATTTATCAGAGGTTGGGAGGAGGTCAGCGGAGAGTTATTGTGTAGTTGAGTACAGGGCTTCTGTTTGGAATTATATAAAGGATGGGAAATGGAGAGTATCGATGGTGGCACCCCAATGTAAATATGCTTATACTGAAAGATGGTTAAAATGATAAATTTATGATATATATATTTTACCACAATAAATTTTTTTTCCCACACAAGAGACTGCAGTTTCTATGTTGAATGCTGTTTCTCTGTCTGTCTTTTGGATCATTCACTCAGAGAGCAGCCAGCTACCACGCCTCAAGCCCACCGAGGAAACTCTGTGGAGATGCCCATGTGGTCAAGAATTGAGACTTCTGGACAACACTGGAGAGGAACTGAAGACTTCACTGAGTGATCCAATGTGGAAGCAGATCCTCTAGGCTTGTCTAAGTCTTCAGATGGTGAAACCAGCCCTCGCTGATACCTCGACGGTGATCTCATAAAAAACCCTGAACCAGAACCACCCGGCTAAGTCACTCTGGGATTTCTGACTCTCAGAAAGGGTGCGATAATGAATGTTTATTGTTTAATCCTCTAAATCTTGGGGTAATTTGTTACACAGCAATAGATATTGAGTGTAGCATGACTATATAAACACAAATTCGCAATCATGTTAAATGGTATAAAATCACAATAATGTTAGATAATAATATTCATCTAAAAGAAACTTCTACATCTTTTATTATACAAAGCAATTAGACAGTAGTAGTAACTTGAGGTTAAGAAAAATATCTACGTCCTGATCCTGTTTGTATCCTTTCCTCGCATTCATTTGTTTCTCTAGGGTACGGCCATCCCCTCTCAGGTTCCTTATGGCTCCTTCTCCCATGTTTGTCTGTGTGGGAATGGGTATCTTATATCAACTGCAGGACATTCTTGGTCTCTGTCTGCAGTAATTCAAAATTCATAGTTCAAGTGCAGAATCTGTATTTGAGCTCTGCATGTGGAACTCCAGATACTATTCAGTTATTGCAAAGACAGACCCTAAAAAGGAACTCCACAAACTAAACCCCACCACCTGTTTTTCTTTTTCTTTTTTCCTCTCTTGCTCTTTCTAAACCCTGTCTATCTTTATTACAATGATGTCAAAAGCAATTTGTATACAGCTCTTGTTTATAATTATAATTACTATCACCATAAAAATTCTCTACCACTCATCAGTGTCTAGTATAGACACTGGGTGAGGGCCATCTAGAAATAGCACATACAAGGTGGGGCCGGGGTTGAAAATCTGTGAAGTGTTCCAGGACAGCAAGCCTGGAAAACTCTATTTACGGCAACACGGGCATTTACGTGAAACTTGGTCTGGGATATATACAAAGGCGGTGTAATCCTAAGAAGAAAGGAGTCCAGAGGTTCAGCTATGTCACCTTCACTATTTTGACCCCACTCTGGTGGCACATGAATTTAGCTTGATGCTCAGAACAAGTTATGAGGAAATCAAACACCAAGTAATTGCTCTTTTTTTTCTTGAGTTTTTCTCTTTCTTATGAATAGAAGAATCCTTGCACCTGAGTTATCAACCAGTTGGCAAGACTGCTGGTAGACCAGGAAGTCAGATCTGATCTGATAGTGCTCAGAGCAATGACCTGGGGGTTGACAGCTTCGCCTAGGAGGAGTGAAGCATCTGCTGGAAACTCCCCACCCCCATCCCTTGACCTCAATGCTTTAGGGGAAATGGAAAGCAGCTTCTCTTGACAAAGAGATTGGGAATCCCTGCTGCAGTGTATTTCTGTTTCTTTAAGGCCTCCATGGAAATATAAGATGTTCGCCAGCAAAGCTAGGTCAAACCTATTAAGGGAGCTGGTGAGGCATTTCCCTCCTGAACACTGGAGAACAGCAGAAAAGAACCTTTTCTGACAAAACAAGAGTATCTTTTTGTTTGTTTTATTTGGTTTGTTTCACATTTACTTACTGAACAATAGGGAGACATAACTTAATTGGGGTATGAAAATAGCCAGTTATTAGACAAAAGAAGACAAGGATTTCAAAGGTGGAGGCCCCTGCAGTTTACCCATCCTGTAGGGCTGCTGCTCCTTCCCTCAGCCTTTCGAATTCCCCTTCCTTCAGGAAATTTTTTCCATCTTCTCAGCTCCCAGAAAGTCATCGAGAAGCTGAGTTCCAGTAACACTGGCCTAAAAGACATTGTACTATTCTCTCCAGCCCCCAAATGGACCATCATACTAGAATTTGTTCCATCGTTAGGGAGGAAGGATGAGTTGAGCAGGCCTTTCTCCAAACAAAGCCGCTTTTATATTAATCTGACACCTGCCATCTGTTGTATTTCCAGGGAAATTCTTAACAGGAAGGTGGCACTCCAAGGGGCAGAAACCTGGCTGAATATCTATGAGAATTCATTAGATAATATCCAAAAAATCGCTTCAGAGGGCCTCTCAAAATACAACTAAAGGGTGCAGTGATTTCCTCAATCCAAGATCTCAGGCTTATCTTTGATGTTCCCTGGACAGTAGCAGTGTTTGGTTATATAGGGGAAGAAATATTAAACAATTTTTATTTCAGCTGACCTTTTACAGAGACAAAAAGTAATTTTGTTTGAATTCTCTATTTCAGTATGGAACAATAATGGCTGGGCAGGGATTTTGCCCAACATTTTGTGAAGTTTATACTCAACCGCCTTTGTCAGATTGGCATTTTATAGTAAATCAATAGAGCGCTGTTATTAAGACACCAGACTGCTACCACTTCAGGAAGATTTTAAACCAAGAAACTTTTTCTGAACCACTAGAGTCTCCCCAATTGCAAAAGTCTGATGTACTTGAAAATGCACTCTAGCCCAGGAGCTTTAGAGTGGAATGATCTGGAATTAGACTGTCTGGATTTGAAGATGAATTTGCTTATGAATGCTGTACTTTTGAGAGACAGTAGTTCGCAGGGGTTAAGTATCCAGGCTTTGGAGCCAGGCTGCTTGTGTTGAAACCATGATCCCACCATTTAGTTTCTAGATAATCTTAGAGAAGTTCTTCAAACATCTGGGCCTCAGTTTTATCATCTGTGAAATGGGGATATTAATGGCATCTAACCTCCAAATGTTAGGGGAAGGATAAAATAAGTTGATGCATGTAGAATGCTTCAAGCAATGTCTGGCACACAGTACGTGCTCAATAAATGTTAGCTATAGTGATTGCTATTATTTTTGTCCAAATTTTCAGCCAATGCAGGGGAAAAAATCAATAAAGAATGGAGCTAACCAAGGAGCACTCTGGGGAAAATTCTGAATTCAGCAAAACTGGGAATCAGGCAAAACTTACCCTTTCATACCCTCTCCCCATTTTCTCTTTCCTGTTAGTGTCCCAGTCCTTTCTGTAACAGGGCACCGAGCCTCTAGATATTTTTTTTCTGCTCCCCTTTCTTGTCATCAGTCAACTTTACCCACACTAATTTCACTCCTTCAGCACTTTTTTCTGAGCCAGATAATAATAATAATAAAATAAAATCTGGTTTAAGGTATTAATGAACGCTGATAAGTGAATGTTATGCTTTTGGGATATCACATTTACGTTTCATAAAATGAAGATTGCCTCATTACCAGGAGGAATGAGGAAAACTGAGAACTTCGGGTAATGAAGGTGGTGGGGAATGATGATATTTTGGGGCTGCCAGAGTTTTCGGTTTTCCCTGAATCAGAGATAAGCTGCTGTTTGGATACCTCATGGAGCGTGTCCTAAAGAGAACTGTTTAACGTGAAGCATCACAGACAGACTCTGAGGCTAAAGCAGAACACACTGTGCTTTAAACTCGTCACTATCAGTTTGACAGGCATGGCATCAAAACCGCTGTGTTACTAGTCCCACGGTTTCCAGGGCTGCTGTCAACAAGTCATGACAAATTGGACTAGCCAAATTTTTCAGTCACATTTGATCTTCCTGAAGGCACAGAGACACCAGCAGAAGTTGTTCCAAACAGAGGAAAGCCAAGGCTGCAGAACAGAGCTAGCAAACCGAGAAAAATGGCAAAAGCCAAGTTTTGACTTCCATCACCAATTATTATAGTTCTGGCACAGGCAGGGTTAGGAAAGGGGGTCAAGGGTGAGGGGATTTGAGTTCTAGTCATCTCCACTAGCACTAGTGTGTCTTTAAATAAGTCAAATCACCTTATCTTAGAGGGTTCTATTTGCAAAATTAAGGAAGAGACTCTCTAGAGCACTATCCCTTTATAGTCCCCAGTCAGAGGTCCCAGCAGGGGCCTGGGGAATCTCTGAAGCCCCCACTGAGCCATTTAAGTGCCTCTACAGATAGGCAATGGAAGGCAACAGAGTTTCCTGGTTACAGAAAGCCTTGAGGAAATTAAGAGATAGAAGATTAATCTAGGTGAGCGGAAAGTAATACAGAATATGGTAGAGACTAGCAACATCAGATACAAGAGAAGGCTTTCATAGCAAATATACATACATATATATATGTATATATATACATTTGAACATATATATACACATATTCATATAAGGTATGGGTAGGCAAGTGACTCTCAGCCCTGTCTGTACTCTAAGGAGCTTTTAAAAAATACAGATACCTAAGCTCTGTTTCAGAAAAGGTGTATGGAACTTTCTTGATTTTGTTCTATGCTTCAATATAATGTCAATATCTCCCACTGTAACCCTAATGTTCAGCCAGTAGTGAAAACCACCAGGGGTTGTCAGTGATGGTTTTCAACAATGAAAAGGAAGAGCTGTATGCAAGAGACTTCTGAAGATGACTTGAGAGGATTGCCAACTGGTGAGACAGGAGAGATAAAGGTCAGGAAAGACTCCACAACAACTTAGATCTCAAACAAGTGCACCCAAGAGAATGGGGAAGTCACGACACCATAGTGGAAGGGAAATGGTTTTGGAGGGAGGATGAGTTTGCACTGAATTGAATAGCAGATATCTGAGTGATCCCATCTCTTTATAATATCCAAAGTGTCAGGCAACACCTGACATAGCTATTCTAACTAGAAAATTTAGCCTCAAATTGACATCATTAGCTTTACCAAAGCCCAGTGAAACAAAGTGGCAGTATAAGAAAGGTGGACTTAAGAGGATGCCATAGATTTCTTCAGTGTTTGTTGTTGTTGTTTTTGGCTAACTTCTTTTGCAGGGCTATAAGCTCTTCACATGTTTATGAATGCCGTGGACATTATTCCCAGAAAAATTACCATTAGATACATATATGTAAAGTTTTATATGGACCCCATTTAAGAATCTCTTTTTTATATAGGTGCCAAAGGTAGCACCAAGCCAAACAAAGTTGCTGTTGTTACTATTAGTGTGTGCTGTTATTTTAAGAGAGAAAACTAGAGACAGAAGAGAAATATAAGTAGGGAAGAGAGAGAGTTAGAGTTAGGAAAGAGGTGTGTTAAATGGGCAGCTTCTCTTCTAACAATAAGGTCACTGTGGAATCTCAAGAAGAAGCACTATCTTTCCTAAATGGTTTGGAGCATTTCATATCTTCTTTTTGATCTTTATTCTTTGATTAAAATATTGATATATTATGTGCATCTGTCCTTGGTTTTGTCATTGAAACATCCTGGCAACCACAAGAAAACATGCCAGCTTATGATAACTATCTGACTTTTTAATAATCCCTAGCATATCCTGCAAATAGAATTTCACTATCTAGAACTTTTGATTTGGAAAATGAAACAGCTCTTGTTAGTTCTAATAGAGAAAGACAGCTTGATTTCGAACGCTCTGTTTTAATTTGGGTTTTACCAGCCAGAGATTTTATTGAAAGTGAAATCCATATTCCTGTTTCACTTTAGCATCTCAACTCTAAAATGGGAAAATCACAACTTCAGGAACAGAATTGAGAATGAGGTCCTGACATCTTTCTTTAAAGGAATTTGGATAAGACTTCAAGGTAAATGCTCACAAATTACTCATACCAGATGCTTAAACACACACAAAAAGGTTTAGAAAACCTTGTTGAATTCAATGAAATAATTAGGTATGAAGAAAATAACCTGGGCTTCTTTGCCAGATTCTTTTTAACATGGCCTGTCCCTGCTCTAAGGCAATGAAAGGGGTGGGGGGGTGAGGGAATTAAGGTCATGACCAAAAAGGAATTCATCTCTATGAAGAGGTGTTGCACTTTCCCCAGTAACCCAGAGAGGGGCCCATAAAGGTCCCTAATTAAAATGGAAATTTTCACAATGTCTAGGAGTTCTTGATGCCCTATAAATGAAGGAGGGTGTCCTCCAATTCCTTGCAGCAGGAACCCACTTAGGTGGCACCAACCCTGACTTGGAAATGGAACCGTACATCTAGAAAGGGGAAAGGGAAATGTGATGGCATCTACATCTTAAATCTGAAGAGAATGTGGCAGAAGCTTCTGCTGGCACTTGTGCCATTGCTGCCATTGAAAACCCTGTCAGTGTCATATTGTCCAGCGAGCTGGGCGGAAGGTTGCTGCTGCCACTGGAGCCACTCCCATGGCTGACACTTCACTCCTGGCCCTTCAGGAACCACATCCAGGCAGCCTTCCTGGAGCTGAGGCTTCTGGTGGCTACTGATCCCAGGGCTGAGCACCAGCCTCTCTCAGAGATGTCTCATGTTAACCTGCCTGCCATTGCTCTGGGTAACACAGACTCTCCTCTGTGCGGTGTGGCCATTGCCATCCTGTGCAACAATCGGGGGCTCACCTGCTGGGTCTGATGCCAGCGATGCGGGGGCTGGGAGTTCTGTGCTTGTGCAGCACCGTCTCCAGTGAGCACTCGTGGGAGGCCATGCCTGGTGCCTACTTCTGCACAGATCCTGAAGAGATTGAAAAGGAAGAGCAGGCCACTGCTGGAAAGGCTGTGACTAAGGAAGATGTTCTGACTTCAGCAGGAAAGGAATTACTTTCCAAAGTTTCCCTTTTCTCGATGCCTAAATTACAGTTCTCAGCAAAGACCCCTCCATCAGTCTACTTCATGTAAAGAAGGGCAGAAATGACTTAGAAAATATACAGGTGCCTCCTGCTAATATTGTGCATATAGTCACAAATCTTCTGGAGTCTGGGTTTAGCCTATACCCCTGGTAGCCACTTAGAACCCCATCCTAGCTAGGACCTTCCTAAAAAGGTGATGTAGAAAGGAGACACAAGTAGGGATCTTGGCATCCAAAAGAAGCGAGTTTAAAACCCAGCCACCCTATAAACTGGCTGAGTAGACTTTGAAAAAATCACTTCACTTCCCTGAACCTCCATTTCTTTGATTGTAAAATGGAGGTAATAACATCCGACTAATGGATTCAGTGTGAAATACAGAGCAAAGAGGAGGTCTCCAATACACTTCAGTCCCTCCTTCCTGTGCTCCCCTCCCCACTTCCTCTCCTTCTTGAGTCACAGCCAAGAATCCCCCTCCCTGTTCCTGGTCAAGTAGTGAGAATGCTGTTTGTCTTAGCGAACTCAAGGCAGAGAGTACCTTCACTTACAGGAGGCCGAAAATTCATAGGAACTGGAAGATTAAGTTTTAGACATTTCATTAATTCTCTTTTCCTTTTTTACTTTCTTCCCCCATCTTACATTATAGGCCCTATTTTCTTGGTATTTGCAAATTTACTTTTTTTAATTTCTATGGGTGTATGTGAATTGGTTTCAAAAGAGAAATACTAGCAGCACAAAGGAGATTTTCTCAAATGCACAATTCATTTCAGAAGGGTTTTCATGATTAGCTAACATGTGGATGCTCGCCAAGTGCCAGGCACTGCTCTTTACACATCTCGTGTGTGTCGACCCAGTTCGTCCTTACAGCACCAGAGAGTGAGTGGTCATACTAGTAGACAAGGAAACTGAGACACAGAGGGGTTAAGTAAATTATTCATGCTCACACAGCTAATCCATGGCAGTACCAAGATTTAAATCCAAGCAAATCTAGCTTCACAATACTTCATGGCCTCTATCACTTCAGCAGCTTATTTATCTTCTTTCCCCAGGAGCTCAATATATAGAAAATTTAGAGAAGATAAATGGGAACGCACAGATGAAAAGAAAACAAATCGTGAAGGACATTTGAAATAGGTACTGAGCTTATGTAATTGAAATTTGATGCTGTTTTCAAATATTCATAACAGAAACACTAATGTTTTATATATGGACAGGTACCTCCGTCTGATTGGCCTTGATGTTCTAAGTAATGATGTCAGAAAGCCAACTGAGATTCTTGATAAAGTGTTTAGGGGTTGCTTTATTTCCCTGTGCTAATATTCCTTCAATAAAAATAATCTCAAGGTTTCTAAGGATGGCCAGAATATCCAGGCTGCTTTCTTTGAAGGGGGAAATATTTCCATTATGAGAAAGATGAAGTGGACATTTCCTTGGCTGGGTTTTTGACAATGTTCCTTTACTGGAAATACCTATGTTTCTTCTTCCTGAATGAGACTTCTAGAATTTGTTTTCGTTTCCCATAAAAGGGACAATTTTCTTCCTCCCCTTTCTATGGTAATGAAAAGAGAGAGGTCGAGTAATTTCAGTTCTCTTGCTTATCTAGAAGGCAATCTAGGACTCAAACCCAGTTCTCCCAACTCCTCATTCAGTTCTGCCACCCAGCCACATGTGTTTTTTTCTCTTACACACAGGCTCTTTCTGGCCACCAGTAAACACACTGACCTTTGAAATATGGAAAGAAAAGCGCTTTGAAATAAAACTGGCACGCACAGCAGTCAGACAGCCGTCATCTGGACGCCGAAACAAAGAGGGGCATAGTTTTCAAGCTGTCTTCGTAATTGCACGAAGCAGTTATCACTCAGGCCCAGTCTGAGCCTTACCCCCCAAATAAACAGCCGAGGTTTGGGAATGCACATAGACCACTTTGTTGCTCTAGCATATTGGGGGGTGGGAAGCTCCCCAGCTAAAAATCACATGTGGCTGGGACTGTTTTCCAGAGCTCCAGGCTCTTTCCTTTCTTCCTTCCCCATTAAGCCCCTCTGCTCTTCTTGGCAAAAGCCTTCAGGTGAGGTAAGTGCCAATTAACAACAAAGAGCTTGATGTATTTCTCGTTTATGACTTAGAGCCGGGTTCTCATGAAATATATTCTTCTTCTCTGGCCCATAAGCCTCCATGTGCAGGGAGCAGGGATTCTAAGTGTGGTTGAAAGTTGGTTCATTTTGGTTACTGCCCTAAAAGTGATTTCTCTTTCGGGGATTTGCTCAAATAGAAAACCAAGCAAACAAACCCCAGAAAAAGAAAAAAACGACTCTGAAAACATCAGCTGTAAAGGAGCAGAAGCTCAGCAAATACTGGTTTTAGAAAATGTGGTCTTAAATTTCTCATAGATGCTTTGACTATAAATGTGGCCAGACTTCAGAATGGGTAGAAGAAATGAGAATATCTAATCCAAAAGATCCCTAAAGCTTTTTCCTATTTTTACATTTGGATTGTAATTTTCCTATCCCATGAATGGTTTTAATCATTCATTTCAATCATTTTAGTGTTATCAAGTTAGTTTATGAAAAATATTTTGTGAATTTTTCTTAGGTCACAGAGACCTGAAATCTGACAAAATGATCTTATTTGGCATCTGGGACCCTTTAAGGACCAAGAGATTTGACAATAGGAACATAAATGGGTGAAAATATATTTCAAAACAACTCTTCCAATTATTAACTGTACTCATTTGTTTAATATTGTCAGTGCCTACTGAGTTTAGCAAAAGGAATGACAGATGCATATTAAAATGCATGCAAATACAACATACAACCCACATTTTAACATAATGTTTTGCATTCATAATTTTAGTCTTGTGATTTGTATTTTTATTTGCTTGGGAACAATGACTTTCTTCTTTCCCCACTTGGGAAACAAGGCAAGACTTGTTTCTGCCAGCATCCTAATAGTATTCCTGAAAAAGCGGCAAACTTAATGGCTCAGGAATTGCTCTCCGCCACCTGCATACAGGCTCCTTAAATAGGGGCTGCATTTACAATGCATTGAAAAGGTGAAAATATGCAATCAATCAGTTGCTTTGTTGCATAGTGGCAGGCATTCATGTTTTTGTTGTTGCATTAAAACTGAACAGGCTGCTTTTTTAAAAAATTAAGCTTTTTAAATGTACAATCTCTTCTCAAATAGAGGGTGTGGCAGAGTGCCTGCTATAAACTCACCAAATCCCATTCCCTTTTAATCCAGGGTCACAGATAGAACACATTTTCCAGTCTCCCCTGCAATTAGGTGATTTCTGCTTAGTGGAATGTGGGCCAAAGTAATTTACACACTGTCCAAGTCTAGTCACTAGACTCTACTGGGCAACCTCCAGTAATGTTCTTCTCTTGCTCCTGACCTCCTGGCAAGATGCAAATGATCAAGTGGAGAAGGCCAAGGGCATAAGGAGAAGCTTGTGAATGGAAGGAGGTTGGATCCTGGAATAAAACTGTGTAGAGCAGACTCTTTGTTCCCATCCATCTCTTCTTGATCAAAGATTCACAACAGACTATGACACATATTCATTATGTGGTGGCCAGCCTCCAATGCTTGCATCTCCTGGTATTCATATCCGTGTGTCACCAGTCTCTGGTACCAAGACTGGTCTAGGGACCAATAGCATATGGTGGAAGTGATGTTCTGTCATTTCTGAGCTTAGGTTATAAAAGACTGTATCTTCTGTCTTGGGTGTTCACTGACTCTTTTTTCTCTCTCTATCTCTCTCCTCTCTCTCTGTGTTTCTGTGTTTTCCTCTCTCTCACTTTGTCTACACTGTCTCTGGGGAAATCCAGCTGCTATGTCTTGGGATCATTTAGGCAGCCTGTGGAGGTGCCCATATGTCAAGGAATGAAGACCTTCCTCAAATAGCCAGCAAGGGGTTGAGGCCTGCCAATCATCAGATGAGTGAGCTTGGAAAAAATTCCTAGCTCCAGCTGATCTTCAAATGACTGAAGCTACAGCAAATACTTTGAATACAACTTTGTGACAGACACTGAGTGAGAACTACCCAGCTAATCTGCTCCTGAAGTCTTGACTCTGAGAAATTGTGTGAGATAACAAATGTTTGTTGTTTTCAACCACTAAGTTTTGGGGGTTTTGCTATAAAGCAATGCATAATTAATACAATGAGAATAAAAAACAAATATATATTGAGGGAACTTGCAGCCAAGATGGAGGTATAGGAAGATACACTTTGCTTCCTCTCACAACTAAAACAAGGACAACAACTAATTTAAAAACAAAAAATAATCAGAACTGCCAGAAAATTGAACTGTATGGAAGTCTGACAACCAAGGAGTTAAAGAAAAAACATTCATCTAAACTGGTAGGAAGGGTGGAGACGGGCAGCATGAGTGGAAAGGACATTTGGAAAGGTGGCGGCTCAAGGAGCAGGTGGTCCCACATTTGCATGAGGATAAACTGGGAGGAACAACTGGGAAGAGAGACAGACCACACAACCCAGGGTTCCATCATGGGGGGAAAAAAGCCCTTAAAACCTTGGGCTGTAAAACCTTCAAGGGTTGAGGTGGAGGGAGAACTCCCAGCCTCACAGGAGAGTTTGTTGGAGAGACGAACAGGGTCCTAGAATATACACAAGCCCACCCACCTGGGAATTAGCACCAGAAGGGCCCGATTTGCTTGTGGGTAGTGGGGGAAGTGACTGAAAACCAGCAGAGAGCAGAGCAAGCAGCATTGTTCAATCTCAGACCCCACCCCCACAGATAGCATCACAACACAGCAACCTTGTGAACACCTAAGGAAGGGGCAGTTGCCTCTCCCTGGTGAACACCTAAGGCTCCGCCCCTTACTACGTAACTGGCATGCTGAGACAAAAAATAATAGTAATAATAATGGCCCAAACGAAAGAACAAATCAGAGCTCCAGAAAAAAAATACAACTAAGTGATGAAGAGATAGCCAATCTATCAGGTGCAGAGTTCAAAACACTGATAATAAGGATGCTCATAGAAAATTTTAGTATGATTGCAAAATAGAGGAAAAAGTGAAGACTATGAAAATTGAAATAAAGAAAAATATGCAGAGAACCAACAGTGAAAGGAAGGAAACCGGAATTCAAGTCAACAATTTGGAGCAGAAGGAAGAAATAAACATTCAACCAGAACAGAATGAAGAAATAAGAATTCAAAAAAATAAGGAGAGGCTGAGGAACCTCTTGGACAACTTTAAACATTTCAACATTCAAATCATAGGGGTGCCAGAAGGAGAAGAGGAAGAGTATGACATTGAAAACCTATTTGAAAACATAATGAAGGAGAACTTCCCCAATCTGGCAAAGGAAATAAACTTCCAGTAAGTCCAGGAAGCTCATAGAGTCCCAGAGAAGTTGGACCCAAGAAAGCACACACCAAGGCACAACATAATTACATTACCCAAGATTAAAGATAAGGAGAGAATCTTAAAAGCAGCAAGAGAAAAGACAGTTACCTACAAAGGAGTTCCCATAAGACTATCAGCTGATTTCTCAAAAGAGACCCTACAGGCAAGAAGGGGCTGGAAAGAAGTATTCGAAGTCATGAAAGGCAAGGACCTACACCCAAGATGACTATCCAGCAAAGCTATCATTTAGAATGGAAGGACAGATACAGTGCTTCTCAGATAAGATCAAGTTAAAGGAGTTCATCATCACCAAGCCCTTATTATATGAAATGTTAAAAGGACTTATCTAAGAAATAGAAGAATATCAAAACTATGAACAGTAAAATGAAAATAAACTCACAACTATCAACAACTGAACCTAAAAAAAAAATGAACTAAGCAAACAACTAGAACAGGAACAGAATCACAGAAATGGAGATCACATGGAGGGTTATCATCAGGAAGGTGGGGGGGAGAGAATGTGGGATAAGGTACAGGGAATTAGAAGCATAAATGATAGATACAAAATAGACAGGGGGAGGTTAAGAATAGTATAGGAAATGAAGAGACCAAAGAATTTTTAGGTATGACCCATGGACATGAACTAAATGGGAGGGATGCGGGTGGGAGGGGTGGTTCAGTGTGGTGGGCAATAAAGGGGAGAAAAAATGGGACAACTATAATAGCATAGTCAATAAAATATATTTTAGAAAAAGAAATAAACATTTATTGAGACACCAAGACATCAGGACTGTTTGTTACAGTACTTAAACACTGACTAATACAGAGGGGCAAGGCTTTCTGCAACTGTGAACATACTGTGAGCAGCATTCTAAGATTTCTAAGGGCAAAGGCTTTGGTTTGCTATTTTTTGAATTATCACTTCCTAACACAGCACATGCATAAGAGTAGGCACTGAACAAATGATAAAAAAATGAATGTGGCTTTCAGTAAGATGGATAGTATAGTCCTGTACATGGTATGTGCAAAGTCAACACTGTTAGAGCAACTACCACTTAAAGCTACAAAGGATCACCTGTACTTTATTTAGGGTCAGAAAAATTCCAGGATTGTATTCCTATCAGATGTCTATATTATAGTTTGCCAAACACTCAGGTAAAGAGGAGAAAAGCTCAGTCATTTAGTTATGTTTGTGTTTGTTATTTTGTGTTTCCAGATGACGTTGCTTGTGTTTGTATGGACTAGGTGCTATTCTAATAAGTACATGTGCTAATATTTTTAATCCTTATGACAACCTAATAAAAAGTATGCTGTTGCAAGGTAATCACCATGCTTGCCTTCTCCCATGACCATCAAAATTACAACTAAACTACAGAACAACCATCATTGAGAACTGCCTGAAGTCTAGCTGAATAAATGTCCTATAATTAAGCACATACAGAAGAATCCACATAGAGATGTAGGAGGGTCAGAGACATGGAATGGGCTGGTTCCATATTCATATGTGTTCATTAAAAACAGGGAGGGATATTTCGGCTGCAGAGGTCCACCTTGAGGATTGAGGGGTCCTAGCCCCACATTCAGCTCCCCAGCCTAGAGTTCCAGTACTGGGAAAAAGTGTCCCCATAACTTCTGACTGTGAAACCCAGTGGGGATGGCAGCTGAGTGAGGCAAAGAGCTTCTGGAAGATGGAGACAAGCAGTCTACGAGATGAAGAATTCGAAACACTAGTTATAAAGATGCTCAGTGAACTCAGGGAGAACTTTAACAAAGACATACAGAAAATTTTTAAAAATCAGTCGCAAATGGAAAAATATAATAACTGAAGTGAAGAATACATTAAAAGAATTCAACAGTAGATTAGATGAAGCAGAAAACCAAATCAGCAATTTCAAAGACAAAGTAGCAGAAAACACCCAATCAGAACAGCAAAAAGAACAAAGAATCCAAAAATTAAAGATAGTTTAAGGGGCCTCTGGGACAACTTATAGTGTACTAATATTTGCATCATGAGGGTGTCAGAAGAGGAAGAGAGAGAGCAAGAAATTGAAACCCTATTTGAAGAAACAATGATAGAAAACTTTCCTAAACAGGGGAAAGAAATAGACATATAAGTCCAGGAAGTGCAGAGATTCCTAAATAAGATGAACCCAAAGAAGTCCAAATCAAGACCCACCGTAATTAAAAAGCTAAAGATTAAAAACAAAGAGAGAATCTTAAAAGCAGCAGAGAAAAGCAGTTAGTTACCCAAGAGCGAGCCTCCGTAAGACTGTCAGCTCATTTCTCAACAGAAAGTTTGCAAGCCAGAAGGAAATGGCATAAAATAATTAGAGTGCTAAAAAGCAAGGCCCTACAACCAAGATTATTCTAAAGATCAAGGCTATAATTTAGAATTGAAGGACAAATAAATAGCATCCCAGATAGGAAAAAGCTAAAGAAGTTAATCACCACCAAACCAATATTATAAGAAATGTTAGAGGGTCTTCTAAGAAGAAGAAGGAGAAGAAGGAGAGGAAAAAGAAGAAGGAGGAGGAGGAGGAGGGGAATGGGAAGAAGGAGAAAAAGAAGAAATATAAAAAATAAAATAGCAAAAACTATATACCTGCCAATAATTACTTTAAAAGTAAATAAATTAAATTCTCCAATCAAAAGACATAGGGTGGCTGAATAGATAAGACAACAAGACCCATAAGTACTCTGCCAACAAGAGACGCACTTCAGATCAAAAGACACATACAGACTGAACGAGATGGAAAAAAATATTTCATGCAAATGGAAACCAAAATAGGTGGGGGTAGCAATAATTTTATTAGACAAAATAGGTTTTAAGACAAAGAATGACCCAACAATTCCACTTCTGTGTATATATCTGAAGAAACACAAAACACTAATTCAAAAAGACTTATGCATCCCTGTCTTCACTGCAGCATTCTTTACAATAGCCAAGATATAGAACATAGGTGGCAAACACAAGGCCCACAGGCTGAATCCAGCCCTCCAACTTGTTTTATCCGGCCTGGCACCTTGTTTCTACCCAGCGGCAGTGCTGAGCTCTTGATTAACTGTTAAGGAGTAGTTACATTTATACAGTCCTAAAATTACATTCAGCCCTTTGAAGGCAACCACGAGGCTGATGTGGCCCCTGGTGAAAATGAGTTTGACACCCCGGATGTAGAAGCAACTTAAGTGCCCATCAGTAGACAAATGAATAAAGAAGCAATAGTACATATATACAATGGAATATCACTCAACCATATGAAATCTTGTCATCTGCAACAACCTGAATTAACCTAAAAGGGTATTATGCTAACTGAAGTAAGTCAGGCAGAGAAAGACAAATACCATATGATTTCACTTAATGTAGAATCTAAAAACACAAAATAAACAAATGAAACAGAAACAAACTCATAGATGTGGAGAGCAGTTTGATGGCTGCCAGGTGGGAGGAGTTTGGGAGGGATGAGTAAAAAAGAGGAAGGGACTAGATATGCAAATTGCAAGTTATAAAATAAACAGTTACAAGGATGTAAAGGACAGTCATAACATTATTGAATATAGTCAATACTATTGTAATATCTATGTGTGGTGTCAGATGAGTGCTAGCTTTATTGGAATGATCACTTCATAGTTTATATAAATGTCTAATCAGCATGTTGTACACCTGAAACTAATATAACATGGTACATGAACTGTAACTGAAAATTTAAAAAAATATTTTTTTATAAAAGAGTGTTCAGATTTTACTGATGAGGAAGTAGTCTCAGTAAATTTAAGCACCCTGTCCTAGTCACAGAGCAATTCCAAAGCAGAGACTGTGCTTTATCTCTGGATTTGCAAATGCCAAAGACCATGAGGTTATCCATGATAAAATACTATATTGCTTCTCCAACTGAATTCTCAAGAGACAGGACAGAGGTGTGAAGTCTAGGAAAGGACCTCTAAATCAATGGAGTGGATTAAGAGATATCCTTGGGCGGACAGAATAGAATAATAAGACTTTTAGGTCTTGAAAGATTCATATTAAGAAGAGCTATGATCAAAGGTTATGAAGTCCTAAAGGACAAGAATTTATTGACCCAAGCTAATACATATCACAAGGATGAGTTCTCCCTCGAAGCTGGTCCAGGATAGTTCAGGAGAACTTAAATGAAAGCTTCTTGTACATCTCCCTCCGCCTCCAGGTCAGCAGCACAGAGACCAGGTTCCCGCCCCAGAAGTTCTAATGGAGAGAATATCCGCAACCACAGGGCAGCCAGCTCCACGTGGAACAGCCAGGAGAGGGAGGCTTGACCTCCCTGCTAATTGACAAAAACCTTCATAACTAATTTCTTCCAATGCCTGTAAATTAGCACTGTCTCCAAGAAATCAGAAATGGGCCAAAGAAGCACCAGGAATGGATCGACATCTCACACTTTCTGGCCAGCCCCTTTCTTGCTTATTTTTCATGGACATGTGTGTATAATGAGTATACTGGGTGTATATCTCCTGCAGGCAGCTCCCTGAGTTCTCTCCGCCCAGCATTGTGGGAAGGCGTGGAAGCTGCTGTTTACGAGGAACACTGCCAAAGGGCTCATGAGAATTTTTCATGACTCTTGGATGTTTGCAGAACTAAAGGCTCTCGAAACTTGATTCCCAGGCTGACCGAGGGTCTTGGAGACAGGATAATAACCGGTGTGAAGAAGCCAGGGCTTACACAGAAGAGCCTCACTTACTTTGACTTCTACAAATTTTGGTTGCCAAAATATGCTCCTCTCAACTTTACAAAGTAAGACAGATTTTTAATTCGTGACAGTTGATGCTCTGTAGTTTTAACTTTCTCGTTCACTTCATAGAAGAATGGGATTTCTAAAGAAATGACTGATGCATTCACCTTTGGCAAGGCTAACATTGAAATTGTGTAGAATAATACACTGTTTTAAAGAATGCAGAAAGACTGTTTACCTTAAAAGAAATTAATATCTTCATTACAAATCACTTTAAATAATTTATTTAAGCAGGCCTCTAGGATGTAATTGTAACAGGAACATAAGTTTGAATTTTTATACTTGAAAACAAGACCAAATGCTTTATAATTGTCCACAACTCAGAATATTCATATATTCAATATCTATGCTGGTAATTGTTCTCTCCAAATCATTCTGAATTGATGAAGTTTTTCTAGAGAAATAAACAGCTACATTTATGCATCCTCATACTCTTAACCAGCTGTGGCTCACAAAATCAATCCCTTGGCACTAATTCAACACTTTTAGGCTTTTCTATTACAATAAAAGATAACTTTTAAAAAACAGCCAATGACTGTTACTGTATAAATAAAATCACGATTTACTAACAAATGGATCACTAGGTGCCAAAGGCCTTGTTCAAGGGCACCTTCAGAGGGGCAGGCTTGAGGAGATTCCTCCCACCCTTACCCCGCTATGTCACATGTTCAGTCTACATCTTTTCCCTGAAATATTCCTAAGGAAATAGACATTTGAGTTGGAAGAGGGTGTGAGGAAGATAAAGATCTAGAGGAGGCCAAAGAATGGAGAGAAAGGTGAGAAGCAGGCCCGAGGAGAGTGCCTGCTTAATGCTGACAGCAGAGCTCCCACGGTAGGCCCCGGCAGCCTGGCCCCTCTGAGATTCCTGTTCTTCCTGTGGCTGGTGGTTCAGTTCTCTTTACCTAGATATTTTTACAACCAAGGAATACTTTGCATTTATATCCTGACAACAAGCCTACTATTTTATTACTTAATAACACAAGAAGAGAAAACCCCAACATCCATCTCCCTGCTTTCTATACTGTTTGTTTTCTATCCAACACCACACTGACACCTGAATAATCTGTGTAAAAATGCAAATTTGATCACATTATTCCCCTGCCACAAAATGGTTTCTCAGCAACAGCTTCAGTCCTACATGGGCTTTCAAGATCCTCTTCAACCCACCCCCAGCCTACCTACCTTTCCGACATGGTATTCTGTCTCTCTCCCTCCCAGCTCTACACTCGCAGGGCACCTAAGCAGTTAGACTCCTTCTCCCAGGTGTCCTTTCCCCCCTCTCCACTCTCCGGGAGTTCTCTCTCCCCCTCACCCATCCTACCTGTGGTATTGTCTGCCTGATGAAGCCCTATAGCATTCTGTAACATCTACGTCTTCGTCTTGGAAGCCTTCTCTAGCCTCCCAAACAGAGATGAGCTCTTGCACCTTTGAACCTCCACTGTGACAGGTGCGGCATTTGTTATGCTATTTTAACAATCGTTTACTTACACGACTTCCACTTTGATCAGTATTTAAGTATGGTCCAAAGAACCATTGCCTCAAAAATATCAGCCTATGAAAAGTGATGATGTCTCATCCCCATTTCAAGAGGAGTCCCAGGGGCTCCACAAGTGACAGAAGTTGGAGAACTGCTGGATTGAACTCTAAACTCCTCAAGGGCAGGCATCATCTGTTAGTATATGGTTCATAAAGAATGAATAAAAATAGCTAATTGCTTTTGAGTCAGAGGCGGGGCTTCTGCAGCTCCTACTACGTGTGCAACATTTATGAAGGCAGCTCAGGATTCCTTCAGTCTTGTTCACCATTGTGTCTATGTCAGATCCCAGTTGAGGGCCCTGGGTCATACGTAATAGGTCTTAAATAAGTACTTTTTCACGGATTGAAAGACACTGTGGCTTACAGAAGCTCTGAGTGCTGTGCGGCAGAGCAGAAATGCAGCCAAAGCATCAACAAGATTAGCACAAGGCCTGTTCAGTTACTCAGGAGGAGGCACTAAGTAAGAGCAAGAGCAAGGCTGGCAATGCTCTGATGATCCTTTGTCAAAATCCTTGATGTGGGCTGTGAAATGTCAAATCCAGATTTGATTAAGCCCAACTTCAAATCCCCAAGGCAAGTGTGTATCCACGGTCTTACTGTAATTATTGGAGCCACCTCTGTCTATTACTTTCAAAAGGGCTGAGCTAGCACCCCATCCACTGATACGGACGCCTACAAAATGAAGCCTGCAATTAATTCAGCACGTCCCTGGCAGACAGTGCCTAAAAAGCTTGATCAGACTCCTTCCTGCAACTGAAGTATCCCACTATATTTAAAAAAGAGAGAGAGAGAAAGAGAAAGGGTGGGTCCCAAAGGCTACAATAGAAATCGAATGTTTGTTTCCTTAGCTTAGGGCTAGAATTTTGTCCGTTTGGAACTTTCCACTTCCTCCTTCGAGTGATAACCTATCAATTTTCAGTTAACCCATACTTTGAATTTTTAAAGGCAGAACCCATAAACCACTGTTGTAAGGGCAGTGGACTTCTAGTTGAATGAGTCACTATATGTGAGTGGAAACTTGGCTTCCCTTGCTTATACACATTTGAGCAATGGGCAAAAAATAAGTCAGGCCAGAACTGAGTCCCAAACCAAAGTAGGCACATTGGGATCTATCACATTAAACCGAAATGCCACAGCTTCACTGGAGCAGACCAGATTTCACCACTGCCTTCTCAGAGGGCTCAGGGCTGGGGGCCTTTCCTTCCCAGCCCAACCACAAGCCAGAGCTCCACTTTGTTCTGTGAAATTCAGAACACATTTGTTCTCCTTTATTTTCCCCCTTCAAAATTTACTCCTGCCCTTATTTAAGGTCTGGCTAAAACCAAAATCTTAAGAGCCAAAGATAGCAGGGGGAAGGAAGGCTGCTTTATTGTGAAATCTAACTGGAGTAAAAAAGCAGGACAGATCAGCAATCTTTTCATCGTACCTGGTGGTGAAGTCTGACTGACCCACATGGTTCAGAGAACTTGAAAAAGGTCAGATGAGCTGTCAAACCACTGAAAATTTAGAGGTTTGCTTTTCACCCTGTATAAAAATGATTCCAAGTTTCTAACATCCTGGAAGCTTCCTGAAGCAGGACCAAGTCTGAAGAGACACAAGTCTCTGGGTGACCCTAGAACCAACCTCACGTTTCTGGGACTCGTGAGATCAGCCCAGGCCAGATATCTAGAGGCTATAGCGGAGTCTGCTGGAGCAGTCTGCACCAGACTCACCACAGAAATAGATTGCTTCCAAACCAACCTCTCGTAGAGGGGGCTGGGAGAAGCAAATGGCTTTTCACCATTTTGGGGGAGGGAGGGGGTACCATACATCAAAAACTAATGCCAGACATGGCAGTGACATTGAGGTCGGGGTCCCGACAGCAGCTGCCACTGGAATGACTGGTTTAAATAGCAAGCACTCTTTTACACACACATGAGACACAGTTCCTGCATTTCAGGGACTCCCTTGCCTGAAAGCACCCATGGTCTCATTCTCTCTTGGCTTACAAATGACATCCAAACCTATATAAATTTCTTCCAGCTTGCCTTCACTTATTCTTCTATGTTGTCACCATCTCTCCTGTGCATTCTACCCTCTAGACCAAATGTTAGCAAACTTTTTTCTGTAAATAGTCATATAGTAAAAGTTTTAGGCTTGCAGGCCATATGATCTCTGTCACAACTATTCAACTCTGCTGTTGTAGAACAAAGGCAATCATAAATAATAACGTAAATGAATGCACATGGTTGTATTTCAATAAAACTTTACTAAAAAAAAATGTGGTGGGTCGCTTTGGTCCCCAGGGTGTAGTTTGCCAAACCCTGTTTTTGATAAACCAGATTTATTCTTTTGTAGGTTCTGGTTTCTTCTCCCTGGGGGCCTTTGTTCTTTTCTACCAGCTCAAATAAATTAATTCATTAAAATTCACTATTCATTGGAAGAGTATTATGTGCCGGAGACTGTCTTAGAATCTAGAGCAACAACAGTGTAAAAACAGATAACATTTTCTACTGGGATAGAATTTAGATGCTAGTGGAAGCAAAAGGACAATAACAAGTAGCAAAAGCATACATGCCAGGTGAAATTAGGAGGAAGAAAAACAAGGTAGAGTATGGGGATGAGGATGCTATTTTAAATAGAGTGGTCAAGGAAGGACACTTTGATGAGGATATGAAAGCAGAGATGAAAATAGAGCAGGAGTTCAAGCTATGTGGATTGGGGGGTAGGAAAAGCATTCCAGGTAGACAGAACAGGAAGGGTAAAGTGTCCAATACACAGTATTTTTGGTATATTGGAGGAAGTGATAGGAGGCCAGTGTGGTAAGTAAAATGAATGAGTGGGGAAAGAGATCAGAGAGGTAACCGTGAGCAAAATTTTGAAGGGCCTTACGGGCCATGGAAAAGACTTTGATGTTTATTCTAACTATGATTGGAAACCATTGAAGGGCAGAGAGTGGAAGAATGATATAATCTGACTCACATTCTAATAGGATTATTCTGACAGCCATGTGTGGAATAGAATATAGGGAGTCAAGAATAAAAGCAGAGAGACCTGATAAGAGGCTATTGCAATAATCCAGGTGACAAATGTTGTCCAGAGTGATAAGAGAGAAGTTATAAGAGTTGTTGGAGTTTGAATATATTTTAAAGGCCAAGTAAAAGGTAGGTTATGAAGGAAATAGTCAAGGATAATGCCAAGAATTTAGACCTGAGCAACTGGAAATATGAAGTTCCCATTTATCAAGATGGGAAAGATTGCAGGAAGAACAGATTGGGTGGAAATAATTAAGATTTTAAAAAATCATGTTATGTGTAATGTCTGTTGAAACTTCAAGCAGAAATGTTGATAACTGCTTTGGAGTTTAGTGGGAATATCACAGATAGAGGTAAGTGTTGCAATAAATGATATTTAAAGCCCTGAAATGAGGTAGAATCACTGAGGGAGAAGTGAGGGGAGAATAAAGGTCAAGAACTGAGTTCTGGAGCACCCCATTGTTTACAGTTTGGAAAGATGAAGAAGAGGCAACAAAGAAGATTTACAAGGACTGACCAGTGAGACAGGAAGTGAAGTAAGAGTGACCTCCCAGGAGCCAAGTGAAGAAAGTCTTTAAAGAAAGAGGAAATGAACAACTGTATGAAATATTGCTAACATATTGAGCAAGAGGAGGACAAAGGCATCACCCAGATTTAGCAACATGGGAGCCACTGTTGACTTCGACAAGAACAGTTTGAGGCATGGTGTGGATGAGAACCTGTATGGAATATTTATAACAGAGAATGGGAGAGGCTGAAACAGCACCTTCCTTCTCCTGGGATCCTGTAATACTTTATACTCCTATAACATCTTTCCCAATTATAATTATTACTTGTATTTATATTTCTTATACTTATTAGAAATATATTTATATTTCTAGCTCTTCACCTAATTTGTGAGCACTTTGAATGAAGAACGATGTTCATCATTCTCTACACAACACAACAGGAGGCACAAGTTAGGTGTTCATTAAATGTTTGTTAAATAATAAAACTGTCATCTACAAAAGGAAACTTTTTATATAAAAATATAGCACCATTTTGACTACAAAAAGTAATGCTAATAAGCAGGCTGTAAAAAGGGGGGAGGACTAATACTGTATATTATTGTGAAGTGTTGTGACACTACAGGTATTTGGGCTTATACCCTGAACTTTTAAAACCTCTTTTTGTATTTAAATTATACATAAACTGCCCTGCACATCTGGTGAGATCACTCGGCACGACTAGTGCGATGTTCCCTAAGAGGACGGGGAAGCTCTGGAGCAGTCCGGGAGCTTGCGCTCATCCTGTAGACTGTGTGTACTTGATGTCAGATTTTATAACATGTGTCTCTACTTCCTTTTGAGTTTCCAAAGTAACCAACTCACCTCACTGTGAGAAGCCTCCCAAAATTTCTATTTTCTTATTTTTTTTTTGTTTAAGGTAATATTTTTATGAATGAGAGTCACTACGGTGAGTTGCTTTGGGGTCTGAATAACATTGGGTTGGCTGATTCTCTTTTTGTTGGAATGATTATTTGCATGCCCCGTTCTTAAAGCCGTGCCTATTAAGGTCCAGAAGCACAAATTATTATATGATGATTCAAGTGACTTTCTGATTATACTGCTTAATAAAATTAACAGTTAAGTCTGAAACACTGTCCAGAAGTCAAATGGTGATTTTCCCAAGGGTCTATTTATAAAAAGTAAAAAATAAAAAGTAGCTTCATTTCAGAGGGTGAGATGTTCAGTCCTTCTATCTCCTAGTGAATAACGGTTAGTGAGTGCAGTTAGTTACTGCAAATTAGTGATTCGGTTATATTTTATTTATCCAATAAGGGGAGACATTCTTGTAAGTGTTAGGTGAGTCATTTTATAAGACCAATGCCAAGTAAAATTAGAGCAGTCCCTGGCTAAAGATATTTTTATTGCAATGAGAAGGTCTCTTTCTGGGCATCGGATACCCAGGTGTGGGTAGACTTTGGCATGGAGAGTAAGAAGTCATGAATTCTAAGAAAATGACTTATGATGTCTTGCATATGTAATGCCACAGACATGTGCAGACACGTTTTCTGTAAGAAGCCAAAAACATGCAACAGATGAAATTAGGTAGAAGCAGCTGAACATTTTCTGCTTTTGTTCCACTTATCAATGATCCCAAGGATTGAAATACCAGCTCTATTCATAGAGGGCATATATTTCTTTCTATTTTAAGGAGAAATAACCATACAGAAAACTTTCTGTGAATTACTCTTTTGTACCTATCAAGCTTCCCATTTTGTGGATTGTGGATTTGATGGGCTGTCATGCTTTTGAAACCCCATAGGTACTTAACACACATTGAAACCCTCTAAGCCATGGAAAATTATGAAATTATCTCAGTGCCATGCTCACAAAAGTGAATGATCTTCTTGACACGAACTTCGGTGGTAAAATGAAACCACATTTCCCATGGGTTTCTGAGTATCTGCTGACCAGCGACCACGGTCTCCTGTGACTTCGCCCAGGCCCCTCTCAAGAATTCTGCTTTAGCCAGCCAGCCAAGTCTCAGCTGTCGTGGCCCTGGAAACTCATCTCTGGAAAATATCAGGAGCTTCATCAATAATACAACCAAGAACTTGCAACCATAATTATCTTTTAAACACACAAAATAATTACCTTGCTCAGGTCAGGGAGCAGGTTTCCGGTGTCTTCACTGTTAGTACAATGGCTGTTTGATCAGGACTCTGGTCCAGAGAGACATTCACCACTAAAGGAACCATATAGCAACTGCACATTATCATCATTTTAGCAAACTAATACAAATCCACAGAGAGCTTTTAATTGGTATCTAATGATTATAATTGTAGAGATACTCATTTTAGAATGTGAAAGTATGTAAAAGAGAATAAAGTATTATGGTTTTAGGACAAAGTGGGGGTGTACAAGCATGATGAAGTAAGCTCTTGTCTTTATATTTCTTCTTATATGTATACATATTAAAAGGTCAAGAGGAAGTTTATGAAATTGTATTTGCTTGGAAACCAGAAATTTATACTTTCTTTACAAAGAGGAAAAAGTTAGTGTCTTCTCTGAATCAATAATGATCACTACTAAGTCACGAAGCTGATGAAGAACCCTGGGTTTGAATCTCAGGTCTGACACTTACTCACTGTGCCCTCCTTTGCAAGTTATTACACTTATCTCCAAGCTTCAGACTTTTCATGTATGAAACGGGGATGTCAATAACCACTTTCAGGGTTATTGTGGTGACCAATTGAGATAATATAGTTAAAACATCAGAGAAGAGCATGCACGAGTAATAATAATTATATCATTATTGAAAAAAAAGACAAACTGACTTATAAAAAATCATAGGCAACATTATAATTTTTTCACAGAAATGATATCTGTAAGGATTAAATAAACTCACTAACACACTACAAAATTCACTCACGATGACATTAATAGGAATGTCAACTTGCAGACTTTTGTCAACCAAGTCCAGGCAAGCTTTGTTTAGTACAGACACACAGAAAGGATGTAGAAAAAAACATAAAAAGCTGCTAATGTGGCACTTAGAAATTGTATATTTCTGCTTTTCACTGGGTTCAAGGAAGTATATTTGGCTGAGAATGTGTGATATAGGTCCATCAAGATTATAAAATAACACCAAGAATAGGCCCCCATCAGCCTGTGGTGCTTTACAATAGATGAAAAATCAAAGAAAGATTTAATCAGCTTACATGGGTCTGGGTTTCTCTTCCTTACTCTTAAAAGGAGGAATCTTGCTTTATTCTGGCTATTTCCTGAGGAGAGCCCTCCTCCCTCCCTCAAGGATTCAGGCTAATTACAACTGGTGAGGTAGTTTCCAGACTGAATAAGAAATCAAAAGGGAAGGGAGGGGAGGCAGTGTGGATTTCAAAGAAAAAAAAATAACTTAAGAAAAAGTACGTTCTCAGAGGGGGGAAAATTAGAGAATCAGGTCACTGAGTTGGAGCCAGGAAAAATCCACATGAGTAGAAATTGGAGCAATGAAAGTATTTCGTATTAACACATCCAAGGCTGAATGTGTCTGGCCCAGAGGATGTTCCTCCCCCTCCTGTAAAGTGACTGGGGGCTGAAAGACCTCCAGGCTTTTCTATGTCATATTCATTCACTAATCAGCGCTATTCAACCAATTGAATATGAGGTGCCCTGGAAAATGCGAGGACCACATAGCAACGATTATAATCAAAACCGCTGGAGACTCTTATTTCAGCTTCTGAAACATGAAACTTCAAAGGCAGACAAGCCTCCAAGGAAAAACATCTTTCTTTCTTTCTCTTTCTTTCTTTCTCTCTTTCTCTCTTTCTCTCTTTCTTTCTTTCTTTCTTTCTTTCTTTCTTTCTTTCTTTCTTTCTTTCTTTCTTTCTTTCTCTCTCTCTCTCTCTCTCTCTCTCTCTCTCTCTCTCTCTCTCTCTCTCTCTTTCTTTCTTTCTTTTCTTTCTTTCTTTCCTTCTTTCTCTTTCCCTTCCTTCCTTCCTTCCCTTCTTTCTTTCCTTCTTCCATCACTCACTCTCACCCCCTCCTCCCTTCCTCTTCTCCGTTCTGCTAAGTCTACAGTTTTAGATTCACGTACCTGACAATTACATATCAATTGAGACAGACGCATTTTGCCTAAAGCAAAGATATAAATGGCTTAAAGGGCAGGCAAAGTGTCATGTGTTGGTAGACATTAGTTGAGGATAAACTCTGCTGATGTGACTTGAATATCAACATATCAGTTAGAGTCAATAATCTCAAAATTGGTGGTGTGGCTTGGCATACATATTTCCTTAATGACTTTCCAGTATAATAAGAAAATGTCTAATTGCACCCCTCACATTTTAAACTCTTTTCTCTCATGTTTTCACAAAAATAGCCAAATTCATTTTGTTATCCAAATTTCAGTTGAAAATGAGACAAAATACAATTCTGAATATCTTGGCAAAAAATTATATTTTTTATTGCATGACTAATTACATTGCAGCTGAGTTAATAGCCTGACTTTGGGGGATTAGGACCTAATGGGCCACCAACACTGAAAACTCAGCTTAAGACATTAATAGTAATAAAATGCAGACCTTCGTCCCCCAACACCAGGCAATATTCATTTAGTACAGAACCACAGAAAAGACTGACATAGAAAAGGCATAGAAAAGATATTATTTTGCTCAGAAGAAAACAAGAATATCTTTTTATTTGCTGGTTTACTCGTATATTGCTGTGTCTTTCTTTATTTGCCCTTCTGCAGCTTGCCTGACATAATGAGGTATGTTGTAGATGACAAGGAGGAGGGTTTTTTGGTTCTTTTTATCTGTCTCATTCAAGATACTAATGGCGTGCGAAAGTCCTGGTCCTCTGTTTCAGCTCAGTTTGACTTTCTAACGCAGTGCATAGCACGTACAATTCCAGCTGGACCAGTGGTTCTGAACCTAAGTTTTATGTGAGAATCTAATGGAAAGCTTTTAAAATACATTGATTTCTGCCCTGGATGGATGGCTCAGTTGGTTGGAACGTCTCTCTGAACACCGAGAGGTTGTGAGTTTGATTCTTGGTCAGGGCACATAGCTGGGTTGTGGGTTTGATCCCCAATCAGGGCACATGTGGGAGGCAATCAATTGATGTTTCTCTCTCACAGTGATGTTTCTCTCTCTGTGTGTCTCTCTCCCTTATTCCTTTAAAATAAATGGAAATATCATTGGGTGAGAATTAAAAAATAATTATAATAAATAAAATAAAATATATCAATTCCTGACCAATTGTATCATATTACCTACAACTGGGAACTGAGAGCTAACCAGGACCTTTAATTTAGAAACTGCAGAACTCTGGAACTCTGTGTCCCAACTACTGTGTTTTACTGCCTAACAAACCACCCCAATACCTAATGGCTTCAAACAATGAGTTGCTGTTGCCGATGACTCTGTAGGGCAGGAATTTGAGATCAGGGCTCATCTGGCTGGCTTTTTAGCTCTACACAAGTGTCACCTAGAGTTATTCAGCTGCATTCAGTGGGTCTAAAGATCCACTAAGGCTTCATTCACAAGACTAGGTCTCTGTGCTATTCCACCTGCCCCTCTTTCACCGTGTGGCTAGCTTAGGCTTCCACACAGGATGGTGGTCTCAGGTTAGTCAGACTTCGTAGATGGCACCTGGTTTCTAAAAGAGAGGAAGCAAAAACTGCCAGTCTCTTTCAAGGCTTAGCCTCCAAAGTTTCAAATCACTTCTAAATTCTATTTGTTAAAACAAGTTCTAAGGCCAGACCAGAATCAAGGAGAGGAGAAATACATGTACCGGGGCTGAGGTCTTGCTGGAAGCCACACTTTGAGAACATAGATCATGTGCCACCAGTTCCTGAACATACAGTCAGGGCCGAAGTTTCTGGCCTGTCACGGTGGTCTCTCTCAGTTGTCCTGGACAATGTCTCAGAATGGCTCTCAGCACTACACCTCACATGCCTGAGGTTAATAAGTTGGAGATCCCATGCACTTTGAGGTGTATTGACGAACTTGGTCTATTGGGAAGAGATGAAGTTCTAAACTCTCCATGCTGTGGCTTAGGAAGCAGAGGGATTAGCATTCCCTGGGAAGACTAGGAAAGTGCCCATGGCCTCATGGCCCTGCAGGGGGTAAACTCAGGATCGTGAGCTCCTGATATTTGTATAAACTAGAAATTGTAGGTTTTGTTATTCTTCTCTAGTTTATAAGTGGGGAAACTGAGACTGACTCCACACAGGGGGCTAGTTTACATGCTGCAGAGGATGTAAAACATCCTTAGACGTTGTAATTCTTAGTATCATTTTCTGGCAGAGGAAAGGTATTTAGACAACTAATTCTAATAACCAACCGAATGATACGAAGATTATCAGAGAAATAGGAAAAAATAATCTTGGAAGTCAGAGGCAGGAAAGATTAATTCTCACTGGAGGATTAATTCACGGGGATGAGGATGCTAATAGATAGTTTCTTCAGAGGAGAATGATTTGAACATCAGAAATTTAAGAGAAATATTTGAAAAATTAAGAAAGTCACAAAATAGTTTTGTAAAAAATCCTCTTTAAGATCATACACTTGGGTTTAAAAAATTATGACAAAACAAACCTGAATTGAGTTGTTCCTTCTTCATTCTAAGAATTCCCATATAAATATGCATCAATAATGTAAAAATTTTAATGTATATTTTAATATAATTAGTTTCATAATTTTAGTTTTCATTTTCCAAAATGAACATCCAGCCAAACCTATTTTTTTCACTGTGTACCATTAAATTTAAGACCCTCTTTTGGTCGACCATTCATTAAAAGTGGCATTTTTCTGGAACCTGTTATTTTTGGGTTTTAAAGTTAATGCAGTAAAAGTGCCTATTATAGCCCTGGCTGGTGTGGCTCAGTGGATTGAGTGCCAGCCTATGAACTGAAATTTCTCTGGCCTGCATTGCGGGCCAGGTTCCTGGCTGAGGGGGTGTGAGAGGCAACCAATCGCTGTTTCTCTCACACATTAATGTTTCTCTCCCTCTCTTTCTTTCTCCCTCCCTTCCCTCTTTAAAAATAAATAAATAAAATATTTTTTGAAAAGTGCCTATTATATAAGTGTTTCCTAAATGTTAACTATTTCATATTATTTTTAGTACACTTTTTATTTTGCAACAGTTTTAGATTATGGAACAATTGTGAATGTAGTATGGAGTTCCTATATATCTCACACTGTTTCCCTTATTAGAGTCTTATATTTGTAACAATTAATGAGCCAATAAGGGCATACTATTATTTACCTAAGATCCATTCTTCCCTCGCATTTTCTTAGTTTTTAGTACCTAGTGACCTTTTTCTCTTCTTGGATGTCATTCAAGACACCACATTAAATTGGGTAGTAATGTCTCCTTAGGCTACTCTTAGCTGTCACAGTTTCTCAGACTTTCTTCCATTTTGATGACTACAACAGTTTTAGGGAGTACTAGTCAGATATTTTGTAGAATGTCTCCCAATTGGGATTTACCTCTCTTTTTTTTTTCATTATTATACTATATGTACGTGTTTTGGAGAGGTACACCACAGAGGTAAAGTATCTTTTTCATTACATAGATAAAGATAAATGCTACCTACCTGACTAATCATTGTTGGTGTTAACCGTGGATACCTAGCTAAGACAGTATTAGTCAGTGTTTTCCATTATAAAGTTACTCTCTCCACCCCTTCCAAGCTGTACTCATTGAAAAGAAGTTGTTATGTAAAACCCACACTTAAAAAGTGCAGTGGTACACTTCACTTCCTTGAGGGTAGGCTGTCTACATAAGTTATTGGGAAATCTCTGAATGAAAGATTTGTCTAGTCCCTTCCTCTCTTCCCCACCTCTCCCCTTCCCCAACCATTTATTTTATTTATTTACTCAATTCTTTACATCAGTATGAACTCATGGATGTTTATTTTATATTTTGGGTTATACTCTAATGTCAATACTACTTTATTTTATTGCTCAAATTGTTCCAGCTTTTGTAATTGGGGACTCTTTCAATCAACTCTTGTGTAGGGTATTTTTTTTGTACATACTCCCTTTGATATAGGGTCATTTTTTGTTGGGGGGGTTGTTTTTCCTTTGTTCCTTTTTTTTAAGCAATTCTTTACTTTCTGGCACTACAAAATGCTTCAAGCTCAGTTTGTGTATGTCCTGCCTCAGTCTTGGAATCGGCCATTTCTCTAAGGAATGGTTCCTTTTGTTGGAGAATAGTGTTAGCAAGATTTAGGTGCTAATTAATTGCTACTGAGTGTTGTTGCTTCTAGGCCTCTCAGCTGACAGAGTAAGAAAATACATAAGTGTAGACTAGCTCATATATGTACACATATCTATAAATATTTCTATATGTAGCTATCTATATCTATATTAGGCTAAACATGAGTTAATAGTAATGTCTTCGGCTCGAGTCCATTGCCACATAGATCATTCTAGCCTCCTCTTGCTCTTCAGTACTCTCCCACTCCTGTCTCCAAACTCCTGCCATCTATTTAATTCTTCCAAACCTGTGTTCATCTATAGTGTTATCAGTACTTCTAACCAATATCTAACTCTGTCATCTAGAGCACAGTGCTTACGTACAGTGGTGGTTGTTGTTTTGCCTTCAGTCTTATAGAATCCATTCATTTTCAAGGTTACTTTGGCTGATATTTTCCCCCTACTCCTTTGGTGAACTTCTTCTATATATTTGATATTCAGCTAGACTGTTTTCTCATTCTGAACTCTATCCGGCATCCTAAATAATCTTTCAAAATTTGCATGAACTAAGGTTTACTCTTTGTGCTGTAAATTTCCATGAGTTTTGACAAATGCCTTGTATCGTGTATCTACTATGTCATTATTAATTTTATTTGTTTAAAGAGATTTATATGGTATTTACTATGTGATAAACACTAGCTCATCCAACACTTTAAACAACCTTATAGACAGATACCATTAGCATATCATCTCTGGTATAGGTAAAAAGAAATTAAGATGGAGAGGTGGCTAAGAAATTTCCTTAAAATCACACAGCTAACATGGGTAGATCTGGGTTAAAAATCTTCAGCATCTATATGCTCCTAAACACTACACTACCGTGGAGTTATAATTACTTCCTCTACTTTGCTTTTATGGCTTTCTTCCATTCCTCCTCTTCATCTTTCAACAATTTCCCTTTTACCACACTCTGAATTTAACTCTTATCTGCTATATCTGTTTACCAGCCATCTTGTTTATTTTTTTCATTTCAATATGTTTATTCTTCACACAAAATCTAATCCTCATTCTAATAAAGTTTTTAAAGTAAGCACATAAAATTTAGTTTATCCTATAAATTGAATAGAGACCAGAGAACAATGTAAGGTAGAGGGAAAAAACACATTATCAATTTTTATAATTGACAGCTGTAATGGACATATATGACTTTCAGATGTACAACATAATAACTTGATATTTATATACATTGTGAACCTATTACAACAATAAGCCTAATCCATCATTGTTGATTTCAAAAATTCGAGGTGTGCAGATAGGAACACCATGCTGAAATCATCGCTCCAAAGCTGACAATTACTCTGATGCTGCTAACATGCTGTGCGTGTGAGCCTCAGCAGCTCAGCTAAATGACCCTCCTTTGCTTTGCAACCAAAGGTGCTTAAGTATCAAAGTTGACATTTTAAAGGAAAGGCAATCTGAAAAAGTTAATACAACCTTTCAGTCACGTGTAAATGATCTCCCTTTCCATTTTTCTTCAAAAAAGAAAAAGCAGTCTCTCACTTTCAGAAATTCTAGGAGCTGCTGAAGAAAAGAATAATATTTTGGAGAAGCAGATTCCTATTACCTCTATGTCTCTTTTTTGGGGTGGAAGAAGTTGCACATCTTGGAGATTTTCATAAATGCATTTAAAGAGACACAAGATCTGGAACAGGATGCTTTCAAATTCTCTTCTTGGTGCATTTGTAGTAAAAGCATGAGTAAAATAAGTAGACAGATTTATTCAAGCAAATGTCACGTGAGTGTCATAAAAGAAGGTCATCCAATTAACTAATTACTTACCCTACATCCTTGGGGTAACAATCAAAATCAGTTGCTGTCAGAGAAATGTGATCTCAGAGAGAACAGACAATCCAGATTTGTTATTCACTCAGCTTTTAAAATCTCAAAAGACAAAGTTTCTTGTAACTCAAAGACATTTTGCTTTTCATTGTGCTATGAGCAAGGTCAAAATTAAGGCCAATGGCCACAGAAATTTTGCCTCCAATCCCTCCATATTTTCCTAAAGTTCTCCAATGGATAACAAGGGGAAGGTAATTAATGTCTCTTCAGTGCCTACAAGATGCCGGACCCTTTATTTTAATTTTATTGTTGATGGTATCACTGATGTCCCCCTTCCCCCCACCCCTTTGCCCACCTCCACCCAGCCCTCACCCCCCCTTCCTTCCGGCCATCACCACACTGTTGTCCATGTTCATGGGTCATACATATGTGTTCTTGGCTAATTCCTTCACCTTCTTTCATCCAACCTCCCTTCTCCCTCCCCTCTGACAGCTGTCAGTCTGTACCTTGTGTCCATGCCTCTGCTTCTATTTTGTTTGTCAGTTTATTTTGTGCATTAGACACTTTTAATACACATCTCATTTAAACCTCACAACCCCATGTGGGTCTTGTAGATGAAGTAAAAAATGTCTTCTTCTTCTTGTTTTTAGTGCAAAGGAAGTTACTGAGTGTGAGAAAATGGGACTGTGGAAGATGTTCAGTCCCTTTCTATGCACAAGCAAATGGTGGAGTTAGAACCACAACTCAGCTCCTGAGTCTCTCAGCTCCAAATTTCTTTGTTCCACAAATCCGTCATTAGTTCTGAGTTCTTGAGCTGGAGTAGATGGATGTGAGTAGTGAGAAAGGATGGCAGGGGAGGCAGAGGGAGTGTACAGGGGGTGCTGTGTAATGTAAGCAGGGGGCCAGCAGGCCAGGGAAGACTTGAAGAGGAGCCTCTGCCTGGACGGGTTGCCATAAGCTCCCAGGTGTGGTTCCAGTTTCCCTTCACCAATTAGACCAGTTCATGAGTAGTTTCCCAGAGCCCATTAGGAGATATCCTCCCCCCTCCGCCCCTTCCATCATGATGCTACCCAGAAACCTGAGGATTGCAGGCCTTCTTCAACATGTCAGTTTCCTGTCATTAGCTTATTTTCCTCAAGACCTAGATCCTGAGCAGCCTTGACCTCTCAGCCAAAAGGACCTGAGATGTCCGGCAGTAATTCTCCAATTTATTGCCCCCGGTCTACATTCCTGACCTATGAGTGTTTACAGACACAGGGACTAGCTCAGCGTAGCTGCTTTAATTTTGTCATTGTCTTATAATTTCATGGAAATGGCTGCTGTGAAGCCAACCAATGACTAATAAAATCCTTCTGCCCACTCATTTTTAATGTCATTCTGGAACTCCAGAACAGGGACCATCTGGCCACGATGCTTACTTTAATATAAAAGAATAGCTGAGTTGAAAATCATATTTCTGAGAGAAGGCTGAAATGAGTGTTCTGTTTGTGAACCAAAAGTGCTGCAAAACAAGCCCAGCGTTTGATTCGGACAGTGATGAGATATGCCGAGTACCACATATTCAGCTCTTCCTGTGGGGAAGTTAAATCTCTACTCACACACATACAATATACAGATACCAATCAATACTACTAACAACTGTCGTTTTTGTTGGACACTCTCCATGCACCAGTGGCAAAGCACTCTGGGTTATTTTGTAAGGGGAGAGTACTATGGAGTTCTCACTTTATAGGTGAAATAAACACAGGAGTTAAGAAAACTTGCTGCAAGTCATACAGCTAGTAAAAAACAGAGCCAGGCTTGGAACCGAGGTGGGTCAGTTTCTATATATGTGCCCTCAGCAGCTGTGTTAAGGGCTTTTGAAGAAAAGCCATCCTAAGCAATGACTAGTCTTTCATCTAGGTAAATTGTAGAACCAGGAAACTATAGAGACTTTTTTTAATTTTAGCTTTTTTACTTCAGAATTATTTTAGATTTTATAGAGAAGTTGCAAAGATATTATAGAGTTCCCATCTACCCGTCATTTAGCTTCTCCTAATGTTAACACCTGATACAATCTTACTGCAGTTGTCAGAGCTAAGAAGTTATCTTTGGTACACTAAGCTACAAATTTTATTCAGATCGTGGTACAGTTTTTATTTGCATGTTTTTTTAACTTGTAATTTGGCCATCCTTTTTAATATTTCTAGGGGTTTTTGTTTTGATTACTTTTTAGTAAACTTGATTTTATTTTTTATTTATTAACTTTTTTGTTTGTTTACAGTTTTAAAGCACTTTTAAGTTCACACGCACACAAAAATTGAAGGGATGGTGTAGAGATTTCCCATATATCTTCTGGCCTCACACAGGTATAGCCTCCCCAAGTTGGTACACTTGTTATGATTGATGAAGCTATATTGGACACATCTTAATCACTCAAAGTCCATAGTTTACCTTAGAGTTCACCCTTGGTGTTGTACATTCTGTGGGTTTGGACACATGTATAATGACATGTATCCACCATGTAACACCATACAGAGTATTTGTACAGCCATACAATTCCTCCGTACACTGCCTGTTCATCTTTCCATCCTCCTGCCTAACTCTGCCAACTACTGTATCCATGGGTTGGCCTTTCCAAATTGTCATATAGTTGGGGTCATACATTTATATAGCCTTTTCAGATTGACCTTTTTTACTTTTAAGAAAAATTAGTATGTCATTAAAGTTCCTCATGTCTTTTTATGGCTTGATAGCTCTTTTCTTTTTAGCACTGTGGTTTTCAGTGTAAGGGGTGCGTGTAACCAGCTGTGCCTTTGCCTGGGTTTAGCGGGAGTACACACTTCCTGGTCCATCTCTGGCAGTTAAGACCCACACACTCTCCCCTCTGCACTTTCTGGTTTCTGTATATGTGAATCTCGACCATGTGACTTGGTCACTTTGACTCTGCTCTCAGGTGTTTCTTACTAAGATTTGGCAATTTGACTCAGAACTTACAAGTTCCTGACCTCATTTCTATGTGCCACATCAACTTTCCTCCACACTCATATAAAGATTGGAATTCCATGGCAATTGTCTCTCTAGCTTGACATTATGGTTTTGTGTTCTTATTGCTGGGCTGTACCCTGCCTCTGCTTATCTCAGTAATCCCAGTTCATAAGGAAGGACCCAAATTCCCTGCACTGAGTGTGTTAAACAATGACACTAATTTAATTTTATGGAGGAAATGTGAACCTAAAGTGATTGCTTCAGAATTGCACAGCATGTGATTAGAAAATTAAAAGGCCCAGGGAAGGAGAGGAAACTTCCTAAGTGTTCTTAGTTGTCAGGACAAGCAGAACTTAAAATAAAAATTAAACAGAGATCAAACACCACATGCAGGTATATTTTGGAAGAGAACTTAAAAATCTTCCCTGCCAAATGGTAGAAAGATTTTAGTCCAGTTTTGGAAAGAAATGCTATTATGAGGCATAGTATTTAAACTTGGACTTTGACCAGGCCAAGCAAGTATTAAAATCAGACTTCGCATGTCTGAAAGACATTTATCATGTTTTTCTGAAGCCAGGCCACCTCTTGTCTTTCTCGGTTTTATTTCTGGCACCGCCATGTTCCCAGACACCAGGTGGGAACAGTCACCTCTTACTCTGTCAGCGCGCACATGCAATCCGTCCCCATTCCCACCAGTTTTGCCCCTGTCATGGCCGTGTTTGCCCACGTCCTTTCAGTTTCCCGTCGCCATTCCCTTGGCTCAGGTATTTCACAAACCTTTTGCCCTATGTGCCCCTAGTATACGTGTGGCAGATTAACTTCTAATGTAAAGTCACTGCAGATGATCAGTTTGCTCAGACACTTCAATGAGATTCCAATACCTACTGGGTTCAGAATGAAGTCCTACTCTAGCAGTTGAGAATCTTCATGCTCTTGCCCCCTTTTCCAGATTTATCATCACTCCCTTGCTGCATACAACATACACTAGCCCTGCTGGCTTGCGTTTTTAGTTTTTCCCTGAACGTAAACTGTCTGTCATGGGGCACCCGAGCAGGCTGTTTCTTCTGCTTGGAACGCCTTCCCCGGGTCCTGATCTCAATTGATTAGCATACTATACATCGGGGTCTGTCAAACCACAGCCTGGGGGCCAAATCCAGGCTGCCAGCCAGTTTTTGTGCACGAAGTCTTAGTGGAACACAGTCACACCCATTCCTATGCGTGTGTTTTCTATGGCCATTTATACACTGAAACAGCAATGGTGAGTAACTGCAACAGAGACTCCATCATCTGCAAAAGCCTAAAATGTTTAATTTATTGGTTCTTTACAAAAAATGTTTGCTGAATCCTGCAATACAATCTTATTCAATACTGACTTCCCTAATTGCATAGTCAGTTCAAGGTGTTTTAGCAAAAACTTGTTGACCTCCTCAAAATTTGTTTATATGAAATTGAGATCAATTTCGTGTGCTAAATATACAAAAACAGAAAAGATATATACTGTCCCTCAAGAAGCTTATTCTCTATAACTGATGACAAAACTATAAATAAATTATTTCTCTACAACATGATAAGTAGAGTAATAGAACATAAAGTAATAAGAAGTCCCTGGAAGCATAGAAAAGAGCATTATTAATCTTTTGGAGGGGTGAAGTAGTGAGGAAAAGGAGTTTAATAGCTAAGGTGGCTTTGAAATTATGTATAGAACTACATCTAAAAGACAAGGGGTTAAAGTCATTTCAGGTAGATGAACAGCATATACAAAGGTGAGAAGGAACATAACGGTATGGTCTCTCTGGGGAACCTCGGGCAGGCCCTTATGAGAACAAAATGGAAAGAGAATGGGCTTTGGGGTCAGATTTACCCGGGTTTGAAGCTGCACTCTAATATTCATTAGCTGTGTGGCCATGAGCAAACCTTTAGCTTCTACTAGTCCACTTTCTCATCCTAACAGTATTTCTATGAGTTAGCTAATGTGATGTAGTTGAAAGTTTTGGGCACAATGTTTGGCACAGAGTATGTGCCAAAAAAATGTAGATCTTATCAGTATGTGCAAAACAAAAATGTTCATGCAGGTTAGCGTGGGACAGGAAGTGTAAAGAAAAAAGACACACGTCAGCTCACAGTACAAAGGTGGCTGCTCTCTTCTCTGTGCCTTAGTTTCTATTCTTCCAGTGGAACTTATTCCTTCCTGTGTTGTATATGGTGGGAGTGTGGACTTAGTCCTTCCTTCTAAATTGTGACCTCCTTGAGGGAACCATCCTTCCTTACCCCTTTTTGTGTCTTCCAGAGCACCTAGCACTGTGTCAGGCATAGAACAGGTCTCTGATGAATGCTTGTTGAATTTATAAACCTTAGATTGGGAAGGTGATCAAATCTTATATGAAATTAAAACCACTGGGTTTCAAGATGTCCGTCTGCTCCAGTTTGCCCATTTTGATGGGTGCAGGTCTAACTTGTAGCTTTCAAAAAGGTGGGAATTGTTTTTATTCTTCTTTCTCCTCTTCCCTCATGCTCTCATTCTGGTGTAATTTTCACCTTCAGAAATGTCCTTCACCCCACCCTCCGGACATCCACTGCTTGTTCAAATATGCCTGTATTTGTTATTTCATTGACACAGAAATGCTCAGGGTTTCTATCATAACCTTTCCCAGGCAGGCCTTTGGAAGGAAAGTTAGAGTCATCAGGAGGGGATTGCTAGTAGAATATTAGACATCACTGTGTCCTCAAATCCTTTCAGAACATGATAGCAAAACTTAATATATGTTAAGGTTTATATATGTTATATACTGCCATATGTAAGATCAGTCGTATGGGTCCTAGAAATAACAGGCCTTTAATTATAGTAGTATTAACAGCTATCATATATTGAGAGCCTACTATCTGGTGGACACTTGGCATGACTTATGTCAGCCCCTCACAACAGCGTGCGTGCTATTAATCACTTTCACACATGGGAAAATAGAGCTCAGAAAAGGTAAGCAACTTCACAAGGCCACACACAGCTAAGGAGCAGAACCCAGATCTGCCTGCTTCATCAGACTTCCTGACAATGCCCTTTGATTGCCCTGTGACTGGGAAGCAAATCTTTTAGGCTGCATTTCCCTGCTGTGCATTCCATCTTTCCAGGATTTTCCAGATGATGCCCCTTAGAATTCTTTCCTGAGAGCAAGGCTAGCTACAGAATGTGTACAGTCCTCATAGGAAAGGCAGTGGGGGCAGGGAGAGTGCCATTAAGGGTCTTAGAAGAGAAACTTCTTCCTTTCTTCTGTGGCTTCTCTCTTGGCATGTCATGATTTTTAAAAATTATTTAATGCCACTTTAACTTAAGAAAAGTTAAAATTTTAAATTATTACTAGACACTTCACTGTTCATTTTTGTATTATGTAACGTCAGTGTTAAATGCGAATGTAACGGCCTGTGCAGAATCACCCAAATGGCACAAGTCGTGTTTTGTAGCTTATATGTGCATCTTTTCCCCAGAAGAATGGAACTGCTGCCCTGCTTTTATTTTACTTCTTAATCTACATACAGTCTATCAACATCCTCAGCCTTCAGCTCACTGACGAGTAAGAAAAAACTGAGAGAAGGAGCTATGGGTCTCCCGGTCGCTGCCCTTCCTTTCTGTCATCATTTCCAGTGCAAGTGTTTGGCTACTAGTACAGGGGAATTCCTTGAGTAAAAATGGCAGGATTCCTGAAATTCTGGTGTTTCTTAGAATCCCATTGCCTTCTTTTTCTGTTCACAGCACATTTTGGTTCAGAATGAAAACGTAGACTCTTGGAGCTGTCAGTATCCCTAGATTACTCAGTACTAAATGTAACCTTGTATTCACTCTCAGTCTTGCTGAACGTCCCCGCGTCATGGGTTCACCATAATTCTGTGCTCCGGGGGCATCACAAATGCTACCTGAGAATGGGGTGACAAGGACTGGAGCATGCATATTGTGCATATCCTCTCTGCTCCTGTGCATGCTCCCCTGCCCCACAGAACCGCACTTACAAAACTCAAGTGCTAAAATAAAATCCTGAAGCATTTCGGGTTGGCCACAGCGGGGAGTTAAACTAAATGTGGAGCCCCTAAGCTAGCACAGGTTTTATGCCCGTGAACCTGGCCCTGCCTGGGAGATGTTAACAGGTGTGAGGAAGGAGGAAGTTTCTACAAGCCAAACTGTGAAAACTTTCTCTAATCTCATAGGTCCCTCAAACACTTACCAACCTTCTTTGGCCAAATATTGAAATTCTACTTGAAAATCTTCAACTCAACCAGTCCTTAAGAAGCAGAGGAAGAGAAGCCTCAGGCCATTATTTCAACTGTTCAGAATCAAATCAGCTTCTTTCTAGTCTCAATAAATTACTTGTTTTCCCAGTGGTCAAGTTCCCACCCCGCACTCTGGTTTCAGGCTCTGGTCTTGTCCATAGTTATTTCTCACACCTCCTGTGAGTCTGTACTGTAATACCGGTACTTTTAATGTAGGTCTGTACTTGAGTATAATACTCAGAGAAAAACTTTAATGATAGAGGAAAAAAAACCAGTTACTTAAAATTCTCTAATCTTTGCCTTGTGCAAGTTTTCCTTTTGTTTTTATTCAACATTCAACAAGCTTTGACTAAGGAGCTACTCTTATCAGCAACAGCTCTTTCAGGAATGAGAGGGTGCAAAGGAAAAGGTGTGGGAATGGCTGATTTCAAGAGTTGGGCTCTAGTGCCTTCTGAATCTGGAACATTGTAACTAAATGTAACATTTAAATTAATAAATGTTCTAGGCAGCTCCCTCTTTTTGCTCCTTTCTATACCAGAAATGCGGTTTGTGAGATAATTGTACGGGCAGGTGTACCAGGGTCATTTTCCTAGATCAGTCCTCCATACTCTCTCTTTAAGGGGTGACTTTTTAAACACAAACTGCACCCTGTATTTAAGTAAATAAGGACTCCTCTTTTCTTTAATGCTTCACCAAAATTTTCAAAACCCTCTAATTACAGTTTTCTAACTAATTTCTAGACTTAACTTCAAAGAATTATACAAGGTTTGTAGTGTCTATGGCTTCTTCCATTTCCCTTAACTCTTAGTCAACCACGTCTCTGCATTGCACTTCTCTTACCTTGCACTTCCAACTCCTGCTCTTAATAGCATTCTTGATCTCAATGCCAAGACTATCGAACACTTTCCATTCTAAGTTTGAATCAGCAAAAAATTTATTTGAATGGTTATAGATCTGTAGACATACTTCAATAACATGACTGAGGTGACAGTTCAGGTTTAAAGGTGGTGCACTGGAGAATTTTAGTGAAAGGACACTGTTCCATGGAGTGGCAGTGACCTGAGTTCTGGAGATGGGAAGGAATTATTCTTTATTTAAAATTGCTTTTGTCTGTGACATGGGAAATTAGACTGTCAGCAATTCCATGTCATCATGCCAAAAGATGTTATGTTAATTAGTCATTTTTTATTCAACAAATAATTTCTCTTTTAAATTATATTCTATTGATTATGCTATTATACTTGTCCTAATTTTCCCCCATTTTTCCCCCTCCACCCAGCACCCCACTCCCTCAGGCAATCCTGCACCATTGTTCATGTCCATGAGTCATGTGTATAAATTCTTTGACTACTCCATTTCCTATACTGTAGGCTATTCCTGTACTACCTATTTGTAATTCTTAATCCCCTCCCCTCTCCAACCATTCCTGCACACCCTCCTTCCATCTGGCAACCATCAAAACACTCTCCATATCCTTGATTCTGTTTCTTATCTTGTTTGTTTAGTTTGCTTTTTAGATTCAATTATTGATAGAGTTGTATTTTTTGCCATTTTGTTGTTCATTGTTTTGATCTTCTTTTTCTTAAAAAAATCACTTTGAGATTTCATACAATAATGGTTTGGTGATGATGAATTCCTTTAGTGTTTTTCTTGTCTGGGAATCTCTTTATCTGCACTTTGATTCTAAATGATATCTTTGCTGGGTAGGTTCCTGCTTTTCATGACTTTGAATATTTCTTGCCAATCCCTTCTAACCTGCAAAGTTTCTTTAGAGAAATCAGCTGATAGTCTTATGAAAACTCCCCAATAGGTAACTAACTGCTTTTCTCTTCCTGCTTTTAAGATTCTCCCTTTATCTTTAACCTTTGGCACTTTAGTTATGATGTATCTTGGAGTGGGCCTCTTTGCATCCATCTTATATGGGACTCTGTGCTTCCTGGACTTAAATTGTCTATTTCTTTGACTAAATTAGGAAAGTTTCCTTTATTGTTTTTTCAAATAGATTTCCAATTTCTTGCTCTTTCTCTTCTTCCTCTGTCACCTATATGATGCAAATGTTGGACCTCTTAAAGTTGTCCCAGAGGCTACTTACACTACCCTCATTTTTTAAAATTCTTTTTTCTTCTTGTTGTTCTGATTTTTTTTTATTAAGTTCCAAATCATTGACTTTATTCTTAGCTTCATCCACTCTGCTGTTGTTTCCCTATAAATTGTTCTTTATTTCAATTAGTGTATCCTTTGTTTCTGAGTAGATCTTTTTTATGCTGCTGAGGTCCTTACTAAGTTCCTTGAGCATCCTTATAAGCAGTGTTTTGAACTCTGCATCTGACAGATTGCTTATCTCCATTTTGTTTAGATCGTTTTCTGGAGTTTTGATTGGTTCTTTCAGTTGGGCCACGTTTCTTTGCCTGCTCATTTTGGCATCCTCTCTGTGTTTGTTTCTATGTATTAGGTAGAGCTGTTTTGACTCTCTGCCTTGGTAGTGTGGCCTAATGTAGTAGGTGTCCTGTAGGGTCCAGTGGCACAGCCTCCTTTATCACCCAAGCTGAGTACTCAAGGTGTGCCTTTCATGTGGAGTGAGTACACCCTCCTCTTGTAGTTGAGCCTTGCTTGCTGTTGGCAGATCAATAGGAGGCCAGTCAGCTGCAAGGATTGGCTGTGACCACTGATCACCAACCTCTACCCTTCATGGAGGATCAGCTATGCAGGAGTAGGGTGGTGGTGCTCCAACATGGTCTATAGCTGTCCACTGGGTCTGCTGGTCCCTGGGGTTTCCCAGGTGGTATAGGCCTATGTCATCCCCAACCTGTGTTTTGACCGGTGCCTCCCTGCCCGGGCTATAAAGCAATCAGAGATGACTGCTACTTATGCTGGGCTTGGAGATTCCCAGGTAAAGCCAAGCTGTGCATCTAGTCTGGCTGTTGCTAGTGCTGAGCCTGGGGCCCACTGAGGCCAGCTATTGCTTGTTTGAGAGGATTTAGGAAATAGTGAAGCCTGAGCCAAGACCAGCTATTTTTATGGAAAAGCAGCTTGGGTGGGCACGTAAGTGGGGCAGTGTAGAACCTCTGGGGATCTCCAAGGTGGGTCAAACAGTGTTAGCCAGGTTTATGGAGTCTCAGATACAGCACCAGCTTGCCGGCTCTGTGGGGGAAGGGTTAAGAAAAGGGGCAATGGCCTTTGCTCGCCTTGATGCCAGACACTTCAGTTCCTCCCTATATACCACTGGTGCCTTTCAAGTGCTACTCTGGTGCTGGAGCTCAGAAGTAATGAGTCTGAGTAGGTGAGTCCATGTGTGGGTTCTCTAAGAGGAACTGCTTAGGGCTCCAGAAGTTTCTCCCACCAACTCAATTCCCCCTGGTTTTTGTAGCCAAAAGTTTTAGGGACTTACCTTCCTGGCACTGGAACCCTAGACTGGTGGGCCTGGTATGGGGTTGAGACTCCTCACTCCTGAATTTTTATCCACCACACATGGGTGTGGGACCAGCCTGTTTCACCTCTGTGCCCCTCCTACCAGTCTGGATGATGCATTTTCTTTAATTCTGTAATTGTCAGACTTTCATTCAACTAGATTTCTGATGATTCGGAGTAATGGCTGTTCTGTACTTTAGTTGTAATTTTGATGTGCTTGTGCAAAGTGGTGAGCCATGTCTGCCTACATTGCCATCTTGACTGGAAGTCAACAAATAATTTCTTAAAGGCTTACCATGCTTCATTTACTATGCTCAGCTCTGAGAATACAACAGAGAACAAGACGCAGCCCCTGCCCACTATGCAATAATGACAATACAAGGGTGGTGTGACAAAAGAAGAGTACGGGAAAGTTCAACAGCCAGGTTTCGAGGTCAGGGAAGCCTTTCTGAAACAAGAAATAGCTAAGTATCTCAATCATTGGTTTTCGAATTGTAGAGAATACTCTGATTTCCTAGGTCTGAGGCTAGCCAAGAATTTGCATTTTAAACAAGTAACACCGATGATTCTAATGCAGAGGTCTTTAGAGTTTCTTCAAAAAATATTTATCTAAGCTGCATTTTATTTAGTTCCATTTTCATTTCCTTTTGTGTTACTCCTAGGGAAAAATGCAGTATTATTTTTTTCACAAGAAATAATTACAATTTGATAACACATGGCGGAGAGGGCCATCACTTCCATTTTCCTACTGTGAAAAGGTTGTGAGTTTTTGTCATGATGTTCAATTATCAGTTGTTAAAAGAAACTGATAACTATCACAGTTTGTCTTAAGATCCACCACTATTGCAAAGATTTAAACTATGCTAGGTTAGCGTACATTTACGTAGAAAAGACTCATGTATTTTCTTGAGATTTTGGAGAGAGGATGTAGGTGAAAATGCACATAAATATATTAAAAAGCATTATATGGATTATATCCCATTCACTTTCACAGAAAATTTCATTCAATTTCCTTAGCATAATAATTGTTATGTTAAGAGGTAGGTTTTTAGCAGTATTTTAAAGACATACTCTTAAAAACATTGAAGTTGACATTTTGAATTAGCATTTTACTAGGACACAATGTACTACACAAAGACAGACCGTGAAGGGCTCAGCTGATTATCATAGTCTTGAAGGGGCTTCAAATTTACCTTAATGGTACTGTACCAACCAATCAACCAGGGGCCACACTTCAATTTTTAAACAGCACATTAAATAATTAAACAGCATATCAAATTATGTTTCAGATAACTGTCACAGCCTAATTTTTCAGGCACTCTTAAAAAAACTGTAAGTGGTTCATTAGAGGTAGTTTTGAAGCCAAAAATGCTAATGTAAGTCACATGGAAATCCTAAAAGAAAGTTGGCATGAAACCTTCAGGGAATGAACTTGCTGCTGGAAATAACAGATTATACAAAAACTGAATCAATGTGGCTTGAACAGAAACATTTATACACAGATGCCGTAGACTTTTATGGTAAACACTCCGATGATCCAACTTTCTTTACACCAATTTCACATGCGTTCATACACGCCTTTGTTTAACCCATTTCATAATTGATTCCACTGTACCTTGCTGTGGCCATGCATAAATACTTCATAACTTTTGAAACACCAGACCAAGAACAAATAACAACTTTATATCCAGTTTCCCATCTTGGATGATAGAAATTCCTTTGTTCTGAAACTGAAAGTGAGCTGTTAGCGACTCTCTGATGATCGCCAGTGTGCCTATTAAATGGTACACTTTCCCCTGACATATGCTTGAGAAATTTTAAGGCGGTGTTGGGTGTTTTCTTTGTGGATGCCATTATTCTGTGTTTCAAAGAACATTAAGCTTTAGTCAAAACCCAACCTTTATGTGATTTAGATGTTATCACATTCTTTGCACTGGTTGTTCTTTCTCGGTGTTTTAAAAATACTGTTTCCATTTCCATGACTTCAATTTAGTTCTACATAATAAAATCATCTTTGGCTGAGAGGATGCAATGGCACAATTCCTATAATCACACAAGACTACGCATTTTACATGGCATGCCTAATTGCAATTTTTAAGGAATAAAATGATCTGGGGTTCTTTATGTTGAGGTTGAGCCAGATGAGAGAATGGCCCAAGGAATCCAGAAAGAATTAAATCTAAAATGCTTAATCAGCTTCAAGTCTACTCATCAGCACTGTAGCTCAACTGAAAAGTAAATCCTAGTTGCAGGAACTTGAATTTATTATATCAATTCAATCAAAACAACCCGTTTGATTCAGTGGCCATCTCAGTTAAGTCATTCATTTGACTGGGTACGGAAGGCAGAGTCTGAAGCAAAAGGGAGTCAGCAGATTTGGTTTCTACTTCCAGTTGCTACTACTACTTATGTGGCCTTGGAAGAAGTATGTCGCCTCTTTGTGCCTCTCTGTCACTGAAGTGATGGGATGACTTTCACTAATCCCTAACATCTCTTCTGGGTGGAGAATTCACTAAGTCATTTGAAGTCAGTGTTCTACTAGCATGTTAAAAGGTAACTCAGAAAAGAGGGTATTGAGGAAGGATGTCAAAGACCTTGACCTGCTGACATGCAGACCTTGATCTCCTGCTCCTGTGTGGAATGATTGACTCATCCCAGACCACCCAGTTTACTCATTCAGGGCTGGTGTCTTCACAGTATCCTTGGGTAAGAGATGAGATAAGACCCACTGTAACCTTTCTGAACCAGTTATACAGCAGCCCTACAGCAGCTGGTTCACGACATCAGCGAGGACAGATTCAGACCTGGAAATGTGCGGAACAGCAGCCTCTTCTTCCTCCCTGTGAGTCTGGCAGAGATAAACAAAAGATAAACCAGATAAACAGAAGATCCTGGGGGTGGGGGGCATTGAGGACGTATGAGGGAGAATCTGTAATTACCATCTACAAATGTGTATCTATCTGAAGGTTTTGGGACTGTCAAGTCAAAATCTCTGTAACCAATCCACCAAAAGAATATTTTCACACATAACATGTGAAAACCATATCGCACTTAAGATATCTTAGCCTGTCTGGAGGCAAAACAAGTCACAGTCCTCAGAATGTGACTGAGTATGACCATTTCAATTGATGTTAAACAGAAATTTAGGGCTAAACTGGGCTTAAATATCAGCCTAAATTCTATCCCAAAGGGTTATTGATATTAATATTTTCTGTACTATATTAGCATGGGGCCTAATTCTAAAACATTTTCTTCTGTGAAATGAATACTTTAAAGATCCATCCCATTCAATGCACCCATCATTTCCATTATAATTGATTTTCCTCTTAGACTGTATATAGCTCTTGGATCCTTAGAAATATGACAAGGTTTTCACAGCGCAGACATTGCATATGCAACATATAGTAGACCGAAACCTAAAGTGGATTTTCAAATGTGATATTTCGAAGCCAGAAGCAAATAAAAACACGACACTATTCACAAAAGCATTTCTCAGAAGGCAGCAATATGGTAAAGAGGACAAGTCCTGGGATATGATTTTAGTTAACTTGGCCTGGATATTTACTCTCAGTTCTAACATAAACTCTGTAAGCTTGGGAAATTAACTTAAACGTCAAGAAGCTCGATTCTGTCATCTGTAAAATGGCTGTGACAATTCTTTTCTTATGTACTTACAAAGGTAGTATTGAGTTCAAAAGAACCAGCTGGTGTGAAGTATAATGTTTAGAATGCTGAGATGGGATTACACCTCATGGAAAAAATCACTTTACTAAAATGTCGTGTCTACCTAGCTTGGACTATCCATCCTAAAACTGTTATTTATTAACATTGTCATTTGGGGGGTCCGGCTGTTCCAGGTATCATTAACAACAGCTGAAGGAGCTTTTTAATGGAAGGACTGACTGAGAAGGACCAAATATACTGTGGAATGAGAATGAGAAACAAGCAGAGAACAAGAAACAGTTCACAGTAAGTTAATTAAGTAACAAGTAAATAAGTGTAGGATCGGTGTTAACACCCAGGTCCTCCTCATTGGTCTGGAACCCCTTCTCTGCCCAGTATTTGTCCTCTGTGTTTCCTGAAGTTTTCCAGAGGATGGAATGATTGGTTCTCTGCATGAGGCCATTTGCACTTTACAGATAACTTCGGGATTCTGTGAAATTTGTATTGGCCATTCTATCTGACTAGGAATGGTTGTCCTACTAAATGTTCTTCCTGTGTTGTTTGGTTATATTTCTTGAATGTCTACTGTGTGTCAGAGGTTGTTTGAGACCCACTGGATGCAAATATGCATCACTTGTGTGGTACTAACTGTGAGGAACACTTGATGGACTTCTCTATCCTTTCTTGTCCAGGATTGCATTTCTTTGAGCTGATTTGTGAGGATAGGAGGGATTGCATATACCTGAGTTTTGGGTAAGATGAGAAAATTGTTTATGTTGAGCGACTAGAAAATGATCCCGCTGTTGTGCAAATTTTATGGAGTCTAAGGTGCTTGCTTCCTGGATCTGTTTCCTTCTCCTCCTCATTTTCATTATCATTATGACCATCATTTATTGAGTGCTTACTGTGGTCCAAATACTTATATGTGTAATCTCATATAATTCCCATGAAGACTATTTAAAGAATCTTATTTTACAGATGCAAAAAAATACACGCATAAAAAGGTGGCTTTACCTCTTCTCCAAGGTCACAGAGCTAGTTGGGCTCAAGGTCAGGTTTTAATCTTATCTGCCAGATGCCAAAGTCCTTGATTTAATCACCCTTTGTCTTGCCTCCTACCCACCCCATCGGTAAACACTCCAATGTTTAACTTTTTAATATCTATTTTTAGGACATAATTTTTTTCAGTTAAAGGTTTTAATTAAAGTTTTCATTGTTTTGTTTCTAAGATGTACACTTAGCAATACATGATTGAAACTTCACTAACTTTTTAAAAAATTTTATCAGTATGTGTTGTTAGCATTGGGAATTCTCAGAGTGAGAATTATTAATTGGTGCTTGAATTTCCTCTTCAGTATTTTTGCTAACAAGCTGTATGTCTGTTTGAAAGTGTTCCCACTGTCTGCCTAGGCATCCCATTCTCTCCTTGGAAAGCTGAGGCTGTGAGACTGAATCTCCTGTTATGGGCAAAAATGTTAGCATTAGACTGGGGAGGCATTGGCCCAGGGAAGTCATATGTAATCAGTATCTAGACACGTGATGTACTCCCATCACTAGCATTGATATTGAGAAATTTCTTTTATCTTGCCCTCACTTGTTGAGATTATTAGCTACTGTAATCAAAGAATGTATTTTCCCAGGGGGCAAAGTCTACCTTGGAGTGGTAGGATTCTGAAAGACTCAGCTTTATAACCACAGCACATTGATGAGTATTTATTGATGATTAGTGATGATAGTAAGCTAATACTTCTTTATGCACTGTCAGGCTAAGCATTTTAAGGCATTCTTTTATTTAATCCCTTGAAAGGGAAATACCACCTGCGGATGTGATGAGGACTAAATGAGATAAGACAGAAAAAGCACTTGAAACCACGCCTGTCTGGACTCCCTGTGAGCCTCCCAGAGTGTAACCATGATTGCGATCAGTTACTTCCTTCTCTGAAAGAGAAGGCTGGACCAGGCTGGAATGGATAAATTGCCCTCAATATTAACTCAGATTTTTTATCTGAAACTACTTTCAACCTGCTGTGAAACTCTATCCAGACCCTAAGTTGACCCTATACTCACTCTCTCAGCAATTCCAGGGCAACAGATTCTACTTTTCACTGCTGATTAAGTCTGTTTGGGGCAGAGGCTGATCTGAGGTCTGAGCACAGGGAAGCAGAATCCACTGCCGGGAATAAAGAATGAGCCTGGCTGCTCGTGATCAGAGACTTGACCTTAAGGTGTTGACACAATAGCTGAGCAATTTGAACACTGGGAAAGAGCAAGTCACAACAGCTCCTCGCAAGTTCGGGGACTAAGGTACAGACAATGACGGGCATTTCAGTAATACAGTCCAGACAATGTGTTGCAGGGAAACCTGTGGGCCAGCCCACAGCACTCAGCATTCTTAACTTGTTTACCCAGAACTAGAGGAAGGAGAAGCCAGTGATTACTAAAAAATGTTTCATTAACAAGTTTAATCTTGGGTGTAACTTCCTTTATCCCAGAATTTCCACCCACCACTCATCTTGATGTATAATAATGCATCCATAAGCCTTATCTCCAGCACGGAGAACTGGAACAGGGTGGTCTCTGGTTTCCTTTAACACAGTGAGAAGAAAGTCTGGGGGCATAAGTAATGTTTTACATTAATTAATTAGAATGAGTGATATTGGAGGAGCCATGTAAGAATATAAAGAAGCTCATTACTTTTCCAGATTCCATTCACTGTATATTTGTAAAAATGCTTTGAGTTAGTAAAATTTTGAAATGGTAAAGGGATGAAAATTTACCTAACACAACCTTTCATAATGGTTTAGCCATTCTTGGATTATGTAGTTCAGTCTGCATGGCCTTGGATCATAATTAATTAGTAATTTCTTAAGATGAAATTGTGAGAAAATAGGAGAAAATCAGAGGCATAAGTGGAAACTTCTGAAAATCAGAAATGGCAGGGAAAAAAAAACTTGATTTTTCACTATGTATATTAAGTACTTAATTTTAAAAATTAACCTTATTTACTTTTTAAGAATCAAAACAATGCATGTTCAAAAGTTTAAAACTCAAATACCACAACAAAACTTAGTACCAACCTCTCTTCCCCTCAATCCCAAATCCATCCTCATATTCAACCATTCTGCATTTCTTTCTGTTATCAATTTTTATGTTTATCCACAGTATTTTTATAATGCTATTTTTTTATTATTTAAAAACTTTTAGACATTGCCTACTGAATAATAAAACTTCCTCTAAGGAAAATGAGAATTATCTTTCTTATCCCTTTCCCTATAGGCTTGTTGTGATTATAGCTAAATTTCTAGTTAAATTAGTAGAAGTCGGACAGGCCACCAAGCTTATCCAGGTTGAATAATTGAAGGGGATGATGATTTTTTACTTGGCTGATTTTACTTGAAATTATGATCAAAGCAACAACCAGGCAATGCAGAAGATGCACGTAAGGGTCAAGCTATGATTGTGCGGACACCGGTTCTGGGTGCTCCTCTTTGCTTCTCTCCAAGCTGCAGCCAGAACCAGGGTCATTTTGTACCGACACCCCCAAGTCAGAGTGGGTGGGATGTGAGGTCACAGCTGTTGAGCTTTCCTTTGGTGGTGGTGGGCATTGGGCTATGACAGCCCTCTAGGGCCTACGCTACTATTATATATTGGTCGGCCTATAAAAGGTAATTCCATTAAAAATTATGTAAAATTCCATCTAAAAATTCAAAATAATATATATGGTCATGTACAGTAAAGTAAAAAATATCTTCATGTATGTTGATTATCTGAATATTAAAAATACTATAAAAGAACAATTATTGGTATCTATCTGTGTAATTTTATCATTTAAGGCTATGCCTAGTTCTAGTACAATGACATTAGAAATTTTCTGAAGAATATATGTTTTTTAAATTTTTATTTATCGATTTTTAGAGAGAGAGGAAGGAAGACAGAGAGAAACATCAATTTGCTGTCCCATAGTTATGCATTTACGTGTTGTTATTGTATGTTTCAAGGCAACCTTTAGCCTTGCAGGACACTGCTCAAACAAACCACACGAGTCAGGACTGAAGAATGCATTTCCGATGGTCTTACTGTATTTATTTTTCCCACAAAATTGCCAACAATCTTCTTATAAGTTATATTTTTAGTGATTAACAAAGTTGACATTTTGACAATCTTAACTGACTTTTCTTTGTTCATCATATTTTTTTTTTCTGAGAAAAATATACTCTCTCCTAGCTGCTGAGGTATTTGGTAATTACAGAGTAAATTCTGCTCAATGGTGGATATTCTTAAGGGAGTTTATTGAATTGCATAAATATTTTAGTCTATTTTAAAGTACTATTTGTATCCTTCATTCAGAGTGCTTTCTTTTTCAAATAGTTTTTGGAAGACAAAACACATCAAATAGGTTTTCTCTATCTGCAATCATTTTACTGTTTTGCCAAATTTAGATGCTGCAACATCATAAGTCTTCTTAATTTTATTCCATTTTGGTATAAAACATAAATTACACATTTTAAAGGGAGAACGCATGAAAAACTTTTTTCTCACAAGTTATTTCAAAATACAATATAAAATTTCAAAACTACCTTCCGTTCTTCATGTGAGCTAACATCACTTAATTTATTCAATTCCTTCCTTGCTTTTGTAAGAATGAATTATGTTTTCATATACAAAGTTTGTTTTTTAAGAATTTTAATCACTAAAAGCTTTAAAAGCCAGTTTGAAGCACCATTTCTTTTGAATATTTTTATAAAAGTTTTCTAACTCTCTCTGAACAAAATTTATAGTTTAGAATTTGCAAAACAAAAGTTTAATACTATGGTAGAACCTTCATAATGCTATTAAAAAAAAAAATTCTGCCCTGGCCAGGTGATTCAGTTGGTTGGAGCATCGTCCCATATACCAAAATGTTGCAGATTCGATTCCTGGTCAGGGCACATACCTATTGTGCGTTTCATCCCAGTCAGGGCACGTATGGGAGGCAACCGATTGATGTTTCTCTCTCGCATCAATGTTTCCCTCTCTCTTTCTCATTGATGTTTCTCTCTCTCTTCCCCTTCCCCTCTAACATTAATAAAAACATATCTTCAGGCGAGGATTTTAAGAAAAGTAGTTCTTCAAAAGTTTAACTATTTTTAATATCTAATTGAAAATGGTCAGTAAAGTGAGAAAATGTGTATTCCCATAATGTGGTTTTCTTTGTCCCTTTGGGGTTTTTTTCTGTTTTTTTTTTTTTTCTTTTAACCTCAGCTTTATTTAAAAAATGTTATGGTTAACTTGAACTGCATCCTTTGTGTGTATGAAACTACAGTTGCCCCTTGAACGATGCAGGGGTTACGGGCCCTGGCCAGTGCGTAGTAGAAAATCCACATATACTTTTGACTCCCCCATCGTTCCTTGGTATCTCTGGGGGACTGATTCTAGAACCCTGACAGATAAAATCCGAGGATGCTCACGTCACTTACATGAAATGGTGAAGAACAATGCATACACTTGGCCCTCTGCATTTGCAGATCCCAATGCAGATTGAAAATACTGTTTTCAATACACAGTTGTTTGAATCGGGTGTAAAACTAGGCGATATGAAAGGCCGATTTATATTTATGGAAAACAATCCACATATAAATGGATTCAAATTTGTGTTGTTCAAAGGTCAACTTTACTTGTAAGTTTTGACTCACAACACTGTGATTAGTGTGCACAATTACAATTTTGATTTTACTACAGTTTATTTAAAACTGATTATAGATTATGTATACATTATAACCTTCGGGTGGCAAACACAAGGCCCGTGGGCCAAATCCGGCCCTCCACCTTGTTTTATCCGGCCCGGCACCTTGTTACTACCCAGAGGCAGTGCCAAGCTCCTTGCCCCCAGTTAAGGAGTAGTTACATTTATACAGTCCTAAAATTACATTTGACCCTTTGAAGGCCACCACAAGGCTGATGTGGCCCCCAGTGAAAATGAGTTTGACAACCCTGTGAGTATAACCTATTTCAAGTACTATATTTTTGCCCCATGAGTATCCTAATTTGACTCAATAAATTCCACATGACATTACTATAGCAAAAGCAAACATTTTATCTTCAATGTAGAATCTTTTGACTGTTTTTACAATGGTATTCTTAATATCTGACATTTCACCTTTGATAAAATAAAATCTCGAAAGTTTTATTTTTCTTTTGATTCCATAAATTAAATTTAAAAAACTAAATCATTATCATAATTAACTTACTTTTAGAAATCCAGTGACATTGACATTAAAATGCATCAGGAATTTTGCACATAACAAACTATTGCTTCATTTTTAAAAAACTGTGTGCAGATGAGCAAAATTAGTAGAAGTCATTTGATTAAGTGAAGAGTCATGCTTCATGGAATGATAAGCAAATGTGTTCTCTTCCATTGCACATGTTAAATTGTCAGACTCAAGCAGTTCTGTTTAATTAGTAACTTTTGAAGTAGATGCTGATGCTTGTTCATCAGATTTGTGTGTTCTGTCATGTGATTAATGATATTAGCCTGGCCCTCGTGATGAAAAAGGTGATATTCAACAAATACTTTTCTTATACATGCAACATGCTTTAGCCACGGGAATGTTTGGCAACCTAAAGTGAGTCAAATCCTTAAACCTTGTTATGAGGTCCTTCTTGTTCTTTTCTTCTGAAAACCTTGGTAGTTGTGATCCCATAAGACAGGGGTGTCACGCTCATTTTCACTGGGGGCCACACTACCACTGGCGCTACCACTGGGTAGAAACAAGGTGCTGGATAAAACAAAGGGGAGGGCCAGATTTGGCCCTCGGGCCTTGTGTTTGCCACCTGTGCCATAAGACAGGGCCACAGATGACACAGCTGGAGCACATCTAAGTCAAACCTGCAGACTGTAATCACTGCCAGCCAACCTGCATCTGTAGTAGAATCACCCAGCTGAGTCTTGCCTAGATCACCCAAACCATAATCAACATAGACCCTTGAGCATGAATATAAATGCTTGTTGTTGAGGCCACTAAGTTTTGCACTGGTTTGTACACAACACCATGATGACAACTGTTATTCCAGGTGGGAAATGTTGATAAACATTGTGTGCAAGTTATATGTTCACCCTCTCAACTCTTTAGAAAAATGGATATTAAGCACATTATTTTATTTTAAATATAAACATTTACTTTTAACATTTAAATATAAACATGAACCAGGGCTAAAAGAGCTTTGTTACAAACTTTTAAAAAGCATCATCAAACCATAAGATAAATAGTTTTAGGTTGATGCTGTAAACTAAATGACCAAACCACTATAGAGTATATATTAAGGTGACTCTACATGATCTTTGTCGAAGCTCAGCCTCTGTTTCCCAGGCCTATTTTAAATACGTTTAACCTGTATTTCCTACATTCCCACTGCTCCACCGACTGGGAGCCTGATGGCTTCGTGCACCTTGCAGAGACTTTGCACAACCAGGTGGCACACTGAGCGCCTGGTGGAGGCGCGTGGTGTCAAATACCACTGCTGACCAAAAGAAGTCAGTGTCAGAGTGCTTTTCCTTTGTTTTATAAGCAGGAAATGCTGTACTTTAAAGGGAGAGATTATTTACACTGCATGAAGAAAAGGTGAGGGACACCTAGGCATATACCTGAAAAAAATGGAATCAGTTATCTCAAAGAGATATCTGCACCCCGATGTTCATTGCAGCATTATTCACGGTAGTCAAGACATGTAAACAATCTAAGTGTCCACTGACAAGGAACAGATAAAGAAATGTGAGGGCCCTGGCCGGGTAGCTCAGTTGGTTAGAGCATTGTCCCGATAGACCAAGGTTGCAGGTTCGATCTCCTGCCAGGACACATACAAGAAGCAACCAATGTTGGGTAAATGCTGGAAGAATAAGTGAAACAAATTGCTGTTTCAATCTCTCTCTCTCTTCTGTCCCCCTCTCTCTAAAAATCAATAAATAAAATTTATTTTACACATGTGATAACACACATATACACACAAATAATGAAATATTATTCAGCCATCAAAAGAAGGAAATCCTGCCCTTCATGGAGGCACCCCAAGGGCTTTATGCTAAGTGAAATAAGTCAGAGATAGACAGTACTGTCTGATCTCACTCATGTGTGGAATCTTTTTATTTATTTTTATTTAATAATTTTATTGTATTTTTTCACTACCATTTAGTCCCCTTAAAAGGGTTAATTCATAGAACAGAACGTGGAATGGTGGTTGCCAGGGCTAGGGTGTGGGGAAAATAGGAGGTGTTGCTCCAAGTTCCAGTTACAACGTGAGTAAGTTCTGGGAGCTGATACCCAGCATGGTGACTCTACCTTACAATACCGTATTATATACTTGAAAATTGCTAACACAGTAGATCTTAACTGTTCTTGCTACAAAAAAACAATAGGTAATGGATGATGTGTTCACTAACCTTATTGTGGTAATCATTTCACAATATGTACGTGTATCAAACCACCTTTGTCCATCTTACACTTACACAGTGCTGTGTGTCACATATAGCTTAACAAAATGGGAGTTAAAAAAACGCATGAAGGAGAGAAAGATGGGCTGTTGCTGATTGTCTTTCAGGTTTAACAATGTCTTAAAGTGAGTATCCTGTTCATTACACGATGTAACTTGTAGCAGAAACTGGAAAGACAAAGTAGAGACTTATAAAACCATTATGGATTATTTTAATGGCTCAGTAAATAGTACTAATTTGTAAAGAACTGCCAATTTTCAGCGAACAACAAAGTAAATGGGATGCCGGGACAAGGGTAAACTAGGCTATTCCAGACAAACTAGATGGTATAGTGACCTATTTGCCACCCTCCCCGCTCTCTGGAAGCTTCCAGAAACTTGTCTTTGGCCTTGGTGTTTTGGAGTGTCACGATGATATACTTTGGTGAGCGTGTGGTGTGTGTGTGTTTGTTGTATTGTTTTGTTTGGCTTTTCTATCTGGAAACGCATGACTTTAATTTTTTATATTATTTCTTTGATAATTTTCTTCCCTCTTTTTTCTCGGGTCCATCTCTCTAGAACTATGTTAGTCACTCACCCAGGGCACAGCTAAGACCGACCCTCAGATTTTTTTTATCGCGTGTTGTTTTCATATTCTTGTTTTGCTTCTTTACTGTCTGAAAGATTTTCCCATATTGTTCTCCGAACTTTTATTTGAGTGTTTTTGCTCAGCTAGCACATTTGAAATTTTTAATATTTATTTATGTTCTGCTTCTTTCATTTTATTAAGCATTCTATCACTCTGAGGATATTAATTGTGACATTTTGATGGGGTTTTTCTTCCTACTTTTTGCACTATTTCTACATCCTATGATATTCTTTTGCTTGTTGGGTTGTTTCCTCATGTTTTCTCTCAAACTGGAAGATATTTTTTTGCCTCCCTGAGTCTGTTTGACAGTAAATAGCTACCCATATGTACCCTGTGTGATAGAGGCTTTTAACTTGTCAACTTTACAATAGCTTAATCTGTCTTTTCTTTGTTTCTTTCTACATTTCTCCCTCTTTTCTTCTTCCTTAACACCCTTCTTCCTTCCCTTATTTTATTCTTTTTATTATACTAATACTTAAAGATATTCTCCCTTATCTGATACAGTTGCCCATATTCCTTGGACCACACGTTTGAACCTAAAACTTATACTCTCAATCCTATTTAGTTTCCATTAATTGATGAAACTTTAACAAAGTAAAAATTTCATATGGCTTTAAAATATATATATGTGTGTGTGTAAAATTTGGTGCAGACAAAAAATAAAGTTCTCTGCTAATTAAATAGTTGGTCAATAAATAATATAAATCACAAAATGAGTATTAATTTCCAAATATCTAGAAAAAAAAATACATTCAATAGTATTTTCATATAGAAAAGAATTTAGCATTTTCTTGGTGATCTTGGAGAGGTATTTTGAGATCATGGAGGCCCATTATAGTTTCATTCTGAATATTAGTATATTATAGATATGTCAATGTAATAATAATAGTCAGTAGGGTATTCTATAAAATTCAAATTAATAATAGAATTTCCCATAGTAAAATTATTAGACTCTCATGCATTTTGGTGACTTCTGTAACCTATATCAGGGTCAGAAAACATGTTCCATAAAAGGCTAGATAGGCAATAATTTCAGCTTTGGGAGCATAGCAGTTTGTTGAAACCACTCAACTCTGCATTTATGCTGCAGAGCAGCCATAGATAACATGTAAGCAAGTGAGGGTAGCTGTATTCCAACAAAATTTTACTGACAAAGCAGCTGAAAGCCCGGATTTGGCCTAATCCCTGGTCTATATGCAGAAAATCCCCAACCCAAATTTCCATTGTGTTTTTAAACATTTCTCTTTAATCATATTGATAAAGCTAGCACCATTACCTAAAAGATCTAAAATAAAATTCACAATGTCTCTCTAAACCAGATAGCTATACTACTAAACCTATTTCTCTTATAAGTTTTTTCCATTCTTTGTTCTCCAAAATGCATTCTTCTCCCTCACTCTCTAATTTTTCTAATCAGTTTTTAGTTGTCTTGTTTCTATTTTCATGATGTATTTCACATCTGTCTTTTTTTTTTCCACTACATTTCCTCCGTCACTGTCTTTTATTAACTTGTCTTCAGGCTTTCATTAACTTGTCTGGACTCTCACTCTGATCTTACATGTGGTATCTCTGCTCCTATGATGTATCCTTCCTCGTTCTGTACATCCGCAGCTGCCAGTTTAATCTTCCTACAGCATAAGGCTGAGCAGACCACTTCTTAGCTTGGGAATCGTCATCTGCTCCTTCCTCATCTCCAACAGTGCCCAAAGTGAAAAATCTTTCATGATTTGAACCCAGTCAACTTTACCAAATACCATTTCTCTCTTCACTGCCTTATAAGCTCAATTTCAGCTGAAATAGACAAGTTGTTTTCTCTTTCATGCACATTCTGTGCTTCCCATTTTTCCCAACCCATATATTTGCTTTTGCTAGTTATTTATTTGTCCAGAAATGTAGTGGCCAACATGGTAGACATTAGCCAGACAGTTATTGAATTAGCCACATTTCAAGTGCTTAATAGCCAGATGTGGCCAGTATCTACCGTGTTACACGGGGGATATACAGAACGTTTCCACTTTGCAGAAAGTTCTGTTCAACAGCACTGGCCTGAAATGCCCCGCTCACATTGCCTCACAGTTAGCCCTTTATTCCTTAGTTCAGTAACACGCCCCTTACTGACCTACTCCTTTCTGCAATAGCATTTTATTTGTACCAGTGTTACGGCACTTACCACTTCCCATCTTGAAATTTAGTGACTTAAAATGTTATGCTTGACTGTTTATTTCCATTTGTTTTATTCTTTTGTTTCCCTGGTAATGACTAATCTAATGTCATGGACATAGTAGGTGTTCAGAAAGGGTGTGTCTCATTAAAACATTCTCTAAAGCTTTGTAAAGATGGGATTATTTTCCTAACAAAGAGTGATAACTCTGCTTCATAACTTTACCAGTTAGAACTAGCATAAAATTTGGAACATGGAAACTATATCTGTAGAAATAGCATGTTTTAGAAAACCAACATGATTTCCATAAATGGTGATTGGTTTTCATTGGCTTGGGGAGGCAGTGTAGGGCCATGAAAAGAAGACGGAGACAAGGGGCAGATGGCCCACACTAGAGTCCTGTTTCCATCAATTACCGACTCTGCTGAGCCAAGTTAACTCACCTTCTCACAGTTCACAGAGGCCTACCTGCGCTGGCTGAACTCTTTGATAGCAAATGACAGCAATAGAATGAGGTATTAATGGACTCATATAACTGAAAAAGTCCAATGTCTTCAACATGCCTGGATCTGTGCTCTCTTATAAATAATGTTATAGAGCTCCATTTTCAGACAAGTTCTTTCTACGTTGTAGTAACACGGCCTCTCGCAGCTTAAAGGTACACAGCCTCTACAACTCAGGAGCCAAGAAGAGACCTTTCCCTTTTACTCCAGAAAATGCCTCAGTGGGTACTCTCATTGGTATGTCTTTGGTCAAGAACATCCTTAACTCTCTTGTAGCTGGGAGATGGACAGATAGTCCCAGTCTGGATCACGTGACCAAACTGACGCCTTTGCAAGTGGAACAGTCAGGCCCATGGATCTATATGAATGGCGCGAGGCTGCTATGGAGGAGCCTAGTTCTCCAAAGAATGGACTGCAACAGAAACAAAAACCTGTTACGTCTTTGAATTTAGGGTATCCAATAGTGAATAGTGATTAAAGTCTACATTAAACCATACCAGATTCACCAGCACTTACTCTGAAGTAACAGAGAAGAAATTATAGTTTCCTCCAGTATTTCTACCTCAGAGAGCATTCTATAGTCAAGCAAAGGGTCATAACTGTAATAAAATTAAATAATTTACAGATGGCCCTTTATTATTAGTGCCCGCAGAAGTGTCCTATTAACTCAAAATTATTTAATAAGTATCTTATAATTCAAATATTATGGTAGGTGGAACTCTGGTCTCTGTTGCCTTTATTTTAACCAGAGAAGTATCTGATTGTTCAGTTTAACATTTAACAGATCAACATTTATCAGCTTAACAGTTTAATGTTAAATTTGCCCATTTTCTGCTAATGCAGAGACTTTCAAACTATAACAAAGAAATAAGGGGATTTTTTTTCTCACATAAACAAGTTCAGAAGTAGGCAGTTCAGAGGTTAGATGATATTTTTGTGATATCATTAGATGCCCAAGTTCTTTATGGCTTTTTTTCTCTACATCTTCAGAGTATGACCCCATTTTCATGTTTTCAAGGAGGCTGCCAGAACTCCAGCAATCATGTCTACAGTTCAGGTTGGGAGGAAAGGAAAATAGCAAAAAGGTACACATCAGATGATTTAGATCTCTTTCTTGGACACCTAATATTTTATTGTCTTTTGGCTAGATCGGTGTCATCTAAACAGCTTTAGGTAAAAGGAAAGCTGGGAAATTTAGTGTTTATTATTTTAAACTGGGAATATTGCTGCTCCAAGTAAAAATCAGGGTTTTGTTAATAAAAAGAGGGAGAGAGTGGATATTGGATTAGTAACTAGCAAGTTTTGTCCCATACAAATGAACATTATCTCTAAGGTTTTGTCTGAATAAATGGTTTTAATCCTTTAAAAAAGTCTAAAAACCATTGATATAATAAAACTCCTAGAATCAAACAGCCATGTGTGTTTAATTGCATGGAATGATGCTCAGAGGAGACGGTGGGTGTGACGTTCACGCCTTAGGTTCAAAAGCAGTAAACCCCACGCTACTCACTACGGACATTTTGAAAGCTACGTAGTACTGATGGACAATTTTCATTACATCCTGAAGGGGCCTTTGAAAACTAAACCTGTGTTCACATTCGGCATTTCCTTCTTATGGTGTCTCTGTACCCATTTGGACCAAGAGGACGGTTGAATATGCAGCCAAATGGCAAATGGTGATGTGTGCAATTCCACATCCTGGAACTGCCATTCCAGGCTGCCCTGGGGACTCCTCGACTGGCACATGCTCTGTCCCCTCCATAACCATGAAATACTATTTATGTCAGCAAGGCAAATAGCTCATTAATGTGGTGGGGAATCAGAGTGAACATTTGGAAAACACCCACATATTTAAATGGACCAAAATGGGTTTTCTGTACAAGCTGCCAAGCTGGTTTGCCTGTAACATTGGCTACTTGGAAGAGGGGAGGGAATCATTTTTACAAATACCTATTTAGCCTGAAAAATTATGCTTTGCTTTGATTTTAGGAGTCTCTCAAGTAAAGGTTTTACTGTCTGATCTCCTTTCTTCACTGCCTGTTGGAATTCTACATGTTCTTCCATAGCCAACTTTAGTATCATCTTCTTCAAGGAGTTCAGCAGATGGCTAAGGTCCTCAGCAGTCTCTCCTTCTTCTAAAATGTGCTTCCATTCATTGGCGGCATGCATCATCTATTTGGCATTTATCACACATGGCTTTTTTGTGTTAGTTGTCTTTTTCTGTTTGTGTTTCCCGTGTGCCTAACTGATCTAGGGAACCATGTAATTTCTTATCCAAATTGGGACATTTTTGAGAGTGAAAAGGGATGCTGCTGATAATTACATCAGGATACCCGGTACAAACCTGAACTAAACAAAGTGTGATGTGTGGCCATTCCATTAAGGTCAAAGGTCACGAATAGTGCTTCTTTTTCTCATCACCCAGAGGGCCTAGTGTGATCCACATGCAAACAAATATTAAGCCTTTCAAAATAAACACCTTAGCAAGGCAGTACACAATTTTTCCTACGACAGCTGTGAAATTGGTGGAAGATAGGGCCAGTTTCCTACTGGGGAGATGTAATTGTTCGATGCAGGGAGCAACCGCAAAGTGGAAGGCTTTAAAAATCAGATTAAGGCTGTTCCAGCAGAAACCAGCCTAGAATTTATATTCTTACCACCAAAGGCCTTGCAGTTCAAATAGGTACTCTCACAAGAACAGAGGGGACTCACTGCAGAACAGAGAGGGGAAAGTGTTTCTAATGGGCATTTTTGTGGAATGCATTCTTGGTTCAGAAGCATCACGCTTCGTAGTCATCACACTAACTTCTGCATCAGTCTGAGCAGGAGGAAATAGAAGCAGAATTAGATAGAACATAAACCCACAGCTGAGACACTAGGAATTCTCTGCAGTTGGTGCCCTTTACCCATAAGAAGTTTCAAATTGGCTGATTGGCTCAGTGAAGACTAGAACAAAATAGATCTTCCCCCATGGAAAGTTAGGCCCGAATCACTGGTTCTCTACACCAGTGTAGATTTTGCACATATCCCAACGCTTCTGATAACTCTCATCATCGCTGTTGAAAATGGCATAAAGTGCTATTTTCCTCTGAAATTAACCCCAACTAAGTACATTATTTCTAAACTCCCAAAGCATTTGCTTTACATCATTTAAAAATAATAGTTGAAACACTGTGCTTTGTTTTACATACATAGGCATACTTTTCCCACATCCCTCCTTCTATCCTTCACCATCCATCTATAATCTCCTGGAGGACAGTCTGAGTTTTTCTTGATTTTGTATCTCCTCTAACTAGGTTGACCATGTAATTTTTGAGAATGAAGAAATCATTGTCTCCAGGCAGACGGGACACTGGGGCAACTGGCATACCTCAAGACTATTGAGGGCAAAACAAGGTGTATGCCCCACCTTGCTCCCAATTAACCCCTGCACGGTGTCCTACACATTTTAGGTACTATTTAAATATTGGTTGATGTGGAATTCAGCTACTCTCTGCTGCAAATATTTTGAGCTTTACTTAAAGTCCTAATTCTATTGCTTTGTCTTCAATAACGTGTTGTTCTTCGTGACCTATTGTAAGATAAATTCCAAGACAAAGCCAGAACTAAACTTCTAGCCTTAACAGAAAAGAAACGCATGACTACCGATAAGTGCCATACAGTTTCCCAGATTCCTAAGATGCAAATAGTTAGCTCTGGATATCTGACACACCTGAGGCTTCTTTTAGAGAAATTCAGACTTTGAATTCTGACTTGTGCACATTATACATAAGAGAAAACTAAGCAGCATTGAAAACATGGTTCTAACAAAGATGTATCTCAGCTGGATTTTATGATGTGAGAAAAAAAACCAGGATTTGGAGGCAGAAAACCTATGCTTGAATCCTACCTGTGTCACTTCCCTTCAAATAATGTCTCACCTAAAAATCAGGGATAATAATAGTACTACTATCTGCAGAGCCTTTGGGATAATTAAATGTGGAAGCGTTATAAACCCTGATACTCTGTAACGATGCACATTCTCCTTTTCATTGCCTCTTTCAATTCTGCCTCCCTCAAGTAGCCTAAGGCTGGGTCGCCAGAACACAAATGTACAGTTACAAGGTTTGACCAAAAATCAGCCAAACAACGGATTGTTACATGATCCCTGACAACAGTTGGATGGACTTTTTCTCCAAATTAAATGAAGTGTCTTGGCAGCCTGTGGATGCAGCCTAAAGTAGAGCAAGAGAATTATTTTCCTTAGGGAGGGTGTAATTTTAACAGAAGTTCAACTTACACATTTTCAGATCTGTACTTTCAATGTCTCTGTTAAGTGCAAAATGAATGTAATTAGTTATGAGATATCTTGCCCTTGGCTACAGTATGCATTAAGCTGCAGCATAATATCATTTTCAACCTATTCATACTCCGTGGGATATTTTGGGACTTCCTGTGCTGTAGTTTCTTAAAGCAAATACTGTATGTAGCTTCAGAGCCTAACAGTTGTTCCTTCAGAAGGTTAGAACTGGGTGCCCTACATCTGTGGCCTTCAAATAGTCTAGCCAGACATATAAATTCCTTTATGAACAGGATCTACATCCTTTTCATGTATGGGGCCCGAATGTGTAAATGGCAACCTGGCACAATGAAGTAAATGTGTGTAGAATAAATAACACACAGGAGGTTTGAGGTAGGTTGGGGCAGAGCTCTGAAATATTCCAGTGATGTAGTACACAGGCATTGATCATTTTGAAGCATGTTAGAGCCCCAACCTACCTCAAACCTCCATTTTCTCTTCATTTATCCTCCCAAAGGAATCACTGTGATGTAGCCATGATTACCGACCGGATGTCTATGGTACAGTTGTAAATGAACTGCCTTTCCTGGGACCTCCTGACTTTGTGATCATTTTCCCAATGTATATGGAGTTCTCAGGGATCACTAGAGAAGGGGTGGGCATGTGACCCAGAGCAGGCTACACCAACAGGGAGCTGTTTCATAATCATTTATGTCAGCAAGCATGTTCATACACTGGGTACACCAAAAAATTGGGCTTCCTCTTATGTGGTTTTCCTGAGTTTTTCTGTAGCCTAAAAAAAGTGAAAAGCACAGTACACAGTTTCTTCTCTCTGTGCAGCCTGTTGCAGGAAATGATGCTATGTCTGGTTCCAGAACATGGTTAGATTTTCACAGTCCAGAGACAAGATCAGTAGCTCGAAAAGGATTTAGATGCAGGGTTATAAAGCAAGTAGTCTGGGTGGGATCTGCCTGAAGACAGAGATGGGCTTCCTTGTTTCCTAACACTTCATCCCATTCCTCCAACGCACATGGTTGACACAATAAGTGCTCAATAAATGTTGAATCATTAACTAGTTTCACAAGATTTTTTTAAAAATAACATCTTTAAAACTTGTAACTTCTTGGCCATTTAAATACTAGGTTTAAAAAGAGAGAGTTTCAGTTAATGACACTTCTTTTTTGAGTAAAAACCATATGCAAAGTACTGTACACAGGAGAGAGTGTAAAGAGTATGAGCCCAAGAAACCACAGCTACACAGCTAACTGGAAACTCAAACAACAGAAGAGGTCAATTAACCGCATTCATACAAATGCACCACATGCATTACTGCCGGGCTCTACACTGCGTGTTTGCCGTGATTGTGAAGATTTGACAACGTCGGTCTAAAATGAACCTGTTAGATGTCACACATATGGGAAAACAACTGACTTCCAATAATTGACCTCTCAAATTATCTACACCTAGATAGACCCAGAAAAACAATCCAATTAATTATTTCAATTCAGTAGTTTGGTAGGTAATTGAATTGCTTGTTTTTCAGTTTATGGTGGGGGCTTGTCGATGTATTCCGTAAAAGGCCAACTATATCATCTCTGATAATCCAGAATGATTAGATAGGTGTGTATGTGTATGGATATGGGTATACACAGATATACATGAATAAATATGTATATATAATTTATACATATACACGCATACATAAATCCGAAACTTACACCATTTTTGATCTCTCATTGTTAAACTACACACAGATCTATTGGGGAAGCCCTTTACCCAGACTGCAATAGGCAGCTGTCTTTGGAAGAGTGTTACTGCATCTCTGCCACACAGGCAAGAAAAGGAATATTTGAAAGTGTAATGACCCTGCAAATGCTCAGATATTCATCGCACATCACGATGATTACATCTGAGAATCTGTTCCTGCTTTATTCTATTTTTTCTTTAGAAATAGTCTTATCTTTAGGAATGTGTGGAGGCAAAATGACTAGTATATAACAGATGGTATTAAAAACTGTTGTGAGTATAATGTAGAGACACAACAGTAAAATGGCAAAATGAGAAGAGGAGTCAAACAAGAGCAGAAAAGCATAAGATTTGAGAATAAATTATGCGTAGGGCAAACTGGGAATCATTTTGAGAAGGAGAGGAGAAGTTGATTTAAATGGTCAAATAATGAGAAGTCACTGTTTGGTGGAGTAGCTTGGTAGGTAATGTAATGTTACCTACCAAATCTAGTGTCACCTACCTATCTAGCGTAATGTTGAAAAGCATAGATTCTACCCCCAGAAGTAAGTCTGAATTCTGAATCTCCCATTTATAAGTTGCATGACTTTGAACTGGAGCTTAAACTCTAAATCTCTTCCCCCCTTCCACTTTGCAAATAGGGAGAGGTGTAATAAATAGTGAAAATGGTGCTTCATGACAATATACAACATTGACTGGGCACTTACTATGTGTCTGGCACTCAGTATAAACAAACCACATGAGTAAATTTATTAACTCTCATATTAACTCAATGAGTCAAGTACTAGTATCATTATTCCCTTCTAACATATGAGGAAACTGAGGCCAGACTAGATTAGGTGTCTTGCCCAAAGGGATAGAGCTGAGATTTGAACCTGGCAGAATGATTCTAAATCCTGTGGTTTAAGAATTATGCTATCACATTACCATGTAAAATGTTTATCATAGCTTGGTACAGAGTAAGGCTTTACTAAATAATAAAGAGTCAACCAAAAGAGATCCTTTAAAAATTAACTGAGAAGAAAAACCAAATCACCTGCCACAAGGAAACTGACCTGGCCTTTTCTTCCAAGGTACCATGTGATATGATGAGTGGAGATATAAGAACATGCTGAAATAGATGGTGGAGCCCAATCTGGAATTAAATGATGAGCGGACTTTCATTCCAAGTAAGCCTAAATTATCCACCATGACCTCAGGCTTAGTTCGCTGATACATCCTGTCCAATGAGTATACAGCCCCACTTCCTTCCATTTCGTATTGTCTCCTTCCCTTCCTATATTCTATTCATGTTTCAAAGGTAGAGATTTGAACCTAACAAAGTTAGCACAGATTTGGGTGTGAACCTTTATCTTCACAGCTGATTCAGAGTTGCTTGATCTTATCATCAGGCTGTGAATGTGAACACCTAGTTAATACTGACATTGAATCTAATTCAAAGAGCAGATTCTGTTAGAGCGCCTGACATCCTGAAAATGTTCAAGAGGAGGTGGAAGAAGGGAGAGATGGGCAGAGGGTGTTCAACGCTTTGCTCAACCATCGTTCCTCCTGTGCTTGAGGCTTCTGCCCATCTCCGTTGCTCAGAAATATTCATATTATATAAGATATAAGAATGGACCACTCCTGCCTCCCTATCATCCTTCTTCCCTCCCTTGACACAAGCAAGCACAGACATGTGCACTCCACACAACAGCCCTTGTTGGCCAAAGGGCCCACGGGAAACCTGTTACCCCAAATAACTGTCACATTCTCATGTGCTCAGTCACAGGGAAGAATTTCAGTTTCTCTCTTCTCTACCATTGAAGATGAGGTTGAGGTCACGGGACTGAAAGAATCCTCTCTTGTCTCCCAACAAGAGGGGTCTGTGCAGCTGCTGTGCCCACAGCAGACAGGAGGCATGCGGCAGCTGAGGCTCTTCAGAAGGCTCTTTCCACCCACTTCCTGGATCTGGCTTTGATTTCTTAGAGGATAGATACACTTATTCCAGAGTCCCTCCCCAATTCAGAGGGGGGGGGGGGAATGTCTAAAGCAACCTTTTTTTCTGAATTATCTGCTACCAATTCCATCTCTTATTCCAAAGCAGCATGTGGCTGAATTTTGTTGAGTGCTAAATAATCACTGATCTTAATCACAAACAGCCTCAGCTCTGAGGAATGGCTTCACCAGGAAAGACAGATGAGTAGGTCGTAAAATGGAACCCACACCAATTTCGCAATTAAAAAAAAAAAACAGAAAAAATATCACCAACATCCATTCATCCTTCAAGTTGCAGCCCTCTGTGTACTGACCCCTGTCTACTGTTCTAATTTGTTCCTCCCCTTCGAACTTTATGCTTCAGCACCTGTGTTGATTTGACCTCCAATATACAGAGCTCTTTCATGCTTCTGAGCCTTTGTGGCATCTTCCCTCTGAATGAAATGCCTTCATACTATGTCTTTCTGGAAATATCTTATTTACTTTTAAAATCTGGCACAGACGTCGCTTCATCTATCCCAGTGATTCTGATTTAATTGGTCTGGGCTGTGGCCTGAGCACTGGGAGTTTTAAGCGCTACTCAGGTGATAAAAACATGTACCAGAGTTTGGGAGTCACTTCTCTAGGCCAGTGATTTCCAAACTTGAGCAAGCATCAAAATCAGCTCGGTGGGAGGGGGGTTGTTGCAGCACAGATTGTGGGGTGAGCCCCTACATTTAGGATTCAGTAATTCTGGGGCCTGTGAATCTGCATTTCAGTGGATACAGAGTGTGTGCTGGGACCACGTTTTGAGAACCAATGCTCTATTCCAACTCTCTAGCTGCACAGGTTTCTTACATTTAATTTGCACTTGCATGACATAAATTGTATTTGCATTGCAGCTATATACTGCATGGTTATCAGTGTAAGTGCATGCATATGTCTGTTATAGAAGCTAAGGACAATAGCTTTCCTATCTCACTACCTCGCACTGTATCTGGTGTATAGTAGCTACTCAATAAATGGTTATTGGATGAATAAATATTCAATGTCTAGGTACCATGGAGGAAGTCAGTCATGTGCCAGATTTAGGCTGATCTTTTTGGAGGACTGCTGCTAACAAATATTTCATGCACCTAAATTTAAACCTAGAAGGCAGTTTCCTTAGCTTCTATGAAGTACATCTTGGATTTTGGTGATAGAATTGGGTTGGCAAAGTACTCCTCAACTCACTGGGATAAAAAAGTCTTATGTAAAAGCAGATTACGTTGCATTACATCAACAACACCTCTTTTAAAACTGACATTTAATGAGTATCTCTATCAATAAAGACCTTTTAAGAGCTTTCCATAAAATGTTGCGAAAAATGAGAACATTTAAAATACAGGCAAACAATGAGCTCCATTCATACAGCTCATTGCATTATTTCTCTAGAGTATCATGGATATCAAACAGACTCTCTCACCCTCCTCCAGGGAAGCTGGCCCGCGTTAGCCATGTTGATTGTCTGATTACAAATACAAGGCTGTGGCAGTGAGGAACCCATTAGTCCCTGCGGCTTGTGTGTAGAGCTCAGACTTTATAATACACACTCAACCACAAAGCAATGGAACCAGATAGTAAAATGTTATTTTCAAGGTGATTGGACTCTGATATAGAACAATGATTTCATTGTTTCATATAACCTTATGAAGTAAGTCCAAAGAGATGTTGAAAAAAGGGTTTCCTAACAATCCTTGCAAATTTCTTAAATAACTACTCTCAGGAAGAATAAATTTGCTCTCTTTTTATTGATGTGTAGAACATTAAAAAAAAAGTGCGTTGGCATAACCCTTTCTGAAACTCAAAACCCAGAGCTGGTGATATAGTATTAATCAGTTGTGTGCACGTGTTCATTTCTGTGTGTGTGTTTGCCTATTTCGTTCACATTTCAGCTCCTTCTGTCTTAATGACCATGATTGTCCTGGAAAGGCAGTGCTGTCCTTGAGGGTATATGAAGTAATGCCATTTGACGTTTGAATAGTATCCTAGTAACATTTTCCAGTGCATCAGTGAGGAAACTAAGATGAGAAATTTGTCCTTCTGAGTGTCTCATCAATCTCTGTTATTGGAGCTCTGTGTACCTGGTCACCTCTAAACACTACCTAGGATTCTAAGAATCTCAAAATACCTGTGTATTGGCTTTCTGAATTAAGTATATTACGATTAAATTCCATTTCACATTAACAGGTGGCTGGATTGAACATAATCAAATCAGGAAAGATTCTGTAGGATGTGACTGCTTTTCTTTAAAAAAAAATAAAATTTAAGAAGGACAGATTTGTGTAAAATGTATGGGTAATGCATTTGGAGGTTCAGAGTGACTATGTTTAGGGTGTGAAGTGCATGGTGTGAGCAGGCACAAACAGATACGGCGGCTGCTTTCTGTTGTTATTTATTCTATCTTTAGTTGGTTGGTTGGTTGATTAGTTGGTTTTCAAATTGGCATAAGTGCCTTCATTTTTCCTGTCTCTGTCTCATCAATCTTGGATGGGATGGCTATGTACCATTGGCAGGTCTGCTCCCAACCTTGCTCCCAGGTCAGAAATACAAATAGAGGCCTACATACTCCATGTCTAAACATTTAAAAGTTATAACGCAAGCTTGTGGACTGCTTAATAAAACATATTATATCTCTATCTTACCAAGTACATCTTCCTAATGATAAACATTTTTAAAATATGTAAAGGTATTTTTTTATACTACTGAAAGTCTGTAAACTGTCAAGGATGAGTAAATTTAATTTGTATCTTCATGTCTGGATATTCATTTGATGAATTGCCAAAGTATGGGCAAGTAGTAAAGTAAAATGATAGTTAATTCAAAAACTATTACATATTTATTTCAAAAAATTTATTTTTGTCTTTATCTCACCCAAATTACTAATTATATTATCATATTATTCTTATCAAGATTTTCACAAAGTTTGGTTCTATTGGCAATGATGATCTAAGGTATTAAAAAATGTAATTTTGTCCAAAGTACACAAAATCTGAATATATTTTAATAAAAAATATAAAATAAAGCAACCTAAAACATAAAAATTATTTTTAATATGCTTTCAAGTTATTTTTCTTCTCAAACATTCAAATTATTTATTAAAATTAAATTTAAAAGTATAACTATCAAAAATATAAATCAAAATAATTATCTAAAGTTTTTGTTGGCAGGAGGCTTCATCTCCTTACCACATGGGTCTGCCTGTAGGGCCATTCTCAACATGACTTTTCCCAGAGGGAATGGTCCTAGAGAGAGAGCACTCAAGACAAAGCCTCAGTCTTTTATAACTCATCTCAGAAGTAGGATACCATCACTTCTACAATGTTCTGTTGGTCGCATAGACCAGCCCCCATACAATTTGGAAGGGGCATACACAGGGTGTGAATCTCATGAGGTGGGGGTAATTAAAGGCCACTTTCAAGTCTGGGTCCCATACCTGTGTACCTTATGAAGCACGTAAGCAGTGCCTGGCCCATAGCAGCAGTTCAATCAACATCATGGTTAATATTTGGTATCCCAGGAGCACTGGAATAGAGGTCACATCTCATGGATAAAGCCTGAGCATCAGGAAGTCTCTGTGAAATCAGTTTTAGCTGACAGGAGAGAGGAAAACAGGAAAGAACACCCCTTTGATAAACCTGGAGGGGCTAAGGACTCAGACTGTCAAGAATGGAACAAAGCAGCGAGAACTCTAGCCATGCACGGCGGGGGGAATCAGGCAAGTGGCTGAAGGAAGTCCAGGCATGATATGTTGGGGTACGGGATATTTGGGCACATTGGTTGACTGTCATGACACCACCCTCTCTTCATTCTCTTCTTCTTCATCTGACTGAAATTTTTTGAACTTTTTTTCTGGTGTACTCCTCTTTCATCCTGAAATGACCTTCTTCCCACATTCCAAGACTAATGATTCCTCTTCTCAGCAATGGTTTTTTTCTCTGCTTCTACAGTGATTCTTTGTACCTATGTCCTAATTCTTATTCTGTTTGACTTGATTGCTAGTCATTCACTTCCATCTCTGGCACCACATTTTGAGTTTCCTAGGTACAAGGGCTGTGTCTTATCTGTATCGATACTTTGGAAGTGTCTTGTGTGTAGTAGATGATCTGTAAATGTCAGCTGAACACGTGACTGAGAGTTGAATTCCATGTCTCCTCACCCAAAATAGACAAAGCCTCATATTCTTTCTATTCACTGTCATTAATTTGTCTCCAGTAGAAAAAAATGACTCCCACTCCTTACTCACACACTGTATTCCATCAGTGCTCATGACTGTGCAGGCACAAGTCAGGGGTATTCGTGATGTTAGCTATGGTGACAGCGATTGATGTTAAAATTAAAAAGAGCACAGAGGGGCAGATTATCTTTATAGATAAGCAAAAAGCCTAGTTCAGAAAAGAATATCTCAGACAACTCTGGGCAGTTCAGGAGCTGAACCAAGCATTGAATGCATTTCTGCTCACAGATTCCAGTTCTTGCACTTCTTGTGTGTGTGACCAAAGGGATGTGCCCCTAGTAGGCCCCAAGCACCATTTCATCACAGCTCCTGGTCGTTCTTCAATTAAAAATCCATCATAATCCCCAAATCATTTTTTTCCTATAAAGGAGTTTTTACCTACAGTAAATGGATTTTTATTTCAGTCTTGTAATGTGATGCTCTTATTTTCTCCAAGGACCTTCTGAGTCCCAAGTACTTCTTTAAAAACATACTCAAATGCACATGTGGCTAATGAGCCACTCATTCCTTCACCCAAAATTCATCGTGCCAAAATTGGAACTGCTTAGTTTGGCAGAAAAAAGAGTGGCCTGATTCCAAGTACTGACAGGTGAGCAGTATTTAAGATAGAAGTATTGCTTCATGATTAGTGCTTATCATCATTCCATAGCTGAGCTCAGCAGCAAAGCATAAAATAATAGCCAATATCAACTGAGCATTCATTATGTGCCAGGTCGTTTGCTAAGAGCTTTCTATGTATTATCTCATGTGATTCTCCCCATTGTCTTGGAGCTAGGTAATACTTTGAAACTCCTTTTAAAGATGGAGGTGCTGAGGCTTCAGATGAGTTAAATAGTATGCCTGAGGTCACACAGTGTGAAAGTAACGGTAATGGAATTTAAACTCGACCTCTGCAACTCCAAAGTCTATTCCACTGTGCTCACCTGTGTCTTACTGGCGTTAGACAGAGGCACTAGGTAAGTCCAGGACAGGGAAAACTGAATCAACTGCCAGACTGTACTCCAAGGGAAGCAACCACCAATACAGTATAACATTTAAAAAGAACCAATGACTTTGTGTTTGTTTGGGCTGGTGTCACTTCCAAGGAGTCATGGAAGTAGACCCAAGTGGAAGTCAAGGAGTCATGGAAGGGAGTTGGTAGCTACACATTGCAACGGAGTGTAGAATTTGAGCGACACTACCAATGGACTCACTGGGCTGGAAGAATAGGACTCCAGCCTAAGGGAATTCAGGAACAGAAATAACATTGTTGGGCACATACTACATGTCAGGGCCTTCCCACACCTCTGCTCATTTAATCATTGAAATGAACCTACTATGCAAGTATTAGTCCTCCCATTTCCCAAATAAAAAAAGAGGTTATATAATGTGTCCCAGACCAAAACTAGTAAGAGATGGAAGTGGGAGGAAGAATCTAGATTAGCTTGACTCCAGATTTGGGGCATTTCTATTAAATATATTACATTGTATCCTACAAACTCCCTTGGACACAACTAAAAGACTAAGTGGGAAAATAGAAGCACAAAGTCCCATTCTCATACTTAGCCCCATAGTCATGTTGAATGATGCCTATAAAATGCCCTGCAGGTTATGGGGGAAAGGAACTTGACAGAGCATATAAGGAGATGGCAGGACCGGCAGCCAGGACTAATTAATTCTGGAGTCTACTCGTGGGCGGGCCTCATAGCGCTGTACTCCCAGTCTGGGTTAAGATTGACTCAAAAATGATGCTAGGTTTAAGTTCCCTGACAAGGACCTTGATGGAGCACCTAGGGACAACACACACTGAAGTCCCATGTTTATCATTGTTGCCACCTGGAACCCCCACTTACAGGCATTTCCCTAAAATCACTGCCTGTTAAAGCAGAGCTGTATATGCCCCTTGAGCATGATGTCAGTTTTTCTCCTTAAAGCCATCCCCTTCTATCCGGTCCTATTCTCCCTCCCTCACTATCTCCTGCCTCTACCCTCTTTTTTATTTGAGGCTCAACAAATCTGGCCCTGAAAACTGCTGCCCCAGTAATAACCTATTAATATCTACTGTAATCCCATCACTGGACACAAAATGTGGGGATTAATAAAGATAAAAACTGTGGTATGCTCACAAATATTTAACAACCAGCTCACTGGAAAAGTAGATTTACACCACTCTGATTTGCATGCTGGTTTTCTGTGCTGTAAATACCCACTGTGGCCAACCAAAAGCTCCTGACTGGACCTCACTAAAGGTGGAGCTGGGGAGACATGCACAATGCTACACGGTCATAGATCCTGTTTCCACCATGACATTTGCCTTTCACAGGCTCATATGAGCCTGTTCCAGCCTCATGGGGCAAGAGCTTACAAAGAATCAGGGGAGATGATGGCTGCGTTAGAGAATAGCACGAAATAACCCATAGTTAAGTCCTTTTGCTTATTGCAACACCATAGACAATTTAGAAGTGAAGGAAATGCTAAGGCTGAAAGCAGTGGTTCTCAGTCTCAACTGCACATTGGAATAGGCTTGGGGGATTTAAAAATTGCTCATGCCTGGGTGCTACCCCCTAGAGATTTGGATTTGGATTTGGTCAAATTGAGGCCTAAACGTTGTTTTTGTTTTGTTTTGTCATTTGGTTTGTTGTTTTTTTAACCTCACCAGCATATTGGAACTAGATAATTCTAAAGCCTAGCCAAGATTTAAAAACACTGGCTAAAAGGAAGATGAAGACTTTAACAAATTTGGATAACTGGGGCAGTGTGAGGTATCTGAGCAAAAGGCATAAACAGGTGATTTGTGGACTCTCTGGGAAGAATGAGGAGACTGGCTCATAGATAAATAAAAGACTCTTCCTTGAGTACCTGGTCCCAGCTCCAAGGAATCTAGGTCTCCAAAGAAAGAGGGTCCAAAGGTCCCAGCAGAAGGCTCTTACTCCCCGTGAGGACTGATGTGATACTACCCAATTAGAAGTCTTGAGAGTTGGGGACCTGGGATGCAGGACCACCCTGCCTCAGTCCCTGGCAAGCCAGGTGGGAGTTCAGAGCCCCCACCTATCTGACTCCACCAACTTTTATTTTGAAGAAAAAGTCTATCAAGTATATCTTGGCTTCTAGTAGGTCAGCACTCCTCAGATTTCATGGCTATGTGAATCACCAGGGGATCTCAGTATAATTCAGGTTCTGATTTGGGGGTCTGCAGTGGAGCCTGAGGACCTTCATTTCTAACGAGCTTCCAGGTGACATTGGTGCTGCTGGTCCTTGCACCACACTTTGAGTAGCAAGGCCAGAGTTTATAAGGTGGCATATACTCTAGAATTGCTGTACAGACAAAATGTCTTGTTTAACTTAATTGGGTTCCAATACTGGGCCCAGAATTTAGGTCTATTATGTGGAGTGGGACTACCCCTTGGTTTGAGCCCAGTCAACATTTTACATGAGTTCCTGTCTCCTATTTTCTGACTCCAGCTTGTTGATGACCCCTCCTAAGTTGCCTTGCAATTGGTCTTTTGAATTCATCTTAGTCCTGCTGAAAACTTTTACCTGGATAGCCAGACTGATGTCCAGAAGACCAATAGCCATCATTTATTGAACTCCCAGTTTGTGTCACACACCTGATATATGAGATCTGTCCAGAAGGTATCTAGCCATGTAATATGAAAAGTAAAGACATTTATGGAAGAAGTATAAGATACAAGAAACATTGTACATAGGACAATGACACCTCAATCCCCTTCAAAGTAGGCACCCTGGGACCTCTCACAGTTCTCCCAATAGCTATCAGCTGCCCCATTGTATTTTCCTGAATTTCATTGACAGTCTGAAATCTCTTCCCTTTCAAAGGTGGTTTTAGTTTTGGGAAAAGCCGGAAGTCACAGGGCAACAAATCTGGGATGTATGGGGACTGAGTCAACCAGGTGCTTTGATGTTTCACCAAAATCTTTGCACAAGATGTGATGCATGAGCAGGAACATTGTTGTGTTGAAGCTGCCAATCACCAGTTGCCCATAGCTCTGCCCTATCTGAATAGTTTCTGTGGAGGAATGTTCAAGCTTAATGCAAAATTTGATGCAGATTCATTGCTCTACTCAGTCATTTTGAATGTGATGGCCACGTAGTACACATGCTCACTCAATAACATCTACCTCCCCCACTTACAAGTACAGTGAAGTCGTCATTGTTCACGCTTGCACATTCCAGTCCACTCTCCTTGGCTGCCAGGTTACGTTGATGTCATGCAAGCCATAATAACAGTGGTTGGACTTTTTCTAGACAGACCTCATATATCATCTCTTATGCTAGATTAACTAAAAATACAGATAATATTATTTGAATTTCTCAGTTGAGGAAGGTGAGGCTCAACAAGTTATACAAAACCACTAAGTCAGTGGCAGGGCCAGGATACAATCCAGGTTTGTTTATTTTCCAAACTCCCATTCTCTCCACTCCATTCTCTCGCTTGGCTGCTGCCTGCCCTGGCCCAGCACAACAAACAATGAGTCTGCTGTCCCAGACTGCAAACCTCAGCCCCAAACTGGATTCATGTTCTAGAGATGTGTAATCTAAAAATTGTGCACTTCCCTGTCACAAAGAGCAAAGAAGGGTGGTTTCACAAAGACATGGTGAAAAGTGATGCATTTATGTACTGGGTTTAAAAAATTGGGCCAGTCCTTTCCAAACCACCCTATCGATTAAATTCCACAAATATTTCCTGAGCACAAACCATGGGCTAGGCAGTGCTACATATCTGGTAAGAATAAGAAGAAAAAAATGAGAGAAAATAAATATAAATACAAGTCTACTTGTGCATAATGAACTATAAACATACTAGGAGTGTGAAAGAATAAGACAAATCAGGAAAGAGATTAATTTAACAGGGAGGGCAGAGAGATGTTGTTCTGGGTATTTATTGATCTTAGGGGCTAAAATATGAGGGGTATATTATCACTGTCTTGCATCAACACTGAATAATAGCAAGTAATTATAGCAAATGTGTATTGAACACTTGTTGTGTGCCAGGCACTGTCAATCACTTTACCTGCATTACCTTATTCCATTTTCATCTTGACTATAGGAAGTAGGTACTATTATTACCCCACCTCACAGGTGCAAATTCAGAGACCTGGGGGTGTAAAAGTAACTTACTTAAATCTCATAGCTAATAATCAACAGGACTAGAATTAAAACTCAAGCTTCAGTTTCCAAGTCTTTATCATAGGGTTTTATTGTGGATTCAGTGAGGTAATACAGGTAAAGTGCCCAAAACATGGTATACACTTAATATGCCTTAGCTCTCCCCATCATTGGTAAACCTCACCCATGTAAGATGCTATAACATGGGGTTCTTGAAGGACTAGCTCCATTTTGCAGATCAGAACATGCAGACTCAAAAAAGTCAAGTGGCTTGCCCAAGGTCACAGCTAGAGAAAGGATAGTTTTCTGGCTCCAAATCCTGTGCTTAGTGCAATACTTTTCTATGTGATTGGGTTTGGAGTTGTATTCCTATGCAGGTCAGACACCAAATGAGGAAAAGTATTAAGAGAGGTCTTGTCTTTGAAATCAGGCTCTGATCTTAACAAAAATTGCCCTACTGTTTTCAAATAGAATACTTTTACAAAATGCTTTTTACTCAGCAGCCTGTGTTCACACCTCACACTCTTATGAAATAATTTTTTTATGCCTTACTACTATTGATATGTGTTTGAGTTTAGACATTTAGTAAGTAGGTGATGTTTCTGAAGTTATTATCAGTCACTATGTCTTCCAAAGCTGGATGAAAGCATTGTATCACAGTCATGTGCCTTTTCTAAAATGCCCCATGTCTTATCTTCATCTGACAGTAGCAGAGCACGTCAGACAGGAGGGCACTGGCAGCACACTTCTGAAGCCCTTCACCTACACTGAAAACAATTGAAGAGACAATTGAAAAAAATGGCTCCAAGTAAGCAAAGAATCATTACTACATCAACTAGTGTAACCACGTTGAATTTGGTGATCTTGATGGTCTATTTTAGCTCAAAAATACTCTATTATTTTTCTCTACTCCTTCTCCACCCAACACCAGTTTTTATCATTGACCTCCTAAAAGTTTGGTCAGAAATAGGACATCCTACAACATCAGTCAGAGTATTCCCATAGAAAAACATACTATCAAGGTGAACCAAGACCTAGTCTGTCCAAAATATGTAGTCCCAAGTACCCTGCTCTTTTTATAAGATAATGATATTGCTACCCCAGCAACAGGGTTTTTGTTTATGTGTAGATAAGCATAAAATCCAAGATTTACTGGCACCGTTTTTTAAAGACATAAGCCAACAATGTCATTTATTTGTCCATTCATCTGTTCCTCCATTAGACTATCTACTGATTTATTTACTCTTCAGATGTTTATTGGCGTTCTCCTATGTTCCAGGCACAATGCTAGACAGGGCTGAAGTAGAGACTTAGTTCTTGCTGTCACAGCTTTATAATAGGAAATTAGGACAAAAATAACAAATAATTTAAAAAATAATTATGAGAATAAGTGCTACACAAAGAAGATGCTAGGAGTGAGCAGACAGGACAAGAGAGGCAGTTTAGCCAAGTATTTGGGAGAGCAATGGGCTCTGGAATCCACCAAGAAGTCTTGTTATTCCTCATACCAGCCCTGCAACAGAGGCCAATTGCTTAATTACTCTATACCTCAGTTTCCCAGGTATAACATGGTTTTATAGCAGTACTTTCCTCACAGAGTTGTGGGGATTAATGAGATAGTACCTGTAAGGCATTTAGAACAGCTTCTGGAAACAGCAAGTACTCCACCTGGGGTGAGGGAGACACACCTGGCCTGTGCTATCTGGGGGACTTCCTCTAAGGAAGGGCAAGCTGAGACTAAAAGGATAAATAAGAGAGGGTGAGAAAGGTTAGGAGATAGGGCAGAGAGGGAATGGAGGGAGGAGATGGTCAAGGGAAAAGCAATGAAACAGGAAGATCCTGATACGGAAGGAGCAAGGATGGGCACAGTACTCTGGAAGAAATTAAAAAATAAAATAAAGAAGGCCAATGGCAGAGGAGCATGGAAAGCCAGCTAGGTCTGGCTGAGATGAGGCTGGGGATGTCAGAGAATCAGATCTTGGAGCTTTGCAGGCCATTTAGTTAAGGATTTTGTAATGTATCCTAAGATCCTCCAATCATTTGACCAATCATCTGTTCCACTGGATATCCTGAAACAGGAACCTAAATATTCCATTTCTTATGTTTAGAGAAACCTATGATAATTGCTAAGGAGCCATCAGGGAAATGAGCGGTAAAATATCTTGGGATCCTCTGTAAATGAGGTCCTTGCATACCTATCTCTATCTGTATTTGTATTCTCTGTCTCTGGAGGCCATCTTTTTTTTTCATTGAATATCAAAGTACGTTCATAGAAGTGTATTTTGTTGTCCATGATTGTGTGTAGATAGTCATATAATGGCTTTTAGAGATATATGATCCATTTTTATAACATCTCAAGAAGATTTTTGAAGAAACTAATATTTAATCCTTGTTTAATTCTATTTTCTTTTAGTCTTTTGCTTAAGGTTATAAAAATATTCTTTCTTCCTTTATATTTTATATATATTTTTATATTTTTATATTTTATATAAAAATTTTTTATTTTTCAAGTTTTTCTTCTTTTATATTATCTTTAAGAGTAATGTTTAATAACTCACAAAAGACATTATTGTTTTTCAACAATGACAAAAAAATATCAGAGAAAAACTGATAAAATAGACTGGGATTGAATTCTGGCTCTGCTGTGTGATCCTGAGCAAGTTATTTAATGTCTATGAAACTCAGATTACCAAACTATAAAAATAACATTTATATTACATTGTTATGAGGAATATATAAGCTTTATAAATATACCTAAGTCTGGTGACTAATAAGAAGGAATGGAGGGAGTGAGGAGCAGAGAGAGAGAGAGAGGAGAAAAAAGAGGAGGAAGAGGAAAGGTGAAAAGAAAAGTGACAAAAGATGCAGATGGCACCATCAGGGAAGTGTTTTGTTCAAGAATCATTCATAGGTTTGTTCTAATGACCTCTTCTGAAAATATGGTGATTTATATATTTTAAAAAAATTATTTGGTGTTACAACCTTCTTTAAATGTACTTTGATATACTTATGGAACAGACATTATCAACCTATCAACCCTTATTCTTATGAAGGGCTGAAAAGCTTCTTCAACTCTTTTGTTGATTGAAAAATAGTAACTTTAAAAAGTCACTTTTGGGGAGTCACCTAAAACTTTTCTGATACATTTTGTGACACTAGCAGCCAAGATTTTTCTTTACATTTGTTGTCTTCCAGAAGCATAATCAGATTGTGATTCTGGATACTTTGTACATGATGTCAAAGAAAGTGATTATGGAAGAGGGAAAACTGAACCAGTTTCAATGTCATTCATTAGTTCCTCCATTCACTCACCCATTCACCAAAGATTTATTGGACATCAGCCCCAGCAACACCAGAAAATTTACTTTAAATGGGCCCCTTTGCTCCTCACCAGAGACTATAAGGCTGATTAGATTAAAAGATTATGTTAATCATCCCAGTAATTGAATAAACTATTCTGACATGAAGATTCAAATGCTGTATTTTATTTTACTTTTTAAATTTTTTATTGTTTATGCTGTTAGAGTTGTTCCCACTTTTTCTCCCTTTCCCCACCTCCACCCAGCCCTACCTTCTCCCCTCCCCAAGCCAATCCCCATATTATTGTCCATGCGTTGTGCATAAATGTTCTTTGTTTAATCCTTTCACCATCTTTCATCCTGTCCCCCACTCCCCTTTTTGGTAACTATCAGTCTGTTTTATATATATAAGCTTCTGTTACTCTTGTGTTCGTTAGTTTATTGTGTTCATTAGATTCCACATATAAGTGAGATCATATAGTATTTATTTTTACTGACTGGCTTAATTCACAAAGCATAATTTTCTCCAGGTCCATCCATGCTGTTGCAAAATCTAAGAGTTTATTCTTTTTCACTACTGCCTGGTATTCCATTGTGTAACTGTACCACAGCTTTTTTGTCCACTCATCTACTGATGGGCACGTAGGCTGTTTCCAAATCTTGGCTATTGTAAATAACATTGCTGTAAACATAGGGGTGCATATAGTTTTTTGTACTGGTGTTTCAGGATCTTTGGGGTATATTGCCAGAAATGGAATCACTGGGTCAAAACGGAGTTCCATTTTTAATTTTTTAAGGATACTCCTTATTGTTTTCCACAGTGGCTGTACCAGACTGAATTTCCACCAACACTGACTAGGGTTCCCTTTTCTCCACATCCTCTCCAATTGTTAATTTACTGATGGCAGCCAATCTGACATGTGTAAGGTGAGTGATATCTCATTGAGGTTTTAATTTGCATTTCTCTGATGATTAGTGACATTGAGCATATTTGAACACAGATGCTAAAATCCTCAACAAAATATTAGTGTACTAGACCAGCAATACATCAAAAAGATTGTACACCATGATCAAGTGGGATTTATCCCAGGGATGCAAGGTTGGTATAATATTTGCAAATCAATGAACATAATACATCACATAAACAAAATGAAGGACAAAAATCATATGATCAGATTAATAGATGCTAAAAAAGCATTTGATAAAATGCAGCACCTACTTATGATAGACACATCGAGCAAAGTGAGAACAGAGGGATCATACCTCAACATAATAAAGGCCATGTATGAAAAACCTACAGCCAACATCATTCTCAATGGACAAAAACTAAAAGTATTCACCTTAAGATCAGGAACAAGACAAGGATGTCCACTTTCACTACTCTTATTCAACATAGTTCTGGAAGTCCTAGCCACAGAGATCAGAAAAGAAGAAATAAAAGGCATCCAAATTGGAAAGGAGGAAATAAAGCTGTCATTAGTCACAGACAACATGATATTGTACATAGAAAAACTTTAAAGATTCCACAAAAAACTACTAGACCTAATAAATGAATTTGGCAAAGTAGTGGGATACAATACCCAGAAATTGATGACATTTTTATACACCAATAATAAGCTATCAGAAAGAGAAACTAAAGAAGTAATTCCATTTATTATTGCAACAAAATAATAACGTACCTAGGAATAAATTGAACCAAGGAGTTAAAAGACCTATACTCAGAAACCTATAGGACCCTGAAGAAGGAAATTGAGGAAGATACAAGTAAGTGGTAGCATACACCGTGTTCGTGGATTAGAATAATTAACATCATTAAAATGGTCATTCTTCCCAAAGCAATCTACACATTCAATGCAATTCCTATTAAAATACTAATAGTATACTTCACAACACTGGAACAAATATTCCAAACACTTATATGGAACCAAAAATGACCCCAAATAGCCGCAGCAATTTTGAAAAAGAAGAACAAAGTAGGAGGGATCACAATTCCTGACATCAGACTATACTATAAGGCCACTGTAATAAAAACAGTCTGGTGTTGGCACAAGAACAGACATACAGATCAATGGAACAGAACAGAGAGCCCAGGAATAAACCCATGCCTGTATGAGCAATTGATATTTGACAAAAGTGGCAAGAGGATACAATGGAGAAGCAATAAGTGGTGTTGGTAAAACTGGACTGGTACATGCAAAAAAAATGAAACTAGCCCATCAAATTGCACCATACACAAAATTAAATTGAAAATAAATAAAATGACTTAAGTTGCAAAAATCATAAAATCCTAGAAGAAAATATAGGTAGTAAAATCTCATATATTCAACATAGAAATATTTTCGCTGATATATCTCTTAAGGCACTGGAAACAAAGAAGAAAATATACAAATGGGGCTACATCAAATTAAAAAGTTTCTATGCAGCTGAAGAAATCATCAGCAAGACAAATAAGGAACCCACTCACTGTATGGGAGAACATTTTCACCCATGATACATCTGACAAGTGCTTAATCTCCAAAATATACAATGAACTAATACAACTCCATGCCAGAAAGACAGCCTAATTAAGAAATGGGTGAAAAACTTGAAAAGACACTTCTCCAAAAAGGACATACAGAGGGCCTGTAGACATATGAATAAATGTCATATTTTAAAGGAATGGACATTCAAGGATAATGAGTTAAGCTGACTAAGCTTGTCCTTTTGAAATGATGGCATGGACTTCTAGGTTTCTGAATTTGCTGCTTAAAATTCATGAACACTATTGGTTGAACTCAAGAAAATTCATTTAAGGTAAATAAACCCTCTGTAGCTATAAATGTAAGAATGTTGATATAAGGTGTTAACTGACAATAACAAGAGAAAAGCATTCACCTCAACAGTGCCTTGAGTTGTGGGCAGGGTCTCAGGCATTGTGGGATTTCAACAGTGGTTCTTTCCCACTCAGAGCAAGTGGCCTCCACTCAGCGCAGAGGGTTTCAGAACCCCCTACACTTCTCCTGTTTGCTTCACTGCTGGGACAGTACCAGGTGAACAGAAGTGTGTTATGAGAGATTCCATAAAACGTCCTACATTGCTTTTAATGATCTGGACGATAAGAACGGATGTGTTTGAGTATGTCCTTTTGCTTTGTGAATCCCTACTTTACAAGGCCCTGAGGGAGCAGGATTTAACAGGGTTCAAGCCAGTGAAAAATCTTTCCTGATCTTTCCATTTGGATGGAGCAATGAAATAGCACCTACATCATGCATTTGGGAATAAAAATACAAATAAAGCTCAGGCCCTTTTGTTAGGCAGACTATTGGAGAAAACACAGCACACAGCGTAGGATTAAGTGCAGTAAAGAAGGTATTGCATGTAGGAGGGGACAGGTGCCAAGTGACGCAAAGGAAAGTACCATTGATTATACCTGAAAAAGGAGTAGAGGGTCAGAGAAGACTTTAAAAGGAAACGAAATCTGTACAATAACTGCCCATCAAATAAATGGGGTTTGTAAAATCTTCAGTCCTGCCGCTCCGGTTTGGGGGAGAGTGGACAGTTGCAGGTGAAGTAAGAATGCCCAGTGTGTTTTTATAAATTTTTTTTATATTTCTTTTTTTATTCTTGTTTATTCTGTTAGTTGTCCCAATTTTTCCCCCTTTGCCCTGTTTTTATAAATCTTGACACAAGTAAAGGCAGGTGGCCTCCTATCTATTCCACTGAGGACATTGTTCCCACATTACATTTATCTATGAACTCAATGCCCCTCTGGAGACAACTATAGTCTCAGAGCTGACCATAGCGTAAAGAGAATAGGAAGTCAGACATCGGACTTGAAAGACCATGCCAAAGACCTTTTGGCTGCTAAGTTAGTGTTTGCTGATGCCACTTGCCAATGTTTTTTGAAATATTCTTCATTTCCCTTCAAAATTCATTATTATTACCGTTCAGCCCTGCAATAGTCGATTAATACCTTAATAAACATAATTTTTCTAAAGTTATCGATATTTGAGATAACGCCTGGCTGAAAGAGTGGTGAAGGGGTTGTAGTTAGAGACAGAATAAACAGAACCCATGAGCATCACTGTTCTAATTGAGCAGAATTGAGATGTGGATGATGTGGCCCCTCCCCAGAGCAAAGCCTACCCATCACTCACATACAGGAGACTAAGTACTGCAGCCAGGGTGGAAAGACAAGACTAGAGCTGTGAACACCATTTTTAGATTCCAAATGGCATTAGCACATAGGCAAGTGCATTTTATTTTTAAGTTCACTTAGAGGGAATTTAGAAGGCACCACTCAAAACTACATGAGGAGCCAGCAGGATTTAAAAAATGGTCTATAAATTGAATCTTGAGAGACTTGGGACAAATATGAATGCTCAAAACTCTTTATAAGAACATCATAATTTGTAAAACACCCTGAATTATCCATGGGTGCCAATGAAAGTATGGGAGTCTTCAGTACATTAATATTTAATATGTATCACCCTCATCTATTTTTATCTAGCTTCACCAGCTTGAAGTGTGGGAATATTTGTGCTTTCCATTTAAAATCTTCGCAAGGATTATGTTGTCTATCTTAGGGTTTTGTTGTTATTTTTAGCGGTTTTGTTGAAAAGAAACGTGTCTGTGCATGTAGGTGACATTAACACTAAAACAGAGTGCTAACAAATGCCCTCTGCAATGTCCGGATCAATGGACCAAGACTGAATTGCTTGGTTCTGTCATTTTTAGACTATATGCTTCATAGTCTTTTCTTTATTCTTAAGCTCTAGCTTCAAAGTCAGCCAAGGAAATGATGAAAAATTATTTCCTAAATCACAAGACAACTTTAAAAATGTCTTTTCTATACACAGCCCCATTCGTTATTCACCATGCAATATTCAATTCTGTCTCTGCTGGCCTGGGACATCTGTAGACATTTATTGGAAAGCTGCCTGGAGGGAGAGACATAAAAGAAGGCTTTAACCTTGATTTGCTAACAGTAAAGTCATTACCAGCTTCACTGAAGGGATATCTCTGTCTCTGTTTTTCCCCTTTATTCATCCTCTAGATTCTCCTTTATTTATTTATTTTTATTCTCCTCTGTTTTTTTTCCCTAATCATCCATTTGGGAGACCTAGCTTTTAGGGAGGAAAACCATATCAATTCTAAATATATTAATTGAGCATTTACCATAGGCTAGGCATTGTGCTAAGGCTTGAGGACACAGAAATAAACAAGTCCTAATTCTTTCACTTTTCATACCCACTTCACCACCATTTAATCTCCCAGTGAGTGCTGTTCAATGCAATTCCAAACTATTATGATTGTTCCTGCTTTCCTCCATATTCTCCTGCTGCCGTGAGAATATAGGCCAACATTGTCTTTAGCCTGGAGCACTCTGGCAGTTCCAAAACTGTTTCTCTGTTTTTGTTCCTGTCCGTTTCCAATGCATTTTCATCACAGAACTCTGAGTGATTCTCTTGACCTATAAATCAAATCAAGTCACACTTGTGCTTAACTTCCTTCGAAGATTTGCTGTCAACTTTGGAACAAAATTCTGTAGGATTTGAGGCTTCTCCAACTTCACCATGAGCCTCTTTCCCCAACTCACCTTCATCTCTCTTCTCACATCATCTCTGTACATCTCTCCTTTCAGCCGTTATGTCATGTCACAGGTAACTCCCTCTTTCTAGAACATTCTTTCAGGCCTTACTTGCACAGGTCTCCTTCTCATCCCTTGATCTCAGCTTAAATGTCCTTCTGCAGAGAGACCCTCTCAGACTGACCATCTAAAGTTACTCTTTCCTTGTTCATTTGTTTTTGTTCCTTATTCCTTCATAATATGAAATCAATTTGTAATGATTATATTAGTTTGTTTTCTTGTTTATTGTTGGTTTCCACTAGTAAATATAGGTTCCATGAGGGCAAGGATTCTTTCTCATTTATCTTTGTGCTATACCCAGTGCTTAGAAGAGTCCTAGTTATACAACAGATACTCAAAAATACTTGTTGAAGAAATAAATATAGATATCTTCAATGCCCTGAAGACCCTGAGGCTCCCATGTAGCTGAAAGGCTAGAGGTAAGTCTAGAAGGTTGAAAAGCATGCCATAGGAGAACAAGGCTAGGTTTTGTTGCTGAAATAGTTCTCATTAAATAAAGAAAGCATTTGATTTCTAATGCATTCTATAGAGCTCTGGAACTTAAAATTAACATTCAAATGTAATATCTTGTTTTGTCTATAAAACAATCAAATATTTTTTTTGTTCTGCATCCTATCGTTGAGTAATGATTCCCCTTATGGATGATGGCAGAGGCAGGTGCATTTGAAGCACCAGGGAAGACTGAGGCTGCAATCCAAACCCCAGAAACACCAGAAGCTTCTAGACCTAAAAGTCATAAGATTTCTGATTGTCTAAATGGTTAGAGACAAAGGTGGGCAGAGAACTCTAGAGTTGGGAGACTACATCCAGATTACATATGCGGAGTATGTTGTGAGTCAGCCCATATATAGTAAAATGTGAGGTGGGCTGATGCCATTATAAAAATAGTTCAGGCCACATAAAAAAAAGTTGCAGAAAGTGGAACTTCCTGCAGAAAGGAGGCTAGTTTCATAAAAGATGAAAGTGACGAAGCTGCTTGAAGTGAAGTTCTTTCTTCATCATCTCAGACAGGTGCATTCTCAGATAATCAATCGGAATGATTTGTTCCTTAGCCGATGTATTATATGACTTATAAATGTGTTGTAAAGTCTTCTCTGCAAACTTGGAGTAAATTTTTTGCGTTTAAAACACTGAGGCCTACAAACTTTAAAAAAAACATTCTCAAGGTTTCTAGTGACTGGCAGATCTTGAACTCAAAAAGTTCTTTCAATTCCAGATCTGATACAATTGTTGAAGTTTGATAAAGAATGGGACGTGAATTTCCTCAAGTACTCGGTGACATAATATTTATCCAACCTTAGCAGGTTAGAAGTGTGTTTAGAGCACCTCAATAAGATATTTTAATTTCTGTACATAAAAGGTGCTTTCTGAGTGCATTGTACTTACTACATTAAACCATGCGGTGAAATAAAGAAGATATGAATGCACCGGGCTGGAAATGGGAAAAGGATAACTTTAGGCATTTTCCTCATGCTGTTGAAACAGACTGAAGAGTCTTTTTGGCAGAAGGCCTATGTTTAACCAGTGTTACTGAATATAGAATAATCATGGGTGGGGAGTATGTTTTCCTTAATTGAGTATGTTTTCTCAAGATAAATGTGGATCCCAGGCTCCTCACCAGCAAAAATTTCCAAGTTGTCGGAGGTTGTGAAAGCCTAGGAGGCAAGACTCAGAGTCCGTGAGCCAAAGTGCTTACAAGGAGATTAAAATAGCACTGATGATTGGACCATTTCCATTCTGTTCACTACCCACATTTTCCCTTGCCTCCTGAACAGCTCTCGTCACCCTCTGTTAGGTCATGTCCAAGGACATGATCCCCAGGAGGCTTCATTCAGGGCTTCCTCACCACAGGATCCCCATTTGCTCCTCAAACATCTAGCCACATGAAGGGGTGTGTGTTTGGGCAATTTGGCCAGATACAAAAGCTGAGTGACTGATTGAATCCTGTTTTGGGAGCTATTAATTGTCTTTACTCTGATGGTATTAGTGTTTGAACCAATGTGGAATAGGTTTCCCCTTTTCCCCTGTCCCTATTGACCTAAGGAGAGCAGAGGAGGCCAGAATGCCCACCTTGGTAGTATCCCATATATACACCTAACTTCTCCATTGTCAGAGTTAAAAAGGACAGAGGGCCTTTGAACATTGAGTTCCAGGGACTCATTTGGCAACTGGGCTGACCTTGGCCATTCATAGATAGTATACTAGTTTTCTAGGGTCAATGGAAAAAATGATCACAAACAGGGTGGCTTAGACAACAGGAATTTGTTCTCTCACTGTTCAGGAGGCCAGAAGTCCAAAGTGCAGGTGCCTGTAGGTGGGTTCCTTCTTGGGGTCTCAGGGGAAGGATCTGTCCCATGCCTCTTTCCTAGTTTCTGGTGGTTGCTAGCCACTCTGGGAGTTCTTTGCTTGTGGCAGCATCACTCCCATCTCTCCCTCCACTGTCACATGGCATTCTCCCTGTGTGTCTTAGCATCACATACTCCTCTCGGTGTCTGCCTGTCTGCATCTCTGTATGTCACTTCTTATAAAGACGGCAATGATTCAATTAGGGCCCACTCTAATTCAGCATGACCTTATTTTAACTACCATATTTTGCCGTGTGTAATGTGCTCTTGTGTATAATGCACACCCACGTTTACAGTCCAAACTTCCAGTAAAAAGATCTTTTGTTTAAATTTTTTAATTCAATTATTTATTTATATTTAGAAAAAAACCAATGATCATATTCCAGGGTATTATTTTTGCATACGGATACCATTATTGCTTTCTAGAGTTATACTTTTAATGCATAAGCATAAATGAAAGAATTAAATACATTTATATAGATACAGAATTAGTGCTACACATGTATAATGTGCATCCTTATTTTTCCCTCAAAAATTTGGGCAAAGTAGTATGCATTATACATGGCAAAATATGGTAATTATATATGCAAACACCCTATTTCCAGATAAGATTCTGGGTGAACATGAATTTTGGAAGACACTATTCGACCCACTATTTCAATACTGATAGAAAAAAAAATGTCTTTTTCACCCAACTGTGCTCTGGCAATTATCAGTCTGTTCTCTGTATCTATGAGTCTATTTCATTTGTTTGTTTTGTTTGTCAGATTCCATATATAAATAAAATCATGCAGTATTTGTCTTTCACTGACTGATTTATTTCACTTAGCATAATGCCTTATTGTTCCATTCATTCTGTCACAATTCATTCTTTTTTATGGATGAGTAGTATTCCATTACGTATATATACCACATACCACAACTTTGTCATCCATTCATCTGTTGTTGGGCACTCGAGTTGCTTCCATCAAGGGCTTAAGAGTTACAAATTGGTAGCTACAGAATAGTTGCAGGGATATAAATTACAGCATAAGGAACAGAGCCCATAACATTGTAATGACTATATGAGTCCAGGTGGGTACTTGAAATATTGCGGGATCACTTCATAAAGTATGATTGTCTAACCATTATGATATACACCTAAACCTAATATAGAATAATATTGAATGTAAACTGTAATTGAAAAAGAAAAAAAGTGGCAAAAATTGCCTGAATTCACCATTCATTTTGCATGAGTAGCCTTTGGATGGCTTGATATTGTAAATGCCTGTCTACTAATTTAGGAGTTGCCAACAAAGTATCTTTCTTCCTAAATATATCAATCTAAAATCTCTAGCTTCACATTCTATCCTTGGATCAAGCTTGTTCAGATACAAAATCACTCCTTGACTGGAAAACACATTAAGATGTCATTCCTCGCAAAAAAAATTTAGTTTGAATTAATGTAATTAATTTGACATTTTGCACACAAAGTAATGCAGCCATGTGAAGGACCTATATGACAACTGGATTCCATGCTGAGTGAGGATCTGATTGCGTGTAGGTTATGGGCAATTAGTATCTTACTGAAGAACTCAATCACTCAAGTGGCCCAGAAAAAACAAAAAGTGCCTAGCTACTCAAAATGTGGTCTGTAGACCCTCAGCATCAGAGGCTGTTACAAACGCAGCATCTCCCAGGGATGCACTCAAATCAACTGAAGCAGAATCTGCACTTTATCTTGATCCTCGGGGACTCACCCCCACATACACATTAGCGTTGAAAAGCAGTCCTCTAGCAAAACCCTTAGAAAGTTGGACTGTGGGGAGGTATAAAGCAAATTTTGCTGGGATATGCTTAGAGCATAGGCTATTGGATATTATCCTAAGGCAGATGAGGTTGCAAAGAGGGAGGAAGAGCCCCTGGGAAGTTTTGAGAAAGAACAGAGAAAGAGAAGGGAATGTGCAGCAATAACTACGATGGGCAGCGCACAAGCCTAGGTGTTTTGTTTTGCCCAGGTTGTCTCTTTTAATGTTCACAACAGCCCAGTGAGTTGGGTATTGTCATTACCATGATTACTATTTGATAGATGAGAAGCTTAGTGATTTACTGTCTGACTCCAGACCAATTTCTTAACATCCATGCTCTCCTGCTTAACAAAGCGTGGGTATAGATGATCAAACCTGTTAGCAAACTTATCAACACTAGACTCATGATTTTGAAGACATGAATAGTCCTGGTATTGATCCATCAGTTGTACATGGAACTCACCTCAAGTCCCAGACCCTAGCCAGTACATGGGGCTCTCAGACCTGGTATGTTTCCCATGTCCCGCTAACACGTGAATGGAAGGAACCAATCCTAAGGCGGGTGGCTTCCCTCTCACCGGTCTGCCTTCATGACACATGCCTGGGGAGAGGTGACTGATGCTGTGTTTTTCCAATTTTGTCCTCTCCTGGATGGCTGGAATGATTTGTCCTTGCTCAGCAATCCACTAAGTGCGTGTCACATATAAGTGGTAAGATTTTTAGGCAGATGTAGAATTCAACTGCCTGATATGATCCTCAAATGGCCCCCCATATTTTGCACAATTGTTTTTAATTTGGTAAGATCTAAATTGCACTTGGAATGAGAAATTTATTTTTTAGCTTCTTTTGTGTTCTTGGGAGGAAAATCACCATTGATATTTTTGATTTATTTATACTTAGCTCCTAAAAATATTGCCCTCAGGATGGCTATTTGTTTGCCATGTCAAGAATGTTTTATTTGGTTTTCTGTTTGAGAAAATCCACATACAGCCAATTTTCAGCCAACTAGAGTGCCCCAAAAATGTTTGCAAATTTTGGAACTGTTTCTCCCTAACCACTCTCAGAACATAAGTGGAGCTCTGTAGGGGAGATGGAATGGTGAATCTCATGAGAAGGTGCAGAAATCAGAAAAATAAAGTGAACTTAGAAAAACTCATGATTTCTACTAAAATATACTTTCTGAGGGTTGAATTTTAAGTTGATATAAATTGTGTCTAATTTTAGTGAGTTCTTTTTACTCCCACCACGTTATGTACAGATACACCTAGAAACTTACAGGTATTAGTAACTATTCATTGATTCGACATCTTATACTGTATTTGATCCCGACTTTGGGGCTGAAATAGGTCAGCTCTGATTATCTTCTTTCACAGATAGAAAAACTGAGTCCCAGAAAGAATACGTGAGTTCCCCTTATACAACATATATATGGCAAAATCAGAAATAGAAACTTCTTCTCATGTCCTTGTTTTTGTCACCTTGGTTGTCTTTGGGTTTTCCTGGAGACTTTTTAACTGGAGCTAAAGGCTTCCAGGTCTTTTAGTTATGAGATAGGAGCATTATTAATATGTTGGTAAAGTGTGGGGTTCAGGGAAGCATTTTAAATCCAATGGTTAGGTCTCAGTCTTTTATTGAACCTAGTTGGGTATTTCCCTTCTCCAAGGTGGCTGGGCCCTTGGTGGGTCAGGCTCTAGCAACACAGTTTCCCCCCAGGGCAGGTCTTGTTAGGGAAAATGGAGACCTCTGGGAGGACATCAAAATGCCTATTTTTCTCCTCCTGCAGGGAGCAGGAAAGAATCTCCTCGCTTCCACCCTCACAGTGGGAACCTGATGGGACTTCTGAAAGAAAAACTCACAAAAGTGTGAGGAAGCCCCTAAGGCTGGGCCTGCTAGCTGTGCTCAATTCTCAGATTCATCCACACAGAACCCCCAGCAGATTGGTGATTATAGTTGAGGTTTTCCTACCCAAAACTATACCGGTTTCTGCAGAGGCTACTGCTCCTGGTAAGTTGTAATTCTCTGTATGTGTCTGTCTGTCTCTCCAGTTTGGGGGACAGTTGTTTGCCCCACGATCTGCATTCTCTGAAGGAGCTAAGAAAAGTTATTGGCTTTTAGTCTGTTCACTTTTGTTCCTCTTGGGAGGGAGTGACGACTTCCAAGCTCTTTATGTGTCAGGCCAAACACTAAAAGTGCCTCCAATTATGTATACAGTGTTTCTTTATCCCCAGCTTCCCCTAAACCTGGAATTTTCCCAAATAGCAGTTGTGGATCCAAGTCTGAGGATCAATGAAATCATTGGGAATGAGGAGTCTGAATTGAACGAACTGAGTGAACCACAAGGCAGGGTCCAAGCATAAAAAGCGCCTCTCTCTTCTTGAGGTGTTCTGTTTCCACCCTGTCCCGCTGAGGGTAGCACTGACCTTTCAAACCCCACTGCTTCAAATGGACAGTGCTAACACAGAACATTCTGTGATATGCAGGTCAGCTGCTTCTACAAACAAGCCTGTTGTTTATGGCTGCCTCCTGGGAAGGCGATTGAGTTGTTCCATTTTGTAGATATTTGTGTACAAAATGCAGTTGCTCCAGTTCTTGAGTGTGACATTCACAGATCAGTGAATGCCAGTGAAAAGGAAGAGGAGAGTGACGCACAGGAGTCATAGAAAGAGGAAGTTGGGTTTTAGGCAAAGCAGTAGAAAGGAAGCATCACTCAAGTCTCTGAGTTCACCAACAGTCAACTGGGCCTCTATAGAAACAGAAAGAAAATAAGGGCACAGAAGAACAGGAAAAAAAAAAATGTTTTTTTGTCCTCTTCAGTCTTATTTCGGGATCTAAAAGAAGGAAGAAAAGAAGAGTGACCTTTCTCTAAAGCAGTGTTTCTCGAACTTCACTGTGCCTCTGAGTCACATGGGGAATCTTATTAAAATTTACATTCTGATTTAATGGATCTGGCACAGGGCTCAGGATTCTGAATTTCGAATGTGTTCCCAGGTGACAGTGATGACACTGGCGCTGAGACCACACTTGAAGAAGCAAGTGTCTTGTCTACCTCCCAATAAGACGTTTCTCAGATCCCCCTCTATGCTCACTTCTGGAAACAATAGCAGCCACCACCACTACCCACCTTGTTCCCTGAATCCAGCATTTTTAGCTCAGAATGATCCCCTCTTGGACAGCTGCTTGCCTCTTCTCCATGTTTCTAAGTCCTCAAGTTTCTTCTAAGCCTCATTCAAATTTTTGTCCTTCATGCGGACCCTGTAATCAATGGCTCTTTGAGTTACTATAGCTTTGTTAGTACTTAGCCTTTTTGCAAATATATGCTGCTATTGACCTTTTAAATCTGTTCATCTCCAAACTAGATTGTAAGCCTCCTGAGTACCAAGTATATGTTTTGTCACTTTTGAATTCTCCAGACCTAAAATAGAGCCTGCTCATTAAGAGATTGTACAGCATAGTGAAAACAGCCTGGAAAGACATAGGTTCAGATCCCAGCTCTACCACTCAATAGTTGCTGGAGCCTTGAGTCTCAGTGGTGGCAGTGGTGGCGGTGGTGTTGGTGGCAGCTGCAGTCATGGTGGTTCATGTGGAATGCTTCTCCTTCACAGGATTGTGGAGAGAAATGAGGAAAGTAAAGTTAACTAAGTGTCAAGCCAAATGCCTGACAGAGTCAGTATGTAATAAATTTGAGTGCTCTCGCCTCCAGACCTTTTTCCTTCTCCTTAATATAGGTTGTGATGGTACTTCCTCTCCCTGATACTGTACCCTTGAAAAATACTACACCGTATTCAACAATCTTGGGAGAATTTCTTCTATCTCAGTGAAGGGCCCATGGATACTCATGAAGAGAGTTTCTTGTTTCATAAAAAAGGTCCCTCAAACTCACGGTTCAAAATAGCAATGTGCATGATAGCATTTACTGATCGCACCAGAAACAGAGTGATTTTAAGCCAGTGTTATTAAATCACTTGAAAGCTGTCTTTATCAGATTTGTACCTTTGCCCCAGTATTTGCATTCTCCACGAGGGTTCTTTGATCTGTGTGGTGGCTGTCAGTGTATCTAGTGTGCTGTGAGGTTGGTGTTAACATCTGAGGGATGGTGTGCCCCAAATCCCTGTAAATGATACTGCCCTTCTAATACTTCAGGGAGTCAGGGCCCTCAGGAATATTGCTTCCACAGGCAGTTAGGAGGATCGTACTGACCTATGTTCCTCTGACGTGGTGAGTATGAAAGCAGGGAAACACCTGAGATTAGGGGACAATTGAGAATAATAGATCCATTGTTTGATTCCTTAACAGGTGGTGTCATCATTGTTATCATCGTCTTCTCCTTCTCTCTCCCTCTCCTCCTCCTCTTTCTCTTCTTCCTTTCCCTTCTTCATATTTGTTTCAAAGGCAGGAGAGATTAGTGATAACTGAAATGAATAGGTTATCCATAAGGATTGTTTGCAAATTGAACTGAATTCTATGAAATTCTTGGTTCCTCTGCAATATAGAAGTCCTACTTGATCTTTAAGTTTGCTCTTGCAAACTCTAATATGTTAGTTTTTCTTCAGAGTTTGAAGATCTCAGTTGGTATAACTTAAATTTAACTCTGAATCTTTGTTCCTATAATGCAAAAAGAATGTACCCTTGGTTGTTTTTACCAGGAAGCAGGAACATATGGGAATTGTAGAGAGTGAATACGGCTGCTCAACTTCTTCTAATGATGGGATGCATGAAGGCTACATGTAACCACTCAAGAGGGGTTTGGCAGGAGTCAGGGGAAGAATAAGGATTTTTCATGTTGTCTCCTTATATTAAATTTTGTGTGGGAGCCAACCATTTAGGTGATCTATAAATATGCAATTAAAATGATTATTGGTGTTTCATTATGAAACAATACACCTTTGTTGCAACAAAATTCCATGATATGCTCCACTGGTATGTCTTATCGATTTCTTCTGCTGATGTAAACTGTTGGGTTTTCAGGCAAATCCAAAGAACTTTCTTTGCATAGGAATTCAGTCAAAACCAAGTTCTCTGGCTGCGAGTCCCGTAGCTGTCATGGATAGAAGCAATGTTATCACAGCGGACACTATGCCCTTGTTCAAGAGTAGTCCACTCTATGGCAGCAGAGTTTCTAAGTGAGGCCAAGGGGTGAAGAAATGAGGGGCTGTGATCACATGATACCCAAGCCTGAGGCAGGTTCGAGATCCTCTAGCAAAGTTGAACAGGCTTTCTTTTGTGTATCTCTCTCAAGGCCGTGGGGATTAGCCTCCAATGTGTTTCTAGTAAAGGCAAATGTTAAGAAATAAAATAAAGTGAAGAAAAGTTAGGATTAAAGGGGATTTTACTCAATGGTAAGTCCTAAGAAAACATCACATGTGCAAGTGAATTTGAAGAAGTCCAGGGGCCTCTTGGATAAAAGGAAATACACACAGATACAGGTGGCTGGCAAATGGAAATGCTAATACCCCTGAGACAGACAGTGGCTGATGAGAAGAAAGCCACCACACAGCCACTCATTTTTCTGAAAATCAGCAGCTGTTGGCTGACAGACACCTTTCTTACACAATCCCTCGCTTGGGTGATAAGAAGTGAAAAGAGCTCTGGGCAGGACTATTTTAGGTTCCAGGCGATCCGTGTTGCTATGAGATCTGAGATTAGTGGTTAGGTTGGTGCAGGATGTCACCCAGCAGCTGGTCATGAAACTTCTTGAAGTTAGTTCACTTCTCAGAAATCAGCTGTGTGTGTGGGCTGGCGGAGAAGGTGATTGGATTGCTCTGTTTCTTGGGGTTTTCCCACCCCCAGCCCAGGTGAACTGAAGGGATTAGTGGCCTTGGTCCTCTATGAATTTTTTATTTAAATCATCATTTTAAAATGCTACATAATCTCTCCTTGTGTTCTGTGAAGCACCATTAATACACTTGTGGCCCAACACTTTATGCTGATCACTTTGAAATTTTATCAGAATATCATTTTAGTTTCTTGCCAGCCCCTGGGTTGATAGACACTCTTTTGAAGCAGGATATAGCAAAGACAGGTGAATTAGTGGAGACTGTCCACAGTCGGGTTATATGTGGGCTGAGACTTGATTGTGGCAGCTTGGCAGCTAAGCCTGCAGCTTCTGGGGGTGGTGAGTAGCAGGGCTTTTGCTCACTTGTCAGTAGGGGTTCACATGCTACAGTTAGAGTGCCTGTTTAACTGGCTCTGCCCCTAGGTAACCCTGGGCATACTACTTAAATCGTCTATGCCTCAGTTTATGCTTCTGTAACTCATGATTAAAATATAATACTTATGCCATATTATGTTCCTGACACATATGAAGTGCTCCATTGATATTAGCTATTAGCATTGCTATTATTGCCTTTGCTATCATTCAGAAAAAGCAGGGTATTCATCTCAAACTATTCATTACTAAAGATAGACTTTAGTAAAGAAAATCAGGGAGCTTTGGTGAATTAGGCTCCAGAGTCAGGCTTTTATAGTGATGAAGAGGGTGACTGTGGGTGTAGTGATCACAGAGGAGCTATTAAGAAGTAAGAATATCATTCTTGATCTGAAGAGAGAATACTTAAAGTAAGTATTTCAAATATCAGAATGTTCCCATTTCTCAGGCCGGCATACTGTGAGTTCTGGAACTGGAATTGTTTATGACACAGAGTCTTAGAATCATAGGTTTGCAAGGAGCCTTCAGGGTCATCTAGTTCAACCACTGCAGAGTCCAACTCTTGCCTGGAGTGGTGTCTGCAGTATCAGCCTGCTTATTCCACCACCTCTTCTGTCTTCCTTTTTGTCCTTCCCCAAACCCACATGATGTGGCAACACACAGAGAAACTGCTGCCCACAAAGAAGAAATGACTGAAGAAATTAGGGTTGAGACAGTAGTATGAGTCTCCACGTCAAGAAAGAATGTGTTGGTGTTTTGTCTTTAAAAAAATACTTTTTGAAAATAGAAAAGAAAGAAAGAAAGAAAAGCCGAAGTACCAGTTTAGTAAATATCCCTGGGGTCAGTTGTTTTTTCTTGTGTACTCTGGGCCAAAAGAAACATACACCAACAGATGAGCCTTAGTCACTCTCCTTGTGAGTCAGGTCGACTGTACTAACCACTGTAGGTAGCAGGAGAGCCCCAAAGGTGCAGCAAGTCTTCCTTTTAGATTGAAAATGCAAGACGAAATAGAATATACTAAAAACTTCTAGATATAAGTATAAAATATCCTACAGCAAAGAAGATTACATGTATACAAAATTTTATTAGTTTTAGTATAAAATAAGATCAATATGTGTCAATTGGGTGAAGTAGTGGCCGAAAAAGTGAATGTGGCCTTAGGCTGCATAAATAGATGCATGGCAGCTAAATATAAGGACTTCGCAGCGTTGCCGGTCTCCGCCCCCAGGTCAGAGCATACTGGGATTGTATATTCCGGTCAGAGTGCCACATTCTTCATAGGGCTATGGACACACTGGACCATGATCTGAGAAGGGTGACCAGGATGGAAAAAGAATGCTAAATGAAGTCATTTGAGAAACGGTCAAAGATTCTGGAAGACACTCAGAATAAGAACAGAAATATCTTGAAATATCCAAGGACAAGAATGTATCTCTGTAAAAACAAGGGATGAAACAAGGACCAATATACCACATATTAACAATGAACATTTATTGAGTACTTATTACTAATTAAGCACAAGGCAGGCAGTGCATAGATTAACTTACAGGACACAGACTAAGAAATGAATGACTGCAAAGTTGAAGAAGTTGGGACAGGATACAAATTCAAGCCATCTGACTCCAGGGCCCATGTTCTTTAAGTACTGTGCTATCTTACTAATGTAGCAACATATATATATTTCAACTCAGTGAAAGAAGACCTTTCTAACTGTCTGTAATATTTAAATATGATATGTTACCTTACCCCAAAAGTAATGAGTTCCCTGTCACTGGAAGAATTGTAGGGAGGCCATATAATAAGTGGCAGCTAAGCTAGAGAGTGTATAGTGAAGTCAAACACCATTACTGCATGGGCCGGTGTCCTTTGCAGGTGGGTGTGGGCCAGGGGCTGAGTTCTGGCTGATGAAATGTGAGTGACAGTGGTACATGTCACATCCAGGCTGCACTTTCCCCTCCATGTATGATCCTCACCTTCTCACTCTATCCACTGGCTGAAAAGGGAAGACCTTGGTTACCTACAGGAAAATGGAGCCACAAGATGGAAGAAACCTGGGTCCCTGAGTGACACAGCCTCTGCCTACAAATCTGCATTGGAATAAAATATCAATGAGAAATAATCTTCACTGTGAAGAAGCCAATGAAATTTTGAAGTTCTTTGTTAAAGCAGGTACCCTGCTCTGACAGTATACTGTGGGAAGAATTTAAGTCCTTGATGAGTGATTAATATGCTTTTAAAATCTACTCAAACTTGACATTCTTTGATTTTTTAATAAAAAAGTAAAGTGGATTTTGAGGATATCTCAGTAAAGGAACATGTAACCCAATGATTAATATACTCCTGCACAAAAATAAAAATCATAACTCTGAAATAAACAAAGTCTTGACCTTACAGATATCTGAGCATCTAGGCTCAGGACTAGCAAATTAAAACTTATAAAAATATGAACCAAAATAAATGATAGGTTTGATCTCATAACTCAGTCCAAGCCGTGAGTTTGGAAAGTGGTTGCCTCATTGAATTGCACCCAAGCACACCTCAACACCGTCATGCCCGGCAGTTTGCTAGGGACTAGAAACAGACTACATAAGACCCATCCTCTGTATTTGAAGAGTTCACATTATAGCTCATTGGTCTTCAAAGTTTTGAGGGCATAAAAATTACCTGAGAACTTGTTAAAAATGAGATTTCTGGCCTCAACTCCAGAGACACTGTTAGAAGGTATGGGAAGAGCACCACAAATCAACCTCTATCACATGCCTATCACATGGCATGCACTCGGTCAATAGCTTTGTTAAATTAATGACTGAGTTTAAGGAACATCCCAGGAGATTCTAAAGCAGAAAGTCTATGAGCCACCTTCTCAGGAAAAGTTGACCATCTGGGAAAAATCTGAATCAGGGATCATTAATAAGATACTTTGGGTCTGTAGTTCAAAATGTTCTGGGAAGAAAAAAAAATCAACACCCTTTTTATTTTTTTATGAAGTTGACACTTGTTTCCTTTTGGAGAAGCTGGATTAGTCTGAAAGTAAGTAAGAAAAAGTCTGGAACCAGAGGGGAAATAGAGACATATCCAGGAATTTTAAGCAGAATGAGGTCATAGGAAGCTGTTGTTTTCCTGCATTTTTTTAAGCAGGAAAATTCCACCCAAAAAACCCACCAGTTGATCTTGCACCTGTCCTCCCACGTCTGGCACTTATCTGGGTCAAGTCGGGGACTGCAGCTCACAGGCCCTGAAAATAGACGACCCACCTTGTGGCTGAGACATACGGCATGTACAGCCGCTCTCATCGCCAGGCGTTTCCATCCAGCATTCGTCTGCGAGCAGATTCGTGACATTCAGGCAACACACCAGACTGACACAGTTGCACAGGGCAGCCTGACCAAACTCCCTTCCCTTCATGTTTTTGCTCCCAGATCCAGGAGACACCCCCGTGGTGCTTGCATGTGTCTAATATGTTTTGCTTTCAGCAGGATTTAAGAGAGCAGCCTGCGGATTCAGATGGCCTGAGGGTTTAACCACTTACTGATAGTTTCCCAGGTGTGTGTGTGTTTAGGACCAGTTATACAACCTCTCTGTGCCTCAGTTCACACATCTGTACATTGAAGAGACTAGTAATCCCTACCTCATGGGGTTCTTGGGAGGATTAAATGAGATAATGCCTGTAAAGTGCAGTGCTGCCCACACTAAGTGCTAAAGAAAAGGTGAACTCTAGCTAGGGGCCGTCTGTTGGGAATTCAGTCTCCTCACTGGTCAACCCCTTTAAGACAATTGGGGCATCAGAGCTGCAGGTAGCTCTTGCTGCCAAAGCTGCCTTGCTGTAGCTGCTTTGGGGCTGATTCTGCACCACTGCTGCCCGCTGTGGTAGCAGCTTTCCGTCAGGCACGTGCACACATGAGCACAGGCTCTCAGCCTGCCTCACTGGGGGCCTGTGGTACAGGCCTAGGGAATAACTGTGGCTGTTTTTCATGGAGGAGAGTCATAACATTAGTTGCCTTGATGATAAGCATATGTTAAGAAACACAGTTTTTCAGATTAATTCATAAATTAATTTTTAACTTTTAGGTCACAACTCCTGATCTCTGGGTATCTGGTTGTAAATGTTGAATATCTTTGTTCTGTAGTGGCCATGCCAGTCCTACCCTGTGTAATACAGGGAAACTAAGGTACAAATGACATCCTTCAAAGAGCACCTCCAATTTTTTTCACCACGTACTCACAGACTTTTCTTGTTACTTTCAAAATCCTACTGATATACCATTCCATGTATTTTGCAGATGAGGAAATTAATATTCAAATGTATGACACATCTTGTCCAAGGCCTCAGAGCCAGAAAGTCGAAAATGGGATTTAAATCAAAGCTTTCCTGCTCCACCGTTCATGCCCTTTTCATTCCTCTAGGGAATAAATGCGAGAACAAACCTGCTTTCAGATATTTCAAATGTCTATCAAATACCTATTTTCTACCAAGATCTTGCATTTGGTAAGGTCGCCTAAAGTCTGCTGGTTACTTGTCCTTTGGCCTTTGTCACTGTCTGTGGGATTTTACTTTCCTTTGGTAAAGTTTCCTTGTTGTTAAAGATAATGAGTCGATTATAAGTAGAAAATCCTACAGATCACGTTCAACAACAAGACTAATGTCAGAATGCAACGTCTAGCAATCACACAAGAAGTCCTTATGTCAAGCCAAAGCTTTCATCAAATAACTAGGAAAGGCATTTTTATTAATTGAAGTGATTGCCACCTACCCACATTTCTAATGGTTACTTCTTAGAGTTGAAATTCATTTTGACTAACAGGTACCTTCTCTAGGTAGTATCTGGGATCTGTTTGCTGACTGATGGCTATTACCATTCAACTGGTCAACATTAGTTGAAATGTAACAGTCTTCAATTTTTGTTGTGTGAACTCAATAAATCTTCAGACCAAATTCAGTTTATTAGTTATTGTTTAATTCTTTAATGAGTTAATAATATTCTTTAACACTTTTTCTTCCACACATGAATAGCTTGATTGTGATTGCTAAGTCTGTTTTCTTCCTTACCCTTTTAAATGAGTCACAGATAAAAACTAGCATGCCTGGGCAAGAACAATGAAAGAAATACATTTGACTAGGAAAGTGGGAAAAAATTCAATGTGATTCAAAACCGCATGTACTTGTAAAACATTGGTTTGTGTGCTTTGGGAAATTAAAAAGTAATATACATTCTTTTTCTGGGTCTCAAACCTTTAGAATCTAGTTCAGTGAACTGGACTCATACATAAAATACAACTGGACATCACTATGATTTAGAATATCTATGATCCAAAGTCTTTGGCACAAACACTGGGTAAGATGAGAAGTCAGGAAAAAGAGAAATTGTTGTGGGCTGGAGTGGTTTGGGAACATGAGCTGGGGGGTTGACATGTGACTGGAGAAAGGGTGAGATTTGGGAGATGAACCAGGGAGAAAGAGAGAGAGAAGGAAAAACATTGCCAGGAGAAACAAGAGAGGATAGAAGCAGGTAAGCAATGGACTTAGTTCTAGGGAAAGCCCTGTAAGGGGAGGTGGCAATTCCTAACAGTCATGCTGAGCAAAATGCACTTTTGCCCTCCCTGGTATGTCCAGAAATTCAGAAATTCAAGTTTGGAAGTTCAGGCTACATGGTTATAAACATATGTTTTGGGAGGGAAAAATGACCAACACTTACTTCAGTCTTTTTGAAGAGAAATCTATTCCACACTATAAAATATTTGTCAAAGCCGTGGTTTCAAAATACTTGCTCAACTTCTCCAAGCCACATGAAGGAACATTTTTTTTTTCTGCCAAAACTCTCTGACCTTACATTAACCAGTTTCTCCACTGCATCTGCTCGTATGCTCTCTTTAGTACCATGTGTTTCTCGTCTTTAAATAAACCTCCTGGATGATAACCTTACAAAGATATTCATGCAATTCCATGTCCGCTTCTCCATGAACTTCAATGGGAATGGCATTTCTAGGAGGAGAACATGAATCACATGGACTTTCTCGCTCGCTGTCTTTTCCAGCTCCTGACGGCTCCTGACTGTAGCACTTCAACTGTACAAAGATGGCAAGATCACGGACAAAATACTTTATTTCCTTAATGGTCACTAAAATTTTCGAGGTACTTGTATTGGTATAGGGAGATTTAATTTGCTTCCTAGACACATTCAATTTTTTTATGAGTTCTATTAAAATAAATTTCCTCTCATGTTCAGAAACTCTTGTACACCAAAGACTAATTTGGGAAAATAATGTATTATATCTGCTCTGGCTAAAAATGACAGCAGGTACTGGCTATTTCTGAAAAGTTTCTAAGAAAGTAATAATACATTAATCAATAAGAAGAATAGACCATTAATTATTAGGTGTGTATTTTAATTGGAGGGCATAAAAATTATCTGGGAACTTGTTAAGGATCAGGATTCCTGGGTCCACCTCCAGAGGCACTAATTCAGAGGGTTTGGGCCACACGATACGTACTTTCATATGCACCATCTAGACCTCAAGATGTAAATGTGAGGGAGTGGTAGCTGTACGTAGCTTGTACAATCATTGGGTGATTTCAATGAGTTTTTACATGTGAAGAAACCAGCAATCTCTACCTACTCCTTAAGATTCTTACTTATTCAAATATTTGAATAAAATAGCCCTCGGCTAAGAACACCAACAATAGTAGTCTGTTTCGACAGATCAAAACGCTCCAGCTGGTCCCTCCCCCTGTCCCTACTAACAATGTGTGTAATGTTTGATGTTCCTAAACTAATGTCCTTATATTAATTTTCCACTCTTGGGTGACCTCAACTCAACAGTAATTGTGTTTCTAGGCACTGGATGCATTTTTAGCTGACTGAGTTTTGTTCTACTTTTTAACTATGATTCAGCTTAAAACAAAAGAAAACAATGCACTTTCTCTCCACTGTTAATCAACTCAGTGGAAAGTTGACTTTAGGAACAAAATCCTAATTTATGAATGTTCTCATTTTCTTTGCTAAGGACACAGAAACTTGACTTTCTTGTAGCAAAGAATTAGCATGGGATAAAACTTTATTACCAATATCTTCAGGTAATAGAATGTAATTGATTTCACCTAGATGTCTTTCAAAGTGAATTATATAATCTCATTTTTAAACTTCTTGAAAACATTCTTCAGTTATACAGTTTATAAATGATTTTATGGTACTTTTACAGATTCTCACCAACATATAGGGTTATATCCATGGTTTAATATCTTTCCATAAACTATATTTTAAACAAAGACCTATTCAGACAAAGGATACATTTTACATTCAGAGAAGCATACATTTTATAAGTAAGTGCTGTGCACCTTGGAATACTTCAGGCTTTCCATGAAAAAAATCAGTAACTGCTTATCTCTTAGGACCAAGGACCTGGTGTTCCTGAAATCACTATCACATTTCACACTTATCTCCATGTGGAAATAGGTGGCCACTGTTGAATTCTAGTGAGAATGACACCTCTGGAATCTCTCAGCTTCACAACTCCTATTAAAGCCCTTAGAGAATCCTCGCACATAGCACCAAACAATATACTTAGGAGGTGATGTTCCTAGAATGAATTGGGTTCTAAAATTAAAAAGGAAAACAATTATGGGATGTGGAAAATGGTGAGGTGGTAATCTATAGAAAGCTATAGAAGCCTAACACTAACAACAACCACAACAAAAATAAAACAAGAGATAGAATAACCTTCTACGAAGATTGCCAAGTGTAAGGTAAGTAGAGGCAGTCTGGCTTCCTCACCCAGGTGTCTGGGTAACTAAGAGGAGCAGAGTTCCCATAGCCTTGGAGGGGCCTGATAACCAGTGTTCTCATAGCCTTGAGACTGGGTCCGACAAACCGTTTCCATAACATAAAGTGGGCCCGCATGCACAGAATTGTATGTTATATAATGTTCTGGCAGTTTTCTGGCTTTGTTCCCCTCTAGTACTTAAACAGGTAGGGACTCCCTGCTGGGGGCAATGATGATGACAGACACGCAAGGGGACAGGTGCCATGATGGGTGCCACGCAGGGGAGCAGGGGCCATGACATGAGACATGCAGATAGACACACAGCTTACAGTGTGTGTGGCTCTCCCACCGATGAATAAAGACATGCCAGACACCCCAACGGCTCCGTGAATATTATTGCATCTGTGTGAACACCATGGATGTGCCCAGCCTTGAAGGATTGCAACATGCCAAGAAACTTAGGGAAATGCAGGAAGAAATAAATGATTTCCATTTGAACCACACTATTTGACGTAGCCATTACAATGATGACTTTTACGCAGATTTCCTAGAAGAATTACTTGTGAGTAAGGTGATGGTGTTCTCAGTATTTGGGGTATGAGCTAAGAAGACCAGTCATCCCAGTGTGCCTCATGGAGGAGATTCCCAAGATGTGGGTCATTCACTGTTAAATCAAGAAAGTCGCAGGCAGATCCAGATGAATTGGGCTCCCTACATAAGCCTCCACATACACAGCTGATAAATGCTTTCCCAGGCTCTCCAACAAGTTGCTCCACTGCTCTCTAGAACTTCCCTACTCAGGTTGGGCAAAAGCTAAATTGCAACAGGAGTGGATGCTTTGTTGACGTTTCTTCAGTTCCCTTCTTTGGCATCTGTTCCTTCTTTTCAGTGCTCATGTTTGTTGAGAGACCCAACATTCTTACCCTTTCCTAGAGCTGTTGAAGGTGACTCTCCTCTTAGCTCTCTTCCAAACCACATCTATTATGTCAAAGCCAAATAGTCCTGTGTCGCAATTACCCACACCCTTGTTTCTTGCCTTGTGAAGATAGGATCAGCTGCTCTTCCTAAGGTGCAGCTACATAAGAAATACCTCTCCTAGGTTACAAAATACTATATGCAGAAAGGTACCTTTAAGGAAATCCTCAGGAAGAAAATATTTTAGTAGTATGACAGAGGTGAGAGAAGGAGAGAATATTCAGTAAGGCAGGACTTTCACCACACCCAGAAAAATTGTCTGTCTTTTACCTATACCGTGCACAGTAGGGCACCACCAGTGCTACACAGTGGATGGATACACAGATAAATGTTAAACTTCACAGTGGTTAGATTCATAAAAAAGACATGTGCCAGACCTGTGTGAGAGTCACCAGCTTTCTTCCATTCCAAATATGTGTCCATACTAAATGGAACTGAAAAGCATAATTGCCAAGAAAGCCTATGTCCATGAATATTTCAGTGTCTCTCATCTAATGTGTTCCCATCATTACCCACGTTATTGCACATATAGTAGTATTCTGCACAGACTAGGCACTCAAGAATTATTCATTGGCCAGTGAAGGGCCATTACCTAATGCATCATGATGATTTTTGCAGAGGACCCACAGGAATCAGTGGAATTCCATAGATATCTTTTTTTTTTTTTTACTTTGAGAAAGAAACAGATAGTAGCTGGTCTTGGGTTTCTGGTTTCTTTGTTGTGGGGGATGGGGTATGAAAAGAAATATAGTAGTAGCACAAACATGGAGCCACAGGACAGGAACGAATGAGAGAAAAAATAAGACAACATAAACTACAGAGGCAAGCAAATCAAACATATTATAAACTGAGAAATTTTTTTTGCTACTAAAATGCACGTTCATTCTTTAAAAAAAAAAGATTCTCCACAGCAAGGCTTCTCTGCTCTTGGCAACAAAAAAGTAACCACTACAGCTAAACTGCCTTAGGAGATGAATAGTGGAGTCAAACCTAAAGCACCTGAAATGGAAAACAAAAGCCAATTTACATTTCATTTAAGAGCAGCAAACAGATGGGCCAGATAATCATTTCAAAATTTAGTTTACAAAGAGAAAAACAAATCTGGAATTCAACGTCAAATGAGTTTGAAATAAAAAGCAAAGCATTAAAACGAAATAAGCATGTACAGAAACTACTACCCCCTCCCTCAGTGTACATAATTCTGGAGCTCCTCTTTCTGCCTGTCTTCTCTCCACACCCAGGGCAAGGGCAGGCGGAACACTTCAGGGTTGTCACTACCCCATTTGGTGCCGAATTCATAAATCACCAGGCCCAGGAGAACTTAGGAATTTTAATTAAAGGCCAAAGTTCTCCTTGATCTCCAATGTGGGCAATGTGGGCTTAAAAACGAAACCAAAAAGTTTGCTTGAGAATATCTGCACCTCTATTAGTTTGAACCATGTTAAATTGGAGTTTTTATAGGTTAAAAAAGTACACATTAGCAATTTCAAATGATTAAATCCAATACATTATGATTATGATTATAGGAATATTGATGTTTTAAATATATGCAGCTAAATATAAAATTAGGTATATTCCTACTTGGGTGCTTAAATGAAAGACAGTTTCCTTTGGTCACTAATTGTTCTGGCACAAGGTATGAACTCAAGTTCAGGAGCCCAAGAGGTCCACGTCTGGGCCATTTGTCCATCCCTCACTTGTTCTGCTGTCCTGGCCAGTTACCGTGTTCTGAGTTGTCATATGAAACACCTGTTGTGGCTTCGCTTTCTGTTGTTGGGTGGTTTTCATGTTTTTGACACTTCACTAGCTTTATTCGTATACTTCATACACTGGTTCAGTTTCGAAATTAGTATGTTTGTTGATATTTTTACTGCTGCTTTCCCACATTTCATCTTTCTCCTACTCTCTCTCAGCTGTGTGCCTCTGGCATTTCCTCCTGTGTGCCGCGTCCTGCACCTGTGCCTGACAGAGTCTGCTCTTTCTTCTTCCCACATTTCCTTTGCCTGCTTCCATCTACAAGGAGATGGCATTGTTTCCCCGCTGAAACCTCATAGTTTGGGAGGCAAACTTTTTAGCAAGCCACTGAGAAGAGAATTATCCCCAAAAGGGAAACAAAGTCACTATCTCTCATTTCCTAGTTTTCTAGAAACAAGGTCCAAAGAACTCATTGCCTCGTGAGCTGAAGTTCAAGTTCAGCCTGAGCTGGGGTGAGCAAATTGAACTTCTGAGCGCCGATTAGAACTTTTGGGTAGCTATCAATGAAGCAAACAGACCCATCTATGAGACTTCACCGTCAATTACATAAAGAAACGAGGGGTCACTAATCACTTAGTCTATATGTTATATAGCACGTCAACTCTAGTTGAAGATTCAGGGTTTTGATTAAACATATGTGAAGATGGGTATGTAAATGAGATTTTGTCTGGCTGGTGGAGGGTGGAACATCATTTAGGACAGACCCAGGCCATCGGCCTGTGGTGTCAAGGGCTCAATGAGAATACTTTGCAACAAAGCTCTCTCAAGATTCCTCAGAAGTTGGGAAATAATTTTCCAATAGTCATTTCTTTATTACATAATATCTGATGGATAAAATTGGGGTGAGCAGATTATTTACATACTTAATGAACACTGACCTTCATTTCTTCTCGGCAGTGGGGCTCCAAGTTCAGGACCATAGGAAGTTCTGGTCTAGGCAATATGAGGCCACACTGTCCACAAAGAATCTGAAAACAATAATAATCCAGTCCTGTCTGTTATCATTACCACCATGCCTCACATTTCTAAACAATATCAGTGACGAAATGCTCCTCCTTGTGAAAAACCTTTCCTTGGTGTGCATTCTAAGTAATTGTTGTGGTTACCACTGAGTTGTATATATAATACATGGGTAAATTTCAAGTTAGTACATTTTTATTACTTATCCCTTAATAAACATTAAAGCTAACATGAACATTAATTTAGAAAACATCCCCATCACATGGGCCCAAGTTACAAGGACCTAGGTAAAAGCTTGGGGCAAGATTATGACCCCAGTCTGTGTGATACCACAGGAGCATGCATTCTTGCTTTCAAATCACAGATTTAAATCAATAGGAATAATTCAGCAATTGTAAAGACAAAGGAACAGAACTGGGGTTGCTTCAGTTCTATCATTCTATGGGACGTCTTGGAACTTTTATTTGCATTTAAAATTTCAAACCAGTGAAACAGTGTGAATTTCAAGTTGTAATATTTTTGTGTTTTAACCACACATTTTTAAGACAGGAAGTATTTTTCCAAGTTTAAATGCTCTCATTAGTGTACAGTTTTTCTTCTTTTCAAAACTGGTGTTTGCTTCAACACTAAAGAACAAAACAAGAAAAAAAATTATTACTGGTTATTGCAGGGTTATTACCAAAAATAAATTTGTAGAATAGAGGAGGAGGGTGTTGAAATGATCTAGTCTGGGTGTCAAACACACCAGTTTGCCAGCGCTTCCAGGGAATGCTTAAGCTGGAGCTGGGAGCTCACTTTCATTTTCACCCTTCCAGGGGGCTCTGTGACAGGTGCCAGGGCTCAGGCCACAGGAGACCTGGGAGAAAATTCCACTCTGAGCACAGAGACCCAGCCTCCATTGACACTTAAAGGGTTTTTATTAGCACAGCCTTCAGAAGCCACAATGCAGAGCCTTTGGGGTAAACCTCTGATTTTCAAAAATATATATATTATCTCTATCTTCGGAAATGATGCACCTCCAGACTTTAAAGGATGCAGAGGAGCATGAGGCCAGCAGCTCCCACTTAGAGATCTGAAGGACAGAGAGGCAGCAGGGTGCTGTGAGAAGAGCAAAGGTTCTGGCTTCTGACTGCTGGATTTGTGTGGCAGGCCCGTGGCTGCTTGGACGTGCAAAAGTGCGAGCATCCAGCCTCCCTAAGTCTGTTCCTCATCCCTCAATCATTCCTACCTCACAGGGTCACCAGGAAGGTGCAATGAGACAGAGTGAATAAAGAGGAGTGCCTGGCTCATAGTAGCACCCTGAGATAGCCAGCTGTATACACAGCAAAACAGAGAGAAGTGGTCTAGAGTGCTCTCTCATTCTAAAGAAGATTAAAGGCAGAAGGGAGGTGAAGAACCCAGGAGGACTGACTCCTCAGGAAGGGGGTGCCCACAGGTCCTGATCTTCCTGGAGCAGACCTAACTGGGGCTGGCTAGCCCATCTTGATTACGGATGCTTTTCATTCATGCTCACAAGTGTCCCAGTGCTGATAACATTAGAACTTTCCTCCATTTCATCAAGGAGGGCAAATAAAGTCAAAAAGCATGAAGTGCTTTATTGGTGATCACATGTGGTAAGTAGCAGAAACTCGTCTTGTTCCAAAATCTTTTTACTGATCATATAGCCTCTCAGGATGGAAAGAATCTCCTAATAGTCCCAATTTTTCTTATCTTGCTCCAGCAAGATTAACTAGATTATGTGTACCTCTGTAGGTTTTAACTTCAGCTACTGTTGAGTCCTAGATATTTGTAATGTCAGAGTACCGTGTAAAAACTAAGAGGCCCAAGCAACCCTTCTGCTACCATCAGTGTTAGGTTAGTCTTTTTGTTTTCTGGTATGATCATCTCAAAATATGCAGTCAAGTGCATCCCAAGCCATTGGTTCACCTAGATCCTTTTGTCCATTCCGCTCTGACTGTTTTCTTCCCTATCAGTCCTAAGGGCTTCCCTTAGTGTCTAATCAGGAGTCTGTCAGTTGTGAGTGACATGAACCTAGGCCAAATTGCAAGGAATTATACGTTCAGAGAACTAGTTCATGAGGAAAACTGGCTTCAGAACTATGTGGATCCAAGGACCAGGCAATGTTGCAGAACTTGCTCCATCATTCCCTGCTTCTCTAATATTCTATTGGATTCCTATTCGGACAGGTTCTCCTCAGCAAAACTGCTGCCGGGAGCCCCAGGCCCAAATAATGCCATGTTAGTATGCATAGAAAGGAGAATTTTGCTCTTCCCATAGTCCAGCCACTATATTTCACTGGGCTGACCTAGTCCAGTGCCACCAGTGCCCACTCTGAGGCAGGGCGCTAAAATGCACTAACCTGACCAGTTCTGGTTATTTGATCACCCCGGGAGGTCCAAGGAAAGATATCAGTCCCACTTAATCTAAGAAGTCACAGAAGAAAAGTGATATTCTCCAAGGGAAAAATCAAGACACCATCAGCAGAAAAGAAATGGATACTAACCAGACAAAAGTAATAGGTTCCTTTGCACAGACCTACTCTGATACACAGTGTCCCTGATTTCTCTTATGATTCCATAGGGGCTATTGGCTGTTTGGGACTGAAATTCTTTAACTTGCAAGCTTATGCAAACCTCTGGATGTACCTCTGGTCCCAGCTCTGGCTCTGTACCCATCCACCTTGACCAGCTGCTACCATGTGACACAGGAAAATCCTTGAAAAGCAGAGTGAAAAAGGCCTTCAGAGCTTCCCAACCATTTCACTTGGAAAGAGGCTGCAGGAGCTCTGTGTAATCTATGACACAGTATTTGCTGCCTTTTAGCTTCTCCCAACTGGCTCCTGGGGAGAGTACTAAATTCGGAATCAAAAATCCCGAGTAAAGAAGACCAGCTGATTCCATGAGGGCTACAGAAAGGAGGCCTGGGTGGAAGAAAAGTTTGGGACTCTACCCATTTTTATGCCTTAGTTTTTAAGGTAGGTGTTTATAAATACAGACTAAAGAATATTTTTGTCATTCATTCTGAAGTTAAACTAAGTTTCTTTGTATTGAACAGCAAGACATTTGCAAAGCCTCCTATTCTTGAAAACTATGAAAGAAAAGTCCTGTCTCCTCTCAAGAATGAATTATTAACAAGTGCTTGGAAAAGTAAAAAGGTCAAATGTTGCATTAAAGCACATTGGAATTTTAACAATATTTGTAAAACAAAAAAAGAATTCACAAGTATTTGGTTAAATTGTGTTTTGTTTTCCAGATGTGGAAAATAAAACAACTACATATTTTGTTTTAAAGGCTAACTCTTTACACAGCAAGCATTAACTTACACTCTGAATGGAGTTTGAAAAGAACAATATTTGGAGGGGGCAGAGGGTTAAAAATAAGAAGCCCACATTCAAAACTTAAAAATATGCAGAAGGCCTCTCTCATGCCTCACATTGTTAAGTGTCCCGTTACCCTTTCATATGGATTCTGTGACCCTCTCAGAGAAGGCCCTCAAATGTCACTCAATCTGAGAAGTCTTCAATGATTGCCCCGTCTCCACCTGTTCATTCAGCTTTGTTTTTTCCTTCATTGAATTTATCAGTGAAGAAATTGTTGTTATTTCTCTCTTGCTACTGTTACATTACATATTGATTGATTGATTGATTGATTGATGTGCTCAGTTGTTTGTTTCCCTCGATGGACTAGAATGTCTAAGAGCCAGTTGTCTGTCCTGCTCACCACCGTATTTTCAGGGCCTCCACGGAGCCCGGTGGGGAGCTGGCGTCCACGGCCATCTGTTGAGCGTGCTGTTGTAGAATGGATATCTGGAAACAGTATTGATAGTCAAACTTAACAATAAAAGGGATAACGCTTATAATCACTATTTTTATTACTTTAAGTGAAATTTTAAAAATAGAGCCTGGTGGAAATTTCTGCCAGTTTTTCAATCTATAAAACTCTGATTCATGTTGCTGAGTAGGGCCCTGAACACAAGTGATTTGGGGTGAAGAAACAGCTGTTGGCGTCTGTTTTCCCCAGCGGTTATCTCATTGTTGGCCCATTCTTTGGATAGTTTCAAAGAAAAACAACAATAAAAAATCCAAACATTCCAACTTTAAGGCACCATGTGAAGACCTGAATAGTTGGCAAATTATATTTTGGGAGAAAACTTTTCAACAGTTTAACAAGGTCAGTCATTATCTGTTGCTTTATATCCCATATAAAATAGTAACTAAATAGAATTTTAATTTTTTTCCATTCATTGTAGTATTTTTTTAAGTAAGCACCATATAATATCAAGCACTATAGTGGAAAGGTTAAGAAATCAGACTTTGGGGTTATAATTCTGGACCTAGTGTTTGATAGCTATGTGAGTTTGGGCGAGTTACTTATATTCTGAAATCCTGTTTCCTAATCAGAAAAATGGAGAAAATAACAAAAATTATAGCATCAAACTCATGAGGACAAATGATTTAAAACTACCAAACAACAACAAAAGACCCTTTTAGAATCTTTAGAATAGGGCCTGCATTTGCGTAGATACTTGTTAAATATTTATTAATATTGCTCCTTTATTTATTCTAAGGTTGGTTCCTTTTTCTCAAGGGTTTAACATGTCAATTGTGGGCTGGTAATTTGAAACAAATTCAGCACAGTTCTTTTAAAAAATCCAATTCCCTGTACTTAAAATACAAGCCTTGCACTAATTATGCTAAATAAAAACCAAATTTACATGAGGTATATTGTCGACTAAAATAAAATGAAACAATGTCCACCACAGAAAACAAAATGCATTTCAAAAATTCTGTGTGTGTGTGCATAATATCCTCTGGTTATCTGTGTAAACCAGCTACCATGATTACTGAGACTGAATTTTCAAAAGAAAATTAGATAATAACAAAAAACCTCTTTATGCTCAACTCTTGTCAGGGACAAAAAAAGAAAGAGACAAAAAAACCCAGCATGAAATGATGAGACCAAGTGATGAAAATCCATTCACAATGATTACTTTCAAGAGTAATTTCTCTCGGGTAATTCACTGGACTGTTACTGTGGATCTCCAGAGTGACAGCTAATGTAAATGAAACTACTAAAAGTGGATTATCATGGTAAGAATATACTCAAGCAATAATGTATTAGAAATCTATCCAAAGCATTTGGGGAGACATGTCATCTTTTAAAAAAATTTGCATTTAAGTTAATGACTACAACACACTTCTTCAGGTGTGAACGATTACAAACCTTTCTTGCAGATATATGATTCTCTAAAAATTTAACTTGAGGTGAAAAAACATTAAGTACCATGTAGTGTGCAAAATTTTAAAGGATACCTTCTTTCAGAAGCTCATGCAAGTAGTTTCCGCAATGCCCATGTTGAGTAGCTATTGTGTTTGTTGTCTAGACACCGTCACACTGGCTTTCATAACTGATTGGTTTTATAACAGCTATGACCACTACTCTGCGTGGAAATAGTCACTGAGTCAAATGGTTTGCTAGTGTAAGGAATGGCTCTATGTGCGGGACTGAAGTGGGGAGCAGCAGATAAGGGAGCAGCTGCAAAGTGTGTTTAGAGGAGTATGTAGGGAATGTCATGCAAAAAGACCAACTTCAAGGTAGGCTTTGCATGTGCAGAGGAGGTAGGTAATTCTGTGTAGGACAGAGCCTCTTGTTTGGAAAGACAGATGGCAGACGAGGGGTTGCACATGGAATTATACTTTCCATAGACCAAATCTACAGGCAAGAAGACCAGTTAAGAGAAAGGAAGTCATCTTGGCTGGGACCCATTAGCAGTCTTGTTTAGCCAGGAAACTGCTAAACTAGTACAGAAATTTGACTAGATTAATCTCATTAATGACAGGAAGAGGAGTCCTGAGCAATAATCCAGAAATCAATGGGGTCTAATGTTAAAAGATAGTTTGAGACTATTGCATTTGGAAGGAGAAGGCACCTTACATTCTTCAAATACTTTCAAGCAAAGGATTACACCAACCTATGCTTTGACTCAGAAGTATTTAGCCCTGGTCAAACATTTATCTAACTCCTTCTTATTCCATGTTGAAATAGCATACGTGATTATTTTAGACCCACGACAACATACCTGTTTCAACAGAGCTGTTTCACATCTACATGTTGTGTGGAGAGGTCGGTTAATTGCTTGGGCTCCTGCGGAAGGCAGCCTTCAAGACGGCCCCACATGGGTGAGCTCTTCCATGTTCCCCACTTCCTCATCATCCCTTCCCTTTTTTTTATTGTTGGTGATGACAGTGTCTCTCCTTTGACTCCTATGAAGTCCTCTTCCATTTATCAAAACTTGCTTCCAGGGAAAACTTTGAAAATGTGTCCATAAAACTGATTGACTTCCTCTCCTAGAGAAAAGGTTGCACTGAAACAAGAAAGCTAACCTGGGAACCTGCAAGCATCAATGAGCCAGAAACTTATGAATTAATATATCAAGAATTATCATTTACTGACCAGTTAGTATGTGCAGGCACAGCTCTTCTATGTGGGGAGGGAGAGTGGTGGCATCAGTGGGGCCCATACCTCTTGCAGAGGGGCTTAACCTATATAATAATCACATAATTCAAGAGAATCAGGTATTGTCTTTGGTTGTATCCAGTGGATTAGAATATACAGTCGAAGATCCCAAGAGTCAAATAGAAATATGCTAAATATTTTAGGGTAACAGATATCAACATCAGGAAAAATAGAGCCAAGTTGTAAATATAAGCTAGCCAAATTTTGGCAGCATAGCCTAATAATTAAGAACCCAGACTCCAAACTCAGTCCACTGGGTTCAAGTCCTGGACCTGTTGCTTACCAGGTGTGTGGGCTTGAGGCATTCCTTAAACTCTTTGTGCCTCAATTTGCTGCTCTGTAGAAGAGAGATGATGATGATACTAATAATCTAACTTATAGTCTTATTAAGAGCACTAAATTAGTTCATATATATAAACTGTAAAACAGTACTCCATACAAGTTGGTTCATAAATAAAAATCTCAAGAACTAATTCACTCCCACCTGAACTTACTTACAGCTCTCAGTCACGGGCAATATCCAAGCACGGGTCCTGCAATACAAGCAGACTCCCTGAGGACAAGGGCGTTTGTCTCTTTTCTTTAGTCTTTTGCCTAGATCAATACCTGGTATAGATCATGCTCCAAAAATATTGTTGAATAAAGACATGAACCTCCTTGGCAGTTACACAGAAGAGTTCTGTGTGAGTCTGAATCTGGAGGAAGTGACCTCTGAAGAATTTTTCACCTTTAGGTTCTGTGATTTCTTTAATGACCTAATGCATCAGAATGGTACAATACTAAAACTATGTCTAGGTGATTTAAGACAAAATTATGTCCAATTCTTCCTTCCTTCCTTCCTTCCTTCTTCTCTTTCTTTCTTTCTTTGTGTCTATTGAGTGCTCTTTTTCTAGTCAAAAGGTTACATGGGAACATAAAGTATGCTATCAAGAGTCTCCAGCCATCTCCACGTGTGTCTAATCATTATCTTCTTTTACAGTTTCCTATCTCCACGCCTTTCAATCATGTCAAGGTGGCATTTTGCTGCCCTTTATGTGTATGACAAGTGCAAGCAGAGGAAGGAACTGGAGTGAAGAAAACCAGAATCGGCACCACAGCTTCGAAGGTGCTGTTCAGCCGGTTCCCATTCAGCCTGCCTCATCAAGCCCCCGGCGTTCATCTTTTCTCTCATCTTATACCCTATATGTGGTGACAGAACCACAGTTCCTTTCTCAGAGTGGGTCCCATCCCACAATTCTGGTTGTCACCCACCACTGCGACAGCTATGCAGTCAATACCTGCAAAGGTGGCCTGCCTCACCTCAGAGCTGAGATGAGCTTTGATTCCACAGCTCTCACACTGAGGGTGGAAATCTCTCAGCAACAGGACTAAAAGATAATAGAGGCCCCCCAAAAGCTCTCTCCTAGAACTTGTTTTCATAATTCCCCCAAGAAATCAAAATGTAACTGCTCTCCTCTCCAAGGAAATGAAACAGTCAATTCAGCTACTTAGATCAATTTAAAACCCCCCACCCCCACCTCCCAGTATTACATCATTTTGGCTGGAACAATGAACGACTGACTTGCTGACAGTGGCTTGGACTAAATGTAGACATAGGGAAAAATACTTTTAATCAGGTCAAGTCATTCTGCCTTCGGGATTCTAAATTTACTCGTATTCTCAAAGAAAAATGTTCAATTATAGTGGGGAAAATATGATTATTCTTTTAGCTCAATAAGCAACCAAGAGTTCTTTCTTCATATTTTGACATTTAATCAATCAGAAATTGCTTTTGGAAAACTCTTTCCTATGAAACCAACCCTGCCTATAGGATTTTCCTTTAAAAATCTGGATATAGCAGGAAAATCACAACATGGGCTTTCACTGGCCATGATGCTATGCCTTCACCCCTAGCAGAAGCTGCTGCCTCTGCTTTCTTTTCATGTTCCCTAACAGGTGTGAGTGTTTGTTAAAACTAAATATTAAGTGTCTTAGCACACAATATACAGATGATATATTATAGAATTGTACACCTGAAACCTGTATAATTTTATTAACCAATGCCACCCCAATAAATTAAATAAAATTTCTAAAGCATTTTTCCCTCACCAAAAGAAAAAAAAAAAAAAGACCATGCAGCACCATATAAGGAAAATCCAACAGGCCTGGGGTGGGACGCACTGGGTCCAACTGTCGTCACTGGGAACCTGGCAGCGACTTCACTGTGCTAAGCCTGAGCCCTCTGGTTTACAGAGAACACCTACCTTGGGGAAGGCTTTAAAACTACTCCTTGGTGATCCCTACTGTGAGGGACCTTACTGAGCACTTTTTAACAGCCCTACAAGGGGCTACTGTTTCATGGATTCACTCATGAAGAGACGGAGGCTAAGAGAGGTTCATTCACTCGCTGCAGCCAGGCCCCAGGCATGCTGCCCCTCCTGCCACCATGTCACCGCACCTCCGTGCCAGCAGGAGGTCCAATCATACAGCCAGAAAAATATGAAATACTAAGCATCTTTTATTTTCTTTGCCTCTAATTGCATTTCCCCCTAAGTTTGGCTCTAATCGTAAAAGATTGGTGAGAACTTTTAACATATTAATGACGTTTTGTTTATGTGTCAGTATCCTAGCATTTAGCCATTATCACTGAGGTCTTACGGTTCTCTCCAAGGTTCAGAGACGTTAACAGATTCTCCCAAGACCACACATAGGTAACAGGTGGTTTTAGTTCAGACTTGTCTGTATACAAGTCTCACATGTTCTATTTATGTCATATTATGAATTCAGAAGGAAAGAGATTTTGAGTGAGCTAAGTCAGGAAGCAGCAAACTTTCTGCAAAAAACCCCAGATAGTATCATTTTAGACTTTGTGGGCTGTATGCTCTCTGTCACAATTACTCAATTCTGTCATATAGCGCAAAGGCAACTATGACAAAACATACATGAACAAGTGTGGCTGTGTGTGTGTGTGTGTATGAAACTTTATTTTCAAAAGCAGGTGGCAGGCCAGGCGTGGTCCACGGGTCAGAGCTGGCTGAGCTCAGTATTCTGGCCTTTCAGGACAGCAGTTAGACTAGTGTCTATCTAGGAGAAGCAAGAAGTTCCCTCAACTGACGGTAAAGGCTAGAGGTACGGAGGCGAAGAGACTCTCTGGTGTTAGTGGTAAGTGGAAAAATTAAAGTACATAATGCCATCATAAGAATCAAAAAAGCATAATACTTATGGGTGGACTCCGGGCTAGTTGGGTCACTGGTTTGGACCCTCCAGCTGTATGGCCTTGGTCAAGTTACCCTGTAAATTTCTCCATGCCTCTGTTAACACATGCTAAGTATATAAAATAAGGCCTAACCAATATATGACATGTGTTGCTTAGGCCCTATTCTGTGTGTGAGCAGTCATGCTGATACACACACAAACACAAGAAGAGGCAAAAGTAGGTTTATGGTTGTGAGTACACAAATACAGGGTTTATTGTTGTATTTATTAATTATTGTATATTTTCCATATGAACAATTGTAAACCTACTTTTGGTCCACCCTGCACATAGGTGTTAGTTATATATCTTCATTCATTGCATCAATCTTTATATAAGGGTTGACATTGTAAGGATGAAGTATAATCTGGCAGTAGTTGAATTTAGGAAAGGAGTGAGCAGAAATTAATGTTGAGTTAATGTGTATGTGTGTGTATGTATATGTTTATATATATATATAATGGACATATATAGAGACTATCCAGAAAGTAACCAGCCATGAATATGAAAAATAGAGACACTTACTGAAGATGATAAAGATACAAGAAACATCGTTCATAGGGCAATGATGCCTCAGTCCCCTTTGAAGTAGGCACATTGGGACCTCACACAGTTGTCCCAATAGCCATCAGCTGTCCCTTTGTATTTTTATGAATCTCATCAATAGTCTGAAATCTCTTCTCTTTCAAAGGTGATTTTACTTTGGGGAAAAGCCATAAATCACAGGGCACCAAATCTGGGCTGTAGAGGGGTTGAGTCAGCTAGTTGATTTGATGTTTAACCAAAAACTCTGCACTAGACATGATACATGAGCAGGTGCATTGTCATGATGAAGCTGCCAATCACCAGTTGCCCATAGCTGCAGCCTTCTGAATCATCTGAATAGTTTCTGCAGAGTAATGTTCAAGCGTCACACAAAAATTGGTGCCGATTCAGTGCTCTACTTGCTGTCATTTTGAATGTGATGGCCACACAGCACACATGCTTGCTCAATGGCATCTACCATTCCCACAGAGAAGTCATCATTGTTCACACATGCACATTCCAGCCCGCTCTCCTTGGCTGCCAGGTTACATCGATGTTGCACAAACTGTTCTCATTATATTAACAGTTGCTGGGCTTTTTCCAGACATACGTTATATACGAAAAGAAAAATTGCTTCTATTACTCCATTTCTATTGATATATATCAAACAACCCTAAATTTAACGGCTTAAAGAAACAACAATTTTTTTACTTTGCAAACAAATCTTCAATTTGGGCAGGGCTATCTGGAAAGACATGTGGCATTAGCTTGACAAAGACCTGGAGCATTCATTTCCAAACTTGCTGGATACTTACTGGGGGCTCTGTTGGGGCTGAGAGTAGGTTCATTTCCATTTGGGACTCTCCATTTGGCTTGGGTTTTCTTATGGCAAGGTGGAGGCTTGCAAGGATGAGTAATCCAAGAACAAGCCATAATGAAACTGTATTATTTTTTAAGACCTGGGCTTATAATTAATGTAGCATCATTTTCCCCCTCTCTATTTTTTAGAAATGAGTTAGTAAGACCAGCCCATATTCAAAGGGACAAGAATTAGATTCTATCTCTTGATGGGAGGAGTGTCAAAAAATTGTGAACATGTTTTAAAATTCCAAAATGTACCTATTGGCCACAAATTATTTGTTATTTGTCCCATATGCAAAAAACATCCATAAATTCACCCCTTTCAGGAATCTCCAATATTATACCTGGCATTTGGTTCAAGGCTTAGAATCTTATCATCAAATCAGATCCAGGTACAAATGAAGCCTCGTGGGTGAGGGTTTTTTTGTGTGTGCGTGCCTTTCCTCTTACTCTGATGGCCTGTGAGTAAAATAAAAACTACATGCCCAATGTGTGATTTTGCGATATGCATTGAATAACCATTACAGATATCGTGGCTGGAAATAGAGGAAAATGAAAGCACATAACAGTTACTGGTTCACAGTAATTTTGAAACCCCGCTAACCAAACATCGCCAATTCCCTTTTTAGGTCTCGGTCCTACTGCCTACCAAAAATTTCCCTGATGCTCTTGGGTCTCCCCTCCAGGTTCTTGGTTCACATTTTAAAGTATCTTCCCTCTTATACAAAATGTGCCCTGTATTGGAAGTTGAGTACTTTCACCGTTCTGCTTCCTGCCCGTGGACACTCTGAAGCTCAGAGACCTCTTTGTATTTCACACCATTTCTCTCCCTTTCAGTCCATTCTGGCAAAATATTAGTCAACAAGATTTTGTCATTGTATATTTTTGTTTAAAAATGTAACTATGTGTGGTAAGAGCTGTTAACAAGACTGATTACAGTGATCATTTCACATTATACACAACTATCAAATCATTATGGTGTACACAAAAACTAATATAATGTTATGCGTCAATTATGTCTCAATAATCACTCACCGCCTGCCCCAGAAAACTTTCTGGACTTCCTAACATTCTTATTGAAGAATATTCCACTAGAAAAATACCACACCTGCAAATCTCTTCACTACAACCCTCTCTCTCCCTTGGGATTCTTATAAGCTGCTATGGTATCATAACTTTAAGATTATTAGACATTCTATTGTTTAATTCAGAGAGTTTGCCTGATGCCCTTAGCTTCTCAGAGGAGTATAATTTCAAAGGGTGTAGCAGACATTACCCTATATGTTTCTAAGGTATTATTAACCAAAGCTCTGACTTTTCATTTTGAGCTTTGCCCTGACACCCTTTCTTAATTTGGGAATCCTCTGCTGTACAAGGAGACTGAGAATGAGAAATAATTTTATATTTAAATGTATCAAGTGTCAGATCTTTCATCTATTTTCTTAAAATTTACTTGAAAATGAATGTTATTTTTTAAATTCACCTCTACATACTTATCTGTGACTAAAAGAGGCCATTTTGTATTTTCTTTTTTTTAAATATATTTATTGATTATGCTATTACAGTTGTCCCATTCCCCCCTTCACTCCACTCCATCCTGCCCACCCCCTCCCTCCCATATTCCCCCCTATAGTTCATGTCCATGGGTCATACTTATAAGTTCTTTGGCTTCTACATTTCCTACACTATTTTTACCCTCCCCCTGTCTATTTTCCACCTATCATCTATGCTACTTATTCTCTGTACCTTTCCCCCCTCTCCCCCTCCCACTCCCCTGTTGACAACCCTCCATGTGATCTCCATCTCTATGGTTCTGTTCCTGTTCTAGTTGTTTGCATAGTTTGCTCTTGTTTTTGTTTTAGGTGTGGTCGTTAATAACTATGAGTTTGCTGTCATTTTTACTGTTCCTATTTTTTATCTTCTTTTTCTTAGGTAACTCCCTTTAACATTTCATATAATAAGGGCTTGGTGATGATGAACTTCTTTAACTTGACCTTATCTGAGAAGCACTTTATCTTCCCTTCCATTCTAAATGATAGCTTTGCTGGATACAGTAATCTTCGATGTAGGTCCTTGCGTTTAATCTTGGGTAATGTAATGATGATGTGCCTTGGTGTGTTCCTCCTTGGGTCCAGCTTCTTTGGGGCTCTCTGAGCTTCCTGGACTTCCTAGAAGTCTATTTCCTTTGCCAGATTAGGGAAATTCTCCTTCATTATTTGTTCAAATAAGTTTTCAATTTTTTGTTCTTCCTCTTCTCTTTCTGGCACCCTTATAATTTGGATGTTGGAACGTTTCGAGATGTCCTGGAGGTTCCTAAGCCTCTCCTCATTTTTCCAAATTCTTGTTTCTTCATTCTTTTCTGGTTGGATGTTTCTTTCTTCCTTCTGGTCCACACCATTGATTTGAGTCCTAGTTTCCTTAGTATCACTATTGGTTCCCTGTACATTTTCCTTTGTTTCTCTTAGCATAGGCTTCATTTTTTCATCTGGTTTTCTTTTTTTTTTTTTTTTTTTTTTTTCTTTTTTTTTTTTTTTTTATTGTTATGCAATTACAGTTGTATGCCTTTTCTCCCTATCCCTCTACCCCACCCCAGGTGAACCCACCTCCATCCCCCCTCTCCACCCTCCCCCTTGGTTTTGTCCATGTGTCCTTTATAGTAGTTCCTGTAATACCCTCTTCCCACTATCCCCGCCCCCACCCCCCACCCCCGCCCTGGCTATTCTTAGATTGTTCTTAACTTCAATGTCTCTGGTTATATTTTGTTTGCTTTTTTCTTCATCTGGTTTTCGAATAGATTCAAAACCAGTGAGCATCTTGATAACCAGTGTTTTGAGCTGTGCATCCGATAGGTTGGCTATCTCTTCCTCGCTTAGTTGTATTTTTTCTGGAGCTTTGAAGTGTTCTGTCATTTGGGCCATTTTTTTTTTTTTTTTTTGTCTTGCGCGTCTGTTACTTTAAGGGGTGGAGCCTTAGGTGTTCACCGGGGCGGGGTAACACTGGTTGCTGGGTTGTGATACTGTAGGTGGGGGAGGGGCCGAGAGGGAGCAATGGCACCTGCCTCACTCTCCTCCGGATTTCAATCTTTCACTCCGATACCCACAATCAAACTGGGCCCCTCTGGTACTGGTTCCCGAGTGGGTGGGCTTGTGCACACTCTAGGCCCCTGTGGGTCTCTCCAACGACCTCCCTGTGAGGCTGGGAGTCTCTCCTGCTGCCGCCCCAACCCTCACGGGCGTTTTCAATCAGAGGTTTGAGGCTTTATTTTCCCGAGCTAGAGCCCTGGGTTGCGCAGTCTGCTTTGATCCCCGCCGTTCACCCGGTTTATCTATGCAGGAATGTGGGGCCGCGGGGTGCTACCCACTGCTCAGCCTGCCGCTCTCTCCGCCACTCTGAGTCCGGCCCTCTCGGTTTATCTGCACAAATGTAGGGTTGCAGGGTCTGCTAATACTCGGACTGCCTGCCCCATTTGTCCCACACTCCGCCAGTCTCGGTCCCGCCACAGCCACGTGAGTCCTCTCCACCCCGGTGCCCGTCTCCGCCCCTCCTACCGGTCTGGATGAATGTTTATTTTGTATTTCCTTGGTGTCGGACCCCCTTGCCGTTCGATTTTCTGTCAGTTCTGGTTGTGCGAGGAGGTGCAGTGTGTCTACCTACGCCGCCATCTTGGTTCTCCCGCCATTTTGTATTTTCAACATCCTGACTGTAATTCCTACTCAAATCCACCAGTTCATTAGGTATCTTTTGTATTTTCTGTGTCACTGAAGGTGATGGTCTTGCTAAAATTTCTGCCACTGATAATCATTTTTTCTATTTTTCCATAACAATCTTCTCACTTTCTTTTAGCCCTCTAATAGGCTCTTCATGGGCCATCAGGTTTCCACCAATGGTCTCGATTCAAACCCCTCTCTGCTTTTTCCCACCACCCCATCCCAGAGTCAATGCCTCTTGTCTTAGCTTGTTACAGCAGCATCCAACTCCCAACTCCCAGAATCTATTGCAATTATCTATTACCACATGGACAACATCTTCTCAAACAGTGGCTTAAAGCAATCCTAACACTTATTTTACTCACAAATCTGGGGGTTGACAGGGCTTGGGTAGGCAGTTCTCACTCAGGATTAGTCATATGCAGTTGTAGTCAGCCAGTGGCTGGACCTGTAACCGTCACAAAGGCTTTATCACTCACACTGATGTCTATACTGGGAAGCCTCAAACAGCTGGGGGTTGGCCTAGCTGGGGCGCCTCGGGCACCACATTCTCAGTTTGGTATCTCCTCGTGGTCCTTCCGTGTGGTGGACACAGGGTGGGTGGATGTCTTACATGGGAGCAAAAGCTCCCAGAGTGAGTGTCCCGGGAGACACTGCAGAGGCTACACAGGCTTTTCTAACCTCATCTTGGAAGTCACCTAGGATCTCCTTGCCAGCATTCTATTTGTCAAGGCAGCCCCAAAGACCTCCCAGGCTTAAGGAGGGGGTGGGACATGGATGCCACTTCTTCATTTGTCCCTCTGACAAAGAATTTACACACATTTTAGCTCCAACTCAGAAATGCTTTAAGGACCATTAATTTCAGCAGAGAAGGCAATCTAAACTTCTGATAATGGAACAAGTTTATGCCATTAATGTTATTAACATCCCATGTGTATCAAGGAAGATGATACTTTTTTTAAAGATTTTATTTATTTTCTTTTACAGTGAAGGGAAGGGAGTGAGAAAGAGAGGGAGAGAAACATCAGTGTCTGAAAGGTATCAATTGCCTCTCACAAGGCCCCCACCCAGGGACCTTGTCTGCAACCAGGCATGTGCCCTGACTGAGAATTGAACCAGCAACCTTTCAATTCACAGGCCAATGTTCAATCCACTGAGCCACACCAGCCATGACATATAGTCTTTTTTTTTAAAGTGATGATGTCAACCTGTCAAAAATGTAGATTGGGAGAATAAATTGGAGGGGATCTAGAGGAAGGGAAGATATCAAGTTCTTAACATAAACATAGATACATCTTTTTAGGAAAGTTAGACTGTTATTTAGGAAAGAAGGTTGAAAATGATACTCTCCTTTCAAATTTAGGGAAACTCCAAGGTATAACACTATGTCCTAAGAATATCAGGCTTGGGAAACTTGCTCCATTGGAGGTTGGCAGGAAATTCCCTTTGCACAGAGATCAATATCTTTATACCTTGCTCTGCTAATGCACGTAGGGAACTTGCTCTTAATCCTTATGGTCGTTCAGAAAGTTACAAGGCATATTTCCTTATGTTCCCTTTATATGTATTCTTGGTAGAAATCAACTAGTGACTCTGTTATTACAGTTTAACATTTATTTTGTTATCTGAGAATCTCATACCTTTTGTATAAGAGCATTCAAGTTCAAAGTCATAACAAAAAATAAGGAGGCAATACCAAGCCAAGCCACATGAATTTTGCTCCTCTACTCCTGGGCCACTTTGTCTCTAAGCCTTGTTTTATTCTTATGTGTAAAAGAACTGGTGGATGTTGACTTCTATAATTGACTCCTATAAACATGCTGTATGAGTATTGGATTAAGAAAAGAACAGAAAGCATAAAATATGTTTTAATTAATATCTCTCCCAAGGCTTCTCATGGTGCTTTCACTGTGGGATTAGGTGGGTGAATTTTCCCTCCCTCCCTCCCTTTCTTTCTTTCTTTCTTTCTTTCTTTCTTTCTTTCTTTCTTTCTTTCTTTCTTTCTTCTCCTTCCTTCCTTCTCCTTTTTTATTTTGTCTTCCTTTCATTCATTCATTTATTCATTAAGTCATTCATTCAAAAGGTCTAAATTTTTTGTCTAAACCATTATTAGATCTAGATTAATCTCAGAAAAGCAATGCTATCTGGTGCAGTCCACTTTTAAGGATGTTTTCATATCTCTTTGTATATCTGGTCTGTAACTCTTTTAATAGCACCAGCCCTCTGTGGTCAGTAGTTGTCTCATACTTTTACACTTTTGGCTTCTGCCTCTTTTTGCATTTAACATGAATCATTTTGCATTGCTGTTTAGTGGCTGTACCTTGCTCTTCTATCTATACCGCATGTTCCACAATGCTGAACATATTTGTAGGCACTCAATAAAAATATGAAAAAATGAATTTGTTTTTCCATCATCACCTTGCAAAATGCCTATATACATTAAGCCAGAGTTGGAAGTTGGAGATGGTGATGTTTCTAAACTGAGTACAAACACAGGACTTCTTGCCTTTGCCATTTTGAGAGAGTTATGTGAGTGCTAAAGATCAAACAAGAAAGTGGCTGGCAGATGCTTCAAGACCAGCCCATCCTACAGAACCCCAGGGAGTACACTGGTGGCTGCCCTTCCTCCCACGCAGCTGCAATACGTGTAGCCCAGTTCGTTTACTAGCCCTGATTCATTTCCCATCACTGACCTCGTCTCTCTAGTCCACTTATATTAGGTCACTAGATATTTTAAACTCAGTTTCCAGGAATAGAACTACTGTCATAATCAGCTCTCGGCTAAGGAGTAAGCTCCATCACACGAAAGTCTAATCTCTCATGGCAAACACACTTGGATTAGGCCAAATGCTTAAATGTTGTCACTCTGAAATCCAAGGGCAGTATTTACATGTTTTTCCATAATGATGGCCTACTAGATTTGGCTTCTTTATGCTACAGTCAACTGAAAACATTTTATTTCTGAGAATCTTTTATCTTCTGATCAGTCTGGCTTGGTAGATCTTGTTATGCCTTATTATTTTTGAAATCATTAAACAAAACAATAAGCAATCTTTCAGGGAAATGTTGCAAGGGAGGCAGCCTCTGGAGAAGGTCACTAGTTCTATTTCTGATATCTAATGAGTCCTGTTCCCTCTAAATAATTAAATTACTGAGATTGTTCTTTTGTTCAAATAACCTCATCTGAGGCAGATATTTCCCCTTTGCTTTCTGCCACTTTAACTTCTGCTTTTAACAAATGTAAGTACAGGGAGAACTTACGGTGCTGGTCTTCCCTGTACTTTTATTGCCAGTTGTGGACATTTTATATTCACAATAATGAGTCTCACAAGTCCTTCAAGTTACCATATAGAAGTGCAGACCCAATGGAGACTGCAATGCAGGGTGTTATCAAGGACCCAACAGGAGCACTTTGCTTTAGATTCAGATACACCTGGATCCGGATCCTCTCAAGCCACACCACTTGGACAGGTGACACCTCTTTATGAGCCTCAGTGCCCACTTCTGTGTACGACAGTGGTAACCTCTTACAGAGAAGGAGCATTGTCTAGGTAAGTGAGAAAATGCTTCTGAAGTATCCAGCACTAAGCCAAGAGCATAATGAGTTCAACCAATAGTTTCTATTGTTATTACATCTCAAATAATGTCTGTCTCCTGTGATTCTACTGGGAAAAAGGATTCAAAGCCCTCTTGCCCTAGGGGTGTCAACTATTTCAGTATATATTTTCAAGGTCACAGGGTCCCTCCTTGAAGCTTTGCAAATATGGAGCACACCATTTTGGCCTGCTTGCTTTGGGGGTGTCAGTCATTTCAGGCTTTCTCCACATCCCAGGACAATTTTTTCTTTACCCACTATAGACATATTTAGGATTTCCTGGCAGGGGCCATGCTGAATAAAATGAGCACAGGCTTTGCAGCCAGAGACCTGAGTGACCCTGGGAAATCCATTAACATCTCTGGGCCTCCATGTTCTCACACCTCTATAAAAGAGGTGTGAGCCTTGCTCTGAAAGGTGGCCATGAGTGTAAAAGAAGTGAGATCACTATGTAAAATGCTTTAGTTTATTGCTGTGTAAAAGAGAGAGGCACAATATGGAGACTCTATTATGTCTCCTTTCTTCCAACTAATAAATATTCCTTCTCCTCTCCCCCATCCTCATGGCACAGGCCGCCAGAGTTTGGAGCACCTACTCTGTAGCTGGTAGTTCTCCCTTAGGAGAAGACAATAGGGTGATGCTGAGTCAGCCTCAGTCACAGGAAACTTTTTGCCCAGAGAGAAAAATGAAATCTGGTAGCAGAAACCTGTCACCCCCAACCCTTCCTGGCCATCAGCAGAGCTCTCACTCCCATGGGAAGAATGAGTAATTGCTACAAGAAAACAGGCCATGTGCGTTTATGTACTGAGTGGTGCTTTATGGGATTAGGTGGGTGATGAAAAAATTATCATTATAATAACTTTATAACCTAGATATAAAAGAGACAGAGTAAAGAAAGACCAGTCCTCTTGTTAAATGTTGCCATTTAATCTTTTTACCTCTGGGCAAATCAATGCATTTTCTTATACATCAGCAAGAAGCAGACTCAGGTATTTGGGAGGAGGAAGGGACCGCAAATGCCACGTGGCAGTATCTGCATTTCACAGAGAGCAGCAAACCCCGGACCACAGAGGGTAAGAAAACGTGTCCGAGGTCAGGCACTGCCATTTGTTTTGACCACCTCTCGAGGCACCTCGTGACACCCACTGCCTCTTCTGGAAAGTGAGGTAAGAGTTGCCCAATCGAATTTTGAAATAAGGCCAGTTTTAAATGCCAGTGGCAGCCACCTTCTCTTATATTATTCAGAAAATACTCAGCTGAACTTGCTATCAGGAGACACAGACTGAGCATGAAGGAATAGAATTTTTCACATGTCAGTAAGCCAGGAGTAATAGAACATCCACTTCCTGGAGAAAGGTAATATCATAAATTGTCATGAAATACAGACTTCTCATGAGCTGTTTGTGAAATTTTGGCTTCTTAAAACCAAACCAAAGGTAGAGGAGAGTAAAATCCATAACCGTGTGCCCACTGTGTGGGTGTGTTGAACAGAATGTTCATGGGGTTGGATCTCAGAAATGATCCACTGGAAAGAAGGACACACTGTTTCTCACCACAGGGAGACGAGGAAAGAAAACAACTTTTGTTTAGCTTTCCTCGGTCCTGGAAGTGTTTGCGAATGGCAGAGAGTCAGGATTTGAACCCGAATTCAATGAAGTTTAAAACCCAGGTTGTTTCCCAATTATCCAAACAAATGTCCCAACTCCAGCTTACTCCTGGCAGGTTCACAAGCAAGCCTCTCCTGCAGCAGCGTGACTGTAGTCTCCACTGCCGGGAATTGTGTAGGGGCGGGGGGGCAAGGCCCTAGCTCCAACGTGCTTGACGTGAAGGCTGAAACTGCAGGAACGATTCCAGATGAACCAGTCATCACAGTACGGGAAGTTGATATTCCTTAGCCAATATCTGCAGGCACCTTCATCACACCATAATGCAGACAGACTAAGCTGATTAGTTAAACTAGTAGTTAAGATTATACCTTGTTTGGAAACCTGAAGATAAGAGAGGATAAGAGAGGAGTAGCTTGTCCAAACACAGACTGTCAACTGTCAGGAGGAAGATTCAGGGAGTGGGAATTCCCCTTAACGTGACAAGCCAAAATTTCAAGACTAAAATTTTGATGACGTATTATATGGAGTGTAACCAATTTTTATATTTTAAAAAAATAACAGTTCAAACTTCATACCCAGACATTCCTCCATCTTGTAAAATCATTGAACTCCAACTGTTCTTACCCACCTCTCCTCCTCTGAGCAAGGGCACGGCCTTCACAGAGTACATTCATTAGGAGCTCAGAAGGGGGGAGCAGCAAGTCCTCACTGTTCAAGGCCACTTAAGGAGTGGTCCTGGGTCCAGACAAGTGGAGGTTTTTAACAAAACAAAACACTTGAGGCAAACTTCAACAAAAGGCTCCCTCCCCCTCTGTCTCCTAGTCCACTGGCAGAACTTGAGGGCAAAGCCCTCCTCTGGAATTGAGACCCTGAGATTCCAGCCCATCCCTCCATTCTCTCCAGTATCTCTGCTCCATAGGGGTCATCAGGTCAGTAATGCTCACTGGCCATTTAGAAGGTGACAGTTACCACTTAGAGCCCGGTGATTTGGGACTCTTACTCAGCTCCTCTAAACCCCTCAGTGTCTTCATTTGTAAAACTGGAAATAATAAAAAGCCTGCTTTAAAAACCTAATCCTGCATAATAAGTGGGTTAACATACATACAGCACTTAGCATATGTTATGGCCCAGAAAATACAAATCTACAGAACAGAGTACAGTGATGCTCAAGCACGACTCCTACGCTGCTAATTTCTCCTCTGGCTGCTACGGCACTTTGACTCTTAGGCCCTGACCCCTGTGTCTTAAGGGAAAGATATGACTCTTCCATGAACCTTGTATTTCTATTCTGTGTAGGAAAAAGTTAATCTCTTTCCAGTCTCTTACATTTTGAACTGATCGTTCCCTTCCCCAATCCCCAGGCCCAGAATCGCTTGCACTAGTCTCTCTCCTAAAATACCTGCTCAGGTCAAATTTCATGGTTCTGTTTTTTCCAGCACCTGCTCTTAATTAACTCAAAAATTCTCCATTTTTCTTTTAGGCCTCACTTTGTATTTTCAGACACTCCGCTTAGACTGCGTTCTTTGTTTGCTAACTCCTGGGTCCACATAGATTCTTCTATTTTCCACGATTGCTTAACCCAAACAACTGCATCAACAAGGTAAGCTTTGAAACAGAGGTGAAGGGAAGGTTGGGTGTGTGTGCGTTATTCATTTATTCATCCATGTATTACTCATAAACTACCTATTGAGTACCTCAGAGGAAATGCATATCAATATAAAATAATTCCAGTCCTCAAGAAACTTAATTTGGGGAAGATAAACACAAAACTTTTAGTACGATGTCATTGGCTATGCATTAGAATCACCTTGGTACATTAAATAGAGAAACCTGACCCCAACCGAGACAAGTGGAATTAAAAACCCTAATTGGGCCTGAGTACTGGTGTGTTTTGATAGCTTTCCAGGTGACTCTATGGTTCAGGTAGGTTTGAGAATCCCTTGAAGAGAGGGAAGCATGGGATGCCTTGATGTGCCAAAGAAGAGGCTCTTATCCTAACTGATAAACTACCAATGTCTCCCTAAAAGAGATGACACCTGAGCTGAACCTGAACAGCTGAGCTGTCCAGGTGAAGATGTGGGAAAGCCTCTCCAAGCATGAAGGAGCAAAGTGAATTCACAGAATTGCAATTAATTCTGGATTGACTTCAAAGAGTACCAAAGTTTTTGGACCTTTATCTGGCAGGCAAAGGGAAGCCACTAAAGTACCATTAGCAGGGAAGTGGTGTGATTAGTCTTATGCACCTCTGAAGTACCAGGACATCAACTGGGGGAGGACTTTTTCTGTTATTGTAACTTTACCCCAACAAGAACTATCTCCCCTTTAATAAAACTTTCAAAACTCTTGGCACCTCCCTTGGTTTCAGACGTTACAAACAGGAAACTCTACCCATGAGCTAACCTTCACCCTATCCTTTCCTGAAACAAAGAACAGCTGTTCTCCTATTTGGATATGCTTAAGATAAAGAAGGGCCCCTTGGTATTCTCAGCTGACTGCAAAGAATGACGTGGCTTCATACGGATTAGTCACAGGTACATGCAGATGGCTGCAGAGTCGAGTGTATTGAGACATTTTTATTTTTGAAAGTATTTTGACTCTGACAGGGTACTGTCACCATTGGCAGGGGAAACCCAGGGATCGTACCTGCTACAGAGAAAATATAATTTATTCCCTGGAAGACTGCCTAAGCTTCAGAGAATCTAGCAGTCATGACATTTGAAATGCTCTTGCCCTAATTTTCAGTACACAGGCCCTTTACATGTCAACCAAGCTTTTGGAATAGCTTTAGATGTTATTTGTAGCAGAGATACTATGTGGTTTGTTTATGTTTTAGTTTTGATTTTTGCCTAAAATCTAAGATACAATATCCATTTAATAACAATATTTCAGGCAAGAAGAAGGAGGGGGAGAAGAAGAATATCCAATTTAATGTGTTTTAATTGTGAAATAATCTGATTCCAAAAATGTGGAAATATATGCGTGGGAGTAGGGACGGGAAAAGATACAGCCTATAACTGAAAACTTCCAGGAGGGAAATCAAAGATTTTTGAAAGGTTCTGGGAATTTTATAATCAATAACCTTGAAAAGTCTGTTTGTAGACAGAGAAATCTGAGGCCCAGGAAGACTGGGAGACTTGTTTCAGGTTGCACAGGGAAAGACTTGATTTTTTTTAAAAAGCCAGAGATAGAAATCTCATCTCCCCACCTCAAGTTTGACTTGCTTTCCATGACATGAGAATACTCCGAATAACTTCTGAAAAGAACAGCTCATCATTCCTCCTTATATTTATGGCAGGGAAAATTTTTAAGAGATAAGGCATATAAATAAATAAAATATATCATAACTAAGTGTATTTTAGTAAAGAAATGAGCAAAAAGATCATTGTGTTCCAGTTCTCAACACACTCTTTTGTTAGTTTATTCAATAGTTGTCGTCCTCAGTGGGTGACACTTGAATATCAAATTGCACTTGGGTGTGTCAGAATGACTAGTGTTACGTGTTCTTCAAGGCTAATTATTATCTTTAACACCTTTTGATATGCTAACCAAGGTGGTAAGAGTAGGGTTTCTCAGGTGTTTATTAGTCATCACCTTCATCTCTCATATACATATTTTTTTACTACTTTCAGAGTGTTAATAAATGCTATTGGAGCCTCATAACAACATCATAAAGCAGCTTTCCCTTAGTATTCTCCTGAGAAAATACATATTTAATTGATAGAATACTGGTGGGAAATGTGGTATCAGGCCGTACAGTTTCAAATCTTCCTTCTGTGCCAGTGGTGCCCCATCTGTAACATGGAGCAATGTGTGTAGTCTCATGCACCCATTTTTACAGTTAAATGGGGTAGTCGATGTAAAGTGCTTATCAAGTTGCCTGACGCTTTCTAACTGTCCCACATTGCTAGCTAGACTAGTTACCCATTCATAAATTATGAATTGACAGCCTCTAATAACTAACACTTGAAGAATGCTTATTATGACCAAATACCACTCTAAGAACTTCACAAGCAGTAACTCTAATTTTCATATTGACTGTTTGAGGTGAGAAACACTATTAATATCTCTGTCTTACCAATGAGGAAATTGAGACACAGAGGGGCAAAGTCACTTGTACAAAGCCTGGGAGATTGCAGAGCCCAGATTCAAACCCACAAAGTCTGGTTGGTTTCTCAGCTCTGCACTGTCATGCCCTGGGATGAGCTGTGTGCCAGGCCCGGGGCAGTTGCAATGAGACCACACAGGCCCTGCCCCCAGGGAGCTCACAGAAACCAGCAAGGGTGATGATCCCTAGAGGAGAAGTCAGCCCTCTGGAAAATGGTGGCACAGAAGAGAGTTCTGAACTCTCCCTGGGAGCTTGGGAAGTGTCAGTGACTCCCAACCATTCAGGTCTGCTTCTGCCAACTGTGTTGGCCACACAGACACCGTGAGCTAAGAATCACAGCATCACCAAACCTCCGCTTCTCCCCACACACTTGCTTCCCCATGCTGGAAGGTCGCACTCAGGCCCAGGGTCCCCACTGTCTTTATATACAGATCCTGTCATTTTCATGATAACCTTTCTAATGTTCTAAATTTCCTTTCCGTGGGTTGTCAAGCAAATACATTCTTGGCACTCAGCAGCAACTCCTTGTTCAAAATACTACATGCTAGGCAGTCCATGATTTAGCACACATTTCTTTAGTGCATCCAACCTATAAGACTCAGTGCCAGAAATGGATTCACATTCTTTTAATACCTCAGTGCCATCTTTCCCGAGGGAGCGGGGCTGTGTTTCCTCTGTGTCCAGTTTCTCATACGTATATTATGATTTCTGCTTTTGCAAAACAGGACATTGTCTAACCAAGTCCTTATGGGAGGAAGCACAGCCCAGCGAGCAGAACAATGATTTGAAAGTCTTGGGTTCTATTTTCAGCTCCACTGTTGACTAGCTGTGCATCCAGCCCTGGGAAGGTCAAAAGCTGAATGGCCTTGCGTCTGATGACTTTCTCTGTATGTACAGCTCTGGATGGAAAACAAATCAGATATCTGGCTCTCAGCCTTGAGGAGCTGTGGTCTTTGGAGAATAGATGAAAAGATGGGTAGTCACACTCTGTTTTGCTTTTTAAACTAAAAGAACATAATAAACTCTCTGGGGGAGGGGAGGGCGGAGAATAAGTTGGCAGAGAATGGAAGAAAGAAACCAAATAACCTTTTAAACAATCCAGGGGTTAAAGGCTTGTTTAAATGATCCAGATCAAAATAGCCTCTTCAGAGTAAGTTAGAGTTGCCTGCATTTGCAAACAGAAGGGGCCAAATTTCAAAAGACTTCTCCAAACTTGGACAATAGCAGGCTTCCAGAATACTGCTTGTAGGGCCAGGCAGGGACCACTACCAGGGGAGGCTTGTGGGCACCCTGGGAGGTACAGGCTCCCTCTAAAGCAGTTTGCTGCTACCTGGCACCAGCTGCCTGTCTTGGGGAGAGGTAAGTCCCTGTTGCCTGAGTAGCTGAGTTTTCAAGAGAAAGTAAACAATTAGAATGTTGCCATTAGAACTCTTGATTTTTAAGTGACTGGAGCCTAACCAGCCCTTCATGAGGTACTGAGAAGGCTCAGCCAAATGCATCATAGTCTAGGCAATGCACTCCCCATGTCTCTTCTACCTGAAGATGGGATGCGGTTGCATAAGGGTTTTAATTACGTGCTCTGCTACGCATGAATACAAGCTGTGTATAAGGCGCCGGTGTTAGCAGTGACACTCAGCATTGGCTTCACACTGGAATATCTGAGAGGTTGAAAAACTTGGATACTTAGGTTCCAACACAAAGACTCTTATTTGACTAGAGTGAGCTGCAGTCTGAGCACTGGACTTTTCAAATACTTCCCAGTGACTCTAACACACAATCACAATTGAGAGGGAGTATTGAGGTAGTGTGGAAAAGTTTAAGAATTTCAGAAAGTCGGATGAGTTTTAACTTGAACAGCTAATCCCTGAATGTGAGTCAGAAAATTGGCATTCAGTATGAATTGTTACAAAAACAAACAAACAAAAACAAAAATCTGGGACTCAACTCTAGCATTGCTGCTGGTGGCCTTAATAATATCTTCGGGTTCATTAGGAACCAGGGCTGACAACAGACTGTTGGGCAAACAAGGGTGTCGTTGTAAAGGTCAAGCACAACAAAAGGCAAAGGACAAGTGCAGGCCTAAGCGTAGATGAGTATACGGGAGATTAATTTCTTGCCTGATGGCCATGGGCCAGGCAGCAGAGCAAAGTGAGCCTTTTACAATGCAGCCCAATCGCTGTCCACCTTCTAATGGCTGTAAAAGTCACCACATGAAGCTAATAATCTGTGCATAAAACTAATGCTTTCCATTTTTTCTTCCTTATTTTGTAGGCCTTATGCATTATAAAAACATGATTAAGTCTCATTGATTATATCCTTGGCTAGTTTATATTTTAGCTTTGGTGTCTGTTGCTCTATTTCTCATAAAAGACATCAGGGTGGATGGAGTATATTTGGTCACGTGCAATGGGAAGTTAAATGAGGCATCTCCTCTTGTCTAAGTGTTTCTGAAGAGGCCCCACATATCTGGTGCCAACTTGCCTCACACGCTACATTTTACCCATAAAGGGACCCGCTAAGAGGCCATGGAAGTGTTTCTGCCCATGTTATCACATTGGCACCTCTGATCTATCAAGAGTGACTTTAAAGAAGCTGGCACTGGGGATTTCTTTGGAGGGTGTTACCAATTTAGTAAGTGTCCTCATTTTCACCCTCCACCCCGGACAGATGTGTTTCTTCCTTAACACAAACCAAAAGAGAAACAAGTCAGTGGAACCAGCTGGAGAACTAGATATATGTCTTGTAGACTTTAAAGGACAAAGGGACTGAAGTGTGACTCATACTTCAAACATAGGGACTGTGGCCTGGACTACTTTTGCCTGATGCCTAGGACTGGGCTATAGAGGGACTAAGCAGCACTTCCAGAATATGGTGGGACAAGTAGGACCCTGCACAAGAAAGGCACATTGGGTCATCTTAAGAAAGGTAGCCTGGAAAGGGGACAGGAACCCATGAGTGGGGCTGTGCCACTAGAAGCCAAGAGAATGAAGAAGTCGTGAGTGGCTAGCCTGAGAAGGCACACATGGAGTCAGTGAGACAGTGACAGGGACATGCCCTGTAATGTAGGCAAAGAGCAGCATCTTAAAAAAAAAAAAAACACTCACCAAAATAAAATGCCCATGAGAACAAAAGTCCGTTGGGATGCCCACCACACCAAGAGGATCTCAATGACAGGTGACAATAGCACATAACCTGTCATTGTTTATTTTACCCTTCCACCTTCTCCTTGCTCACACCTTCCCTGCTCTCTGGAAAGGCCAGACATCACAGCTAGGAAAGAGGGACAGATACAGAGAGGAAACCAACCTGACCCACCTCCTTTCCTGGATTTCCAACCCAAGTGATGACAAAGCTGTGAGGGGAGACAGAGCTAAAGTTTACGTGGATTAGACTTTCTACTGAACTAAACTTTTTACTAGCTTAAAATTTTTATTTTCATTTAATACCTGCTGGTACTCAGAAAAGCCAATGGAGAACTACCCAGAGTTTTATTGGTTAGTGGAACTGGAGGATTGGGGATGAATAGTCAAAATATCAGGTTTGAAGTTGCAGAAGCAAAATAATAATTGCTTTTCTTTTGTAGCCTAGAAGGTCCAGCTTGTCCAGTAAACCAGTTTAACTCAAATACATAAAGTGTTTCTCTGGTTGCAGATTTAGTTTAGTCAGGCTGCAGTGTGACGTCACAGTCATCTTTCCAGATTCTCATCCCGATAAGCAGCTTTGCTACCTCAAAGATGTATTGTGTTATGGAAACATTTCTGCAGGGTGCTGATGCTTTTTCCCAAGAAATGGGAAAAATAAACTGGTAAAACCTAGTTCACTCAAAAAGTAAGTAGGTCGTCTAAGAGCCTCTAGTAGTTTAATATGTGTCGTACATCTGTAGAATGGGATGCAGTGCGCAGCATTCTCAAGCTCCTTTGTCCATGGAATATTTTCATCCCTCAAACTTCTGGCTTTCATTTAATAAATATTTTCTGAACACCTACTATGTGCAGACATGCGGGATGGGTGTTGGGAATTAATTGACCACATAAGATTTTGTTCCTTCTCTGACAGACTTTATATTTTAATGGGTTGTTTATCTCACTCCCTTGTTCTGTGGAATTCTCTTTGGGGAGATCTTTCTCTATGCTATTCTTCCAGATTTCTGCCACTGAAAAGCTGTTTGTTAACACAAATATACAAATCACCTGAGAAGAAGTTGCTGTGTAAGAGAGGTGTTTATAAAACATAGTAAACACTGGTGTTCACAACCAAGCATAACAGAAACGCTTTGATTGCCTTTTCACTCCGTCCTTGGCCAGTTCTAGCTGAGAATGGAAATCCTTGATGAAGTCACAAAGCCATCCACCTCTTTTCTCTTTCCTCTCTTGGATGTGACTCCTTCCCCTGTATAAGACATCAAATCTCCACATTTTCCTTCCTCTGCTCACTCAGAAAAGATCTGACAGCAGCCATCTAAATTTATTTGGACTTTCTATGAGACATTTCCTGAAGCAAAGTTTTCAGTTATATGTTGCTGATTGTTAGATTTTGGCACTTAACTTTCTTCTTCCTCATCAGCCTGACATACATGCACATGCAAGCAAGTACACATGTATGCGCACACATACACACTCAGTCTCTCCCTTAAAATAGGGCCAAATCCAAGGTCTTCTTACAGGTGAAATCAAAGTCCTGTGTCAAGCAACAGAAATCTCTCTACCTCATGGTTTCCCAAAGGATATTCTCATCTGGGTGCTTCTTATGCTACAGCTCTCCTCTATTCCCAGGTAGGTCTGTATCCAGTTAACTGTGGCATCTGAATCTGATGAATGCTGTGAAGGAAGACAGGGAGAATGCAACTGGGAAAATTCCTCCTGGATCCTGGTAAAGCCCGAGGATGTTCAGCTTTCTGCATAAAGTGCATTAGCAGGGACTTGGCAGCTGTGAACTTATCAGCCGTTAAAAGGAAATAGCCCACTGGGCCTAGACATATATAACTTCCTCTTCCATTCCAGTCACCACAGGCTCCATGGAAATTTCCATTATAGGACGAAATCCAAATATTCAGCCACTATGCCCTGAAATGCAATCTCTTCCTCCACATTCTCTGTGAGTCGCTGACTCCATTCTCCCAAGTTCCACACCAATTACCAGTTCTCTGCCCAATGGGTGTGGGCCCTGCGTCTGGGGATCTCATCCACAAATCCTTGTGGGCAAGAGACAAAAACATAGGCTGGATCATACACTACAGCTGGATTCATAATTACCTGGATCATCAAAATCAGTCTACAGAGTCTTCTTAAATTATTTTAGGACCGTGACCTCTTCAACATATTTCTCAGATATATCTCAACCCCTTCCACCTTTTGTCATCATATATATATAGTGATACACATACATCACTACACATGTATTTGTGTCCAGGCCACCGTCACCTATGACTACAATAATAGGCGTCAACTAGTCATCCAACTTTTACTTTTGTCCTCTCCAATTGATTTGTCATGTATAAGAATAAATGACCTTAAAAATAAGTCAGGATTTCTACTCTGGCCTGAACAGAGTAACAGGGCTAACTTGAAACAATGGGAAAAAACTAACTAACTAATTAACTATATATATAAATTTACATATATATAACAATTTTCAGATGTTGACCCAAAGGTAGTATAGGTCCAGCAAACAGACAATATGACTAGAAGTGACCGACCCTCCCAGCTTGCATGGGACTCCACGGGTTCCCAGAAAAATCAGACTTACACAGTGCTCAAACTGGAAAAGTCCTGTCTAAACCAAGAAAAGTTTCTCATCCTAAAAGCCCTGTGATTTCATCAGCTGACTGCATGTAGGAAGTTTCTAAGCTGTAGCACAGAACTACATGAGGTCTCTCTGGAAAAAGTCCAGCCATTGTTAATATAGTGAGAACAGTTTGTGCAACATGGATATAACCTGGCAGCCAAGGAGAGTGGGCTGGAATGTGCATGCGTGAAAAATGACGACTTCACTGTACTAGTCAGTGGGGGCGGTAGATGCCACTGAGTGAGTATGTGTACTACGCAGCCATCACATTAAAAATGACTGAGCAGAGACACAAGATGGCGGCAACATAGGTGGGAGCGGAGTCCACTTCCCCTCAACGCCAGGGAAATACCTAGCTGATCTGAGGAGCAGAGCGAACAGCCAACAGTACTCCAGCATATACGAAGATCAGAGACCAAAGATAGAGGACACTGAAAGATCTGATGGTGAGACAACAAAACCTGGAGTGCTGAAAAGACTAGAGTTAGACCGTGTTAAACACATAAACGTCAGCTCAAGACCAGTGAGCACAGGAGAGTAAGGAGACAGCACCACCGAATCCCATTGGCATTCTACCATAGAAGTTCATATCATAAATCCAGGGAGTCAGAACAAAGCAATTTAAGACACAGAGGCCAACAAGAAGAGCCTCACAAAAAATGGGAAGACAAAGAAACAATTCCCAAATGAAAGGAAAGGAGGAAGCCTCAGAAAGAATACTAACCGAAAAAGAGGCAAGTCAACTATCAGATACTGAGTTCAAAGCAATGGTCATCAGGAAACTCACTGAGCTCTCTGAGCTCAAAGAGAACTACCAGAAACTACAAGGAAACTACAATGAACTCACTGCAAACTATATCAACATGAAAAAGGAAATAGAAAATATCAACAAGAGCCAAGAGGAAATGAAGAATACAATTTCTGAGTTGAAGAACACAGTAGAAGGAATTAAAAGCAGACTTGACGAAGGAGAGGATCGGATCAGCGAGCTGGAGGACAAAGTAGAAAAAAACACCCAGAAGGAGCAAGAAAAGGAAAAGAGGCTCAGAAAGAATGAAGAGGCAATAAGGGAAATGCAGGACAACATGAAACGTAACAATATCCGTATAATAGGAATACCAGAAGGAGAAGAAGAAGAGCAAGGGATAGAAAACCTGTTTGAAAAAGTAATGATGGAAAATTTCCCTAATCTGAGAAGAGAAAAAGTCACCCAAATCCAGGAATCACAGAGAATCCCAAACAAGAGGAACCCAAAGAGACCCACTGCAAGACACATCATAATTAAAATGGCAAATTTCCAAGACAAAGAGAGGATCTTAAAGGCAGCAAGGGAGAAAAAGGAAGTAACATACAAGGGAGCCCCAATAAGGTTAGCAACTGACTTCTCAATGGAAACGCTCCAAGCCAGAAGAGAATGGCAAAAAATATTCCAAGTACTGAGAACCAGAGGCCTGCAACCAAGACTACTTTACCCAGCAAGGCTCTCAATCAAGATAGAAGACCAAATAAAGAGTTTCCCAGACAAAAGAAGTCTAAAAGAATACAGCTCCACCAAACCAGCTCTGCAAGAGATGCTAAAGGGACTGCTTTAAGGAAAGGAAGGAAAAGAGAAAGACAGAGGAACACAGGTAGGAAATAATGGCAATGAATAACTACCTATCGATAATAACCTTAAACGTAAATGGATTAAATGCTCCAATCAAAAGACATAGAACAGCTGAATGGATAAGAAAACATGACCCACACATATGCTGCCTACAAGAAACCCATCTCAGGACAAAAGACTTACACAGACTGAAAGTGAAGGGCTGGAAACAAATCTTCCAAGCAAACGGACAGGAAAAAAAAGCAGGGGTAGCAATACTCATATCTGACAAAATAGACTTCCAAAGAAGGGCCATAAAGAGAGACCCAGAAGGTCACTTCATAATACTCAAAGGAAGAATCCACCAAGAAGACATAAACATTGTAAATATATATGCACCCAACATAGGAGCACCCAAATACATAAAGAAAATCTTGGAGGATTTCAAGAAAGATATTGACAGCAACACAATTATAGTAGGGGATTTTAACACCCCACTATCAAAAATGGACAGGTCTTCCAAACAAAAGATCAACAAAGATATTGTGTCACTTAACAATACCTTAGAGGAAATGGACTTAACTGATATATACAGAGCTTTTCATCCCAAAGAAGCAAAATACACGTTCTTTTCAAGTGTCCATGGAACTTTTTCAAAGATAGACCACATGATAGGACACAAAGCAAGCCTCAACAAATTCAAGAAAATTGAAATCATATCAAGCATCTTCTCTGACCACAAGGGTCTGAAACTAGAAACCAACCCCAAGGGTAAAAACCCAAAACACTCAAAAGCATGGAGACTGAATAGCATGCTATTAAACAATGAATGGGTCAAGAATGAGATTAGGGAAGAAATCAAAAACTTCCTGGAAACAAATGAAAACGAACTCACAACAACCCAAAACCTATGGGACACAGCAAAGGCAGTCCTGAGAGGGAAGTTCATAGCAATACAGGCCTACCTTAAGAAGTTAGAAACAGTTCAAACAAACAACCTAACCCTACGCCTACAAGAACTGGAGGAACAACAACAAAGACAGCCCAGAGCAAGCAGAAGGAAGGAAATAACCAAGATCAGAGCAGAACTAAATGACATAGAGACTAAAAGCACAATTGTAAGGATCAATGAATCCAGGAGCTGGTTCTTTGAAAAGATAAACAAAATCGACAAGCCTTTAAGTAGGCTCATCAAGAAGAAAAGAGAGAGGATCCAAATAAACAGAATTAGAAATGAAAGTGGAGAGATTACAACTGATACCACAGAAATACAAAGGATCGTAAGAAATTACTATGAAGACCTGTATGCTAAGAAATTTGAAAACCTAGATGAAATGGACACATTTCTAGAAAAATATAATCTTCCAAAACTGACTGAAGAAGAAGCAGAAAACCTGAACAGACCAATATCAGCAAAGGAAATTGAAGAAGTCATCAAGAAACTCCCATCACACAAAAGCCCTGGACCAGATGGTTTCACAGGAGATTTCTACAAAGCATTTAAGGAAGAACTAACCCCTATCCTTCACAGACTATTCGAAAAAATCCAAACTGATGGAAGACTCCCAAACTCTTTTTATGAAGCCAACATCATCCTAATCCCAAAACCAGATAAAGACACAACGAAGAAAGAAAACTTCAGGCCAATATCGCTGATGAACATAGACGCTAAAATTCTCAACAAAATATTAGCAAACCGCATCCAGCAATATATTAAAAAGATCATCCACCATGACCAAGTGGGATTCATCCCAGGGATGCAAGGATGGTACAATATTCGCAAATCAATAAACATAATACATCACATCAACAACAGCAAAGACAAAAATCACATGATCATATCAATAGATGCGGAAAAAGCATTTGATAAGATACAGCACCCATTTCTGATAAAAACACTCAGCAAAGTGGGAATAAAGGGAGCAGTCCTCAACATAATTAAGGCCATATATGAGAGACCTACAGCCAACATCACACTCAATGGACAAAAACTTAGAGCTTTCCCACTAAGATCAGGAACTAGACAAGGATGCCCTCTCTCACCACTCCTATTCAACATAGTATTGGAAGTCCTAGCCACAGCAATCAGACAAGAAAAAGCAATAAAAGGCATCCAAATTGGAAAGGAGGAAATGAAACTGTCACTGTTTGCAGACGACATGATAGTGTACATGGAAAACCCTATAGACTCCACTCAAAAACTACTCGACCTAATAAATGAATTTGGCAAAACAGCTGGATACAGAGTCAATACCCAGAAATCAAAGGCATTCCTGTACACCAGCAACGAAACTGCAGAAACAGAAATCAGGAAAAAAATCCCATTCGATATAGCAACAAGAAAAATAAAGTACCTAGGAATAAACCTAACCAAGGAGGTAAAAGACCTGTACTCAGAAAACTACACAACACTGAAGAAAGAAATTAAGGAAGATACAAACAAATGGAAGCATGTACCATGTTCATGGATTGGAAGAATCAACATTATCAAAATGGCCATACTACCCAAAGCAATTTATAGATTCAATGCAATCCCTATTAGAGTACCCATGACATATTTCACAGATATAGAACAAACATTGCAGAAATTCATATGGAACCATAAACGACCTCGAATAGCTGCAGCAATTTTGAGAAAGAAAAACAAAGCAGGAGGGATCACAATACCTGATATCAAACTGTATTACAAGGCCACTGTAATCAAAACAGCCTGGTACTGGCATAAAAACAGGCACATAGACCAATGGAACAGAATAGAGAGCCCAGAAATAAACTCAAGTCTATACGATCAATTAATATTTGACAAAGGAGGCAGGAGCATAAAATGGAGCAAAAACAGCCTCTTCAACAGATGGTGTTGGGAGATCTGGACAGCTACGTGCAAAAAAATGAAACTCGATCACCAACTTACGCCATACACGAAAATAAACTCAAGATGGATAAAAGACTTAAATATAAGCCGTAACACCATAAAAGTCCTTGAGAAAAACATTGGCAGGAAAATCTCAGACATTCCACGCAGCAACATCCTCACAGACACATCCCCTAAAGCAAGGGACATAAAGGAAAGAATAAACAAATGGGACCTCATCAGAATAAAAAGCTTCTGCATGGCTAAAGAAAACAGCACCAAATTACAAAGAGTACCAACAATATGGGAAAACATATTTGCCAACGATACCTCAGACAAGGGCCTGATCTCCAAAATATATAAAGAACTCACTCGACTCCACTCCAGGAAGACAAACAACCCAATTAAAAAATGGGCAAAGGACTTGAACAGACACTTCTCCAAGGAAGACATACAGAGGGCCCAGAGACATATGAAAAGATGCTCAGCATCACTAGCCATCAGAGAGATGCAAATTAAAACCACAATGAGGTATCATCTCACACCAGTCAGAATGGCCAACATAAACAAATCCACAAACAAATGTTGGAGAGGATGCGGAGAAAAGGGAACCCTTGTGCACTGTTGGTGGGAATGCAGACTGGTGAGGCCACTGTGGAAAACAATATGGAATTTCCTCAGAAAACTAAAAATGGAACTGCCCTTTGACCCAGTAATTCCGCTGCTGGGATTATACCCTAAGAACACTGAAACACCAATCCAAAAGAATCTGTGCACCCCAATGTTCATAGCAGCACAATTTACAATAGCCAAGTACTGGAAGCAACCGAAGTGCCCATCAGCAAACGAGTGGATCCAAAAACTATGGTATATTTACACAATGGAATTCTACGCAGCAGAGAGAAAGAAGGAGCTTATACCCTTTGCAACAGCATGGATGAAACTGGAGAGCATTATGCTAAGTGAAATAAGCCAGCAAGTGAGGGACAAGTACCATATGATCTCACCTTTAACTGGAACATAAGCAATAGAAGAAAAAAGCAAACAAAATATAACCAGAGACATTGAAGTTAAGAACAATCTAACAATAGCCAGGGCGGGGGTGGGGGGTGGGGGCGGGGATAGTGGGAAGAGGGTATTACAGGAACTACTATAAAGGACACATGGACAAAACCAAGGGGGAGGGTGGAGAGGGGGGAGGGAGGTGGGTTCACCTGGGGTGGGGTAGAGGGATGGGGAGAAAAGGCATACAACTGTAATTGCATAACAATAAAAAAAATAAAAATAAAAAAAAAATTAGAAAAAAAAAAAAATGACTGAGCAAGTAGAGCAGTGAATCTGCATCGAATTTTGCGTTAAGCTTGAACATTCCTCCATGGAAACTATTCAGATGATTCAGGAGGCTTTCGAGGACAATGCAATGAGTGCAGCACAAATGAAAGTGTGGCACAAATGCTTCAAAGATGGTCAAGAATCTGTTGAAAGTGACCCACGTTCTGGAAGGTCTGCAGCAAGCAGAATACCTGAGAATGGTGGACGTGTACAAGCTGCAATCAGCAAAGATCGGTGATGGGCAGTGCGAGAACTAGAAGCTGATCTGGGGATTCCAAAAATGACTGTGTCCAGGATTTTGACACAGGATCTTGGCGTGAAATGTGTCGTGGCAAAATTCGTTCCGCAGCTTCTGCTACCAGAGCAGAAGGAACACCGTGTTGCAGTTGCCAGTGATGATTCAAACTGCTACCAGTGAACCAGATCTCCTCAAAAAGGTTGTGAGTTTGAAGGGACTGAGGCATCATTGTCCTATGTACAGTGTTTCTTGTATCTTTTTCCATAAATGTCTCTATTTTTCACATTGCATGGCTGGATACTTTCTGAACAGACCTCATAGATGCAAAAATATACAAATATTTGGAAATTGGCCCATAAATAAAGAGAAAAATCACAAAACACATTAGAAAATGTTTTGATCTGAGCAAAAGTAAAAACACAAAATAGCAAAATTAGTGTAATGTAACTAGAACACTATTTAGAGAGAAATTTATAACATTAGATGGTTAAATTAAGTAAAAAGAAAGATTTATATATCCATAATCTCAACTACTACTTTAGGAAACTAAAAAACAGAAGAAATTAAACCCAAAATAAGAAAATAAATTAATAAATAAAAGCCACCCTAATCAAACACTTACTATGACCGAGGCATTATGCCCAGTATTTTTCTTATCCGATTACAAGTCATGATTATTATCCCGCTTTTTCTATTTATGAATTTATTAATTGAAGTTGGTATTCCATATTAAATTCACTCCAGGTGTGTAGTGTGGTGGTCAGACACTTGCACGACTTGCACAGTGGCCCCTCAGTAAGCCTGGTGCTCCCGGACACCACACACAGTCATTGCAGTACCGTTGACCACACTCCCTATGCTGTGCCTTGCGTCCCCGTGACTGTTTTGTATCTGCCAATTTATATTATACTTCTTACTCCCCTCGAAACTTGCTGCAGTTCCCTAACTCTCCCAAGTGAAGAGTCAGAGTTGTGATTTAAACTCAGATCCCTGTGCAGCATCCTGCAGATTTAACTGAGCGTATTTATGCTGTTAAACATATTTTATATTCCAGTTTGATATTTCTCTGTTTCAAATATACATATATCTATACAATAGAAAAGAGGCATATCAAACTTTACATGTATGTATTTTATGTACATAACATATACACATGTGTACAATATGTATACAATATACAGTAGAAAAATATAAAGAAGAAAAATATCAAAATTTATATGTGTGCACTTCTATGTGTTATAGGTATATGTATATATAATGCAAAATGTACATATACAACACGTGTATATATAATGTGTATATGCAAATATATGTACACACACACTGATTCTTTGTTAATCCAGAAGGAGAGGGCCCCATTCTCCTAGCATGTGGGAGAAGAGTTCAGGGATGAGCCATTGCTCTCATCATCTCTGAAAATGGTTCTGCCAATGGAGTGATCTACCATGAAGGCCATCTGTGGAAACCCAGTCTGCGTGCGACTAGAGCCCATGAATAATCTCCATTTGTTCCTGCCAGTCTTTTAAGCTCTGTCCTTGCATCACAGATGGCAGCTGAGAGTGTCACAGTGCACTCCATGGCCACCATTACTCACTCGTGTTAATAACTGCCCACAAGATTAAATCCAGCTCCTCAAAACATTGGGCAATCAAACTTGTGTTCTTTCCATGAAAAGCCAAATGCATCTGTCTCCAAGCACAGAGTGCTAAAGAGTACTGCATGCCTGATTCCTATTTCTGGGACTGCTACGTAATACTGTGTCATCTTAGGCAAGTCACTTTTGGATTCTCTGTTTTCTCATTAAAGATACTCAGGGGTTTTTGATTGGTTGGTTGTTGTTTTTGTTGTATAGTGGAAGAAAGGGAGCATCTCCCGTATCCTCTTGTAGGGGATCATTTTCTACCCCTTCTCTCCTACAGAGTGATAACTTCGACTTCCTTCTCAGTGTGACACCTGCATTACCTGTTCCCAGTCTCCACGCAAGTCAGGTCATAGTATTCACCTGCTCCAGATCCCCAGTGACTTTCCACGTCACTAGAGTAAACTCTGAAATTCTTACAATGACTTTACAAAGGCCCCACAACATAATCCTTCTTCATTTTCCCTGCCCAAACTCCTCTGTTAGTTCCCTGACTTTATTTACTACCACCCCCCTGCATTAGTTTGCTAGGGCCACCATAACAAAATGCCACAGAATGGGTGACTTAAACAATGGAAATGTATTTTCTCACCATTCTGGAGGCTGGAACTCCGAGATCAAAGTGTCAGTAGGTTTGGTGCCTTCCGAGGTCTCTCTCCTTGGCTGGCGAACAGTGGCCTTCTCACAGCGTCCCCACACTGTCTCCTCTGGTGTTTGTTCTACGTCCAAATTTCCTCTTCTTATAAGGATGTCAGTAAAGTAACATTAGGTCCCACTCTGACGGCCTCGTTTGACTTAGTCACCCCTTAGAAGACCCTGTCTCCAACTACGGTCATGTTCTGATGTACTGGGGGTTCGGACTTCAACCCCAACGTGAAACTTGGGGGAACACTATTCAGCCAGTAACACCCTCAGTCTGCTCCAGTGAAACAGGTCTTTTGTATGTATTTTAAACACACTCGTGCCTTTGCACTCAAACACTGTGAAGGGAAATAGCATCTGCTGCAATCTCGTCACTTTATGGATACTTCCATAACCTAATGAATATGTCGGCCATTGGCTACAACACTATGTTTGTAAGATTTATCCCAAACTTCTCCTGGTCTACTTGCTTCTAACTCTTTTTCAATTTGCTCCCTTTGCCTCCTAAACTTCATATGACTTCATAGTTTGGCTTCCCTCATTTCATTCAACTCAGTCAGGATGTGACTTTTATCCTCACTTCTGGCATAGCTTCCCTATTAGATCACGCTAATTCATTCATTCAAAAAAGTGTACCAGGTTATGTGCCAGTCACTGTTAGAACCTAGGGATATATGGAAAAACATTAAGATTAGGATTAGCAAGGATTAGCAAATTCAGAAGTGGTATACTTAGAGCACTGTCAGATCCATGAGAAAGGACATTCAAATAAACAGGCGTCAGGAAGTCTTCTGGAAAGAGGTGGCAGCAGAGCTGAGGTTTGAAGAATGAATAACAGTTAACCAAGCATTTAATGGAAAAAGAATTGTCTGGGCAGTGTTAGCATCATGTGTGAAATTGTGGACGCATGAAACAGCGTGATAAGGACAAAAGAAAGGGCATACTGAAAAGTGGGAGATAATGCGGCTTGGTTGACATGGGCTGGAGAATAAAATCTTACGTGCTGAGATACTGCAACTTGAAAGCTCTAGGGAACATTAGCAAATGCTGAACGCGGAAATGATTTTGTCTGACCTCAAATTTAGGAAGTTTAGTCTGCCGTCACTAAAGAGGATGATTTATAAGAGCTGGTTCTGGATAAAGGAGACTAGTTAGGGAGTTACTGTGGCAATTCTGCTGTGAAAAAACTAAGGACCAGAATCAAGGCAGAGGCAACAGAAATAGAATGGAATGTATGACTGCACAATAAATTAAGGAAATTCAATCTGCAGGATTGGTGCTGAGTGTACACACAGGAGTCACAAGGGAGAAAAATCTAAAAGAACTGCAAGGTTTCCGAGTTTGGCAATGAGAGAGATAATTATGGCATTCCGTATGAGGAAGAGAAACAAACTCAGTTGCAGACACATTGAGTGTCTGTGGGACATCCAGAAGGGAAGTTGTATTTACCATTTTTTGTAACAGAACATATATTTGGATACAAGAAAACCTCAATCGGTTAAGGCCTGCCTAGTGGCCTTGTTCTACTTGTAAGAGTTCTGTTTTTCTAATCACACCTAGAAATCTCCAACAAAAGGAAGAATGCTGGAGTTGCTTTTTTATGACGCCAAGTATAACTAAAAAGATATGGTACAACCACAACCCCTCCCCATCACTGCGTCACCTCCTAGGGCACAGATGTCCCTTGGATCCCCTAAGTGTGGGTAGGGGACTCCATGTGACACGGCAGAAACACTGAACACACTGCAGTGCCCTCATGGCGATGTCATGGTCCCTACTGCAAAACAAAATCTACTCACCCATGCAAAAGTACGGTGCTTCAAAAGATAACAAAGTGTTTTCTTTGGACTTCAAAAATCTAGTGAAGTAGGCAAAGAGGCAACATTTTTTGGTTTTCATTTTATTGATGAAGCTGCTGATGACTAAAGAGATTAAGTGACGTCTCCAAGGTCATCTCGAGTCTGTGGGGAACCTCACACAGGTTGCCCCCAGAGAGCACACGTACAAAGCATGTACAATCTGCTCCCCAGAACAGTTCAACAGCAAGAGCAGCTTAATCTAAGTAATCAACTCAGGCTTTTCCACTTACATTGAAATCGCAGGTGGAAACTATAGAACTTGAAACTCTACCTTTCGCTTTTCTGTATTGATCCCATTTGATGGGCAGTGGTATTAAGGGAATACCCGGTAGCATCTCGTGTTTCACAGCCAAGCCCTTCAAGGCAGAGAAACCAGCAGCACAGAAGGTGCCAAGTTCTCCTCTCAGCTCTAAAGGGTCATTACATCCTGTTTTCTCTTTTCTGTCTTACTGCTTAGGACTAACTAACTAGCTTTCATTCAAATAATTATCATCATTATTATTTTTATCAGTTCTATTAAGAGTCCCCTAAATTTCAATCTGGTCCAGAATACCTGCTGAGATTATATTCATAGGATAGTGTCATAAAATACCAAGTGCAAAACAGCAGTGTTTCAGAAGTTGTAGTTCTCTGTCAAGTTCACTATTGTAATAACATAAATTGCTACACTGCATGGCTTTTTTAGAAAGTTAAATATATAACATATATACGATTAATCCTGCATTAATTACTTGCTTTTGATTGCTGTGGTTTCTCAGGAATGCAATTTGCAGGATTTACATAAGTGTTTTTTATTTAGTATGATAAATTAAATCATGAATCTTTTGTAAAAAGGAGAAAGGAGAATAATTTTATTCTCTGCAGAGATGTCAATATATTGGAAACAGCTTGAAATGTTTTATCTTCATACTAAAATTTCCAGGCTGAAAATAATAAAATTACCTCCACTCTCTAAATGGTTTTACCCTAGTAGCATTATGTAATTATCCACAAAAGAGTGTGTCATGTTACACAATCACTACCTTTCCCTGAGCTGGAGATTTCAGGGATAAATAGATGAGAAATGATGCCTCTCCAAAGGAACATCAAAAGTTCATCTGGACAAGCTTCCTTGTATTTAATACAAATTACGTATTTTTATATGTGTGTATTGTGTGTGTGTATAACTTTAACTTGTTCCTCTCTGGACGAGGCTCAGGAGGCCCTTCGTGCATGCTCTAACCCCACCTCCTTCCACTTTCTCCAACCACACTGCCATCTTTTCAGTTCACGATACACCACAAGCTCATTTTCATGCCTCAGGGCCTATGCACATCCACATACTTCTTACTGCCTACCCTTCACAACCACCATAGTCTATTTGAGATGGTGCCTACTACTTTTTTTTTCCTATTACTTTACATTGTTAATTTATAGTGCTTATCAAAATTTACAAATAAGATTTTTTAAGAGTTACTTTTTATCTGTCTTCCCTAGCCCCATGTGTGCTGATACAGTGTCTATTTTGGATATTATGTATAATCAGTGGCTAGTACTGTGACTGGTGTATCATTGGTAATCAGTGTATGACTTATTGAATGAATAAAATTTCTACTCAAATTTTCAGTTGTATTCTTATATACTTACAAATTCACCATACCCATATATGCTGAACTCAAGCGTATTTCTGTAAGTAGGGGAAATCCCACCCACAGAAACAGCTCACCAAGGCTCTCAGTAGAGGAATAATAACTGAGCTTTTTGAAACTTAGAACCCACTTCCTAATAAGTTCACACACGTTATTAAAATGGAGGACGAGGCAGGAAAGTATCAGTGTGATATGATTAACAGATATAATCATGGAGTTTGTTGACTGTAAGAGCCATGCGCACTCGGTAGAATGAAATGTAGTTTCTATACCACTTCCCTACCTTCCTCAAATTATTTATTCCTTAGGTTACAGAAAAGGGATTCTAGAGAAAAGAAAAACTACAATTTAAATGTAAAGGAAATCATGAGTTTTCTAACATAAGTAGCATCCAATTTAATACTATTTCTTTTATTTAGTTTTCATTCATGATGGAGAATAGCCCAAACTTTTTCTTTAAAAACAAAATTCATTATTTAGTTTTAGAAACCATTATTAAAATATTAAATCATTTCTGAGCCATCAGTAGCTTGAGTTTCTCAATCCCAACTTAAAAAAAACAACAACTCCATGTTCTTTGAGGTACAAGACATGCATTAAAAATGTTAACGCAGACCCAGGTGTGTTAGCAGGCTGAGCAGGGTCTAGGTACCGGCAGGGAGAGCACTTGCGGTACCCACAGTCACTCACCAGTTCTGATTCCACATGAGCTCATTAGTGAGGCCTCCTCACTGCCTTCTCTTTCAAATACACACGCCTGACTTGCTGGCTTAGATGGGCCCATGTTGGGGAGCTGACAGAAAATGGTCATTATATTAAATGTAGGGTGGACAGACTTTTTCTGTGAAAGGGCAAGATAGTGAGTATTTTAGACTTTGTGAGTCACTCAGTCTTCATCTCGACTACATAGATGATACATAAACAAATATGAGTAGGTGTATTACAATAAAACTTTATTTACAAGAACAGGCTGGGGGCCAATTTGGCCTGTGGCTGTAGTTTGCCAAGGCCTGTATTAAATGATCACTACAGAGATGGCTTTGTACAGGGGAGTCAGCCATGGGGTAAATTCGGAGTCAGCACAGATTTGTTAACCACCACCTCGGTGCTTAGGTTTTCAGATGGCGTCATACCTAAGCTCCACAAGTACCGTGTGTTTGGTAGGTGTGAAAGCTGAAAGTGCCTGCTCTGGAGTGGTGGGGCCAGACCGCAGATCCCTTCTTCCCTCCCAGGATTTAGGACAGCCTAAATTCAAACCTTGCCTCAGATATTCACGAACAGTGAGCTCTGTGGAAAATCACTCGACCTTTGTGTGTCTCAGAGTTTTCACCTACCTCATGCATCAGTTATAAGAGTTAAGAAACAAACCACAAATAGTTCTTAGAACAGCATCCTGGGCTCGATGAATGTGGTCAGCCTTAAATGCAATTCTGTAGATGCTTTAGGTTTCAGAGAGTTCTTTCAAAGGTTCCACAAATATTTGATAGCAACAGTGCTGTTAGAATACTTTTCACTATTTTTTAAAGTATATTTTATTGATTATGTTATTACAGTTGTCCCAATGTTTTCTCCCCTTTATCCACCTCCACCCTGCACCCCTACCCTCCAGCATTCACCCCCACCTCTGTTGTTCATGTCCATGGGTCGTACATATAAGTTCTACGGCTTCCTATACTATTCTTAACCTTCCCCTGTCTATTTTGTGCCTACTGTTTATGCTTCCTATTCCCTGTACCTTTTCCCCACATTCTCTTCCCTCCCCCTCCCTGTTGATAACCCCCCATGTGATCTCCATTTCTGTGATTCTGTTCCTGTTCTGGTTTTTTGCTTAGTTTGTTTTTGTTTTTTAGGTTAAGTTGTTGATAGTTGTGTTTGTTGTCATTTTACTTTTATAGTTTTTGATCTTCTTTTCCTTAGAAATGTTAAGTCCCTTTAACGTTTTATATAATAAGGGCTTTGTAATGATGAACTCCTTTAACTTGACCTTATCTGGGAAGCACTTTATCTGCCCTTCCATTATAAATGAGAGCTTTGCAAGATAGAGTAATCTTGGATGTAGGTCCTTGCCTTTCCTGACTTCAAATATTTCTTTCCAGCCCCTTCTTGCCTGTAAGGTTTCTTTGGAGAAATCTGCTGATAGTCTTGTGGGAGCTCCTTTGTAGATAACTGTGTTCTTTCCTCTTGCTGCTTTTAGATTCTCTCCTTATCTTTATTCTTGGGCAACTTAATGGTGTGTCTTGGTGTTTCTTCTTGGATCCAACTTCATTGGGACTCTCTGAGCATCCTGGACTTGCATGTCTAGTTCCTTTGCTAGATAGGGGAAGTTTTCCTTCATTATTTTTTCAAATAAGTTTTCGATTTCTTGCTCTTCCTCTTCTCCTTCTGGCACCCCTATGATTTGGATATTGGAATGTTTAAAGATGTCCCAGAGGTTCCTCAGCCTCTCTTCATTTTTTTGAATTCTTGTTTCTTCATTCTGTTCTGGTTGCATGTTTATTTCTTCCTCCTGTTCCAAATCATTGATTTGAGTCCCAGTTTCCTTCTCTTCACTGGTGGTTCCCTGTATATTTTCCTTTTTTTCACTTTGGATAGCCTTCATCTCATCATTTGGAACTGAGCTCAATCAATTCTGTGAGCATCCTGATTTCCAGTGTTTTAAACTCTGCATCTGATAGGTTGTCTATCTCCTCATTGCTTAGTTCTTATTCTGGAATTTTGATCTGTTCTTTCATTTGGGCCATATTTCTTTGTCTTGGTGCACCTGTTATACTGTAAGGGGCAGAGTCTTAGGTGTTTGTCAGGGCAGGGCAACCCACTTCGCTGTGCTGTGGGACTGTCTGTTGGAGAAAGTTCAGAAAGGGAACAATGCCACTTGCTCAGCTCTTGCCCCACTTTCTGTCACTTCTCTTGCTTCCCACAAGTAGATTGTGCCCTTTCAGGTGCTGATTCCCAGGTGGATAGGGCTTGTGTACCTTCTAGGTCCCTGTGGCACTCTCCAATGGACTCTCCTCTGTGACAAGGAGTTTCTTCCCCCACTGTAACCCCCACAGATTTTTATAGCCAGAGGTTTTGAGGCTTCAGTTTCTCACTCTGGAGCCCTGGGTTGCACAGTCTGTCTTGCTCCCCAGTTGTTCCTCCTGGCTTATCCACATGCAAATGTGGGACCACTTAGTCCGCCAGCTGCCACATCACCCAACCAGTCTATTGCCTTGCCGCACGTCCTATCTGCTCCAGCTTCCCGTCTCCGCCCCTCCTACCAGTCTGAATGAATATTTCTTCTTTAACTCCTTGGTTGTCAGACTTCTATGCGGTTTGATTCTCTGGCAGTTCTGGTTGTTTTTTGTTTTTAAATTGGTTGTTATCCTTCTTTTGGTTGTGTGAGGAAGTGAAGCATTTCTACCTATGCTTCCATCTTGGTTGGCAGTCTATTTTTTCACTGTTTAAAGCACTATATAGCACTATTGTAGCACTATAGCACTATAATAGAACTTAGACTCATGTAATTTATTCCAAATTTAACCCACTTCTTCTTCTATATATTAACTTGTTCTATCAGTTAACTTTTTGTGCTCAGACATTGGAGTAAAGCTTTTCCTACAGTTTCTGTTTATTTAAAGGTTTTGCAGAGAATTCAAGATAAGCTGATAAAAATAATCATTACCATGTTCAACTACTTAGCTATGTGAATTAGAATTGTCTTGACCTTGCGCAACCAAAATAAAAATTTAATTGGAGGTTGAAATGGGTATAAGTTTCTCATTTCTAATTTTGTGTTAATCAGAAAAACTTCATTTTTCCTATTGACTGATTATAAGTAAATATTATAACTTATTTAAAAATCTGTACTATCTATAGTACACTATAAAAATCTATACTAAAAATGATTCACTGTTATATATATATATATATATATACATATATATATATATATATAGAGAGAGAGAGAGAGAGAGAGAGAGAGAAGGTTCATATAAGTTTTCATTTGGAACCAGAAAAGACATAACCCCTAAAAAAACATTTAACTAACATTTAACTAGATCAGAGCTACTTTCTTATGTCAAGGCTTTTTAGATCAAGGCTAAAAATTTTTAGCGTGAGAATGATACTTATGTACATTTTTTAAAATCCCACACTGATAACTAGGACAAGGCAAAGAGTTATGAAATGAAGTTCTTCATTCTCCGTCACTCTCCCCCACCATCATCATTAGGCCTTCATGACCTTAATATATATTTCCTCTTTTGAATCCCCTGACAGTCCTCTGAGTTTGCCAGGCAGGTAGGATTAGTCCTGTTTTTATACATGAGGAAGCTGAATGAGACTCAGATTATAAATGATTTCCCAAAGTCATACTACTAAGCAACTGACAGAGTTGAGTCTCAAATCAGGAGACTTACAACTACTGGTCCAGAGCTTCTTCCCACCATTTCTGACACAGAAGAGATACTGGGATTTTAGGGTGGGACTTTGGGAGTTCAGAAGTCAACCGCACCATCTCCGACACTCACGGAGGCACAGGCTCATCAAGCGTGTCTTCATGCTTGATTATTCTGCTGCATGCTGCCTAGGCTCTCTAAGGATAAATAGGCAGCCCAAACACTTGTTTTTAATATATTTTCTGGACTCTGTTCCACTTTCTGCAAGAGTCATTTGACATAACACATTGCTAAAAATAAAATTTGCTTATAGGTCTCAAACTAAGTCCTGTTTATGACCTCCTAGACTTTATGAAGGCAGGGGCAATATTGGGTATTTATGTCTATAGCACATGTGAGTATCAAAATTCAATATCATATCTGTGATTAAATGTATGGAGTCAAGTACCACCCTCCACTCTTTTTCTTTAGATCTATTTTCTTTTTGCTACCAGTACTTATGGGCTACTTAGGCAGGAATGTTGTAGCAAGTTCCCAAGGGATCATTTTGAAATTTTGATTCTACTTCCCTCAGATTTTTTTCTGCCTATCACCATCAGTGTAATCTCAAAACCTCCAACAAGGTTCCTCTTGTGCCTCTCAAAACAAGACAAGATTCTCTTCCTAGGATTCAAGTTTCTCCATATTACGGGCATGTCTTATTAATATCTGTCACATGTCCTCTCTGTTCCAGTCTTGTCACCCTCCCACAGTCCATCCACAGAGCATGCTCACCGCTGCTGTGTGCCTTTGTCACTGCTTGTTTCGCTTCTCTCTATGGATCCAAAAGCTACTCATGATTTCAGATCTAGTCCAACCTTCGTTTTCCATGAACTCTTCTCCAGTTATTTTAGTCCTTTAGAATTTTCTTAGCAAAAGTTTTGTACTTGATGACACATATTATTGTATGAGTTGTTTCAAATCTCAACAGGAACCATGTAAATTGTACCCATATTTCCCTGCCTCCTCCACCGTAGATACCCACTAAATTAGAGTAAATGCTTAATAAAATAATTTGCAGATTTATTAAACTGAAATCATCCTAAAGCATAGGTACAAAAAAAATCATATTTCTGATACATGTTCCACCCATGGTCCATGCTTATCTCAAGGTAATTTCCACTGTATTTTTAATGAAAAAAGAAACCTAAATTATAATTTTATAGTTTGTTTTGTCTCCTTGAGCACAGCCATTGTTATTGATATTTATAAAGAAATCTGCCACCGAAGCATGTATAAACACCCAAGAATTAATTATAGCAAATATTTAACAACTGACTGCCTTTTATTGGTTAAACAAAATGAGCCATTCACTAGCTAGTCAGACTCCTTTCAGCTGGAAAGATCTCTATCTATTTCCTTTAGTGTTCTCCAGAAGATTTGGGAAAGTTGAATGGCATGTTAAAATATTTCAATGAGTGGGACATAGTTCTACCTCTCACATATACTGACTAAAAAGAAAAACTAAATACAAAAAATATTCCCTTGAGTAAAATTCTCTCTACGATTCTTCAACATTCATGTGTTTTTTAAAAACTACAGTATGAATGAAAGACAAATTTTATTTGTATTTAAGAAATGAGAAGAGAGGAGTTGCAGGTTATTTTTTTGTTTGTTTTTAAAGGTTTTATTTATTTATTTTTAGAGAGCAGGGAAGGGAGGGAGAAAGAGAGGGAGAGAAACATCAATGTGTGGTTGCCCGTTGAATACCCACAACTGGGGACCTGGCCCGCACAACCCAGGCATGTGCCCTGACTGGGAATCAAACGAGGGACCCTAGGAGTTGCAGATGACTATTATCAGGAGATATATTGTACCTATTCCAGAACATGAATATGTACTTTTGTCTTGGAGCTGGTCTGTAAGTCAAGTTCCTTTAAAACAGGCAGAGGCTAGCCTGGTCTGGCTGCAGCCCATGCGCAGGAGGAGAGCATGAGGAAGAGAGGTCCACACCTGGCATAAAGTTTCTTCCACTCTTTCATGTAAATATTCTTTCTCCACCTGAAGTCGATGTCACGGTGACTGGAAAACAAGAACTTAGTTGACTGAGCAGAGGCAATTTGTTATATTCTGTTCTTTGAACCCAGAGATAATCAAAGACTGTTTTGATTTCCTGGCCGACCTAACTTTTGAGTGGAAAATGACTTAGGAATGTGAGATAAATGGATAATTTAAGCATATTTAAAAAATCAACATGCCTCTTGAAATTGGTCAGAATTAGCTGATTTTTTTTCTTGTTATTAGTAACTTAAGATTTTTTTTTTTTTTGTATTACAGACCACTCGGTCGCTGTGGGATTTAATAAATTGGATAAGAGTAAATGACTTAAACTATAATCGTATTTTCTAAAAGCGCAGAAAAGATGTTAAGGCTGTAAACAACATACAATTATACCCTAGAGTAGGACTTGGCTAGGCAAATTGGGACAGAACTCTATGAAAAGTTAAATGTTTTCCTTGAATTTCTAATTGGAAATTGCTACTATTTGTGTTGCTGTTCATTAGTCATTTAAGCCTTGGTCATGTAAATTCTATTAACTCTACTCCACTCTTGGGGCATGGAAGAAATGTTGGGTGCACATGCTGGTTAGGAAACAAAGCAATGAAAGTTCAGAGACATGAGTTCCAGCATCAGCACATCCCTATGTGACCTTGGACAACATCTTCACCTCTCTGATCTGTCATCTAGGGCAAGGGTGACAATCTCATTTTCACCAGGGGCCGCATCAGCCTCTCGGTTACCTACAAAGGGCCGAATGTAATTTTAGGACTATATAAATGAAACTACTCACTAACAGTTAAGCAAGAGCCCAGCGCTGCCACCAGGTAGAAACAAGTTGCTGGGCCAGATAGAACAAGGTGGAGGACCGGATTCTGCCTTCGGGGCCTTGTGTTTGCCACCTGTGATCTAGGGTAAACAAAAAAGATGGAACTAGGATTGAATTCCAAACTGTGCTCAGTTAGTGGGTGTGGCAGGTAAGACAGTGCCTGCCTCAGAAGGTTCACATTCTCTCTTCCACTCGCCGGAAGGTCCACCACGCCCAGCTCCACCAACCCCGCTCTGCACAGGCTCTTCCTGTCCCATCCCATCATTTAGTTCTCTACTGTAACGTGCTCCCTTCACAGTTCACCGAGACAGCCACCGTTCTAATACTTTCTTTTCCGATTACTTCCTATCCCTTCCCTGCTTCATTTTTCTTCTTGGCATTTATCACTACTTAAAAATAGATACATAACATTTTCATGTATTCTCTCTTTTGTTCACTGTCTCTTCCCTCGAATATAAGCATTATGAGAGCAAAGATCTATCTCATGTGCTTTATATATGCTTTAAAAGTACCCAGTATGTAGTAAGCACTTAATAAATATGCGTTAAAGGAATGAATGAATCACTGACTCCCTGTCTGGCAAAGGCATCAATATCTTAGAAGGGAGTGGGGTTGCCTCTGTAGGAACGTCCACTTTGCCACAGTCTCCACTACTCCTACTGTTTTCCCAGCACCGAGTTCATTTCGTATTGAAGCTTCTTTTTTTATGCCCCACTTTTCACATTGACGTTCCTGCTTGTTCAATGTAAGTATTTTCATTTACGACATGATACCCCGGTTTAAGATGTTTCTAGGGGGTGGGGAAATCCTGCTGCTAAAAATAATTTGAAAACTCCTAGACAAGAGGACCTTTCAAATCTCTTCTAGCCTTAACAACCAGTGAATTCATGCTTCACAGCCATTCAGATCTACAAGTATGAAATACGAGATGCATGTATTCAACTTTCCTTCATCGCCTTCTTTAAATGCTTTTTTTTTTTCTTTTCTGAGTCAGTCCCCACAGGAGCAGACCATGTGAGCCCATTAAGAGAGCGGTTCATTCCCACCTGCCACCTCGAGCCAGCCAACACTCGCAGCTACACCATGCCATCCCTGATTATGTAGAGCCGTTCCAATCCTGAGTGGCAGGGTTTGCAAAAACAGCTGTTGGGCTCCACAAACATTTGGAGGAGGGGAAAATGTGAGGTAGGTTTCGACATTCTTCAACTCCCTTTTACTGAAAGAAGCAGCTGTGATCTTCCCCTGTAAGAGAAAGTAAACAAAAGCTGGCAGTGCTCAGCACCATTCAGCAGCAAGCATTCAAATGGATTTTTCCCCACGGAAGTCACAATCCCAGCACTAAAGGCGAGGCTCCGTCCCCCACCCCGCAGCACGGAGGGAAAGCCAAGTCTTTGCACGCTCTGTTCACTTGATCAAACTGTGCAATTCAACCCGAATGAAACAAACGTGAGTCAAGTCCCCTGACTCACTCAGCATTTCATTACTGGTTATCACACGCGGTGTTGTCAAGTTTCAGCAACCTGTTGAGTGCACCAGGCAAAAAAAGCCATGTTTATCTCTGAGAGACAGGCTCTCTTAGGTTCCGTGGCAGGAGTATCTGTGCGTCTGGGCTGAACTGGCTACGGGAGAAGTGGATCCCTGAACAGGAAAGTCCAGGTATGTTTAGAGGTGCTCTCTGATTCAACTGGGTGACTCACTCCTTTTGTTTCCTCTTCCCTTTTATTCGCTCAAACAGAAAACAGGGTATTCATTTATTCCTCTTCCCACCCCCATTCCTCTTAACTGCCAGGGCCATCTGTCCATACGAAACTGTTTTTGGTTGCACAGTTTTGAATCCAGGTGACTATCAAAATGAAGAAGTGATTGTCCCTTAATGTTTTCTCTGAAGAGATTAAAATTTTTTAAAGCCTTTGTCTGTGTTTGTTTCACTCTCCAGCTGGAATCCTGAGCTCACTGAATTGCAAGGAGGGAGCCTGGGAGCAGCCACCGTGCTGATGGAAGGTCAGCGTGTCCTAACTCGGCTGGAATTAAACCAGTGCTTTTAAAACAATAGGACTTGGATGCTTAACATGGTTATATTTTCAATCTCTCCTCAGCTTAAGGCAGTTTGGTTGGCAAGTAAATGCACTGAAAAGTGAAAAATAAGAGAATTCTTTTGTGCCCAGAATTCTGTAATTTAATATACCCAATATATCCATACACATATGGTTTTCAGATGAAGATAAAGAATTTGCCTGCAGGACTCCTGTATCCTGTGTTGCCTCGTTTCACCCGGTTGTGTAACTGGTTTTTACAAAGCCATTGCTTCTCTAAGAAGTGTTCTCTAGTTAAACATGTGCCAAGGGAGAGGAAATGATCAATGGATCACTTCTTCGAAACATCCTCCCAATGGAAGCTGTTCACTTTTATCATCTTAAAGAGACAGATATAGGTGTTGAGAGAAGGTGTTAAGATTTGACACACTTCATTCATCTTTTTTTTCCCCCTCATGTCCACAAATGAAAATCTAAGTTAAGGAACATTGTTTCCTAGGTCTCTTTATGTTCTCACATTATCATCACTTTTGTTGCTGCTGCTGTGGGGGAGCTGAAGGAACATGAGATGACCCTCCTCAGATACCTGGGTTTTAAATTCAGTTCACATCTCTTAAGTGAATTGGGTTTGCCCAGCAAAGTCTGACTGTCGTGTGGTCCCTGGAAACATTACCAGCAAAGGCCCTCCCCTCAGGAGAAAACAAATACAGATGTCTCCTATAAGCCCATCTTCCAGCCATCACTCACACCCTGGCAGCCTCTCCCGAGCCAAAGATCTCTTCTCTAAAATCACTCACAGTCAGACCGTTTTGTGACATTCAGAAATGGCTGAAATTCTTATAAATCCCAGGTGGGTTGGGAGCAATACCACTATGAGTCAATAATTTTCATGATTGCTAAAATTCAATAAACAGTATTTCTTAAAATTAACGGAAGTCAGCATATGGCAAGTTCAGCATGGGATCGATTCAAGGGGAATTTATAACTGAAGTACCCCAAAGGCACCCGTCCCAACACAGTTTCATATGAGGGGGGCCCCCTGGTAGGTGTCTACAGCAGAATTGCCCCAAGGTCAGAGCATCCGCAAGGCCAGTGCCTGAGCCATTGCGTCTGACCGTCTTTTAATTCAGAAGAATGACCCGCTCCATTTGCGAAGGGAGCCCTTGGTGCCAGGAGTTGCGCTTGGATAAATGTGGTATCTTTAATATTTACAAGTATGAAAGGTAGAAACTAGGTGCATTTTTTTTCAGATTAGGAATTTGAGCCTTAAGAATGGGGGAAAATGCAATTAGATAGATACCATTTAAAAAAAAAAACCCAGTATAGATGATATAAAAGAACCATCTTTCCAAAGGAATCACGTAGACTCATAGTGCCAATTTCTATGCGCTATGGTTTAATACATTCCTGATAATGAGGATTTGGGGAGTGCTAAATTAATTCCTTGTTACATCCTAGGATACTGTTAGGTTGGCCAAATAGTCCATATGCTTTTTTCCATAAAATAAAAACCACATTTTTCATTTTCACCAATAACTTCATTGATTTGGATATTTTGAGTATGTTGGCTGTCTCACATGTGGTAAAACATTGATTGTTCTCAATTGATGACTCGATTACATTGCTATCAACTTCCACTGGTCCACCTGACTGTAGAGCATCGTCAGCAAGAAATCCCCAGCATGAAACTTCGCAAATCACTTTTGACAGGTTAGATCAGTCACAGCGCCTTCTCCATACACTGCACCAATCTTTTTTTGTGTTTCAGTTGCTTGTTACTTTTCTTGAAATAATAAAGCATACTATGTCAAGAATGTTGCTTATATTCTTCCATCTTCAATATTAAAATGGCTACACAAAAATTCACCGATTTGGATGTTTTTTTGTTGTTGTTCGATGCATGCTGTTATGACAGCTTTCCCAACACATCTAAAAAAACTATTTCAAATAAGTTAAAGACAGCCAAGCACTACTAGAGACATCTTATGGGAAAAGACAGAGAACTTTCTTGGCCAACCCAATATTTATGTGTTCTTATGACTGTCATTTGTTTTATGTACTAAATACTTATTTGTAAACATTATTGCCCTATCTCATGTGAAAATTTGTAGGTAGAAGTTTATGTATTTGGGGAACTTATTTCATGTCTACATTTTATTCAGAAAATCAGAGCCAGATGTTTTGGGACATTTGCTATTTATTTTAAATAGCTTAGGTTAAGATAAGAATTATATTGATTGGCTGCTGTATCTTCCTCTGGAGAAAGTGAAACTTTTAAGGGCCTATGTCTCATCATACCTTAAAACTTTAGGACAGACTTTAATAAAAGGAAAACTCTTTAAATGTTCTTTTATTTGAAGATGGCAGCAATGGGAAGGTGCACTCAATTATATTAACAGAGTTCTCAATGAACGTAAGTTCCAAGTGAAGGTGCCCCAGAGAGGCAGGGACCTCCAGCTAAAGCACTTTCCAGGAGTGTACACTGCCAGGTTCAGAGACAGGCCACGCCCCACCCCACCCCACCCCTGCACTCCGGAGCCAGATCCTTGGATTCTATCTCAGGCAGCAATGCTCCAGGAGTAAGAGCACGCTGAGGCCTGTGCGTGTACATCTGCTGGCTCGCCTGCCTGGCTGACATCTCTGCACTCCTCCTCTTCTGTACTCCCTTATGCGACCTTCCAAGCCAAACGAGCTGTGCTTATAAATATGACCCTAATTCATGCAACAGGCTGGAGGTAAGAGCAAAATAGACTGAGCTCATGTGAACAGTATTAGCATTGAGTCCTTTTCAAAATATCATGAAAAGATGTTTTAAAAACTCATCTAAAAACTTTTAAAAAGATTTCATTCATAAAGCTTGCTGAAGAATTTCTTAGAGTTTCATTCAGTTTAGCAGGTCTTTTGGGAGCTATGAATGCCCAGTTTATTATTTCTCCTTCTCCCTGTCCCTGAGCTTCAGGAGAACTAGAGAGTCTGGGCAAGGAGTGGAAGCTCACACCTAGCTACCCACACTTTTCCTTAGAGATTCCAACACGCTCTCCTGCTATGTTCTGCGGGAGTATTCTGAAAGAACAGGCAGCCACCATATTTGTGAGAGAACTGGACCATGCTTCGAAGGCTTTCTGCCTTTACTTACCCTTGAAATTGTCTTCACTCTGATCTGTGAATCAAAGAAGTGATCTATTACACATTTAGAAAAACACCTCAAAATCTGTTTGGTGCATTTCCTGCTTTCTTCACATAGTTTTCTATGACTTAGGGGACTTGGAAAGAACTCCATTAAACAACTGAGTCATGGTGAGTTCATGCAGGACAACTCATTTCACACTGACGTCACTTTCTTTTCTTTCCTTCTTTTTTTCTTTTGGTAGTTAAATCACAGCAATCCCAAATGCGTACTATATCATGTTGCCAGCAAGGTACACAATAAACTATTCCTGATGAAGAGTTATTTAGTGAATTAAAATCATCTTGGAGAGAAGGGGCTACTATGTGCTGTTGAGCTTGGCCCTCGGTCCCATACCTGACTGGAGATAACAAAACTGGAAAGAACAGATGACATACTTGAATGACAGGATCAAGATTTTGAAATATCTTAGGAGTTAAGGTATTTCAAAACATCATGGATGCTAAATCCAATATGATAAAATTTAGCAATATTAGGTAATTATGAAATTCTGCATTCAAATTAAAAAATTTGCCCTGGCTGGTATGGCTCAGTTGGTTAGAGCATCATCCCATAACCTGAGGGCTGTGGGCTCAATTCCCAGTCAAGGCACATACCTGTGTTGAGGGTTTGATCCCTAGTCTGGGTTGGATGCATGTGACCCTCAGTCCAGGCATGGATGGATGCTCAGTCTGGGTGGGTATGAAAGGCAATCGATGCTTCATTTTCTCATTGATATTTCTCTCTCTCCTGTCTTCTCTTTTTAAAAAAAAAATGAAGAAAATGTGATACCATCAATTTGGGGGTAGGAAAGGCTAAATTTAATACCGGTTAAAAATATACTGGAGATTTTTATTGTCCATCTTCAAATATGATGTAACCTCCAAAATATCCCAAGTAATCTTAATCTGAATTAATAATATAAATAACACCTGGTATGTGCTAAGATAACAAACTTATAATAATGATATAACTATTTCCATTTAATAGAGGGATAAATGGAGGAGGGTAAGTAACCGGCACTGGATCAAAATGGCCAGCAAATAGCATAGCCAAGACTTCATTCAGTCAAGGATGGAGGTCATTAATGAAAACAATTATCCAGTTTTGCACTGGCTATTTATATCACATACAAAGAATGATATTCGTCTTAAGAAACCAAAATTATATAAAAACAACAAAGACTATCTAGAGAAAGTAGATCAGGACAGTAAAGAGTCTGTAACTCATGCAATAAAAGGCACAGCAAAGGAGATGATAAATATTTAACATGAAGAATGAGGATTTGTGCCCTGACCAGTGTGGCTCACTCGGTTGGGCGTGGTCCCACAAAGCAAAGGTTGCTGGTTTGATTTCTGGTCAGGGCACGTGCCTGGGTTGCAGATTGGGTCCCCTGTCAGGGCACAAGAAGCACTGATGGATGTTTCTCTCTCACACTGATGTTTCGCTTCCTCTCTTTCTCCCTCCCTTCCCCTCTCTCTAAAAATAAATAAGTAAAATCTTTTTTAAAAATGAGGATTTAGAGGGATATGGGCATTATTTTCAAATACCAAAGATCTAAGGTCATTTGGAAGCTAGAGAAAAACAGATTTTAACCCCAAATAAATTTCCAACAATAAATGTTTTATTACAAGCAAGGAGAAAGACAGCTCTAAAAGGATTGGGCCCTTTTAGTCCCTAGAAGTCCTCAAACAGATGCTAAGATCCATTCACTAGGGTTGTTCCTGAGTGAAATTCTGCCTTTGGATACATTTGGCCTAGTTGAGATCCATGAGTAAACTTCATAAGATCTTTGAATCCCTGGAAATTGAATAAAAAATTGTGTGTGTGCATATATTCCCCACCCCCCAACGATGGTCCATATATTTCTTAGATCCTCAAAGCAATTTTATATAATCTGAAAACCAACAAATAGAGTCCCTTTCAAGTCTGCAATTCTGTTCTGTTTTGTAAAACTGGTCTACCTTTCATGTGAGTGTAGCCAACAGAATAGTGTGATTCATTTAGTGTGAGAGACAAAAGAAAATGAACAATTGAGGAAAACTTCAAGGCTTTGAGCCTCATAACTGAAAATCTATTGATACCTTTGAGAGATAAAGAAAACAAAGAAGCAAGAAGTCTTCATCAGGGGAAGATATTTAAGTAGAAATAAATGGACAAACCAAAACCTGTCTAAGCCTCCAGTACTGAGTGTACTGAGTGTGTAATTCAAATATTCTTTTACATCATGGCAGAAAAATGCTGAAATCTGGAGATGGATACACAGAGAAAAAGACACATGAAATTTAGAACCATGAAATATTATAACTCTAACTGATTTAGAGATCACTTATTTCAACCATTTAATGTTACAGTTGAAGAAACCGTATCTCAAAAAAAAATGAGACACGCTCTCTACCCTGATACCCTAGTGTCAATCCAAGTCAGTCTACAAATTTAAGGGGGAAAACAGTCCAGATTTCTGAAAACACTCAAATCTTGAATATAGATACCACTTAAATCTTTCAGGAAAAAAGAAGCTAGTCTTAACTTCAAATTATACACAAAGGTCCACTTTGTTATAGTACAAGGCAAGACCGTAACACTGCCTTTTGAGGGTTTTGAAGCATGAATTCTACTGCTCAGCATGCTTTGGGATTTTTTCACAGTATTTTTAACCTTGGCCTTCATATTCTGATTTACTTCAGGAAAATTACAGATTCTTAAACTATAAAGAAAGAAGAAGCCCATGGCTCTGTTATTTAGTGTGTGTGAATTAGGCCCACGGGTCTTCGGGTTGCCCTTTAGATGCTGTCTTGCCAGTTGCTAAGATCAGAGAGAAACCAGCTCTAGCAGCACTCATGCATGAGGCGGCCTTTAGTATCATCTCCCCCTCTGATGAAAAGATTCCTTCTGTTCTTTCTGTGCCACATGAGGATCTCCCAGATCCAATTCTGAGTCAGCAGCTCTTTAATATATATATGTAACATTTTCCACTCCTTCATTTTTAAAAATCCATCTGACAAGGTTAAGATGGGGTTGAGACAAGAAAAATTTGGAACTACTCCCATTTGAGATTTATTTCCTGAGAAAAATAAACCTTTTTTCATAATCTGAAAGTTTATGGAAATTTAAAAACTTGACATGCAAGTTTTATATGTGGTGTGTGTGTGTGTGTGTGTGTGTGTGTAACAAAGTTTTGGTTGAGGAGTTGCCGAAATGACTCAGGTATCAGCTACTATAACTTCAACTTTAAATATTAAACCCAAACACAGGCTCCATGTTCCAATTCATACTGAAGCTTTATAATATATGGCCTTGGAGCAGAGGTATAATGATCTCTTGGGAGAGGCGAGATCCAATTAAAGTTTAAGTTTGCTGTCTTTAGGAAAGACATAGGCAGTTATATATCCTTTGAGAGGGTCTTGGGAAATACACACCTGAGCTTTAAATGGCTACTCATTTGACTGTGAAGTTGCATTTCAATTCGTCTGGGAGTCAGAGCACAGGAAAGCATTCAAATAACAACACTCTGAGATTTCCCGGTGTGTTACCAGGGAGAAAAGAGCTCCTGGAAACCGAATGCCTTACACATTTGCACATATTACCAACCACTTATAAAAACAAGACTATTGTTATGCATAAAAGTCGTTCCTTTTCAGGGAAGCCTAAGAGAGAGTTGAAGTGTGGCTGACATTTCTCCTACAAGATGCACTTTTTTTAAATACCATGTTTAAGTTCTCTTAGTTAAAAAAAGAAAAAGGAAAACAATCTACAATCCAGTACTGAAAAGCAATTTCAGACATTTCACCCATAAAATAACTCACAGGAAGACATTATGCTTGTAAACACAAAAGCCATTGGCAGTCTTTTCTAGTTCACTTTTACTTCAGTAAGAGAATAATTGCCTCCATTTCGAACTCCCATATATTGTTTTTAAAAGACAAAATACACAATGGATTGAACAGAAAACATGCAAACTAACACATTCTATTTCATTCATTAGTTGGCTACTAGGATGAAATACTCCAACAATATACAAGAGCTTCCCCATTCCCACTTTGCTAGCTGATTCTTTTGCTTGCTTCTTTTTACACCAAGGGACTGACGGACTTTAGACAATATAAAAGGAAAAGCTACTATTTTGCCTCAGAGCTACCCCCATCTCACTGTTCCCCCTCAAATTCTAATTAAAACCAATATAACTGTTTCAGTGTGGGACTAGAGACATATTGATTAAATAAGGTCGATGATTTTATCATATATCTGCATTCAGGTACTAAATGTCATTGTATTAGGAGTGATTTAATTATACAGCCCATTTACTCCTTCAACAAAGTTGTTGAACAGCAGTATTAATTGAGACAATGTAAATTTATATAATAAATAAACCCCCAAATTTTAGTGGCCAAATTTTAGTACCAAGAAGGTTTAATTTTCCTTCAAGAAACAGTACAATGATAGTGACGCATGGGGTTCCAGGAGCCAGAGTTGCCCCCCATCCTGTGTCGCCACCATCTTCCAGAGCCTCAGAGCCCTCTGCGTTTATCCCGATAAAGGAAAAGCAGCTTGAGAAGTCACCTAGATGCAAGACGGTTGAGAAACGAATTTCCCAGTGGAACAGCCACCTCCCAGTGATGCTTCACACTCTAGAAGAGGTTAGTCACAACACCTGTAATAAGGTACTGTGGTGGGCACTGAGGAATTTTGAAAAACAAATCAAACTGGGATCTAGCGTCTGGTAACAGGCACTTCAGAAAATTTTTCCAAGTATCCTATTTCCTTACCAATAATAATGGTTAATTTATATTAAAAGCTCATTGTATGTCAAGCTACACAGAGGATGTGTAGGTGGTGTTTCAGGACTGAGGTCCCGGTGTGCAGGTGTTCATACCCTCATCTCTTGTTCATACCCTCCATGTTCATGGCCTCATCTCTTAGCCTCTAGTCTTCTAATCACTTGAGGCCGGGGCTCAAGTCTGACTCTCCCCAAATTTCCTACCCTAAGGCAGAGCCCCGCCAGACAATGAATGAATGTGTATTACACTCAATGGAACCTTGGCAGCTACTGCTGGGGTAGCTCTTGGTCATATTGAGGGCTCAATTTCAACTTATAAAAAGCTGTACTTCAAAACACAATTACCTATCAAAGAATTTTTTTGTAAAATATGAGTTACCTACACTAAAATATTGATTAATCACTTAAAAAGAAAATCTGAATCATTGAAAATGGAAACGTTAATTTATTTGAGTAGATAGGTGTACGAACATTAGTGTGGAGGGGGGGGAAAATCACTGAAAAAGTACTCATAAAACAGAGCAAGATACCCAAGGTAGGTCAACATAACACTTTAACCAGAATGCTCTACGATATTCTCCCTGCATGTCTACCCTCTAATTTGCAAGGGAATCCAGTAGTCAGATGGAGGAAAAACAATCAATGCACCAAGATGAATATGCTTCTGCTAAAAAAGAAGAGCCAGAGGAGACACATAACCACTTCAACAATGAATAAAAAGTACACTTACAGAAATTTTTAAAAGCATGAAAATAACTTTCTAGCACTTAATAAAATGGTTTTTAAATTTAAAAAATTTAATTCAGTTAGGAGAAGGATGGTTCTAGATGAAGAAGGCTTGTTAACATTGTGAGGCAGTACAGTATATGGTAAATGTCAAAAAAAAATAGTTTGATTCTAAAATTGAGCTGATCATTAGACTCACCTGGGATGCCTATTAAATGCAGAGCTTTTTCAATTCACCCAGCCCTCATAAATCAGAAACTTTGGAAGTAGAGCCAAAGAAACTGCATTTTTGTTTGAAGTGGGCACTGGTTTTGTTTGATGAGCACTGGTTATGGGGAAGTGTTGAGACCAGAGCCTCCTGTTGAATGAATTAGGTCACCAAGTCTGCAGGAGGTGGTTGGAAGGAACTAGAGTGGGCTGAAAAGGGTGAGGAGCATTTATAGATCATGGCTTTCCAATAGGAAACAAGGATCAATGGATGCTTAGTTTGCAAGATCCCAATTTTTCATGGAGTCTAATCACAAGCATTTGTCATGGTTGTCGATCAAATAGCAAGTCTAAAACTTTCATATGTATGCCTCTAGCTTTAAATATCATAAATCACAACAGGGCAATAATAAGTTGAAGTGTTTCAGTTTTGCAAATGTTTAAAAAGCCTGCATTCACCCAGTTCATGTTTCCCTCACTGTGTGTGTGTTTAATAACTGAAATACACAGGTTAAATTTTTGCAGTTTTACTTTTCTAACCCCAGACAATAACGATGGTCCATTTTGCTCCCAATGTTCCATTTCAGGAATGATGGATCACCAATTGGCAAGGATTAAGGGAACAACAATGGGAATAAATGGTGTGCTTGGAAGACAAATGTGGAATGGTATGTGCATTTGATGGAATCACCCTTGCATATTTTCCTCCCACATTTTCTGAGCTACTCCCACTACAGGAGACAACACAGTACTTCTTGGCTTTTCCCCTTCAAATGGCTGCTTCAGAGTCAATGATGTAAAATAACAAAGGACTCATGGATCATGAAAAATGGTTCCCGATAACTTCTGGTAGGTTTTTCCCTTGGAGCTGTTTTTTTCCAGGAGGTGTGATAAATGACCTAGTGGATTCAAAAATGGTCACCTTCACTCTTATTTCCTGAAAGTAGTCAAGCTCTGTGAGGCTGACCTTCCTACAGTTATGAGACCCGCAGCATGACTATTTCCCCAAGAGAAGTGAGTCCAGTATTTCCCTGACTCAGAACTGGGAACCAGTCCTACTCAATGCTCTAAAACAAATGAAAAGCATTCTGCTGTCAGATTTGGGATGAGATGCACATGCTGTCCCCTCTCAACCTGACAGAGGACACGTTAACATGTCTGAGTTTCTCAGTGCCTTACAGCAGAGAAACCATTTTAACTGAATAACTTAGGATCGCTAAATCTTGTCTAATGGCTTGCATTAGTTACTAAGTCTGCCTTAACAAAGTACCACAAACTGGATGGTTTAAATGAAGTTTTTTGTCTCACAGCTCTGGAGTCTAGAAAGCTGAGACGAAGGTGTTGGCAAGGTTGGTTCCATCTAAGGACCAGAAGTGAGGAGCTGTCCCAAACCTCTCTCCTTGGCTTGTAGATGGCCACCTTCATGTTTGCATGGCATTCTCCCTGTGAATCTGCCTGTGTCCAAATGGACACCAGTCTTATTGGGTTAGGGTCCATCCTAATGACCTCAATTTAACTTGATTACCTCCAAAAAGATCCCATCTCCAAAGGGCATCACACTCTGAGATACTGAGCAGCAGGGCTTACATATATGAGTTTGGAAGGGGTAAGTACATAGTTCAATCCATTACACCACTGGCCCCTTTTTCAAATGTCACTTATTTATAACCTGCAGCACACATGTTTGGAAATGTTACTGTGGTCTCACAGTACCACCCCCTGCCTCAGTAGTTCCCAAGTGTCATTTGCAGGTTATACACAGAATCACTGGGGGATGCTTTTTAAGATTCTAGATTTTTGATTCTCACTTCCACTGGTCAAAATCCACTAGATCTAGGGAGGATCTCAGTTGCTCACAGTTTTATTGGGTCGGCCAAAAAGTTTGTTTGGGTTTTTTCCATAAGATGGCTCTACTAGTGCTTAGTTGCCTTCAACTTTGTTTGAAACAACTTTGTAAGATTGTATTGCGACAGCTGTCATATCAGTGTGCATGTAACAAAAGCATCAAAATTGGTGAGTTTTTGTGTAGCCATTTTAATATTGAAGATGGAAAAAGAGATGCAACATATTATGCCTTATTATTTTAAGAAAGCTCAAAATGCAACTGAAATGCATAAAAAAGATTGGTGCAGTGTATGTAGAAGGGGTTGTGACTGACTGAACATGTCAAAAGTGGTTTGCAAAGTTTCATGCTGGAGATTTCTCACTGGATGATGCTCCACCATCAAGCAGACCAGTTGACATTAATTGAGACATTAATTGAGAACAATCAACATACCATGCGGGAGATAGCCGACATACTCAAAATATGCAAATCAATAAACTTATTGGTGAAAATGAAAAATGTGTCTTTTATTTTATTGAAAAAAAGGAGGGAGAAAAACATCAATGTGTGGTTGCCTCTAGCACACCCCCTACTAGGGACCTGGCCCACAACCCAGGCATGTACCCTGACTGGGAACCAAACCAGCAACCCTTTTGTTCAAAGGCCTGTACTCAATCCACTGAGCTACGCCAGCTCTGCTGGCCAGGGCCTTTTTCAGCTTTTAGAAGCTGTCTACATTCCTTGCCTGGTGGCCTCTTCCTTCATCTTCAAAGCCAACAATGTAGCATCTTCAAAATCTCCCTTCCCCTTCTTCCATCCCCTTGCCTCCCCCTTCCCCTCTGTGTCCAGAGTCACATTTCCTTCTCTTTTTAACTGAGTCTACCGCCTCCTTCTTATAAGGACCCTTGTGATAGCATTGGATCCATCCAGAACATCAAGATTGTCTCCCCATCTCAAGATCTGTACCCTTAATTACGTCAGCCAAGTCCACTTTGCCATGCCCTGACTGATGTAGCTCAGTGGGTTGGGCATCATCCTGAAAACCAACCAGTCACAAGTTCAATTCCCAGCCAGGGTATATGTCTGAGTTGTGGGCTAGGTCCCTGGATGGGGGTGCATGAAAGGCAGCAGATCAATGTTTCTCTTGCACATCGATGTTTCTCCCCCTCTCTTTCTTCCTCCCTCTCTGTAAAAGTAAGTAGCTAAAATCTTTTTTTTTAAAGCCTCTTTTGCTACATAAGGAACATAGTCACAGGTTTCAGGAACTAGGATGTAGACATCTTTGGTGGGGAGCATTATTCTGTCTGCTGTATGTTTCCTTCAATATCTTAGCAATGAATGAGTTATCAGCACCCATCATTACCTTAACAGAAGGCAGGGCTCTTTAAAAGGGTACTTACTGGTCCAGACACAGAAAAGTGGAATAAGACTTATGCATGAAATGTTAGTGCAATGGGTAAGACTTGGGGACTCTGAGTTCTGGTTTACATAGATGGCATGGAGGTAAGTGCCCTTAACTAAAGTCAGAAATAAATGAGAAGACTTTGGTGAGAAAATGTGATTTTAGATATTTTCAGTTTGAGATATAACATAGCATAAATTAATCCAGTACCAGATGCAAATGCAAATATCTTTACAATATAAGACCATGTGTTATCATACATTCTGTAAGGGTTTGGTATATATGCCCTTATACATTATAAGCTAATAGAATTCAGATGAAGATGTATCACGGCATTTAGTCTTCAGCCATGAAGATTGAAATGCAGGTAATTTGCATGTCAGTGGACTTCTCAACTCTGTTTTGATCCCACACCAACCGAGATGCAGAATTAATTTTCACTCATTTCTACAAAAATTGAAGACAATGGACCTAATGTGGCCTTCTGTAGTTTTTTCCTGAAGATTTCAGGGTTATGAGATGCTGTCACCATGCGTGTACAGAGTTCTTTCATGTCCCTCCCCTTTTTGCGAAGTTACTCCTTCATTACTTGACGGTATGGTCCAACCAACACTCAAGCGCTGTAAGTTTGCCTCCGAGTTTTATCTTGAGGCCACTGACACAAGGATCAGGCTCCACATGCACACCCTTCGTGAGATGAGTCCTGGGAGTCGTAGGGAAATGTAGGGAGTACCAGGTGGAATAAGAAACCAGGGGGCAAATGTGAATCATTCCTGGGAAAATGCCTTGAGGGATCGTGGAAGCAAGGAACCTGTATTTCTAAGGCTTTAGTAATTTTTTTGTGTGGTTTTTGTTTCTATTCTAGATAATTTCACTTTTGAACCAGATTTTTAATCCATAATTTTATATTCTCACTAAAGGAGCCCTCTAAATTTGATAAGCTTCAAACTTTACAAAACCTATCTACTTTGCTGAAATGGATTTATAAGAGCACTTACCAATTAAAGATGGACCTCCTCTAAGAAGACTTTCCTACAGACTCTTAGATAACAATATGTTTGTGTATAATTTGTTCTTGTGCTTATACCATGTTGGCCAAAATTGTCCACGTCCAATTCATTTTTGTGACCTTGGTGCTCAGAAAGTTACCAAGTGTTCCATCAGAATTTGTATAAAAATGTATGGATGTATTAGGTAAAGGGATGGATACATTCAAATTAATTCTCATGCATTATTTGGTCTAATGGATAAAATTAGGGACCAACTATCAGCATCACTATGTACTTGCATTTACCATAATGTCCCCACATGGAATAGTATCAGAAGAACATCGCCACGGTTGAAAAACCAGAGTCCTCAGCCAACCCACATCCATGTGTCCGTGCTGTGAGACATTTTCACATTTTATACTGGGGAGGAGCATATTTAGTTACCATTCTTAAACCAAAAGCATTCCTCCTTTTTAAAATTTTTTCATCAACATTTATCCCCCCATTACTTCTTTACCTTCACACCCCCCACACTGTTTTCCATGTCCATGAGTTCTCTCTCTTTCTCTCCTTCTCCCTCTCCCTCTCCCTCTCCTTCTCCCTCTCCCTCTCTCTCTTTCTTCGTTTTTGCTCAAGCAAAATAGAAACAGGCTCATAGAGAGCAGGCTAACAGCTCTGGGTGGGTGGAAGGACTGAGCAAAACCATTTCTTCTGAAACATAGGATGCTGTGCTCTGATGTTTGCTTTCTTAAGTCAGGAAATTCCTACTCTGAGAATTTTGGAGAAAGATTTGCCCAGATTTGCACTGAGTTCAGTGGGGCAGAGAACCCTCCAAGCTTATGAGGTGGCATCTGAGTAGTAGCAGAATGAACAGGAAGACAAAGTCAAGGGGCCTCCGAGGTCCAGGCCAAAGGAAATAAAGAGAAGGATAGAGGAACAGCCCAGAGGAGGAGCAGGCAATAGAAAACCCAAGAAAAATTAGTGGGAGCACAGAACAGAACCGAGGGCCCAGAGGATCATGGGAGAAAAAGTGAAAGTAAGCAGATAAAGTTTCTAGAGCCCAAAGGAATGGCCAGGCCCCCTGAGGGTAAGGAGGGAGGAGAAAGGGAGATAGCAAGTCAAATCTAAAAAAGGGGTAGAAAAATAAGGAGAACATTTTGCAGGACTGTGTACTGGAGGGCGTGGGGGCACAAATTTATTCTTGTATTAATGGGTTTTGTAATGTTTTTCATCTAGGTCCTTTGCAGTTTTAGTTTAGAAACTCTTTAAATAGCTCTAAAACAAGATCATTAGCTGGGACTTACAAATCAAAAACAAAACAAAACCATCACAAACAAGTGGGAGTTCTCATACTCCTAATCGGAAAGGCTTGCAATGTATTTTCACATCTTGTCCCTAGGGATGATGAGAAGCTTTTTAATGATAGTGTTTCCATAAAAGCCTGACTTAATGCAATCACCACCCAGACCAAATATAGAGGAAATAAAAGAAATTGCTTTCAAATCCAAGTTCTTCTTTGAAATTTAAAATTATATTTTAAGACAATGGTTCATATAAATTTTAAAACAAAGGGACAAACTTAGAAGCAGCACAAGAAACATTTAAAGAGAAGTGGGGTAGCAAAATACACAAATATGTATATTGGTTACATCTCACAAAACACATCAGGTCTCATTTGCATGTGAGAGTTGGGCCCAGTGGTTATGTGCCTTAGAGACTCGTGGTAAACAAACTACCAGGAAGAACACCATACTCAATTAAGTGCTCAGGGTGATTGTACATCCTCAGTTTTACCATGTACTTGGAAGTACCCAAACTCTACCCTCAGTGCTGACTAAAGTGGCGTAAGTCCCAGAAACCCCCTGGCCATTCACAATGGCGACAGGCTCTGGTCGTGCGTGTGATAACAAACATTCGGTTTAACAGTAAAGCCTTCCTTGGAGATCTGCTTGACATTCTGTAGCTGGTCATGTTTATGTTCATTTATGTGAAAATAAATGTAAGCAAACCATCTATGGTAAACACCTCTCCAGAAAACCAAATTTCATCTTTTACCATAGGAAAAAAGGCAGCTACAAAATGAATTTAATGCCTTTGGCTTGTTAGGTTGTAAAATTATCTGGAAACTTTTTAGCACTGCCCTAAGAGATCATTTTAAAATTTGGGTGCTTTCAGGGTATATCACCCCTAGAAAACTGCTTTGGGCACATGCATTTTAATGATGCTGATTAGATAAGAGGAAAATATACTCTAGATTGAAACCTGTCTCCATAAATGGAACAACTGTATTAATTTAGTTTAAATTAATTTAACCAATGGATTTATTTATACCCTGCCTTTTCCCAGAAAGGATTTAAGGCGACCTACCAAGTGTGAAGGTCTGAAGGTATAGGCACTTGTGAAAGCCTGAGATTAACATCTAGAACATATAACGTATCCAGATAGTTTTCCATTATCAGTGTGTTAATCTCAGCTCAGAAAGAGCTTTTAAACTGCAGTGAAACACCAACTAGCTTGGAACCTACATTTTTGGTAAGCTGTTTTGTCATTTGGAGGCCTGTACAATAAACCTATTGTTCTTTAAAAAAAAAAAAAAAGAAAGGAAGGAAGAAAAGCAACCTTCTGCTGTTGCTTTTGTTCAACTTATCATCTTATCATTCAGCAGCCTATTCAGGATTGTATGTGGGAAAGTATGTGTGTAAGACTGAGCCCTGTACTCGGTACAGGAATTTCTTCGAAAAACATCCTTCTTAAATGGGTATTTATGTAAAAACAAAAGAGAAATTCTGCTTTTATCATGAAGCTGGCTTTTTAATTAGTATGCTTCAAATCCAACGTTTAAAATTAAGAAAATTCAAAGCAGACCATCTGTGTGGATGTTCTCACTCCATTTTTATGGCATCAGCCGGCTTACCTGAGATTATCAGTGGGCTTTTGCAGTAAGAGGAAGACAGTGCCATCTTCAAGATGGTCTGCCACAGTTCAACACACCTTTGTTTTTACAGACTAATTTAAAGGGTTACAAATATATTTTTACTGAATTATGCAAATACAACATGAACATAATGAGGATAGGAATATTCACGAAGTTCACTAAATGTATCAATATGTATAATTTGAGGGCCCAAAACAGAACTGAAAACAAATCTCTATTGAGTTCTAATCTCAACACTAAAACAGACTCATTCTGAAATCTTGTTAATAGGGTAACCCCAATTTATATTCAGATTCCATCTGGGAGATGCAGTGGGCCAAACATCTCACAACTGAAGAATAGTCTTTATATGATATTTCTGTTGGTACAAGTAAGGGCTAAAACATTTATAAATGTGATAATTGATCAGATGCTACTGGACATTTCGAAGCCTCACTGAGTTTTTCGTTAAATTTGATGACAGCTGGTTAATTAAAAGCCCATTCTACTACTACCACTTAATTTCCCTTGAACAATTCCATAGCCATCACTACCCTGAAAAACAAAATGAATCAATATGATCTCAATGGTATGTGAATTATTATTGCAAACACAATAATTTCCACAGGGTTTATTCCTATCCTGCATCATCCAGCTTGGCCATGGCCCAGGGTTCTGTTACTAAAGGAGAAGGGGAATGGCTGTTGGAAAGCAAGTAGTGGACTCCATCCTCCAAGCTACACAGACATATATATGTACTCATTCCCATGCATAAAACCAGCTTCACCCATTTCCTGCATCCAGTGTGGGGCCTCAAATATCTGTGTGCTTCCCTCTCTATCAGGTTCAGATCTAGCTACTGTAAGTTATTAATCCCATTACACCAAGTACAAAATGGTAGTGGAGGGATCAGGGAAACTGCAGAAGAGGACAAGGAAATGCACAGTGGTTACTGTCCCCCAGCAATGACCCAATTCTGCAGAGCAGAACGAGCACACCCCAGGGCAGGGCCATGGTGATGAGGAGTTTCAGTGCTCACCCTGTCTCTGTGGCTCCGACAGCCGTAACTCCAGGAGTTCTTCTGTGTCCGTTATCTTCCCCAGCCACAGCGGATGTAGACATTGCAGAGTGCTTCTTTGGTGTCTTAGTGTGGGATGTCATAGCAAAATATCATTGACTAGGTGGCTTAAACAACAGATATTTACTTCTCACATTTTGGGGGGCTTGGGAAGTCCAAGATTAAGGTCCAGCACTGTCAGTTTCTGGTGAGGACCCTTCTTGGCTTACAGATGTCCACCTTTTAGCTGTGCTCTCATGGGGTGAAGGGGTGAGGAGAGGAGAGGAAATGGGGAGGGAGAGGGAGAGAGAGAGAGTGAGAGAGGGGAGAGAAGGCAGGAAGAAAGAGGGAAGAGAAGAACAGGTGGACAGGGAGACTCTGGTTTTCTTCTTATAAGGATGCTAATCCCATCATAGGGGCTCCACCCTCATGACCTCATATAGACCTAATCACCCCCCTCCAAATGCTGTGACATTGAGTTAGGGCTTCAACATGTAAATTTTGAGAGGACACAAACATTCAGTCCATAACACTTGGGGTTACCTAGCTTTAGCAATCCACTTCCATGTGGCATGTGTTAGGAATTTATAGAAATTTATTTAAGGATTTTATACACAAGCTATTTCAGATAGGCTTGGGGTTTCTTTGTCCATAGAGTTCTCTCAAAAAAACTTTGTAGACTTCCCATCTACTTGCTGCTGGTAAGTTTCTATGCAGGTAACCACAATCAAATATCTTATCTAAACAAAATTTTTAAATCTGAAGATTTTCTTTCATCTACCAGACTCTGTGCTCTCTCATTCCCAAGTCTTCCAATGAAGGGCAGGCACCTTGAATCTATTCGAAACAAAGGTCTCAAGTGAGAAGAAAACAACCTGAATCCCACCTTGCCAGTAACTTACCACTCTTGTGTGGCCATCTCCTGCGAAGGATGCTACTCTCTAAACTGCTTTAGACTGGGGTATAGAAGTTACTAACTTGCAACTCAATAGCACTCCAAATTACTCAACTTCAGAAGACCTAAATCACAGACTTCAGGCAGAAAACACATACCTGAGTAATGCAGCATTTTTTAACTCTTCTGCAGAATGGTTAACTCCAGCCTGAGGTTATCTCTCACTTGTAGAGCAGGGAACACACAGTGGTATACTGAATTTTATCAGCAATCAGTCCTCATGCAACATGTTTCCCTTCAGAGAAAGTGGAAATTATGATGTGTCACTTGCAATTCTGGCCAGTGAGCTTTCCTTCTCTACTTTCCTTCAGGGTTACTCCTGCAGTTACAGCAGTCCCCTTCCAGCTGCCATCAGTCCATGGTTTGTAGAGTCACCTGGAAACTCAGACTCAGTATTTTCTTCTTTTCCACCAGTGAGCTTATCATGGACAGTACCTGATGAATCCTTAGGAATGAGTTAAGGTAGAGCTGGTGGAAAAGGAGGAGTAGGAACCCTGGGAGTAGGATTCACCTGCTCATTCACTTACCAGACTAAGGATACCTTTGAACTCCCCTTAAACCAATTATCAAGCCAGCTGGCTGATGGAGTGGTAATTGGCCTGCTTGGCTTTATGGCCCAGACCTGTGCTGTCCAACAGGGTTGTCACTGGCCACATGGGTCTACTGTGTATTTGAGTGTGGCTCGTCTGAACTGAGTTGTGAAAGAGGTGTGAAATACATTCCATACTTTGAAATGTTAGTACAAAAAAGGGAAATATCTCAATGACTTTTTATTGATTACTTTTACTTGAGAAATTTGATGAAGCTGTGAATTCAGCCTATACTATAAATAGCAGGTTTAGGCACATGGAAAGAAAGAGAGAAATAAGAAAATTATTCTTCAAAGAAGAATCAACAGAACTTGGTGATTAAATTAACATCATGGAGATGGAGGTGATAAAGAGGAAGCCTACATGATAAGGGAAGTAAGGGAGTCAAGAGAAGGACTGAGTTTGAGGGAAGTGGGCGAGAAGAAAGGGAAGATGAGTTTCAGCTACATAATTGAAGTGGAGGTAGCATTGAACATGGATGTGTAGCTAGAAATCAGAAGGGGTCTTGGCTAAAGATAATGACTTGGGATACATCTGCAGAAAGGCAATTAGAATCTTGAGAGTCCCTGAGTTTCCAAGGAAAGATGAAGAAAGGCAATTTAGCAGACACTTGGTTTCCAAAATCATTCCCCACCTTGACCTTCCTAACCGAATTCCCGTTTGGTTCAGTTATTACCCTACCTTGCTCAGCCATGCACTTCACTCAAAGTTGTTCCCACATTGAAAAGGTGGATTTTGATTAGTCTAAGCCAATAACAGTTATCCTGATCTCTGTTAGGAATGTGCATGGGACACAAGTTTAGACAATGAGGTTTGAGAAGTTCACTCCTAAGGAGGCCCGAGAGGAGACTGTCTCCTGTTTTCCTCCAGAAGTTGTTCTTTCTCTGTCTTGACATGAAACCTGGACCCATTCTGGCATCTTGGGCCCCTGAAGAGTCAGGCTTTCCTGGGCATAAGCATCCTGTGATACAACCAGAACCAAACCTTGGGAAATTATTCAGATCCAGAGGCCTGGGAGAGGAAACAAAACCCATGAAACACAGAGAAGTCACATGCTAGGAAGACAAAGAAAATCAAGTTAGGCTTGAAGTCAAGGTATCAGGGATTTGCGAAGAAGCTAGGGATTTTTAAAAATTTATTATATTTAACTTTTACTGTATTTTTTCCATTACCCCTTAGTCCCCTCATCCTCTTCCCCCCAGCAATCACCACACTGTGGTCCATTCCACGAGTCCTTTTTCCTTTTTGCTTAGTCCCTCCACTTGCTAACCATCCCCTCTCCACACCCCGCTAGTTGTCATCCTGCTCTCCATCTATGAGCCTGTCCCCATGGAGCCAGGGATTTTGACAGGGCTTGGGCTGGGCTGGGGTAGAGATAGAGGCAGCTAGACCTGGGAGGGATCCCTGAGAAACAATCATCCTTTCTGACCAGCATATTCAAACAGCCGCACTCGATGGCTCCTGAGGTGATTCTGGGGTCGGCAGAAGGTTGTTTCTGAACTATTAATCACACTCTGTTTTGAAAAAGTAGCATTCACATCTACTGGGTAAGTTGTTCAAAAATCCACCTCAATATAGTCATTATTCAGATTCACCCTGTCAGTGTGAAAATATGGGTTGAAATGGACTTTGCTACTTGAAATTAAGTGTGATCACACTCGGCAGCCATGGGGAGCACTCCAATTCAGACCTCAATGGTGAGAGGCTGGGCGTCGCAGTCAGAAAAAGAGAAGGGATCCTTTCTCTGGGACTTGCCCTGTTTGCAGCCGGAATCCCACATGAATGTTCTTTCTCTTCCATGATTCTTTCTTCCAGCATATTCTCTCACTTCCCCTCACAGTTGCAGTTCTGTCTCCCTTGGAGAGTGTCGCTAGCCCCTTGGGTGAGAATCGCATGTGACTTCATGAGCTGTTGAAATTAACTAAAGCTTATTCTTTCCCAATAAATCTCCCCCGAGCCTCCGCTCAGCAGCTGTGAATTCCCAGTATGGGATGCGGGCAAGGTACTAAGAAAAGCTGGCTGTGTTCCTTAACCTTGTTCATTCTCGGTCCCAAAGAATCAGTGGCACTGCACTAGGACAGTCACAAAGAATTATATCGCTCTTCTCGGCAAAACTCCTTTTCTAACCTGCCTCGAAAATTTGGCGCTTAGGTTCCCCAGAAGTTTGGGCTGCATTTGTGTTGAGAAAAGGTGAGGCTGACAGGAGACGTGGTTCAGGATACGGAGATCAAACACAAACCTTGCTCGCTGTTACACAAGATTCAAGACTTCAGAAAATGCGAATACGACTTCCAAAGGTGGTGCGGGCAGAGGCTAATCAGAAGGGGAAGTAATACTGGGTCATACAGTGGGTGGACACAGCCATTCTTTCCTGGTTTAATGGTGCATTGGTGGGTGTTCCCTCAGCTTTTTGTCCTGGGGGTAGTGGCTGGGATGGAAGGGGTACTGAGAGTTGACTGCGGGTACATGAGGCATTTATTGTCTAACGATGCCTACACTCTGCCAAACTTGTTTTTTGTTAAAAATATAATTCATTGTGTCATAGCAAAACTGCATCCCTCCCCACCCTGCATGGAGGCAGGGTGATTGGGTTTCAGGGTGAAGTGCCAGCTAGTGCTTTGGGGGACGTTAATGTGCCAGCTGCTGCTGTCCCTAGGCTGGTTCTACACTTTGTTTCTGTGTAAGGGAATCGGGATTAGTGGATCTTTTGTTAGGGAGGAGGAGAGGGAGAGAAGCATCTCATTTGAGCTCCTTATGCACGGGCAGCCTAGCGGGCAAGGCTCAAAGCTTTGATTTGCTTCTCACTGGCTGACTTTTTCAAAAAAAGAAAAGAAAAGAAAGGATTCACGCTTCAGGCTGCTCTGTTCGAAGCTTGTATAGCAATGGATCGGAGTGACTGGCATTTCCAGAACGCAGTTCACAGCCACCAAGGCAGGGTTATATTAGAGCGCTACGCAGATAAAACATCCCCAAGCTGTTAGGAGTTTGTAGGAAGGAAAGCTCCATTAATGGCGAAGGGCATTATTGGGTGGTCCTTGTCTCAGGGCTATACAGAACATATGGATTCCTAGTGATGCTTTGAAGGAGTTAACATTATTTTGACCCAGCTGAAAGTGTTGAATGCCTACAAGTGTCTAAGCCCCCTCCCCTATTGGCCGGCTAGTCTGAGTGCGGTGACCTGCTGGAACACCACCAGCGAGACTCTCCCCCAGTGAGCAAATCACCGGCCTCTGAAAGAAAGGGTGGCCTCTGAGGGAGCAACTCCTCTTAAAATGGAATTGCTAAGCGCACACACGCTCAGGCATGCACATGCACCACGATTTTTTTTTTTTGGTTGTTTTTTAAGACTGGGAACAAAATTACTAAGCAAAATTTCCCAATGAACACTTCTCTCTTTTATTTTTAAAGACAGAGAAAGACAAAGTGAAAAAGGAGCCTCCCTTATCATCCTGTCCTTCCCCCTCACAGCCCAGAATCAAAACACTCATTCTGATGACTGAGGATGGAGCAGGGGCAGAAAAGGTCAAGAAAATTAGGCATTCCTATTTACTGGCTCTGTACGGAACTATTGTTGCTCAGCAGCTGTGCTTGGTTCATCTGAAGCCCTGACTGCCCATAGACTGGGGAGCAGAGTAAGTGACGCCAGCAGGCGGGAGCAGTAACATCTAATATTTTTTTACACCTCAAGAAAGATGGACTTTGTTTCTCAAAAAGAGCAGAGATCTTGTTTCTGGGTAGCTGTTATCAGAAACTGCTTTTAACCAAACACAGTTGGACTGCGATTGTGTGTGTGTGTGTGTGTGAGTAGGAGGGGGAAGGATAAAAGAGACAGGATAAAGTCACAATCTACTCAACCTTTTATTGTTTTTATTTAACATACAAGAAGCTGAAAAATTCCAGCCAAAGGAAAAGCAGTAAAGTGATTGAGAAAGACTTTGTGACTAAGAGAGGATTGCAATGGAAAATATGTAAAAAGAGAAATTAAACCAGCTGGCTTATTTAATTTTGGCTCCTTCTCCCTTTTACATTTTTTTTTTCCTTCAGCTTAAACTAGGGAAAATGTACCCAGTGTTTTTCCTAGTATTTAGCCCTAACAAAATTCTTCACTGGACTTAGTTTAGTCAATCTCCGGGGACTAGGCATGAACATAACATTTCACCCCTGGGTCAGAGGCTACTTCCTGCTCTGTCTCCTGAGTAAAAGTTCTTGCTATTCCAGGGATCTCCAGGTGCCCTGGAGTCCGGGCAGGGTGGGGGATGGCAGGGTGGGAAGTGGGGGGTGGGGGAAACTCAATTATTCATTCCTCTTATTATTTTATTGTAGGAACACTTCCCCTCCCATTCTTGTATGATATCCAGGAACTAATCTCAAAACTTTATTCCAAATAACTATTACTTAATACATTCCCAGTTTATTTATTAATTTATTCATGAATTCAATAAACATCATTTAAGCACTGTCTTCATACTAGACGTTGTGTTAAGGGCTGGGGAAATAAAGATAAGTAAACATGTTCCCTGCCTTGTACATCCTCAAACAAGCAGGAGAAATAGATGTCTAGACCAACAATCACAGCAATTACAATAACTTCTGTGAGACAAAAGAACAAGAAAAACATAACCCCGCTGAGGGTGGGCAAGGAAGGTTCCCAGGAAGTGGTGATACTGGAACTGAGTCTTGCAAGCTAAGTAGGAACACACCAGAAGACCAGTGAGAAGGAAAACATTCAGGGCAGGAAAAAAACAGCCGTGGAAGAGCCCTGTTTTCGTCTTGCATAAGTGGGGAAGTCTACAACACCGAATACAATAAAATTGAGTGGATGGGATAGGATTGGCTCATGGGGTGCAGAGTTTGAAACCAAGGAGCCCCAAGAGACAGCATTTAGGGATAAAGATAGAATTAAAAATAGTGGAAAATAACGCCCACACACCATCCTGAAGGGACCCACTAGAAAGACAGAATCCAGTAGTAGCAAAGCAGGAACTGGAGGCAACAGAGCTTGGGGCTGTGAGTAGGAGGGAGAGCCCGGAGGGAAGCCCTTGCACAGAGCTGTGGCGGGTATTTAGAGGCGGCCTAGGGGCCTGCCTGAGGTGGAGGAGGTGGTGTTAAAGGCACAGAACTGTATCATGGAAGCAAGACAAGGCATACCATAGTCAGAAAATGAAGGCCAGCCATCCGGACTGCTGCACGGACAACTGGAGAGGACGCTGGAAAAGAAGGGGTCAGAGGCTACATGATAAGGAATCTTGAAAAGTAGGCTCAGTGGACTGAACACCATCCTCCCAGGTGGGCCTCCCCGTGGGGTGGCGTGGGCACCGCTGGTCACCCGTGTGTTGCCATGTGGCACATAAACAATGCCTTAAAGATTCCCAGTGGATATGTGCTCATTGTATATAAATTAGAAACACATGTACATAGCACATTAAATCCAAAACTGTACATACACAAAATTGTTTCAGGTGAAGCTAACATCGATAATACCAGGCAAGTTAATCGTAGAAAAACTTGAGAAAATACTAAAAGAGGGGCGAGGCAGATAAGGCAAATATTGAGACCGTGGTATATAAATGATTGACATTTGAAAACTTTTATCAGGAGCCAGTAGGGAGCCCCTGAAAAATTTCAGGTACTGGATTACATGTTAAAATGTTGTTCCTTGGGGCAGGGGGAAGTAGGCACCAGAGGTGTCCATTAAGGGGGACTGCATTCGTCTTCCAGAGCCAGTATAGACTCTGCATGTTTTTTAAGTTCATGTTTCAGTACGAATTCTAATTTGAACCCTGAAGTAATTAGGCCTTTTCTGCAAGAACCTCCTTTTAGTAAGTTGAAATACTCATGGTTTTATTTTAAGTTTAAACAACTTGATGTACACATATAAGTGGATAATTTTAGCAGAAATGTGCAGTGGTCAAAATGATTCCCATGATGTGGAATAAGAAGATGCTAAACTGAGTCTATTGAACATTAGGTATATTTGTGTCTTTGTCATTATTCAGTTAATTTGATTTGCATAGGTCCCTACTGCCTTTTTTAATATGTCTGGTATATTATTTATTAATCACATTTTTAAATTTTCTATATTTTATGATGCTTTGACATTTTGGGGCCTTGTGAACTGAGGAGAAACTGCCCCTTCCAAGATTAGCTGATTCCTAAAGATACTAAGTACTTTGCCTACAAGCACAACTTTTGTAGGTCAGCCAACCCATCCTGAGTCCATCCTTCCATCCACTTCCTTTTATCAGGTGCCTGTACTCCGGGACACCATTCCCCTGCCCTCAACCACCCCAAGGCCAAGCACGTGACGACTAGAGACCACCCTTTATCCCAGAGCCTGCCAAAATCAGTCTTAACTATCCAGTCTTAAGCCTGCTCAGCTGCTTACCCTGCTTTGCTCTGTCCTTCCCATGAAAACCAAATTAAAGACTATTACCCATCCTTCCTCACTCCTGCTTCCTAACTAACCCTGGTGCTTCTCCAGGTGGCTCTGCATGGTATGGTATGTCTCATCCTATTAACTGCAAGCAATAAACTCTATTTGAAAAAAAAGTTGTCTCTGTGTCTGTTATTTTACCATACGTGAGTAAAACAAAATCCTGGGTACATTTTAAAACATGCTAAAGAAATTCAATAAACAAATATTTGTCGAATGAATGAATAAATGAATATCTCCACCCACTTAAAACGTGTCTCTTTTACCATATCAGAATTGTTCTCATGTGATTAAAAGCCATTTGCATCAGCTATCCAGGGTAATCATACTCTCCTGCAACTGATGGCTAGCTTTGTGAGAGATCTGAGCTCAGAGTAACTTAGATATTACAAGACACTATGAAACTGGCCTACAAGGCAGTGTTGTTTCTGGGATCAAGGAAGAATTCCATAGAGGACTTTTCCCCAACTATCACACTCGTTTTTCGGTGTCGTTCTGTATGAGATGTTATTGTTATATGCCAGGGTAGATTAACTGCTGTAACAAATAACCCTAAATCTCAATTACATAAGATAATAAACATTTATTTTCTAATCACCAAAATCCAGTGCAGATGTTTATAGTTGGACAGCTGTCCTGGCTGCTTCCGTGACTCAGTAATCAAGGATTCTTTCATCTTATGATACTGCCAGTTTCAAAATGTGGCCTTCAAGGTCAATAGAGAAGGTGGAAAAATTATGAAAAATGCATATCAGCCTGAGCTGCCTCTTCCCAGCAATGACTTTGCACTTGGGAAAAGGAACTCAAACCTTTGGTAGTCAGCTAACCTTCTTCACCAATTCAAGATGATACCCAGGGCTGCATTCTTGTGATGGAGGAACCATGGGTTGGTCAAGTGACGATGTAAACCAACAGTTCTTTACCATTTGTAGATCATGAATCTGATAAAACTTATGGACCCTCCCCCTAGAAAAATGTATACGCATAAGCACACACATTTTCCTGGAATTTCAGGGGCTTCATGGATTCCCTGAAGCTCATCCATTGAAATCATTAGAGGGCCTATAACCTTGGCAGGACTCAGATTACTTAGCTCAGAGGTATATTGTGAAGAGTGTTGTAAGTCACAAACCATGGGCCACCTTAAATTAATTTTTTTCTTCTAGATTAGGGTATGATTTTTTAAACTTAATTGCTGAAACCAGAGATCCAGAATATCAATAGCATGCCATTCAACTTTTAGACGTCAGTTTCGCGCTGAGCAGGAATTCCTGTTCCTACCACTGCAAAAGACTTATGTTGCTGTCCTGCCATACATTTGAACTCTCCAATGTATCTCACTCCCCAGTCAGAGTGACATCTAAAAGTTAAGATTTACTCATTCTATCCTAAGTACTTTTCAGTGGCTGAAACTCAAATACTTAATATGGCTATAAGGCTCTGAGTAAACTGACCCTACCTGCTTCTGCATCATGTGCTACTTTGCTTTTCGTACTCCCTCCCAGCTGGCCTTTCTTTCCCTTCCTCCCACCTCAGGGCCTTTGCACATGCCTTTGAATTTTCTTGGAATTGTTTTTTCTTTATTCTTTGTATAGTTAACTGCCACTCTTCCTTCATATCTCAACTTCACTGTCATTTCCTCAGAGAAGCCTTCACAGAGACACAGAATAAGTCATGTCCCCTGTATACTCTTAAATTGCATTTAAGGTTTTCTTCTAGTATTTGTTGTGGTTTGTAACTATGTTTGTTATTTCGTGGTTATTTGATTTGTCTGGATCACTCCCAACGAAAGGTGAGATTCACAACAGCTGAAACTGTGAACACCTAGGGCCACAGGTCAGCATTTGTCTCAGTGTGTGGAATATAGTGGACATTCAACATTTGTTAATTGTATGGATGGATGAATGAATAATGTTTTACTCTCTATCCTGAAAAAATGCTAAGTGATAGAGGGTCTGAAACCAAATTATTTTCTCATTTTGACAATAACTCAGGTTTTGGTATGAGATTAAGGAACTTCACAGTTAAGCAATAACTCTTACTGTGATGCCTAGCAGCCTCCGCTCTTTGATAGCTTCTAGCCCAATAGGAAAAACAAGCAATAAAACAATTGTTCGTCATGATTTTATATCAACTCAAGCTAAAGGGCTCATTGGTGGAGTCAGAGCAGTAGGTGGGGACTGTTGTAAAAGAAATGGTAAGTAAGACTGTTGGGCTAATCAGGGCAGACTTCCTGGGGAAGACAGTCCTTTGATGATTGTTTGAAGGCCTCTTTATGACCCTTCTTTTTAAAATTATACTTGGTACTATGAGTGCCAACAAAAGATTTTCTCCACAAATCTTGCTCCTTGGTTTTTCTGTTTTGTTATCACAAGGATAAAGTTGTCAGTCATGTGAAAGGCTGACAAGGCTGATCAAGTCTGTCATTCCATGCTGCAGCACAGAACAAAACTCTAAAATTGTGTGTCTCTGATAGATGGTATTATTTTTCAAAATATCCACTGTGCCTCCATGTGGGAACACCTCAGATGCCTTTCAGGCTGGGCCATGCGATTATCTTTGGCAGATGATACGGCCGTGATAGTGACATGTGCAGACACCGTGGGAGCCTTGGGGAGGTTCCGCCACCTCTCTTTCCCCGCTGACTCAAAGACTGCCATGTTCTCAGATGGGACTCTTCTATCAACCTGGACCCCAAAGTGAAGGGAATGAGAGACAGAGCCACAGTCGACCCACGGCCAACATTAACATGAGAAAAACAGTAGCTTTAACTTTTGTAACCACACTGAAATTTGAGGGTTATTTGTCATTGCAACATAACCCAGCAAAAGATGACTGATATACTTTTCTTCACAAAAATTGTATGTAATTCAACTCAAACTTAGAGCTGGATACCTAATGAAAGAATAAGCATGCCCATCTGGATGAGTCATCTGTCGTTATCCAAGTGCACAGCTTTAGGAAGACACAAATGCATACATGAAGTATGTAGAAAGTAATTCTCAACCACTGAGGCCAGGGGACTCCTTTTTGCATGCAGAAGCCAGTTTGTCTTGTAGCTCTCTGCTGCAAGTTCCAGGAGAATCCCACTTTAGATATGGAGAAAAACTAACAAGAGATTCCTGCCAGCTAGACATGGATTTCCTTGCCTAGGAAGGAAAATCAATTGGAAAAAAAGTTTTATCTGCTGATTTGTACTGGAACAAGAATTTATACTGGAACAAGTCAGAGCACACCATAATATTTTTAATAGCAACATCTCGTAGAGAAATATAAAGGAAACTTACTAAAGACAAAACTAGTTTGTACAAGTTGGCTAAGTTCTTGCTTAACATTCCCTCTTCCTCCTCTCCTCTTTCTCCAACTCTTGCTTAGTTTCCCTTCTCTTTTTTTGTTGTCCTTGCCCCAAATCTATTCACGGTCATCTTTGGAAGATGCAGAGGTAATAAATACAAATACATATAGATATAGAGATCAATAGATCCGTATTGAAAGCAAAAGATAAATATACATTTATTTCTAGGAGTTCAGTCTGTAACTCAAAATATTAAAAGAACTTGTTTAAACCTAAACATCTAAAGTTTGAAAACCTTCTAAAATCCACTTAAAATGTAAGGGGTTTGATATTTCCTTTGAAGTATGCCAACGCGTATTCCCATGTCTCCCACGGTTGGCTGGCCATGAACAATTTCAACTCAACTGCATAAGCTTTCCTTGAGTGCCTGCTAGGACTGTCGATTACAGCTTCATGTAGAATTTCAGTTTGAAGGTATGCGTTACATTCCTGCAGATCTTTTTAGCAATGAGCTTTCTATTCCAAGATCGATTCCAGTTAAACACCCCTCCAACATTTCTTCATTTGAACTGTGGTACACCTTTCCGATGATCACTCCCTGTTGTCAGACAATATTGCCCTCCCCCTAAATGTGCTGAGTATTTTAAATGTTCCATAAAAGGTGGATGTGCAAAAGCTAGATTTACCATTTAATCTCTCAAGGCCCTTTCTGGAAGCTGAGCACTGATGCGCAATGCAGACACTTCAGTGTTCAGTTCCTGAAACACATCTGCAACACGGAGTCGGGAGTTTTATGTTTATGCACCACGGTACCTGAATGTGAAAAGTTTTCTGGTAATCTGAGGACTTAAAGAGTTTCTCCCAACAAATATTTTGCTTTGTTTTTGTAGCTTTATGATATAGTGAAAAGAGTTCTGGATGAGGAGTTAGGAATTTAGGGATATTTAAGATGGTTTTATATCCAATATTTGTGTAACCTAACAAATGTGAATGGTTTACAATTTCATGATGGTGAACATGAAGAACTGCTCTTCATTCTGAATTGCTCTGGTGCAATCTAGAATGGTTAAAATCACATTGATCTCCATGAGAATTCAATGCCAATTTTGTATGCATACAGAAGAGAGTTGATTTTCCACAATGGTTCTATGGTTTAAAACCATCAAAAGAAAGGCATTATTTCAAAATGCACCACTCCAAAAATACTGCAGTCCATCAATTAAGCAATACACAAAGCATGTAATGATGATAATTCCTGGGTATTTCAACTGAGAAACAGGCAAGCTAGTTGTTAAGTTGCCTCATCATATGAATAATGACTGTGTGAGTGCTTAGGTAGGTCATTTCCTCTCCCAAACCAAACTTTGAGGGGAGACAAAATGAATTTGCTGAGTTGTCTTTTTTCTTTAAATGCCAAGTAAGTCACTTAGGATATCTGTGCTATTAAAATCACAAAATACCCAGTTCGTGACTTTAGAGAACACCAGGTCACCAGAGGTTAGAACTAAATGGAACTTTTAGACATCTTGTAGCTCATTCTATTCATTTTCACCCATTCATTCAGCATCATGAATCTAGCAATAGCAAATATGTAGAAAGGACGTTGCCCTAATCTTTTTACCCCTCAGTCTAGGGCTTTTCTCTCTGACAGGGCACTGAAGTGACAACCACCATTTCCCAAAACAAGCCCCCCAAACCCAGGAGTAACAAGCATGCAATGTGAAACTTTCAGTTAGAATTCAAAATTATAGACTCTTCCTTTGAAATTTGAAATCGAGTGGCAATAATATAGAAGTTTAATAATAATAATAATGATAATAGGGAAATTTAAGGTATGTTCATCCCCCAGCCATGCTATAGAAAACACGACTTGTTACTCCTATATCATGCTACCAAGGGAACGCCTTGCACTCTTTTTTGTTCAGTTCCCTTGCAGGGCTCTCGCCCATTCTGAGTTCTCCTGAAAGGCTTATATGTAACGTATACAAAAGAAACACATGATTTTATTGTGGAGTTATCTCTAAACCAGAAACACTGACCTCATTTGACTTTTCTCCTTATCAAATACTATTAGGACCTTAATTTTCTTATTATTAAACCTGAATTATACCAGAACTATTGCCTAAATGTATATATCATGTGACTATAAAATATGAAACTGAGTCCTGTAAACACCCTTAAGAGAATTCAAACATACAAAACATTTGTCAGGTCAAGTGGCCACCTGTTAGGTCAAGGCACCACAGACTCAGCACCGCCCTCATCTACACGGTCTTTGCTGCTGCTGTGTATTTGCTCTTTTGGAAATTGCCGTCACAGCAATGGCTTTACACAATTAAATTTAATCTTATTATTATAGCCACACCCTGCGCTTCACCAAAAGCCTTATCACCTTTATTTAATCACCCATGTTTTTCTTCAGACTCAGTTCCTGATTATTTCCTCCTCTTAAAACAATGAAGTTTGTCTTCAAAGGGCAATGATCTGTCACCGATCGAGATCACTGAGAAAGTACAGTAGTCAGGGTCTTGAACACATTTTAAGAGCTTTGACTAGCCATGGCAAGAGCGTTAGAAGAAGCACACGCCTCCCAGTCTTTACTGCAAGAAGAGACCACTTTCATCAATATGAGCACATTCTGGCACATTTCTTAAAGTTTAGTCTAAATGACGTGAAAAACCAACATTATAGATTTTACACTTCCACAGACATATCTCAAAAATTTTTCTATAAGGTGGTTTGAAGACAAAGCAGAAAAACACTTTGTTCCACATCCTGGACTATCATTTCTCTTGTTCTTCACGCAGAAAGGGCAGAAACATTTAAGCTGTAATGATTTTCATCTGCTCGATGAAGCCACAGCGCCAGCAAATCTCCAGGTATCAATGCTGGAAATATAAAATTTCAAATGTGTAGTGTGTGGAGGGGTGCATGGTGGGGTGGAGAAGGTTATTTGTGGATTAATTATTCTCAGTAAAAAAGTTTCTTCAACTTACTTCCAAGGCAGCTATTCCAGCTAATCTGTGCTGGAGACCTCTGGGACACTTGAAGAGGACAGAAGTCCCTTCACTTCTGCTTTCTCACTAGCCTAGAGCGTCCCTACCTTCTCCAAATACCCTGACTTAGCCTGAGCTGCAGGTATCAGTACTGCATTAATGAGTAAGTTACCCTCTCCATCTAGAGCTAGGGCTACTACCTAAACAGGAGAAGAAAGGCTGTGGACATCACATGAGAAAGAACGATTCCCTCTTCTTGTTAGAACTGCACCCTGAAAATGCAGGAAAAAGCAAAGGGTTGGGAAAGTAGACCCATACTCCAATTTGATGAGCGTCGGAATGTAAGAAAGATTATCAGGTGGGTTCCTGGAGTCAGGCCAGCTGACATTGAACTCTGGCGCCGAGCTTACTTTGTGAACCTAGACAAGATCCATAAATTCTGTGCCACATTTCCATCATCTATTAAATGGGAATCATGGGACACACATCACAGAGTTACTATGTCGTAGAGTTATTCGAAGAGTGCTTGGCGCATAGTACGCATTCAATCATTATTAACTAAAATCATTATTAATGACTATCATCTATTGAGAGCTTACTGTGTTTCTGAGTGCCGAGTATGTAGCATGCACTTCCCTTGAATTCTTTCCATGAATTTCTACTTCTCCAAAGTGAAATCAAATCTCAACTACCTATTGAATGGTGATGTTTCTTTTCTCTAGTTAGCTCTATCATTAGTTGATATTACACATACATGTGTCTTCTTAATTTGTGTAATGGTAAATTTCACATTCTTAGATACACATACAAATTTCTTGAATATAAATAGAAATATAAAAATCATATGCCCTGGCCTGGTGGCTCAGTTGGCCATTCCATACACCAAAAATTGCGGGTTCGATTGCTGGTCAAGGCATATACTTAGGCTGCAAGTTTGATCCACAGTCAGGGAACGTGCAGGAGGCAACCCGATTGATATTTCTCTCTCGTATCACTGTCTCTCTGTGTCTCTTTCTCCACCTTTCTCTCTCTCTGAAACCAATAAACATATCCACAGGTGAGAATTAAAAGAAAATGTAAAGCCTTCATGCACCTTCACTACACTAGCATCTATTTATTTTCAGTGTCAACAAAGACAACTCACATCCTACAAGAAAAGGCAGGACAGAAACCAGAAGTCATGACAAGCCATTCTGCCCAATTTCTAAATACGGTTGTCGAGCTAGATATTCCCCTGCTCCATGGCTGCGAGAATGACGCGACACCCTGCTGAGGGAGCCACAGTCACGACAGCAGTCATGAAATGCTGGCAACTTTGCTGGACATGGTGGTGCAGGGAGACCGGAGGTGGTGCTCCTGGAGCTGTCGCGGATGGAAGGGAAGGCCTACTTAAGCCCCTGCGGCTTCAGTGGGGATACCTCATCCTTTTGTAAATGAAAGGGCAGCCGTTTCTTTTCAACCCTCTTAGTGTCTTTCTTCAAGCTGTCTCAGCTCAGGAGTCTGAATCTACTTCCAGGTATTTTCCGTTTGTGCTACAAACCACTAGAAAGAAGACAGGAGTTCAGGCCCAGGAACTAATGTTGAATTACAGCTTCTCCAAATTATCTACTGTCCTGGGAAGCCTACTTTGAAACCATATTTTTTAAAGTAGAATTTTGGAAGGGACACACAATCCTTTTTTGCATCACCAGAAAAACAGCTTCTCTGTGATCCCTTAATAAAGAAAAGGTCTTAGGGATTAATCTCCCTTAGGCAGGTACCATTACTGGTGTATCAACTCCATAAGCAATCCAACTGCAATAAATAAATTGAAATAATGGTAACATAATATTATAATAACTGCACACTATTGCGTTATCAATGCATTTCATACAGTACTTTATAAACTGCTTTCTTATATACAAGATCTCTGCCTTCCCATTTCTACCATTATTTCCCACCAACTCTGATAAGCAAGCACTCCAATAACTCTGAGAAATATCCAGTGGGATTATTTTGAAGGACCTCATTATAGCTACTGAGGAAGAGACTCACTGTAATTAAGATTAAATTAGGATAAAATTGTTTTCAGAGATTGATAATTGCACCTTGGGCTCTAAGATAACCAAACTTAATGTCTGCAACCTCACCCAGACCAACAGCAGGTGCATTCCCATACATCTGCCACAGTGTCTTAGTGTATCTTGGATACCAATCATAGTTTTGTAACTTTTTTCCCACAATGGCCCACAATTATATTTATCTAAAATAGTTTATGTATTTGCAAATGATAGCACTTACAAGTGCTGCAAGTTTCCATTGAGAAAATTAACCTGTATGCCATCATTGAAAATGCTGTTTCCTCCCTCTGGGAAGTGTCTTGTTGACTACTTTAGCACTTTGTCATCTAAACTGCTTTACCCCCTCATTCATTAATGCAACCTAAATGAGATTGCCACTGCTCACCAATAGCTGTAATCCCTTGTTTCCCCCAGGCATGTAACTAAAACACATTTTCAGCCTTCATTTTCCACCACAGAGTGGTGCTTATGACTGAGATCTTGACAACAGAACATGGTCAAAAGTGATGGGCCATATTCAGTCCTAGGCCATTAGAACCTTCCACGCGTGATCCTTGCTCTCTTTCCCTAGCTGAAGGCAGAGGGCCCTGCAGACCTACAGCAGGTGGTGGAGCCTTAGGATGGAAGGACCTGGGTCCCTGAATGACAATGTGGAACCAAGTCTGCTCCACCTGACCTTGCCATTCCACATTTAACTATGATGGAAGCAAGAAATAAATCCTTCTCGTGTGAAGACACAGAGGTTTAGGGGTTTATCTGTTACAGCAACTATCAAACACAGTTATTTTCTCACTTCTGTCTCTCCATTTTCATAGTCATCTTTTCCTTTTCTTCCTTTTCTTCTTCTCTTTCATGTACTCTGCAAATAATTACTGTGTCCAACATATGTGCTAGGAACAGAGTATGTTGCATGGTAACTATGTTCAAAGTAGCCCAAATGAACAACTGGCCACATTACAACTTGATAAGCATAATCATTTAGGTATACTACTTTAGGAGAGGTGTCAGCAAACTATAGTCTAGCTGTTTTAGGAAATTAAATTGTATGGGAACATAGACATGCTCATTCATTTACCTGCAAGAAGGGAAGATTTGCACCTCATAACCTGCAGCATTCATACTACATTGTCTGTGTTGAGTAGTAATGACAGAGACCGACATACAAGGCCTAAATATTTTCTGGTCATTTACAGAAAAATGTTACTGACTCCTGCTTTGAAAGATTTTAGAAAAGATTCTCAAAGAAGAGGACACAAGAGGTGAGTTTCAGTGGAGGTCACTGTGGCAGAAAGAAAGAAAGAAGGAAAGGTGGGGAGGAAGGAAAGAAGGAAGGAAGGGAGGGAGGGAGGGAGGGAGGAAGGAAAGAAGGAAGGAAGAGAGGGAGGGAGGAAGGAAGGAAAAGAGAGAAAGAAAGCCTTCTGGGAAGAAAAATGACAATCAAGCTAAAAAGGTGTAAGTTTGAAGGTTACTCAGACAGCATTGGGAAAACACACAGGGGAGAGTGATTCTCCCCTCAGATCACCAGTTTCTAGTAGGAATGAGCAACAGGAAGAAGCATACTGAGAGAAAGTGTTTTGAAACAAGGAAACCTGTTGACCTCAGACCCTTCATTCTGTCTGGCTGCCAAATTTTAATGGAATAATTGATAATATTACATCAACACTGAATAGCTTCAAGCTCAGCTACAGATAAATGAGCTTAAGTCTTCAGCCATCACTTCATAGTATAGACCAATAGGATTTCCTAGACAAAGATTCAAAGGGAAGTGTCATCCTGTGATAACCCTCACTCATCCCTTCTGTAAAAATGCCACTGATAAATTATAAGAGTAACTGGATCTTACCAAAGACAAAAGATTAAGACCCCAAAATTAAAAAATAGAAAACACATGTGCTCATGTGCTCCTTGTCTTGGTCTGCTCAAGTTGCCATAACAAAATACCATAGACTGGGTGATTTAGAAAACAGAATTTTATTTCCTCACAGTTCTGGTGTAAGACTAAAGACAGGGTACCAGAATGGGCAGTTTGTGGTGAGAATGTTGCTCTTGGCTTATAGACAACCATCTTCTCCCTGTGTCCTCACATGGCATAGGGAGAGAGCTCTGATGCCTCCCTTTTCTTATAGCGGCACTATTCCCATCAGAATGGCCCTACCTTCATTACCTACCTAAACCTAATTATCTCTCAAAGGCCCCTTCTCTAATTATTAGCACATTGGGGATTAGATCTTCAACATACAATTTTGGGGCAATAGGACACAGCTCAGTTCATTGCACTCCTCAAAGAATAAATACAAATAATAAATGTAAAAACACTCATTAATTATTTACTCATTCAACATATTTTTGAGTGCCTATCATGTGCCATGCACTCCTCTAAACTTGAAGATGCAACAGTAGATAAAACAGACAAGATTTCTTCTCTCACAGGGTCTACGTTTTAGTGGTAAGAGACACAGTGGTCAGGTAGACAAGTAACCAAGAAGGATAACTTCAAATTTTTATAAGTAGCATGCAAAAAGAGTCTGGGGCTCCTTTAGAATAGGAGATGGTGTACAAAGTTACACTGGCATTGTAACAAGAAGACATCTCTGCAAAGATTTAGGGATGGAAGATTCTAGACAAAGGAAAAAGCAAGGATTAAATTTTCAAGGAAAAAAGAGCTTGGTCCATTTGAGAAACTGAAATTAGGTCTGTGTGGCTGCAGCATCAGCATTGAGGAGTCAGGGAAGGGGGGAAGGAGAGAGAGAAAATGTGTGAAAGCTAACCAGGATTCAATAAACTCAGTGGATCTCAAGCAGAAGAACACAAGTCAAATAACACCGTGGTACATTATAGCCAAATTGCTGAAAACCAGGGATAAACAGAAAAATCTTACACGCAATGAGTGAAGAGGAGACAATGTGTACAGACAAACAACAAGGGGGATGTTTTCTTACTTTTCATCAAAAGCAAAGTAGGTCAGATGGCAATGAAATGTCTCTGAGGTCCTAAGGAAGGGAGGTTGTCAGTCTAGAGTTTTATAACCAGCGAATATGTCACTTAATTGTGGGGAATTGCAGAGATGGTTTCATATTGTCAATGTGGACAGAAGTAATGGCCAGCAGAGCCCCACTACAGAGAATGCTAAAGGAGGTTCTTTAGGCTGAAGGGGGACAGTGGAGGGTGGAGTCTCAGATCTATGTGAAACAATGAAGTACACCAGGAACAATAAATGTGGGTGGCTTTTCTTCATTATTTGATAAAAAGTTGACCATTTAAAGCAAAAATGATGACAACATGTTGTAAGGCTTGTAAGGTATAGAAGTAAAATGTATGGGGATTACAACATTCAAGGCTGGAGAGGGTAGATGGAGGTATACTGTTATAGAGTGTTGCTTCACATATGAGATGGTGCCATGTTATTTCGATACAGATAGTGGTTAGGTGGGGATATATTGAATATATTGTGGTCCTATGAAAAGCAATAGAAAATAAGACAAAAAGATAAAATTAAAAACAATAACCTATAGTGACCAGAATAAGCTTTTGCCCATGATCCACAATAAGAAATCTCTCATAGCTATCTCTGCCAGTACACAAGTGTTCCACAACACTCTCACACACAAATATATATATATAACAGAAAGAATTATTCAAAGTAATTCTTATGATTACTAAATATTATACATTTTTTATCCTCTTTCATCCTTTAAATAAATCATAACCTATTGAATTAATCTTACTATCAAATTCTTATGGTGGATCACAACCTAAAATTAGAAAAACACTTTTCTGTAGCATCTTTTATGTATCAGATCATTTGCTTTGAATTTTTTTATTTACTTTTGTTACTTAATTGATGTTCACCAAAAGGTACCATGAAGAAGGTAAATATTTCTAATTCTAGAAATGAGGAAACAGGCTTGGAAGTATTAATATTCTCAAAATTGTGAGGCTAGTAAGTGCGAGAGGGAAGATTTCAATGTAGATAGAAATATAATAAATGCAACTGCTATGTCGTTAAGCACTACATCACTCCGCCTCCACCTGGCCATTAAATTGGGAACCTGCGTATTGTGGATGGGTGTGTGTAATATATACATTTTTCTTAAGATTAAAGACTAATTTTTGCCTGTAACCTGTAAAAAGCTTAAGAATCACAGTACTACACTGACCTAATTTACAGTTTGCTCTTTTCATACCAGATGACAAAGTTCTGTTCACATTATCTGAACAGACCCTTTAACACACTCCAGTCACTTGACCATGATAAATTTCTAACATTCAAGACTTCATATCCTAAACTTTTGTTTGTATATGTTATTGGTGAGCGGGTGGCAACAGAAATCTACAAAACATGTAAATGAGAAACCATAATCTGCTGAGACTATTTTTCAGTTCTATGAGTCTGTGAACCTATAATTCTAATCAAGATCCCAGCCACCTGCCATTCTATAACGAAGCCACAAGACAGGCAGCTAACTAGACTGCTCTGAAAGATATACAAGACAGGGGTTCCTTTGTTTCTTTGTCAGTCCACCCCGAAGTTTTGCAATGCTTGCTGTTAATTAGAGTCTTTTGGTGCAGTTTAACTATATTCCTCTTAGTTTATTGTCTATCATACAGACAGAATAATCTAGCTTTCCTCAGGATAATAGTTTTTTTCATACACTTATAGAATTGAAAACAACTATTTATTTGCTATTTAGCTTTTTCTCTCTAGACTAAATAAATACAATCCCCTTAAATCTCCCCCAGTCAGCTTAACCTTCTCTGTAATCTTCTGGAAGTGCCCCTCAGGAGACCCTCTCTGGTTTCCCTATGTGCATTTTCAAGGACGGAACCCCGCAACAATTGCATTACTCTAACAAGGGCCTGAGCAATGCCAGGTATGGCTGGATGATCTCCCCTTTTTGCCTGCTGTGCTCTTGCTGAGAGAGAGTTGAGTATTACATTAACATTGTCAAAAGCATTATAGCCAGTTTTCTGGATCATCATAAGCTGAGGCTGAGTCTCACTCATACAAAGTGCCATAAGCCAACTGAACCAACACCCTCTACCTCCTCTGTTTTAAAAGTCTGCTCACTTCTAAGGAATTTGGGTTTCTTCCTTCCTGACTTGAATTTTCTTCCTCCTGTTTTTTTTAAATGTTTTTCTTTATGTGACATTATTGTTTTTATTGATTTCAAGAGTTCTCTTTATATTAAGAATTTCAACTTCCTGGTGTTTGTCTACACAATTTTTTTAGGTTTGTATAAAATCAAATAGATTGCCAGTTTTTTTCATTACTCTTGTTTTCATTGTTTTTATGGAAAGTTCTTTTCAATCCCAAGATCAGCCAATAACTATATTTTGTAATGCATTTGTAAAATTTTACCACTTTTTTGCAATCAACTTTTAAATCATATAGCATCTATTTTCATATTTATTCAAGGGTAAGATATGGCAAAACTTGAACATATGTGTATAAGAGGAAGCTTGTCAACTTTTCAAATTTATGTCTTCTCCATTGGTTTGTGGTACTTTTTAAATAATATATAAAATGCCTATATAATAACATGTTTCAAGGTTATCTTTATATATGACAAAATATCAATACACTATATCATATATGAAAGTTTCTTAAGAAATAAACATTCTATAAAAACATAAACAAAGACCATTCGTGGAAAAACAAAATTTCTTATAAATATATGAAAAACATTCATCTTTATAACTAGGTAAGTAAAGAATAAAATTGTATACAACATTTTCTATTGAATTGACAAAGATTTTTTTCAAATTTATTATAGTGTTAGGGTTGTTGAAGTTGTTTTAAAATGTATGCTTTCAAACACTGCTGTTGGAGCTGTTTTTCCTAACATTTCATTTTGATAATTTTCAAACCTTCAGAAAACTTAATTTGCATCTCTCTGATGGCTAGTGATGTTGAGCATCCTTTCATATGCCTATGGGCCATTTGTATGTCCTCCTTGGAGAAGTGTCTGTTCAGATCCTTTGCCCATTTTTTAATTGGATTGTTTATCTTGGTGTTAAGTTGTATGAGTTCTTTATGTACTTCAGAGATGAAACCCTTGCCCGATGTATCATTGAAATATATGTTCTCAGATACAGTCAGTTCCTTTTCCATTGCTTGATGTTTTCTTTAGCCATGCAGAAACTTTTTAGTTTGATATAGTCACATTTGTTTATTTTTCTTTTATTTCCCTTGTTCTTGGAGCTATATCAGCAAAAATATTGCTACATGGGATATCTGAAATTTTCCTGCCTATGTTTTCCTCTAGGACTGTTACGGTGTCACAACTTATATTTAAGTATTTTATCCATTTTGAGTTTATTCTTATGTATGGTGTAAGTTGGTGGCTTAGTTTAATTTTTTTGCATGTACCAGTCTAGTTCTCCAAACACCATTTATTGAATAGGCTATCCTTATTCCATTATATATACTCATGCCTCCTTTGTCAAATATTGACTGTAGAGACTGGGGCTTATTTCTTGGGTTTAAGATAGGTAAGATGTGAACTTGCTCTCAAGGAGTTTGTTATCATGAGCGGCTTTTGAGGCCACGCCTAGAAATTTAGACTTTTCTTAGAAAGGAAAAGTCGCTGAAGGATTTTAGATATAGGTCTAATCTGATTTGCACTTCAGAAATATGATTCTAAAGACAATTTTTAAATTAAATTGAATGGGGAAAATACTTGTTAAGGAAGTCAGTTGGCAAACTGTCACAGCAGTCTGGGGAGTAAAAATGAGAATGGAGAGAAGGAGGGACATTCAAGAGAAGTTAACAGGGAAGAAGTAATGAGAAATAAAAGTTGGATGGACATTTTAGTCAAGCAAAAAGGTGCACTGAATCCCTTCCATGCTTCGGAGATTGAGCTCCTGGTTGAGGGTGCTGCCATCTGTGGCCTGAGAGCTAGGAACAGAGTGTGGTGAAGACAGAGAGACATTCCTGGCGTCAGTCTGGTGCAGGTGAGATGCTCACTGTGGAAGATAGGAGGCTTGCTCAGGAGATATTCTAAGTGCTAAGGAATTAGATAAAAACATGGATTTAGAAGACATCAGTATATAGTCAGGAGGTAATGCCATGGAGTAAATGAGATCATCTAAGAACAGACTGAAAGGCAAAAAGGAAAATTGAGGCTGGATTTCTAGAAAACAGTTTAAAAGTAAACAATAAAACAAACAAAAAAAAACCCAGAAAATTTAGAAAACAATTTGTATAATGTAGGGAAGAAAAGTCTTCCTAAAAGCAAAATAGGAGTTCATAAATCATTAAGGAAATGATAAATATACTTAACTACATGTATCCTAAGTTTTTCCATGAAAAAATGACACCATAAAACAAAGTTAAAAGGTAAACAAATGAAGGGTAGCAGAACGTGCCACCCCAAAATATGCCTCTTTGGCATAGCATTAGTTGGAGCTAAAGGCAACTGAAAACCAGCAGACAGTCTTCCATAAACTGTAAAATCATATGATAAAAAAATCTCCTACAAATTAATAAGCAAAGGGCTAACATCTCAATGGAAAAATGGGAAAATATTAAACCATATTACCAAAAAAAGAAATTCAAAAAACAATAAACTAATGAAAATACACACAACCTAACAATATGTATGAGGAAATGTCAATTAAAATAATGGTGAGATTCATTTTTATACCCATCACATTGGCAAAAATTAAGATATGTTCAATTTTGTGAAGAGGTAAGAACATGAAGAGGTGCCCACTCAGTATGCAGCTAATGAGTTTGTAAATTGCCGTCTCATTTTGGGAAACACAGAAACATCTCTCGAGATATAAAATACATGGTAGAGCATGTCAACATTATATTTGAGAGAAATGAAAGTTCCAAAATTTTCTGTGTGTGTGTGTTTGTAATTACATATTAGAAATATTTATATGTATGTGCAAACATAAAGTATTAATTTAGCATTTTTAAATAGTTGCAAAGTAGGTCAATTGTCCAAAAACGGGGAAATGGTTGAATTGACTATGAGCCGTTTATTCTCCAGCATATCATGGTACTATAAATATAATTAGTGGGATCTGTATTAATTGACAAGAAGAGATGTCCAGATAAATTAATGAGTGGGAAAAAAGGAAGTTTCAAATTTGCATGTATTGGTGATTCCATCAACGCCTACACAGCCTCCCCATATGGAGGACGTGCACCTAGGCTCACTTGAATAGGCATGAAAATCTTTTGTTTTTCAGAGAATTAAAAATGGGTTGGATGAAACAAGGAAAGATTATTAACCTTTGCTTTATAAACCTTTGGATGATTTCAAATATGACATATATCAGTAATTTTTAAAATTAAATTTAAAAATACAAGAGTAAAGCACAAAATGATAACTCAAGAACAGTCAAGAAATTAACAAATGTCAGTGATTCATTTTTTATAGTTTACATTAAAATATAAGTATAAAATATTAAAACATTGTTCCAATAAAAAATTCTATCTAACTAGTGAATAAAAATACTTCCATATCAGTGGTCCTACTTTGCTCCTAAGTAGTTTTGTAGGATCCAGACACAATGGGGCATGTGTAGAGTCAGATCCACTGAGAGGTCAGTTGGCAGGAGGAACTACGAGGCCTAAGGAAATCTTAAGACAAGTTAGAGTTGGACACATACACACTTTGGGTCAAACAGTGTTGGGAGGGATGCAATGATTTGGAGCACAGCATAAGGACAAAAAGAGTAAACCTAGCATCCTTACTACTTAATGTTTTCTGACCAGGCAGAGAAGAGAAGGTTGTACAGTTGGGGACCAGTGTAGGAGACTTGGCACTAAGGTGGGTGCTGACATGGGGGGATTTCAGGGCACTAGCAGGAAGCACACCTGGTGTCAGCAGCATGGAGCGGACACTGGAAGCTTCCTCGGGTGTCTACCAGGTCTGCACTACAGAGTGGAATTCGGAGCAGCAGGAAGATGTGCCTCAATAAAGGACCCTGGGGGTGGCAGGGCGGTCCCTGGGCATTCTGTTTTATTCATTTAACATTATAAAATCTCTCTGTACAATTCTATGGTCTTAATTATCATTTTAAATGGATCGATAATATTTTATTGATAGGATATATGTAGTTTATTAACCTTCTTTCTGCTTTTGACTCTCTGCTAGTATTATAAAAGTTCACATGTTTAGCTTTGTTTTGATGTTCAATTATTTTCTTAGCATAAATCCCCAAGGATTTTCTTAGCATAAAAACCCCACACTGATGGGTTCAAAAGATTTGCATATAACACTTGCATATAAAGTGAAACACCCCTTTTTTGTTTTTTGTTTCCCAAAGTGTTGAACCAATTTAGTATGCCATCAGCAGTGTTTAAGTTATTAAGATTTTCTCGGGGAGAACCAAGATGGCGGCGTAGGTAGACACACTGCGCCTCCTCGCACAACCAGAACTGACAGAAAATCGAACAGCAAGGGGGACCAACACCAAGAAAATAGAAAATAAACATTCATCCAGACTGGTAGGAGGGGCGGAGACGGGCACCGGGGTGGAGAGGACTCGTGTGGCTGTGGCGGGACTGAGACTGGCGGAGTGTGGGACAAATGGCGCAGGCAGTCTGAGCACTAGCAGACCCTGCGGCCCCACATTTGCACAGATAAACCCAGAGGGCCGGACTCAGAGTGGCGGAGAGCGGGGCAGGCAGAGCAGCGGGTAGCACCCCACGGCACCACATTCGCCCACAGATAAACCGGACGAACGGCGGGGAGAGAAGCAGACCTCGTAACCCAGGGCTCCAGCTCAGGGAAATAAAGCCTCAAACCTCTGATTGAAAACGCCCGTGGGAGTTGGGGCGGCAGCAGGAGAGACTCCCAGCCTCACAGGAGAGGTTGTTGGAGAGACCCACAGGGGCCTAGAGTGTGCACAGGCCCACTCACTCGGGAACCAGCACCAGAGTGGCCCAGTTTGATTGTGGGTAGCGGAGTGAAAGATTGAAAGCCGGAGGAGAGTGAGGCGGCCGCCATTGCTCCCACTCGGCCCCTCCCCCACGTACAGCATCACAGCGCTGCGACCAGCATTACCCCGCCCCGGTGAACACCTAAGGCTCCGCCCCTTAAAGTAACAGACACGCCAAGACAAACAACAACAAAAAAATGGCCCAAATGACAGAACACTTCAAAGCTCCAGAAAAAATACAACTAAGCGACGAAGAGATAGCCAACCTATCGGATGCACAGTTCAAAGCACTGGTTATCAATATGCTCACAGACTTGGTTGAATCTATTCGAAAAACAGATGAAAAAATGAAGCCTATGCTAAGAGAAACAAAGGAAAATGTACAGGGAACCAATAGTGATGAGAAGGAAACTGGGACTCAATTCAATGGTGTGGACCAGAAGGAAGAAACGAACATCCAACCAGAAAAGAATGAAGAAACAAGAACTTGGAAAAATGAGGAGAGGCTTAAGAACCTCCCGGACGCCTTGAAACGTTCCAACATCCGAATTATAGGGGTGCCAAAAGGAGAAGAGGAAGAACAAAAAATTGAAAACTTATTTGAACAAATAATGAAGGAGAACTTCCCTAATCTGGCAAAGGAAATAGACTTCTGGGAAGTCCAGGAAGCTCAGAGAGTCCCAAAGAAGCTGGACCCAAGGAGGAACACGCCAAGGCACATCATAATTACATTACCCAAGATTAAACGCAAGGACCTACATCCAAGATTACTGTATCCAGCAAAGCTATCACTTAGAATGGAAGGGAAGATAAAGTGCTTCTCAGATAAGGTCAAGTTAAAGAAGTTCATCATCACCAAGCCCTTATTATATGAAATGTTAAAGGGAGTTACCTAAGAAAAAGAAGATCAAAAATAGGAACAGTAAAAATGACAGCAAACTCACAGTTATTAATGGCCATACATAAAACAAAAATGAGAGCAAACTAGGCAAACAACTAGAACATGAGGGTTGTCATTAAGGGAGTGGGAGGGGGAGGGGGGGAAAGGTACAGAGAATAAGTAGCATAGATGATAGGTGGAAAACAGACAGGGGGAGGGTAAAAATAGTGTAGGAAATGTAGAAGCCAAAGAACTTATAAGTATGACCTATGGACATGAACTATAGGGGGGGAATGTGGGAGGGAGGGGGGTGGGCAGGATGGAGTGGAGTGGGGGGGGGAAATGGGACAACTGTAATAGCATAATCAATAAATATATTTAAAAAAAAAAGAAAAAAAAAAGATTTTCTCACAAACGAGAGCTAGGTATCATCTTCTACATTTAACAAGTATTTATTGAGTTTCTACTATGATTGACTACTCTCTCGGGTACAGGAGAACAGTGAACAAATCCAAAATTCTCTGCCTGTGTGAAGCTTAGACTCAGTGGGAAGAGGCTGGTTTACCAGACATAAAGTCACTTTCAGGGTTGCTTCAGCTTTAATGTTCCGGGTTACTCGTGAAGGTGGTCAGCAGTCTGTGTTTCCTCGCTGATTGTCATCGCAGTTGTGTGAACTGCTTTTTCACCTCTTCTTAATGTGGCGTTTTATGAGGTGCCTTGCAACTTCTATTTTCCTCCAAGTTCCTGCTTGGCCTCCTGATTCCTGGGATGACTGTCATCAGAAATTATTGCCCTGTCACCAGCAGTTAAAGAAGTTACTGACAGCTAAGAAAAATCCACCTGCCATGGAGTTCTGTGTATCCTACTTGCAGACCTTCTGTTTTTCCAACAGGTCTTCTTCGCCTATAGAAGCAGTTTCTCTCCTTGTCACTGAGGTTGATTTTCTCGGATAGCTGTCCCAATCCTTTCCACATCCAGGGCTATATCCTCCCTCCTTCCTTTTCCCCTTCTGGAGTGAAGGACCCTCCTAGAAAGACAAAACTCCTGGGTGACCACATCCTGCCCTACCCTAGGATTATTTCATCTCTCCAGTCCCAGAGCCTGGCAGGCCCAAGCCAGCATCAGGTCAGCCCTTTCTCCCTGTGCAGAAGCAGCATGCAACGGAAAGACCCCACGTGGTCCCCGCAACACCAGGCCTGCTCCTGCCTGGAAGTGGGTCTTCCTGTGCCCACAGCCCCTCACATGGAGAGTGGCTGGCCCATTGCTTTCACTTCTCCTTTGAGGGCTTTCTGCACAGGTGACAGCCTCTGTCTGCCATGTCGAATGTGACCCTTTCACATCTGCTGGCTTAGGTTATTTTGTTCTTGTTGTTGTACATGAGTTTATAATTTTTTATGTACTCAAAACTGCCAGCCTTTGTGATTTCTTCTTTCACTTCAAAGCAAAAATAATAATAGTTTCTCCAGACATCTGATGGAAAATCATTTACATTTTCTGCTATGTTTCTAGAATCTATAATTTTAGCCAACCAAAATTTATTTTGATCATGGGGCATGAAATTGGGGCACAAAATTGTTTCTTTAAGAAATGCTAAGTAACCTAATCATGTGTATTAAATAATTCTTTCCTCACCATCTTTTGAATATCTCTTGTTATCTGTTATATCCTTAAATATAATATGTTTATTTCTGGATAATGCTATTCTATTTATCTTCATGCTTATTTGAAGAAGACTCATCTTTGCTTCAAGGTTCCACTTTACAAACTACTAGTTAATGTTCTCAGCTGCACATGGTAATGTTCAGTGCGTGGCACTGGGGCCCGATGGCCTGAATTAGAACCCTGGCTCAGCAATTTACTAGTCATTGTGTGAACTTGAGAAAGTTACTTAACCTCCCTGGGTCTCAGTCTCTTTATTTGTAAAACGAGATAATAAAAATACCAATATGTTTTGTGTGAAGATTAAGTGAGGTATTTATTGTATATAAATGCTTTAGAACAATACCTGCCACATAGTAAGTGTTCAATAAATGATATGTACTAATGCAATAAAAATTATTATTACTAAGTTCAAAAATTCAATTAATATTTTTTATTTGTATTATGTTGAACCTTTAATTTAATTTGATAAAATGGATATCTTTCCAATTTATCGTTATTTTAAGGGACAATAATACACCTCTTCATATTTCTTCTCTAATATTAGGCAATATAATTTTAGACTTTTGTTTATATTAAATGAGATATGCATCTCTTATAAAATACTTCCAAAACAATATTTAACACACATGAGAATGGTTGTCTTTGTTTTCTCACTGATTTGAAATGGAACATTTCTAATAAGAGCAAAGAAATTTTGGAATAAGACTTGAAGGTCACTTTATACAGATGGTGTCTCTTCTGAGACTGAAATCCAGGACAAATCCCACAGTCTCCTGGAACCCCAGTTGCTCCTTCATCAGTAAGACTAGAGTAGGAAGACTTACCTCCCAGAGTTGCAGGAATAACTGAGCGATCACGTGTAAAGGTACTCAGGACAGATGCCAAATGCATTTAATTCCATCTAGAGTATATTCTTTATCTGTTAAGAAAATTTGTTGCTCTATTCCTAAATTTCTAACTTTTCTATTATAAATGTCTATTCAAATAGAGAGTTCATAAATGTATTGACTTTGTGATAAAAATCCAACTCAAAAATTATCTCACAGAAAAAAAATAAATGGCATCTTCAGTTGCATGTGTCCTGGCACTTACGACTTCTCTCCAGCCCCTAAAAAATATATATTTGTTTCATAATACCTATGCAATAAATATTTGCTGAATATTTTATTGAATGAATGAGCTCACCCTGACCCATGTGGCTCAGTTGGGCCTTGTCACATAAAGGGAAATGTCGCATGTTCAATTCCCAGTCGGGGCACACACAGGCTTAAGTTGCAGGTTTGGTCCCTGGTCAGGGAGTGTACGAGAGGCAACTGATGAATGTTTCTCTCTTACACTGATGTTTCTCTCTCTCTCTCTCTCTCTCTCTCTCTCTCTCTCTCTCTCTCTCTCCATCTCTTCCTCTCTCTCTGAAATGAAAAATAATAATAAAATAAAACCGAAGATTTGTTTGTAGGTAAATCAACTATGAACTGCTGTTCATAGTTGAATACCTCTTTCTCTGTCAAATCCGATAAAAAAGATCTTGAAAACATAGTGAATACACATACACACATGTGCACCTACATATCTATAAATGTGTACACCTATATTTATATATCCTATTCAGAGACAAAGTTTTCCTAAGAGAGAAAAATAGTTTTGTTTACTAGGGCTAAAATAAGACTTTAAAAAATATGTCTAACTCTTATGCATCTATAAGTTTTACAGACTAATGCAATTGAAAAAATTAATAAATTTGTTAAACCACCAAAATTTTGTTAACTAGGTACCACCAACACAGAGACATGATTAAAGTCAATCTTTATGATTACATTTAATTTGCATTAGTTTGGCTCACTGTAAGCAATCTATACTTTTAACCTAGAATTCCATCATATCACATCTTGCCTAAAATAGCTACTGTTCGAATAACTTTTCTCTTGATTACCTATATATAACATTGGCAAACATGTCAAGACCCAATGGTGAAGAGTAAAAAAAGAACATAAAAGAGGAAAGTAAAAAGCAAAAGTACATGTACACTAGATTACTAAATTTAGATTCTGCATATTTCCTTAGTGATAGCTAGGACACTGTACAGTTTTTTAAGGGTTTTTTGTTTTTATTTTGAGCTGAGTTTGGCCACTTTTAAATGAGTACTGATTATGTGCCAGACAGTTTCCATGCATTTAGTCCTTCAATTCTAATCATGACCAGGTAGATGGTATTCCTTGCTTCATCTGTGATTTGAAGATGAAGAAACTGAGTCTCAAAGAGGTTAAGTTAACCAGCCCGAGGTCATGCAGTGGTTCATACCAGTGGAGGTTAGAGTTGAAGCCAGATCCACTGATGTTCCAGTCCATTTTCATAACCCTGTTCTCTGCAGCCTCAGGAAGAATAGCATTTGCTGTTGGTTGTGCCCCTGAAAGGAAACAAGCACACTCACTGATCTACCAGCAGTAGTGCAATCAACCCTGACACTGTTAAACACAAGACAACAAGCCCAAAATGGAGTCACTTATGCTAAGCCTCATGCCAACAAACCAAGACTTGACCTAATTACAGTGTTGACCTTTTTTCAGAATGGAACCTTACAGCAGTCAATTGGGAATTACCTGGTCAGCACTAGTGAGGTGATCTACCTGACAGGCTCCCTCCATCCCCTACAGGAAGGTGACCTTGTCACAACCAATCTGCTTTTTGCCTGGTATGACTTCCCTGTGCTCACTCCTTTTCATTTAGTACAGCTTCTCAGATTTCCTTTCTATCTGCTAGATGAGAGGCTGCCCAATGTATGAATTATTAAATAAAGCCAATAAGGTCTTTCAAATTTCCTCAGTTCAATTTTGTTTTTTAACAACACTAAGCTACCTCCCTGTGAATACACCTGCTTTTCCTTATGCACAGCATCATCACTTACGGATCGGCAGATTTGACATGTCCACACGCTATCTGTAAATGCCAATTCAACATAGAGCTACCTCTGGGGGGGCATTAGTCTAGAAGAGGAACACACAGAGAGATGCAAGTTATTGACACTCGTCTGGTACTTAGGTTGGGTGGTGGTTTCACAAGTCATCATTACTTTGTTATACTTCAGTATGCATCAAATTCTATATAAAATATATTATTAAACTATTAAACAAAACCAAAAAATCCCCTAGGCACATTTCAAAGGTATAGAACATGAGCAGTCAATTAACAATTCGCAGTCCCTCTCCTCTGCCTCATTCCACAGTGATGAAAAAGTGCCTGAGCCAGGCCAGACTCCTGGTTCTTTCCTCCCGATAATTGCTTCTTCCCGACCAGAAGGCCTGCGAGTTGCCAGACCAGGTTTTTGGAAATTATTTGTGCTGGGAAACAAGACAAAATATCTTTCCTTAAGGACCGATCCCCCTTTTATCAAAGCTTCAAGGAGCAAAGGATTAGAGAATTAAAGAAAATAGCCTGTTTCGCTGCTACCAATTCATAAACTCTGCACTAAAGGGCAAGGACCACTCTTTATTCCTCTTGCATTACCTTGAAGCACTTGTTACAAGGCCATGCACCTAGTAGGTGGACAATTAATGTCTGTGAATCATTGTTTGAATGGATGAGTCAAGTGTCACAATTTCCATGGAGAACCTTAAATGTCACCCTTCTCAAAATTTGACCATGCTGCTCAACCTACTAAAAAGTCCATAATGAACCGCCCACAACCACAATCTTGTATGAACCTCTCTGTGCTCACCAAGTCCTTTGTGACCCATGCATACAGTTGTTGACATGAGTCACTGCTCCCACACAACTGGTATTTTTAATGCTCCAGCATTTCCTGAAGTCAAGCTCTCAGGAAATGGTTTTTATAATAATGAGCTCACACCCCCTGTGTTCCTCTTACCCCCACCACAGAATCTCAGAATAACTGAACAGGTGTCCAAATACCTAGAATTACCCAAGAAACTTCACAACCTGCCTTCTGTTTCCCATCAAAGTCACGAGGATGACCTCTTGTCCTTTGCATTTTGAAAGGAATGTGTCCATGGACTGGACACACCCTTATTTGTCTTTTATTTATATCAAGGCACAGTTTATTCCTGAAATTGGCAATAGCCTCCTCAAACCAGAACTAAATCAGGAAAATAGGTTGGTCAGGGGTATGGTCTCCAGAGTCCAACAGGCCTGGTGACCAGATTTGGACTCTGCCACGAACTATGTGGTTTTAGGCAACTCATTTAGCATTTCAGAGCCCTCAATATGTAAAGTATAGTAAGAGAAGAAACAATTCCTTAGAATTTTGTGAACATCAAATAATAAAACTCCAGTAAACTGCTGACCTCTGGCCCGGCCAACAGCAAATCTCAGTCCTTGCTAATGGTTATTGTTGTGTCAGGTTCCCCCAGAATTCAGGCCTGGGCAGTTTCTCTCGGGGGTCTTTTCTACTCAGGTTCTTTAGGCGTCCAGGTACCTTCGGAAGCTGACCTGGCCCAACCCATCCTCAGAGCACTGTCTGGCCACCCTCTGAGAATCAGAAATGTCAGGGGAGACCAGGGGGTGAGAAGGTAGGGATGGGGGGAGCAGGGGGAGGTTATAAAACCACCTGGTCTGACGCGGGTTCGGAGCAAATAAAGAAGTTGCCACAGGAGAATTAAGAGAAGGGGTATTTATGTAGTGAGGCTCTGTTGAACCATCCTGGTAAAAGTCCATTCTTCTTTAGAAAGGAGTATGTTTTTCTTACAGTTTTTCTTAAAAGAGAAACCCAAGGAAAAAGATGATGATGGAAAAGACAATCTGGCCGTGGGAGATAAGCTCCCACCATTTACATCAGACCATCTGATAAGCTTCCCAAGGGACTTTTCCAGGCCCATCAACAGCACAGGACCAGGCAGCCACCTCAAGAGGATGCCTGCTGGTGCATCCCAAGCTCCAGTTGCCCTGGAAATCAGATTCCAGTGACTCAGACACAAGGGGAGAAGGCGGGATCTAAGCCCCAGGCCACCACCTGTTCCACCCTGCGGAGGAGCACACACAAAGCTGTCCTGGAAGAATTGCTTTGAGGAGACCATAGGAAGAGAAAGACTCCCCTGACACTGCTGGGAAACAGTGGCAGTCAGCGCGCACCGGCCCTGGCAACCAGCAGCGCGCTGGCTCAGGCTGAGCAAAGCCTTTCTGTGTTCATGGCATGAGAGCAGACCAACAATAAAAAGACAGTAACCAGTCCCTTAAATGATATTTCATGGCTATCAAACAGCCATGACAGGCCCATCAAAGGAGTAGCCCATGTATGCAGGCTGGTGGGAGACCCTCCTGGCAAGTTAGACACATTGACAGCGCCAGGGAGGGGAATACAGTTCATGGGGTCTCTCTGTTTATGAAGAGCAGCACTCTGCATAACAAATGTCCCATCCGTGCATAATCTTCGGTTGGCATAATTACCTCTGGATCCAGTCATGGGAGTTACTCTCTGTCCTAACCAAAGATCCTTGTCATTGGGAAAACTAAGCTGTTAATATTTCTATAAATCAGCAAGATGCATTAGTCTGATGAACAAGGAGCCCTCCACTTTGCATCGGCAGGCCTCCTGCTCTGGGTGACCTTGACACGTTCTGTCAGCCATCTAGGCTTCAGTTTCCTCATCTATAAACGTTTTCTTTAAGGGGATATCTTGTGGGCTTTTCTGAATATTCCCACTGTAATTTATTATTCTCTTCTTTTAAAAATTTTTAGTAGAGACTTAGCACACATGCAGTCAAGTGCACTAAGAGAAACGTTACCCTACTTGGCATTATCCATCTTTCAGGCGGTGGAAGATGGGGGCGCGGTGATGCTTATTCTCTCCTTGTGTCAGCACTAGTGTCCGTTTTATAGATCCAAGAGCTAGATAACCAAAGGCACAGAGAACTTGTCAGTCACATCACTCAGAGTAGATCTCCAAAGTCCTGGCGCATGATGTTTAGTCTGGCAAGCTAGACCTCAGAGTGGTCAGCCATTCGAGTTCATGGAGTGGGTCTCTGGGATGGGGGCAGCCCAGCCTGAACCTGGGACAAGGGTGGGAAGAAGTCATAGTCTGAGAAGAGATTTTTAGATCACAAGGAAATGACTAGAAAGTGTGAGTACTAACATATCTGGGAAATTACAGTTCCCTTTGACCTCCAGCAACTGCCATAATTCAATGGCAATTATTTATTGGGTGCTTTCTGTATGCTAAGCATTCCACAGAGAGTTTAACATGGATTATTTCATTTAATCCTCAAAATAATCTACAAAGTAGGATACTTATACTACCCAATTTTACAGAAAAAGAGTCTATCATTCAAGGAAATTGTTACTTTTCCTGAGCTATAGATACAGTGGCAGAGCTGGAATTTGAACCCAAACCCACAAACTTTACCATGACATTATTTGGGTTCTCACAAGCCACTTCCACCTTATTCTGCACCCAAAGCGTTATCGCGCTCCAGGAAAACGCAGTATCCCAACCAGACGGCACACTTCACATATGTTTCTACTGGATCAGCCTCTAGTCTGAAATGGTTTTCACCCCCCACTCTGCTCTCCAAATTTGTGCTTGAAGGCTTAACTCAAATACCACTTCTCCTATCCATTCCATTCTACACAGAAAATCTTCTGCATTGAATTCATGGCAAAACTGTTGTCTAGTCCTGGCTGGTGTGGCTCAGTGGATTGAGCGTGGACCTGCAAACCAAAAGGCCACCAATTGATTACCAGGCAGGACATATACCTGAGTTGCAGGCCAGGTCCTCAGTAGGGGGTGTGCGAGAGGCAACCACACATTGATGTTTCTCTCCTTCTCTTTGTCCCTCCCTTCCCCCCTCTCTGAAAATAAATAAATAAATAATTTTATTTAAAAAAACTGATGTCTAATCTGTTCACCTTGGGTCTTCATTTTTAAAAATGTGTTACATCATTCATTCATCCAATGATATACATACACATTCATTATCCTTTCTCCTCAATTAACAACCACTAAAGAGGAGGAACCACGCTATTTCTTTTGTATCTCCCAAATTTTATCATGGCACAAAATTTATAAATCAACATGGTTCTGTACAGCAGATATGAAAATTATATTACATTAAAGCTACACCTTGTATTTGTTGGCTGAATGTCCTAATTCATTCCCTAAGCATTTAACCAACTCTGAGCCAGAATAAATTGTCCTTTAAACGTTTTATCCCCTCACACCAGTAATATTCAATCTCACATTTTTCCCATACCAGCAACCACTGTGTGTGTGTGCGTGAAGGTGAATGTATGTGTGTATAAAGCATATGTTCTGACAAAGCAAGGGATAATAGCATATTGTACGTTGGGTTAACCCGGGATGGCATTACTTGCTTGCTAACCAGCAAACCTGCCTGGGAAGTGAGCAACTTTCTCAGGCCTCTGCTCAACCTGTGTTGACAACCTTGGAAGAGAAGACTTAATTGCAGTCATAAAGTAATACCTACCCTCTATTCCCTTTGGATTGCTTATGTGTAGTCTGAAATTGCTGAACAGGTTCTGCAGGTTTTTCTTGTTCATTTGCTGAGCTTGAATCAAGAAGGGAGAGTTCCAGGTTCACCCAACTGTAAACAGTACCTCTCAAGGTCAAACCAGAGTTTGCACAAAGCTGGGGGCAGCGAGGGAAGGGTTTCTGGGTGTAACAAATGACAGTAACGTATTGCATGTATACTACCCTGCATGCCTGGACTGAGAAAAAAATGAAAACAAGATCCAGGAGAATAGTCTTCCAATTGATTTCTTACTTTTTTTTTTTTTTTTGGCAAACATGACAATTGACTTTTTAAAAATAATTAGATTGCTGACCTTTGCTTTACCCCACTGCCCCAACCCCAAAACTTTTTCTTTCATTATATAAACATTGTTTGAAGTTACAAGGAGCATAAGCATAGCCTAGTAAGCTAGATATTAACAGATTGCTAAGGAAGTCAGTGGGCCGGCCAGCCTCAGGCTGTCTTGGCAGAAACGCTTGAGACTGAGCTCCAAATGCATGGTTTTGACATGTTCAATTCACTCCCATGTACCGGGCTCTACTTTCTCCAGGCCCATGGGGTCACAACACTGGACAAGTCCACACACACTCCAGAAGCTTGCAGCCTGAGGGTGGTGATCAAGTCACAGCCACCAAAATCCAGGAAATCATAGCAAGCAAGGATGAGAAATCCTCTCCCCACGGCTTTCATTTTACAAACCACTGCTCACTAAATGTGGGTCTTTGTTTTGGTTTAAGTCCAAATACCCGAACCTTGGGCCCATTTCTGCCTTTTTCTAGCCATAACATCTGAGCGGAATCACATCACCAGTTGCACCTCCACTTCCTCATCTGTAAAATCAGCGTCTGTGTAGATGAGGAGTTAGCAAATACGAGCCTGAGGGCCAAATCCAGCTCCAACCCGTTTTGCAAATAGAGTTGCCTGGAACACACCTGCCTGTTGATTTACGTGCTGTCTCTAGCTGCCTTCATTCTGCAGCAGCAGAGTAGTTGTGGCGCATGGCCCACAAAGCCAATATTTACGGAGGTTTTTACCAGATTACCTGTAGACAGGTGAAAGCACTTTGAAACTGAAGATAACCATACAAATGGAAGAAATTATCAAAAGGTGCGGCCTGGTTCCAGGAAGACAGCAGTTCCGTATGTTTATTCACATCGACAGCAAACATTCGTTCCAAAGGGTCTCAAATTGAGATTAATATTTCTCCAGAAGTACGGAGGAGTTTTTTTAATGCCAATGTCAATGCCCAGGACTCACTGTCTGGAGTTTCTGAGGGCCTCATATCTGCATTATTTGCTTGTTTGTTTGTTTTTTGGAAAGCTCTTTAAAAAATTCTAACATGCACTCAGGGTTAAGAATGTTGATTTAACAAAGGCCCGCACGCAATACCATGATTAACTTTGAACAAGTAAGGAGTCAGACTTTTGCAAGTAATTTTAAATCAGGTTGTACGAGCTTAAAACAATACATAAAGCAATTAATAAATATATATATATATAAAATAACACTGCTATGTATGCAGAGCTAGCTGCATAAGAATTGTTTTGAGAACTTGTTTAATAAACAGGCTTGATATGAATCAAACCTCAGAGATTCTGATATTATCTGGGGAAGCATCAGAGCATCAGCATTTGTTTGAAAGCTGCGCTGGAGATTCCACGCTCTAGTCAAACTGTAATGTAAGGATTCAAAAGTAGGTAACTCCTAAGGCCAGGCCTCATGTCATTTTATCTTTAACTCTCAAAGGCCTAAAGTCACATCTGTAACTTCATAGGTATTTGGTAAATGTGTAATACATAGAACTTAATTTAGAGATGACTAGTGAGTGTTTTGGTGGACGCGGACAACAGACTTAAGGATTTAAGCTTGGCCTTGAAAGATGAGGCTGAGACGCCTGTTCTACATATTAAACAACCATCTAGTGCAGCCTTCCCCCCCAACCCCACGCTTCCACACTGACTACCAACCAGACCAAAAGATTGTGATTTTGGAATCACTAAGCCACTGAGGTTCCCTTAGGCAGACTGAAGTTCTCACGATTGCTTCAATCTTTTTTCTGGGAATTGATCTTTTATGCCAACTGGGCAGGGTTACTGCCCCATAAACCTACCTCCTGTGATTAGCTTTTACTGTTGACACTTGCAATGATTAGACAGGGCTGAGCAAAGGGTATTTTTGCAGCTCGCAGGGAGAAGTACGGAACATAAATAAACATTGCATCTCATTACAAAGTCCCGAATGTGCAAAACACACTGGTCCAAATGCCACGATTAGATAAGCACCTGCGATGCCCATTAACTTCAAAGGGAAATTGAAGCCAAATCTGGGCCCATATGCTCCCGGTCCTTAGACTTAAACAAGTCAGATGACTCCTATTTTCACATTAAGTTAATTTCTGAAACAGCCCACATGATAGTTATTGCTCCAGACCTTTAATAATTACCTCGGGGTGGCCTCTCTCAACCAGGCTGTGAAATTTCTGGGGTTTCAGATGAGCCTTTGGCCACACCCTAAACACGTCCTTTTTAAAGATGGGTCGTTTTAAATGACTATGAGTGACACCCACATCCTCCCCCACAAAAGAAACTAAAATATGACACTGATGCACAAAAATGCATTTGTTTTGTGTATGGGCAAAGGGTTACTGAAGTGGTCTTAATAAAAGCCATGATTGACAGCGAAGGATTGCGACGATGCACAAGGAATCTCTCCAAAAGAGAGTGCTGGAGGCCTCTCTGTCTCAATCGATGATGTTCTGTTGGCAAGCTGCCCTATGCACTACATCACATGCCACTCTAAACATCAGTGGTTCAGGGTGGGAGGTTGCAAGTAGCCTGGGAAAGGGTCACATTCTAAAACTTCACTGTGCCTACATGAGGCTATGGTGACAAAGTAGACCCCAAAGTTATGACTCATCTGTTGAGACGGCCTCCCCTGGTCACATTTAGTTTACATCGGTGTAGGAAATGACTGGCTACGCAGAACGGATTCTGTGGATCTGGGGAGAACCCTGTGTTCAAATGCATCCTTACTACTTGATTGTTAAAGCCATAGAATCCCATCGTGAGGTCCTTACTGTCAGAGGAGCATGCACCACAGGCAGGGACATAGGCTGCAGGGCTGAGTGGGCAGAGACCGATGAAAAACACCTCACTATGGACCAGGAAGGTCTGTCCAGAAAGGTCTCTTCATCATAGTTCAGATAATTAAGAAACTTTAAATCAATGACCTCCTCTCTCATTTCCAGAAGCATCAGAATTTGTTGATGTAGATCCATGGGTAGGGAGCTGGATATGCATTGGCCACCAGGCCTATCAATTCTCAAAAACAGCAACTGCAGCAGAACCCAGCATCACCCCCCAGGGCAAGCCCAGGAAGGATCAGAAGGGATTTTTTTTTTCCTTTTTCCAATAAAGACTGAACATACCATGTGATACTACGTGGACCAAAGAGGGGACTACACTCAGCATGCTCACTGATGTCCCAGGACATTGGGGAATGGTGACCTGTATCACAAAGAAATACCCCCTCCTGGTTACCACGTGGGTGTGCAATCAGAACCCAAAGCAGAAGAAGAATTATGTGCTTGTACAATTCTGATATCTAAATAATAAAGGACTCTGAGTGTATAAAAATTCTAAATAACATTCTGTGGTGCGAGCACTTCTTCCATAGTTCAGATATGCTCAGGAGGGCTGAGCCACTCAGCAATATGCTGTACAAGTAAGTGATGACCTGGGGGAGCACGAGACACACTGCGTGGACCCTGGTGGGTCATATACGTTAAATACTGGCCTCCCGGGTGATCTTTTTTCTTTTCGGTATTCTTGACATGGGTAATCCTTCATTAACATTTTAGTGTAAAGGGGATTTCATCAAGTAACGGATGGGGTCCATGGTCGAGGTTACATGTTTTAGCCAAAATGAGATGAGATGGCAATAAAGGGAAGGGAAGGAGGAAGGCAAGCTCGGTCTATAGCCCAGTCTGACCCGAAGGAGAAGTTTTAAGCATTTGTTATAAATTCCATGGGTATTTACTGGGCACCAGCAACAAGACCAGGTTCCTACTTGGGAACCCAGAAAACCAACAAAGCAACAGGTCTGTTTCTTCCTTTTTGTGTGTTACAGGGGTGGAAGGGGAAACGCTATAAGAACATGGGCTAGGAAAGGACCTTCTGATAGGGTGTCAGGAATGCCAGCCCTGAGTGGGTGACCTTTAAAATGAGAACTGTAAAATGAGAGAGAAATCTGCTGTGCACAATGTAGGGAGAGAGGACAAGGGAGGTTTCAAGAAGAGGGTGTTTATTCTCTAGGGATGGCTGCGAGGACGAAACTGAGAAAAGGTCGCAGTTCCTTCAGGTTGCCTGGGCGGCCTCTGAGAGAGAGGTGTCTGCACAGTGGAGTGGGTGCAAAGGGGAGAGTTTTCTGTAGGAAGTGGGGACAGTGGGTGTGGGCTGTTTGTGTTAGCTGCAGCAGGGGAGGATCTGAGCTCGGTTTTGCTCTTTCAGGCCGTCAACATAGGTGGCTTTCAGTTTCCAGCTGAGCCAGCCCTGGTGGGTACCTTCCAGATAAACAGCAATCACAGCAGTGGAGTGATTCATCTCTAGTTTGCTCCCCACCGAACTCCCACAGTCACTATCGACGCCTCTTCCTTAAGTCCCCTCCACCCTCCCCAGTGACTTTGTTCATTCTTCTCTGAGATTGAGGCCACTAGATAAAGGCCTCTTCATGTTTTCCCTTCTCCATCTTGGTGTTTCTCTACACCTTCGCTCCCCATTTCTTAGAGAGGAAGGCCTCCTTGAGTCCAAAAGTAACTCCACCTAGCCACAGAATCTGGCTCTTCCTCTTTCTTCCATAAACTTGTTCCACCATCATGCTCTGTCTCATTTATTCAATTTCTCCCTCACTTCTGCCATCTCCGCTCTCCTGAAGGGTTCTCACTCAGGCTTGTTTATCTTCCCAGCCAGCCTCCAACTCTCCGGAATTTTATATCAGGACCTCTAGATTGGATCACTGATTTCGCCTCTCAGTGACTCGCTCACCCCTCGGCCCTTGTTCCCTGGCTTCCTGGACTGACCACAGGCTTTTGCCCCAGTTGCACTCTGCCTCAGTGCTGGAGGCTCACTCCTCTGCCTGGCAGCACTAGGTACCTGCCAGGTTTCCAGACCCTGCATCTCTCTTCCCAACCCTCATCTGGAGTGCAACCCTGTGCCAACGCCTAGAACCACCCTGAGTCAGACAAAAGAGACATAAAGGTCACTCACCCCACCTTCTGAGATGCAGCATTGCCAAGACTTGCTGCTGCTCCAGGTTCAATCTCTGTTGTGAAAATCATCTTGGGTCTCATATGTGAGCCCAGTTTTGACTCCAGTACTGATTTCATTTTTATTCACCCTATTTATTGAGCATTTTTTATGCTCCATACCTTGTACACACAATCTCGTTCACTCCTCACATCATCTCGTGTTACAGAGAGCTTCAGAAATTTGCCCAAAGTCAATAGCCTAGAGATGGTGGGATCCAGAGTCAGACCAGGCCTTCTGACGCTAGAGGTCACGCTCAACAAATAGTTATAACTTTGAACAGAAGAAGGAGTGGGGGCTGTGTGTGTGTGTGTGGGTGTGTGTGTGTGTGGTGGGGTGATGGTGGGAGGAAAGCTCTCTGAGATCTTGCTACTCATGCCAGATTTTCTGGTCCTGATTAGCTCCTGCCTGGCTGCCAGGAGCTGTTATTATCACTCACTCCGTGCCCCTGTCACTGGGCCTGTGGGGACTTGCCCTTCCTTCCTGCTCTCAGCCTTCTGATGTTGACAGCTGTCCTGGAAAATCACATGCTGGCTGCTGCCATGCTTGCCAGACACAGATTGTACGTGCTACTCTGGACTTCCTGCCCTCTTTGTCCCAGGCCTGCCCCTGCACAGGGGGCCGGCCAGGCCTTTCTCAGTCTGTTCACCCCCATGCAAGTAACTGAGTTTTCTCTATGCCATCGTTTCTCCACAGAGTCTTGCACCTGGTTCTCCGTGACAGAATTCATCCTTCACACCCTCGGTTACAATCCTTTAACTCTTGGCTTATTCTCTCTTTCTGGCTCTTTCCTCGACCTATGTTAGATTACCGTATTTTTTGGACTATAAGATGCAATTTTCCCTCCCAAATTTGGGAGGAAAATGGGGGTGCGTCTTATAGTCTGAATGTAGCTTACCTGGTTTGCTACAGGATTTCTGCTTTAAAGGGTATTATTAAATGTTTTACCACACTTTTTACTTCAAAAATTTTTTTTCCTATTTTCTTCCTCTAAAACCTGGTGCACTTTATGGTCCAAAAAATACAGTAAGTTAATGCCACACCTGTCTTCTTCACCCCTTTCTAATATGTAATTTCCTTTTTGTCAAATTTTAATATTTGTAGTGTTGAATTGAGTCATTACAACACAGTCCTTCAAAACAAGAATGGTACAGAAAAACTCAAACTGCTAAGCTTGTTGGGAAAGATGAGTCCCTGAAAGGAGAAATCTAACAAGAGAATAAAAACAATAATAATTAGGACAATAATGGCCAATAACCAATATTTCAACATGCTTTGCAATTAATTACCAACTGCCAGACCCATTGGGGTCCTCACTCTCCCAAAAGATGTGTTCTGCGACTTTCTGAAAGCTGCGCAAGTATGACGGCAAGACTCGGCTCCCAGGCTCGGACTTCCAGTGCCCACCTCCTTTCTAAAATCCTCTTTAAAGAAAAGAAGTCTGCCTGTTCATCGAGCTTATCTGGGTCAGTTTGAAAACCCCAAGCAGAAATCCCCCAGCTTAGTATTACGTGTTCTCCAACAGCAAGCATCTTCAAACAGAAACCAAAACCGATGAAAACCAAATACAAATGGCTTCTGGCTTCTCTTCAATGGTAGCAAATCTTAGTTCTTTCTTTTTATTCCATGTGAAGAATTGATAACTCCCAAGGGGAATTGTGGACTTTCCAAGGGTTAAGCAATGAGACATGAGCTTAGGAAATGAAACTTTCAGGAATGAAATCATCTTTCCTTCCATATATGCAAGGAAACACTACATGCACATTCACTTTCTTACATTTTATTTCACAAAATTTAAAGTCAATAAGACCAAAAAGGGCAAGTTTGGTTAATTAGTTGTTTTTATCCTCCTCCCATTACTATAGCAAAACTACATACATGGTGCATCGGCTCTTTATGACTCTAATCTCCAACAAGAGAACTGAGTATGTACTGTTTTGAGGACATCGGTTCATTCAGGATGATGAGACAACTTTAGAAAAAAATCCCCTTGATAGAAGAGGAGTATAGGCCATATGGACTTCCCCTCCTGGTTTAAATGTCATGTTTGTGAACACGGGAAAGTATAAATCACAAAGTATCAAAGTCAGAAATGACCCCTCTGTTGAATTAAGCAGACTTCGAGCTGACTCGCCTGCTATTCCTCCTGACTAACTTCCCTCCATAGAGCTGGTACCTTTCCTCCTTGCAGGCCTCCACTCAAATATTACCTCACAGGAGACACTGCCTAAAATTGCTCCTCTCCCATTACTTTCTATCCCCAGCTCTCCTCCCCTTCGTTTTATTAATATTATTTGTCACTGCCTGACATTATATTTTTATCTGTTTGCTTATTTATTGTCTGTGCCCTCCTCCTGGAAGATAAGACTTTTATGTGAATTTGTTTTAGTTACTGCTGTTTTCCCAGAAACCAGCATCCTGAATTCAAGTCCCTGAATAACTTTCAGGACACCACTTAAAGACCGTTATATTTTTCTTCATATGTAGGAGAAACTGCAGGATTTGGGATGACTTTGAAGATAAATAGGAAAAAAAGATAGAGCAGAAACAAAATTTGCTCATTGCTAAGGATTTTTTCACTTTAAACACTGCAGAGAGGGGGTCTCCTCACTTGGCTTTTCTCTTTTCTCTGCAATACAAGCACAAACACACTAGTTGGGTGCCAGAAAAAAGTCCATTGAATCTGCATGTTACCTCAAATATCAAAGGAAGTGAAACAGAGAAACGTGTTCCGGATTTGGCGGAGAGAGTCTAATACACTCAGCCCCTCACACTCACTCTGTGGGTTCCTTTTAATAGTTCAATTTGGTTTCTAACCTTATTCTTCTCAAAATTAAGAAGGAGAGGAAGATTAGTTTACTCACTCAATGAGAAACACAAATGCCACACTTCTCGGAGTTCCTCTCACCACGATGCCTCCCAGAAGCCCACCCCCCCATCTATCACCTTCTAGCTTATTAGACTCAATTTCTTTGCAGTGTTTATCTCTAAAATTATATTTTATTTATGTTTTACATGTTCATTATCTGATTCTTCCAGGTATAACATAAGCTTCATGAGACCAAGAGCTTTGTCTCTTGTCCACCAACTCTTCTCCACAAGCTGGGTTTCTGACACATGGAAAAACCTCTACAAGCTTCTGTCGAATAAATGAGACTTGAAGCTTCTGTTGAGTAGCTGAGGCATGAAGTTGCATCGGCTCTTTGAAGGCTTCTCGACAACCCCTACCTAACTTTAATGTTCTTGCTTTCCCAAGTACTCTTTGTGCCTATCAGCTCTTCCCCATCCCCAGGACTTGACTCGCTAGGATTTTCCTTGCACATGCTGGTGTAACACCTCTGAGCCCTCTGCTGCTTCACTGCACCAAGCTGACGCAAACAGCACAAGCGTGGTTGGAATTACTTCACAGACTCGTGTTTTGTTTCCCGCAGAGACGGCTTAGGTCTTAGCCCAAGGACTAGAGAAGGAAGAGAAGGTTTTTGAGACAATGACAATAAGGTGAGTTTTTAAGACACTAAGCTTTATATGTGGGTAGAAATGCTCAAAGGGCAGTTTACGTATATAGACCTGATGTCAGAAGAGACATCTAAGCTAAAATCGTTCATTTATGACTCATCAACGTATGTTTAGTCTGACCAACATGTCGAGAGCCTGAGCTCACCTGTGGAGAATGTGGAGCCTGAGAAGAGCAGTGAAGGGCAGAGCCATCGTATCCCCACCACGAGTGGGCAGGAAGAGGAAGAAGAGTGAGGGGAAACCTCGTCAGGGTTAGGAGGGCCAGAGAGGGTTTCATTGTGGATGCCAATTGCATCTGAGAAAAAAGTTAAAATGTGCAAGATGAAAGAGAACGGTCAATGGCATCAAATGTCACAAGGGATCCAAGGAAGAAAAAGCCAGAAAAGTGTCCACGGGGTTTGGCAGTCAAGCTTTGCCACAGTATTTTCTCCTGAGTAATGAGAACAGAGGGATTGAGAATGGACTTTCTGGAAGGTGAGTAATTAAAGGAAGTGAGTTAACACAGTGTCCTTGACAACTTAGCTTGGAAGATAAGGAGAAAAATAGGCTGGTACTGCACTCATATAGGAGAATCTGTGGAAAGTAAATTGATGTTTACTACTCAAAAGTAGCTTTTAAATTGTGTACTTGAAATGTGTATAATTTCTATATGCCAATTATACCTCAATAAAATGGTATTTTTTAAAACTGTGTTTTAGAATGTCACAAAAGCTCAGTATCTTCTCATTTGAAAATTAAACTTCAAATTCATAACATATTAAGATATTTCCTGATATAAGAATGAGAAAAATCCAGGAGAGAAAAACCACAAAAATATGTAAACAAATAATCCTGGTTTACAAATAAGAATAAGACCAAAAGTAACAAAAGCACTTTTTCTTTTACCGTAGAAAGCAAAAAGGCACCATAGCCTGGAATATGAGACAGCACAGAGAAAGGGCTGGAACTGTGGTTGCAACTTGGTGATTCTTGTAGGCGTATCTAAGAGGCCATTCACTAAACTAAATTATGACCCAAATTGAGGCAATAAAGGCCAAACTAAGACCTCCAGGAGGGACTCAAAGACTTTCCTGATGAACAGGCCTTAGTGTTATCAAAACTTCATTTAGGGTCGCAATGGTAAAAAAAAAAAATGTGTAAAGGGATACCTTGGGTAGAGAGGGGAGAAAAGCATCCTAATTAAATATTTACTCTTTTCCGGAGGTTCAGCAATTGTCCTACCAGTGTCCTAAAAATTAAAGTGAATAAAATGTCAAGGTTTAAACAATTTCCCAATAGTTAGTGAACTCTAAGATGAGACAGGTAGATGAAACTAAAGAGAAATAAATATTAACTCAATGAATGCTGTTTGTTCAGAATGCAACCCTCTAGAATTTTCAATGCAGTATTTTCACATGGAAGAGAAAAACATGAGAGAAACAAAAAAGCCAATAACTAAATACTAACACATATAGTGCTTTACGTTTCGTCAAAGCATACATTTCCTCATTGGATGCTCAAAATGATTCAGGGGGGGCAGTGCCCCAGGATCTCCCCTTACCCCCACCACCCCCGGGTGGTATTTATCTTAGTGTTTTCACACAAACAGACCCTGAGAGGTAACGTTTTCCTTTGAACTCTCTTGTTCTCCACAACATTATTCAGAGAAACAGATTTGTCAGTGACTAAAAATGTGATAGAGTAAGGAGGGAAAAGTGGAGACGAGGCATTTCATATCTGCTGAAATGTGTATAGTCACCTTAATTTAAAAAAAATCTAAGCACTAAAGATAAGTGACATGCTTACCAACTTGCTAATTAGAGAACTAGACAGGAGGTTAAGTGAGGTAGCCATCTCCTTCCAGATTGCAATTCGTGATTAGAAAAGCAACTTGCAGTACCTGCTATAGGCTTGGAGAGAGTCATTATAATGCTCTGTACCCCCGTGACCTCAGAGCACACAGGGGGCAGTGCAAAAGCATGATGATTCACGGGCCTGACAAGACATTTAGCATCAATTTGGTACCCAATGTACTAGCATCTTTATTTATTCACCAGTTCCCATTTCCCCAACCCAATCCAGTTTATTCCCCCTAAAAGGGTAGCTGGTATTTGTAGAGACCTTACAAAGTACTAAGCATGGTTCTAAGCATTTTTCACATATTAAGTCATTTAATTACCACAATGACTCTACGAGTAGGTGCTATTTTTTGCATATTCATTTACAGATGAAGTGGCCATGACACAAATAGGTTAGATAATTTACCCAGTTGGCACACAGCTGACGAGGGCAAGAGCAGAGATTCAAGCCCAAGCAGTGTGGAATGGAGCCTCCGTTCACAACCACTACGCTGCACAGTTTCTGTTTTATTTCAGCTCAGAATCACCTCCCTTCTGGCACGTTGCAACAGCTTCCCAGGTTGGTCTCCATTAAACGTACTTCTTTTTACATTATTGTTTTTTAATTATAGAAATAATACATGTGTATATTCTCCGAATAAACTATTATAATAGCATGAATTAGACAAAATCCCATTCAGACACCAACTGTAATCCCAAATTCCTCCCCAGGGTCTGCTATGTCTCTTCTTAGATATTTTTCTACATATGTATATGTGCCTTTAAACTTTTGCAGTGTTTTTGGTACTCTTAAAGTAAATGTTAGGGGAGGGAGGTGGGGTTGGCTGGGGTGGGGTGGAAGGGTGGGGAGAAAATGCAGACAACTGTAATTGAACAACAATAAAAATATTTTAAAAATACAAAAAAGTAAATGTTATATTATTCATTTGCAAATTTTATTTTTATTCATCTATATTTCTTTGCTAAATCAAAAAAAGTGTGACCTTTAAAAGAAAAAAAAACCCATTCCCTTTCTTGAAAAATTATCCCATTCTGAAATAGAGATGCCATAACCCTATTTGAAGTATAGTGCTTCTCCCCACCATTCAGTATCAGTGAAATAAAACAAAGTCTCCTCACATGAAAAAGCCAGAAAAAAAATTTAAAGACTCAAGAAGTTGAGAAGTATATACAAAGTCTGTCTGGAAAAAGTCCAGCCATTGTTAATATATCGAGAATGGTGTGTGACATTGATGCAACCTGGCAGCCAAGGAGAGTGGACTGGAATGCGCATGTGTGAACAATGGTGACTTCACTGTACTAGTCAGTGGGGGCAGTAGACAATCTTGAGTGAGCAAATGTACTGTGCAGTCATCACATTCAAAATAACAGAGCAAGTAGAGCAACGAATCTGCATCAAATTTTGTGTTAAGCTTGAACATTCCTCCACAGAAACTTTTCAGATGATTCAGAAGGCTGCAGCTATGGGCAACTGGTGATTGGCAGCTTCATCACGACAATGTGCCTGCTCATGCATCATGTTTTATGCAGTTTTTTGGTGAAACATCAAATCACCCAGGTGACTCAGCCGCTCTCTAGCCCAGATTTGGCAACCTGTGATTTCTGGCTTTTCCCAAAACTAAAATTACCTTTGAAAGGGAAGAGATTTCAGGCCATCCATGAATTTCAGGAAAATATGAGGACAGCTGATGGCAATTAGAAAAACTGTCTGAGGTCCCAGGATGCCTACTTTGAAGTGGACTGAGGCATCACTGTCCTATGTCCACTGTTTCTTGTATCTTGTATCTTCTTCAATAAATGTCTCTATTTTTCATATTACATGGCTGGATACCTTCTGGACAGACCTCATATATACACAGAAGATTGAGGGGAACCGGTAATAGCAGCTAATTTATAAGTGAAACAATCCATAGATGAGGGGATCCTCACCTGGGGATTTGCTATGCAGCGAGACCAGTTCCAGTTCTTGATAAAGTTTAGATAACAAGAATGTTTAGTTTAGACTTGCTTCTCATCCCCATAGCAACCTGGAGTATTGGAGTAACACTGTAGTTCTGCTTAATGAACTAATCCCTTCATGGACTTGAATGTGTTTGCTTCTTTACTTGTTCACTATTTCCTAACTATAAGCTCATAAAGATGGGAATTACATCTTATTTCCTGCTGCAGTACCATTACCTAGCTCAATACCTGGCACATAGTTGGAGCTCAACAAATATTTGTTGAGTGAGTGCATTAAGCCAAAGATATCTGACTAATGTTGATTATCAAGGTTCAATGAATCTATATCTTGGCTTTTTGAAGCCCTAAAATCAGGTTGATTTGATCACCCATGGCCACTGTACATTGATCTGAATAATTATAGACCTACCTGTGGGAGAGTAGCAGAAACATAAGCTTTAGTTAACAATCATCTCTGCCACATGCTTGTGTGTGACCTTGAGCAATTTTCTTAACCTCTCCCTTCAGTTTCCTTATTTGTAATAATAAAAAGATGATAAAACCTTTAGGATTTAGTGAGAACTAAATGGGAAAAAAGGTATTAAAACCTCTAATAACATGTGAGACCTTGAGTAAGTGTTCAGTAAATGTCAGTCCTGTGCCTATGTCTCCCTCCACCCACTCACTCCCCCCTTACTAAGAATAAGACTTTGCGTTTATTTATCCTGATAAGCATTTCTCTTTTCTCATTTCCATTTGTGGCAATCTGGGCAACAACTTCTTTCTCTTCCAATGCTGACCTATTGTTTTTTTGGAATCAGTCCCAAGGCTCTGGGCTCTAGAGATTACCGTTGGACTGAGAAGCATCATGGATCAAATCCAAGTGCTGCAGCACATAATGGCTCTGCCAATTTAAAAAAAAAAAAAAAAAAAAAAAAAAAAAAAAAAAAAAAAAACCTAAACTGTTGTAGTAATTTTATGGAGTGCAATATATATTCCAAAGTTTATAGCAAGGTTACCAAATGTGGCATTCTAAAAATCTAAAAACTCACCCCCAAATTATTCATCTCCTTATAGAAATAAATTGCTATGTTGAGTATTAAAACAGACACTTTGCCCTTGAGCCTAAAGTTTTCTCCAAAGGTCCCACAATTAACATTTCAAACCAGTGAGTGTTATTCAAACAGGGAAATGTAGAATCTTAAGCTTACTTTCACCAGATTTAGACTTTCATCTGTGATATTCTGTATTCAACCCCCACCTTTTCTGCTTCTTCAAATTCTTTTAGATCTACCTAAAGCCCTTTTTTACAGAGTCTTAGAGTCTCAGAAACACTTGCATTTATTTTTTATGTACACAACCTAACAAGTCACCCTGAGGCTTTAAAAAGAATTTAAGGAGACTCAACCTACCACAACCCTTTCCCTATTATCTGTCTTGCTCTTCTCCAGCATTTCAGATTGTCTCCCACAAATCATTGGGGAGGATCTATTGGGTTGATACCTGAATGATCTCCTAGCAATTAGATGTGTGTTTAAAGCATGATATCCATTACTTCTCCTTCATTCTGCATTACAGCCTTGAATAACGCCTGGCTTGATGAAAGCAGTGTTTCGGCTCTCCTGGTTAGGTTGCAACCACAGCCTTTGAGTGGAGATCAGTCTGGGCAGCATATAAATCTTGTTTAAAAAAATAAATCAAATTCTTGCCTTGAGGCCTGGGGAGTATCCGGAATAGTTGTGCCCTTGGCCTGAAGATTACATCTTTTCTTCAAAGATTTAAAAACAGCCACCAGGTTAGAATTATAGTCAATAGGATTAGCTAAACATACTACACCCCAAAGACAAGCAACAGCTTGAGTCCTGGGCCACAGCTCACCTGGTCGGAGGAGCTGACTGCACAGAAAGTTCAAACCCCAGGAATTCACACACGACTCAGGCATCATCACAGAACTCTGAAGTGGAAATTAACAGCTAGATGAGCCTGAATAGGCCGAGAAAAAACTACATTTTCTCAATTCTGTATTCCGGATCCTATTTTTGGTCTTAATATGTAAACTGCAGCCAAGACATGCATCCAGGTGGTCTACAGCTTGCCGGGGGGCTTTGCTGCGTTTAGAAATCAGCAAGCGAATTTCAGGGCGAGAACAGAGGAGAACGGATCCGAGGCCTCCCTTTAAAGACACATTATAATCCAACTAGTCGGAGGAAGCTAGTTGCACAATCCAATCCACAGGGAGGTGGAATGGACTGAAAACTGGGAAATAAATAGAAACCATATGGCTAGCTAAGCATCAGTCCTGCAGGCCAAGTATTTGCTGGGAGGAGGAGCTGGGGGACCCAATCAGGAGCAGTATTTCAGGACCTAGATCTTCCCATTTCCCTATCATTTGTCATGCATGGTGTCTTTCCAAGGCTTGGTGTTTGCACTGAAAAAAAAAAAAAAAGCCTGATAATCTTAAAGTACAGTGCGTTTTATGATATTTTTTTAGTTCCTTAAAGCAGTTTGTTCAAGTAACTTAATTCTTTAAAGATGGAAAACAGATAAAGAGAAATACAGGTTATAAAATTCATCCTCCAAATATTTCATTGGCTGACTGGTTAACTATGATTTGCCATTAGTAATAAGGCAAAGATAAAAACAATAACTGAAATGGACACATTTCAAACTGACAAAAATCCCAGACCAGTTAAAATTGTAAATTAAAGTTTAGATCTCTTCTCTCTCTCATTTAAAAAGCAATTTTGCCCCAAGGCAAATCCAAGTTAAACCACTAAACCACTTAAATTATAGCGGTGAAATCAAAGCTTTGCTCTGGATATTAGGAGCTGAGATCCACTGCACTACATAGCTTGTGAAATCATCTACTATTCCAGGGAAATCATGCTACACTGTTAGAAAACTTTGTTCCTTCCTTGGCCATACAATGAATTTAAAGGTCTGTCATTTTCTTGCAGCCTTTCTCCTGGAGGGGAGAAGTGGACTGAGGAGGGGCGGGGCACAGGTTGGGAAATTCCCGAGTGGAGCATTTTATCATGCCTCCATTGAAATTGTTCATCAAGTAAAACAGAGATTCCTTGGATGCCACACAATTATATCCGGTTTCTTAGTTTTGATGTGGAGTTCACTCCCATTTTAAAGGGTGTTTTTTAGATTTGCCATTTGGTAATTCTGAAACCAAAAAAGCTCAGAAAAAAAGGAAAAAACACAAAGAAACTGACAGTTTGAACTTATCAGCAATTTTTAAGAACAAAGACTAAGACAACCACATAACAAACAAAAATTTCCTTCCTATATAAAAATTAGCATAAAACACTTTGGGGTGAGTTAGAATTATCTGCTCATACTATCAGTCACAGGAACGTGGCCATAAACATCCTTGTTGATAATACTTCAATCGCCAGTTTTCTTATAACCAAGGTCCAAGTTAGCCACTACCACACTGGCCAAAATTGCCCTACCGGAAATTATGCAAGTTTCTTTACCTAAGAACAGCCACCAGAAAAAGGTTAAAAAAAAATCTCTGACCAGAAGAATTGGGTCACAAGATGAGAAAGACACCATTCTCCTGAACATCATTAATTCTTGATTTTTAAGGAAACATGGGTCCCACTAGGCCGAAGAGAGTTTCTTAAATGTGACCTACATTCAAGTATAATTATCTTTTTTTCCCAATTGGCAAACATATACTGCATAACCTTGTTATAAAATCTCATAATTAATATAGTTTTTAAAGTTACAAGCCAAATTATCTGACCTAAAATGTAGTGAGATGTAGAATAGTTGAAGACAATTAGAATAGTCTGACTCTACCTTAGCCCTGCCCCCTGTGTTTTGAAACAACTGCTTTTCCTTTATGCAACATGACATATTTATCAGTGGAAGTTTTCCTTAAATTCCCTGGGAGAAGAAGTAAGAAATGTTACGCCCTCACCAAGTATTCAGGAACAGCTTTAACTATTATTTTAAAAGTACTACCAAGACTAAAACTAAAGCATTACAAATGAAGCTTTGGGAAAAAAAGGAACTTATTCTGTCAACATTAACTTACTATTTATGCTGTTGTATTTACTGGAACTTTATAGAGTAGTACCAAAGAGACAGGCTGTGGCTTAGGAGTAAAAGCATTGCAAGGTCTGGACCTAAGCTGGCCAACACTCACAAGGTGTATGATCTAAGGCTTACTCTACTCTCTCAGAAACTCCATTTCTCATCTCTAGGATGGGACACTGGCAATGCCCATAACACAGTATTATATTAAAGACTAGATATGATCATTTGAAGTAAATTATACTTCAAAAGGATTAAACAAATGCTTGATTTATTATACCTTCAAATGTTAAGAAAATGGCCAGAGAAGTGACACATGCTAAAAGATATCTTAAACATGTTCATGGAAAATACTTTTTTATAAATTATGTGGGCTATAAATAAACACTGAACATTTACCTAGAAATTTTGGGTTACAAAGATATGCACTCAAAAATAACATGGACTACCCTGGCCATGTGGCACAGTTGGCTGGAGCATCATCCCATACACCAAAATGTTGTGGGTTCAGTCCCCCGTCGGGGCACATATAAGAGGCAACTGATCAATGTTTCTCTGTCAGATCAATGTCTCTCTCTCTCTCTCTCTCTCAAATCAATAAACATATCCTCATGTAAGGATTAAAAAAAATTAACATGAATTTCCATCATAGCCATAGGAATCAAACAACAAGAAGAAATAAAAAGCATCCGAATTGGGAAAAGGCAATAAAATACTGTCATTATTTGCAGATGACATGATACTGTATATAGAGAACCCTAAAGATTCCACCAAAAATCTACTAGAACTGATAAATGAATTCAATAAAAAGTAAGATACAAAATAAATATTCAGAAATCAGTTGCATTTTTATAGTAACACACCAATAATGAACCATCTGAAAGAGAAACTAAAAAGAATATGAATTACAATTGCATCTATAAAAATAAAATACTTAGGAATAATTTTAACCAAGGAAGTAAAAAACCTGTACTTACAAAATTATAAGACACTGAAGAAAGAAATTGAAGAAGATAAAAATAAATGGAAGCATACACCATGCTAATGAACAGGAAGAAATAACATTAAAATGTCCATACCACTCAAAGGACTCTATAGAGTCAATGCAATTCCTATCAAGATTCCAATGATGTATTTCACAGAACTAAGACAAATAACTCAAAAATTTATATGGAACCACAAAAGACCCCAAATAGCCACAACAATCTTGAGAAAAAAAGAACAAAGTTGGGGCCATTATGCTACCTGATATCAAACTATACTATAAGGCCATAATAATCAAAACAGCAAGGCACTGTCATAAAAACAGACATACAGATCAATGGAACAGGAAAGAGAGCCCAGAAAAAAACCTGTCTTTCTAGTTAATTAATATTCGACAAAAGAGGCAAGAACATACAATGGGATAAACACAGTCTATTTAGTAAATGGTGTTGGGAAAATTGGACAGATACACGTAAAAAATGAAATTAGACCACCTTGTTATACCATATACAATAAAAAACTCAAAATGGATTCAAGACTTATGTATTAGATTAGAAACCATAAAACTTTTAGAAGAAAACATAGGCAATAATTTCTCTGACATTTCTCCTACTAATATCTTTTTCTGATATATCTCCTTCAGCAAGGGAAACAAAATAAAAATAAATAAATGGTACTACATCAAACTGAAAGGTTTTACACAGCAAAGGAAACCATCAACAAAATGAAAAGACAATCTACTGAAGGGGAGAATATATTCATCAAATATACATCTAAGAAAATATGTTAATATCCAAAATGTATAGAGAACTCATACAACTCAACACACACACACAAAAATCCAAAATATCCAATTAAAATATAGGCAAAGGACTTGAACAGATACTTCTCCAAAGAGGACATACAGCTGGCCTGTAGATGTGAAAAGATGCATAACACCACCAATCATCAGAGCAATACAAATTAAAGCCACAGTGAGATATCACCTCACCCCTGTCAGAATGGCTGTTATCAATAAATCCACAAACAACAAGTGCTGGAGAGGATGTGGAGAAAAGGATCCTTCATTCACTGTGGGTAAGAATGCAGGTTGGTGCAGACATTATGGAAACCAACATGGAGTTTCCTCAAAAATTAAAAATGAAACTGCCTTATGACCCAATGATTCCACCCGTGGGTATATATCCAAAGAAACCCAAAACACTAATCTGAAAGAATATGTGCACCCTTCTGTTCAGTGCAGCATTATTTACAACAGCCAAGATATGGAAGCGGCCCACGTGCCCACCAGTAGGCAAGTGGATAAAGAATGTGTTGGTGCATATACGCAATGGAATATTACTTGCCCGTAGAAAGAATGAAATCTTACTATTTGCAACAGCATGGATGGATCTAGACTAGAGGGTATAATGCTAATTAAAATAATTCAGTGAGAGAAAGGCAAATACCATATGATTTCACATATATGTGGGATCTAAAGAACAAAATAAATTAACAAACAAAACAAACAGAGTCATAGACACAGAGAACAGACTGTTAGTTGCCACAGGGGAAGGGTATTGGGGAGCAGGGTGAAAAGGGTAATGGCATTAAGAAGTACAAATTGGAAGTGACAAAATAGTCATGGGGATGTAAACTACAGCATAGGAAACAGAGTCTCTAATATTGTAATAACTATGTATGATGCCAGGTGGGTGCTGGAAATATCAGGGGACACAATTTGTAAAGTACATGATTATTTAACCACTAACACCTGAAACTAATGCAAAATAATATTGAATGTACATTGTAATTGAAAGAACTACATACCTGATGTTCAGAGGCAGTACATACATACATACATACATACATACATACATAGAAAACTGGAAACAAATTCACATGGACTTCCAAATAAAGACAGCAGATGATGCACACATATTTATATTCTCTGCCATCCAGAAGTCATTAAAATGTCAGTAAAGGAATGAAAATAGGTATAAAGTCAAAATAAAAGAAGAATAAGAAGTAGTCCCTCGCTGATAAGAAATTTCAACAAACCTCTAGAGGATGAAAAGTGGATGGAGCCGTGCTAAGTGATGAGATGCATTCAAGGAGATGGGAGTAAAATGAAGGGGAGGTGGACGGTGGAGTAACAGACTTGGAGGCGAGCCGCCCAGACGAACATTGAAACACTAATAATTCTACAAACAGAGACGGAAGGGGGACAGTGACATACAAGGCTGAAAAATAGGAGAAATCAATACAAATTCTGCATGTGAGGCGGCTGGCTCGCCACTGTGTAAACCATGACCCCAGTCATGGCATTTGCCTCACTCGAAAAGGTGACGGAACACCGAAGTTTCCCCTCCAGTTGAAAAAGTCCCTAATTTGGGAGACTCTGACTGAGATAAACAGGAAATACTGATTCCAATATAAAAAGAGACAATATGAAGACCATGAGTTTTTTACAGAAATTTTAACATCTCTAGAAACATTCAAGAATACATTGCACCCATTCGACAAGAAGATACTATTTAAAAAAAGAACAAACATACTAAGAAAGAAACTTGGCTTTAAAAAATCTGATTAACAAAAGAAAAAGAAATTTTAGAATATAAAATCGAGAAAATCTCCCAGAAAATAAAATAAAAATAGAGAAAAGAATCAAGCCAGAAGGACTGCTAGATAAGTAGTAAGAATTATGAAAAATAAGTACCAAAAAGGAGGAGAGGAAATTGTTAATTTGAATGATATAAGAGAATTTTGGGTAACTGAAAGACTTAAAACTTCAAATTGGAACAATGCAACAGTGGCTATAAGAAGGCCTCCATCTAGGATCATTGCTGAATAGAAAAAAACAAAATGAAAAACAGAAGGAAAGTATAGAACATCAAAGAATAAGAATCAAGCTGGCATAAACTTCCCATCAGCAATACTGAATGCTCAAGGAAAAGGAACAGTTCCTTTAAAACTCTGAGGAAAAGTAATTTTTAACTATATTTCTTATACCTGATAAAATTATTATTCAAATGTGAACATAGATCACACTTGCATGTGCTGATTTTCACACATTCAAGATATTGGAAGAGTCCCATCTCACATATAATTTCCCAGGAATTTTGTTGAGTTTCCTCTGCAGCAAAAAGAAATAAACAAGGATAGCAAAAGACTTGAGTTGCAGAAATGAGGAAACAAAGCAAAGAAGGTAGCACCAATGGGATCACTGTGTGGGAGGCTTGCAGAATAAGTACAGACGAGAGTAGCCAGATAAAGAGCTTTGGAAGAAAGAAGTTTCTACAAATAATTTTAACAAAATTTCTGATTGGACAAAAAAAAAATGAGAACAAAAGAAAGGCAAGTAGTATAAGAAGAAAAACAAAGGCAACTAGAAACTCCAGAGAAAGTAGAAGTTGTACAAGAAGTATAGTAACAATATACCATGGGATGCTGCGATAAACAATATTGAGCCCCAATGTAAACAGCATGTATTGGTTTACAGTTTTAGAACCAACCTATAGACAAAGATGGGAGAATTATGATGAGAGAATAGAAGACAAATGCTAATACTCTTAACATTGCAGAGGTACAGATCACGAAAATTGAGGAGAAATGGGAGGGAAGGGCTAAAAAGATGAGGATTCAAATTAAATTGTTAGTTATTGAAGGGAAAAGTATTTTACCTAGAGTTACAAAAGGAATAAGTATTTTATCTAAAGTTGCATAGGTAACTAATGAAGATCTTAAGTAGAGATAGGACTAACAGGGGGTATTGAGTAACTTAATAGAGTTACATTTTCATCTATCAGCCTAGGAAGACAGTAATAATATCTACTACTAATAACCCAAGAATTGACAGTGTAAGAATATTGTTTAAAGTTACAGAGGTAAGTAACAACGAAAGCTATAAAAATTCTAAGAGACAGAAAATAAGGAGCGGGACAGGGAACCATCACTTTTCAGCATAACTGCCTCTATCTTTTTTGTTATCATGTGCAATTTTCGTTTTGATAAAATTTTTTCAATTATTAATATAAAAGTCCAAGTAAATAAATTTTACAAAGAACTGTGCGATCCACTACTCTACAGAAATTGATTCAATTTATGTAAAAATTAAGTAGCAAAGTATTCTACAATATATTTAATGATATTTAATGCTGAACATGATTTCACAACAGGGAGATGTTCACCTTATTTTGATAAAAAAATCACTAACTCTCAAGTGTTCCCAACCCAAGAAGATGGAAAATATCTTCAAATACCCCCTCCATTTGGAGACATCTGTGCTCCCTGATTTACAATGCACAGACTGCCTGATTATTTTATTATGTTATTTGCTCCTGCAGAATTATTCATGATCATTCACCAGCAAGCTGAGAACATGTGGGGCTAATATCCTGATTCAGAACACTAAACCTAAGATGAATATAAGTACTTGGTGAATTTAGAAGCAGATTTCACCCCGCTACCACCACCCCTCTTTATCTCCCTTCAAGTACATTATCCCCCGGAACCACAGGTGCATTCTGCATGGCATGTCCTTTGTGGGCAGCTGAGAACAAAGGGAATTTCCTGCAAAATGATGCTGAAACATGATCATTGGTGTATATTATCTTGCCAGCACTTTGCCTATTGAGTAACCTCCCTGGCTATTCTTCAGATACTGTTCTCTTTGGATGGATAAGACAAAGATGAGGCGTCCACTTAAGTGCTCAAACAGTACCCTCTGCTGGTCAAGTTTGAGCTGAAGATTTGATTTGTAGCTGGGCTTAGTCACACTGACAATACGTGGGAAGGAGAGAAACAGAGAAAGTGAGGTGCAAACTATAGACCAGGATGAAAAAGGCAAACACAAATAAAAATCAACTGGTTTTAGTTCCATACAAGGAAACTTGACATTTTAGACATGGTATCACATATATCTGTAGTCACATATGTATTTTATTAAGTGCCCATAAAATACTTTGTCATTGCAAAAAGTATCTATTGATGAAAGATGCTGCATATTGCATTCAAATTCTCTGCTTTACAAAATGATTCATCAGAAGTTTCCCAAGCGAGTTTTTCTAGAGCTCTGAACATGTGACACGATTTACACGCAGTTTGGAGGAGTACATTAACTGTGTAAAATAAAGTGGTTTCTTGCATGACAGCCCAGAGCTCTCACACTGAATCGGAGATGTCTGCATGACTTCACGTATAAATGTTCAGGAAAAGTTCTGAATTAGCTTTTGCTCTCTTGCTAACATCTAAGGCACAGTGGATTGGAGAAGGTAGGATTTATCTATCTAAGCCAAGAAAGGGGTAAGTATGTTCTCCAGTGCAGCGGCTATCTTATGATCTATTTTGCTTAATATAGTAAAAATGCTTAATAAAGTGAGTAGCAATTAAAAACAGGTGCATTCCTACATTTAGAGGCATAGAACCAGCATTTTTTTATATCTTCGACCAAAAATCAATTGTATATTCAGCCCTCCATGCCTCATGATGGCAGGGGTTAACAATGTATAAAAAACAACCCGTTCTCACAAGGCACTGAAGCTGCAAAAACAGTCAACATATTTTAGCTGTTAAATAGTGGTACACCCTACAGGCCTTTATTCTGTTTCCTCCTACTCTGGAATGGGAAGAATTTAAATGCCCACAGGCCCGAAGAAATACGGTACACTAGCAGCACATGCTGAGTATGAGAAGCATGTGGTTCTCTTAGTCTACCTTTCATTTGTGATCTAGGCAGGGATACGGAGGAATAACTCTCCTGTAGAAGAAACGCAGGAGTGCAACCATCATACCTGGGGCCTGAAGCCGCTTCCGTGTTGGAAGGGCAACAGGGAGCAGAGAGTCTGACGCACTGGAGAGCGTGTTCCCCGCCCAGACGGGGCAGATACTCAGCACTTATCATTGTTGCCATGAAGCCCTGAGGGCTAAGGGTGGTCAGATCTCATGCTTTTTTGAGAGAAGTTTAAAGTCAGAATATTTATGCAACATTTCCTCTTGGAGGCTCAAATTTTTCCAGAAGAGCCTGTGAGCCAAAACAAACATCTACAAACTAAATTTATCCACAGGTTAGCAATGTCTAACAGCCACAGCGCAGAAGTTCTGGCTGCAGGGCCTTTGCACATGCCCTTCATGCTGCCAGTAATTTTCCTCTCCTGTTTCCCCTCCCTTCCTCCCAGTTAACTACACTCATCCCTCTGGTATTTACTCAATTGCTATTGTTCCAGGAAGTCTTCCCTGATCTGCTAGATTTGATTAGGTTCCCTTGTGATGTGCTCCCCCACATTTCTGTGCCTTTCCATTACAGCACATAGTACAATTTGTAATTATATGTTTGGGGGGTGGTTTATTTGATTATTTTCCCCCTCCACCTGGAGGCAGAGGCCGTGTCTCCTTTCTTCAGGGACACGGTGCCCATCATAAAGGAGGCACTACCCAATGACGTTGAATATGTGAGTAATGCCTTTCCAGTGGCTCTGGTATCATAGCTGGAACTGCTCATCTACGGTGAGCATCACCGAACCCTTAGATTTGGGCTTGGGGCACAGGAAGGCTGGGTTTGAACCCCAGAGAGCCCACCTGCAGTCGGTATTGCTGAACCTCCTAGAGTTTGTTTCGTCATTTAAGGAGTGGGATCTCATAGGTTTGTGCAGAGGACTAAAGATGATGCACTGTATAGTCCACACATAGCAGGTACTCAAAAATGTTCATTATTATCATTGCCACTGATGCTAGCAGTTAGCAGACTCACAGCAACAGTAACTTGCCCACATTCCCGCTGGGCACAATGGTGAGCATTTGGCAAATCTGAGCGTTACGACAGACCCACTGAGGCCTTTGACCACAGAACGGCATTCTCCCAACAAACAACAGCATTTTCCCACCAACCGAGCTAATCAGTATTCCGAGAAAACAGTCCTGGAAGAGGTCTTACAATCAAGTGTCTTAACTGTAGAATTTTTTTTAAGTCAGAAAGATTTATTCACCACTAATCTTCCTGATTGTGTAAGTGATCTTAACCAGCCCCTTAAGAATGCTCGGTACCTGTCTCAGGCACACCTGGTAGGAATGAGTTGTGAATTTTAAATGGATCAATGGACATATTACCCCTGGGCTAGGACATATGATTTCTTGATTGGCAGAGTTATCTGGGAAGGAGGCACCACGGTGTGTGTCATGGAAAGCTAATGAGGTGGGAGCCAGACTCACCCGTGTTCCATGTTTTTGTCACCAACCAGCTCTGTGATCTTGGCCAAGTTGTAACGCCTGCTTCGAAGGTAGTTGTGAAGATTAAAGGTAATATGTGGGAAAGAGCCTGGTGTGGAAGAGATGCTCAAGACATGACAGTTATGTAATAAAAGGAAATTAAAGCATGAAGTCATTCCTCACACCCACCTCCCTAAAATAAAATTCTATTTAATTTATACAATATAGCACAAATTACAGCAGGCTGGCTGGTATACTATAAAACACAGATTTCAAACTGTTTTTTTTTTTAATGCAAGCAAAAGTTTATTTAGAAAGTCACAGAGGTAGAAGTGAGCCATGGAGGAAGTGAGCCAGCTGGGTTGTGTGGGCCTAGGAAGCATGTTACAGAGGCAAAGAAGGACCCTTGGAGCTTAGGAGAAAGAAAAGCAGAGAGAACTCGTCTGGGGGAAGGTGTGCTCCAGAAAGACAGACAGTGAGGGGGAGAGAACCTGGGCTTGCAAACATTTAACGGAAGAAATAAGGCTATCTGTGGGAAGTTTAAGATCGTGGATAAACTGGGCCAGAAATTCGACTGCTGCGGACAGCTCCTCAACTTCTATTTTCACAGAGAAAACAGGGAAAAGTGTGAGTCACGGATAGAGCTACCCGGGAAGACTGGCAGGAAACCAGCATGCCGGAGTCACTGTCCCACCGCAATCCCTGCTTTCAGAATTTGTCTTCTGTGACCAAACTGGTGTGGGTGCATCCTGTGACTCATTTCGTACCACTTGGTAACAAAAGATCCAAGAGCTACACCCTTCTTCTTTTTTTTTTTTTTTTAATGTTTTACACTAGCCTCCCTGGCTCTTAGCCCCTGCCACAAACTGAGCCTGATACGAGTTATTAATAGTTTCCTATTCAGCGCTACCGCGGTTCTTGGTTCTACAACAAGGCAGCGCTCCCTGAGTTTGAGTGGGTGCCCATTTGTCATCCTGAGTAAAAACACAGGGCCTTGGTCTGGCTTATCGTTGTTTTCCCAGTAACTGGTACATAGTAGGTGCTCTTATCTTCCCACATAAGAAATGAAATGTGGTTGATTTAAGCAAGAAAGGGATGCATTCAAAGGATGTCGGGTAGCTCCCAGAAGCAGCCTGAACATCCAGACTCCAGCTCCCTGTGGCTGGAAACAAGGACCCAAATAACACCCAGCTTTCTTCTGGCAAAATGACACATCTTCCCTCTTCCTCAGCTTGGGTAACTACTTTCCAATTAAAAATCCAAGACAGCTGTCCAGGCCTGCCTCAGGGAGGTAGGAAAGCGCATATCTGGCATTTTCAGTTTCTCACATACGAGGTGGCCTCCTGCCCAGCAAGACTTAAAAGGTAAAGAATTCCTACATAGGATGAGGTTCAAATGCCGGGCAGCCAAAATTAAAATATAGCAAATCATTCCTGCACTTACTCCTCAGCATTGACTGGAGTCCAAATTGTCTGGTGTGTTTTGGTTTTTTTCAACACTCCCTGTGGCTCCAGAAAATTACAGGGCTCACTACCTGTTTGTTGGAATAAATAAATGAACAACAAATGTAATGCCACACAGTCTTTTTTGTCCTGGGATCCTATGGCATCCACCTCGATTCCTCCTTTTGTCCTGAACTTTTAAAGTGGCCCAGACTCACTGTGTCCCACAGACTGGGTGGGGAGAGCAGCAGGCTGTGGGCACAGCATCTGGGCTCGGTCCCGCTCCTGCAGCCTGATTGGCACTGGCCCAGGGCTGCCTGGCTGGCCCCCTCTTTGGCTTGTTTTCTCTTCTTCATCATTCTCTTGCCCTTTGGACTTGATGACTGCATTTGGCTCACTTACTTTTTGACCGTGGGCATTTTGCTGTGTTTCTCAACAGGGGCAATTTCAGCATTTGTTGCAGAACAATTCTTATGTTGCAGGGCTTTTTAACATTCCTGGCCATGCCCTTTAAATGTGAAGACTGTCCTACAGTCTTGGAGACAACAAAAAAGTAGTTACACCTTTCCAAGCTGTCCCGAGTCTGTGGTGAGGAGCAGGGGAATAACATGATCCCTGTGGCACCTCTGTAAAGAACTCTGCTCAGATCCACCGCCTGGCTCCTCCCTGTTGGATTACAGCCTGGGACTGGAACCCAGCTTGCTGCCTACCTGGACATTAGAACTCCACATCCTGTTAGTGGAAGAAAGTCTGTTGATCAAAATTAGCATCGGGTGGAATTATCATACAATAATTAAACAGAGTTGGATAGAGCTGGACTTTGCATTCCTGCTCTTCTGTGGGATTTGGGAAACAAACTCAATCACTATGCACTCAAATTTCTCCACTTTTAAAATGGGAGGTGTTTGAGGCCAGGCTCCCTAGAAGCAGAGCTAGAGTCGGAGATTTTTATTCAAGTGATTTATTGGGAGAGTACTCTCAAAAGAAGGGCAGTGGAAGAGGCGGGCTGGGACACGGAAAGCCAAGCAAGAAAGGAAAGAAGCATGAATGACGTCAGAGTTGGTCCTGCCCTGAGACGAGGGAACTGGCGTTTTGGACCCCAGGTCAGTCAGGAATGGGCTGAGCTGTAGGTGGAAAGGAGGCTCCCTCTGGTCAAGAGAAACTGTCCATCCCCTCTCTCCTATTCCCAAGGATGCAAGTTGTTGTCACCATTTCTCACAGCAGCTAGGGGACGGGTGAGCGGCAGTAAAGGGGTTCAGGGCTGGATGCCAACAGCATCAGATATAGGAAATGATAACACCCACCTTAAAAAAATCTGGGTTGTGCCATGTTTGACACACAGTAGTGCTCATCAAATGGATCCGGTGCATGGCATGAACTGAGAGCCTGCCATTGATGCTCTCTGACAGGCTGGCGGGGGCACTGCGGCCAAGGTAACCCCTCTGAAGGAGGAGACTCATGGAGCTCTCCTTTCCTCTCAGGAGCCGGCATCTTCCATGGATGAACCCTGACTCCAAAGGGCTCCCTTAGCGTCTGTGTCCTGGAAAACATCTATTATTTATCACTTCATGATTCACAGAATGCCCAAGTTTAAGAATACCAAAAATAAATGAGGAACTATCAAAGGAAGCTGGCTGTCTAACCTCTTAGAGCTTTCCAGAGATACAGGGTTGGTGGATTTGCATAAACAGGGATATTCTTACTTCTGTTGTGAGGGGGGAGAGAGGAAAGAAGGAAGGGGTGGGGAGAGAAAAAATACAGGACACTTTTGTAGGACATTGAAAAAAAATGTCATGAATTTGAAGACACTGTGGCAAAAAGAGAAGAAATTAGAACGAATTGGCAGGACACAGGAACTGACTGAATCTTCCAGATTAAAAGCCATGTATCCTAAAAGGAGCAAATAAATCTTTCAGTAAAGTGACACACTCTGAGTAATGAGAAGACAGACAGATAAGCAGAACAGCAGGTAATAAGCAAAATGGCTTGCCACTTTCGAAGATTTGAAGAGCTTTCTTGGAAATGAAACATTTTACTTCTTGGATGTGGATACAAAGAAAAACAGAGAGGGAACAGACCATTTACCTCCTTGCTGTCAAAGGGCATGTTACTCTGCCCTTTTGGTTTATTAGAATCCTTGTGGGCTCCTCCAGTGACGCAAAAATTCTTCAACTCTGGCCTTAGGCACATTCCTGCTGTCATGCACCTTTCTCGCCAGGGCGGATGACCCCACACTGGTGGTACTGACCAGGCACATGCCTCTCTTCCTTCACCAATCAGGGCTGTACAAGTTGTCTTCACTACTTTAATATTTTTATATCAAAACAGTTAAATTTTTACATATTGCAACAATAATATGTGTTCATGGAAGAAAAATTAGAAAACCTAGGTAAGGAAAAAGAGGAAACACAAATACCTACTGCTCAGAAATGATGATTGCTAGCATGTTGTTGAATATGCTTACAGATATTCCCTATGCATGTGTGTGTACACACACAGACACAAGTGTGTGTACATACATCTTGACCATCATCCTGAGCACTGTTTTGTAGCCTTCTCTATTCACTAAAAATATATTAATTGGCATCTTTTTTATCAATAATATAGCATAGAATGATATCATTTTTAATGGCAACATAGAAATCCATTGTATGATTTTACCATAACTTTCTTAATCAGCATATTTGACACATAGGCTATTTCTAATTGCTTTACTATTGTAAGCAATGCTGTGATGAACATTCTTAGCTAAAATTTGAAGAACATTAATGACTAGTTACTTAGGATAGATGCACAGAAATGGTATTACTGGGTTAAAGACTTTCACCTTTGCAGCTGGATGCCCACTGCCAAGTGACCTCCAGAAATGAGGCAACCACTTATCAATACACGCTCCCAGCTTCTACACTTTTCATAAACACTTGTGGTGGTAGCCTTTGACAGTTTGGTAGCAAAAATGGTATGAAATGTTCATTTAAAATATTTTAAGGGAAACGCTCACTGTTTAAATGACCCCACACATATATTTCTCCTTAATTTCTGTCTGTCTCTATTTTTTCTATATTTATAACATCAGTTAGGATAACAGTTTTTGAAAATACTGGCTTAAATGTTGTATCTAAAGATACACCCATTCAGTGTCCAATTTTTAAGTTTGTAAAAGAAGTTTTTTTCAAGTCTTTTTTTTATTGTTGTTCAAGTACAGTTGTCTCCTTTTACCCCCTATCACTCCCCCCACTTCAGCCATCCCCACCTCCCAAAGTTTTTAATAATAAGAACTGACATTTAGGTCTTAACTTACTAGATAAACAAATTGGCAATCATTTTAATAGCTCGCCCAGATGGTTAACATATCAGAATTTTTTCTGTCTAAAACAAATAATCCTAAATTTGACATGGAACCTAAAAGAACATCAACAACTAAAACAACCTTGAGAAGGAAGAAAGGTCACACCACCTGATATCAAAGGCTACCTGATTACCTTACTACAAGGCTATAGTAATCAAAACAGCATGGTACTGGCATAAAAACTGATACATTTATCAATGAAAGAGAAGAGAGAGCCCAGAAATAAACCCACACCTACATGGTCAATTAATCTATGACAAAGGAGGCAAGAACATACAGTGGGGTCAAGACAGTCTCTTCAATAAATGGTGTTGGAAAACTGGACAGATACATGGGAAAAAAAAGATTACTTTCTTACACCATATACAAGAATAAACTCAAAATGGATTAACAACTTAAATGTAAGACCTCCAAACCATAAAACTCCTAAGAGGAAATATAGGCAAGTAAACTCTCTGACATTGTTCTTAGTAATTTTTTTGGATATTTCTCCCTGACAAGAGAAACAAAAGAAAAAATAAATAAATGGGACTATAACAAATTTAAAAGTTCTTGCGCAGCAAAGAAAACCATCAACAAAACAAAAAGACAACCTACTGAATGGAAGAAGATATTCACCAATGATATATCCAATAGGGGGTTAATATCCAAAATACCTAAGACACTCATACAACTTAACACCTAAGAGATAAACAATTCAAGTAAAAATGGTCAGAGGACTTCAATACACTTCTCCAAAGAGGACATACAGATGGTCAACAGATATGTGAAAAGATTCTCGATATCACTAATTACTAGAAAGATGCAAATTAAAACCACAGTGAGATACCACCTCACGCTTGTCAGAATGGTTATTATCAAAAATCAGCAAACAACAAGTGTTGGTGAGGATGTGGGGGAAAGGGAACCCTCGTGCACTGTTGGTGGGATTGCAGACTGGTGCAGCCACTGTGGAATACGCTATGGAGGTTCCTCACAAGTTAAAAATAGAACTACCTTATGAACCAGCAATCCCACTTCTGAGTATTTATCTGAAGAAATCCAAACACTAATTAAAAATATATATATGCATCCCTATGTTCATTGCAGCATTATTTACAATAGACAAAATATGAAAGCTATCTAAATGTCCATTGATAGTTGCATAAAGAGGTCGTACATATATACAAGGAAATTGAATTACTCAGCCATAAAAAAAAGGAAATCTTACCACTTGCAACAACATAGATGGACATAGAAGGTATTATGTTAAGTAACATAAGTTAGAGAAAAACAAATACCATATGATTTCACTTATATGTGGACTCTAAAAAACAAAATAAATGATTAAACAAAACAGAAACAGACTCATAAATACAAAGAACAAACTGATGGTTGTTGGGGGGTGGGGGGTGGGAGTCTGGTGAAAAAGGTGAAGGGATTAAGAAGCACAAATAGGCAGTTACAAGATAGCCCCAAGGATGTAAAGAACAGCACAGGGAATACAGTCACTAACATTGTAATAACTCTATGGTGTCAAGGGGGTACGCCAGGGGGTCACTTCATAAGTTATATAAATGTGTAACTACTATGCTGTACACCTGAAACTAATATAATATTAACTATAAACTATAATCGGAAAAATTTTAATTGAATATTTATCCAAATAAGTAGAATGGAAAGGAGAAAAAAACACTTGATGAGTGGAAATTACACTCAGCAAACAGACAGAGAGCTTTGCCATCAGGAAACAGAGTTTCTCCTCAAACTTGTCCATGACTTTCTGACTTTTGAGAAGTCAGTTAAATGCGTCCTGAACCAGAAAAGAAGCAATGACTCCGGCATCCCTGCTCTCCTCCGCCCTGGGCCTCACCGCACACGCGCTCTGTAAGAGTGTATTAGCCAACGTCTGCCGAGTACTGGGAGCTCCTTGAAGAGGAGTGTTTTATAAACAGAATTTCAGTTTGTGGGACACTTTACTAGTTAAGTAAATTTCTCGTGTTCTGTCAGAAAAGCATTACACAAGTGACTCAATAGGAAACCAAAGCCGGCTATTCTCATAATTTTCAGTGTCCCGAAAGCTTTCTCACAGTGGTCTCCTTTCGTGTTTACCCGGAAACTTCTCCAAAATGCTTCTCTGTGACAACTTCAAACATTCCTCTTTGATTCCCTTAACTTAAGACTCAACTCTATAGGAGACATTTTTATCAGAAAAATAAACTATAGTGATAATATCATGTATCTTCAATTCTAAGACACGATTGGTCCTGAACTTACCACCAATTTCATGATAGCTTTATTCCGTACAAATGAAACATAGCAATGACAGTTACATGTAGATGGCAAGACTGGCCCCAAGTTGAGACACATTCAAACAAAACAGAGGGATACAAATCATAGAACAGGGGACATTTGGAAACGGTAACCACAGCTAGAAACACTAGGCCAGTAACACATGCTGGGCCCAGGGCTGAGGGCTTCACGTGCGCTGTGTCCTCAAAACAAGCCTCGGCCCTCGAGGACATATAGCCCTGGTTGTGGGGTGCAGGGATGCTTATTTTAACTGCTCCATACAGAAGCTCAAAATGCGAGAGCCAGGCATACAGAGAGGCCAGGTGATGTTTCCAACCGGATGTCACAAAGGGAATGCACTTTATTGAAAGGAGTTATCCTTCTGGAAACTCACCAAGAATAGCTAAGGGACACTGGGAAAAGTAACAGTCTGCAAGCAACTGCTTGCTCAAGTTCCCCAGTCCATTGTCCCACCAGGCCACTGCCCTGGGGACTGGCATGGAGGAACCTCCGTTACTCCCTTCACACAAGACAGCGGAGTGTGGACGGCCAAGCGTGTGAAAGGCTCTGACTCTACGGGAGGAGGCCCGTGGGAGAACAGGCGGTCCGGGCCAGGCTGCGGCTCACAGACGAAATTCTGAGAACCTTACCTCAAACATGTGCTGTCTCGCGGCAAGTCTCCATTTCCTAATGTTTTTCCTGGTATTTCTAGCTGATTATTTTAGGATCAGTGGGTCTATTTTGGTTTTCCCAAAGCAATACTTTAGTCATAAAACATCTGTCACCTTGAGAGCCGGAGTGGAACTGTTCATCATTTTGTGATAGAATCTAACATATCAGACTTGGCTCTAGGAGGCCGTCTCTGACAGAGTGAGCCACATCCCCCACGTAGCCCCTCGCCACATGCACGCACACTTTCCTCTACTGGTGCCACCGGACATGCTCTATGGCATTCGTGTTCCAAAAGAATATACATCAACTGTTTTAATTTATTTCTCTTTGCTGATACTTTTCTCTTGTATTCATCTTAATCCATTTTTGTAATTACTGACAATGTACCCATCTAACAAGCAATAATGCAAATACTTCTTTTATTCTCACCCAAGGATACTTTTTCGTTGCTTTTACAGAGAGAGGAAGGGAGACGGAGAGAGAGAGAAACATTCATCAGTTGCCTACATATGCACCCCAACTGGGGATTGAACCCATAACCTAGGTGTGTACCCTGACTGGGGATGGAGCCCACAGCCTTTCAGTTTACAAGATGATGCTCCATCCAACTGGGCCACATCAGCCATTGTTCAAATATTTTTTTAGTAAAAGCATTGATAATAAATTTTTCTGCTCTGTCGACTACCTTAAAATCAGTTATCAGCTGTGTGTAAGTAATGCAGAGGGTTGTCACTTGATAACTATGAGAACTGGGCGAGTGATTTAACCTCTCTCAGCCTCAGTTTCCTCATCTATAAACAGCAGCAGCTCCCAGAACTGCAGAAGAACTAACTGAGATAACATATGCACAGCAGATAGCACTGTATGGCAAACAGAAGGTGGTTATTAAATGTCAGCCCTTTCCCCTCAGCTTCTGAAGTCTCTGGAAGATACAGAAAGTAACTGCAAATGACACAAATGTGATGTTCAAGGCATAGGGTGTTTCAGTTTCTAAAACGATCATTGTACACCGAAGAGCCCCTCTGCTTCTGACTACATTGTTACTCATCTGGGTTCACGCAACCCTCAATGTATCATCAGTTAGTCTTTCACATTAGTTCACATTTCATTTCTCCCAAGGAAGTCTTCCTCAGGTGTTTCAGCTCACGGTGATCCCCTCTTTGGGAAATCCTTCTCACTGAATACACTGAACAATACCTTGTGTAGGTGTGCAATTTGTGCACATATATACTTTTTTAATGAAATTGTAGACTGTGATAAAATTAAAGCAAGGTAATGCCTCTTTGTGTTTGCAGAGCCCAACACAGTGCATTTGTGTAGCTGCTAAATATATTCCTGCTGGTTGATAGATCAATCGATTGATGGATTAATAGATAAGGGCTTAACTCATTGTAACTGTGTAACAGGCCTGTACCATCTAGAATTCATACAGGAAAGTAAATTTCTTGGACTCCCAAGGAATTCAGCCACCAATTCCCCAACGGCCTTGTAAATGGCACCCCTTGGAGTAGTTGAGGAAGGATCATCCAGGAACTGTGATTTGAGTCAGTCTGAGATTACTGTACTTACATACCCAACAGCTTAACCTATTGCTCCCCTAGCTAAGTAATGAGAAGTGTTTCTTCTCTACTTGTCCAACTTAGCAAATGTCAGCACGGCCCCATGAAGAATAAAATAATCAAGTGCCATTTCCATGAAGCAAAGTTACTGGGCCAACAGCAGATGCATCCATTGGCATCAGGCAAGATCCTTATATAAGCAACAGTAACACCAGAGATTAAAAACACACAAAGCCCGAGCTTTCAGGCCTGGTACAAAAGCCCATCTTTTGTCTCTGCAGACAGTGCCAGAGATAAAGTACCCTGGAGACACAATGTCAGGCAGGCTGAAAATGCATGTGCCAAGCCAAAACGAAAGTGAAGCCGCACAATGGTAACTACTGAAGGAGCAGCTGGTCCTGGTGGCACCAGACTGTGTCTTTCAGCCCATGTCATCAACACTTGTCCATACAGTAAACATTTTCTGAAGAGGTGTCTGTCAGTTTCCATTTATTTATAAATAAGTGAATGAATAGCATCCAACTTACACATTTCTCATGGTCTTTTTTTTCCTTTAAATTCTAAAACCAGATGAGAAAGGACACCACATAGCAAAGTCATAACATCCGAAGAATGCAGCTCTGTCCTGGAAAGAGGGTTGACGACTGACAGATGATACATGTAAGGACAATGGAATGAAGCCGTTGCAGGCTTTGCTGGAACAAAAAGAGGTCAAGTCTTATTCTCTTCTCCTACCAGGACACAAAGAGTTGGTCACAACTTTTCTTTAAAAAGAAGAAGAAGAATGCATTCCTACATCAAGGCTCCCCAGGGCAGTGGGAGCAGTCCCAGGGCTCCTTGGTGACACAATCTTGGTTGGTGGACAAATATTTCTGACCTTTTATATTGAACTTGCAGTCATCTTGGGCTAAACTGCCATGTTAAGCCTTTTAAATGCAAATTAGTCATAGTCATTTCATTTTACCCATCTGCTCTTGAAAACATCAGAATGACTGGAAAGATAAAGCCAAACATATTCAGAATCATTCTTTATTGAGGTTTATAAAATCCAGTGGTCACTGACTAAATTTCTTATCAATAAAAATGGTGTTGGAGTTCTTTACTGATTAGTACCTTCTCTACAAAATAAAATATAAAAATAAATAAATTGAGTCACATTCATCTTGGGTCAGACAATGAACTGAAAACAATGCAAAGATGCAGAGGATTAAGTAAACGCACCTTTTCTGAAAAGAGTGATGGCATTTTCTAGGACCAGTTTAGATGGGGCTTCCTTTTCAAATCATCACGGTACATAAAAGTTGGCAGGCTTTGGGGGTTAAACCTCAGCTGACATTTAGTAGTCAAGTGGGTTGATTAATTTCATCAGTTCTCTAATTCTTCTACCCTTCCTGCATCCAAGTTCTGATGCTGGTCGGAACAATGTGACTTTCTTGGGCCAATGGGTTTTTATCAGATATGTTGTAAGCAGCGGGCTAAAAAGGTGCGTGCATGTTTCCAGTTTTGCTCTTGTCCTCAGCCATTGCCATTAGAACATACCAGGGCTTCCCACTGAATAGTGAGAGGCAAGTGGAACATAGCGGAGGCCTCCTAATCATCCCAGCCAAAGCAATCCTAATCTGCTGACAGTCAGCTGACTCCCAAGCATATAAGGGAGCCCAACTCAGACCAGAAGAAAGACCCAGCTGAGTCCAGTTAAATCACCAACCTGCAGGTTTGGTAACTAAATAAATAGTATCTTTAGGCGCTAGATTTTGCGGTCATTTGTTATACAGCATTATTGTGGAGAAAGATAACTGATACACTTTATACTACTGGACAAATCACTTTATCCTACAAGCTTTAGTTTTCTTTAATTTTCTCATCTGTGAAACAAGTGTACAATGACTTCTTTACAAGGTGGCTGCCATTATTAAATTCTTTAAATTTGAGAAAGCATACAAGATTGTTTAGCACTGCCCCTGGTATGTAACTGGCATGTAATCAATGAGAGTCCCTTCTGTGCCTCATGTTCAGCTTTTAGATCTCTTCCATCAGAAGAAATGTTTTCTTAATCTTCTCATTAGTGATCTTTATACCCTATAGAAGCTATGTGAGCCATAGTTATACCCTATGCCCTGTTTGGAGTATTTCAGTGGAAGTCCTCAAGATGAATTGCAAACATTTAAATAGAAAGTCTCTTGTGATACCCAGAAGATTCCTATATCGTGCCTGGAATTTCTCAGATTACTTCAAAAACTTCATTCACTTGAGACCACAAATCTAAGATGCAGTCTAGAGAAATACCACTGACTCCCCACTGCCTGATAGTATTCTCTGCAGGTGGGAGCCCTCCCTCCCAACAAGGAGGCAGTCCAGAAGAGCCCTCCTTCAAGTAGTAACAGAATTTGAATAAATACACAAGTCCCCTTACCCTATGATGGAATAATTCTTGGGTGCATGGTCTGTACTATTTCCCAGAGATCCCTAGAGGAATTGAATTCCAGTGGCCCAAAGCAGTAACCTCATCTCTAATACATTCTTTACTGGGTGCATTGCCATCACTATTTTACTTCTCCACATTCCTAAACATTTCCTCCCAAATAAAAGTTTGCATTCAGATCCCTTCAGATCCATTAAGGAAAAAGTTGGCTGACCTCTGATTTACACTATTGAGTTCTGTGCAGCCATCAAAACAGAGAGGTAGAACTATATACTGACCAGAAGGCAGTCCAACAAAAAGTAAGTTGTAAAGAACTAGATAAAGCATAAGCCCATTTTATTAAAGATGCATATATAGCTGGACAGAAAGACATTCACATTTCTATATAACAATCCTCACCAAACTTTTAAACTGACTTGGTGAGTGGGAAGGAATGAGGAAGACATAGGAGGGCTTACACATTTGCAAACCTTGTATACCTTAAAATTCTTCATAATGACCATTATTATTTTTTGCGTATACTCAAAACAAAAAAATAAACATCACGTGAACACAGCAATGGCGTGTGTGGCAGTGAAGTCAAATGGAGGAGAACTTGGAAATGACTTTGTGAGGACCGCACCATCTCAGGACTCAGAAGCATTCTGAGAGCTCACTTGATTCCTGAATCTGTTCCACAGCAACCTGACCTGAGTTTGAATGCCTCCGGGAGCAGGACAGCTGCCGCTAGCCAAGGCAGCCCATCGCATCTCTGGATGATTCCAGTGGTGATAAAATTCATCTTGATTTGTTTTAAACATTTGCCTCTCTGTGGCTGTTCCTTGTTAATTCAAAAATCTTCATTTTTATGCTTATAAGAAAAGTAATCCTTTTCCCACCTGAGAGGACTTCATATGTTTGAACACAAATTGCAGGCAAACTAAAGTCTTCTCCAAACCAAACATCCCTCTGTCCTTCAACCATTCCACACATGTGTCCATACTAAAAGAACAGAAGGAGCTAAAAAGAGTCCATAAGCCATAAAATAAAGTGATAAGTATAAAATATATGCTTTTGAAATGTTAACAGTAAGGGTTAGTTGTGCATTAAGGTGGTATCTTGAGAAACAAAGCTCAAATTTCCAGAGGAAACAGGTATTTTGAGCAGAAAGGGAAAGCTGAGCACTCGTCTACTAGAGGAAGTGAAGCCAATAGGAAGGGAGATGGAACGCTGGAATACGACTGGTACCCAGGCAGAGGGAAGAGAAAAATGCTGGATACAAGGGTGAGAAACCAGAAGAATTTGATGTGCAAATAAAAAAGTTAAATGGAAATAAATCTTCCCAGGAAAACAGGTGAACAGGTCATCTGCTGTTAGCGAAGGAGGCCAGTAATGTGTGAGGAAAAAGTGGGAAGGCGTGCAATGTTGAGTTGAAAACTCATCTTGAAGGTATTACAGTGCCCGCAGAGGAAACAGAAGAGGGAGTCAACAGGAGTTAAATAGGAGTAGTTAGCTTTGGTGGGGGCTGTGTGTAGGAAGGAGTGGACACATCTTAGGTTTAGTGAGTTTTGTTTAATAGCCTTTAACTACTCAGGGTTTCCCCCTTCCACTCCCTCCTTCGCTCCCCCACCAAATCCAAGTGATTGCACTATGGATTGCCGGCAGGAATTGAGAAGCCCATGGCAGGATGACAGCAGTGGTGCCTTGTCCCTGGTCCCCAGGTACAGGGGCTCACACCGTTGTGTGTGCAGATCCACAAGTGTGTGTCCCAGTGGAAACATTATACTCTATGGACTTATGAGGGAGTCTTAACACCTTCCAAAATTGCCCAAGCCGTAAATAAAATCTCAGTGTTCAACAATGTGAACTGTTTAACCTAGTCTGTCAAAAAATAATAGCAAATATATTTAAAGTGCTACTTTTTCCTGCTCTTCACATAGTGCTTTGAATTTCTCATGGCACCCCAGTGGATTACTATGAATTACTTTGCAAGCACAAAATTCTGTTTTTCTCTCCCACCCTGGACTATAATCTTTGAAAATGTATGCATTAAGAACTGATCACTTGTATCTTCACTGGACTTCTCTGCAGGTATATATGAAAGCATGTAGGTAGATCAGTGTTTAAAGAGCTAGGAGTTTGAAGGGCTCTTTTCCTGTGTAACTCAGCAATCACCTGCCCCTTTCTGGTTGACTTCTTGGTCTGTCTTCCACTCCCATAGTTGCTGTTCTAAAATTCAGCCAGTTCCGACCTCACTCTCCACCCCCACTTACTCTCTACCTTCCTAACACCTGTGCTAGGACACCCCATCCCTGTACCCTTTTCAATACTCAGAGCACTTTGAAGGGGTGGTGGTCTGTAAAAGGAGACAGAGGCTGGTCAGACGCAAGACTCTCAGGAAAGTTTATGAATGTGATGGAGGCCGTAGCTGCATAGGCACTATGCTATTCACACGTTTGCCCAGCTAACGAAACAGCCGTCCTCATTAAGGTTTATACATCTTGTAATTGTGGCCTTCTTCTTCAAGTGTTTCCTTGTGTGGTCTCTTGCCATTTTCTCCTTAATGTTATTTGACATTCGTCACAACATCTTGCAACTTGAATTCAATAACAATAAACCAAAAATAACAAATAAAGGAAACATGAATTATTTGGTTTTTATCCCAACCACTTACTCACTTATAGCATTAACTATAAGTGCCAAACAAGGGTACCTCCAGCTGGGGAGGAAGGAACCACAGGGAAACCATTAAGGTATAAGAGTAATTTGATGCATGGGGAGAATGTCAGATTCTTGGTCTGAATGTGAAGAGCAAAGAAAATAGCTTCCCAGGTGCTCTGCCTTCCAGCTGGGTAATCAGCACATTTCACCCCAATTTTATCTGAACGTAGCCTTTTAAGTCCACTTAGCCCCTTCTGCTATTTTATTGAGAAAAATCAAGGTCACCTGATAAAAGCATCCCAAATTTCCCTAAGTCTTCTAGGCAGAGGCAGATCTGAGTTTAAATTGGAGCTTTCTTTGACACTTACTAGCTACTGGGAAAATGCTTTGATCTTTCCATGTTTGTAAAAGGTTCCACATTATAAAAGGGTAAAAATAATACTGATTTTTCAGGATTGTTCTGAAGTTTTATTTAAACCACATATCAAAAGCCTCTGGCCATTTTTTTTAGTATGAGATTAAAATTGTACAGAAAACTCCTGGTTCTCAGTCTGTATTTAATCACTTGGACCAAATTTTGTATTTAATAAATGCTCATTATTATAATGTCTTTGTTTTCTTTGCTAGAGATATAAAAAAAGAATAAGCAAATTACACTTTTTAGAAGTGCCTTGTCACCACACTACATGTCCGAAACAATTATAATTAGATGTGACAAGAGATTGAACTACCTCTACCCCAGCTGAAGTTATCACAAAGATGATTTGGAATATGAATTTGTTGTATGTACCCCTTGATGATGAATACCCCTCTAAGTGTATATTAAAATATAGTTAGCATTTTAATAAAACATTTAAAATAAAGCAATCAGCATGATAATAATATGGGCCTTAGTTTAAATATCTTAAAATTCATTTTGAAATATTTTAAGTATATATTATTTTATCTTTATCTTGCCCTTTTAAATAACTACTTTTATACTTTACACACAAGTTATTGGTACAAGCATGCATGTATATAATTTGCAAATAAACAGATGTGCATATATTAGCAGGACGTGGTCAAGCATTTTTCAGTGATGAGGAATGCTCTCTCAGAAGTTTGGAGAACATGCTCTACACTGACCCCGAGTGTTTGCTTCACCTTTCGGGTTATGCCATACCCTTGCATAAAGCTCTATCTGTCCTAGTTCTCCATTTCCAAATGAATATGGTGTGAGCTTCTTACATGCATGCAAGGCCTTTCTTAACTTGGTCCTAGCCCTCCTGTATTTCTCCAGACCCTGACAGGAAACACATCGGCATACTTCAGTTGAAAAGAGATTAATAGAGGGACTACCTCCAAAGGTGTAGGGCAAATACAGAGAAACCACAAGAGAAAGTGACATGAAAAGATAGGAGAAAGTGTCATTCCCCCAAAAGTGATGAAGGAAGGGAGCACTTACTCTTCCCTGAAAGTAGAGAGGGCCTTTACAGAGACCATCAGGGGAGGGATGCAGCCAGGTGGAGGCCATCCCAACCGACTCTTCCTAGCTTTTCCCTGTTGGCTGAATCCAACCGAGCAGATAGATATTGATGTGGCTCATATAGGTTAGCCTTCCATGACACAGAACTGGAGAAAGGTAGAAATTGGACCCGGAAAAGCAAATAGAAGATATTCAGACCAATCTCTTTCTGAGTTTTTCATTCATTCATTCATTCGTCCATCTGTTCATTCACTGATGTTTTCATTTCTTCATTCAACAAATTTCCAACAAGCTCAGTGTCAGGAACTGACCTGAGCACCAGGGACACAATGGGAACAAGACAGTCGGAGTCCTACCCTCGCATCTCATGCTACATTTCAGAACAGCAGGTAGGTAATAAACAAGTTAACAGAAAAAGAATTACAGGTCACAATATGTTCTACACAGTGTGGTCTGTGCTGTGATAGGGACTAGCAGTTACTTGTTTCAGGAAAAACAGCCCTAGATGGTCTCACTGAAGAGGTAAGATCTGAAAAGTGATAAGGGGTCAGCCAAGTGAACAGATGGGAAAGAATGTTCCAGAAAAGAGAAGTAGTAAGTGCAGTGGCTCTGAAGTGATCGTGCTTAGGATGATCCAGAGAAAAAAAGGAGCTGGCGTGGCTGGTGGTCATAAAGCAATAAATGGCTGGGGAAGGTGGGCAGGGATTGCCTCATGCCGGGCTCTGCCAGCTGAGCTAAGGAACTTGAGCAATGATGTGTCATTGAAGCAGGTGGTGCTGTGCACTTTCTGAACTGCTCCTGCTGCCCTAATATTGCCAACTTTTGTGTGTTGTGCCTCAGTGCTCTTGCACTTGCAGTTTCCCCTGCCTTAAGCTCACCCTCTCTCTTTTATCTGATTCATACCGTTACTCATATTTTGACCCAGTTTACCATGTCTGAAGCTTTCCTTGGTCTCCGCAGGCTGTCTTAGTCACTTCCTTTTCTGTGCTCCCTTAGCACTTTGCACATGTCTCACAGCTTTGAGAGACAAATCACAAAATAGTAATTTGTTTACTGATAGTCTTTCTCTGTAGACAGTGAGCTCTTTGAAGGCAAGGACCATTACATGTTTCTTTGCCTCTCCACCCTACCCCACCTCTCACCCCCAAGCCCTTTGAGAACTGAGACAATGTCTTATCATGTTTATGTCCTCACCCTACTTATCCACCCACCCTTACTTCACCTGGTTCAGGGTGTGCCACATTAGTACCACCCAACAAGGCACAACTGATTGAATAAAGTCAGAGAAACATAGACCTTCCACCAACTCTGGCCTTTAATAACAAGAAAACCTGCCCAAAAGAATCTTTCAGTGATTCGGCGATGACTCAGTTTCCTGAACATAGAAAGTAAGACAGATGATGGAATTCACTTAAACAATGAGAAGGGGGTTTTGATTTGTTTTATTAATGTAGCAAAATTATTTAATTACAAAGTTAATAAATTAAACCTTTATAAGTCATAGTTTTTAAAAAGTTAATAAAATTGCATATATATATTTGCTACAAATTTTGCAAGTTTGTCTTTTCCTAGAGGCAAAGGCTGAGTCTTCTTTTTTAAGTTAATTTTTGGACTTACAGTCAAGATGGCAGCATAAGTAAACACGACTCACCTCCTTGCACATCAAAATTACAATAAAAATATAGAACAACCATCACTCAGAACTGTCAGAAATCATGTTGAATGAAAGTCTCACAACTGTAGAATTAAAGAAACCACATCCACGCAGACTGGTAGGAAGGAGAGAGATGTGGAACAGGCTGGTCCCACATTCACCTGTGGTGGATAAAAATTCGGGAGGGATATCTCAGGAGTGAGGGGTCCCTGTCCCAACCAGGCCCCTCAGCACAGAGTTCCAGTACAAGGAAAATAAGCCCCCATAACTTCTGGCTGCAAAAACCAGTGGGGATTGTGTTGGTGGAAGAAACTCCTGCAGTCCCAAGCAGTACCTCTTAAACAATCCAGGCAGATTTAATCAGACTCATTCTGAGCTCCAGCACCAGGGTAGCAGCTAAAAAGGCACCAGTGACATACAGGGGAACTAAAGTATCTGGCATCAAGGCAAAAGCTGGGGGACAGCTTTTTCCCAGACAGAAAGGCAGACAGAGGCCATTGTACATTTTCTAAAACCTCCCCCCACAGAGCTACAGAGTCAGCAGGCTGGTGCCATATCTGAAACAGCATCAACCTGGCTAACACTGTTTGCCTCACCCTGGAGATCCCCAGAGACCCTATTCCACCCAACTTAGAGACCCACACAAGCTGCTTTTCCATATGAATGGCTGGTCTTGGCTCATCTTCCCAACTTCCTAAGTCCTCTCAGTCAACAGCTGGCCTTATCCCCCATTCCTCTTACTAAGGGGCCCCAGGGCCAGCACTAGCAATAACCAGCCTAGATTCACAGCTTGTCTTTGTGTGGGAATCTCCAAGCCCAACACAAGTAGCAGCCTTATCAGGCTGCTTTATAGCTCAAGCTATAAATTGACGTGTAGGTCAATTTATCTCTCTCAGAGAGATGATGGACTTGCGTAGCTCCATTGCCTCCTATGTGCCTGATGGTCCCCCACATTTGATGGTGAAATCAGTGGCCATGAGTCTGAACCCATAGCTCTGACAGTATTAGAACTATTGGGTCAAGCAGTATGTTACTCGATGTAAAGACAAAAGGTGTGCCCATTAATCTGAATATGACAGCCAGTACCACTGACTGTAATATGCTCCCAGCATAAAAGTCCGACTGCTCTCTCAGACCAAAAAATGACCAAAGGGACTGGCAAGTCCCCTGAAAGACCCCAGATATTAAAGGGTCTTTATTGGGTATCGTCCCCCAACAAAGAATATGAAAATCTCTCACACAGATATTTTTTCACTAGAGAACACACAATATCATTTTTCAATCAAATCGAAGCAACGGGTGTTGACTGAGTTCATGCCTTGACCTAGCTGCTTCGTCATAGACACATTTCCTTGCTACTCTGGGCCTCAACTCTTCATTACAAGAGAAAAAAATTGAATGAGAAATTCTCTAAGATCGCATGTAGCTCTAAAAAGTGAGCTTATATACTTAGAAATACAAGTCCATATAAAATCAACACTTCTTTTACTCAGGTACTAATAACTGCAATGGATGAAAAAAATCTCACAAAACACGATATGAGAATTTATCATTTATCAAAGGCCAGACACGATGTCAGTTCTGAGAGAGTGAAGCTGCATTCAAACAACCCAAGACCCGTAGAGAATTTCTCATTACTCTCTTCCACCACGTGACAGGGGAGTACAGTAGGCGATGACCAGTCAGATTCTCCCTGCCTCCTGCCCCAGTGTTGGTCATGGACTGGGACCCTCACTCACAGGGCAATTCTGAGAGCGGCAGGCCCGGCGGGCTTCACGTGAGGAAGTCATATCCAATGCTCCCTACTGCACTCTCATAGGTTCATGGAGTTAGATATGTTTTTCTTCAAACTGTCATGAAAATGTCAGTGATGGGGATGGAGACTTTTGAACAACATGGGAAGAAGAGGATAACGAATAAGACCCTGTTGACATGAGTAGTAGGAAACATTAAAGGGGGATCAGAAAGGATCATCATTGTACAGGAGGCTGGTTCCCCAGGTAACTAATTGTGTGATTCTGGGTAAGTCCCCTTGGCTCCTTTTTACAAAATGAGGAGATTGTATTAAACTAGTGGTTTTCAGTCTGAGTTCTCAGAACAGAGGTGTCTCGTGGAAAAACCAGGTGGCAGAGAAAGGCACAAACACAAGTGGGTCAGGCTCTTGACTCTCTGCTCCGTCTCCTGCGCGGTCATCTTTGTTTTTACCTGTTTGTATTGGAGTTGAACAAAGAGTGTATTTTTTCAAAGTTGTGCTATTATAAAAAATATAGTTTCAAAGTGCAGAGACTAGATGGGCTCAAAGATCTCCAACTGTATGATTGTATGCAAATAACAAGCGTACAAATAAAGAGGCGTATACTTGCTATTTCAATTCATTTTCACACCCACAGCAAACATGTGAGGTCAACTTAAAAGTATTTCTTTCCCTTCCTCTTGTCCAGCAGTAGACTCTGCAGCTCCTTGACAAAAGTACTTAAATTATAAAAATCACCAGTGTCTCCTCTGCAATAGAAAATAAGGCTGTTCATGGCCTTTGGCCCTACAACTGATGTGACTTGTTCTATCAACTTCCTGAGATCATTATTCCCCTTCTGCTTCACCATGGTAATAATTAATGTCATTATTATTCATGGAGTCTTGGCAGAGTCCTTGAAATATCATCGCTAACATCATACATCAACCTTCCTGTCTCCGCAACCTGAGCAGGGCTTGGCAGCAACCTTCCCAACATTCCTTCAAAATGCTGCCACTCTCAGATGAATCCAAACTGGTCTTCCGTCCCCTTGACAGTCCCGAATACTTCACATGGTCACCTAAATCTTTGGAATAAGAAAGCAAAAGACCTCCATTTGCTGGGGAAGCTGGAGAGATAGCGAAAGGGATGATAGAGCCAAGGTAAATTGAAATGAATGAACAGAAAGCAAAAGCCATTGTGCACAGAATAAAATGGGGGAAAGTGAGACTGGTCCGCCATCGCCAGGTGCAGCCTTCTAATTGGATTAGCGCAGCCAGACCTGAGGAATTTGCCAGGTCGTCAGCAGGCTGGTTAGCTATCCCTAATGGGTGCCAGCGCTAAACAGCGTTGACATCCCTGAAGGTATGTCAGTTGTTATCAGTCAGCTTTGGTTCAAATATCATGGTCCAGGGAGGGAACAGTAACAACATTGTGTTTCAGCTCTTGAAATCTGTTCCAAGTTTAATGGCGCAGACAGGCCTCTTCAAAGTGTAGTGCTTGTCCTGTGGCACAGTGTTTGCAGTGCCACACGTGTTAGGGCATTTATCCAATTCATTTTCTAGATCTGAAAGATGCAGAGGGCTCGCAAATACCTGGCCTGCCTGCTGCCACAGCTCCTCCTGCAGCCAAGGTACACACTGGGAAGCACCCTTTCACTCAGTCCACATGCAGCCTCGAAACAGTTCTCCGAGCACCCACTATAAATTGATCAGAGTCACCGGTCAAGACCACACTTATTCCTCACCCTGGACATACACTTGGTGTTCATGGATTTAACATTTGCAATTTCAATGATTCTTCTCAAGTTCGTGACAGCTATACAGGTCGACTTCGTCACATAGCTGACTCACTCGTGATGAAAATGTCCCTCATCTGAGGAGTGAGTGTAACATCTGCCGGCACCTGTATCTCAACACAACTTTTTCTTTTTCTTTTTCTTGCTTTCAAAAGAAGCATTTTATGAGAAAAAAAAATATGAACTCTGCTAGCGTTTGTTAATTTGGAGACTCATAAAGGCTTTTACTATTAAAAAGTTCACTATTAAAACCACTATCATAAATATTTATGCATACCACCTCCTCAAATCTAAACTCATTCGTCCTCCACTGTTATCATCTCAATCAATGAGATGAATATTCACAAAGTTGTTCAGGGCAGAAACCTGGAGGTCAAGTTTGAATGGCCCTCCTAACTCCTCATATCCCAATCCATGAGAAGGTCCTTCTTCTAATCTACCATGACCTGCCCACATCCTTCCACTTCCACTGCTATCACCTTGGTCCAGGTCATCATCCGTGCCATCTTGGTCCTGGCTGGTTTTGACAGATCTCTTCTAACTCTTCCCCTCACTCTCTTTCCTGTAGTCAAAGAAATCACTTTGAAAAGTGACTTTGGTCTTGCCATAACCCTCCCTCCCAACTCCCTCACCACCAAATATACATTCACATGCACTGAATATTTTTTAGTGTTTTCTGTGACAGGTAAGGAATTTACATCAGAGCATAAATGCAAAGTAGCACACTGCTTCCTTCACTGAGGAAGCCTTGCCACCCGTGTGTGTGTTTGCAGACGTGTGTATGTATAGATAGGCTCAGCCAAAGAGTGTTCTAGGTGACAGAGTTGATTTACATCTGCACAGCTCTTCTTCTTATCACAGACAGGTAGCCAGCAGTTTGCAGAGCAGCAGCACACTGCTGAGTTCCGTCCTTGTTCAGCAAACCTGCAGACAAGTTGAGTAATGCTGACTTCACAACCCCAAATAATGAGGCTCTTGCCTGTCTCTCACACTTAATGTTGAACACTTTCTTCTCTGTTTCCTCTGTTCCAGGCAATGAACTCCTCTGGGGTCCTAGACATAACGATGCTATCTTGGAGACATAAGCACCCTAACCACCATCTGTCCTAGAGACTTCAAACTTGCTTTCCTTCAGCTGGGAATACCTTGTTCCTGACTTTTTACTTCAGTGACACTTCCTCAGGCCCTCCTTCCCTGACCACTTCTGTAGTGCTCCCTCTTTATTCCCCATCACTGTGTGGTCTCTGTTCTGATACCATTTGTTCAGTCTGCAAGCACATGTTCATGCATGTGTTTAGGGCCTGGGTGTTTGTCTTCCTTACTAGGCTAGAGGTTCCACAAAGGCAGAGTCCCACGGGTTTCACTGCTCAGACAACCACTGCTTTTGATATGTGTGACGGGAAATGAATAGGTTAGTGTCAACCATGCTGATGATCCAAGACACTAATTTACTTCTTCCAAGCTTCCCAGAATAATTTGCATAATCCAAATAAGAACTGGATTCTCAGACCCAGATTGCCCAATCTATAAAGCCAATGGTCTCTCACTTTATAGTTGCTCAAGTCTCAGCCAGTTTAAGGTTAGGCAACTTATAAAAGAGAAATAGAATTACTTTGTGTAAGTAAACAATGCATTACCCTTGCCTGGGATTTTCTCAGCCTAAATCATGGTGATGTTTTGACGTGCATTTGCAACACTGTCATTCTCTGTAGAGTCTGCGTCACGTAATAGCTACAATTTATAAACAGCTAAAAATTTAGATGCCAAACATTGGGGCCCCCTCAGGGAGCAAGACCACCCAGACCTGCCTTCACAGAGCTTATGGTTCAGCAAGAAGAAAAAATGCTAACCAAGCAATAAATATAAGAGTGATGAGTGAGAAGAACGCAGTGCGATAGGAGGACACTCCAGGACCCTCTAATGTGTTTTAGGGAAGCCCTGTGAGGCTGGAATGCAAAACAAGGGGGAGAAGAAAACAAGGAATGAGGCTGAGGGGACAGCCAGGGGCCAGAGCTTTTGTCTCACAGCCAGAAACTTGGACTTCGTCCCTTTACGCCAGGGCAGGACGTGCCCTCTAACCCTTCACCCCTTATGTATAAACTGTTTACAATACTACTGGGCATGTAGCACTTGTTAAATATATTTTAGGGACTATTAGAAGCTCATTAAAGAAATCAAAGCAATGAAAGAAAAAAAAACTGGGACAGTTGTTTTACTTCAGGAGAAGGAATATTGTAGAAGAAAGGAAATGTAATCAGTACACTATGTGACTCAGCTATGAAAAATATTTACTTGTGTAAATATTACGTAACACATAATATATAATACATGTTTAAAACTAAAAGAATTTTACTAAATACATTTGAATGATTTGCGGGCTGTCAATAGATATCTAAAACTGAAAAATCAAGAAATATCTTTAGAAACACATTATTTAGAAATAAGAAAGTAAATACCAAAATAAAGAGTTGAAAGATTTGTAAGCGGTTACTTCTGAGGTGAGGGAATATAGAAAACAGAGGTGGGACAGGGTAAGGTGGGGTTTGGCACTATTTTTACTTTCTTGTAATACTTGTTTATGTATTTTTTTATTTCTGTTAGTATGAACTATGTATACATGGGAGTTTTTTTGACGGAAGTATAAATTAAACACGCACATGCAAATGCCCAACAGAAAGAATTAGAGGAAGGCTGTCATGGCGCCCCCTACTGGCCTCTCGCAGTTGGTTCTGTTAATGAGTCGTTCCCCTCTGTTCACTTGCCAGCCAAGGGCAGGAAAACAGCAGTAAATCAGCCCCTCTGTTTGTTGACGTTATAAATTGGACTGCCAAGCAACCTCTGGATTTGCATTGCTAGGGACCCCTAGTTATCTGCTGAGGTTCCAAGTTGGCTCTATTTAATGGATCCTTAGCACAGGCCAGGGTCCCAGTGAAGCAGATCTGTTGGCAGTTCCGGAGTTCCCAGGGACTTCACAGGAAGCCTCCAGGTAAGAGGCAAGTTTCAGCTCCAATTCAGTGAAGCAAGATCCAAAGACAGAGAGCCCATTCTCTTTGATTTGGTTGATACACTCACTTGTGGAAAGAAGATGGACTCAGAAGATGCTATAGAGTTACAGCAAAGATCGTTAGGTGTTTAGCGTCTCATCTCATTACTTCACACCCCACTCCCTGGAGATGTGTGATACTTAGCAAGAACAGAACTCAAACTATCTTCTACTACTAATGAAGAAAAAAATAGTGAGAGGAAGATCATAATTGAAACAATCTATGAACAGGGAAAGCTGTTTTAAATATTTTCAAGGACTTTAGATGGACCCCTTTCACTGACAAAGTTAATGGAAAATTACTCTTATTAAAACAATTCCCCTGATTTTCTCTACCAGGAAACATTTTATTAGGCTACTTTCAGTGAATAGATTACTTGAAAGAAAAACAAACAAAAAAAGGTGTTAAAATGTTTTATATTTGATAATTTTTACTTTTTCAGAATAAGTTTTACACACAATGAATTTTTTGAGTGAAGTGTTATTATCCTAACAATTTTCCTCTACTTAAAATCAGTCAGGATATTATCTCTTTGGCATGTAGGGTTTTTTTTTTTACTAAAAACTGGATATTTTCCCAAAACAAATGCCAACTATTTCTTCATTATATTTTAAAAGAATAACTTCCATGTAAGTAAATGTTCCTGTTAAATGCTATTAAGTATAAACAGCATAACTAAAAATAGCTCAAATCTTCTAGCCACGTTTTGTTAACAATCTTGCTCTGGCCAAGTTCCCCATTAATTGCACAATCTGTATTTTGGGAAAGACAGAACTTAATTGTTTCCAAACAAAATTTCAAGTCTACATACAGTTTCCTTCCTCTGGTTGGTTTCAGTTAAATGAATTACTCTTTTAAAAGGGATAATGCAGAAGGGGGAACTTCTCCAATAAACAAATTGACATGTGCATTTCATCAAGGGCTTTAATTATAAAGTTGCAATAGATAAGTTTTGTTACAATCATCTTTGGGGACATTTCATTTTTTTAGAGCATTCCTTTCATCTTTCGCCTTACACTTCATACAGACAAATAGCAAACAGCAAATGCCAACTTGAAAAAAAAGCCACTTAATGCTATTAGGGCCTGAGGGCCTGGAAACAAAGCCAAAAAAAATTCTAATACAGTTCAAGCAATATTATATGAAAACTTTTATCAGCTCATTAATCGCCCCTTCTAAAGTTAAAAAAATACAAGTGACTTGTTACCCAAGGAAACATTTTCTGGGTTGGTGAATGTTACTTTATGGACTTTTCAAGTACCCTTGAAAAGCCGTGAAATTTTTAATATTTAAAGCATAGTATATAGATACATGGGGAATATGAACAAGGATAAGGTACTCCCAACCTGGTTAAATCCTACTGAGAAAAATAATCTTACTGTCGGCACATTTTGTCTCTACTGAGCTAGTCTTCGTTAATAAATCACCTACAACTCAGTGGGATTTCAGCACGGGGCACATGAAGAATTAGACGTGTAGCGTATCAAGGTGGCAGAGAGAGGTAATGGGAATAGAAGCACACCAGATCCTGACGTTTTAGCAGTGAAAGGTCTCTCAGTCAGATCTCTAGAAGATACATCCTCCCAGTGACTTCTATAATCAAGTGCACTGCACTTCATACAAATTCTTATTTAATCCTCTCGGTGCTTATGGGGAAATTCTCCAGTTACTCGCCTTTTAGATGAAGAAAGCGATACATAAGAAAGGTCAACGATTTGAGTGGCAAAGTCGGGAATTAAATCGGGGCAGCTTTACTGCCTTACATGTGCTTTTAATAACCCTGGAAAGTTGTCATCCCACTTCGATTTAGATGTGATTATTTGGGCAGCACAGAGACACACACATGTGTGGGGAAAAGGACACGTGTGTGTGTGACAATGACATTGCAGACGTCTTCTCTGGGTGGCAAGACTGATTTTTTCTTTTTATGTGAATCATAATTTATAACTATAATGATTGTATATTGCTCATGTAATAAAATAAACGTTAAATGTTATTTCAAGAATTCAATTAAATGGTAACAATTCAAGCCGATTTGTTTAAGGACTAAATGCAGACAATGGTTCAATTCTCCCACTCTTATTAATAAAAATAGCTAACTGTTTGGGGGCATTTATTTTGGGAAGAACACTGTGTCACGTCCCAATTTTCTACATTGTAGACGTTATTTATTATTCTCCCCGTACAAATGCCAAAAGTGAGACACACACACAGTTTGCGTCATTTGCATTAGGTCCTATTAACGACAAGTGGCAAAGCCATAACCAGCAGCCAGTCTCCAGAGGGGACCGCCTAACCACCCTGGCGGCGGTCTCCCCCAGGAAGCAGGGATTCGGGAAGAGGCCTGGCAGCCCTATGGGTTTGGAGGTTGAGAGATCTGGAAGGAGCACTGGTAACGGTCTCAATTCAAGGCTAGACTGTTGGAGCCCTTCCTGCCCTAAGTAGAAACTCGTGAAGCCATTTTAGAGTTCTCTTTATGGAGGGAGAGCATTCTTACAAACCTTTCGCATGTTGTATGCATAAAAGACACTTTGACAATTAAAGTACTTACAGCATGTTATAATAAATTTTGTTTAGTTTTGATACAATAAAATACAGAGCCCAAGGTTTCAATAAATATTTTCATGATTTAAATTATTCGACATGGCAAATTATAAATGCTTGCGTTTCACCCTGAAATAGAAGTTAAGGTATAGTTTAGGTTACAGTCCTGTATTTGAAGCAGTTGTTTGAGTACCTAACCACCCAGTAAGGAGACCCGAGATTCTAATCAACCAAAGGGAGGAGTTTAAGGGGAAAAAACAATTTTATTACAACAGAAGAGATAATTATGAAAGTGTATGCCAGTGACTTCATATGGATTTTTAAATAAATTTTTAACACATTAATTAACCTTGAACTCTAAGAAATTGCTCATGACACCAGTCAATCTACTTTGACAATATATGTATAAAAGTTTTGATGTTTTTCAATTAACCTGATGCTAACAGATTCTCAGATTCTGCAGATAATAGTTTTTGAGGATGTTGTAGGGGCAATGGTATATACGGTTGTGAAATGAGCATCAGTTTTTTGCTTGTTTTGCTTGTGTTGATGTCTAAATAAATAAATAAATATCTCCTGAAGCTAATTGTTAGAAAGTGGCAAAAATCGTGGCAGTGTTCTGCTAGTTTTTAAAATGAGATGGAAATGGAGCTGAGACAGCTCCTTCCCAGTGAGCGTTTAAGGAGTGATCTAATGCATTTCCTCCTAAGAGCATTTGTAAGTATTCCAAAGCTTGTTTATTTAGGAGAGAATCCCACTTTCTCTTGCAGAGTCTTAATTTCATTAAGCTCTTTATTTTATGCTTTTATCCCCCAGTGAGTTACTTAAACTGGTTTCTTTCCTAGTACATGGGGAGAATTATTCATTTCATCTCTACTTCTTTAGTATTGGACAGCATTATGATACATTTCAAGCCCTAACTACAAGCGCATGTTAAAAATAATTATATACTGCCTATCACCCCATAATAGTACTGTCTGGTGGTCCCATTAAATTGTTACTAGGTTTTTCGGTGCCACAGAATCTATCCAGCTCTTTGCTTCCTGCTGGAAGGGTCTGCAAAGTCAAGTGGCAGTTTCCTCTCCCTGCTCTCAATAATCTTTCTACATTTAGCTGAGTTCTTAATCCCTTTTGCTTTTTTAGAAGAAAATGAAAAACGATTGTCACAGGGGGAAAAAAAATCATGTCTTCCCCTTTCATCTCCAGGCAGATGAATCAATAAAATATAAAAACAAAAGTGCTCCATCTTCTGGCCGACGACGAGACTGCACCTGCAAATATTCCCTGTTGTAAATGGAAGCTTTTCATCTGGAGACAAAGTCCCAAAGACACCTACTGATGAATCCTCCAGTGCCATCAAGAATAAAACACCCTTCTCCTAATCTCACAAACTTGAAGTCGTTTTCTTCCAATCTTCTTTTCTTCCTTAATTCACTCCTGCTAACCTGAGTCGGCTAATAAATAGCTCAGGCTTTGGCTTGGCATCAGGCAACGCTGTCCCCAGTCTGCTCCTTCATGTCCCAGCACAAGTTACTTAACCTTTCCAATCCTCAGCACCTCATTTTAACATAAATATAATGATGTATACCATCTACATAATTGTGAGTATAAGTAAAATAAGATTTGTAAAATGCCTAACCTAATGTCAGGTACATAGAAATCACCCAACAAATGTGAGCTGCTCTGATTATAATTATTGCCATGGCATTTATTTTTCACCATTTCAATTCAATTCGATGCAAATTTTCCAAACCTTACTATGGTCAAGATACTAAGCAGAGTAGCAGGATTTTTTTTTAATCCTCGCCCAAGGACATTTTTTTCATTGCTTCTAGTGGGAGAGGAAGGGAGAGAAAGAATCATCGATGCCAGAGAGAAGCATCCATCGCACCTGGACTGGGGATTATATGGGGCACCTACGCAGCCAGATCAAGGATTGGGGATCGAGGATGGAAGCCATAACCTAGGTATGTGCCCTGACCAGGAATCGAACCCACAGCTTTTTGGTTACAGGATGATGTTCCCACCAACTGAGCCACACTGGCCATGGCAGGATTTCTTTTTAGTGTAGCCTTTGCTTTCAACAAATTAATAATCTACTAGTAGTGACAAAGAAGAATTTAAATAACTGTAATACAAGGCAAGATATGGTAGATGACAACAAGAACTGTAAAGTGTCCAAGACAGTGCTTCTCAAACTATAATAGCTGCATCAGTTACGTGGGGATCCTGTTCAAATGCGTGTTTGATTCTGTAAGTCAGGGGTAAGACCTGAGGTTCTGAGTTTCTAATAAGCCCCCAGGTGATGCTGATGCTGCTGGCTGGAGGTGTGCCCTTTAAGTAGCAAAGTTCGAGGATACTGCAGTATGATATAAGCGGGGTTTGTATTTAGCTCTGTATACCATATCTGTACCAGTTTCTTAAGGGCTGCGTGTGTTCAGATTGGCCATTATCCATGACAAACCTATTATTAAATGTGGAGCATCACTCTGGATATAAATATTACAGTGCTCTGGTGGACAGCATAGATACTACATTTGGTTTTAAGGTAAACGGGTCATTGAGTAAGTGGCCTTTAAAAGTGGTGTTGAAAGATTAGAATGATTTTACTCATTTCCGCTGCTTGTGTAGTATACTCCTGCTATCCTTTCCAAACACCAGTTACTGTTCATTTTTAACATAAAGTGCCTCCTATAACTCCCTTCTAAAACAGCACGTCTCTGAACCTTTGAGAATGGACTTATTTGGAAGAATTATATCTCAGAGCTTGTTCCCATCTTCCCAGGGCTTCACTGTTGTCATTTCTGGCTTTGCAATGAAATTAAACAATAAGAAAGTACGAAGGCACCCTCTATCTTACAGGTGAAACCCTTAAGCGTGCTCTAGTGGCTGATACCAACTGTTGAACTGGATAACAATTTTTAATTGAAAAAATTTTCAATGTCCAGCTTGAAAAATTGGGAAATCAGCTGCCCAAGACCCAGGTTCCCACTTGGAGGCAATCAGCTGGCACAGCGAGGCCAGACCGCTGTGGGCGGGACCTGTGCCCCCAGCCTCCACCCTCAGGCCAATCTCATCAGCTCTCACACCTGACCCACTTCACTCTCTTCTGTAAGTCGGCCTCCACAGGCCTTTGAGTTTGTGATCCTATCTACCTAAAGCCCAGGAGTCATCCAGATTTGGAAAAAAAAGTATGGTTTGTTATTAATAATATATAACTTCTATACACAGTAGTTTTCAGAATACAAAGTGACTATTTTTTTTCAATGAAAACAAATCTTACTATAATAAGCAGGGTAAATTTAAAGATAGTATACAATAGCTTTCTTGGCTTACACTTTTTGTTTTTATTCATCATTTCACTAGTCAGTTCCACTAGTTGGTTTCTCCCTTCCCTACGGTGGAAATGAAAGTAAATCTGAGAAGGAGAAAAGAGTGTACCAAGGAATCAATATCCCATTTCATGAGTAAGACATTTGGAAAGGCTGTGTTAGTAACTTTAATGAACCAATAGAGAATTCACATAAAGAAACCAGAGAAAAGAGTGTGTTTTTTTCCAACCTAGGTTCTCTGTTTCCACAATTTTATTATCAACTCAGTAAAACCTGGGTAAATCAGTAAAATATTCAGTTCCTTGTGCCTCATTTACACCTTATGAGAAAGAAATAAAATAGTTTGGAGTCATTTTGAAAGTATTTTCAGATCACAATAATGGGCATATTATTACATTGAGGCCCTATTTCCTCACTTAAAATATAACACTTTATTTTAGAGTTTTTCCCCTCCATGTTTAAAGGTAGTCAAAGCTACAAAATTACATCGATACTGGGAAAAGAGGCACTTAATTGCCTTCTTTATGAAACAAAAAATTTCCTAACTTTTTAAAAAGTTGTATAAATAAGTGACTATTCTCTGGGATAACTGTTTGACAGTTTGATAAATGGAGAGGCTCCTAGATGAAGACGGGATCACTGTGGGTCTACGGACTTCCCTAAACCAGCTCCAACACGACTATACCACGACCCCACTATTTAACTGGGCAGCTGACGGGCTGCAAGAATCTGGCTTGGTTTGAAGTCAGGAAGTAGCAATACCTGGGCCAATATCTGACCCCCATTTCAAAGCTGTGCATGCACGGCTTTGCTTACTACTAGGCAGGCAGAAGGGAGCTTGGTGTCCACGGCCCTCAGAATGTGTGGGGCTCAGCCTGGCAGCGAGCAGACCCTTGCTGCATCTACAGGCCAGCAGCAGTGAATACTACCTGCCAGGGTTGTTGCGAAAATCAAATCAAGAGACTTTCAATGGAAACATCTGAGCACTGCACACTGTGCTACTGAATGGACCCGTGGGGGGCACCCAGATACTGTTATGGGAACAAGCCCCCTCCTCCGGGGTCTTTCTGTTCTAGGTTCGTCTTGCCCACCACCAGGTAGGAACTGTGGCCCTCAATGCCAGAGTTTGGTAAAAAGAAAAGGAACTATTTATTCAAAAGTTACACAGGTTTAGAGTAATGGCAGAATGTGGCCGTTAAATCTCAAAGTCCCTTTAAAACACCCACAAACACATATACACAGTCCTGTCTCCCCTTGCCCAGCCAGGCCAGTCAGGGGCACTGCATCTCAGGAAAAGAAACAGAAGTCCATAGCTCCGCTAGACTCCTGGTTCCTCCCAGTAATCCGTGCTCAGCTGGCAGGCCTCCTGCGGTCTCCAGCACCATCAGCTGTGTCACCGTGATCTCCAGTGCTTAGTCCAAACCCACATGGCACCTCCTCATGGCCCACCAGCGAGAGTCCTTTCACCCCTTTCCTTCCCGCATGGTCTCGAGTTGTCTTCCACATAGTCCTGCATTGTCCCTCCATCATCTCCCCATCGTCTCCTGTCATCTCTCATCCCCCATGGCGGCCCACCTTCAGTTTAAATCCCAGCCTGGAACCTCCTCTGTAACCCCATTTCCATCTCCTCCCACAATCGGCTACACCTGCCAGCACTCCCTCATTTTCTGCCTTTTGGGCTTCCATGGTTATTCTGGGCAGGCATGGATGGCCCCATGGCATGGAGCAAACCATCTCCAAGCTCTCAGGCAGGCACTGTGATCAGGGAGCTGCCTCCCAGTTACATCAGGGGTTTAAGTTACATAGGTCTCCCTAGCTAGCCTGCTGTTAATATGCAAAATAGCCAATTTTGCATATAGATATGAAGACTAGTCTGCTGTTATTGATATGCAAAATAACTCTCAAGGGCCCTGCTCCTTGTGTCCCATCCTGCACCCAGACTTGTGGTAGGGGTGGGGGATACCCTATATTCCTGGACACCCCAAGTTCTGGACCCCATTACAAATCCCCCTTTGGGGGGCCCTGGGGCCTCCCAGCCTACACCCCATTAAAAGTGCACTACAAAGGCAACGTTCCATTTGATAAGGAAAATGCTTAAAACAGTACCTGGTGTATTGTAAATTTTATGTATGTCCTGTTGATTTAAAAATGTTGCTAATACCCGTGGTATTGCACTTGATTATGGATTTCTTAGCAATTAGCTACACAGAATATTTCCATTGTTGGTCTGCTCTCCACTCACTTTTCATGCCCCCCTAATATGTCTGGAAATGGCTGGCATGTAGGACAGGTTTGGTCTTGCTAGCACTGTTACCAAAAGGTTATCCAAAAAAGATGTTTAATTAATGGGAAATAGCATTTAATATTAAATGGTACATAAGCTAATTAAAGGGGTACAATGTGGAAGGTGAAATTCGGTGCGTTATTCAAAACCTTAGTCCCTGGGGGCTTCAGGCTCTCTATTTGGGGCTGCGAAGGAGAGACCTGGGCTAGTTTAGTATCACCAACAATGTCGGTTGTGGCCACTCCCCTTTCTCCACCTTCAGGCTTCCAGCACGGCCCCAGCTGTGTGCTTGCCTCTTTGGATTTCCCTGACGTCCGCCACTGACGCACCTCCAGCCTTAGAAGACTGATGCTTGACTCCACTGTCACTGCTTGTTCCCAGTCAACTGACAAGACACCCTTTCTCCATTTATTGCTGTGACTTAGATCGTACAACACCGACGTACATGGATGGTGTCACGGATAAACTGCCAGCTTCCCGCGTGCCGCTGACACCATGCACACCACACACTCATTAGGTGCCTATTGTACATAAGGCACCGGTGAATGCAAAGCTAAATAACTTCCTGCCGACAAGCACTTTACAACACCTGTGGTATTTATATCATTTTGCCATGTATGAAAAGTATTTAATTTTTTAAGTTTGACTGTATTCTAAAGAAACGCACAAGGAAGGGTGGTATGTCCTCCTCACTGGTCTTTGCCCCATCACTTTGTAGTCCCTGACCCTAGGACTTGTATTTTACCCTGTTGCCTCACCTCTTCTGTTTACCTGACATGTTACATAACTACTTTTGGGTTATTTACCAGTGGCTCTCTCCAGCTCCCAGAATGTAAAGTCCATGTGACCAAGGACTTTGTCCTTGTCCACTGCTGTGCCCCCAGACTTTAGAATACTACCTGACCCAGAGAAGACCCTCAGTAAATATTTGTTAAAATCAAGTCTTCCAGAAAAAGTGGCATTTGTGTTCAGCTTTGACCAATAAGAAGCATTCCAGTAAGTGAGAAATGAGGGGAAGAATACTCTAGAAGAAGGAATTGACTCTAGAAGTACAGTATAACAAAGGTAATAAAGTGGCTCTAAGATGGAGAAATGAAAGGATATGCTGGACTTTATTTTAAAATTAATTTTATGAAAAATATTTTTTTTTTTGCACTCGCTGGTGTGGCTCAGTGGATTGAGTGCCGGCCTGTGAACCAAACTGTCACCAGTTCGATTCCCAGTCAGGGCACATGCCTGGGTTTTGGGCCAGGTCCCCAGTAACAGATGCATGAGAGGCAACCACACATTGATGTTTCTCTCCCTCTCTTTCTCCCTCCCTTCCCTTCTCTCTAAAAATAAATAAATAAAAATCTTTTTTAAAAAAGAAAAATAACTTTTTATCAGCAGTATGTTTTAGATATTTCAATGACATTTACAGGCAGTCTAAGTACTTTTAGAGTGATCTAGGTCCAAATGGATGCACTGTAAAGTACAAATATGTGTGTTAATAGCATGGAAGTAAATTGAATCCAGAAAGTAGGGAAGCTGGGGAAGGAAAGGAATGAGGAATGAGAAGGGTGGGGAGAAAGAGTAAAGCCAGAGTGCTTCCCCGAGTGGGTCAAAGTGTGCTTTTGCATTGTTTTATGGATTCATTTTTAAAACCTCTGCATTTCTAGTATTGCTTATCTGGTCTCAGTGGCCCCTTCTGTGATAGGCTGTCATCCTGAATGTTGACACCTGGAGACAGCCCTGCTTTGAAAAAACAGGTGGAGATTTGGGGCAGTCATTTTAGTTTGGGCTGACTTCTCCTACAAAGAGAGGCAGCCATGACATTATACAGCAAGTTTCTATCATTTATGAAAATATTTTAAAAATCAAGAAACACCCAATATCATCTCCAATGTGAGTCCTTAATAGGTTTGAAGAAAACCAAACATTTTACTTTGTCCCTCCACAATGTGTCAACATAATGATGATTTAAAATATATATATGTGTGTATAGCTTTTTAAACAGTATTTGTTTGAATGGTTTATGTCCAGATAATTCCTCTGGAAATGCACTGGCTTGCAGAGAACGTTTGTCCGCCTCCCTGTTCCTAACTGCCCTGGACAGGAAGGCTGTGACTCTGTGTCTCCATCCCACTTCAAGTCAAAGGCGTCTCTCCCCAGCACTACAGCTGATCAAATCAGCTCCAGGAAGCATTTCCAGGAAGCCGTAGCCCGATGAAGTGAGCTACAGATACGTAGCTGCCTGAGTCCAGCCTTCAGTCATGTCTTCCCAGCCCATTTTCCACTATGCAATTTAAAATTTGCGGTGTCTCAAATGCCTTTAGGGAGAGCCTTCCACTGCCCTCACGGGGGGAGGGGGGTATGAGTCGCATCACAGCTGCCTCGAGTAGGAAGCTGTGTGAGAAACAATTTATCCAAGCTCACCAGGTCTTAATTATTGAGGGCGGATAGCAAAGAATTTGAAATTCACAGCCAACTGGAAATGCCTGGTCGGCCTCTAAAACACAAAAACAATAAAAGCCCCTGGGGAAGACTAGCTGCTCCCTAGTCGCCTTAGAAAACAGATTAATGTGACAATTTCAGGCATTTGGAAATTGAGCCTACCCACCAGCTACCCCCAGAGGATGCCAACCCGCAGCCCCGCCTGCAACTTTTGGGTGATGTGGGATTAGACCCACTCTGGGAACACATTCAATACTTACAAAGAGCCCTGGGGGCCAAGCAGAGGATGTGTTTTTCTTTTTTTCTACCCATCATCCTCGTGAGATAAAATTGGATTTTTTTTTTTTTAATGCAAGCTAGAGAACAACCACTTCTATCTTTGCATCCCAGCCAGGTCTGGGATGCAGGCGACCACTTCAGAAAAGGATGAAACAGCAGCACGCAAATCATGGAGGAGAGGAAGGGCTGGAAGAGGAAATCTTAGGATGGCCCAAACAAAACCTTGATCGAAGCACGTAACTGCCAGTCCTGAAATGCAGTATAAAGACTTGATTGTGGAGAACAAAAAACTCTAGAAGCAAGAGGGGAAACAGAATGCTCAAAGGAGAGGGAGAGGGGTGAAACAAGTGCATTCTTCCAAGACCTGAAACTTACCCCATCCTAGGTCACAAACCACAGCTACACAATAGAATAGAAAATGACTGGGTCACGCTGGGCCAGGACGCCAGTATGACAATATTTTCCCATAAAATGAGATTCTATTTCATCACCATATGCTTTAGGGAAATTCAGTATGTTCCTGACAGGCTTCTAACATTTTTCCCCAAGATGGTTAAAGCTTTAGGGAACGTGCCAAAGATACTTAGCACCCACTGCATTTTTTAATATTACACATCGGTAATTCTCTGGTTCATGAATTTTAATAATACCGTTGCAGCTCAGGTTGACACTCACCCTCTCCGGCGCTGGCGGAGGGAAACACGCAGCAGCACATCCTATCTTGCTTTTGTTCCAGTACGCTGTTGCGCGTGCAGAGGGAGTTATATACGCAGAAATGTCCTTAAAAGAAAAGGTACGCTCAGGTGGGGTACAAACATTATTTGAAGAGTAATTTCAAAACACTGGCTGATGACACTCCTAAGTACAGCTCACGAGCTCTTATGGAGAAAGTGATCATTAAAGATTGATCATTCGGTCACAAATATGTGACTTCAAACGAACTAACGCAGATGAGAATTAAACAGATCGAAATGAGTCATTTTGTGCCATTTGCTCTGCACATGACCACGCAGAGGACTTTCTAAGCTATTTCTACAGCCTTCTGCTCTCGCGGCGACCGTATTTGCACCTCTCCTAGCACCTGTGTGTGTCTAGTGGGCTATTCTAGCTTCATCTCACATGCCACTCCACACCTGAAAAGTGCCAGGTGAATGATAAGCTACTATATACAGTGTAGTGGTTTAGGTGCTCTACCAAAGTGAAATTACCTATTTTCCCTTTTATCTTGCTTCCTTGTCTTTAGCCTTCTCTTTTATTTCTGTCAAATGTTAATTGTATCTTTCCAACAGGGGCTTCAAATACAATACAGTAGTCTTTCATTCTTCCTATTCCCCAGGCCACCTTTTCCAGTGAGCAAACTGTGCTAGTTCTCTGCTAGTTCCTTCACTAACATGGCCTTTAAGCCATCTGTCCTCTTTCTATTCCCATGTCTCAAAACTAGGCCTTCATCTTACACCTAGACACCGCTAAAAATCTCAGTAGCTTCCTGCTTCCAGTTTGGTTCCTTTCCAATTCATTCCCTGTGTTGACACCTGGTAGATGTTTCCAAAAAATGCTACTTTAATCTTGTCACTCCTCTGTTCAAAAACAAAGGCAGCCACTACTTACAGGATAAAGAACAAAGTCCCCATTGCTTAGCCCAGGGCCAAGGTAGGCAGCCCAGACTCTGCAGCTGCACCTTCCACTACATCTCCCAACAAGCCCCTGGTGGCAGGTGGACTGCGGGACTGACAGCTGCTACTTGCCCTGCCAGCAGCACCTTCCTTCTCGAGTCACAGCTCCCCGTTAGATCTACAAAGCCTCCCAAACTGCCCTAGCCCTCAGGCCCTCCCTGCCTGGACACTCAGCACGTGTTCAGGGACAACGGCGCATCGCATGGCTGCAGGACCCCAGCCACTGTTGCATCTGTGCAGGTGTCTTTTATTTTCCCCAGGTAGATGCCAGCTTGTGAGGGTAGGAACCTTCAAGTAATATTATTAAGCATTTTCTGTGTGCAAAGCCCTACGTGAGATGCCACAAAGATGGGCAGGCGTCTTAGTCCCTTTGGGCTGCTGTCACAAACTACCACAGGCTGGGTAGGTTATAAAGAGCAAACATTTATTTCTCACAGTTCTGGAGGCTGGAAGTCCAAGGCCAGGTGCCAGCATGGCCAGGTTCTGCAGAGGGCCCTCTCTCAGATCCAGACAGTAGACTTCTCATGGCATCCTCAGCCTCTTCTATAAGGGTTCTAAACCCCTTCATGAGAGCTCCGCCCTCATGGCCTGATCTCCTACCAAAACCCCCACCTCCAACGACCATCACCCTGGAGGGTTAGCGTTTCGACGTATGAATTTTGAGGGACACAGCTTCCAGACCATAGAAGGAAGGTCCTATTTCTTTGGCAATCTACAAAGACAAATATGGCCTGTACATCTCACAGCCGTCCAATGCATATTCTGAGTGAACTGATTGCCATGATTTTGACATTGTAAAATTAAAACTTCACACATAGCCTGTCAGAATTAAATTCCGTTAATGTCTTTGTTTCACAGGAGACAAACTATGGGAAAGAGAGAAGAAATATTGGTAAGACAGTCAATATCTTAATGCACATTTTTGTTTTCCATTCCACTGCTCCAACCGCCAAGTCCTTCTGTGTCTCATCAAGAGAGAGACTGTGTCCTGGATTCAGCTTCTCTTTCCACTGGCAATTAATGAACTGCTCTTCTGCCTGTGGCACATTTATTGGCTTCAGTCTTGTCCAACGTGGCACTGAGTCTTGCATCCTGGTCTCTCAGTTTTTTATATGATTTTCCTTATTTAGATCCAATCATAGAAAGCTCAAAGTCTTTGGAACTGGAGCCAAAAACAAATAAATCAAAATAGATGTTTCTTATGCCCACATTCACATTACCCTAATTTCTAGCAACAAAGAGAATTTCAGAGTTTTCCCAATACTTAATTTCAAAAAATGTTTTCGATCACATCCTTCAGCTAGTTTCCATTAGACAAAAATATATGTGTATTCAGGAATATTTTGTCTTTATCATAAAGAGATTTTGATGCAAGAGGCATTAATAAAGCATGTGCCTTGTCTTCGCTGATGTTACTTGGAGGATGAAAATATGCCAGGTGATAAATCTTCAGACTTCTTTAGTAGAAAAAAGTGACTTTACACTTTCAAAGTAAAACAGCCCAAACAGAACATGTAAAACAAAAAAAGATGCACAGGAGAAAAAACAGCCCTAACACTAAGATATTAACAAAGATTATTTATAGTTTCATTCATTCATTCATTCATTCATTCATTCATTCGTTCATTCACTGAACATACACTTCTGGAGACTTTACTAACTCCCAGCTACCATGTCAGGCAGTGAGCTGTGAGAATTTCTTTTCCATTCTCCAAAATCCCATAACAGTATGTATTAACTTTATAATGAAAAATAAGCTTCCTAACTGGAATATAGCTGTGATGGTTAATTTATAAGTCAGATCAGCTGGGCCACAAGGTGCCTAGACGTCTGGTTGCACATTATTCTGGAAATTTCTGTGAGGGCGTTTTTGAATGAGAGTACCAGGTGAATTGGTAGACTCAGTAAAGCGGATTGCCCTGTCCAAGGGGGATGGGCCTCATCCAGTCAGCTGAAGGCCAGCAGCTGTTTTTACAAACCTGCAACATTGACATAAACCAAACTCTCTTCACAGTGACAGCCTTTGCCTTCCTGCAGCAATGTTTGTGCCTGCTATTGCCATTTCTCTCATCTTCCCTCACTGTTTTTTTGTGCTTCTCTTGGCAGAGGCCTTTTTTAATATGCATGTTCAGAGTCAGGCTTATTAGGCTTGTTTAGAAACGAGTGTGTTGACTCTGAGTGACAACTAAGAGTTTCTCCTGTACGTCAAATTCTAATACTGCAGGACTCAAGCAAGAGTCAACATCCCTTTCTGCTTCTCAGTAGTGATCTGCTTACTTCCATCCAGGTTTCACTGTGCAGGCACCTGAAAAGACAAGATATATGATTTTGAGCACTGGGAAAAATGAGTTACTAATGAAAAGTTGTGTAATATATGTTCATATATATAAGAATATATATTCCTTGGTATGCATATGTGCAAAGATAGGCCTTGTGATATAGTTCACACATATGAAGTATTTGTCCCCTTCAACATAAAATGAAGTGTAAAAATCTGAATTGCATTATTGCTAAATTATTTTTTAAAGAAGATTATGTACTAAAATCTTGCACAAATTCTTCAGTTACCTAACTCATACTTATTAAATTCACTGTTTGCCTTTTTTCAAATTTAAATTTAACATAAAAACTTATCGATTTACTTTTTAGAGGTCAAACTATTTTAATTGCTTCTTAGAATATGATGTTCTTAGCTCAATAAAGTACCATAAATTTCATCTTTCTGTGCAATGAATTTAATAACCCTTTAGCCTGTGGTTGCAGGAAGTAGTTCAGAGCTTTGAAGATTTGTAAGCAGAACCCCTTTAAGTCCCAGGGATGGCCTCATTAGGTGGATGAAAGCTCTGCGAACACCTTAGCCATTCTACAGTGCAGCCGCTATTGAGTGACCGCCCGAAGCAATAATAGGGCCGGGGCAGCCTAGTCCTAGAAACTTTATACAGGGCTCAAATCCCTTAGAGCCACAAGATTTTTTTTCGTCTGCTTTGTTTTGCTTGATTCTATTAACAGTGAAAAAAAAAAAAAAAACATTGCTTCAGAGAAAGAAACATTTGTATTGTCTATACTCCTTTATTTTAAATTTATTATACTATGAGTATTTCCTTATGTCTAGAATGTTCACTTTTTTTATTTTATCAATTACAGTTTACTTTCAATGTTATTTTGTATTAGTTTCAGGTGTGCAGCATGGTGGTTAGACAATCATATGCTTTACCAAGTGTTCTCCCTGCTATTTCCAGTGCCTGCCTGGCACCATACATAATTATTAGAATATTATTGACTGTATTCCCATGACTATTTTGTAACTACCAATCTGTACGTCTCCATACCTTCAGCTTTTACATCCAGTCCCCTCACTCCCCTCCCCTTTGGCAACCATCAGTCTATTCTATACGAGTTTGTTTCTTTTTTGTTTGTTCATTTATTTTGTTCTTTAGAATCCACCTATAAGTGAAATCATAGGGTATTTGTCCTTCTCTCACTGATTATTTCACTTAGCATACCCTCTAGGTCCATCCATGCTGTGGCAAATGGTAAGATTTTCTTCTTTTTATGCCCAAGTAATATTCCTTTTTATATATGTACCACCACTTTTTTATCCACTCATCTGTTGATGCGGTCTTGGGTTGCTGCCACATTTTGGCTACTGCAGATAATGCTGCAGTGAACATAAGGGTGTATATATTTCTTCAAATGAGTGGTTTGGGTTTTTTCAAGTATATACCCAGAAGTGAAATCTCTGGGTCATGGCATGGTTGCATTTTTAGTTTTTTGAGCTAACTCCATACTGCTTTCCACAGTGCCCGCACCAGTCTGCATTCCCAACTCTCAGTGCGTGAGGGTTTCCTTTCCTCCACGTTCTCACCAACACTTGTTGATTGTTCACTCATTGATGATGGCCGTTCTGACAGGTGTGAGGTGATACCTCATTGTGGTTTTAATTTGCATCTTTCTAATGATGAGTGACACTGAGCCTCTTTTCATATGTCGATTGGCCATCTGTATGTCATCTTTGCAGAAGTGACTACTCAGGGCTTTTGCTGATTTTTTAATTGAATTGTTTGGTTTTTTGCTGTTGAGTTTTGTAAGTTCGTTATAAATTTTGGATATTAACCCCTTATCAGATGTATCATTAGCAAATACATTCTCCCATTCGGTGGGGCATCTTCTCATTTCGTTGATGGTTTTCTTTGGTGTGCAAAAACTTTACTTTGATGTAGAGCCACGTGTTTATTTTTTCTTTAATTTCTCTTGCATGAGGAGATATATCATAAAAAATATTATTAAGAGAAATATTCAAGATTTTACTGTGTTTTCCTTTAGGATTTTTATGGTATCCAGTCTTACACTTAAATCTTTAATCCACTTTCAGTTCTTGTATATACTGTAAGAAGATATTCTAGTTTCAGTTTTTTGCATGTCTGTCTAATATGTTCTTGCCTCTTTTATCAAATATGAATTGACCATGTAGGTGTGGGTTTACTTCTGGGCTCTCTATACTGTTTCATTGATCTGTATGTCTGCTTTTAAGCCAGTACCATGCTGTTTTGACTGCTATGGCCTTATCATATAGTTTAATATCAGGTAGTGTGACTCCTCCAACTTAGTTCTTCCTTCTCAAAATTGCTCTGGCTATTCGGGGTCCTTGTGGGTTCCATATAAATTTTTGAAATATTTGTTCTAGTTCTGTGAAATACACCATTTGTATTTTGATAGAAATTGCTTTGAATCTATAGATTGCTTTGGGTAATACAGACATTTTTAAATTATTGATTTTTCCTGTTCATGAACACTGTATACATTTCCATTTATTTGTATCTTCTTCAATTTTTGTCTTCAGTGCATAATTTGCTGAGTGCAGGTATTTTACCTCTTTGGTTAAATTTATCCCTAGGTACTTTTTTATGCAATCATAAGTGGGATTGTTTGCTTAGTTTCCTTTTGTGATAGTTCATAATTGTTGTACAAAAATACAACTGATTTTTGGATATTAATCTTATATCTTGCTGCTGTACTGAATTTATCTATCAGTTCCTGTATTTCTGGTAGAATCTTTAGTGTTATCTATACACACTATCATGTCATCTGCAAATAATGAGTTTGCTTCTTCCTTTCCAATTTAAATGCCTTTTATTGTCTGATTGCTGTGGCTAGGACTTCCAGTACTATGTTGAATAGGACTGGTGAAAGTTGACATGCCTGCCTTATTCCCGGTCTTAAGGAAAATGCTTTCAGTTTTTGCCCACTGAGTATGGTGTTAGCTGTGGGTTTCTCATATCTGGCCTTTATTATGGTAAGATATATTCCCTCTATTCCCACTTTGCTGAGAGTTTTGTTTTGTTTTGTTTTATTATAAATGGGTGCTGGACTTTGTCAAAAGCTTTTCTGCATCTATTGATACAATCATATTTTTATCCTTCATTTTGTTTATTTGGTGTATCACATTTATTGATTTACAGATATTGTACCAACCTCACATCCAAGGAATAAATCCTACTTGATCATGGTGTATGACCTTTTTAATGTATTGCTGGATTTGCTTTGCTAACATGTACTGAGGATTTTAACATCTATGTTTATCAGGAATATTGGCTTCTAATTTTTTTCCTTCATAGTATCTTTATCTGGTATTGGTATCAGGGTAATGCTGGCTTTGTAAAATGAACCTGGGAGTCTTCCTTTCTCTTGAATTTTTTGAAATAGTTTGAGAAGGAGAGGTGTTATTTCCTTGACTGTTTGGTAAAATTCACCTTTGAAGCTGTCTGGTTCAAGACTTCTGTTTGTAGGAAGTTTTTTAATTACTGCTTCAATTTCATTCGTTGTAATCAGTCTGTTCAGATTTTCTATTTGTCCTTGATTCAGTTGTGAGAAATTATATGTTTCTAGGAATTTATCGATTCTTTCAGATTGTCCAGTTCATAATACTTTTTTTTTCAGGTTGATCAATAAACTTTATATAAACCTGCTCCCCCAAGTTTATAGGAAATTGTCCATCACCAAGGGAAAAACATATGGTACCAATGCATCTATATAATGTTCAGAGTCTAAAATAAATGTAGACTTCATCATACAAGCACATGTGGCAAAACTGTGAAGACAAACAAGGAAATAATAATCACTAAATTCATGGTAATACTTTCTCTGAGCAGAAGTAGAAGGATATGGGATTATACAGAGACACTCATATCAAGATTTTAAAGAATATGCTAAAATGTTTTCATAAACTGGGTGGACAGCAAAATATGGTGGACACCACAATGCATCATATATTATGCTTTACATCTTACACATTTTTTAAATTTATTTATTTATTTTTATTCAGTTACAATCATCTGCATTTTCTCCCCTTCCCTCCACCACACCCCAGCATAATACTTTTTATAATCCTCTGTATTTCTGTTGTGTCAGTTGTTACTTCTCCTCTTTCATTTCTGGTTTTATTTATTTGGGTTGTCTCTTTTTTCTTCTTGATGAGTCTGGTTAAAGACTTGTCAAGCTTTTTTATGTTTTCAAAGAACTAGCCCTTGGTTTTATTGATCCTTTGTATTTTTTTTAAGATTTTATTTTGTTTACTTCTGTTCTGATTTTTATTATTTCTCTTCTTGTATTCACATTTGTCTTTGTTGTTCTTTTCCTAGTTCCTTTAAGTGTAAAGTTAGATTATTTTTTTGTTTGATATTTTCCTTTTTTTTTGAGGTGAATTGGTAATGTGATGAATTTCCCTCTTGGGGCTGTCTTCACTTTGTCCCATAGATTTTGGGTTGTTGTGTTCTCACTTTCATTTTTCAAGGTGTCTTTTGATTGCTTCCTTGATCTCATTGTTAACTCATTTATTGTTTAGTAACATGTTACTTAGCCTCCATGTGTTTGTGTGTTTTCAGTTTTTTTCTTATGATTTATTTCTAGTTTCATCCCATTATGTGCAGAGAAGATGCTTGATATGATTTCAATCTTCTGAAATTTATTAAGACTTGTTTTGTGTCCTGACATGTGGTCTATCCTAGAAAATGTTCCATGTGCACTTGAAAAGAAAGCATATTCTGCTGCTTCAGGGTGAAATGCTTTGAAGATACCACTTAAATCCATCCAATCTTGTGTCACTTAAGGCCACTGTTGTCTTGTTAATTTTCTGTCTGGAAGATCTATCCACCGATGTCAATGAGGTGTTAGAATCCTCTCCTATGACTGTATTGCTGTCAATCTCTCTCTCTTTGTCAATCAAGATTTGCTTTACATATTTAGGTGCTTTTTATTTGGTGTATAAATGTTTACAAGGGTTATATACGCTTGTGGACTGATCCCTTTATCATTATGTGGTGTTCATAATTGTTTCTTATGTAGTCTTTGTTCTAAATTCTTTTTTGTCTGAGATAAATATTGCTACCAAACTTTTCTTTCTTTCCATTTGCATGAAATATTTTTTTTCTATCCCTTTACTTTCAGTCTATGTGTCTCTTTCACTCTGAGATTGGTCTCTTACAGATAGCATGTGTATGGGTCTTGTTTTCTTATCCATTTAGTTACCCTATGTCTTTGGATGAGAGAAATTACCCATTTACATTTAAAGTAATTATTGGGCCCTGACTGGGTGGCTCAGTTGGTTGGAGTGTTGTCTTGTGCACCAAAAAGTTTTGGATTCAATCTATGGTGAGGGAACATACGTAAGTTGCAGGTTGATCCCCAGCTGGGACACATACAGGAAGCAACAGAGATGTTTCTCTCTCACATAGATGTTTCTCCTCTCTCTTCCTCTCTCATCCCTTCCCCTCTCTCTAAAATCAATAAATATATCCTCAGTTCCTCAGTTAAGATTAAAAAATAGTAAAATAATTATTGATACATATATTTATTGTCATTTCATTTTTTTGTAACTATGTTCCTCTTTGGTTTTTTTTCTCCTTTTTTAAAAAAATATTTTATTTATTTTTAGAGAGGGGAAGGGAAGGAGAAAGAGAGAGATAGAAACATTGATGTGTGAAACATCGATCAGTTGTCTCTGGCACACCCCCAACCAGGTACCTGGCTGGAAACCCAGGCAGGTGCCCTGACTGGGAATTGAATCAGTGACATTTCCGTTCACAGGATGATGCCCAACCCACTGAACCACATCAATCAGGGCTTCTTTCTCCTTCTTAAAGAAGATGAGTTAACATATCTTATAATACTGCTTTGGTGGTAATATATTTCTTCAGTTTTAAATGACAGCCTTGCTGGGTAGACTATCTTGGCTGTAGGTCCTTGCTGTTCATCACTTTGAATATTTAGTGCAAATATCTTCTGCCTTGAAATGTTTCTGTTGAGAAATCACTTAACAGTTTTGTGGGTGCTCCCTTGTAGGTAACTGACTTTCTCTTGCAGCTTTTATGGTTCTCTCTTTGTCCTTAACCTTTGCCATTTAATTATGATGTGTCTTGGAGTGGGCCTCTGGGTTCATCTTTTTGGAACTCTCTGCACTTCCTGGACTTGTGTGTCTTATTTCTTTACTAGATTAGGGAAGTTTTCAGTCACTATTTCTTCAAATAGGTTCTCAATCCCTTGTTCTCTCTCTTCTCCTTCTGGTATCTCTAAGCCATGAATGTTGTTACATTTCATGTTGTCCCAAAGGTCCCTTACTATCTTCATTTTTTTAATTTTTTTTTTTGATGCTCTGACTGGGTGGTTTCTCCTACCTTGTCCTCAAAATCACTGATGTGATCTTCTGTGTCATCTAACCTACTGTTTACTCCTTCTAATGTAGTCTTCATTTCAGATATGGTATTATTCATCTCTAACTTGTTCTCTTATTTTAGGTTTCTACGTTCTTTTTCATACTATTGAAGTTCTCACTAAATTCTTTGAGCATTATTTTGAAATCCGTGTCTGGTTGATTATCTAGCTCTTTTCCTGGAGATTTCTCCTGTTCTTTCATTTGGGGTATGTTTCTTTGTCTCCCCATTTTAGCTGTGTCTTTGTGCTTGTTTTGTGTATTAGGTACATCTGTATGTCTCCCAGTCTTGGTAGGGTGGCCTTATGTATTAGGTGTCCTGTGGGACCCAGTGGCAGAGTCTCCTTGGTCACCTGAGCTGGGTGCTCCAGGAAGGTCCCTTGTGTGGGTCATGTGAGCCCTCCTGTTGTAATTGTGTCTTGGTTGCTATTGGCCGATTCATGTATGGGGTCGACCCTGAGGCTGGCTATGAGGACTGACCCCAACCACAGTACACAAGTTGCTGAGCAGGTGCTGACCCTACAAAGTAGAATTCACCTCAGCAGGGTCTGGTGCCTGCTGATATTTCCCTTTGGTTGTGACACTTATATTGTCTGAAACTCACTCCTGAGTATGTTTGTTCTGGGGCCTCCTGGGAGGGACTCCGATGCAGCTTAATGTCAGACACTGCCTGTGTCTGGCCTATGACTGTTTGGAGCTACAAAGCTATCCACAGTTTGTGGCTGCCTCTCCTGGGGTGAGTGTGCTTGGGAAAAGCCACACTACACACCAAGGCTAGCTTCCATCAGCACCAAGCCCAGGGGCAGGGTAGCAAAAGGCCCAAGGCACCCTGAAATCCACCTCTGCCTGCTTCCTCCTGCTGCCGCCTGTTAGACCCAGTCACTGAAAGAACCTCTGGTGGTACTCCAGTTGCAAGAGATAGGTTCTCAGTGAGTCACAAGGTAGGGGCAGTGGTCTTCACAAGACTGATACAGGTTCACACTTGGGGACAGTGCTGAGTCTGAGGCCACTCAGCAAAAGTCCCAGGGTATACTAAGGTAGCTGCTACCCACTAGGTGCCTGCAGACCTTGGCGGTGGGAGAATCATCAGGGTGAGGCCAGCAATTTATCAGGACAAAACATGCCAAGACTGGGCCATGTGTAGGGCAGTGTCTGCACTGGTGGGGTGTGCAAGGGAAAAATGGCCCTTGTCTGAGAGCCACACACCTCAGTCTGTCCAGGATTCTGACTGGATCTTCTGGAGATCTCAAGCTCCACAGGGTGGGGCTGCCAGGAGTGAGGAAGGTGGGGCAAGTGGATCTCCTATGAGGGGGACGCACTGTGAGGGAGATGGTGGGGAGAACTGCCCTCATCCCAGAGCCCCACAACTCAGTTACTAACACACCCTGAGTCTTCCTGGGCCTCTACACCCCGGACCCAGGCAGCTGAATCCTCCACAGGGCCTGAGCTCTGCAAGGTGAAGCAACAGGTAATCTGAAGGCTGGGGCTATTGCATTCCCCATGGCTGATGCCATATGGAGGGGAGTGCACCACCCAAGAAAGATGGTGTCTGTGGTGTGGAAGAGGGACTCAGCACAGGGACCCTGTTGGCTGTCCCTTCAGCTCTCTCCCCAGAGCCATAAACCCCAATCTCTCCTCATATGACTCTATTCCAATCTGCCCTCCCTCCACTGGTGCCCAGGGTGAGCGGCTGCTAAGAGATTTTATGCATTGATCCTTTAAAAGAGTGGGTCCTGAGTCTCTCCCTGGTGGACAGAATCCCTGTTGCTTTTCATACCACATGCTGCATGGGTGCCTCTCCAAGGTTCTGGTATTCTAGGCTGAGGAGCCCAGGGTGGGGTTGGACACCCACACTCCTTTGAAGCTGAGCTATCCCCCCCGATTCTCAACAACTAAACTGTGGGAGCAGGGTCGGCCCTTTTTTGCATCTCTGCCCTTCCTACCAGTCTCGATGTGGCTTCTTCTGTAAATCTTGGTTATAAGACTTCTGTTCAGCTAGTCTTCAGTTGCTTATTCAGGTTGGATCGCTCTATATTTTAGTTGTAATTCCAGTTTGGTTCTAGAAGCAGATGAGTGTAACTTCCTCCCACTCCACTGCCATCCTGGATCCTCCTCCAGGAAAAGAAACTTTTAAACTCCTAAGGCTAATTTCTGTTCCTGGTGATCTTTCTCACATTGATCTCCCAATGATAATATCTTCTACGCCATCTTCACTCTGTTCTATTTCCCCAACATAAGCCCTCCTTCCTTAAAAAAATTAGTTTACAGCAGGGACCTCTGGTGAAATGAGTTTGACACCCCGGTTTAGAGTCATGAACTTTGGATCATGTTATAGTGTTACAGGCTGAATTGTGTTACCCCAAATTCAGATGGTAAAGTCCTAATTCCCCATACCTCAGAAGAATGTGACTGTATTTCGAGACAGGGCCTTTAAAGTGGTAATTAAGGCAAAATGAGGTCCTGTGAGTGGGCCCTCTCCACTCCTATAATGCAACACAGCTGGTGTCCGATGGGAGGGGGAAATTATGAGATGAGCGTGCGAACATAGAGGAAAGACCATGTCAGGACACAGTAAGAAGGTTCCTAATACTGTCATTACAGGGTTAGCTCTCAACATGAATTTTGGGAGATTCAAACATCCAGTCAATAGCACAGGTTACTACTCAGATCTGACCTCCTTCCAGAAGGTCACCAGCTGTGTGGTCCAGGGAGCTTTTCTAGTACACACTGTAGGGCATTCGTGCCAATCACAACAGTCACCACTTTCTTCAGTTACCCAGACAATTCGCATTATTCCTAGACTCATTCGGTGATAAGGGGAATCCTAAGAACCATCTAGTTCAACCCTCTGGACATTTGACTGATAAGGAAACCAAGGCCAAAGAATAAATAACAGGCCCCAGGTCATGTAGGAAATAGCTGGAGAGCTAGGACCACAAACTAATCTTCATCCTTATATCCTGCTAATAATTCAGTATCCATCAACTAGTTAAGAAGCAATACATTGGCAATTGAGAGGGACAAACTCCCAGCCAGAGACTCCTGGATGGGCATGTGTATTCCATGATACACAGCAGCTGTCACTTAAAATTTCAGGTCCTCAGTTTCTCCTTTAGAAAATGAGGATAACAATACCAAATCAGAGTTAAATGAGATCGTACTGGTGAAGAACTTCGAATTGTACTTAACAGAGTAAGTACACTGATGAGGGGAAGATGAGATATTCATCTTCATTAGGTTATATAGACACCCTGTGGACAATATAGTACAAATTATGTTAGTTTCCTGTGCTGGAGACTTCGTTGGCCAGTCCCAGTGCAGGACTGTGCAACAGAGCTCCAAAGGCCACAGAGGACTGCCTTCAGGAGCTGTTTTGAGGTTACTGTTTCAAGTTTAGTAATTTAAACATAGAAAATTGCAGAACCCAGCAGAATGCCAGATGTTTAAAACAAGTCACTATCACTTCCGGATGGATATTGGTCATTAAAACCTTTCTTGATAATATCCATAGATTAATAAATCAAAATATTCTTACCAGAGATAAATAGATAAATATCTGAATTTCTGTGCAAAACTCCACTCAGCCTTTACGAGTTCTAATGCTCAGTGGTAGACACATTTTTGCTAGTATGTTACAACCACACAATTTGTACCCTTTTCTCCTTGTGAAAGAGCCTTCCTTTCTGATGCTGCCAGAAGAAACAAAAGCAATTTTATTTTTAAACTACCATTGTTTTTTAATTCCTTTGTCCACAAAACCATAGTAAGACACAGAGTATCCAATTTTAGATTTGGTATGCTACCAGGATATTATTTTTCAGAAGAGAAAAAACAGAGGAAATTACTGTACAAATCATCATGCCCCTCTCTTGACAGAGCCGGTAGCCACTGGGCAGACACTTTCTCCCTCCTGAGACTTTGTCAAGAAAAAACGCCACATCAGCGGTGGCCCCTGAAGCCACTGCACATTCCTCTGACCCTCCCAGACAGAAAAGCCTCGTTTGATTGAGTTCGAATGGCAAGAAGAATTTGCTCAGAGATCATAGGCTTTATAACCCAGGTTGGGTAATTCTCTCTTTTCTTTTTTCAATGCAGAAGTTTTGCACAAGAGATCAAATCAACATTCTGAGGATTCTATAGAGAAAGGAATCTCTGGCAGGGATCAAGTTCGGCTAAGCCAGAGCCCAGTCTGTCAGCACAAAGGCGGTGAAGGTGGGGGCCCCCAACTTATGTTCAATTGTTAAGTCGTTCCTACTCTTGACCATAAGTACAGTTTGTCCCACAGCTCCTTGAGGTTTTTTGTTGTTTGTTTTTATTTTTTAAGTATAGTTGACACCTGTTTTGTTTCGACCTGCACATATCACTATGGAATGCCTTGTTAATTCGGGATTAGAAATAGGGATTTTTTTAAAAATTACATACACACCCACATATAGAGGGGGGGGGCTCCATATATTAAAGGCTATAAATCCATTCCTTGTTTTCTTATTTAGGTAAAAAAATACATAAACATATAAAAGGTAAAAATTAGGGAAAGAAATCATTCGTAAACAGAAATACATGCATCCCCTCCCTCCACCCGCCCTTGTTTTGGTAAATTCCTAAAGTGGGCCTCCCCGCTCTCCTTGCACCTCTAGAACATAAACACACTCGCACCCACACGACATATAATATCTCCATTGATTCCAATGCCAATTCTAAGGGGGGAGAGGAGGAAATGTATAAGAAAGAAACATTTATGGGGCACGGGCTTTGCCGGGCCCTGCGCCAGTGTCATCTTCTGGGTTGCCCTTTGAAGAGGCCCCAGCAGCCCCAGAAGACACGGAACCTGAACCTCAGGGCGATCAAGGGACGCAGCGGAGGCACGAGGGCGACAGAGCCCCACGCGTGGGGCTGTTTACCCGGCCCGGCTGCACTGGCACCCGCCAGGTTTAGGCATTCCGCCACCACCGCCCCTGCTCTGGGGAAGACCGCACAGGAAACTTTTGCAAGGAGATAGAAACTTCAGTAGAGAACAGTAGGAAAAGTGGGGAGGCGGGCGGGGGAGAGTTTGGGGGTAGAGAATCTGGGATCAGAACCTCAGATCTTCTAAGGCTGCCGGTGGTTTTGGAAGGCTGCCAAGCTGCACAAGAAGCCGTGGAGAAAATAAGTTCTAGCTCTTCACAGCAATTTCTTCCAGAAATAAAAACTGCCATTAACAGCTTTGTTTCCCCAGATTAACCACGCGTTGTTTTCCTCAGGTCAGCGACCGTCACAGAAGCAGTCATATTTTCATTTTTGCTTGGGCCTTCGCACAGCTCAAATTTGTTAGGGCTGTAGAATGCTAATCTAAATATTTATTCTAGTTCTTTACCTGGCCTTGCCTTTTCAAATTTATACAGGGTGTGGCGAAAGTAGGTTTATAGTTGTGAGTATGCAAAACACAATTTATTCTTGTATTATTATTTATGAATTATTGTATTATTTTCCATTTGAACAACTGTAAACCTACTTGTACCCTACCCTGTAAATCCTCAAGTTCCAATTTTTAACTATTTTATATTAGCTTATAAGTTATATCTGCTTGTAGACAGACCCAATTTCTATGTAACCAATAAAGTAAATATTTATAGCATGCATTTCATCACTCTTTCTAGTACCTGATATAATTGTTAATGTATATTAATTTTTACTGACTATTCAATATGCTTACTTTGCATAATGGATTTTATTGAGTACATTCCAATTTTTTTTTTAATTCAGTCAACGAATAGGTATCAGATGCCCAGTATGTGCCAGGCACTGGGCTGGGCATTGGGCTCCCAATGGAAGCAATACTCACATAGTTTCTGCTTTCAGGAAGACAATGCAATTGCCACAAAATAATATGCAGTGAAAATTACAAGGAAGAAGTAGCGGGTGGTACAGGTGCCCATAATAGCTGAGCTTAAGTTAACCCCAAGGGTAGCCAAGATTGCCCAAGGCATTGACGTTTGAACTGAGACCTGTGGGCATTAACTCCAAGGAGAGGGGAGTGGAGCCAGATTGGAGCTGGGGAGCACTTTGAGCAGAGAAAACAATGTGTGCGAGGCTCCAGGATGGAAAGGAAGGTGGCTCCTTACAAACATGAAATGAGGCGAGTGTGTCGGGAGCTTTGTCAGCAAAGGAAGGATGTGGCCTTGAAGCAGAGATAAGCCACGTTGCAGGTTTTGGTCTTTGTCCTAAGAACAATGGTGAGGATATTGAATGACTTGCTCAAAGTCCTCCAGCCAGTAAACAAAGAAGCGTATAACATACTAATAAAGCAAAACTGGAACAGCTTATCGCCTATAATAAATGCTAAGGGGAAATCTGAAATCATTATTGTAATGATTACATTAATGGTTCCACATATCAAAATCTTACAAAAATAGTTATTACTAAAAATATACCTATTACATACCCCAGTTTACAGATGAGAAAGCTGATGCTCAGAGGAGTTAAATAATTGGCAAAACTGGGAGTAGAAATCAGGACTGTTGAATCAAAATTTGTGTTCTCTTCATGAAGCACACCCTACCTGGTGCTTAGCTGATTCTATAACTTCACGTCCAAGACCAGGTACCAAGGAGGAAACTGGAGGATGTGTGCATTTCTGAAAACTGAACTCCAGCTTCATTCTTGAGGCATATTATTGACAGTGGAAGAGAATATGTGAGACAGATTTTGTAAAATTATTCTAATAAATTATTCTATTCATGCAAATGCCTGATCAATCTTGAGTTTTTACAAAGGAAAGAAAATAAAATTATCTTTCACTTTTGAAAGGTAATTTGTTACACTTATGATAAAAAAAATCTAGGTACACCTTTGCTGTACATGCTTTGATTTTAAAAAGCTATCACTCTCATCTGGAATTGAATGTTAATTCTATCCCTAAGGAGAAAAAAGGAAAATTTAAAGAGGATGTTAAAGAATTGTGTTTTTTACTGTTGAGTTGTTCTTGTCAAAAAAAAAAAAGAAAAAGAGTAGCTTTAAGCAACAAGAAATGGAAATGGGGTCTTATGAAAGTGATATTCGACAATAAAGGAGAAGGGAATATCATGAGAGAAAAAAGAGCCACAGATCAGAGAGAAGTGTCCCCTAAAAGTCATTCAGCTCCAGGGGCTGAGGGATCTCACCAGCTCCTCAGCAGCGAGACTTCTTGAATTGCCCTTGGGTGTGCTCCGTCAGCAGGAACCAGCTACCCTCTGTGATTGGTCTTCCTTCTCTACACAACCTGCCAAAGTTTGTTGAGCTTCTCCTGGGCATCAGGGAATATGGGCATGACCTGGGCCATGGTCTCTGTCTCAGATATTAGAGTTTATTGAAGCTCTCTGTCACACCATAATCTCTGTCCTCTCACAACTCTCCATTTTGTCCTCTGCTCCTCATCTTTTCCTTACCTTATCCTTCAGCTGTTACTTTGGACTGATCGTTGCTTTTGTTCATTCACAACCCCTCTAGACCTCCATGGCCTTAGTTTATCTGAGTTCTCTCCATGGGAGATTTTGGTGTTGGCCTCTTCTGTATTCCTCAGTTAATGTTCACCAGAGGAAACCTGATTGGCCTAGTGAATAACCCCTGTCCGACTTTGACTCCTGGCCGAACTATGGATTTGCCACCCTTGGCTCAGGCAATCACCACTCTCCCAGCGAGCTGTAGCTGAGAGAAGCAGCATGGGGAGTAAGAAAGCACAGAACGTGAGGGCGAGCTATGACCTACTATCCGGTTCAAGTCCCAGCTATGCCATGCAGCTGTGGCACTTTGAACACAGTCCTTAATGCCTCCTCTGAAACAGGAGGGTGATAACATTATCTCATTGAGTTGCTGAGAAGATTAAATTAAGCAACACATGAAAGAATTTGGCATATATTTAGTAACTGGTAAAGGCTCCATAACTGTCAGCTATTATTACTACGAGTATCTATGGCTGATCTTCAGCAGGTGGCCAGAGGCAGGCCAATTGTCCTCGACTGGGAACTGTAGGCCCAGGGAACCCCATTAATGACCTGTTCAATCACAGGTGTGCGACTTCTTCTACTTCAGCTTTGCCTGTCAAAGCTCACTAACAGGTCTTTTTAAATGGGAAAGAGACTGAGAGGATTTCGGATTTTTTTCTGAATTATTTTCACACAACCAGTTGAAATCTCCAAGATTAACATACACAAATGTGGGCAATTTCTCACATAGGCTCTTCTTCATTTGAGCATTCTACAAACTATTAATGTTTGAGTATAGACAGGTTTTGAGGATTGATTAGGGGCATGTGTGTGTGTGTGTGTGTGTGTGTGTGTGTGTTAATAAGAACTGCCTCATCATTACACAACCTGTTAAGATCTAGAGGAATTATCAGACAACCTGGAAAAATACCTAATTTAAATCTGGTTCAATCAAACCACGTAAGTCATGTAAGAAGAACAAACTAAATATTTTCATTTGAATCAGTGATCGTAACTGCTAATAACAGCACAGAAATGGATTTACTCCAAGGTAAAGTAACGTCTGACTTCATCGGAACTGGGCTGGATGTAAAACAACCTGTCAAGGAGCCCAGTCTTGAGACGACATGAAGTCACTATGTCCAACTCCAGGGAGCACCCTTTGCACTGTGTTCTAGAATATACCATGACAAATCCCTTCTGAAGTGCAGACCTCCCCCCAAATACATCTCACTAGGGAGAGAAGAGGGAAGTGACTATAGAGCGTTCTGTAGGGGGTTTCCAAATTCACAGACTGATGTTTGTCCAGAGGTTAAAGCATAGTTCTCTGACATTAATATCAACCCTGCAAATCATAAATTGGATTATGATCATTCTAATTTTCAAGCCCTCCGGCAGCATGGAACTCAAGCTCTTCACCCTGTGTGAGCGCTGCTGCCTCCCTCTGCAGCCCCATCCCACACCAACACCCTCCTCCTGGTTCAGTACGCTCAGCCCCTCTGCCTCCCGTCTACACCCAGCCAAGGTCTTCCCCAGTCCTGGGGCCCAGTTCCAGGTGAGCCCTCACCCACTCGACCTTCCTGAGATTGCTCCTCCACGGCCAACTCGTTATTGTCTATCCAGGCACCCTATGTGTTTTCTACGTAGCACTTACCATGATTTGCAGTTATCTTACTTATCAGCTCCTTCTTGAATCCTGAGATGTCTGTCCCAAACTAAAGACTTCGTGAAAATAGGAATCGTCTCTGTGTTATTTACTACTAGGGTTCCACCATTTAGCCCAATGCCTGGTTCGCAGGAGGGAAATCTAAGGGCAATTCACATACTACAGAGAAATAAAAAGACATCTTACTCCTTAGCTGCAGATGGATGGACACAAGCTGAGAGAACCTATAACATGCTAAAACATACATTTACACAAAAACCTTTAGTAGGTGAATGAGTAAATGAACTGTGGAACAGCCACACAATGGGATATTATTCACTGATAAAAAGAAATGAGCTATCAAACCACAAAAAGACATGGATAAACTTGAAGGGTACATTTCTGAGTGAAAGAATCAACCTGAAAAGACTACATAATATATGATTCCAATGTATTAGTTTTCTCGGGTTACAGTAACAAATTACCATAAACTTTTTTCTCTCACAGTTCCGGAGGCCAGAAGTCCAAAATTAAGGTATCGGCAGGGCCATTCTCTCTCAAACGCTCAAGAGGAGAATCTGTGTCATGTCTTCCTCTTAGCTTCCAGCGTGGCCAGTCAGCTTGCCACTAGTTAGCTTACCCCCACATCCCTCCGGTCTCTGCCCTATCGCAAGGTGTTCTCCCTGTGCTTGTCCAAATTCCCCTTTTCTTATAAGGACACCAGTCATAGTGGATTAAGGGTCCACCATACTCCAGGATGACTTCATCTTAATTATACCTACAATGACTGCATCCCCAAGTCAAGTCACATTCTGACCTTATTTGTGGAGGACACAATTCAACTTGAAACATCCAACTATATGACATTTTGGAAAAGGCAAAACCACAGAGACGTAAAAAAATGAGTAGTTGCCCAGACATTGGGGGAGGGGCGAGGAAGGGGAGAGGGACCAAGTGAAGCACGGGGGATTTTTAAGGGGTTGAAACTACTCTGTGTGGTACTCCAATGGTGGATACACGCAATATGCAAAACCCACAGAACCATTCAACACAGTGAGACAATGCTAACGTAACTACAAATGTACCACACTAAGACAAGATGTTAATAGTAGAGGAAATCGGGGCAGGGAGGGGATATATGGGAACTCTTGGTACTTTTCTGTATATCTAAAACTGTTTGAAAATATTAAGTCTATTCATTAAAAAATACAACAAGCTACAGTTTGCATTTTGTTTCTTCAAGGGTTGATGGTTATGCGTCTTATCTTTCTGCATTTCATGGGACGTTTCCAGGAGTAATCATCCCAAAACAAACTGGCTGCATATCTACGCAGTTTTAAGCAAATTTATTCATAAAGTGTTCTTACTCCCTGATGCAGCTTTCTCCTTTCACTCGCCAGTCACCGTGACTGCAAACCTCGGCGCTCCAATTGCTCTGCCAGGGGCCTGGCAAACTCTGTCCCCAGGCCAGTCTTCATCTTAGGGCTCTTCAACCAAAGACGCCGATTTTCTTTGGTCTTGGCAAGTTTTGTGTCATGGAAAAAAAAAGTACAGGATGAAGAGTCCGAGGCAGCATGGATATACACACAATGTGCTGTGCAGACTCGGACCTTCCGGGGAGTTAAGGGGGAGCTATGAGTAATTATGCCGGCACAACTGGTGTAAGCTGGATAGTCGCAGGCAGACCAGGACACGCCCTCGCCTTAACCAAACGGCCTGTCTTGCAGTCCCAGCTCTGCTACTTCTTCACCTTGGCCGTGTCATTCATGAAGTCCCATTTGGACAGTGGAAACCCAGAGGCAGATGTGTTGTTCAGGGACACCAGGAGCTGATCTGCTTCCTTCCTGCCTCCCTGTCACAGATAAGGGCTTGTTAGGTTTAAGAACAAAGATATTCAGATGTTTATAACATTGTGTCACAATAAAAGACATAAAGAATTAGTCTAAGTTCTTTCAGAAAAGAGGTGCAAACCTCAAGTTTAAAAGTGCAATCCTGGCATAGAACTGAACTTTATAGTTCTGACAAGATCACAGTTGGCTCAGTCAGCTAGCTAGTCGATAATAGCGTGTCCCTGTTAGGGGTGGTGGAGAGAGCGACCAGTCCAATGCTGACACGCAGGTCCATGAAAACTGACATGCTCAGTTTGCATTCCATTTCATACCCTTGGCACCTGGGTTGAATAGTGTCTCCCCCAAATTCAAGTCCATGCAGAATCTCAGAACATGACTTTATTTGAAAATAGGGTATTTGCAAATGTAATCAAGTTAAGAGGAGGTCAAACTGGGGTAGGGTGAGGCCTCAATCTTTTATCACTGGTGTCCTCATAAGGAGGGGGAAAAGCCACACAGGGGAAAAGGCCAAGGAAACATGGAAACAAAAATTGGAGTGATGGATTTACAAGCCAAGGAACCCAGGAATGCCAGCAACCCCCAGAAGTGAGGAGACCAGCGTGGACTGGATTTTCCTCATGCCATGCAGAGGAAACCAACCCTGCCAACAACTAGATTGCAGATTTCTGGCCTCCGGCACTGCAAGAGAATGCATTTCTGCTGATTAAGCCACCTCTTCTGTAGTAATTTGTTACAGCAGCCCTAGAAATGAACACACTTGGCTAAACAAACTTGGAATTATTTCCATCTTTGGGTGGCTTCTCATATTTGTTCTTATGCCACCATTCTCTAAGCTGCTTGAAAGGCTGCATACCTTCGCCACATGCCCCAAATCTGGTCACCGAGGTCTGTGCCCTTTCCCATCTATTTTGTCGTAGGTCAGATCTTCCTCCTACGTTCTGGGCTCTGACTCTCTCTCTACCCCCACCCTTAACTCCCTCTCCACTTTCCTCCAGCAAAGGAATCTTCCTAAAAGTAGAATTTAATCAAATTTCTTCCTGATTAAGTCCTTTTAATGGCTCTCAGACCCCACAGAAAAAAAACTCAACATTTTTTTGCATGACATCCAAGACTTTTAATGATATGGCCCCTGCCTACCGTTTGTATTAGTCAGGCTTCCCGCTGTAGGAGGATGAGGGGCAAGGATGGAAAGGGAGATACTAGCATAGACCCCGCGGCATCGATTGGAACTGGAGGCACCATCATTTTCATATGGGCACTTAGAAACATGTAATTTAAAAATATATAGGGCACAGGAGTGTACAAATTCACACACGTATATTTCCAAGTTCTATGCACTGGGAGGCCTAGAAGTAGTAAGTCCCAGTTACAATGAACACTCCAAATGCTCAGATATTGATTTCTAAATTCTTTCTTCACCAAAACAACTGACAGATCTTTGGGGGAAATGCTCCAGAACCAGAGCATGTGCAAAATGAGTCCAGGACACCTATTTACATTTGAAGGTAAGGAAGAGCTTAAAGAAAGATGGGGCATGTCCGAAGGACACGCGAGCTGGGTTAAAGAAGACCCCACTGGCTAACTCTGAAATCATTCAGAAAAAACAAATAATGATAGTAATAATGGCTGATGGGAAAGTTCTGCCTTGTAGTAGAACGCAGATAATCGCTCTGGAAGGAATGACAGAAATTTGAAAATCACCATAGGGCAATCGTCAGGATGAGCTGATTCAACCCCAGATCATCAATGGATGCCGAAACTAGCGGGTGGAAGCTGATGAAAAACAGAATAATTACACCCCTGGAAGTATCTCCCCACAAGTCACTTAATTGCAAAGGGAAAAATGATAACTTTATAGTGGAGAAACCTGGCACGTACCAGCTTAATCAATTGACCAAGGCTATTGCCAGTAGCGTGACAAATCCATGTGTATTGAAGGACTAAGAAAAACCACACAAAAGCGAATAACCTAACCTAGTCATAAGAACACGTCAGAGAAATCCAAAGTCAAGGGCAGTCTACAAAAGAAGTGGCCTGTTTGCTTCAAAATGTCAAGGTCATGAAAGAGAAGAATAATATCTGGGAAGTTGTCATAAATTTTCAACATTATTGAAAGAATTGGCAAAATTTGAATAAGGACTGCAGATTAATAAGATTGTATCAGTGTTTATTTTCTAATTCTGATAACTTCTGAGGTATGTAAAACATAGCTTTTAGGAAATACACACTGAGTTATTTAGGGGTAAAGAAGCATCTGCAATTTCTTGCAAATGGCTCAAACAATACACACACACACAAAGAGCGTGTGGTAGAATATTACTAATAACGGCATATCCAGGAGGAAAGAACTCAGGGATTCTTTGTGTTCTTCTTGTAACTTTTCTGTAAGTTTAAAATGATTTCCAAGCTTAAACATCTTAAAGAAAGGAAGTAAAAACATTTCTCACTTGACAAGCAAAGAAACCGCAAATTAGGCTGGGTTCTGCCCAGGTGGTAGGCAGGGAGGCCAGGAGTAGACACCAAACAGTGTCCCTTGCTCGCTGCTGCGGCTGCCATCCCAGCATCCGCTGACTTAGCCAAGTCTACATATTGGGAAATTCCATTTATGTGAAAATGTCTAAAACAGGCAAATCAATAGAGACAGATCGGTGACTACCTGAGGCTGAGGGTTGCAACAGGAAGGGATGCGAAGATTAGGGAGTGAAAATTAAAGGGTACTAAATTTCTTTGGGAGGGTGATAAAAATATTCTAAAATTGATTATGGAAACGGCTGCAAACTGTGATTATACTAAAAACCATTGAACTGCACACTTTAAATACGTGAACTGTACAACATGTAAAGTACAGGCCATGTGAATTATATCTCAATAAAGGCATTCCTAGAAAAACAAAAATTTACAAATAGAATCAAAGCTGAGAATTTTGAGGCTTTTAATAAGATTGTGACATTCAACTCTATTTTGTGCACAAGTAACCACTTAGGAACAAGAAAGAATCATACTGGTACCAACGAAATGATAAATTGTTGCACCATTAAAGCCCAGACCAGCCCTTTGACTGAAGCTGGAAATCATCAAACCCCAGTTAGAACATAGTTGGTAATACACTTGCCTAGAGGGTAAGTCCAATGATGCCTACTCAACCATTAGGAAATACACACTGTTCAGGAACAGGCCACTTCTTTTGTAGACTGCCCTTGACTTTGAATTTCTCTGATGTTTTCTTCTGACTAGGTTAGGCTCGAAGAGGAAGACGAGGCTCAAGAGGAAAGTAGACTTTGTTTCTATTGCAGTAGGATCCAGGAAGCACTTGGTTCAGGGGAAACCTTTTTTATGATTTCTCCCCATCAAGCTTGTTGAATGCCTGAGCTCCTAAGCATTCACACACTAAAATCTATTTGTACAAAAGCTTTGATACTATTTTTTGCTTTATGTATTTCTATATTACTTGAATATTAGCAAAGCAATTTGTAAATATCTTTGGCTCTTTTTATCCAAAGACTTTTATGCTGGACAGGTAGGTAGATGTCTCAAGCTGGAACTGTACCTGGCCCTTTGTATGATGAAAACAACCAAACATCCAGATTAACTTCAGATAACCCACTTAGAGAAATGCCTGCTCTCCCCTCTGCAGATGAAGCTACTTATGGGACTATGTGAGCTTTCTTAGGGATCCTTATGGCTTCCTAAAATCCTTTGGGAACAGGAGTGGGCATAAACAAAATAAATCATTGACAGCAAGTAATATAATAAATAGGGTGTGAGCTCCACCCCGTAACAGCCCACGATAGCAAAGGTTTTTGGCTTGAAGGAGTCAATTCCTCAATGGAGTCTCTTTCTTGCTGTGTTTCTTGCTGGACACAGAAAGTAGAGGAAGGTGAAATTCCCTTCACAGAATTAACTGTCTCAGAAACGAGAAGCTACTAATCTGATGCAGCACCTCCAGAGATCCTACAAAGGGGCTAAGAACAAGTGTTTTCAAATGAAAATCAGCCCGGGTCTGAATCCGTGCTCCATTACTTCTTTAGACTATAAATGACATGGGCAAGTTATTTAACCTTTGTAAGACCGGCTTCTGATTTGTAGAATGGAGATAGGAATATTTACTGCCTGGTTGGGCAGCTTCATAGATCAAGTAAAACAGAGTACAGCTATCATAGTGCTTGGCATCCAGTAAGATTTAGTTGCTATAGTTATTCCAATTCCAAGAGAAAGTTCAGGGTAAAGTCATATGGTACGCCCCCTCCCCTAAAAATAAATTATATGATGCTCAATTATAGACATATAACCCCTCTGAACCTCAGTTTTTCCATTATTAAAATAAGAATAATACATATAGCAAAAGTAAGAAGTTAACAATAAGATACGTGTGACTGTGGTGTATAAATTGCAGGACTGTACTAGCCTTATTTAGTGTAGTAGTTTTGCATTGGTGTTATTAGTACTGCAACGCCCGAAACAATCGTAATTGCTGTCATTTACCCTTGCAACATCCTTAACCTATTCTCAAGTTTTAGCCTCAGGATTAAAAATAAGGAAGATATACTGCTTTGTTTCCCGAACAGAAAAAAAAACACAGAAGAAAAACATCACCAGGGAATTAAATGGCACATGTTACTGTTAATTTTTTAAAAGGACAAATTCAGTTAATGTTTTCAACCTCACAATTTACCATAAGGAGGAATAGAGGGAAATAACTCAAATATATATATATACATGGCTATGCAGGGAGAGTTAGATGTGGGATTTGGTTGTAAGAATCCTGGTGGCTTCTCTATCAGCAAAATAGATAATATGACAAAACATAGGTAAGACCATCCGGAACCAACATCATGGCTCCGACCTCAATAGCCAGGTCCTCAGAAACAAACACCAAAAAGCATCTCCATGGTGCAGAAGTGACCTATTTTTTGAGGCTAGAGGAAGGAATTCTCAAACCTGAGCAGGCATCAGAGTTTTGCAGCTTATTTAAATATAAAATGCTGGGTCCCACTACCTCAGTTTCTGAATTAGTGGGTTGGGGTGGAGCCCCAGAATCTGCATTCCCAGCAAGCCCCCCAGGGGATGACGATGCTGCTGCTGGAGGGACCACACTTTGTACACACCAGCTGCACATAACAGGGGTTTCTCCGGTGGTGCTCAGCTCCACAGGGTGGTTGAAAGGATAAAACAGCAGCATTTTGTTTTGGGTTTTAACTTAATTGACAAAATATAATTGTGTATATTTAAAGTACACAGTGTGGTAATTTGATATACATATACATTGTGGAATGACTACCAAGATCAAGATAAAAACACACCTATCACGTAATTAACTCTGTGTATGTGGTGAATGCTTAAGACCTACCTCATCCTCTTTGGAGTGCACAGTTCTGTATTATCAACTACGTCACTGTACTACCTCAGATCCTCAGAACTCGTCTGCTCCTAGCTGAGACGCTACACGCTTTCCTGCACACCACCCCGTCTGCCCCTCCCCCCAGCCCCTGACAACCAGCACCCTACTCTCTCCTGTGAATGCAGCCTTTACACATTCCACATATAATGAGATCAGGTAGTATTTGTCTCTGTCTGGTTTGTTGCACTTAGCATAAGGCCCTCCAAGTTCATCCATGTTGTCACATGTGGCAGGATTTTCTTTTACTATATCTGGGAAATATTCCATATATACTATGTCTGGATAATAGTCCATATATAGTGTGTGCATGTATATACAAATAATATATATAATATATATACTATATGATATAATATATTGCATATAATGTAATATAATATATGGTATAATGTATAATATATATTGTATTATATATTATATAATATTATATATTATATATTATATACATATATATAATCTGACATTTTCTGACATTTTCTTTCTCCCTTCATTCATAAAATGACATTAGGATTTTCCTCATCATGGCAATTGTGAATAATGTTGCAGTGAACACGGTGTGCATATATATCCTTAAGATACTGATTTTTTTATTCTTTCAAATATACACCCAGGGTGACATTGCTGGATCATATGGTAGCTTACTTTTTAATTTTCTGAGGAACTGCCTACTGTTTTCCATAGTGCATATGCCAATTTGTGTTCCCACCAATGGTGTCCAAGTGTTTTCTTTTCCCCGCATCCTTGACAGCGTTTATTATCCCCCCTTTTTTAATGACAGCCGCTCTAATTAGTGTGAGGTGGCATCTCGTTGTGGCCTTGCTTCGCACTTCCCTGATGGTTACTGACGCTGAGCGCCTCTTCATGTGCCTGTTGACCATTTGCATTTCTTTAGAAAAATGTCTGTTGGGGTCCTTTGCCCACTTTTAAATTGGATTATTTGCTTTATTGCTCTTAAATTATATGGATTTTCTTTAATATTTTGCACATCAATCCCTTATCAAAAATATAGTTTGCAAATATTTTCTCCCATTCTGTAGATTTATTTTTCAGTTTACTGATTGTTTCCTTTCCTGTGCAGAAGCTCTTCGGTTTGATGCTGTCCTACCTGTTTATTTTAGCCATTGTTGCCTGTGCTTTTGGTGGCTTTTCTAAGAAATGATTGCTGAGACCAAGGTCAAGGATCCTTTCCCCCATGTTTCCTTCTAGGAATGTGTTCTTTTGGGCATTACAATTAAGACTGTGATCCATTTTGAGTTGATTTTTGTGAGTGATATAAGATAGAGGTCCAGTTTCATTCTTTGCATGTGAATTTCCATTTTTTTCTGGCTCCGTTTATTAAAAATACTATCCTCCTTATTATGTGTTCTTGGAACTGTTGTCAAAAATTAGTTGAATGAGTATGTGTGGGTTTACATCTGGGCTCTCTATTCTGTTCCAACAGGTCCATGTGCATGTGTTTATGCCCGTACCATACTATTTGGATTATTACAGCTTTGCAGTGTAGCTTGAAATCTGAAAGTCTGATTCTCCAGCACTGTTCTTCTTGTCAGGATTGCTTTGGCTATTAGGGGTCTTTTATGGTTGTGAAAAATGCCTTTGGAATTTTTATAGGGATTGCATTGAGTTTGTAGATCATTTTAGGTAGTACAGACATTTTCATAATATTAATACTTCAAGAACAGTTTCCATTTATTTGTGTCTTCTTCAGTCTCTTTCATCAGTATCTTAATTTTCACTGCACAGGTCTTGCACTTGTTTGATTAAATTTATCCTTAAGTGTTTTATTGTTTTTGATGCTATTGTAAACGAGGATGCTTTTTCAATTTCTTTCAAATAGTTCATTTTTAGTGTATAGAAGTGCAACTAATTTCTGTATGCTCATTTTGTATCCTGCAACTTCACCGAATTTATTTATTAGTTCTAACAGTTCTTGGTGGAGTCTTCAGGATTTCTATACATAAGATCACGTCATCTGCAAACAGATCATTTTACTTCCTTCTTTCTGATGTCATGCCTTTTCATTCTTTTTATTGCCTAATTGTTAGAGCTAAGACTTCTGGCACTATGTTGAATAGTAAAGGTAAAAATGGGCATATTTGTTGTGTTCCTGATTTTAGAGGAAAGATTTTTAACTTTTCACCATTTAGTATGATGTTAGCTATGGGCTTCTTACAGAGAGCCTTTATTATGTTGAAGAACATTCTTTTTATACTTAATTTGTTGAGAGTTTTTTTTTTCTATCATGAAAGGATGTTATATTTTGTCAAATGGTTTTCTGCACCTTTTAAAACGATGATATAATTTTTATTCTGTTAATGCGGTATGCCAGTTATGTTGATTTGTATACATTGAACCATCCTTGCATCCCAAGGATGAGTCCCATTTGATCATGGTGAATGATTCTTTAGTGCACCCTTGAATTCAGTATGCTAGTATTCAATTTGGTTTGTTTTGTTTTAGGATTTTTGCATTTGTGTTCTTTGGGATTATATTGGCCGGTGTTTTTCTTTTCTTACAGTGTTTCTGGCCAGCTTTGGTATCAGGCTAATGCTGGTCTTATAAAATGAATTTGGAAGTGTCCCTTCCTCTTCAATTTTTTGGAAGAGTTTGAGACAGATTGTAATTAATTCTTCATTAGGTGTATGGTAGAGTTCACCTTTGAAGCTGTATAGCCCTATGCTTTCATTTGAGGGGAGATTTTTTCATTACTCAACATAAGAGTGTTTGATTTTAAATGGAGCATCTGTGCAAATGTGAGGACTGGGAAATAAGGCAATTAAAATTATGGCCAAAAAGTGCATTATTTGTGGACACATCTGTCCTGTGAATCAGTGGAAACCAGAGATTCCTCTGATCTTACTGGCTTTCTGGATTCTCTAGTTCAAAGAACTGGTAAGTTCGCAACTGGTCCCAAAAAATTAATTTAAGTGCAAAGCGAAGTCAGTTTGGCCTGTGTTGACGCCACAATCCTGGGAACTGCTCTTAAGTGCCTGGAAGAATGTGAAAGAATGTGAAGACGTCTTTCAGCAGAGAGTTGCTAGGCAGAGCCCCGCTTTGTGTTCTTTCTGTTTATTGTTCACTGAGCAATTTCAGGTACTGCCAGATTCCCAGCTGCAACTGAATTCCTGGCCCCTGAAAAGCACTATTGTTATTGTAACTGGGCAAAGTTATCAATAACAATGACCAGCACTTAGTTGGGTACTTTGTAGTCATTATCCCATATAATCCTCATGTCAGTCTATGAAGAAGCTACTATAATTTTCCCCATTTTTCAAGTGAGGAAACTGAGGTTAAGCAAATAAATCACAAAGCCAGTAAATACTGATCTGGGTTTGTAAACCAGAGCCCGTGCACTTCTGACCCTGGTTTACACTCAATCGACACCGGCACATGTGAAGAATGACCTGTGAGATACACATGTATAAAACCCAACTAGTGCCTAAGAGCCTTTAGAAATCAAACATTTCAATATGTATATCTCCTCTCTTGTCTTGAAAAACGTGATTATTTCTTGTTGTCTCTGCACTACACAAATTACTAAATGATGCAGAGAAATGCAGACAGAATTCCCTTTGTTCTGTCAGTCTCATAAATATTTTTATGTTATTAGAGCAACAGGAATTCTCTTTGTTCCTAGACTGTGGATTAATTTCCACCCAAGCCACGCCGTCCTCTTTCTTTAATAGGAGTCTCAGTCTTTGTCTTAGTTGCTACACTTCTCCAAGCTAAGGAGACAAACTTGGGAAGAAAACACAGTTTCCATGATTAAGCACCTGAGCATGTGGCATGATTTTGCCTTATCCAATATTTCCCAAACTTTGCATGCAGACACCGTCCTCCTATTCAGCATGAGGAGCTGAGTCCAGGGGGGTTAGGTGTCATGGTCAATATCACACACCTGGAAAGGGGCCCGGGTGCTCTCTGAGTCCATGTCCTCTGACAACAGTGCCCTGCTCTCTTCCTTTCTGCTTTCCTCCTTGCTCTTTCCACCACTTCTGTATTTTCGAAACATAGATCCCACAGACTCTAAATAGGGAGGGGGGAGCTAGAGGGTCAGGATGCAAAATATTTTAAAAATAAAAACACCTTTTCCTGTTTGTCAGGTCATGATGGAGCACTTATACCCACTACCCCTTAACATTGGGACCATGATTATGGTTCATCAGAGGTCTCTTGGGTCCTTTCTTCTGGGATTAGCTAATAAGGAACAAATTCCATGTGTTTGCATGTACAACTGCATAAACTGCTCCAGCCAGTCTTACTGTCGATGGTTTGTCTGTCTGAGGTTTTAGTCTGACCTGGTTGATAGAGCTGGGAAGAAGTCCCTCCTTCCCCCATGTTCGAACTGTGTAATGTTACACCGCCACCTTGTGGTTTCTTCCTGTGAGCTCAGAAACAAAGCCTGGCGGTGGGGACTAAGTCAGCCAAAGAAACCACAGGGGGTTTGGAGCAGGGGCTGAAGGAGAGAAATGGAGGTTTGGGAGAGAATATGATGAAACGGAAAGCATAAGGCATCTTTGTCACCCAATAATTCACTGGTCATTTCACGAGCCCAGGACTTGCAGTCAGACCACAGTTTAAACTTTACAGTAACTCCCTCGCTGGGCCTCGGGTTCTTTATCTGTAGAATGTAAATGGTAATAACTTTTCAGGGCTGTTGTAAGAATTAAGCAATACAGGGTGGGCAAAGTCCTTGGCCTTGAACCTGCCACATGATAAGCTTTGCTATTGTAATGGACCTGAGAAGGGAAACCTGCTCTCCTCTTCAAAGCCCCAAAGAGACCCTCTTCTCTGTCACTTCCTAGGACTCTCCCTTTCTACTTCACTGCTCTTTGATTCAAAGCTGAAACATTCCATCTTTCCCTACTCTTGAAACATGGCTTTGGGAGAATTAAAGAGAACACAATTAAAATCTTATTTTTATCCTCTAGCAGTTTTGTGATCCTTTTGCCAAGTCATGTAAATTTCCTGAGCCTTGTTTTCTCATCTGTAAAATGGGTTAATACTACCCATGTCTCCAGATTATACAATGTGTTGTAAATAATACATACCAAGCATCTGGCTCAATGCCTTACATATAGTCATTGTACTATATGGTTATCATTATTATTATTGTCACTATTACACTTGTTCATTATAATTCTCCAATCCTCCCTTCATATTTCAAGAAGCAACAATTTTTTTATGTGTTTAATATGTTTTTATTGGGATGGTTCCCCACTTATCTTGAGTCAGGGTGGTTTCATGCTGCTTCCTTCTGAAGGAGCATCCTCCGTCAGCCTGGCTCTCTCTCCTGGGAGCCACCAGAAGACGGGGAGCTGCCAACACACAGAACTACCATCTGCGCACAGCTAACGATGGTGGTGATTTTATAGCTTCCCGGGCACTTCACATCCGTGAAGTAGGACTGGGGCTCTGCACCGGGTGCTTCTTCCTGTGTTTCCTCGTCTCCTCTGGAGAGGGGTGAAGGAGGTCCTGAGTGAGAGACACATTGTCCTGGGGAGGTCGTCACTGCCAGAAAGGAGCAACAAAATCTTTAAGCTTACCTTAGCCTTCAAAGATCTATTACATCACTGGAAAAGAAAGAACCAGTCCTTGTTGTATGTATGCAGTTCTAATCAGTTCTAATAAAACCTTATTTCCCCATGATCTCATAATATATTTTCCTCAAGGCTAAAATGCAATTTTTTCACATTCAATGTTTCTGACATTGAAGTGTATTTTATAACACATACTTGTATATATTGAGTATATACTTGATTTTTCTTCCCAGCCCCCAAACCCCCCTCAAAAGAGATGTTATTAAATCAGGGTATATCTAATACTCGAGGACAATTTAAGACTAAAGACTATAAGTGGATTCTACTTCCATCCACCCCAGTATGCAAAATTCTACATTCATGGTGATATCTTGAGTGTCCCTAGCCACAGGAATGTGAATTCTCAAAGCCACAATGTTTTTCGTTTGCGGAGTAATCACGGTGAGGAGACGGTGAGTTGGTCACCCAAGAGCCCCACTCATTTGGCTATATGACAGTCCCTTTTCTTGTAACACAGAATGAGGTTGGAACTCACATTTCCCACGTCTCCATGTCCCAGAAACAAATAAGCCGCAGCCCTCTAAACTCAAGTGGGAAAGGTTCAGCTATTTCCTGAATATGCAAACATTTAATCGCTCCCAGGACACCTGAGCCAGTGGCACCGATGCTGAACGCTGAAAGTGTCCAACCTTGGCCAAGTGGGAAACTGTGCTTTCAAAGTCACTGAAATACGGCTGGCATCACTGCCTTGGTTTCTAATGAATGGGTACTTGTTGCATAATTGAAAACAAGCCTAACATCATTCATTATTGTCAGAATTTTTTAAAAGGAGAAAAAGTCCTGGTGCCAACTTTTGAAAAGTCTCTCTGGTCAATTTGCCTGCTTAAAAGCTAGCCCGTCATGCCCGGCCACTCCAAGCCCGGGCCACCCCTTCTCCGTCCCACCCCCTGGCACTGAGGATAAGATGATCTTTGTGGCTGCTTCTTTGGAAAGGTAACTTCAGTGCAGTGGAATAACTAATAAGGATGGAGGAATAACTAACCATTTCACTCTGGCCTAAACAGGCTGTTTCAGCCACAGGGTACAGCTGGTAGGTCAGCCAACCAATACCTTTTGCTGATTGTTGCAAAGGAAAACACAGTGAACACACACACCAGGGCCCTGGAAATGTGCTGGCAGTCAAGCTGAGCTGTTGCCTGTAACTCTGATTTCAAAAGAGGGGATGGCTTGCCCTTTTTTTGTTAACCTCTCAGTGCACCTCTTCTGATGTTCGTTCTCACTGTCCATTGCCCAGGACACCTGAGAGGGAGCGGTGTCCATTAAGACACAGGCGGAAGTCATCAGATAGATTGCCTTTAGCTGCCACCTTTACCTGAACTAAACGGAAACTCCTACCTCAAGACACAGATTTTCTGCACAAGCCCCCTCCTCAAGACAAGCTATTAAAAGGCAATTATAGCGAGTGATCACAGCTGAGTTATCACCCCGGTGCTGCCTCTGCTGTAGCTGGGCGAAGCTGACGAGGGCCCGGTTTCAACCAAATAAAGATTTTTCTGAGCAACGTCCCTGCTGGACTGCCTTTGACTCAGTTTGTGGTTCTGGGAGAAGAGATGTAACTTATGTATCTCCATAGCCAAAGTCTATCTTCATAGAAATAAAGCTTCTAGAAGAGCTGGTCTAAAAAATGACCTGCATTCTGGGTTATTTATTCATAGACAGGAAGACCAAAAAGATCTTAATCCCAAAGAAATGAAAACTCTCTGCTAATGAGTACCGAACTGGAGAGAGTTAAACGAAGGATCCTGTAAGACTTAGGAGGTAAATATAGTAAATCATTTGTCTTCAAAGAACTAACCTCTATTTCTGGGGAAGGAACTTTAGAAGATAAAGTAACTGTATTCACATCTCTTAACTCCATTTAACTCCCTAACAGTATCAAGGAATTAAGCCAACATGACATTGTATATTTCATTTACACAACAAATATTTCTTGAGGGCCTACTTCATGCCGCGCGTTCTACAGTAGTGAAGGTGTTAAAGCCGATCTTCGTCTTCACAGAGTTTACAGCCTGTGGAAGCGGACCGCCCCTCCAACCTTGTCATGCCGCGTAAGAGAGACTGGAAAGAGCACTGGACTCCAAGTCAAGAAAATTGAGGTCTCGACTTGGCTCTGCCGTCGACCTTACACGTCGTCGTGAGCAAATCCGTGTGTCTCCCCAAGCCCTAGTAAAACCAGGGTGTGTGTGAGCTGCCACATGCTTTCTGCTTGCGGTCCTCAAAGCTCAGAGCGTCGAGGGCAAGTTCCTGGGTCCAGGCCGGCCCTAGGCTTTCCGCCCTCCACTTCAACCTCAGCAGCTCTGCTTGCTTCTGTTTTAATGTGTTGGAATGCAGAGTAAGATCTAATTTGGGGGTGCAGAACCTCAACAGCTAAAATAAATTTTGAAAAGTACTGTCCTAAATAATTTAGGGGAGACTTTTATTCTCCCAAATGCCATTGTTTCTGCCTCTAGGAGCAGGAGTGTGTATCAGTCTTTCACATCTGGCAGGTAAATCACTGGGGTAATTCTCTCTGACAAAGATCCCTGTCCTGGTAACACGGCCTTCTCGCATAACTGTCATCCTACCACATCCTTGGGTGGCTTCTCCCCCTTTCCTCGCATTCTAGGTTGCCTCTGCTCATCCTTCAGATATATGATCACCAATAGAAGGTCGTCACTGGTATAAAGAGCTCATTTCCTCTCCAAGTTACCATACTTGACATATTTTCCTTGCATAAACCACCGCATTTCCTATTTCAGCCTTCATTATAGGCTGCTCGTTCTCCCTGGGGAAGATTTTTGGTCTTGTTTGTTTGCTGATTTATATTCTTCCTTGTTCTCAGAAAAAATCCAAGGTGGGTTACAGGAACATATAAAATACAAGATTGTATGATATTTCATTTTTTAAGTATATTTTATTGATTATGCTATTACAGTTGTCCCATTTTTTTCTCCCCTTTATCCCCCTCTGCCCTGCACCCCCCTCCAACCAGCATTGCCCCTGCTTAGTTCATGTCCATGTGTCATACATAAAAGTTCTTTGGCTTCTCCATTTCCTGTATTATTCTTACCCTCCCCCTATCTATTTTGTACCTACCAATTATGCTTCTTATTCCCTGTACCTTTTCCCCCTTTCCCCGCTCCCTGCTGATAACCCTCCATGTGATCTCTATTTCTGTGATTCTGTTCCTGTTCTAGTTGTTTGCTTAGTTTTTGTTTTTGTTTTTTAGGTTCAGTTGTTGATATTTGTGAGTTTGTTGTCATTTTATTGTTCATAGTTTTTTATTTTCTTTTTCTTAGATAAATCCCTTTAACATCTCATATAATAAGGACTTGGTGATGATGAACTCCTTTAACTTAACCTTATCTGGGAAGCACTTTATCTGCCCTTCCATTCTAAATGATAGTTTTGCTGGACAGAGTAATCTTGGATGTAGGTTCTTTTGCCTTTCATGATTTCAGATGCTTCTTTCCAGCCCCTTCATTCCTGTAAGGTTTCATTTGAGAAATCAGCTGATAGTCTTGTGGGAACTCCTTTGTAGGTAACTGTGTCCTTTTCTCTTGCAGCTTTTAAGAGTTTCTCATCTTAATCTTGGGTAACTTCATGATGATGTGTTCTGTTGTGTTCTTCTTTGGGTCCAGCTTTTTTGGGACTCTCATTTTTTGAAGTCTTGTTTCTTCATTCTGTTCTGATTGAATGTTTACTTCTTCCTTCTGGCCCAAATCATTAATCTGAGTCCCAGTTTCCTTCCCTTCACTGTTCGTTCCCGGTATATTTTTCTTTATTTCACTTTGCATAGCCTTCACTTCTTCCTCTGTTTTGGGACCATACTCAATCATTTCTGTGAGCATCCTGATTACCAGTGTTTTGAACTCTGCATCTGATGGGTTGGCTATCTCCTTATCACTTAGTTCTTTTTCTGGAGTTTTGATCTGTTCTTTCATTTGGGCCATATTTCTTTGTCTTGGTGCACCTGTTCCATTGTAAGGGGCAGAGCATTAGGTATTCACCAAGGCAGGACAACCCACATTGCTAAGTTGTGACACTGTATGTTGGGGAGGGGTCCAAGAGGGAACAATGCCACTTGTTCAGCTCTTGCCCCACTCTCAGTCAATTCCCCTGCCACCCACAAGCAAATTGGGCCCTTCTGGTGCTGATTCCCAGGTGGATGGGCCTGTGCAGACTCTAGGACCCTGTGGATCTATCCAATGGACTCTCCTGTAAGATTGGGAGTCTCTCCTGCTTCCGCAACCCCTGCAAATTTTTTATAGCCCGAGGTTTTGAAGCTTTATTTCCCTGAATTGGAACCCTGGGTTGAGCAGTCTGTCTCACTCCCCAGTTGTTCCTCCCAGCTTATTTGCACATGAATGTGGGACCGCTCGGTCCTCTGCTTAGCCCCATGTCCTCTCCACCCCCGTTTTCCATCTCTGCCCCTCCTACCAGTCTGGATGAATATTTCCTCTTTAACTCCTTGGTTGTCAGACTTCCATATAGTTTTATTTTCTCACAGTTCTCGCTGTTTTTTGTTTCTAAATTTGTTGTTGTCCTATTTTTGGTTCTGCTATTATGGATAAGGAGTCAATGCTCACCTTACCCCAAGCCACCTAAGGTACTACTATTTTAAGTTAATCAATGTATATTTTTCTTTTATGATGATGATGTAAATATTGTTCCTGGAAAGACCAAGCAGTTTGCTAACCATGAAGCTTAATGGGAACCTAAAAGTGGAAAAACAAGTCTAAGAAATAAAAGCAAGCTAGAAATTGGATTGACATACACAGAAAACATACGGGTATTTATTTCTCTGCTCCCATGAATAAACCATCACTTAGATCACTCTCAAACTTATAACATGCATAAAAGCCACCTGGGATGTTGCCAAACTGCAGATTCTAAGGCAATAGGTCTGTGTTGGGCCTGAGAGTCTTTCATTTCTGAAAAGCTCCCAGGTGATATCAATTCTTCTGACCCATAAACTACACTTTCAATAGCAAGATTTACCTGATGACTTTCAACTTCTTTTCTCCACAGAGAGCCTTGACTCTTCTCAATAATCTCACTCTATTCCATTTCTTACTCCATTGGGAGAAGCCACATGGCATGAACCATGACTATGTGTACAACGGGATGGAATAGGTGTCCCATCTCTGTCTGGCACATAGGAAAAGCTGGGGCCAGCATGGGACTCATACAAGGCTGAATGGCAGAATTCTCTAATGTAGAAAGAACTACTTCAATTTTTGCCTCTGTTCCTAACAGACTCAGATTATGGTTTAAATGCTTAGGAACAAGCTGAAGAGCATATCTAGCTTGAGTCTGATGAAAGTCCAGGTTAACAGGATAAGCAAATGACCAAATGCTCCTCCTGTTCCTCTCTCTCATCTCTGCTTCCATTCAATTCTCAAAGGGTCTCTTTCCTTGCTCATGTCCAACTAAGCTACCAGTAGTCAGGAAACACGGGTTAATGGAAAAAATAGTCAGGGAAGCCCTCTCCTCTCCGCTATAATGGCTGTCCTCCATCACAAAATACTTTCTTTGAATATTCCTAGGAAGGGGTGCCTGTCAATTTTTTATGTGGGTAAAAGTCAGCATGATGCTGTAAATCTTGAACAGTTGACTGTTAGGGGAAAAACACACACACAAAAAAAAAAAAACAGGGCCTGACTTGTAACATTTACAAATTTCCATTGTGTAACTACTCCCACTCTGGTCAATTTCAAGCTATTAATGTGACTTTACTGAACTTGGCATTAGAAAGAGATGAGTACAAGCTGGTATGAGCTGGCTTCAGTTCATCACAAGAAGAGCCCATAAGTTTAAAGCCAGACAATTAAAGCTGTATATTCAGTAAAGATTTACAGTTGTTTTAACCTTCTTGTCACCCCCCTTTACTACCAAATGAAGCTGACCTGGCAAGGTCTTTAACAGTTGATAAATTTTTTTTATCACAAAGTATTTGGGAGATATGTTCCCATCACATACATTGGGCTGTTGGTCTATAGATAGCCTTGATACATAGGTCTCTCTGTCTATTACTGATTTACTGCTGTGGAGCAGAGAAATAGAATTCCCTTCCTGATGGTTCCCATGCATTTGGTGACTTTCTGGAAGAGAAGGAAATCTGCCACTCACGCTTATATTAAAATTAAAAACTTCTTATTATACTCCAGTTATGTATCTTAAGAAATTTATTTCAGACATTGTAAAGATGTGTTTCAAATAAATGTACTCATGAATTGAATTTGCTATGTGATGAAAACTTGGGAGAACATTTTTATATAGGAACAAAACCATCTTATGCTTTCTGATCCAGTGTTTCTTAAAACTTTGTAAAGGGATCAATTTCTATTAGTTTAAGAGTAGTGAAGTTGAACTTAAATTATAAACCTTAGGAAATAAATTTTTGACAGCTTTTAAGGGTTATGGGAGTTCAAACATTTTTACCTGGGAATAAATGGAAGGTGATTGATTATAAGTAGATTGCTACGATGACCACAAATTATTCCCCTTCTTATATAAACATGTCTTTCGCAATGTGACTTTGCAAGTTTCCCATCAAAGGTAAGGTTTACTTCCCTACCTCTTGGATTCGAGCTCACCCCGTGAGCTAATCATTTGGCCAACTAGAGTTCAAAGCAGTATGTGCAGTGTGAGCCTAGGCTTCAGGGGGCCTTGCAGGAGTTCCCACTTGCGGCTTAGGGAAACTTGGCACCCTGTGAACAAACCCAGGTTAGCCTAGGGAATGAGAGGCCACGTAGAGCAAAGGGGAACGATCAGGTGAGCGCCCTACACCAACCCAGGCAGACTTTCACTGACCCAGAACCTAATGTAACTGAGCCCAGCTCAATTGCCAAATCACGGACTCTTGTGCTCAATAACTAGTGTTTGCTTAAGCCATTAAGTTTTGCAGTGGTTTTGCAGCCAGAACTGTTTCAGTTACCTACAGATTAAGCTCAGACTCACCAACCCAATGCAATATGTGAATCTTTCTTTTTCTCTTGGATGCTGATTGAAATAAAATCAACTGTAAAAGGATGTACTAGGGTAGTTGGGAAAATTTAAAATAAATATATGTTAGATGTTATTGAAGAATTATTGCCAATTTTGTGAGATATGATCATCACATTGTACTTAGGTTTCAAAAAAAGTCCTTATCTGTTAGGGACATAAATATATACATATAAATGTCCATATATAACATCTTTTTACATACATATATAAAATAAATATACATATATACAATCACATAAACATAGAAATGTTTAAGGGTCAAATAACATTGTGCATGAAATTTGCTTTACCATACTCCAGCGATGAAAAAGAGAGGAGGGCGGGGAATAGAAGAGAGGAAATAGGTGAAGAGTTATGGTGATAACGTTTGAAGGTGGATAATAGCTACACGGAAGCTTGTTATGCTGTCCTCTCTACTATTGTGTGTTTGGGAAATTTCCAAAATAATTTCTAAAAATACTTTACCTGGACAGAATTTCTTAATGTTACTTCTGGGACTTTTCCAAGTACCTGGAAAGAAAGCAATCACCAAACAGACCATGTAATACAATCACTGGGCTCTCTGCTCAAATAACCAATAAATTTCACACCGCCACTGTGGAAGCAGAAGGAAGCAAGTAGTGGAAGGGGATATTAGATTAGCTGAAGAGCCACGGCAAAAGTCAAACCCAAGAAAGGAAGTCAGTTCAGCAACGTAAACCCAAACTGCACTTAATGAAAATTATAAAGTTGATAGGGAAAGGACAGGGAACTTGGATATTCTAACTTTAAGTCCACTATTTTTTCACCATAATCTTGCTAGTCCTTCACTTTAATTTTATATATGTGACCAAAGGGTGTAAGTGGGGCTTTTCTGGTGGCAAGTAACAGAAATGCAACCTAAATTAGCTTAAGCAATAAAAGTTTAACTACTAGACAGATTAGTATTATTAGTTACTAATTGATTAAAGTATGAATCACTAGTTGCTTAAAAAGTTAACTCCCCAAATCTCACTGTCTTAATGCAACGAACATGTATTTTTTGCTCATGCCTCCGTTCGACGCTGGTGACCTGGTCAGATGGCTGCTGCATCCACCCTCCTCCGAGTCTTCAGCCTCCTACCCAATGGATGAGGAAGTGAAAGGTCCCTCATGGGGTGTGTTTATGGGCTAAGCCTGAAATAGGTTATACATGTTTCAGCCACATTTGGTGAGAACTCAAGGCCACAATCACCCTCAAAGAAGGCTGAGAAATATAGCTTAGCTGTGTGCACAGGAGAAAAATGAAATGGGTTTGGGTGAACATATTCCATTTCTGCACAACCGGACTTTTTGCCTGGGAAGGCAGAAGTGGTGTGTTAGGCACAACGGGGTCTGGGGTTCCACACTCTCGATTTCTCTCTTGGCTCTATTCTATTCCATCACAGCTCTGCCTTATTCTGCTGGCTTCTTGTTTGTGTACTGTGGGATGCTCAGGCATCGTACGGCTTAGAAATGGCTAGTGTGCAGGACGTACACACGGACTTCTGCATCTCACAATATCCAGTTTACCCATTTGTGGAACCGCCGTGGTCTCCAGTGGAGTCACATATGGCAGAAAGCACAAAGGTGGTATGCTAAATACCGACATTGAGGAAGGGCTAGAATAATGTCCTCTTCATGCTCAGTTTTATGCGCGAGAAGCACATACAAGAAAACAGAAATCAAGACGAGTAGAGATTCCTATGCTAGAATTAGGTACAAAGCGCTCCGAAAATCCAGAGGAGCATAAATGCGTAGCCCCAGAGTTGGAAAACTTCACAGAAGGGTGATGTCACTTTCCTCTCCAGAAGGAGGGATATTTAGGAAGAGGAGTCAGTGCACGTAAAACTACACGTCTGAGAGTCCGTGCACTTGAAGGAGAAAGTCAGTGTGGCTGAGGTGCAAAGGCCATGGGGTAAGTGGGCAACAACAAGATATAAGGAAGTCTAAATACACAAGGTCTTACCTACAAGCTCAAGACTTTGAATTTGTTGGTCAAGATTCTCTCCTTGACCAAACTCTAGCTAGGCTCCTCTGAGGCTTTCTCAGTTAGGCCTCAACTTTGGCCTATGAAACCTTGAACAAACACTGATATAATTTCTAACAGCTCAAGGCTGCATCCCCAGGATGACCCTAGTCCCCCTTAAAGCGGCTGCCTTAGGAAACCCAAGGCTGCCAAGAGAATTTACCACTTGTTTCAGCCAACACCTGAAGACAGAGATTGACCCCCAGCCCCTGTGGAAGGGTAGAAGCCCAATTTTGATGAGTGCCAATTAGCAAAACCAGACAGGTTCCTTAGAGACCACCACCCCTTCCCACCTTTTGTGATTTTTTCACTTCTGTGACTATACTAAGCTGCCACTCAACCCCCCACCCCATTCCCTCCTTCTCCCAGTAAAACACCCAGATACCTCTGTACAAACCAAAACTGAGCTCAGTTCACACTGGACTCTTTTCCCCACATCAATAGTACATCACTGATTAAAATCCGCCCCCTACCATGTCAAATAATATCTGGCTTTATCTTTGACAGTTTCCCTACAGGTGATGGAGGCTTTTGAATCAGAAAGCAACCAAATGTGAGTTGTTTGTCTGTCTGGGTTGTTGTTTATGTCTATGGTAAAGTGATGTGATGGGTGCAGAGGTGATTGGGAGCCAGGTGATACCACACCTGAAGTCCAGAGAGGAAGCTGATGGAAACAGTGCAGGCAGAGAAGGCGAGGCCTGAGCTAAGCCTTCATCAGTGAGGAAGAAAATGAAAGAAATTTACTGACTGCAAGAGGGCCGAAGGCCATGAGAGATGCAGAGGAGCTGGAAAAGCACCTGAACTTTCCAGCTGAGTTTAGGGGCTGAATACTCCACTGATTTGTGACTTCAAAAAAGAAATGTGCCCTGGCTGGCATGGCTCGGCGGATTGAGTGCTGGCCTGCGAACCAAAGGGTTGCTGGTTCCATTCCCAGTCAGGGCGCATGCCTGGGTTGCGGCCAGGCCCCCAGTAGGGGGGGCACAAGGGGCAACCACACTGATGTTTCTTTCCCTCTCTTTCTCCTTCCCTTCCCCTCTCTAAAATAAATTTTTTTAAATATTTTTTTAAAAAAGAAATGTAATTCATCTGAATCACATTTCCACCTGTTTAAGCTATAGGAAGAAAATTAACAAAGAAAAGTTAGCTGGAAAGAGATTTGGGTATCAGAGGTTTTCAAAGTAATTATAGAATTAAGCAGAAGTTACACCACGTAAGTTTGATTACTAAATAGTACGTATGGTGTTTCCAAATGAAAGCCAAGGTCAGAAACCAAAGTGAACAATTTCGATCTTGCTAAATCTGCTCAGTTTGGAGAACTGAACAAACATACACAAGGATGTTATACTTTTTTTGAAAATGTTCATTTCCTGGTTGTATTTAAAGTCCTAATGAAAACCAGGGAGACCCATAAAATCATCCTATCTACTATCTGAAGTAGTTTTAGTTTGTAAATGTTTCACAGGAAACAAATCACAAAGCTAAACGTTTCAGTGGGGAATTACTAAATGACCTTACCTGGAATGATGCACAAGAACTTGCTAGTGATGTTTTAAAAAAAAACCTTAGCAAAGATTTTAGAAAAATAAAAACAGAGATGAAATATCTACCCCAAATATTGAGAACCAGAGTTGAGAAGTGTCCAAAGCCACCTTCATCCTTAATGTCCTTTTGAAAAAGGATATAAAATGTCTGATGCTCCCCCAGAGCCAATGTAAAGTGGCAGAATTGAGCCAAGAAACTAGAAAATTCTTTTAAAATCATTCGGAAAATATAATTATGTCCTCATTTGTTATGAATAAATAGCCTTTTATATACTTTTAATAAGAACAGGATACTCAGCACCATTAACCAATTTCACTTAGTTACCAACGCCAAATGTTCAGTGTTGAAAATGCGGTAACAGAATTCCCACCACGAAGAGCTCCGCTCCTGTGCTGCGGCCGGCTCTGCGTCCTGCACAGAAGGCGGTGAGAGGGAGCAAACACTTTTGCTGCCAGCTTTGAAGAATGACCTTACCCCACAGGCAAAGCCCAAGGACAGGGCTGGTCTGGGAGCTGCGGGGCACTGGTGCGAGGCAGCAAGGTCCCAAGAAAGCCCTGGATCTGCCCCCCCAGGGCACGGATGGACGGTCTTGCCTCCACCACCTGCTACCCGTGGGACTCAGGGCAAGTGAGCGAAAGCCTCTGCACCTCCAAAATGGAGAATCATGAAAGCTTGTCTTTCATAAATTTTTGGTTTTGTGTGCACATGTGAGGATGAAATGAGATAGTTGATGGAAAAGCATTTTGTAAGATGGGAAGTAGGTGGCTCCCGAGTCTGCAGAGACGTCTAGTTTGAGCCACAGCGACCGTTTCCCCTGCCCATGTGGGAAACCCATACTGCTTTTCTTGGACTCTCGACTGTATTTTGTATGTATTTTATTCATATTACACATAACAGTGGAGTGAGAGTAAACAAGATATGTATTATTGAGCCCTGGAAATTAGCACGCTGTGTAAGTGTTGATCATCCAGCTCTGTTAGGAGTGAAAACCCAACAAAAGGACTCATGAAACTTTCTCGGGAACGATCGAGGAGGTAGCGTACTTGTGAGCACATGAGACAGAGTTGATAAGGCTACTGTAATCCTCAGAACCTTCATGTCTTTTTCCATATGAACAACTGTAAACCTCCTTTTGCCCAGCCCTGTATTTGACGACTCACAGAACACCAGTAATCAATATATTATTTGCACTAATAAACGCATACTATCTGTAACTCAGCATTCAATTCTTTCCACTTAAATCTTAATTTACATTCATTATGTCCTTATGTACATTAAGGGATTTTAATTTTTTTAAGTTGTTTACAGTTGCAAATAAACAAATGGGTCTTCATTTGCTTTTCATTAAAGAACACGAAAAGGAAAAATGGGAAATGGACTCAACATAGGTTGTTATGCCAAACAAAAAGCTCTGTCTCTATTCTAGCTAGGACACAAGTAAAGTTGTCAGGACAATATAAGCCTTTGCGAGATTTCTTCAGTTTCTTCTGGACGCAGCACTCGCCGAGGTGCTGGAGGCCACAGTCGGCACCAGCAGAGCGCCGGATGTGTGGGCTTGAACACGCCGTTTGCTTGTGATTTCAACGATCTAATCTGCAATCCTATAGCAACTCATCAAATCTGGCCGAAATAACAACCAAGGGATAATAAAAGTTTTTTTTTTTAATGTACGTTTCCACGAGCCTCTCAGATCATTGCCCCCCTCCGTCTCCACGTTCCAGTCCCTCCCTCCTGACAGAGGGTGACTCCACAGGAAGCGCTGTGTGCATTTGTCTCTACCTCCTTTTTCCTGTCAGAGCCAGATCTCTAATCCTCTGCCAACCGCCTTCCGTCTCTACTTCTCTATTTTCTCTCCCCCAAGGTGGACTTGAACCATGTAACCATCTGCTTGCCAGAAACTCCTCGACTGGTAAATTTTGCTGTCCTTGGTGACATGTGACTTGTGTCATGGGCATTCCTCGTTGGAGCAAGGTCACTGTCTCTTCATTGCTATCCATTCCCAGGAAGACCCTCTGTTTACATATGACTCAGAGGCAAGGATGTGACTTGCAACGGCAAAGCCAGAGGGAAGCGTTGGTTTGGAACAAAAAGGTTGTCTTGACTTGAGCGTGTTCTTCAAACTGATGCCTTTTCAAAATTTTTAAACCAAGTATGTTGACATAATTATTGTTCAGATGTACTAAATGTCATCACAGAAAAACATGCAAAGGGCTCACCTTAGATAGAGGTAGTTAACCTTCCATCTAAAAGGGGGCATGATTGCTTTTCTGTCAATCATCAACCATCAGCAGAGACCCCTCCCACAGACTCAGGATCCCTCCTCACAGGCTGGCACCCTCAAGGCTGAGGGACCTGTATTTTCTGTACGCCTCCTCCCTGCTGTAAGAACCCAACTCTTCTTGTATTTGATATTGGAACTGACTTTTAAAATTATTAAAATTTTCAAAATGAGACAAGAAAAGACAATGATAATACAGTGCATTTATATGTGTATGTTTTTTATCTGCCAAAATCTCTTTATATCTTCAATATCTTGTGCAGTAGGTCTGGGAGATAATATGTCCCCTGGTATTGATGAGGAAACTGAGGACCACAATGGTGAATGAACTTATCTACAGTCTCACCATCATTAGAATCCAATCTCAGGGCTTCAATTCCAGCTCTCTTGCAAATACAATAAATTGGATCCCAACTTATGTTGGGATTAACATAAGTTAATGGGTCTTAAATTATGAAAAATATTGAGAAGAGGCTAAAAGAAACCAGACTACAGGCAAGTGAATATTTCAGTACTTTTCTATTATTATTTTCATTATTATTAATGACCCCCTGGTGGTATATTTTAGGATATTGATGAGCCTTGACCTTGGAAGCCACACCATTATGCAATTATTAAGTGTCAGAAGAATTGATGGCCTTTAGAAAGTAACAGCAAGGCTGAAATTAACTCCCAGCCAGCATATGCAGCTGACAGCAGCTGATGGATGAGAGGGAGCTCAGAAAAGATGTGGTTGCAAAGAAATCACAAGAACCTGCTCCCTGAATCTCCCAAATCAACTTAACTTGGCTCAGATTAGCATCTGCGCTTTTCCCAGTATCACTCTGGACTCTGGTGGTAGAAGGACATGAAAGCCTTCTTTGTTTTCTTTACGTTACCACTGAGCCAGAGGAGGACACTGATTTGTGGATCCCTGTTTTAAGGGAAAATCAATCCTTTGTCCTGGGAAGAGATTTTACAGTTGGAGCTTCAGAAGGCTCCACTGCCTTCTGGATTAGTCGACATGACGTACGTGTAGGTTAGAAATATAGTAGTCTAGTCAATAAAATAAAAAAATTGGAAGGAGAAAATATAGGTCAGGAACAACATGTCCATTAACACAGAGATTTTTTTAAAGTCAAGAAGACAATTCCTGGAAGAGGTGGAAGGGGGCGGTGTTGCATCAGAATGAGACTTGCCCTTTGGCTTGGGCAGCCTTTCCCTCTGAGGGCTCTTTGAAGTGGAACCTCCAACCACTCTGGGGTGATTCCGAGCCCCAGAGTCCTTGGAGAGAAACTGAGAACTCTAGTCTCCAGCTCTTGGCACTTGGGCTGGCACTCCATTTCCACATGTGTTGGCAGATCTCTGCTGGATCTAATCTCTTTTGCAAAGCCAGAAACTCCAGGGAGACTTCAGAACTTGCAACATCAGTCTCACAAAGGGACGGTGGTGCTGTGAGCACCAGCCAGTTCACAAACACAGCCTGAAAATAGCCAGAAAACCTCAACCACATAACCATGAAGATGATCATGACCTTCTTAGTGGGCCACATATTTCTTCTTCTTCAGGCACACTCTCTTAAATCTATGGAGGGAGGAAGTGAAGGTGGGCAGACTTGTAAGGTCTGACTCATGAAAGCATGTTTCCTCCACAGGGCTGAAAGGTAGAGGGAGAGGCGGGGAGGGGAAGCGGAGGCAGGGGAGCAGCCAAGCAAGAAAAGTTTTCGAATTAGCAGAGTCTCCTATTGGCAGCGGGGTAAGAAAATCATCCTGCGGTTCAGGGACATGGCTTCCTGACGAGCAGTAGAGGTGACTGCCAGTCATTAAAGGAGAAAGCAGTGCTATAAGCCAGGCACAGCGTAAGAATTAAAAGATGAAAAACAACGCCCCTTCGAGGGCTGCTGCTCCAAGTGCTTTGCTGTGCGGAGTCCTCCCGCTCCCAATAGCCCTCTTTGATGCGCTGCGGTCAGAATCACAGATCAGAGAGGAGCCGTAGGTAGGAAAGTGGGCCTTCGGCAAACTTGTCTTGGAGCTTGGATTCCAGAGAGAGTTCGGGGACTGTAAGAGAGAAACTAAGAGCAGTTTCGGAGTTAGAGAGAAAACATGGCAGTGAGACAGGTGGTAAACAGGACCATTCGAGAAGTTTAGCTTCTCCTCCATCCTACACGCCACTGGGATTCCCCTTTTAAGGGCTTCTTGACTTTCTATTCTTGGCCCCCTTTTCTTCCCTACTATGCTTTGAGCAACCTCAGCAAACTCTCTTTCCCCGCCTTTTTTTATTACTTTATTACTCTTCTTTCTAGTTTGGATGGTTGGAGTTTTGCTGTTCATTGTTTTAAGCCACCCTAAGTCCACTTTTCTAAGTTGTAGGAGTAAATAAATAAATACACACCTAAAGTAAATAATCAAGGCCGTCATTCATCTCAAACACTCTCCTGGGTCAATCATCTCTGTGAAAAAAACTCCAATCCTCAGTCTTCGGCTCGGAGACTTTTGTGCCAGAGCCCGGAGCACTGGCTCAGCTCACTGGTTGTATAGATGTAGATGTGAACAACGCCAGGTTCATCCCCGTGTCCCAGGTTCTTCTCATGCTGTGACCTTTTATCATACTCACTGTCCTCAGCAAACATCTCAGAGCCTTCTTGTTGATGATTATCTGTGTTCCATAAAACGTAGCCATCGGCACTTTTATTAGTGATGTGGGATGGCATGGTGACCCAGACAAATCTCCAGCTGGTAAGAGTACAGGTTATAAACTATCATCCATCACAAGACCACCAGGAGGTATGGCCCCTAGCATGTACTACACCCTCTGTCTTTTTTTCTTGTCAATCATTGATGACTGAGTCATACCATTGAAAAAAAAAGGTACTGTAACAAGGATCTGTTAACAGAAAATAATTTGCACAGAACTTCCAGGTCATCGGATTGCTCTCACCCTAAATCCCTGTAAATAAATTATCCTATGATAAGTTCTGCTGTATTCTAGGGAATTCCCTGAATCACTTTTCATTCTGAAGACACCTTCTTGTTCCGGTGGCCATTCTGCCTCTGCCCCTTCTTCAGACACTGGTCAACATCTCTCTCATACTCCCCTGCGAGTAATACTGCTGGGGCCCCGGAGCATCCTCTACCTCTCCTTCCCATATCGGCTCCTATCCTTAGATGCTAGGACTTAGATACTATGATTACTACCAACCAGTCAGCCACCCAAAACTCCAAACACCTATGAGTCCTCAGTCTCTCTTGCCCCTAAATACCCATATATTTGTGAAATACCGTAGTCCTGTGGCTGCCATAGTTCTTGAATTGATCTCCTCCTCTCTCTCTCTCTCTCTCTGTCTCTCTCTCTCTCTGTCTCTCTCTCTCTCTGTTTCTCTCCCTCCACGTGCTCCCTGAGTCCCAAAATCCCCTCCCTCTCCCTCGGGTATTGCAACCACCTCCATTCCCAGCCTGTCGTCTTTTCCCAACTCCAACGCTTTTTATAGAGTGACCACTTAATTTATCATCCGAATCAGGACACTTTTAAGAGTGAAACAGGGCAGTACTCATAACTACTTCAGGGAAACAGGTATGACCCTGGTCTGTGGTCACCCTGCTTCTGCACCCTCCTGACAAACCGACCTCCTTAAAGCTGAATTCTGATATTGTACAGCCTGGAATTAAAACCTTCATGGATTCATTGCTGCTTATCAAATAGATTGGGCACTTCTTCACACAGCATTGAAGCCTCTGGCCCTAGCTGGTCATCCCAATGTGATTCCTCTCCACTCTTCTTCCTTCCCCACCACTTCCGCCCAACTCAGGGACCTGTGTTCTACCTTTCCCCAACGTTCAGCCTTTGCCATTTAATATCCTCCCTCTCAACATCCAAACCTTGTCTAATTTTAAAGGTCTACCTTAAACGCTGCCTCTTCGGGGAAGCCATTTCTACTGTCGACCTGGCAGGCTCAGGAGTCAAGCTGCCTGGGTTAAGGTCGCAGCCGGTGCTTGTACGACAAGCCTGCCGTTAGACATCTTACCTCTGTCTTGGTTCACTCGTTTGCAAAAGCTCATACGGTTGCTCTGGAAATTAAGTAAGTACTGAAAGGTGCTTCACTCAGAGTACCTGATAAATGGGGGTCATCATGATAACTCGGAAATATATCTTTCTCACATAGGTCTGCAGCCCTGCTTTTTATACAGCTCCAGTGGGGCTTCTCACACTCTACTCTGTACCCCAGTGTTTCCCAGGGTGAAATAATGAGTAATAACAGTCCACAGACGGCAACGACAGAAACGGTACTTCACTGGTCCACCCCTCCTGACATGTAGGCCTACGGACAGCCCATACCAGCCTGAAAGAGTAAATTGTGGTGGCAGGGTCCCCTCTTCGATCTTACAGTAGTGGGCATAGAGGGCAGAAGGGGTCAGTGAGTAAAATAGTCCCTCAGCAAACACGCACTCCGGGAGTGCTGGGAAGGAAGAGTATTTTGGGAGCTGGAAGCCAGAGCAGACGAAAGCGGGAGGGGTAAGGGCTGAATGTGGGAGGAACCAGGGAAACTCTCCACACAGGGAAGTGTTGTCCCCAAACCCTGAACCAGGAAGTCCCAGGTCGTGTTCAAGGATCCGAAAGGTGGCCAATGAGAAAGTGCCCAGAGCACAGGGCAACGTGCGTGAGGTGAAGCTGGAGAGCCAGAGCCGGCCACGCAGACCAAGCCTGATGGGCCGTGTTGAAGAGATTTTAATGTGCCCTGAGAGCCACGGCGAGTCCGCGAAGGGCTGTGCGCAGGGAGGTGCTGTTAGTCTTTTGGACGGATTCCTCTGATAACAGTGTAGAGAACAGAGGGTATGTGCTAGTTTAGGAAAGAGAGTTAAACAAAAGTAATCAGCTTTCTTCCTTATGGGACTTCTCAAAGGCTATAAAAACCAAACTTGCATTACAAATCTAGGGAAAGGAGAAGTTAGGATGCAGATTTTCACAAATTTGTTTGACCATAAAACTCGATTTTTGTGTGTATGTGAGGGAACCCCTGCCTTAACTCTCTGTATGGGCTGCTCCTTTCCTCCCACAGTGCAGGGTGGCTGATCTAATAATGAAAGCAAGGAGGCCAGGCACTGAGTGGCAGCCCCCTACCCAGATCCCCTCCTTCACCTGTCAGTTCTGGGGTTTATTTTCGCCTATCCCTCACCCACCTCCCCTTTGGCAACCATCAGCCTGTTCTCTGTATCCATGGGTCTGTTTCTGTTTTGTTGTGTTTCTTCATTTTTTAATTGTATTAGATATAAAATGAAATTATATGGTATTTGTCTTTGTCTGTCTGACTTGCTTCACTTAGCATAATAACCTCTAGGTCCATCCACAGTGTTGCAAATGGCGAGATTTCATTCTTTTCATGGCCCAGGAGTATTCGGCCACAGGGTCCTGCGGGACCAGCGCAGTCGCTGAAATTTCCTGCAGTTCTTAGCGGGCTGCCTTCCGTGTGGCATTCATAATGTTCAGCTTACCGACAGGACAATCGTTGTTGCTTATTAGTAGCAGTAGTTACTACCCAGTGATGACTTTTGCTGTGGGTGCTTCACACTAAATGCGTCACATATTTTATCTCGTTTTTCTCCTTATAGCAGTCCCTCTGAACTCAGTGACTCCTGCAGGTGGAGATACATTTTCACGTGGTTTACAAAGGCATAGTGAAGCCATCCAACATTAATCTTAAATTCTTAGCAGTTAATTTTACTGGGTTTTTTTTCTTTCCTTTTTTACTTGAAGAAGAAAGAGAAGAGCAGTAACAACAGGGGGTGTGTATTCGAAAGCCCTCAGTAACAGCTCCGTGTAGTGTTCTCCGCCCTGTCAGGTGTGGATTTCGGGTAATGTTGTAATTATAATTATGACAAACTTACATCGCTAATTTTAGAACATGTTTTATTCCATTCTACAAAGCAGGGGTGGGATGACAGCTTATTCACAGATGGTTCAATATGCAAAGGACTCTTATGTGAGAACCAGCAGCTAGAAGATGGAATGATCAAGGGCTAAAGGCCTTCTGGCCACCTGCCCAGCAGAGGCTCGGAGCGAAGCTGTCCTGGGCAGAGCGCGCAGCCGAGCTCCGTGCACGCGCTGCCCTTGCCCAGCCCTGGGCAACCGGCCTCTGCGCGGAAGGTCCTGTGCCCGCAGTCACACCGCCTGCCTGTCACTCCAAACCCGAACCGAAAAAGCACCTCGTGGATAATGTAACCCCAATTCTGACCTGAATCTCCCACAAACATGCAAAAGATTTCTTGAGAAGCAGAGAAAAGATTGAGATTGTTCCAAATGAATGGAGTTTTCACCTTCATTTTTACCTTCACTAGCTGAGAAGTGATATCACTCCTAGCCTGAAATTCATTGAGAAATGTACACCTAAAGATGAAACTAGCGGCTTTATGACGGCTGATAGTGCTGGATTGGAGAATACGGCCACATTAGGGTTCCTGAATACTCCCCTATAAAAGAGAACTTACCCCTCAAAACTGTTCGGCTCCCACCTGCCAGGGCAGAATCTGCCTAGGTAAGCTTTCAGAGAGGCAGACCAAAGGGAACGGAGCCTGCTCCTCTTCTGGGAGGGAGGAAGGGGAGGGGTAGAAGGTAGAAGTCTTCTTCCTGCTTTTTATTTCTGGGGATTGGAGTAAAAATCCTAGTTCTCTACCAACACGTAAGGAGTGGACTGCATTTCCCACACAGTCATCATCATTACAGCTAAGCAGTGTGGGCCAGTCCTTCCCTCATATTATCACGGCCGACACCCAAGCGTATGACAGCCCTGGGAGGGCAGTGCTAATGTTGTCCGCATTTCACTGGTGAGAAAAGTAGTTGACTTTTTTACATTTATCTAGTTAACATGCCAACACTCCAATTCAACCCTGACCCTGAAGACCATTTTTGACCCCTTAGTTACACTGCCTTACGTGGGTGCCCATAAGTAAACCCAAAGGTCTGATCTCCGTAAGAATCAGTTCATTTTCAAAGAAATCCTTGTTGTCTGCCAACACAGGCCGTAAGATAAAGTTATTATCTTACCACAGGTTAGTGCATCTGAGTCCCAGGGGCCAGGAAAGCCTTTCAGTGGCTTGGCCCTCGGTCAGGAGACAACCAAAACTGTGTGGCTGGTTTTCTGGACACTTCTTCTGAGAGTACAATGCGCGTTGCCTGACCCCCTGCTGTTCCAGCTGCCCCAGCCACAGCGACACGACCTACAGAGTTGGAAGGAGAGCCAAGGGCTGCAGAAATTAGTTGCAGTAGCTTGATATAAATCCCATGTTTGCTACACTCAAAATGTCTCAGAGGCCAGTGCAGTGAGGAGCCCACAAAGCAGGAGCCGAAGATGGTTCTCGGTTTCTGTTTCCTCCTCTGCTCTCCTACTACCTGATTTTGGGGACCGATACCCCACTTCAGCAAATTAAGTAAGAGCTGCATCCACAGGTAGCCTCTGACACAGCCCCGATCATCCCCACCTCCTGGTACTTTATTTATGTCCCAGTGTAGTCCTCTCCTCTTCAGTGAGCTAAACAGAGTAACCCACTTCTGAGACTACAATACAGCAAAAGGGGTGGATGCCACATCCAGGAGTAGGTAATGATGTCTGTGACTGCTCTTTTGGACGCTCACCCTCCCCCGGTGTGCTCACTCTAAGTGAAGGTAGCCAGTTGCTGTGCTGTGAGCAGCCTGGTGGAAAGACTCACTTAACACGGCATGATCGATGCCTCTAGCCAACAGCCAGTGCGAAGTTGAGGCTGCCAACAGCTACAGGACAGCATGGGAGCAGATCCTATTCTAACAGAGCAGCCTCTTGAGAGGCCTGAGTCAGAGGCTCCCAGATAGGCTTCACCTGGGTTTTTGACCCACAGAAACTGTGACATAATAAACATTTGTTGCTCTACGTCACTAAGTTGTGGGATAATTTGTCCTGTGGCAACAGATAACTGAAACAATAGGAAGCAAATCCATGGTTGAACACCAAGTAGCGCCCTCAAATTCTTCCAGCAGACTCACCTTTTAATGCTCCTTTCCCTATAGCTGTCTGAGGAGGAATTGTAGAACTTTGCTGGGTCCCTGGCATGTGGTGAGCACTTGACATTTTTAAGTATGAGGAGTTCTGCTTTCACTGCCCTTACATGCTCTTTGTCTAGCCAGCACCTGCCTCTTCTAGAACAGTACATCAATGTCTTATACCCTCACCTTCATATCTGAGGACCTCTACGAAAGTCTGAAATACCTTTTAGTGTATGTGTTTCTGTTCTTTAAACCTGTATATCTACATATAAACATATGCATTTTCCTTAAATATCTGTTACCAATTTTGAGCCTTCAGGCCCCAATTGTGGGGACCTGGTCCCCATGAAGAACTTTCTGTCTTTTTGAGGGTTCTTTCTCAGTTCAATGTCTCTGAGCCAAGAACTAAACTGAAGCTGGGCATTCAGCAGCACGAGCTTTATTCGATGGCCAGGGAGTGGAGAAGCAGAGTCAAACTCACAGATCAACTTCTTGTCTAGAGAAGTCTGGGGAGCAACATAATGAGAAGGAGACATATGCATTAATTTTCAGGGAACGAGCCCATCTTTTCCCAGAATTGGGCACCACCCCTCTTTTTCCCTTATATGGTCCGAGTTGGACTCTGCACTGCACAGGTGGGTATGTTGATTAGCAGGTTAATCTATTATAATCAGGGTATAATGAGCCCAGAGTCTCCTGGAGGTCAGATTCAGCCCCATCTTGGATCAGGACAACTCTAGTCGGTTTTTGTTATTCTGGCCCTCTCCTTTCTTTTGTGCTTTTCCTGTAACTGAAATGGAAAGAAATGTACACAAGGTTTCAATAGCCTGGGGGGTGGCGGTGGGGAGGTTACATCCATGGTGACATATTGACACACCTGTCGTCTCAGTGATATGAATGAATGAAGAGAATTGCATTACAATGCACTTAACAAAGCTGTGTCTTTGTTCAGAGAGACTTCGGAGTCATTGTGTTACATGCAACGGTGGAAAAGAAACTGGCTTTGCTCTACTGAATAACAGTGGAGCCCATGTACCGATTTCTCTCCTAATGGAATGTGGAAACAGAAATCACTGAGTCATTTACTCATTAAGAGTGATTTTCAGCACCTGTCACTTCCCCAATATAATTGCTTCTCCATGAATTTTATTTTCTTCATATAGAGAAATACTCTTTGCAGACAAATACTCCCTCTCTCCCATTTGTTCAAATTTGTCTCAAACTCTGAAAAGCTTATGACCACATTTGACACTAGAGAAGAGAAAATAAGGATCCTTTCTAAATTACCCTATTATTAACTATTATTAAAAGGCAATTAACCAGTCCTCCATGGTGGGTCAGAGCGATGGCCACTACGAATAAAAAAGAGTACATTCCTGTTCTCTCTCTCTCACACACACACACAATCCCTCCCCTCCCCCCCAAATAGCTATATTTTTCCCAATTAGCATTTAAACAACGGTAAGGATTTGGATCTCAGGGTATCATTGATTACCATGCTGATGCTTAAGACATCCTGAAGTACATGGGGTTTTTCCAAAGCTGAACAAACCCTGTAATGCCCAGGGCAGCACAACATTAACTTCCCCAGAGGAGAAAGCAGGTACAATATCCAGATTCACAGGCAAATGGGGTACTGCTTCCATGCTTTACAAATCACATGGCACATCTCAGAAACAAGCATTGTGCACAAAGATGTTGCCAGATCAACCCTTTCCTCACAATTCTCCCGCTTGGTGCAATTTCTGTCTCATTGGAACCTTCTATGCAAATGAGGTGGAAAAACAGCCAACCAGGTTACCAGGAACATGGAGGTGATGCAGCGCAGATTGCGTGTGTGCTTGCTTACGCACAGCTGCTAAAGGAGAGGCCAGAGCAGGTGAGCTAGAGGTTTTGTCAACGCTGCAATTTCTCTCTGCTGCACACCAAGAACAGCTGTTAGCCTGGCCTTGTCCACTTTGCTACATGCACAAAGGGCCTCCCAAAACCTTGGACCCAGCCCCAACATTCAAGTCACATGAACTGGGAGTCAACAAACCCAAGAGAAGAGATGGTCATAAAAAAGGTCCAAGCCAGGAACTTCTGCATGTGATGAGGGCCAACCTGATTGTCCCAAAGCCCCCAAGAACTTCCTGATTTCATCCCGCTCCTCTGAACACTCCCTGAAACAATGGAGTGCAGACAATCTGGGGTGAGACTATCGCCGCGGCAACGTGCTAGAGTCCTGTCACTCCATGTCCAGCCCTCACTGAAAAGTTGTGGGTAAAGGTCCCAAGCCCAGGTCCTGTGCAGAACAGCAAAATGATTAAGGGGCTCTGGAGTCAGAGCACCTGGGTTCAGATTCTAAATCCACTCCCTGCTGTGTGACCTTGGGCAAGTAGCTCAACTTCTCTAGGTTTCTTTTATACCCAGTATATAATAGGGTCAATAAGAGTACTTTTCTCATAGGGCTTTTATAAAACTAACTGGGCTATTGTACAAATGCTTAGCAAAGGGTCCAGGACAAAATAAGTGTTCAACGAATGTTTGCTAAGAAAAACGGAGACCTACCTGATAATTACCACTGCTTTCTGACCACAGAGATTACTCTGAAGGAAAATAATAAATACCAGGTGTAACAAGGATCCTAAAAAGAAGCCTATTCTCAGTGTACATTCCAGAATCAGGCACAGGAAAGACTGCTATAGGTGCAGAAGCAATGGCAGGTCATTTAGCATTTGGCCTCCAAGACTGACTCCCAAACGAAGAAGGGAAAAATACCCCAATCCGTACCTTCTGGGGCCTGCGCCAGGAAGGAAGGCACTCGCCTGTAAGAAAGGAGCCCCAAGCAGTTCCAGGGATACGGGAGGGTGGTGCTTGGAGCTTTGAGTTCAACACCATGGTGTCACAGAACTTCTCTCCCCAGTTAGTTTAGCCAGACTTTATATCAAGTACTAACAGTTGATACAATACAAATATCATAACTGTAGGAGCACAGCAAAAGTAAGTGTGAGCTAAGTTTGGAAATTTAACAAAAAACACTTTAATAATTTTTAAATGAAAACTAGTACCCCGCCATTGTGAGACAACCGGTGGAACAGAGGTAAGGCAGGACCAAGCTAAGATGACCTCATCCAAGGGGAGGTCAAGAGGGATGAAAGCGACCCCAAGGTTAGGAAAAAACACCACAGTGGCTGTAGTGAAGGGACCAGAAAAACTGAAGAGGGAGACTCCACACGTAGAAGGCACTCGATAAATACTTGAGTAAACAACTAAGCTCGATTTTCACAGCAAGCCTGAGTTACAGTTGGTATTTTTCTACGTTCCATAGGTGAAATCAGAGGTTCGTAGAGAAAAATGCCTACTGTTACATAACTATAATAGAAATATTTTGAAAAATCAATCTAGATTATTTTTTTACTTTTGAGTTCATGCCTCTTGTTATCATTTGTAAGTACAGTCAAACCTCAAGTCTCAAACATCTTGGTTCTCAAACAATTAGGTGTTCGACCAAGTTGTTCACGGAAAAAGTGTCTCAGTTGTCTAGCAAAACTTTGGGTCTCAGTTCTATGCCTGACACCCCTTTCATACTGACACCTGAAGATCAGTCTCACGTCTCTCAGGTGTCACACAAAGGAGATGCAGTTTTCAAACAAATCACTTCCTGAACAGTTTTCTGACATGAATTACGTTCGAGAACTGAGGTTCCACTGTAGGTGGAATCTGTAACATATCTCTGATGACCCAACGGTATTGTTTTCATAATTTTTGTTATTATTACTAATATTACACCATAAGATCTTTTTGATGAACAAAATATGTATGAGCTCTGCCTCCTAGGAGCAGGTCATTTAGCAAATGAGATAAGACAAATACACAAATCACTCTCTCTTTCAACCTAAATGAGGTTGGCTTGAGCTGCCTTCCTAGCCTCAGTGCCTATCCCAAGATTTCTCCCAATTCCAATGGGCCATTAGTGTGATCATGTCTGGCTCCAGGAGCTTGCGTTGCTGCTTCTGCTGACTCAGTTTGGTGCCACTGCAGCAGAAACATGAAGCTCGGCCCTTGCTCATATCCTCACACAAACATACACAAAACCAAAATATTTCTGGCTAGGGTTGAATTTACTGAAGGTTTACAAAGGAGAAGTTAAGAGCTAGTGGTGCATCCCACTTCAAATTGAACTGCAGGTTCAGGTTCGACATTAGATTTCTCTCTTTTTAAGATATCTTGTAGCCAACCAAGCATCCAGGCTCTTTGAACAGCCACTTCGCCCCTGAGTCAACCCAGCCATACTATGCATCTGGCTGGCTCCTTTCTACTTCACGCACACACACACACTCCTCCCCCTTCTCTCCTTCAATTTTTCTTCTCAAAAACACAAAGACATTCATCTCATGGTCTATTTCAGAGGAGTATAACCACCACCTTTGTTCTCTTGGCTCCTGCTGAAGCCAGCGCCATCTTTTCCCATAAGTACCTTATCAGTGTATCAGTGTGTCTTCCTCCCTAAGAGCTGTTCCAGTGCCAGCTGTGAAAATAATCCAGTAAATTCCTGGCTACAACTATATTATTAAAAGGTTGATCTGATAAGCCCAAGAAGATGAAATAAAATTTTTACACAGGAAGAAAACAGTTACTTCCAAATACAGATATCAATGAAATCTGAAGTAAGGAGGTCAGATTTAAGAAGGACATTTCAAACAGGCAAAGGGGTCAACGTGAGCACAGAAGAGCTGCAGGTGTGTCTGAGAAAGATGCTTGTTCCAGGACCCAGGACAAAAGGAACAGAAATTGGGGGAAGATTGGGAAAGTGCGTTGCAGCCAGAGTGTGAAGGACTGAAGAGATCTCAGTTTCATTCTGTACAAAGTCTAAAATGCTTAGGCCACAAAATTCCACTAGGGGGAGTTCTCTGTAACAAGAACGCCATATATCTTGAAACATCTGTGAGAAGTGGACTAAATTAAACCAAAGCTGCTACCCAGCCCTGACATAGAAATCTGGTTAGATTGAGGTGAGTAACACTTCGACCTAGCTACCAAACAAAGGAAAGGGCAAGAACTCCCTGGCAATAATTTTGTTTCTTTTATATACATGGTGTATGTGACACCCAATCAAAAACTACAATGCATTTCAAGACCAAGCATGAAAAAAAAGTGAATCATAATCAAGAGACAGAAGAGACAAAAGAATTAGGCCCACCACATAGGATCCACATATTGGAGTTGGCAGACAAAAACTTTAAAATAACTATGATAAATATAATACATTTTAATTATTATGTTTATTATTTCTCCCATGGAAATGAAATGGGAGAAAAATAGGGAACATAAAAAAGATGACACAAAATTACAATCTATAAAAAAATTAAAATGGAAGTTCTAGAACTGAACAAATAGAATATCTGAAATTAAGAGCTCATGGACGAGTTTAACAGTAGACCAGAAGTTGAAGGCAGAATTAATGAAATAAAAAATAGGTCAATAAAAATTTCCAAATTGAAGTCCTGAAATTAAAAAAAGAAGGAATCCATGGCCAGGTGGCTCAGTTGGTTGGAGCGTCATCTCATGTACCAAAAGGCTGCAGGTTTGATCTCTGGTCGGTCACATGCTTAGGTTGTGAGTTAGATCCCCAGTTGGGGTGCATCAGGAGGCAACCAATTGACGTTTCTCTCTCACATACATCTCTCTCTCTCTCTCTCTCTTCCCCTCTCTCTCTCTCTAAAAATCAATAAACATATCCTCAGGTTAGGACTTTTAAAAAAGGGGGTGGGGAAAGAAAGATAGAAGTAACAGCAGAATATAACAGATCTGTGGGACATAGTCAATGCATATGTAACTGGAGTTGGAGAAGAGTCAGAGAGAGAGCGATGATGGAATAAGAATACTGGCAACAAATAATCACATATTATCATATGATTTTCTTTGTTTTTAATGTCAATTACATAAAATATATTAATTTTTAATGTTAAAACAACTTTGTATGCACACAGCTCCCTTCCCATATAAAGCTTATATCCTAATAAATTGAGACAAAAATAAAGACAATAAGTATAATTAATACTATTTAGTAAGATAGAAAAATAACAACTGTTATGTGGAAAACAGTAGAGTGGAGGCAGGCTAGCAACGTTAAACAGCATAGTCTGAGTGTTGTGGGGGCTTTGTTGAGAAGTGGCATTGGAGCAAAGACTTGAAAACTGTGGGTTAGGCGTGCATATGTGTATTTAGTGCATATGTGTAGAAGAGCAGCCCAAATAGCCAGTGCAAAGGCACCAAGGTGAAACACATCTAGTGTGTTCAAGGAGCAGTAAGAAGGGCCAGTGTGGCAGGAAGGGCAATGAAGCAGGAGATGAGGACCTGGAAGCAACAGAGAGACCCTTATGCTATGTCAGGACTTGGGCTCTTACTCTCAGTTGGAAGGAACGCATCTACATGCTTATATCTCAAAAATATGGTTGAGTGAAGAGCACAAGATGCAAAATAATGATTATACAGCATGATGACATTCCTATACATTTTTAAACAAGCAAAACGATACTACTCATTGTTTCTAAAAGATCTTCAAGTACAAAGTAAACCCTGGGAATTAGGTGGGAAGAGAAGAAGCAGGAAGCAAGTCAAGGAGGATTTCTCTTTGTCCGTTCAGGCTGCAATAACAGAAAATCAGAGACTGGGTGGCTTATAAACAACAGGAAGGTATTTCTCACAGTTCTGGAGGCTGGGAAACCCAACATCAAGACAATGGCAGACCTGATATCTGGTGAGGGCCCACTTCCCAGTTCAGAGCTGGCTCCTTCTCACTGGGCCCTCACATGTCAAAAGTAACATGGGATCTCTCTGGAGCCTCTTTGACTGATCCCATCCATGACCCAACTGAGTCATGACCCAGTTACTCCCAAGTCCTCACCTCCTAATACCATCACCTTTGGGGGCTAGAATTCAACCCATGAATTGTGGGGGACATATCCAAATCACAACAGAATTTAATAATACCTGTAATATTTTCACAGGAATCATATGCATCCAAAATATATAAATATGGATATTTGTATGAGAATGCACACACACAGTTTTTAAAAATCTGTAAGAAAATGTATCACAATGTTAGCAGTTAGAAATTAAGTACATGAGACATTCTTATTTTGTGTATGATTTTTAAATGTTTTTTTACTATCTAAAACAAAAGTAAAATAAATAAAAATTTAAATCTCTTTCAATGTATATACCAGTCATATACCACCTTCCTGGATTTCTCTCATTCTTTCTATCAATGACAGAGGTCATCTTGTGTAATTTTGATTCATTTGTCCATTTCATTGGCCACATGCTCTAGCACTGTGACATCCAGAAATCTGATAAACAGGTCTTCTATTCCATCGTACAAACATTGACTAAAATGTTGATCAACAGAGACCAAAGGCAGAAATGTGTGGCCCTTCTCCTTAGCCTGCTCTCCACACTTACCACCATGAGGTCTTTGGGGTTACATTTGATCCCCATTAACCTACCTGAACTCTAATGTAGCCCATACTTCCCCGTCTTGGCCAGAAAGATAGCAGGAGAATAGGAGCAGGAGAATATTTGTTAGATACAGTATTAAAATTAATGTATACTACATATAAAAATTCTTGTATTTTTATAGAATACAAGAGTATAGAATACACTATGAAAAGCAGAAAACAAGAATATACAGCATTCTTGTTTAGACAGGGCCATGTGGACCCACAGACTCTCTTCTGAGTGACTTCGATTGACCCTGTGAAATTTCGAGTCTTAAACCATGCACACAGGCACTCCTGGGGTTCAACAAAATGTATAGTCATCACTTAGGGCAACTTCTGCCAAAAATAAAAATAAAACCAACTAATGGCAAGTGATTATTTAACTGTCTAATGTACTATAATCAGCCATGCACACCGATCATCTCCACAGTAAATGTGCTCACCAGGCTATTCCATGCACAAATCAGTTTCTGATTATATAATCTCTTAAACAATAACCAGAGAAATATTCCTGCATGCAAAGTAAATTAAAAAGTAAAATCAAACCAAGTTCTTTTTGCTTATAAAAGTTTAAAAAATGACTTTATCTTCATATGACTGTAGGCTGTATAGGAAATAATGTGTATTGCATTTTGAAACAACTTCACATCCATACATAATGCAACAGTAACATGACCCTTCTCACAGGTCTCTTTGCTTGGGAAAGATTTATGAGTGTCATTGGAGAAAATTGAATCCGCCTTTCTTCCATTTAGAAATTATTCTGGCTTACGTAACTAACTAGGTTCTCTCTCTCTCCTCCCCCTTCCCTCCCCACTCCTTTGCCATCCTCAGGAAAAATTTCAGGAGAACAGAAGGTTTATGCCTCTCCGTTTCTAGGGCTCCTGCTGCTTCTGCTTATTCACCACCTGAAATCTTAATTCTCTGTTTGTAACACCACAATTGGCTACTAGAGAGATAATTTTGACATAATCATGCTAGAATTATTACGTGAGGACAGACATCATAGGGAAGTGGGTGAAATCTAACAATGGGTCCTAAATCACACACATAGGCACACAAGACAGAAACAGGATAATTTTCAGCCAAATTATCTGTTCTAGCTTTACTACACGTAAAAATAAAATTCACAGACTTGTTTTCCTTCCTATCGGGCTTAGAAAACTCATTTCCAGGGTTGTTATTGCAGTCATTAACTTCTTCACAGTCAAAATTCTGACAAGGGAGGCAAAATGGGTCACTTCAAAAACATCATCACTAAAAATTGGTTGAATTGAGCTAGAGTAAAAGTGCTGGGCACATCGGCAGCAGCGAAGCACTTCAGCACAGGTCAGAAATAAATTTCACACCTAAATCTCGTCTCCACACTTTCCAAGGTAGGCAATTTGTTGCTGGTTCAGTCAACATCAGAACACATTCATTCGCCTAAGCCTCAGCATTACTGTGAGCCCCTGTTGAACACCAAGTAAAGTTCAAAGCAGCCCACACTCGAATTAAACAGAAGAAATAAATCACACAATATCTCTGTTGGGTGTTGGCAAACACAGATAGGCTGGTACAGAGCCAGGGGCAGCCTAAGGAGTTGTTTAACTTTAGCTGTGCCTTCCTCATGGGTTTTGATGGAGTGAGGTTTACTTCCCCTTTTCCACACTGGCTTCTATTCTTCAGAAACACTCAAACTATTCTTCAGGCCAATCTGCTGTTTAAAAGTAAGATACGATGTGAGAAGTTGGGGACATAGCTTAGCCACATCCCAGTTTTAAGAAAACTAAGTTACTATTGAAATGACTGTGGTGGATACAGCCTAATATGACCCCAAGTCACACTCTTCTATAACCCTTTCAGTTCAAGTGGGGTTGGGTCCTGTATGCTTCTAACCTATAGAATATGGCAAAGGTGGTAGAATGCCACTCCTGGGATTGTGCTACCATATATCTATTAGACTCCATTTCACCAGGCTGGAGGTAGAGGCAGTCCTGTTGGCCTTGAAGAAGGAAGCATGGTGTGAACTGCCCATGGAGAGAAGCATGTGGCCAGGACCTGCAGCTGGTGTCCAGGACCTGAGAGCCTCAGACCTACAACCACAAGGAACTGAATTCTCCCAACAACCACGAGAAATCAGAAGAAGACCCCAAACTCCGGGAAGGAATGCGGCCCAGCCAACACCATGATTGTAGCTTTGTGAGACAGTGAGCAGAAGACTCAGATAAATTGTGCCCAGACTCCCAACCCATAGTAACTTGGAGATACAAAATGTGTGTTTTTGAGCTACTAAATTTACTGTAGTTTTTTAATGTAGTAACAGAAAACTATTATAGTGACCAACAAAATATTCACATTGGAAAACAGCTGCTGGGCCACCAGAAATCAAGGATTGGTGCTGCCTACAGACCAGAAATCTATAGGAGCTTATTCCTCAGATATAGTCTAAGGGGTGCAGATCAAGAGAAGACAGTGAAAGCTGCCCTCTTCCTGAGAGCAGTGTTTCTAGAAGATAGGAAGAGGAAGCAACAGACCCCCAACCCGACACCTCTACATCAGTGAGGATTCATTTGGATGCACGCAAAGAAAGCATGACTCAAAGTGGCTTAACGGTAAAAAATAATTAATGGTGGGAAAACATAAAAGTAGAGAAATGTCTTTCTGGAGTCTGACAAGGACTAATTCAGCTACTCAATAATGTCATTAAGTTCAGTTTTGTTTTGTTTTTAACTACATCCTCCCTTCCATGATGTCAGATACAGCCGAAGACTGGCTCCTCCTCCCCTATTGTCTCAAGGATGACTCCTAACAGTTCCCAGTGCTGCATGCTTCCTCCTTCACATCCATCAGGAAAGAGAGCTTTCGTCCTAGTATTCTCGGCAAATTCCAGGGAGTCACATTAAGTGGACTGGCTTAGCTCACATGCACATCTTAATAAGCCAATCCTTATAAGAAGCCAGGGGATTAGAAGACATATTTGGCTCAGCCAGGTCATGTGTTCAGGCCCACAAGCTGGACACTATGCAAACACATAGAACCTAAGTGGAAATCACAACTCTTTGGAAAGCGGGGTGGGTCGTGGATCCAAGGAGATTACCACCAAAGGTCTACTAAACTCCCAATTCAAAAAGGTAAGGTCAGTGCTATCCTGCAACTTAGAAAGGAGGAGGGCATTGAAAATTCATCAGGAATCCCAGCCCATAGGACCTTCTCACTTCAGCCAATGAACAGCACTAGGGCTTTGACAGTAGCTGTGTGGGAAGGCCTCAGACTCTGTTCCTGATAACAAGTCTCAGCGGAGGACTGGGCCCGATCGAGAGCTGTCCCATCCTGCGTTTGTCCAGAGGCACAATGCGCCACGCGCTCGTGGTGACTGCAGCTGTGGCTCCAGACCCTTGTCCTTGCCCCACAGGCTTCCAAACCAGTGGGCAAGCTCTCTAACTATTAACTGTACTTTTCTTAGTTCTTCTCTCCAAACAAATCCTACTTGGTATATTCCGTCACAAAGTCACACACTATCAGAACCCAGTCCAACACTTTCCTGGCCACAAATCAACACCAAGTAAAGTGAATATATGAACACCAAATAGGATAACCAGAGTCCAGTAAAATAGTCTATGGGTAGAAGAATAAAGTAAAAATTTCTAAAATGGCTCAGTCGAACTATCTTTCTTTGAAATAGGGTCATTTCAAGAAATCAAAAAAATAAAAATTTTCTGATTCATGAATCTTTTACTTTAATTTTTACCACAAGTGTACAGTTGAGTTCATCATATATCTCAGCTTATAACACACTGAATAATTTGTATTTCAACTTGATTCAAGAACCTAGAGAAACAAAACTCTACAAGCACAGTGATAAATAGCACCCAACCCTAGCCTACTTCGGGGCGACTGTAGAGAGAGGCAGACAGTGTGTGAACTGGGCACGGCTTGTCCTGTCCAAAACAGGGAGCCTGTCCTCAGATCTGGTCGTTTCATGTGAGCGTATGAGGGGAGAGCCCACCCAAATGGAATTATCTTCTGGAGGGTGGGCCCTTTTTAGTACAGACTTCCCCCACTAAGTGAGTGTTCTAGGAACCCATCTGTATCAGTGTACCAGCTGGCATTGTTGTGAGAGGCTGCGTTGGGCATCCGTGACTTTTTTTAAAGACTCTTTCAACATGTTTGCCCGTTTCCTGATGGGCAATTTATAAGCCCACCTGCCCACACCACGGTGAGTGTTCAGCAATTTTTGATCAAAAACAACATGACCCTTGTACTCCACCCTCCCTATTCACCCCATCTTGCCCCAAGCTACTTTTTTTTGCTTTGTTTCCAGATGAAAAAGTCCTGAAAGGGAAATGTTTTGCCAATGTGAAAGAGGTGAAACAAAAAGTGGCAAAAGCACCACAAAGCATCAAAATGGTCAAATTCAAAAACTATTGAGCAGTAGAAAAAAATGTCTTTTGATAGGTGTATTCCTTTAAATGGAGAGTACTTTGTAGGTGACTGAAGTTTAAACATGTAAGAATAAATGCACAATTTTTTATAAATTCTATGTTTTAGGGGTCTCCCTCATAGATATGAAAGTGTGGGAATAGGAATGTAGTGTTGCCAGATCTGTTAATTTTTTTTTAAAGTATGCAATCTAAATCTTTCTATTAAACCTCCTAATTTCTAATGTTGGATTAATTTTTTTAAGCTGGAAAGCCAATCAGAATTCCACAGTTTGCAGCCAGAGGTCTCGATATTCATGATCCAAGAACAGGTTGTCGGGCTTCAGACTTTGCATGGTGCACGTCCCAGATGTTTGGTTTGGCTTTTCCTAAACCAAAACTTCTCCAAGTCGAGTGTCCTAGGCAGGAGGTAAAGAGCATGTGGAAAGCTTCCCCCTCTACAGACTGGAGAGGGATGTTATGTGCCACACCGAGCGGTCAGGAACCACCTTGGCTTTCATTAAGTTTGCCCCAGGATCTCAGAGGAGAAGCGACCCTTGGAACTGTCCAGGGTGTCCCTTCCCCATCCACAAGGACTTTCTGTCCCTTTTCTCCTTACAGGTTGCAATATGTTTTTCCTTATAATCCTCTGTGACATTTTTGTAGACTCTTGATTTTGTTATTTAAGCTACAACCAGAGATTGGAAATTTTTGGATGGAAATGAAGTACCCCATTATCATTATCCCCTGGGAGAGACAGTTTTATAATCGCAAATGCATGAGGGGAACTTTTTCCCACAAACCAAAAGCTAAAATACTTTATTTATACTTCTTCCTTTCTAAAGTGAAAATGTTATATCTAGACAGCCTTGGCAAGAGCTTCGAGTCTTCTATGTTGTCAACACACTGGCAAAACAGAGAAGTGCCCTTGGTACTCTTTTCAGGTTGGTGGCGGTGATGGTGACCACAGTGTGAAGGGAGGAGTGAAGTAATTTTCCAATGTTCTGAGTAAATAATGTTCAAATAAGGCCAATATGAGAGAATTAAAAACTAATGCAAAGGTTATCACAAGACTGATACCTACAAATTAAACCTTTTTTTTCTACCTCAGGCAACAGTTCTCAAATTTTTAATATGTGTAAGAATCACCAGGAGGGCTTGTGAAAACACTGGCTTCTGGTGGCCCCACCCCTGCAGTTCCGGATTCAGGAGATGAGGAGGGGCCAGAATGGACCTTGAAATCAGCTCCCAAGTGATGCTGATGCTACCAGTCCGGGGAACCCACTTCGAGAACCACTGACCTAAAAATGACCTTCACAACTTGTATGTCATGATTCTAAGTGATGAGAATTCAGTAAGTCAGACCGAATAAGAATTCATTTGAGTTTGCTTTCGTAAAGAGTCTGTAGAAGTATTCTTTTAATACTGCATGCATTCTAGGGCATGTAAGCAATACCTCCACCTAGACACTAGATAAAGGTTCTTCAAGACACTGCTCTAATGAGAACACCAGTAAATACAAATGCCTTCTATTTCATTTTAATGATGTGAAAATTAATTCACAAATTTGTTCCCAAGCACAATGATTAGTTCCTCTGTCATTCACTGCGTATCAAACAGTCCACTAATTAAATAGATCCACACAAAATGTTTTAAAATGTGAGCAAAATAAGGTCAGAAGAAATGATTCTCACAACCTTTAAGAAAATAAACAGACTAGAAACCTAGAAGTGCCTCACTGAACTCCCAATGCCTGTTACTGAAGGGAAGTAAAAAAGCCGCATTTGCATTATTACATCTGTACTAGATCAGCCATTGTTCAGTAGAAACAAATCACCTGACTTTTTCTGAGGTGATCTTAGATTCCGAGCTTGCTTCCCTTTGGGCTTTTCATAAACAAATATCTGAAGTCTCTAAGGAGGGGAGAGACCAGTTCCTCATTTCAACTTGCATCAGGTTTGGGGCGGGTCCATTGTTACAGGTGTGGGACTTGTTCTTCCGAGCCCTCGCCTGGCAGCTGGCTTTGTGGTCCTGTTGACTGCCTTGTCAGAACCCACCTGGACAATGTCACCTTCAGAGGCAGACCACCCACAGGTATTAGAGGCGACCTTCAGCTGCCATTGGGGGTTTCCCTGTTGCACTTTCCATTTGCTCAGATCCTGCTGCTACCAGCTTCTCTTGCTTCTGTCTTACTGGCTTCTCCAGGTCTAGAAGAATGGGTGACTCGTTAATCTGTACAGTTTCATTTCCAGGACACTGAGGCTGCTTCCCAACAGTGTGGGTGGTGTTTGCTGGGTTCTTGAAGCTTGGAAGGTCGAAGGCTTGTGAATTTTCTTTATAATGATCATCTATTGATTTAACCTTTTAGAGGATGGAAAGGAGAAGAGTTAGCCTGAATTCTTCAGTTAATGATTCCTAATCATATTCATAGAGGTCATCATTTAGGGAGGGCTTCCCAGGACATTCCACCATTATGTCTTTTAACCTTTGCACCAGGCCTGTGAGCAAGGTATTTGGATTCCTCTTCACAATGAGGCCTGGAGGTGAACAGTGGGGAATGGCTTGTCCTCGGTCACAGGCTAGCTGGCAGCGATGTGAGGAGGGGAGAGCAAGCAGTATGTCCAGAGCTTCCCCAAACCCTGCTGTATTTAAAGTTTCTCTGGTTCTGCGGTGAGTTATGTCAGCAGTTACTACTGCCTTGGTTCCAATAAATAAGTTCTACTGGACATAATAATCTCCTACTGGCTGCCACAGCCTTGAGTCAGGATGACTTGAAAGGAAACCCAAAGCAGTGTCCTAACCCCTCAAAGGAGAAGAAAAGCACAAGGACAGAGGGGAAACCTGAGGACTAAGACTTTGATAGAACTAGTCTGCAGGTGCCTATGTAAACAGACTGAATTCCTGTAAGGGGGTGGCTGCCTAGGACTTGGATGATGCTATAAAGAAGCTGTCAAAATCCCTGGGTGTGTATGTGTATGAAAGGGCCTGTAACTCAGCTCGGCCACCTGTTTGTTGGGAGAATGAGAAACTGTCCCCACCAGTTAAGACCTTGAAAAGAAATTGAATGTATCTGTTTTCATCAGGGGTCAGAATGGGCTTTTTCATTCTTCTCCAGCAACGCTGGTGTCAGCCGTGAAAGCAGCAGTCAGAAATTATGAATCTAAAAACGAAACCAGTTCACCGAACTGTAAGTTTCCTAACTGGTATTACCCTCTCCCAGGCACCCCAAATAAGGGTACCTTGTGCATTTTTATTCTACATGTAAAGTTCTGTATACTTGAGTCCTCAGCCCAAAATCTTAAAGCAAAACCAGCATTAAGGATTACAGATTTCTTTTGCGAATAAGAGCTGAATGATTTTAGTTGGTATCTAAGTGGCTTCTCAAACAACTGTCAATCCAAAATTCAGTAACTGTTAGTTTCATTTGGCCTTTAACCAGATGGGAACTAGGGAGTAAACATAGGAGAACGGGAAGTCCCCAAGATAAATGTCACAGCATTGTCATGACAATGTCATAACATTTGACTCCTCCTCTTTGCTGATAAGAGTAAATCTAAGAGCTTACTAACTTCCTCAACATAAAGTTTTTGAACCTGTATGCTTGAAACAGATTAGAAGAAAAACATTGAAGGGGAGAGCAGCTGCCATAGTCCAGTACACGAACTATAATGAGAAGCAATGAATAAAAATTAGGGAGCATATCAGTGTGAGGCCATTTAGTGTGGGGTAAGTAATCACATGCTATAAAAACCGTAACCAGCATTGCATTCCTCATAGAACTACATTAAAGGTAGATTATACTCATTGTAGTGCAGGGAGTACTATGAGTGATAACCAACTTAAGAAGGCCAGGTCATCAAGAGAGGGTGTACTGGTGTTGAGTGTTCTCTGCTACCAAGTTGAGGAGGTAAATAATACATCATAGAAGAAGTTCTACGAAAAAGTGGTGTTAGTGCAATGAAAATTTTATAGCACTAAAAAAGTAAATTATTAGCTATCCTTAAAATTTGTCTATCCAAGTGTGCTCATTCTTAAAGGGCACCAGCTTGCTGAGTTTCGCTGTTGAGTTATAGACTTGCTAAAATTACCATATTTTGCCATGTATAATGCACACCCACCTTTTTGGCCCAAACTTTCAGGGGAAAAAAATCTTTCCTTTAAATTTTTTAATTCAATTTTTTATTTATTTATATTTAGAAACAAAACCGGTTATCATATTCCAGGGTATTATTTTTGCATAGACATTGCTATTGCTTTCTAGAGCACTTTTAATGCATAAGCATAAATAAAAGAATTAAAAACACTTTATATAGACATGGAATTACCACTACCCATGTATAATATGCGTACTTATTTCTCCCTCAAAAATTTGGGCAAAACGGTGTGCATTATACCCACCAAAATATGGTATGTTATTGGAGATCTCAGAATGTGTGGTCAGCGCTAATGCTCCATCCAGAAACAAGCCATTCACAGTCTGAAACCACCTTCCACATTGTCCGTGGCAAGGGAAGAGAGCTGCCCACACATAACTACTTTCTTCATGTGGGAAACTACAAAATAATGGGACAACAATAGGTCATTTCCATGTCAACATGAGTCAGACTGCAGAGTGGGAGAGTCAGCTCTGCTTGAGCAAGGGAAGAGCTTAATTAACCAGGAGGTAAGTTTACATTAGTGATCCTAGAAAATGCCCCTAATCATAGTAGGGCAATTGGGTGACATCTGGATTTTTCTGTTCAGACTCACAAGTTGATTTTCCCAAACTTTGGATAGATATCTAGAATGTCTTTTGCCAAATATTTTACATTAATATTTTTGCAACCATGTCCATTCTGTAATTTAAAGTTTGAGGGAAGGAGTCTTATTTCCCTTGTTCTTACATCCTTACATCCCTGAAATACACCAAAGTATGTTTACATACATACATATGTACATATGTAAATAAAGTAATTAACATGTAATGTATATTTGATTCTATTAAAAGAGGATAATCAAAAGATGATGAGCTATCTGGCTTCTAAGAAGAATCTTAGGTCACTAAAAATTTTAAAGATTTTTAGTTTGAACTTGGAAGAGATATCAGGTAAAGAGCAAACAAATTTCCACATACAGGCTATTCAGATGAGAAGGCTGGACTCACTTAAGTTAGTTATCTTTCAAACATAAAGGATGCTGCTAATGTTAACTGAACTATCCTTATCTCCTATGCTGAATTATAAGTTTCATGTGAAATTTCAGACACCTTTTTTCTCATCTCTGTGTCCCTCATTTGTGACAGATTCCACACTCTGATCTCTATCACTAAAGATGCAACAACCTGCCTGTAATTATCCTCTGGAAAAGGATGAGGACATCCCAGAGGAAGGGTGGCACCTGGATGCGGAAACTGAACAACCCCAGTGTGGTCCAGAGAATAGCAACTCTGACGGTGTCCCCTGGAAGCTTCCAGCCACACAGCCTCTTAGCTGCATGGGGAAGACAGAGTCACCCCGCCCAGAGGAGCAGCCCCAAAGCCTCGGGGACTCTCTGCTGCACCCCCTGAGGAGCCTGTCCAAGAAGCAGTGTGAGAACCAGGGGAGTCTTCTCCACTTTGACCGGCAAGCCCCAGGGAGAATTTCCACCTCTCCCACTTTGAGAAGGTTAAGGGGCAGTGACTGTGGAACAAGGTTCTCCCTGCCTCAGCAAGAGGCCTTGGAAGGCCCCACCTGGGGAGGCTGGAAGGAGCCTGCAGGCTCCCCATGTTACCTTTCCAAGAGTCTACCTGGAAGCCCCAAAATTTCTTCATACTCCTTATCACCCAAACTCCACTCAAGATTGCCTCTGGATCCCACAAGGGTCCTCGATGCCACTGACTCATTTGAGCCCCACGCAGAGCCCACTGATGAGGCTGCCCTTCCAGTGTCTCTGCCTGTCCAAGAGGGGGGTCTTTCCCAGGCTTCTCTTTTGGGGAGACGAAGCCACTCACCGCCCAGCCCCGCTGCACAGCCCCCCAGGCCTCAGGTAACAGCTCTAAGCCTCCTACCTCTCCTTCAGTGAGCCACCAAGCAAAATAGGCCTTGGAGTTTCCACATTACCCCAAAGGCCAGGGGGGTTTGTGACGGGGACAGCACAAGAATCACAGCTGAGGGGACACACACTCTTGTGGACGCACTGACTCTCAAGTGAAAGGGGTACAGGAGTTTGGGGGAGGAGAATGGAGGTCTAGCTCACTTTCATCATCTATATCCCTGAAAGCACTTTAAGAAAGGGTCACCAAGGTCAGGCTAGAAGAGATGGTCTGTCGGGCACTGAGTAGTAAAGGTGGCCCTCTTGCAGGTACACACAATTGGAAGATGACGTTGTGTGGCCAGTTTAAATGGAAAGAAAGAGCAAATTATTCAAATTTGTAATCTTCTCCCCCTCCCTCCGAAAGAAGAGAAACTGAAAACATTTTATCTAGTCAAGTTAGTCATTTCTTGCTTAAAGGTGTCTGCTTCGGAATTTTGGGTGGATGTTAGCAAAACTAAAACATATATTTTTAAAATTTATTTCAGGGAGAAGAATTACATCAGTCCAGGTGTGTATGGATCTGTCTTTCTCCGATGTTGTGAAATCTGTTGACTGTTTACTTTTACATCTGTTTTTCTGTTCTGATGAAGCAAAGCTGATGCTTGTTAATCAGGGCACTTTGTTCACAGCCCCTAGGTCACTCTTCACATTTATAAGTAACAGCCTTAGTTTCAAGAATCTCCTTTAAGAGCACAGTGTTGTTTGTGGCTTTGGGGGGCAGGGTATGGTAGCCACACGCAGTCATGGTTTCATTTTGAATTGTCAATGAATTGGCCCTGTGGCTTCACCAACATCCACTTAATAATAGGTTTTGTCAGGTAGAGAAAATGGGAAGGACAGAAACATTCAAAGAGCTTTTTAAAGAGAAATTCAAAAGACAAAGATAAAAAGCAACAAGACGTGCCATTTAAATCTAGGACAACCTTTAAAATGCCAGGTATGACAGACTGTGCCTTTGTCCAGAGCACAGGTGGATTGCATCACCTCAGAAACCCGCCCTGAACTTGCAGCCTGGTCCTCAGGCTGTGACAATGGAATTGTCTTCCCTCCCAGGGAGGAAGAGCTTCCCTGGCTGCTAGGAAATGATCCATGCCCAGTTTCACCCACCCAATCTGTGGGATTGGCGGGAAAGCCCTCATTTCATTTGGAAAGTCATGGAGGAATACTCAAGGAATTAGCCGTTGTTTTATTACTGGCCCTCAATCTCCTGGCAAGAGTTTGTGTCCAAAATAGGAAAGATCAGTCTATCTCTGCAGTCATTGTTGATTTGAACCCCAGTTGACCGAAATATGTGAACAAAGGTAGAGGATATTTACAAAGCCACAGAAAAGTGCACATTTTTGTGTTAGTGTACCAGTTAGCCATTGCTGCCTAACAAACCATCTCAAATCTCAGTGGCTTAAAACAACAACCACTTATTGTTTCTCATCAATCCATGTGTCCTCCTAGAGTCAGATGATCTAGGCTGTGCTCAGCCGGGTAGTTCCACTCCGCATGTCCCTCATCCTTTTCATGGGACCAAAGGTCTCCCGTAGACACATTTCTTTTTCTTATGGTGAAGGGAGAGGTTCAAGAGGGCAGGCAGAAATGTCAAGGCCTCTTGGAGCCTGGGCTGTATATCCTGCCTAATTCTATTGGCCAAAGCAAGTCGCATGGCTGAACTCAGAGGCAGGAAATTATGTGTCAACAACAGTGGGGGAGCATTGAAATGCTACATGGCAAATAGTATGGGTACAAGAGTTGCCGAAGGATGGAGCCATTCACGCAAATCTTCCACAGATGCAAACCAGAATAAAACTCTAAAATGACACCCACTTCGGATGTGTTAGAGAAAGAGAAAAAGAGAGTAGTCTGGGAGAAAGTTGATGATGTTGATTAGTCGATCATGCAGAGTCTAGCAGAATATTTAGGGACGTGTTCCTTACCCAAAGAGCAGTGTGAAACCATGGAGTGGATTGATGCGATCAGATGGATATAGGATATGCATGAGATTTAGATGAGAGTGGACTCCAGCAGAACAATTAGAACATTCAGGTATGAGAAGTTGGTAGGTTAGGCTCTGATGAAGGCAGTGGAGTTAGAAAGAAGTCACACAGACCTATTTAAGAGCTACAATCATCTAAACTTTGTGAATTGTAGACCATAAGGTATAGGTCTTGACTTCAAGTCTGGACATGCTGAGTTAGAAGACCTATGGAACATGTGAGTAGAGATTTTGAGTAGATACTTGATTAGAGAAGGCATCAGGTTGGAGAGATAGATAGATAGGTAGATACTCATCTGCAAGTCTTTGATCAAAGAATGCTTCCCAGAGCAGGTGAAGTCTGTGTCCAGCTTTGACCATAAGTTGGAATTAGCAGACATAAAGGCCAAGTGATGGGACACATTAAGCCATTTGCAAAAGATGACATGAAGATAGTTTTTATTGATGTGCAGAATCTTTGTGAGTCAATAACAGACATAGTCTTGGTAAATTCAAAGGAACAGCTTGGGCAAAGGGCTTGAAGCCTTAAAAAGCTCTGTGAAGTTTCATATGTCATAACCACCTACAATAAAGTGGAAGGGTTACAGAAAATCACAACGAGAAATTAGAAGGGAGGTAATTTGGACATCTTGGTGTCTAGTGATGACCCTGAATTACTAAATATTGTTTCTCTAGGATTTAATATAATACTTGGCATGTAGAAAGCAAGATTTGTTGAATGAATAAATAGAAGACTAAGTAACTATGATCTATGAATTAATAATATGTTAAATATTCATCTATTATTACTAATGAAGAAGAAATTTTTTCATCAGCCATAGACCACTTAATCTACACATTTTTTAATCAAAAAGTTCACCTTAAGCATGAATCTTTGGTAAGAAGCTAATCATTTATAGCACAAAGATCCTCTGCCTGTCTTTTGCTCCCTCCCTCTCGCCTTTGTCAGGTCTCTGCAGTCTTTCCCAGAGTTACCATTTGTTCCAAGGGCTCCTCCCTTCAGAGAGCTCACCAGGCTTAGTTAAGCTGTGCCAGGAACAGAGCTCTGCCTGAGGCCCTGCTGTCCGCCCAGGAGCCAGGGGCCTCACCTCAGAAAACCTTACTTAAACATATTTAACTTAGGACTTTAACATGCCTATTAAATGATATAAACCAGGGACTAGGAACTGATCTCCTATGGCCCAAATTCAGCCCACTATCTCTTTTTACAGATAAAGTTTCATTGAAATACAGCCACACCCATTCATTTAAATACTGTCTGGGGCTGTTTTTATGGCCACCCAATAAAAGAGACTGTATGGCCCAGAAAGCCTACAATGTTTACTATCTTGTTCTATATAGAAAGTTTGCTTACCTCTAATATTTTCAGAAAAGCTTGCTTCTGTGGCTGTCAGTCAATCACAACAAAATTTTTGCCTTGTAGAATTTCAGATATAAAACTTTTTCAGGAATACTGATTTTTTTTTTTTTTTTTTGCTGTAGTGTTTTAACACATAGCCTGACAATTGAGTAGACTCACATAAATGAGAAGGACCCAATCTACTCTCGGTTCTGAAATCAGCTCAGTATTATGACTTTGATTACAGTTTTTTTCTTTGTGAAATTTTTTCTCACTGTCATTCCCCCTCTTTCTCTGTCATATTTCAGTGAACTCATGTTCACTGAACTTTCTTCTCCCATCACCAAAGTATCCCTCCTGGAAAACAATCTTTACAATCCATTCTTACTAAAATGTGAAGGACATTAAGCTTAAAAGATACTTATACTTACCTTTCCAAGGAGAGCAGTGTATTCCTTCTTTTTGGGTTTCCCTAGACCTTATAAATGCCTCCTCATAGCATTACAATACTGCGTCACATTTCTTTTTTATTCATCTGCTTCAAGATCTTCCTAAGGCCAGGGGCCACTTATTTATACTTAAACCTCTAATACTCAGTACCCAGCTAAACATCTATCTCCACAAACACTCATTGAGGGAAGGGATAGAGGGAAAAAGGAAGACAGGCCAGCTGGTAGACTTCTTGGTTTAGAGTATTACTTGTCTATCCCAGGTGTATTGCATTTTGAGGGAACAAGACTTGAAGCCAAACAATGAAGCTTTGTTGGTGGGATTAGAAACATCATGAAACAAATGGGGGAGGTTTGGGGGCTAGGAAGACTTTGCTGACCCCCCTTAAAGTCTCTATTCACAGAAGGCTGTGTGTCACGCTTAATAATTTTCTGGTCAGTCCTGAAACTGAGAAGGGAAACCTACATACTACACCTATGAGAACAAAGACTACCCTTCCAATGTTCAAAATGAAATTTTTAAAAATGCTAAATATATCCAAACTAGCAACTGAGGCAACAGCGTGAAAACTAAGTGACAACATATTTGAAAGTCTAGTGTCAGGAAGAAACCAGACAAAAACACTGAATGGCAGTAAAACATCCCCTGAGGCCAGCTGGAGTTACCCTTAGTGGGCAGCATAACACGCTATTAAGAGCTATTGGAATCTAACTCTGAGTTTGAATCCTGTCTCTACTTTTCTCTGCCAATGTGACCTTGGGCAAGTTCTCTAATAATTTGAAACCTCCAAGTCATCCTCCATGAAGTGGTGATACAAACAGTACCCATCTAATACAGCTTTTGATATGATTAAGTCTCATCACTAAAATATTAGGTGGTGTTATCTTTTAAGAAACCATTCATTTACTCATAAGCACTTCCTACATGCAAGTCATTGATTTTCTCTTTCTAAAATATTCTGACTGCACATCGTTCACAGGAAACTAATTCAATGTGCCTGAAAATTAAATTCAATACAATATTATATCTTCTACAGACTTTATTTTAAAACTCATATACCAAGCAGTGCCTGTAGACTCTGGGAAATACCAGAGAGAGAGAAGACTCTGCCCCGGCTCCCCCGGAACTTAAGAGCCTGTTAGGAGGGTATAGTTAACTAGAGACTAATAGATGGCATGCCATTGTTTTGTTTGTCTGGTTGTTTGTTCATTTAATTTCTGCACTCTATAAAATCATGTTTCACTGTATTACTTTCTCCCTCCCACACACACTTCTATTGAGATATAATTGACATATTACATTGTGTGAGTTCAAGGTACACAACATAATGATTTGATATCTATATAAAACAAAACGGTCACTACAATAAGTTTAGTTAATATAATTACCTCACATAGTTACACCTTTTTTCCCCTTGCGATCACATAGATGGGAGATGGTTAATCAGGCTGCAGAAGGGAAGACTGCAGCCTGAGGGAGTCAGGGGACCCTTCCTGACCTGGGCACGGCTGGAGAGCGGGTGTGGCCTGACAGTGTCCTTCCACATCAGGAACCATGTGTTATTCCATCACTGGCATCGGCTCCTCTAGAAGCAAGCTCTAGGAAATCAGGGGCTGTAACTGCTTTCTTTATCGTTGTAATCCCAGTGTCTAGAACACTGCCTGGCACTGAATATGTAGTCAGTAAATGTTTAAGGAAGAAGAATAGGAAGTCATTGGTTTGTTAAATTAGGGTAAGCCTGGTATGTTCCATTTTTGTGTTGTATGCTTTCTCCCCCAGCTACTTATTTGTCTCCATTCATCTCCTTTCAACCTCCCCCACCTTCCTAGTCTGTTTTGTGTTTATCTCTTGAACGTGCCTTGTGTTGGTGGTATTTGTACAAGTATTTGATCCATCTGGGCAGTACTTTGACTCTTGTCCGGAAAAGATGTTAGCCTAGAAAGACACTGCGAGTTCTAGACAGGTTCTAGCAACTACCCTGCTCTGAACATGTGTGTTTGATAAATACTATTTATGGATCCCAAGAAGTCACAACATGGGGTGCTCTCTACTCTGATGAGACTCTAGAGATTGTTTCTGTTCTGTGTTCAAACTGGTATGTCTTCACACTCAATACATCCCCATCTAATAAGGCTTTTTGATATGATATGATATGATGATGATATGATATGATATGATAACCAAAAAACAGTACACCAAGGAGTGTCACCCATTTGTCTACTCCACATCCATGAAGTGACCACTCTGTGCCTGGCCCTGGGCAGTGAGCTAGAGGCGCCCCATCTTTTTTTCCTTCTCAGTTGGAGTTCCAGAAAATGTAATCTTTGGTGGAAAGTTGAACTGGAAACTATGGTCAGAGATGCAAAGGGAAGTTTCCAACAACCTTCTGAATCTCATAATGGAAAAATATATCCCAGATTTAACCATGAGAGCTACAGCTCCATAATTGTCAGCCTAGTTGTCATTTCTCCACTGTTTATTTTAAAAAGAGTTTTTTTTTAAAAGATTGTTACTGATTCTTAATGTATTCTTCCCGTGTAATCACCCATAGTTAAAAGCAAGCATTTCAAATTGTGCTGTATCTCTTGCATATGGCAAAACACTATGATTCTTAAAATAGAACACCTACCTCTTCTAGTCACACAATTGCTGGAGTGACACCTGCTGAAAGAGGTACATTTACCATTAATTTCACTAAAAGACAGGTACCATAGCATTTGCAGAAGGGGGCCTGATAAACCTTCCTGACAGGAGGAAAAAATAAAGAAAGAAAACACTGGGCAACATTCATAGCTTGGGAAAGAATAAAACTGTGCCTTATCCAAATTGTAGTGCCTTCACTAAGATTTTTATCCCATTGAGATACACTTATAACTACAGGGCAGTTGCTGGCCCCATATTCCCTAGCATTTTTTATTGTTCTGCCTTACAATTTGCACCTGGGAATTAAAGGCCAGTAGTCCTTGGCTTAAGCCTATTGAAAGGACTCTTTTTTAAAAGGCAAAAAATGCATTAGTCTTATTCTTAAAGGAGAAGCTTTAATTATTTGTTTTCAAATATTTCTGTCAAGATAAAGGTCACCACATAATTATTGTCCCCACCCACTGGCCACTGGTGAGAAATAAGAGCAGTGTCCCTACACCCTTGATTCACAGATTGGAAGGAACGAAGAGGGTCCCCCCACAGTTGTTTTCCACATGAGGACACTGAGGTGCAGGGAAGCAACATGCTAAGGTCATGCATGAAGTTCAAAGTTGAAAATCAGGGATCATAAATCGAATGTCCTTGCCACTCAACTGTGTTGCCTCCTGTATTTCTTCCTGTCGCTGCTATAATAAATTACCACCAATGGGGTGGCTTAAAACCACAGGAATTTATGCTCTTACTGTTCCAGAAGTCAAGAGCCTAAAATCAAGGTGTTGGCGGGACCATGCTCCCTCTGAAGGTGGTAGGGGTGGAGCTGTCCTCCTGCTTCCCCCCGGTGGTCATTGGCTGTGGCTGCATCCCCCTATCTCTGCCTCCACCTCCACACGGCTTGCTGTCTTCTCTGCGCCTTTTCTCTAGGTGTCTGAGAAATGCACATATCATTGGATTTAGGGCTTGACAAGGTAATCCAGAAAAATCTCCTCCCCAGATCTTAGATTATGTCTACAAAGATCCTTTTTACAAAAAAGGTCACATTAACAAACTCCAAGAGTTAGGATGTGGACACATATTTTGGGCGACCTCTATGCAACACACTCTAACCCTTCATTTGCCTGATATAGTAACCATCATTATATCAATTATTTTTAAATCCTCACCCAAAGATATGTATGATTTTTAGAGAGAGAGAAGTGGGAGCAGAGAGAGAGACACACACACATCGATGTGAGCGAGAAACACTGATTAGCAGCCTCCTGTATGGATGCTGACTGGGCCTCAAACCTACAACCTAGGTGTGTGCCCTGACTGGGAATCAAACCCACAACCTTTCTGGTGTATGGGATGATGCTCCAACCAACTGAGTCACCCTGCCAGGGCCATAATTATATCAATTTTTAGAAATACTTTGTGCATATGATTAGTTATTCATATTCCAAAATGCAAAAGCAAATTCATTTGAGAAATATGTATATATCATTCCATAGGTCAATATACCTATATATTCAACAAGCTTATTTACATACCTGCTCTATGTCAAGTTCTATGTTAATGCTTAGGTTATAGGATATTTAAGACACAGCATGGGCCTTCAATAAAATCATTATAAAAACACAAAGTTGGGGGACGGGAGGCAGGGAAAGAGAGTTGGCTCTCCTTGAGCACATCAGGAAAACACTCCTGGAGAAAGGGAGTCCAAGCTGGAATTCGGAGATGAGTACGAGTTTGCCAGGCAACTGGAGAAAGTAGAGCTAGGCAGGCAGATGGGAGCTACCTGAGCCAAGGTGTGGAGCCGTGAAGTGCAGGGTAAGTTAAAGAATAGGGAGTGGCTGGCTGTTACTGGAGTGCACGTTCTGCAGGAGTTTGTGTGAGGAAAGGGCAGTGATGACCCTGGGCGATGAAGGTCTGGTCATGGTTCCATTTACACAACAAATGTTTACTGAGCTCTTACTTAACACAGGGATTTAGACCAGAAGCTAAAAGTTTAGGGTAAGAGGGGAGATAAGACATGATTCTGCACAATGACCTTATGAAGTAAGACATTTTCCATGAGGAAGGACAATAGTAGAGGACTATTTCACTTATTGGTGTTTACCTAAAACCGTGGATTGAGCACCAAATGAGCAGCCACCAACATAACAAAATGTATTTCTCGCACTGAAGGAGCTGGCAGTCCAGTGGAGTGAACAGACATGTAGATAGAATATTATATCATAACATATTCAGTATCTTTTCCTCTTTTTCCAGTTACAAGTCTTTTAGGAGTTAGATTTGTGTGTATGAATTTTGAATTCTGGCTCTTTTATTAACAGCATGACCTTAGGTGGATTTCTTAACTCTCTCTTTAAGCCTCAGTTTCCTCACCTCTATAGTAAGGACAGTAATTTCCATTTCATAGGGTGCCTGTGAACATGGTTATAGTGCATGTAAGCCAGTTACCAGGGTGTCTAGTGAAAGTGGGTGCTCAGTAATACCAGTTGAATTTAAATTAGAATTATATTCACCAAGACCAATCTATTCAGAGCCTATGCACTGGAGGTCCACTGGGGACACATTTCCTCCAGAAACTTTCCTGGCACCGGCACGCAAGAGCAGGCTCATTGTTGAGTGTTGACTCATGGGTGTGCGGCCTGCTCAGCAGTGGGAGAGAATTCTCTGAATTCTCTGAATTGCTGCCATCCCAGCCCACACCATGGACCTTCAGATCTTCTGCAAAGGACAGAATAAGGAGACGTACCAGAAGGGAGACAAGATTATTCCAACAACCATGGGACTAGTCCCTTCGGACCTGACCAGCCTGGGGACACGCAACTCAGGGTCAGTGAAAGTGTGGCCGTGTTGGGGTTTCTGAATGCAGGGGTTGGGGGAGGTGGCTGACAAGCCCATAGGCTGTGAAGTCTGGGTCAGGCTCCTGGGTCTAGAGTTTTCTACTAAAGCAAAGAACCAGAATAGCCAAACAGCACCAAGCCAAAAAGAAAAAAGCATTTCTCAAGGATGTTTGTTTAGTTGTGCTTTCCCAAACAAAGGCCAGCGTGAAGCTGTACGGCACTTACACAGCGACAGTGGGTTGCCAGCCCCACCCCAGATATTTTGCATTTATTATTAGTTCATTTCCTAGCTTAATATCCCTCTGAGGAAATTAGGTTCTCAAAGAATTCCTTTCCCACCTTACCTCATGCACACACCACTTTGCTTGAAAGAGATAGATAAAAATTCTGAATTTATTGCAATGATCGCTTCCAGTGGATATTCAGCTTAGAACTGGACATGATGATACTGCATGCATGTCATTTTTTATAAGAAGCAATTTTAATATTTGGAATAGCAAAAATAAGATACCAATTTGGAATCACCAACACCTCTCTCTTCTGGAAACCTAAATTCAAAGTCATTCTGAATACACTGCAATTATCTACAGTAATATCATTAATCTATCTACCTGAGCAACCCCAGCTGACAGGGACGTAGGGTCCTTTTCCTGAGGTCCCAGAAATCTAGACCACTGCCAGGCCCAGGTAATACAGGGGCAGGTTTTCTGCATCAGTTCCTGTCTCTTCATGTTACTATGTGCAGATGCTCTTCCTTATTGTTTCCCCAGGTCTCCACATGGTTGAAATGGTAATTTCAATATTTTTATTAACCCATGCCCTCTTGTGATGAACATAAAAATGTCATGTCCACAGAGATTCTGCTATGCCCTTCCAGAGACACACCCACCTTTTCAGAATGAGCATCCTGGGTTTTGAACACAAAGCAACAAAGCCGAGGTCACAGCCCGAGCCCTGTGTAAGCCAGTTGTCTTATCTCTGCTCCATATGTGCAAATTGAACTCCAAAACCTGGCCTCTGTGCTCACAAATGGACTCCTTATGTCAGAAGTTACCCTAGTCAAGGGAGAAATGGATAGGGGTGATTTACCCAATTTTAATGGAGGACTCAAATTGCATCTTGTTCTTGTATATGTGTATGATTATTTACTCATGTTCCAAAATGGAAGAGCAAATTCATTTGAGAAATGTGTGTATATCATTCCATATGTCAATATACCTATGTACTCAACAAGCTTATTTACATACCTGTTCTATGTCAAGTTCTATGTTAATGCTTAGGTTATAGGATATTTAAGACACAGCATGGGCCTTCAATAAAATCATTATAAAAACACAAAGTTGGGGGACGGGAGGCAGGGAAAGAGAGTTGGCTCTTCATGAGCACATCAGGAAAACACTCCTGGAGAAAGGGAGTCCAAGCTGGAATTCGGAGATGAGTACGAGTTTGCCAGGCAACTGGAGAAAGTAGAGCTAGGCAGGCAGATGGGAGCTACCTGAGCCAAGGTGTGGAGCCATGAAGTGCAGGGTAAGTTAAAGGATAGGCAGTGGCTGGCTGTCACTGGAGTGCGAGTTCCGCAGGAGACCCGTGTGAGGAAAGGGCAGTGATGACCAGGGCGATGCCGATCTGGTCATGGTTCCATCTGCACCAGCAGCCCCCAAACTTTTTGGCACCAGGGACCGCTTTCGTGGAAGACAATTTTTCCACTGACAGGGGTGGGCGCGGGATGGTTCAGGGATGATTCAAGCACCGTGCATTCGAGCTCACCTCTTGCTGTACAGCCTTGTTCCAAACAGGCCAGGACTGGTACCGGTCCACAGACTGGAAGATGGGGACCCCTGATTTACACAACAAATGTTTATTGAGCTCTTACTAAACACAGGGATTTAGACCAGAATCTAGAAGTTTAGGGTAAGAGGGGAGAAAAGACATGATTATGCAGAACTACCTAATAAAGGAAGACACTTTCCAGGAGCGGGGATAACAGTAGAGGAGTATTTCATTCATTGGTGTTTATCTAACACAATGGATTGAGCACTAAATGAGCAGCCACAACATAAATGATAACAAGTGTGTTTCCTGCACTGAAGGAGCTGGCAGTCCAGTGGAGTAAACAGACATGTAAATAGAATATTATATCATAATATATTCGGTATCAGCATCATAGCATTTATTAACAGACTACTAAGTTCCGGACACTGATCTGAGTGCTTCACATTGCTTGCCTGTGTCCCACCCGCACACAATAAGTAGGTATGATCATCGTCCACATTTCACCAACGGCAAAGTCAGGGCCAGAGAAGCTATTAACTTGCTCAGTCGAGGTCACTCAGCTAAGGTTTAAAATCCAGGCAATGGAGTCCTCCTTCTTAACCATCACTCTCAGAGAACGATAGAAGCATGGAAGAGAACACATAAGTCAGACTAGAGGTGGTGGGGGGAACACTGACCCTCCCACTCCACTGGTAGTTATGTTCTCTCTGAGGTCTCCAGAGATTGCTTATAGAGTCGTAGGAAGCTACAAAACTCATTGTACTTACCAGATTGTGTAGCATCTAGAGTTAAAGCTCAAAAGAGTTAACTTTCCCCCAAAGTTCAGCGAGGTTACATTTCTCATTCAAATTATTGTAACTTTTACAATCTCCTCTGTCCCCATAAATACCAATCTCATTGTATGTTTCTAGGGTCTTTATCAAGAAAAGTATGAGGTTTACCGGAAAGCTTCTAATCTTTTTTCCAGGGAACTTTTTCTTGTGGGTTCTCAGCATTTTATGTTATATAATACCTTTTGAATAGCACTGTGAAAATTCCTGGCTGGATTTGTGTACTGGTAATGAATAATGTATCAGTTCCAAAGTACTGTATCCAAGACAATGAAGCTAGAATTATATTTCCCACTCAAAATTACTGTAACTTTTTCAACTCCCACCAAATTCAACCACCGTGGATATTGGGTTGGCAAATAGCAAAATGGGGAGAGTTCTAAGAAGGTGAGTTATAATTCTAATGTTCTTATGAAACCTCATCCTAAATAAGTGGCCAAAACAACCACAGGAGTACGGAATGCCAAAAGGTGACCTTATTCTCTGGAGAAGGAAGCCCAGGATGGGACAATTTGTGACGGTTAGGATGACATATGTCCTGCATGTAACAGAACCCAACTAGAACAATCTAAGCAAAAAAAAAAAAAAAAAAAAGCATTTCTCTGGTACATAATCAAAGCCTAGGCCAAGGCAGATGTCAGCAACCTCCCCGGGCCCTTCTGTTTTCCTGTTCTGCTGTTATCTTTGCAAGATTACTGGTATAATTTCAGGCGTAGATCCTGACTTCAGACTCCTGACTTCCAGAAGTGTCAGATATTAAATTTGTGTTGTTTTAAGCCCCTAAATTTGTGGCAATCTGTTACAGTAGCGAGAGAAAACTAATACAGTGGGGTAGAGTTGACAACTGAAGGGAAACTGAACAGACCTGGCAACAGATGGGGTGTGGGTGGGAAGGGAAGTGAAGGCATCAAAGCCATCTTGGAGTTCTGATCCTAGATAACTTCAACAAAGGAAAAGGTGGTAAGAGAGGGGATAGGGCTTCAGAGGGAAAGGGAAAGAAGGCTGCTGTTTGATGGGCCAGGGAAGGATGGCTTCCAGGAGGAGGTGGCATCTGCAAGGGGCCCTGATGAATGGGTAGAAACTGAAGGATGGGAGGTGGGAGGGTGAGTGTGAGCAAATCAGAGGAGGCAAGGGTTGAATGGGTGTGAGGAACAGTGAGCATTCTGGTGGAATGGTGCAAGGTGAGCAGTGCTAGGAGAGATGTTGGAAAGATGTAATGGATGAGAAGGCCCCTGCATGATACCCTAAGGCAGGGTGTCAAACTCCATTTTCACTGGGGGCCACATCAGCTTTGTGGTTCCCTTCAAAGGGCCGAAATCATTCTAGGACTGTAAAAATGTAATTACTCCTTAACTGTTAAGGAGTTGAAATTACATTCGGCCCTTCAAAGGCAACCGTGAGGCTGATGTGCCCCCCTGGTGAAAATTAGTTTGATACCCCTGACTTAAGGGATCCAGCTTCATG